>NC_064926.1:315025538-316275538 GCF_023897955.1 Schistocerca gregaria | reverse complement strand
TGAACCAAGGACCTCTCGTTCCGCAGCTGCTCACGCTAACCACACGCCGACACAGTAGCTCAGCGTGTTCGGTCAGAGGGCTGCGTGCTCTCTGTAATAAAAAAACTGAGTCAACGCATCAACGATCAACTTAAACGGATGTCTTGTGACGTCCGCCCAGACCAAACGCAACCAACTATATCGAACAAAACGGCCGGCCGCGGTGGTCTAGCGGTTCTAGGCGCTCAGTCCGGAACCGTGCGACTGCTACGGTCGCAGGTTCGAATCCTGCCTCGGGCATTGATGTGTGCAATGTCCGTAGGTTAGTTAGGTTTAAGTTGTTCTAAGTTCTAGGGGACTGATGACCACAGATGTTAAGTCCCATAGTGCTCAGAGCCATTTGAACCATCGAACAAAATAAAAAATAAAAAATCACGGCACCACGGCGCTCCTGAGCGTACATTATCCTTGATGTTGCCTACCATCCACATGGACTACTCAGTTTGTATATTTTGCTTATTTTTTACATAGTTCCACACAACTTCTTCCTGTTTTCTCGGTTTATCTGTGTTCAGTTTTTCAATGCCTATCCACTGTGCCAACTTATAACTAAATCTGAAGGGTGTGCGATGGGGAGGTTCCCTTGTAAGCCCGACGACCGACCAACTATTGGAATTTCTCCAAGTCCAACGTCTGTTGAAATATGGCAGTGTTCAACATCATCCGAAATATTTCTAAGTCCCTCAACTCAGTAGTCTAGAAGAATATTCTAGGTCCACTCGAAAGGGTCTAACCACGCATCTTCTTACCCTCACTAACATGACCTTCCGCAATCGAGCCCAGCGAAAGACTACTTGAACAGACGCTTCTGTCTACTATTTGTAGCCGAAGTGACTGTTTCTCAATACCATTCAATTTACATGACGCTTCAATGTATAAAATTCCTTCATGTTACGTCGATGTTATGCACATCAGTTTAAGTTTCTTTCCATGGTACACCTCGTGATGTCTTCACAAGCTTAGTGTTATTAATGTTTTACTGTAATCCGGACAATGTTGAATACACGTTGGCAGTATAAAAAGTTAGCACAAAGGCAAGCCACTTGATATTAGCACGAGGCTAACATTTTATCATATGTATATATCATGTGTAGGAAATGACCAGCGTTTTATCTGGTGGGTTTTTATTGTGGAGTGGGTACTATTTTGGGCAACCATGTTTTTTATGCGACTTAATGCCAATTTCTCGAATCATACTGAGTGCACTTTAAGTTTTGACATCTCAATCGTCTCCTCTTTATCTCCCCTTTACCATGCGACTACCGGTTTCTAATTTGTGATTAATATAAACAATATTTTTAAGAAAATATATAGCAAAATTTGTGAAAATGCTAATAACCCTAGACGTATGTGTAAATTACTAATTTTTTCTACCAGACCAGCATTCTATCTTACATTATACTTCTTTTAAGCCATCCCCAATCTACTAAAAGTTATTAGTTTTCTTAGATTATGATAATACGTATTAGGCTCCGGGTTCGAAGCCTGCCACTCTTAAGTTTGGAATAAAAACCATCAGCAATGGCGGTTGAAAACTTCCGACATAGCAAATAGCTCTCATTCAGTCAACGCCCTTGTCAAATAGGGCGGGAGAGAGGACAGAGTTTCGTGACAATCTTTTGCCAGCGTGGTGGGAATCTGTCCCTAAGGGCGGAAGGATAAACAACGATCAAAGGTATGAGGATGCAGGAAGTAATAGAAACCATTGCATTAATGTAAAATTATGTGTATCCACAGGACATCTGTCCTGTAACTGAAAAGGTGTCATGATGATCTCTCCATTGGCAAAACATTCCGGATTAGTAGCGCATTCGGATTTTCGGGAGGTGACCATGAGAAAAAGACTGAATAACCAAGGAAAGGATAACGACCTACGACTCGGGGCGAGGACTGTCAGAAGTTTGAAACTTGTAGGGAAGCTAGAAAATCGAAAAAGAGAAATGCTTAGCCTGAATATAGATATAGTGAGAGTCTGTGAAGTGAAATAGAAAGAAAATTTCTGGTCATTGAGTATACGGTAATATGAGTAGCAGCAGAAAATCTTATAACAGGAATAGGAATCGTTGTGAATAGAAAGGTAGGTCAGAGAGTGAGCTACTGTGAATAGTTCAGCGATAACATTGCTCTCATCAGAATCGACAGCACACTTAACACAGACAACGATAGTTCTTGTATACATGCCAACACCTCAAGCAGAAGACGAAGAGATAGGGAAAATATATGAGAATATTGAACGGGTGATTCAGTACGTAAAGGGAGATGAAAATCTAACAGTCTTGGAAGACTAGAATGCGGTTGTACGGAAAGAAGTTGAAGAAAGCGTTACAGGAATATATGGGGTCGGTACTAAGAGTTAGAGAGGAGAAATACTAATTGAATTCTGCAATACATTTCAGCTAATAATACTGAATGCTCTGTTCTACAATCACAAGAGGAGAAGATCTACTTGGAAAAGGCCTGAAGATACGAGAAGATATCAGATTACATCAAGGTCAGGCAGAAGTTCCGAAATCAGATAGTGGGTTGTGAGGCGTGCACGGGCGTAGATATAGACTCAGGTCCCAATTTAGTAGTGATGGAGAGAATGCTGAAGTTTAAGAAACTAGTGAGAAGGAATCAATTCGCAAAGAAGTGAGATGCGGAAGCACTAAGGAATGAAGAGATTCGCTTGAGGTTCTCTAAGGCTACGGATACTGCAATAAAGCACCGGCCGAAAGTTTTCGGTCAAATTCTGCTACCTCCTGCTCTCTCACCTTAACCAGTATGTCTGTCAGCAAAAGGCTTTGGACAGGCACGTTACGAATACCATCGTCTGTAGTCTAAATAGTGACCTGTCTGAATTTGCCTAGCACGCGCCGGCGATCACACCGATTCAGCTGTCCGAACTCCCTGAGTGCGTTTGCGTACATAATGCAGATCGATGCCCATAGGGCGTGCTGTCACAGTTGGCTACAGAGAATTGTAATCAGCATAATTTCAAACAACAGAAATAACTTCTTTAATTACCTTTTGCTTGATTAGCTCTGTCACTGTTGTAATTCATTACTAGAATGCATAGTTAACTAATAGGGAGTTCTTTTTCACTAGTATTTCAGCAGAAAAATTAATAAGAAATATTAATATCACATCTTATTCGTGTTTATGTTTGAGCTCAGGTTCTTCCTTCGAGAGGAGTTCGCCTTTCGCCATTGTGGGCTAAAGCACTGTGTTCGCCTTTCAGGTTGATGTGGAGGAGTGATAATTTCTGCTACCTTCCAATATTTATTACTGTTCCTCTCTTTACCGTTACCACTGCCTCCATCTCTCTCAGCACAAAAAAGAACGAATATGTTAGCACGCCAAAATTTTTGGAAAAAGTTTTAAAGGTGCTGAGGAAGGTAGACTGAGGCAGCTGACAACCTATTTTTCAGCCAGAGTCTTTTAATAAGGAGGAGCATATTCGCCTTTTTCGAGATCCGATAATAGCATTTTTCCGCTGCTTCAATTCTTTTCCCTGCTACAGCAGAGTATGTAAAATTTTAATAGTTTACTTGAAATCGAAGTAACACAAAACTGGTTTTACACCTCAGATGAGATTTTATGTGCACAAAACTTTTGCATGTACTTCAGTACTACAACATAGCAGTCCGTCTTCAGGCCACAAGTGGCCTATCGGGACCATCCGACCGCCGTATCATCCTCAGCTGAGGATGCGGATAGGAGGGGCGCGGGGACAGCACACAGCTCTCCCGATAGTTATAGTGGTTTTCTGTGACCGGAGCCGCTACTGTTCGGTCGAGTAGCTCCTCAGTTGGCATCACGAAGCTGAGTGCACCCCGAAAAATGACAACAGCACATGGTCACCAATCCAAGTGCCGGCCACTCCCGGCAGCGCTTAACTTTGATGATCTGATGGGAACCGGTATATCCACTGCGGCAAGGCCGTTGCCCAGTACTATAATATAGGCTTCCTAGAGTGCTTCTGATGTTAGCGCAGACCATTTATAGCAAATTTCTCTGTGCAATGTCACTATAAAGTGACTATGTTTTTGCCTGACACTGGGCAGTACATGCGATTTTCACGTGTACATGTAGGGTAAAATTTAACCTCTGTATCTCGGAAACAATTAAAGATAGCAAAAATTTTCAAAGTTGTTCGAAACCGGGATCTTGGGAATATATTGTAAAAGTTCAGCCATTTGCCGTGCATAGCCTTCTTGGAATCCACGTCACAGTTTTGGTACCGAAAACCTATGTTTTCTCAGGAACCGCCGATGAAATAAACGGTAAATTCATAAACTCCTTAAGGTGTATCGTAGACCACATCTATTGCAAAAGGAGCCATCCGATTTGCTGCATTTACGTGAGCTGGAGAAAGTGTGTAATATTCAATCGTTGACTCTGTACTGTGGATAGTTATAGTAAGATGATCCTTCTGTGGCTATAGAAATGGTCCCTAGCACAAGGGCATTACCCAACGCTTGGCCTTACCCTTGTATCGCCAACAGCACGCGAGGTATAAGCCCCGGAAAGAGCCCCTTCTTATGCGCGGCGTTAGGGAACATACACTCCTGGAAATGGAAAAAAGAACACATTGACACCGGTGTGTCAGACCCACCATACTTGCTCCGGACACTGCGAGAGGGCTGTACAAGCAATGATCACACGCACGGCACAGCGGACACACCAGGAACAGCGGTGTTGGCCGTCGAATGGCGCTAGCTGCGCAGCATTTGTAAACCGCCGCCGTCAGTGTCAGCCAGTTTGCCGTGGCATACGGAGCTCCATCGCAGTCTTTAACACTGGTAGCATGCCGCGACAGCGTGGACGTGAACCGTATGTGCAGTTGACGGACTTTGAGCGAGGGCGTGTAGTGGGCATGCGGGAGGCCGGGTGGACGTACCGCCGAATTGCTCAAAACGTGAGGCGTGAGGTCTCCACAGTACATCGATGTTGTCGCCAGTGGTCGGCGGAAGGTGCACGTGCCCGTCGACGTGGGACCGGGCCGCAGCGACGCACGGATGCACGCCAAGACCGTAGGATCCTACGCAGTGCCGTAGGGGACCGCACCGCCTCTTCCCAGCAAATTAGGGACACTGTTGCTCCTGGGGTATCGGCGAGGACCATTCGCAACCGTCTCCATGAAGCTGGGCTACGGTGCCGCACACCGTTAGGCCGTCTTCCTAACATTGTGCAGCCCGCCTCCAGTGGTGTCGCGACAGGCGTGAATGGAGGGACGAATGGAGACGTGTCGTCTTCAGCGATGAGAGTCGCTTCTGCCTTGGTGCCAATGATGGTCGTATGCGTGTTTGGCGCCGTGCAGGTGAGCGCCACAATCAGGACTGCATACGACCGAGGCACACAGGGCCAACACCCGGCATCATGGTGTGGGGAGCGATCTCCTACACTGGCCGTACACCTCTGGTGATCGTCGAGGGGACACTGAATAGTGCACGCTACATCCAAACCGTCATCGAACCCATCGTTCTACCATTCCTAGACCGGTAAGGGAACTTGCTGTTCCAACAGGACAATGCACGTCCGCATGTATCCCGTGCCGCCCAACGTGCTCTAGAAGGTGTAAGTCAACTACCCTGGCCAGCAAGATCTCCGGATCTGTCCCCCATTGAGCATGTTTGGGACTGGATGAAGCGTCGTCTCACGCGGTCTGCACGTCCAGCACGAAAGCTGGTCCAACTTAGGCGCCAGGTGGAAATGGCTTGGCAAGCCGTTCCACAGGACTACATCCAGCATCTCTGCGATCGTCTCCATGGGAGAATAGCAGCCTGCATTGCTGCGAAAGGTGGATATACACTGTACTAGTGCCGACAATGTGCATGCTCTGTTGCCTGTATCTATGTGCCTGTGGTTCTGTCAGTGTGATCATGTGATGTATCTGACTCCAGGAATGTGTCAATAAAGTTTCCCCTTCCTGCGACAATGAATTCACGGTGTTCTTATTTGAATTTCCAGGAGTGTATAAGGCAGTGCATGCTGTTGCATGTGTGCTGATACCACACGTGAACAGAAATAAAAAGGAAAACTACAGGACATTCACAGATAACAGAGAAATGAATACGTTAGTAGACATGGTAAATAAAACACTTGGATCATACACTAACGCTGATGGATAGGCCGCATCGAAATGGTAAAGACAAGAATGAAAGCAGCTCTTAGGTTTTCGATCTTTGCATTCACCGGTGGTGCAGAAACAACTGCATGTGTCGTATTATCTGAAAGTGTTGGTGATCGAACGTGCAAGAAATTAACGGCATGCCCTTGGCACTGCTTGAGAAACCTTGCCAGAAGGTAGACAAGATTCACCAAGTTGATGCCCATTTGCGAATCGGATAAGGGAAGTTGTAACCTCCCCACTATATTTGTTTCAGTATGGTATTTAGCCCAACTTTACCTCCCACTTTATAAAAGTCTACGTATTACATACTGTTATTCAACTTAAACTCCTATACTAACCTTTGATCAAACAGAACTTAATCTGAACTGAACAGTAACTGATCTGAATCCAACTTGTTTTATATTAAATGCACAACTGAAGTAAAACAATTATCTAGCCTAATCAAAATTTTCCACTTACCTGGAAGAATTGTTGTACATTTCTCGAAAGCACAGCACCAAACAGGTAGCAGGCAGCGGATGACCTAGATTTCTATTTCTAAATAAAATTTCCAGCTTTTGCATACCACATGTGATAATGCTTAAGGATAAACAGTGGGGTGGAGAGAGTACCTATTCATACGAAATGATATTCCAAGACAACGATTTTAGAATGAATTATATATTCAAAAAGTCACAGTAAAACTTCGCGTGATCTTCACACATAAAATAGGCCTAAGCAATACTACGTTTAACAAAGCGAACAATGATTTAAGAAGGGTACAATAATAACAGAGAATTTATATAAAATCAAACAGCTTAATCAATTAACATGTTCATAGAGACTCAGGGAAATGGGGTGGTCTTTCAACTCTGACCAAGTGAACCAAGTTAACTACCTTCCAATAATCATTTCTACAAATTAGGCGCGCAGTGCCGCAGTATTACCTCAAACTTCTTCTGTTCAAAAAGGAGTTAAGATTATTCAAAATTTATATCCCTTTCACTTTCCAATACAGGCATCGTATTCATCCTTGTTGTCCTAGATCAACGTAGAGATTTGGCGGAAAGCACAAGTGGCTCCCTTATATGACGACGGCATTGGAAAGTTGGTACAACGCTGCGACAAATATCTAAGTCTGAGTGGCCACTGTGTAGAGAAGTAAATGGAAAGTCTAGCTAACTGTTTCAAGTAAAACACTTTTTAATTTCACAGTGGTTTCCATTTCGCGACCGATCGGACCTTACTTGCCGAATAGCCCTCGTATATCTTGACCATAGATTTCAAGAAAGAGCCAAGATTCCTGAAACGACTAAAATCTATGTAACCTATAGTAAAACCAAGCGAAAAAGCTTACTTTTATTATTCTTGCCATGTTACAGCGCTTTTTATCGCTATGTGACATATGCACCGTAATTGTGACTTAAATATAACGTATTGTCATAACTGTGTGGATGTAATTCATTTAAAATGTTATACCTGATTATCTCCTATGTTAATAACAATAATTTTGCACGAGGTTTTGGATTGTTGGCTCAGAGGCCCTAAGGAAAGTCTTGGTGACGAAGGTATAACGATCGAACACATGTCGTCTTCTTTTGTTATTCATGTTGTATCGAGATCACAATCATTTCTCTCAGTTACTTGCGTATACACTACTGGCCATTAAAATTGCTACACCAAGAAGAAATGCAGATGATAAACGGGTATTCATTGGACAAATATATTATACTAGAACTGACATGTGATTACATTTTCACGCAATTTGGGTGCATAGATCCTCAGAAATCAGTACCCAGAACAACCACCTCTGGCCGTAATAACGGCGTTGATACGCCTGGGCATTGAGTCAAACAGAGCTTGGATGGTGTGTACAGGTACAGCTACCCATGCATCTTCAACACGATACCACAGTTCATCACGAGTAGTGACTGGCGTATTGTGAAGAGCCAGTTGCTCGGCCACCATTGACCAGACGTTTTCAATTGGTGAGAGACCTGGAAAATGTGCTGGTCAGGGCAGCAGTCGAACATGTTGTGTATCCAGAAAGGCCCGTACAGGACCTGCAACATGCGGTCGTGCATTATCCTGCTGAAATGTACGGTTTCGCAGGGATCGAATGAAGGGTAGAGCCACGGGTCGTAACACATCTGAAACGTAACGCCCACTGTTCAAAGTGCCGTCAATGAGAACAAGAGGTGACCGAGACGTGTAACCAATGGCACCCCATACCATCACGCCGGGTGATACGCCAGTATGGAGATGACGAATACACGCTTCCAAAGTGCGTTCACCACGATGCCAAACACGGATGCGACCATCATGATACTGTAAACAGAACCTGAATTCATCCGAAGAAATGACGTTTTGCCATTCGTACACCCAGGTTCGTCGTTGAGTACACGATCGCAGGCGCTCCTGTCTGTGATGCAGCGTCATGGGTGACCGCAGCCATGGTCTACGAGCTGATAGTCCATGCTGCTGAAAACGTCGTCGAACTGTTCGTGCAGATGGTTGTTGTCTTGCAAACGTCCCCATTAGTTGACTCAGGGATCGAGACGTGGCTGCACGATCCTTTACAGCCATGCGGATAAGATGCCTCTCATCTCGACTGCTAGTGATACAAGGCCGCTGGCATCAGCACGGCGTTCCGTATTACCCTCCTAAACCCACCGATTCCATATTCTGCTAACAGTCAATGGATCTCGACCAACGCGAGCAGCATTGTCGCGATACGATAAACCCCAATGGCTATAGACCTCAATCCGACCTTTATCAAAGTCGGAAAGGTGATGGTACGCATTTCTCCTCCTAACACGAGGCATCACAACAACGTTTCACCAGGCAACGCCGGTAAACTGCTGTTTGTGTATGAGAAATGGGTTGGAAAATTTCCTTATGTCAGCACGTTGTACGTGTCGCCACCAGCGCCAACCTTGTGTGACTGCTCTGAAAAGTTAATCATTTGCATATCACAGCATCTTCTTCCTGTCGGTTAAATTTCGCATCTGTAGCACGTAATATTTGTGGTGTAGCAATTTTAATGGTCAGTAGTGTATTTTTTACGTAAGCGTCTTGTTAATTGCTTAGTCAACTGCGTTTCAACAAGGCCTCGGATATCTCTTGTATTTGGCCTCGCCAAATCAACATGCAACGATCTGAAATATTACGTGAATGCTTAATTATCATCTTTTAATAGCAATCACTAAATCCGTTTATCTAGAATTTTGGATCAGGTTTGCCATTTTTGGACGTTTCTCTCACTCGTCACCATATTAGATTATAATCGGTACCTTAATACACACATTGCATTCTTGCCACCATTCGCTGGGAAAGCTTTCATTTCGAAAAATCTCAGGCTTTTTCATGCAGTAAATTTAAGAGGGAAATGTTTTAAGTCGCTGCTGACGGAAGCAATTGTTATCACTGGGCACTGTTGGGTCTACAATGCGCTCCGCCAGCGTTGTGTAGCGACAACACGCAGTCGCTGAATGCTGCTGCCAAGCTGCCGCTTCCTGTACTGAGGAGGCCGTAGTGAAGAAGCATTAGTTGTTGCTGCATGGCGTCCCCCCCCCCCACCCCCACCCCCCAAACAATCCCCACTAAACACCATATGGATCTCCCGAGACCTGTCAAAATAAAAACATTATTATTATTATGACATGGTGATTACTGTAAAGTAAATCAATTTGACGTCTTTCAAAGTACGAACCCCGTCCACGTTCGTGGGAGACGGACAACATGATCAAAGTAGAGAAGTGCCTATAGAGGTGTTGTACAGTGGGGACATGGTGGACCCCAAGGTCGCTACGGTAACTGTGAAGACTCTGCAGAAATCCTGAAATGGTTCTGGTGAAGACTCAGTAGCAACATTGGCGAAGGAGACGGATTCCGATTCGGCAACACTGACGGAAGGATCTTTTTGGTTTAAAGATAAAGGATAGATCATATCCTTGAGTCTAGGAAAACAATGTGGTGGATGGAAACCACGAATGAAAATGGACCTGGTCGCCCAAGTTGGGAGTTGGTAGTGTCGGACTTGCAGTCCTGAATCTGTAATAAGTAAAAACCGTTAAATTTCCCACCCAAACCTCGGAAATGGACCAAAAAGAAGATGAAATCTGACATTGAAAAGAACAATACTCAGCGGAACACTGAATATACAGGGGATCTTTGCTAATCAAATGAAGTGTTCAGACAACTTAACAAGTTAAATGTAGACTTGACTGGTCTACTAGAAACCAAAGAGCCAGTTAGTTGGACCGAGGGAAAGGACAGAAACATCCACGAATGTTCAGGAGTAAGTGAAGAAGAATGAGCTCGTAGTGGAGTGCCAGTAGTCATTAGAAAGAGGTATAAGCATTTCATAAGCGAGTGAAATGTTCGAATACTTCAAGTGCCTTTAGAGGTGTAGTACAGTGGGGACATGCTGGATCCCAAGGCTGCTACTGTAGCTGTGATGAGTAGGCAAAGGCTGTAGAAGCTGCCTTTAATCATAAGGAAAGTATAATTTGTGACCTAAATGCAAGCACGGCTACAAAATAAATGATCCCATTGTTGGACGATTTGTTGCGATAACAATGGCAATACCAGTAAGCACAGCCTCAAAATAGTAAGCGGATGGCTCAAATAAAGAGCATCTTTAAATATAGATGCACAGGCCCAACATAGGGATTAAAATCTAGAATTGATTACATTATCATAAAACGAGATACTTATCAAAAATTAAATGATGTAAGAGTAACGACAGGCGCAGAATGCGGATCAGGTAACAATCTTCTGATCTCAAAAGTTCATCTTCAATCTGGGAAGGCGTTGAAGAGCGATACAGAACAGAAATCAAACTCAATAAACTTATCAGGTTCCTCTGTCAGCTATATACACTCCTGGAAATTGAAATAAGAACATCATGAATTCATTGTCTCAGGAAGGGGAAACTTTATTGACACATTCCTGGGGTCAGATACATCACATGATCACACTGACAGAACCACAGGCACATAGACACAGGCAACAGTGCATGCACAATGTCGGCACTAGTACAGTGTATATCCACCTTTCGCAGCAATGCAGGCTGCTATTCTCCCATGGAGACGATCGTAGAGATGCTGGATGTAGTCCTGTGGAACGGCTTGCCATGCCATTTCCACCTGGCGCCTCTGTTGGACCAGAGTTCGTGCTGGACGTGCAGACCGCGTGAGACGACGCTTCATCCAGTCCCAAACATACTCAATGGGGGACAGATCCGGAGATCTTGCTGGCCAGGGTAGTTGACTTACACCTAGTGCTCTAGAGAGCACGTTGGGTGGCACGGGATACATGCGGACGTGCATTGTCCTGTTGGAACAGCAAGTTCCCTTACCGGTCTAGGAATGGTAGAACGATGGGTTCGATGACGGTTTGGATGTACGGTGCACTATTCAGTGTCCCCTCGACGATCACCAGAGGTGTACGGCCAGTTTAGGAGATCGCTCCCCACACCACGATGCCGGGTGTTGGCCCTGTGTGCCTCGGTCGTATGCAGTCCTGATTGTGGCGCTCACCTGCACGGCGCCAAACACGCATACGACCATCATTGGCACCAAGACAGAAGCGACTCTCATCGCTGAAGACGACACGTCTCCATTCGTCCCTCCATTCACGCCTGTCGCGACACCACTGGAGGCGGGCTGCACGATGTTGGGCCGTGAGCGGAAGACGGCCTAACGGTGTGCGGGACCGTAGCCCAGCTTCATGGAGACGGTTGCGAATGGTCCTCGCCGATACCCCAGGAGCAACAGTGTCCCTAATTTGCTGGGAAGTGGCGGTGCGGTCCCCTACGGCACTGCGTAGGATCCTACGGTCTTGGCGTGCATCCGTGCGTCGCTGCGGTCCGGTCCCAGGTCGATGGGCACGTGCACCTTCCGCCGACCACTGGCGACAACATCGATGTACTGTGGAGACCTCACGCCCCACGTGTTGAGCAATTTGGAGGTACGTCCACCCGGCCTCCCGCATGCCCACTATACGCCCTCGCTCAAAGTCCGTCAACTGCACATACGGTTCACGTCCACGCTGTCGCGGCATGCTACCAGTGTTAAAGACTGCGATGGATCTCCGTATGCCACGGCAAACTGGCTGACACTGACGGCGGTAGACAGAGACAGAGAGAGAGAGAAACAAAAAGGCTACAATTAGTATTGTGTGACAAAGAATATCATCAAATTTCATAACGTTCATTATAATGAACTGAAATACATATATATTACATGGCAATAACAAATCATAACAGTAGCTTATCCAGCCTACGTGATTCTAACTAGAGTCAGGGATACAAGATACGAAGGGAAGGGGTAATTTTACTAAAATTTTCTTAACATAAGTACAGGGATTCAATTTGAAGTCATATAACAAAACCGTAGGAACAAATCATAAAACAATTAGTAAAAAAAGATGCGGAAAGCCGCTGCACTACAGCATGATGCACTCAGTACAGCGTAGACACAGTCCAGTCCTGGCACTGGTTATTAGAATCAAAACCAAAACATATTTCACACAATACACGAAACTGATGAGAGTAATTAGGCAAAAAGTAATCCCAGTGGGACATCCTTCCAAACAAAAATAAAAATTACGAGGACAGTAATTGAAAATTATGATAAAACCACCAAATCTTTAATAAAACACCAAAAGGAGGAGCATACTGCGCTCAGGGCGGCGATACGCAGACATCTGCTATACTTGTACATTATAACACGAGACAAACATCGGCCAATAAAATTCCAAGTGCTGGGCGAGCTAGAAAAACCTGGCACTCATTTTTACAAAGGGCCGCAGAGGCACCCCCCAAAACTGGTATCCATTCATACAGAAACAAGTGAATGAAACAAGCAGAAACATGAGAAATGAGAGTTGTGAAGGCAGCAGACCTAAATGAGATCACTAAAGCAACACATCATCAAAGATATTAAAAATCCAGCTCCTGTTGCTCGCATATTACTCGTTAATTGTAGTGCTAGCACCTAATTTATGGTGCACATACACTTCGAGTACCTCCGGGACATCAAGATCCCTACCCTCAAGCTTGATGTGAAGGATTCATTCACATTTACCGAGGATAAAAAAAGGCCCTTCGTCTTTAAATGGCAGCTGAGTGCACTATTATGTTCTCTAAACTTTTTTTTAAGTCCTTCCCAGTATCAGCCACGTAGATACGGTCACAGTAACCAGAAACAATTTTATAAACCACTAAAATTTTAAACTTGTTACCTCCAGTATCAGGATTGTGTCGCCCACTTTGTCAGTGAGGAAGCCTATTTGTACATTTGCCTTTGTGAAAGTTTGCGCTATTTTATCGCACCAGGGGCCGAAATAGGATAAGGATATATGCTACACTCTCTGTTTAGACGTAGGTACCAGGGGTTGTACTTTGGCAAGGATTCTGTTGCCCATATTCCGTTCTTTTTTTTTTCAGGTAAACCATTGGGCAGGCCCACCTGCGTTATGATAGTAATCTCTTTGTTAACTACATCGTCGTCCAAACCAAATCTGGTGAGCCTGTGAAACATAGGCGAAAAGAATGCACGCATATGGATGTTAATGTTAAACATTAATGACATCAGATGCAGTAGGTATCCGAAAGATATCCATAATCAACTTACAGCCTGTCATGGAAATCCGAAGATCAAAAAAATTCAAACTACCATCAACTTCGTGTTCCACCGTGAACTCTATGTTTCCACGCATTGCGTTAAAAACTTGTGCGAATAAGTCTACCTTGGACGTACTGCCCTGGAAAATGACAAATATATCATCCACATATCTGTGGTGCCCGATAATTTTCTTTTTCAAATCAAGATAATAGTTACAGAATCTATTTTCAAGATAATTCACAAAAGCATCGAGAAGGATCCCAGGAAGGCTACATCTCATGGTGAGACGGTCGCTTTGATGATAAATGCGTCCGTTCATTTTAAAGTAATTAAAAGACAAGTATATGTGCGTGAGTTCAAAAGAAAATTATTGTGTACCGCAGATATGCGGACGAGATATTCACCACATCGCATCTCTCTCCTGTTTTCCCATGAAGATCGACATGGCGGATTTCGTTTCTAATTTCCAATATATTCCAACAATTTTGTAAACGATGTTAATGCTTGCAACAGGAACAGGTAGGCGGAATAAATTGTTAAATTAATCATATCTACCTCATAAGCGTATTTATCTCCTTTAATAGTCCTGCTGTCAAAAAGTTCTCCTTTTCTAATGTGTACCCAAACCCCTTGTTGATGCATCTCTTCCCTTTTCTTTATTTATTCAAATACTTATTTTACACCCCAAATATAAATGCTCCCATCGAGCTTCCAAAAAAAAAAAAAAAAAAAAAAATCTTTCAACACTCAAATTATAAAATCGAGACGTCCTTTCAAGATGGATTCACATACATCATCACACATCAAATTCTATCCTTTCATTTCAAAACTAATCAGCCTCAGGAGTTATAGATGGAAATCACACATAATACGAGAATACCTCATTCAGCAAATCTGTGATGGATGCACCTTAGGACAAATTTTCAAATGTCAAGGACAAATTATAATTATTATGTTGAGTCCTAACGCCTCAATTCTACAAACTGAACCTTATTTTATAAATGGCTTAACATTTGACACACAAATTCCGCAGGATTTCCCTGACTTTTTTGTACCAAATTCTGCTAAATTTTCATGGACGAATTTCTTTATTCACAACGGACCTGAACAGACATTGAAAAACATGTTGCCGTCTGCATTCTCTTTGTTAGAAAGGCAATGATATTTTTGTCCGAGATAGACTTTCCACATTGGGAGCAGTTTTGTCACTAGTTGTTTCGCCCAGCAGCCACGGTACCATGATTTGTGTCATGCATCCTATTCACAGATGAGGCCATCTTTACGTGAGTGGTATCTTCAACTTTCGTAACAGTCGTCTGTGGTATAGTAAACAGAACACTCATGGTATGATGACAGCGAATCATCAGCATGATGCAGTCGGAATGTGTGGGCTGGCATAATTGGCAACCGTATTTTGGGACCAGTCTTCGTTCCACATCGCCTAACAGGTCGGAACTTGCGAGTGACTTTTCCGCCACTGCTGGAAGATGTCCCGTTGATGATTCGTAGGAAATTTGTGGTAAATTAGTAAGGGACCAAACTGCTGAGGTCATCGGTCCCTAGACTTACACACGACTTAATCTAACTTAATCTACCTTACGCTAAGGACAACACACAGACCCATGACCGAGGGAGGACTCGTACCTCCGACTGGGGAACCCACGCGAACCATGGCAAGGCGCCCTAGACAGCAAGGCTACCCCACGCGCTGATGATTCGAAGCGTTACGTGGCTGCTGCATGATGGTTCTCCAGCCCACTTCGCCGTTAACGTCCGGACGCATCTCAGTCGTGTCTTACCTCGTCGATGGATCGGCTGAGGGGGTCCAGTTGCCTGTCTTACTCGTTCATCGGATCTCAGCCAGTGCGATTTCTGATTATGGGGCTATCTCGAAAGTATCGTATATGCAGAGCCCATTCGAAGTGGGAAGACACTGGAGCAGCTTATTCATGATGCCTTCGACATTATTCGGATGCAGCCTGGGCGATGTGAAAGTGTAAGACAGAACATGCTACGGCGCGTAGAGTCGTGTGTTGAAGCACATGGAAACCATTTAGCATGCGTACTGTACCTGTGGCTGCATGGTACAACGCATGCTAGACCGCAGTCTCTGTAGCAAAGTATGATTGAATAAATGGTCTCTAGCGTCGAAACAATGCTTTTTCGGATGTAAATTCATCAGACCTTTTTTTGTTCCGTTTCCTGTCATTGATCAATCCCTCGAGTCTGTACACGGAGGAAAAAAATCTATACGCACTAACTCTATATGTTTGCTGATAGCTTAATAATGACTATGGCGCTGAAATAAGCTTATAGCACCAGAAAATAACATCTAAATACAAAGTCTTCGACTGTAGCAGCGTTTTGGCTTATT
This sequence comes from Schistocerca gregaria, assembly GCF_023897955.1. Lineage (NCBI taxonomy): Eukaryota > Metazoa > Arthropoda > Insecta > Orthoptera > Acrididae > Schistocerca > Schistocerca gregaria. Next base: position 316,259,400 of record NC_064926.1, on the reverse strand, counting down.
ATGCATAAAGGATGACTATAATTAAAGCTCCAGTTTCAAAAGCTGCAGTTCAATAACAGAACCACTGCTCAGAATTGACGCAGGAGGAAACGCCAGGGAACAAAAAAAATTTAACGAAAATTTGGCCAATAGATGGCGCTGAAAGCGTCAGAACGTGCACTCCAACAGACATGTTGTACATGGCTGATAATTAGTTTGCATCCGAGACGCCCAGCATCAGTGTCCCCATGAAGCATAGCGTGCTGCCGGTAAAGCTCTTTTAAAAGACGGTGACTGATGGAGTTACTCACTAAGCAACGTGTCATACGAACAAACCAATTGCGTCTTTACCTGAAGTTTCTCGCACCTTAGGTAATCGAAATACGCAAGACTTTGTTTAAAAAATTAGCACGATAATGTAGCAGGATCGAGCCGCAAACATTTATTTTCTTTCCAAGCAGCTAACGTGCTGCAAAAATAACCTGTGATCCTGCAGACAAATACCCTACGCAGTGGCTATAACCACGAATTAATAAAATAAACAGAAATATGAAATAAAATATAAATGAATAATTACTAAAAATGAGTCTGTTGTTGACTAATGTTTATTTAAGAAGGTAAATCTTAAATATTCGGAAAGTTGTCCTACGATAACCAGTAACAATAGACAGAAAATAACCTTATTAAGTGCAGCAAAGCTGCATAGAGAGCGTTACCAGAATGGCATCAGAATCCCTGACGGTGCGTAAAAAGTTAAGTCAATTGCATGAACACAGTATACGAAAACCGGCCGCGGTGGCCGTGCGGTTCTAGGCGCTGCAGTCCGGAACCGCGGGACTGCTACGGTCGCAGGTTTCGAATCCTGATGTCCTTAGGTTAGTTAGGTTTAAGTAGTTCTAAGTTCTAGGGGACTAATGACCTAAGATGTTAAGTTCCATAGTGCTCAGAGCCATTTGAAGCCAGTATACGAAATAGCTGCCAGCTCAGAACAATTCTGCGGACAGTATGGTAATTTAGGCATTAACTCATGAGAGATAACGAGTAGGAACTCATACTCTGTCTGTCCTCAATTCCGTAATGCGAACGGAATAGCACTTGCAACTGCGTCCTCAATTATTTGTTGCGGGTACTCCGATCTGTGTCTTCCTCTACAATTTTTAGCCTCCTTCTAGTACTCACGTTCTACTATACTGTCCCTTCTTCCTGTCAGTGTTTCCAATACATTGCTTTCCTCACCGATTCTGCGGAGAACCTCCTCATTCCTTATCTTATGAGTCCACCTAATTATCAAGATTCTTCAGTAGCACCACATCTAAAACGCTTACAGTCTCTTCTTTTTTGGTTTTCCCACAGTCCATGTTTCACTACCATACAATGCTGTCCTCCAAACGTACATTTTCAGAACTTCTTTTCTTTAATTAAGGTCTTTGCTTGATACCAGAAAACTTCTCTTGGCCAGGAATGCCGTTTTTGCCAGTTCTAGTCTCCTTTTTATGTCCTCGATACTCCATCCGTCATGGGTTATTTTGCTGCCTAAGTAACAGAATTCCTCAACTTCATCTAATTCCCGATCCCGATGTTTAGTTTCCCACTGGGCTCATTCCTGCTACTTCGCATTATTTTCGTCTTTCTTCGATTTTCTCTCAGACAATATTTTTTACACATTAGACTGCTCATTGCCAACGACCTTACCGCAGTAGTAACACCGGTTTCCGTCAGATCACCGAAGTTAAGCGCTATCGGGCATTCGGAGTGATTTAAAATGGAATGATCATATTAAGTTGATCGTCGGTAAAGCAGATTCCAGACTGAGATTCATTGGAAGAATCCTAAGGAAATGCAATCCGAAAACAAAGGAAGTAGGTTACAGTACGCTTGTTCGCCCACTGCTTGAATACTGCTCAACAGTGTGGGATCCGTACCAGATAGGGTTGATAGAAGAGATAGAGAAGATCCAACGGAGAGCAGCGCGCTTCGTTACAGGATCATTTAGTAATCGCGAAAGCGTTACGGAGATGATAGATAAACTCCAGTGGAGGTCTCTGCAGGAGAGACGCTCAGTAGCTCGGTACGGGCTTTTGTTAAAGTTTCGAGAACATACCTTCACCGAAGAGTCAAGCAGTATATTGCTCCCTCCTAAATATATCTCGCGAAGAGACCATGAGGATAAAATCAGAGAGATTAGAGCCCACACAGAAGCATACCGACAATCCTTCTTTCCACGAACAATACGAGACTGGAATAGAAGGGAGAACCGATAGAGGTACTCAAGGTACCCTCCGCCACACACCGTCAGGGGGCTTGCGGAGTATGGATGTAGATGTAGATGTAGATGGATGGGTGACCGTCCGGTCTGCCGAGCGCTGTTGGCAAGCGTGGTGCACTCAGCCCTTGTGAGGCAAACTGAGGAGCTGCTTGATTGAGAAGTAGCGGCTCCGGTCTCGTAAGCTGACATACGGCCGAGAGAGTGGTGTGCTGGCCACATGCCCCTCCATGTCCGCATCTAGTGACGCCTGTGGGTGAGGATGACACGGCGGCCGGTCGGAATCGTTGGGCCGTCATGGCCTGTTCGGACAGAGAGGGAGAGAGAGACTGCTCATTCCATTCAGCAGATCCCGTAATTCTTACGCACTTTGACTGAGAATAACAGTGTCAGCAGCGAAACTTGTCATTGATATCCTTTCACCTTGAATTTTAATTCCATTCTTGAGCCCGTCTCATTTCCGCCATTGCTTCTTTGCCCCTACTGAACAGAAAGGACGAAATAGTACATGTCTTACACCCTTCGTAATCTTAGTACTTCATCCTTGGTCTTCCAGTCTCATTATTCCCTCTTGGCTCTTGTACATACTGTGTATTACCCATCTCCCCCTATATGTTACCCCTATTTTCCTCAGAATTTTGAAGATTTTGCACCATTTGACATTGTCGAAGGCTTTTCCAAATCGAAAAATCCTGTGAACGTGTCTTGATTTTTCTTTAGTCTTGCTTTCATTATCAACCTTAACGTCACATTCGTAATTGACTCTCTGGTGCATCTACATTCCTAAAGCCATACAGATCGTCATCTAAGACATCCTCAATCCTCTTTTCCATTCTTCTCTATATTATTCTGGTCAGCAACTTGGATGAAATAGCTATTAAGGTGATTGTGCAATAATTCTCATACTTGTCGGGTCTTTCAATCTTTGGAATTGTGTGGATGACATTTTTCCGAAAGTCAGGTGGTATACTGACAGACCCATAATTCTACACATCAACGTGAATAGTCGTGTTGCTGCCACTTCCCACAGTGCTTTTAGAAATTCCGATGGAATGTTATCTATCTCTTCTGTATTATTTGTTTTTAACTCTTCCAGAGCTGTTTTGAATTCTGATTCTAATACTTGATCTCCCATCTCCTCTATATCGACTTCTGTTTCTTCTTCTACCGCGTCATCAGACAAGTGTTCCCCCTCATTGAGGCCTTCAGTGTAGTCTTTCCACCTATCCGCTCTCTCCTCTACATTTAGCAGTGGTATTCCCTTTGTACTCTTAATGTTATCACCTGTGCTTTTAATTTCAGCGAAGGCTGTTTTGACTTTCCTATATACTGAGTCAGTCCTTCCGACAGTAATTTCATTTACGATTTCTTCACCATTTAGCCTTAGGTTCCCTGAACTTCCTACTAATTTCATTCCTCAGCAACTTATGTGTCTGTATTCCTGAATTTCCCTGAATATTTTTGTACTTCCTTCTTTCATCGATCAAGTGAAGTATTTCTTCTGTTACCTGTTGTTTCTTTGCAGTTACGTTCTTTGTCCCGACAGTTTTCTTCCCAGCTTCCGTGAATGTCATCTTTCCCATTCCTCTTCAACTCAACTGCCTACTGAGCTATTTCTTATCGCACTATCTATAGCCTTAAAGAACTTCAAGCGTGCCTCTTCCTTACTTGGTGCTTCCCTATCCTGTTTCTTTGTGCACTGATTCATTCTGCCTAATCTCTTAAACTTGAACCTACTCTTCATCACTACTAAATTACGATTTCAGTCTATATCAGCTCCTGAATACACCTTACAATCCAATATCTGATTTCGGAGTCTCCGCCTGACCATGATGCAAACTAATTGAAATCTTCCCGCGGCTGGTCCCGGCGGAGGTTCTAGTCCTCCCTCGGGCATGTGTGTGTGTGTGTGTTTGACCTTAGGATAATTTAGGTTAAGTAGTGTGTAAGCTTAGGTACTGATGACCTTAGCAGTTAAGTCCCATAAGATTTCACACACATTTGAACATTTTTTTGAAATCTTCCCGTACCTCTCGACCTCTTCCAAGTCTACCACCTCCTCATGTGATTCTCGAACACAGTTTTCGCTATTAATATCTCAAAGTTAACACTGAACTCAATTAATCTTTTTCCTTTCTCATTCCTAGTATCAAGCCCGTCTTCTCACGTAACCCTTTCTTCTACTCCTTCCCCTACAGCCGCATTCCAATCCCCAACATTAGATTTCCCTCTCCCTTTACGTACTGAATTTCCTGTTCAATATCTCCTGTTTGCGATGTCGGCATGTATACCAGAATCATAGCTGTCGGTGTTAGTGTCGATTCTGACGAGAACAATCTTATCACTGAACCATTCACAGTAACTCATTCTCTACCCTACCTTCCTATTCATAACGAATCCTACTCACGTTACATCATTTTCTGCTGCTGTTCATATTATCCTATACTCATCTGACCAGAAATCCTTGTCTTCGCCCCATTTCGTTTCACTGACCCTCTCTATATCCAGACTGAGCCTTAGCATTTCCCTGTTCAAATTTTTAGATTTTCTACCACGTTAAAATTTCTGAAACTCCACACTCCTACACGTTGAACGTTTTCCTTTCCCTGGTTACTCAATGTTTTTCCCATGCTCACCTCCCCCTTGGCAGTCCCCTTCCGGAGATGCGAAGGGGGGACTATTCCGAAATCTTTTGCATTGATGAGATCGCCCTGACAATTTCAATTACAAGCCACGCATCCTGTGGACACAATTATGAGTCTTTAATGCAGCGGTTTCCGTTGCCTTCTGCATTGTCATGCCGTTGATCATTGCTGATTCTTCCCGCCTATAAGACCAAATATTAAATCATATCACAGGCAGGTCTCCCGTATTCAAGGACCAGAATCGTTCTCTTTGGCAAATCACTTAAAGAGTGTCTTTCTCTCCTTGACTCTTGCAGCATTAATCCACTATCTAACTCTTATTGGCTGAAGACCGTTCCCACCAAAATAATATCGACCGTATGTTCCGCATACATTACTTTGACACCTCCTCACCACTTTCCTCACTTAACAATATTCAAATAAAGAAATGTTGTACACATTCTGTCACACACGGGCCATTTACATTTGAACGATTCTTTTATCTAAATGATGTGGTACGATTCAGTTTGCAGGATATGCATATATGATTAGTATTTACATTAATGAAAACATCATAATTTTTATTCCTACTCCTGCAACAATACTTAAAAATCTGTATGTTGTACCCCTTTATGAGGCACTAACAACTTCGATAATGTGTAATAAAGGTGATAGTACCCTCTAATGTTGTGGTATGGACATCACTGTTCGTCACAAATTATGTTGGATTATTTACGACGAATTTCATTTGGGAATAAATGTACTTTGACGGCGCAGTTGAAATGCCCATCTCCTTGAAGAGGTACCTACATGACGTGAGTGTGAACACTGCATGTTCTTACTGGTCGCATCAGTGCAATCAATACATTCCTCCTAAGTGATGAGAAACCACAGATAATTATTCATTAAGACATTATTGAGTGGAAAAATGAAAAATATGTCAAAAGGTTGATTCGTTTGTTTCCACTATTAGCAACTACTCGAAAATCAGAAGTAGGTGAAGTTAATTGTTTGTGAAGTTCATTAATATGCTTCTTCAAGTTTTCATCAGTATGTACACCCAACAAATTGGAGCATTCTATCCTATTTATTGACTCCTGCTCATGTGCTACATCATTTGTTGGCATGACTGTTTGTTAAACAGGACTGAATGTAATGTATTTTTTCATAATTTAGGGAGAGTCCATATTCCCAGAAGCACTTAATAAATCTTTGGAAAATATCGTTTACCAACGCTGTCGTTGCTTTGTCGGAAATGAGATTTATTATAACATCTTCAAAAAGTACCAATTTTACCTCGTAGAATGTTAAGTGGAAGGGCATTCCAATACGTAAGGAGTACGGGGGGGGGGGGGGGGGGGGGGGGGTTGAACTAAATTTGAACCGTGTGGGTCTCACTTTGTGATTTTTTTTCCCCTAGTCACTACCTTTTTGACGTTGTCTGAATTATTCAACACACTTTTTGCCTTCTGTTTGTCAAATACGATTCAGACAAGCTATACGTAAAACCATTAGTTCCATAAAACTTGAGTTTTTCTACGAGAGTATTAGAATCTACACAATCGAAGGCCTTGAGAGATCTCAAAATGCACCAAATGGCGTTAAATTATTACTTAGGGTTAGTACCATTTGATGAGTGTATGTGTAAATAGCATTCTCAGTCGAGCAACCTTTCTATAACCCGAACTGTGATGTGTGATTGTTTTCATTAAGTATGTGACTATTCTTGAATGCATTAATTTTTCGAATATTTTGGAAAAAGATGTCAGTAAAGAAACTGGACAATAGTTGTTTAAGACTGTCGTATCACCTTTCTTATAAAGTGGTTTAACACCTACATATTTTAACTTGTCTGGAAAAATTCCCTGTACATCTCTGATCACTAATCACATTACCTATTAAGCTGGAACAACTTTTTAGAATTCTGTTTGAAATTTTTTCAACCCCCACATGGGCTTTCGTTTTCAAAATTTTTATAACTTTATCAATTTCAGTGAAGTATTTTGGAGTCAGTTCTAACGGCTTAACGTTTTGTGGAATGGCAGTTTTAATATGTTCTTTTGCTCATCAACTGAACTATTTAATCCCACATTTGCTGTTATAATTTGAAAGTGACTGTTGAAAGTGCTTGAAACTTGTGAATTATCTGTCTACACATCGTCAATTAGTTTAATTGCTGTGGAATTCCGTACATTGACTGCCTGCTCCGTCTCTTGCTTGACAATGTTCTGTAGAGTTTTAATTTTATTATTTGTATTATTTACTTCTGCCAGGAAACAAATATGCTTGCGCTCTTGAATCAGAGCACTCACTTTAGAAAACAACAAAATGTCGTTAAATATCAATTAAACAATAATTTTTGTCTACTTAATAGAGGCGTCTTTTTGTGCTCTTTACAATTTTGATGTCAGCAACCACACGTGACTGAGCCTACGAGCGCTAATAGAGGTGAGGAGAGACAAAAAAATGTAAGACTTCTACATCAGTGGTCGGAGATCGACCATCACAGGTTCGGCGCCGTGTGAATTCCCTACTCATAAAACATTAGGTTTATATAGGCTAGGATCTCTGTTCTCCACCATCGCCTGTGGTGGGGACAGTCGGCGAATCCCAAATGACAGGCTTCTGACAGCATCGTGGAACCATCCCAAGTGTGCTCGTCAGCCTTCATATGTATATAAATGACAACAACAATTGTCGCCTGTACTGCGTTTGGTGAGGGCGATGCTAAATGTTGCTAGTTCTCCTTTGCTGAACTTGGGATCCCCTGCCCGAAGTTGTTCACTCAGCATTCCCAAGCATCGACGATTGCTGAGCTACGAAGTCGCACGTGTGCGAGTAAGCAGCTATGTACTTACAGCAGACCCGTTACAAATGTGTTACTGGCAAGCTCTACGTGGTCAGCAGAGGTGATCGGTCGAGGAAACTGCTACCTTAAGCAGCGCCAACCAGGCGAATAATGAATGCATTTCTCGGGAAGAAATGGGCCCAGAGGAGCTGCATTTGCATTTATCTGTAGTATCGCTACGTAGTTTTTAGTGAAATTAATAAGAAGTGGTATGAAAGCCGCCATGAAGTAGTGTAATAACGCCAGGGCTCGTAGTCACACTGTGGTGACATGTGGGTGAAAATAACGTGTAAGCAAATGGATTGCGAAGTGGGCTAGCCACACCAATGAGAAACTGCGCTGTGCAGCTGTAATAACTGTAGTGGCCGAGCCAATATCGTCACACCAGGGCAAGACTACGTGACTGCTTGCCAGGTTTTGGTGTTCAAATGCGCGCCAGAGTCGTATAAATATGTCTGAATTTTGAGGCACTGAAGCTTCGTCGGGTCTACCACCATGACGCCATGGAAACGCCAGACGATGAGATGAGAGGCTTCGCCAGCAGCACCCAAGGGTTCGATTCCAGGTTGAGCTACCCACTGTCAACACTGAGTTCCTTGCGGGGCTTGGTGCCACAAAGCCTCCGACCAGCCGTCCGAGCCAGCCGCCATCCGACTCCTGCCAGAGGGCACCGGGTCGCATACTGGGAATAGCAGTCAGCACGTGCCGCCGCAGTAATTGCGTGCTGCGCTGAGACGCAAGGCGAGGCCGTTCTCAGACGAACGCCACTACAGTACAACAAGCAGCACCACTTAGGTTGCGGATGTCGTCTACTGAGGCTGCTTGGCATTTCGAGCTGTCGTCAGCATCGCAGCGCTCTTAAGAGAACATGTCCTCGGCCGAATACAAGTAGCCATCCACGAGCCGGCGCCGACCAGGGTCAACAGAGTGAGGCGTGTTTCAAGTGGGCCTCCCGGTCCCTTGTCGCCGCCACTCACACGACCCTACCGAGTGCAACCAAACTCTTCAACTGAATGGCCACTATGTCAGCTAGCGCTTCAGGATTTCCCTCACAGATTTTGCTGTTAAAAATTTAGTTGTGTATCATATGTCTTAATTGTATTCTGTGTATGTTTCTTACTGTTGTTATGTACTGGAGTTGGGAAGGACTCTGTTTTCCTAGAGGACAGCTGTTTCCCAAACCGGACCTCTGAGGGGGCAGCTCTAACTCAGGACCTTCTCAAGCGTGTGGCAATGCCACAGCATCTGTCCAGACCAGTCATACAATTATTCCTTTAATTCTGATCACAGATTCGAACTTCAAATAAAATTTCGATCAAACTGCTACCTAACTCCGACCAGTCTAATGATTAATTAACAGTTATGAAATCTCCTAACAGATTAAAACTGTGTGCCGGACCTAGACCCGAACTCGGGACCTTTGCCTTTCGCGGGCAAATGCTCTACCAACTGAGCTACCCAAGCACGACTCACGCCCCGTCCTCACAGCTTTACTTCTGCCAGTACCTCGTCTCCTACCTTTCAAACGTCTCATTCTGGAATTAACAGTTAATCAAACTTGATCATTGAATAAATACCACTAAATTAGTTTTCCCAAGTCCACAGACACTACCGAGGTATTGTCTACGTAGAATACCATCAGTCAGAGGTGGCAGGATAATTTTAGTATTCCGCGTTTAATAGATATAGAAAATGCCCAAGATGGCGAAATCTAGCTTGCTGTTCTGGTTGTTATTTCAGATCATCGTTGGAGCCACGTGGTGGCGGAGGCACGCACGGTTCTCCCGCCTCATGACAATTCTCGCCATTTCAGAGCACCACACGTGAGAAGCGGAACTTTTGTCACTCCAGGCGGCCATAACAGCAGGAACGGTTCCACCTCTCATCCCTATTAGGTCGGCTACTTACCTTTCCGTATATCTCGGAGGTAAGCTGTAGTTCATCGACCGAGCCTTTAAATGACCTGCTCATCCAAGTCCTTTGCTGTCTCTGACAGAATTACAATGTCATCGGAGAACCTCAAAGTTTTTATTTCTTCTCCGTGGATTTTAATACCTACTCCGAATTTTTCTTTTTTTTCCTTTACTGCTTGCTCAATATACAGTTTGAATAACATTGGGGAGAGGCTACAACCCTGTCTCACTCCCTTCCCAACCACTGCTTCCCTTTCATGACCCTCGACTCTTATAACTGCCTTCTGGTTTCTGTACAAATTGTAAATAGACTTTCGCTCGCTGTAGTTTACACCTGTCACCTTTAGAATTTGAAAGAGAGTATTCCAGTCAACATTGTCAAAACCTTTCTCCAAGTCTACAAATGCTAGAAACGTAGGTTTGCCTTTCCTTAATCTTTCTTCTAAGATAAGTCGTAAGGTCAGTATTGCCTCACGTGTTCCAACATTTCTACAAAATCCAAACTGATCTTCCCTGAGGTCGGCTTCTACCAGTTTTTCCATTCGTCTGTAAAGAATTCGTGTTATTATTTTGCAGCTGTGGCTTATTAAACTGATTGTTCGGTAATTTTCACATCTGCCAACAACTGCTTTTTTTGGGATTGGAATTATTATATTCTTCTTGAAGTCCGAGGATATTTCGCCTGTCTCGTACATCTTGCTCACCAGATGGAAGAGTTTTGTCAGGACTGGCTCTCCCAATGCCGTCAGTAGTTCCAATGGAATGTTGTCTACTCCGGGGGCCTTGTTTAGACTCAGGTCTTTCAGTGCTCTATCAAACTCTTCACGCAGTATCGTATCTCCCATTTCATCTTCATCTACATCCTCTTCCATTTCCATAATATTGTCCTCGAGTACATCGCCCTTGTATAGGCCATCCATATTCTCCTCCCATCTTTCTGCTTTCCCTTCTTTGCTTAGAACTGGGTTTCCATCTGAGCTCTTGATGTTCATACAAGTGGTTCTCTTATCTCCAAAGGTCTCTTTAATTTTCCTGTAGGCAGTATCTATCTTACCCCTAGTAAGATAAGCCTCTACATCCTTACATTTGTCCTCTAGCCATCCCTGCTTAGCCATTTTGCACTTCCTGTCGATCTCATTTTTGAGACGTTTTTATTCCTTTTTGCCTGCTCCATTTAGTGCATTTTTATATTTTCTCCTTTCATCAATTAAATTCAATATTTCTTCTGTTACCCAAGGATTTCTACTAGCCCTCGTCTTTTTACCTACTTGATCCTCTGCTGCCTTCACTACTTGATCCCTCAGAGCTACCCATTCATCATCTACTGTATTTATTTCCCCCATTCCTGTCAATTGTTCCCTTATGCTCTCCCTGAAACTCTGTACAACTTCTGGTTCTTTCAGTTTATGAAGGTCCCATCTCCTTAAATTCCCACCTTTTTGCAGTTTCTTCAGTTTTAACCTACAGGTCATAACTAATTGATTGTGGTCAGAGTCCACATCTGCCCCTGGAAATGTCTTACAATTTAAAACCTGGTTCCTAAATCTCTGTCTTACCATTATATAATCTATCTGATACCTTTTAGTATCTCCAGGGTTCTTCCATGTATACAACCTTCTTTTATGATTCTTGAACCAAGTGTTAGCTATGATTAAGTTATGCTCTGTACAAAATTCTAACAGACGGCTTCCTCTTTCATTTCTTAGCCCCAATCCATATCCACCTACTACGTTTCCTTCTCTCCCTTATCCTACTACCGAATTCCAGTCACCCATGACTATTAAATTTTCGTCTCCCTTCATATCTGAATAATTTCTTTTATTTCATCATACATATCTTCAATTTCTTCGTCATCTGCAGAGCTAGTTGGCCTATAAACTCGTACTACTGTAGTAGGTGTGGGCTTCGTATCTATCTTGGCCACAATAATACGTTCACTATGCTGTTTGTAGTAGCTTACCCGCATTTCTATTTTCCTATTCATTATTAAGCCTACTCCTGCATTACCCCTATTTCATTTTGTGTTTATAACCCTATAGTCACCTGACCAGAAGTCTTGTTCCTCCTGCCACCGAACTTCACTAATTCCCACTATATCTAACTTTAACCTATCCATTTCCCTTTTTAAATTTTCTAACCTACCTGCCCCATTAAGGGATCTGACATTGCACGCTCCGATCCGTAGAGTGCCAGTTTTCTTTCTCCTGATAATGACACCCTCTTGAGTAGTCCCCGCCCGGAGATCCGAATGGGGGACTATTTTACCGCCGGAATATTTTACCCAAGAGGACGCCATCATCATTTAATCATACAGTAAAGCTGCATGCCCTAGGGAAAAATTATGGGTGTAGTTTCCCCTTGTTTTCAGCCGTTCGCAGTACCAGCACAGCAAGGCCGTTTTGGTTATTCTTACAAGGCCAGATCAGTCAATCATCCAGACTGTTGCCCTTGCAACTACTGAAAAGGCTGGTGCCCCTCTTCAGGAACCACACGTTTGTCTGGCCTCTCAACAGATACCCCTACGCTACGGCTATCTGTATCGCTGAGGCACGCAAGTCTCCCCACCAACGGCAAGGTCCATGGTTCATAATGCAGTTAGTAGTCTTTTGCTGTAACGAGTTTTTGAACTCGCTGTGGCTTAGATTCGACCGAGTGAGAGCATCTTTTCTTGAACAGTGCATTTTATCAAGACGCCTTTTCACAATACTCCACAAATTCTCGATAGGATTGAAGTCTGGTGAATTCCCAGGTCGCTGATGCGCATTAATGCTACTTTATTCCGTGAAAGTCTTGACTGCTTTAGAAGTGAGACGTGGGGTCAGATTATGTTGAAATATTGCTCCACCATCTGCAAAGGTATGTAGGAATGGCATAATCTTGCACCTAAGGTCTTCCACTTATTTGGTTGAATTCATTATTCCATCAACTAGAACTAATTCCGTGGGCGACTTGCAGTGAAGAAAGCGAAAAACATTTTTTGGGAAGGAATTCTGCAGTCTGTTCGAGATGCTCAGCTCTCACTGCCTCATGGGTGCTTCAACTGACAACGCTAGCTCTGTATCACTGAACAATAAAATGTCACTGTTCACTGAAAATTACACATTTCTAGTCATTGGAGGTCCAAGATTTATGTATTTTGGCCCATGTCAACCATTTTTTCTTCATGGAAGATGTCAAAAACTGTTTCTTTACTGGATTTGGTGCCACCCTCCGACACTCAAGAAGTCTACACCGTACCGTTGAAGAGTCAGTTTCAACTCCAGTAGACAATGAATTTCTCTGAAGGCCGTTACTTGTCTTGTGAGGTTTAATTCTACTGTTTCTAAGTAGTTCTATGGGTGGTTTAGCGTTTTCGTCACTATCTGCCCTTTCTCTTTGGAGACAGTGAGGCAGTACCACTACAATATGTAATATTTTTCCACACGAACGACAGAATCAATGTTTCTAATAGGTATAGACCTGTGTTCGTGAAGACTATTTTTTCCTCCTCTTAGCTGTAATGTCTATTTTAACACAAACTCAAAGTTTTCCTGTCGATAACACAGATATAAAACCTACTTTGCCACACATGCAAGCACTCAACTGTACTGGAGGGGACCTATAATTGTAGTTCGTAGTCGAGGCAACAACAGTGCGCGGAGAGTCCAACAACTAAGCGGATAAAAGTGGCTGCAGCTAATCAACTTCTATTCCCTGTAAAATATGAGTTTATTCCAATTCAGTTGCTCACTACTGTAGTCCTGCCTAATTCTTTTTACTACTGCGTGATCGTCATGGAAACCAAAGTATCGCTTGGGCTGAACACAGAGATCGCTTCTACTACTATCAGACTTAGGACACGCTATTAAATTTTAGAGAACGCCGTAGCAGAAAGGAATGTATACACAGGAAATGGCCAGGAAAGCTATATAATACCAATAGAGATACGGAAGTTGTAGTTCGTCGAAATTAGTCGCCCTTGTCACAGTTATTTGCTTCGTTGTAGCCAGCCAAGGCTAGACCGCCATCTGGGAAGAAATCAGCTGAAGACTCGCAGCTGGTAACTTCTCTGCAAACGTGTGAGCGGCTGCCTTTGCGCTAGCCTTCCTCATACAACACGCTTTCCATAGTGTTGATAACTGAATAAGTAGCATCAGGAGCACTGAATTGCTTGTGTAAATAGGTGAAACCTGCCCAGATTTAGCATTTCTTACTTTTTTCTGGTGGAACTGTGCCGAAATTCGTTTGACAGCTAATCATTGACAGAACAGGCTGACGACTGTGTAAGAACACTCTTTTCAATATCCCACGCACCTTTCACACTTCACACCTCACTGAGGTGGTCTCCAATCGAATTCTAGAGGTGGGAAAAACCGACCGTTGAAAACCGATACATATATTTTAGTTTTCAATAACCATTATTTTTCGGTATTTGTTTGGTATCGGTCATAACAGGTCTTTTTATTTTCATACTGATAGCCGGGCATAGGCCCGATGTAACAGTTTGCCATTGCAGTGGTGTTAATTTTTTGATTTTTAAATCAAACTTCTTTAAATAACAGTTTGGTAGGAAGTTCTGCCTATGGTTTATGAAGGACGGTTATCGCCTCTGAATTATCGAATTTGCATTAAGGGGTCTACTTGGAGACCAGCATTATCTTTTTTTAAATCATCAGTATTCTGACTGGTTTCACGCGGTCCGCCACGAATTCCTATCCTGTGCCTACCGCTTCCAACCTACGTCCTCAATTATTTGCTGGATGTATTCCTATCTCTGTCTTCCTCCACAGCTTTTGTCCTCTACAGCTCCCTCTTTCCCTCATGTCTTAACAGGTCCTATAATCCTGTAACTTCTCCCTATCAATGTTTTCTGCGGAGAACCTCCTCATCCCTTATCTTATCAGTCCACCTAATTTTCAACATTCGTCTGTAGTACTACATCTCAGGTGCTTCGATTCTCTTCTGTTCCGAATTTACCACAGTCAATGTTTCACTACCACATAATGCTGTGATCCAAACATACATTCTCAGAAACTCATTCCACAAATTAAAGCCCATATTTGATACCAGTAGACTTCTCTTGGCCAGGAATACCTTTTTAGCAGTGCTAATTTGCTTTTGATGTCCTTGTTCTGTTCGTCATTGGCTATTTTGCTGTTTAGCTAGAAGAAGTCTTTAACTTCACCTACTTCGTGACCATCAATCCTGATATTAAGTTTCTCACTGTTCTGTTATCTGCTACTTCTCATTAGTTTCGTCTTTCTTCGGTTTCCTCTCAGTCCATAATATTTACTCATAAACTGTTCATTCCATCAGTAGATCATGTAATTCTTCTTTTCTTTCAGTCAGAATACCAATGTCATCACCGAATCGTATCATTGATGCCCTTTCACCTTGAATTTTTATCCCGCTCCTGAACCTTTCTTTTATTTCCATCATTGCTTCTTTGATGTGCAAATTGAACAGTGGGGGCGAAAGGTTTCATCCTTGTCTTACACCCTCTTTAACCCGAGCACTTCTTTCTTGGTCGTCCAGTCTTATTATTCCTCCTTGGCCCTTGTACGTACTGTGTATCACACGCCTTTCCCTATAGTTTACCCTTTTTTTCAGAAATTCGAGCATGTTGCTCCATTTTACATTTTTGAATGCTTTTTCCAGGTCTACAGATCCTATGAACGAGTCTTGATTTTTCTTTAGCCTTGCTTCCATTATCAACCACAACATAAGAATTGCCTCTTTGGTCCTTTGCCTTTCCTCAAGCCAAACTGATTGTCGTGTGGCACATTCACAATTTTCTTTTCCATTCTTCTGTATATTATTCTAGTCAGAAACTTGAATCATGAGCTGTTAAGCTGATTGTGCGATAATTATTGCACTTGTCAGCTCTCATAGTCTTCGGAATTGTGTGGGCGATATTCTTCCGAAAGTCATATGGTATGTCGATAGACTCATACATAATACACACCAAAGTCAACAGTAGTTTCGTTGCCACTTCCCCCAATGGTTATGTATCCCTTCTGCCTTATTTGATCTTACATCCTCCAAAGCTCTTTTGTATCCTGATTCTAATAATGATCGCCTATCTCTTCTAAATCCACTCTTGTTTCTTCTTCTGTCACATCAGACAAATCTTCCGTCTCATAGAAGCCTTCCACCTATCCGCTCTCTCCTCTGCATTTAACATTGGAACTCCCCTTGCTTTGAATTTCACCGAAGGTTGTTTTGATTTTCCTATATGCAGGGTCAGTCCTTCCGACAGTCATTTCTTTTTCGATTTCTTCACATTTTTATGAAGCCATTGCGTCTTACCTTCCCTGCACTTGTTATTTCTGTGTTCCTGAATTTCTCTGAACATTTTCGTACGTTCTTCTTCATCGATCGGCCGGCCGCTGTGGCCGAGCGGTTCTAGGTGCTTCAGTCCGGAACCGCGCTGCTGCTACGGTCGCCGGTTCGAATCCTGCCTCTAGCATTGATGTGTGTGATGTCTTTAGATTAGTTAGGTTTAAGTAGTTTCTAAGTCTAGGGGACTGATGACCTCAGATGTTAAGTCCCGTAGTGCTTAGAGCCATTCTTCGTAACAACTGAACTATTTCTTGTTACCCATGACTTCTTCCTAGTTACCTTCCTTGTACCTATGAGCTATTTCTTATTGCTGTATCTACGGCCTTAGAGAGCGTATCTCGCCATTCTTTAGTACTTCTGTATCCCACTTTTTTGCATAGTGATTCTTCCTAACTAATCTCTTAAACTTCAGCCTACTTTCCATCACCACTACATTGTGATCTGAGTTTAAATCTGCTCCTGGGTCTCCTTACAATCCAGAATCTGATTTCGGAATCTCTGCCTGACCCTGATGTAATCTAACCGAAATATTTCCTTATCTCCCGGCCTTTTCCAATTATATCTCCTCCTCTTGTGATTCTTGAACAGATTATTTGCTACTAGCTGAAATTTATTACAGAACTCAATTCGTGTTTATCCTCAGTCATTCCTTGTCCCAAGCCCACATTCTCCTGTATTCGCTTCTTCTACTCCTTCCCCTACAAATGTATTCCAGTACCGCATGATTATTAGATTTTTCATTTCCCTTCACTTACTTTATTACCCTCTCATTATCCTAATATTCTTTCTCTTTCTCTTTTTTCGGCTTGCGACCTCGGCATGTATACGTGAAAGATCGTTGTCGATGTTGGTTTGCTGTCGATTCTGATAAGAACAATCCTATTGCTGAACTGTTCAGAGTAACACACTCTCTGCCTTACCTTCCTATTCATAACGAATCCTACTTGTGTTATACCATTTTCTGCTGCTGTTGGTATTGCCCTTTGCTCATCTTGCCAGAATTCCTTATCTTCTTTCCGTTTCGCTTCACTGACCCTCACTTCATCTAGATTGAACCTTAGCATTTCTATTTTCAGATTTCCAAGCTTCTCTATCACGTTCAAAATTCTGAGATTCCACGCTCCGGCCCGTAGAACGTTATCCTTTCTTTGGTTATGCAGTCTTTTTCTCAAGGTCATCTTTCTGTTGGCAGTCCCCTCCCGGAGTTCCGAATGGTGGACTATTCCGGAATCTTTTGCCAATAGAGAGATCATCATGATACTTCTTGAGTTACGGACCACACGTCCTGTGGATAAACGTTATGTGCATTTAATGCATCCTGCCGTTGATCATTGCTGATTCTTCCGCCTTTAGGGGCAGCATCCCACCTCAAGGATAAGAGTGCCCTGAACCTCCGTCAGCTCTTCCGTTCTCTTTGACAAGGGGGTTGGTAGAATGATGGTGACTTCTTATGTCGGAAGTCTTCGACCGCCAATGCTGATTATTAATCAAAATTTAAGCGCTGGGGGTTGCGAAAGCTGGACCGAGGATTTTTTCATTACCAATCAAAGCCACTACCCCTAGGTCAAAGGTTACTATCAGCACATTATAGAACGATTATTTATGAACGGATAGGACAAGAAACATCGGCCATGCGATTAATTCATTATCTAAAAGTTGACTATTGTCATGTAGCCTACTTTTTCCTAGTAAATGTTACAATACGACTAATACCTAACTATTCAATTCAATTTTTTGAATGGGTATTTTTAGTTTTGTGAGCATAAATCAATTGTATTCGATTTCCTACTAAACAATCCATATCGATACTAATATTATAAAAGTGAAGGTAACTGTCTGTTACGCTTTCACGAATACTTCGCTCCGTCGATTTTGATAAAATTTGTTGTGGAAATAACTTGAACGCCGACGAAGAACATAGGTTACTTTAGATAGTGTGTAGTACATCATTTACTAATTTGAAGAATAAAACAAGAAATATGGAACAATAATTACGCTTTGAAAAAGCTATTTACTCTTTGACTTTTGAACTTTAACATATTTATGAAAATGCTTTTTTGTTTGATATGTTCCACATGACACGAATCAACGTAATGAATACAATGCTCATACAATCCTCTACGTGCTTAATCGACACTTCCTTAATAATACCAGTCACAATCCCAACAGATTTTAGCCACAGACGTCATCCGTCTCTGATGACACGTTCCAGTTCACGTTATCAGCTCGTGGTCACGCGCAGTAGTATCTTAGACTAGCAACCAAACAACGCTCATAATTCGGGTTGATCTCAAAAATAATGTAAACTCGCCCATTTCAACCTACCGCCCTGGAGATCCACAACTGGAGAAAGGAGGTAACTGCAATAAATTCTGATTCTGTACACACAACACAATTAGATTCTGG
This sequence comes from Schistocerca gregaria, assembly GCF_023897955.1. NCBI lineage: Eukaryota > Metazoa > Arthropoda > Insecta > Orthoptera > Acrididae > Schistocerca > Schistocerca gregaria. The sequence goes on along the minus strand of NC_064926.1, from coordinate 316,241,046 downwards.
TAATTAGTGGGATTTTGTTAAATTTCTTAGTCCGGTGACGGTTGAAAAGCTGATGATGAAGTGGGGTAGCGCAGAAAATTTGTGCACAGAGACGGATCGAAAAGTAATGTTTCTGTAAGAAAAGCTTATATCGCGTATAAAACTATGAGAGTGTTGAATGTCCCGACCGAAGTTAATAATCAGTTAATTAAAGACGCTCTTTCTAAATATGGAGAGGTTATGAAAGATGGTCAAGACTGTACAAACCGATGTTTCAGTGGTATCCGGCTTGTGGAAATGGAAATAAAGGCAAATATCCCATATCTGTGGATGGTCACAAAGCTCACATTGCATATTCTTGTCTGGTCCTGGTGTGTCACATTTGCAATGAATTAGACCACTTCCGATAACATTGTCAACACCATGTTTTCGCACTAAAAAAAAAAATAAAAAAAAAAAAACTCGCATCAGTGATGTTCTGCCAAGTAATGAAAAACCTCTTTCGGTTATTAGTGTCATAGCAGGTACTTCTAATGTGCCCACAAAATCTGACAAAGATTTTCTTCTCTTAGAAGCAGAGATAATTCATGGCTCACGTGTCCTTGAATGCAATATGCAAAACAAAAAGAGAGCTCTAGAAACAATCGAAGACAGTTCAAATGACGACTCCTCACACTTATCACATTCCTCTCGTAGACACAGTGTAATGAAGAAGGATCCGAGGAAACAGAGAGCACACGAGTGGAGCTTATGACATCGGCAGAAGCAACACAGCCACTGTCCGGCGTCGATACACACTCAGAAGGCATGGACTAAGACACAATACTGTGTGAAACTATGGCGAGGACGTCGTTCTCAGAAGAGCCAGAAATGATAGAGCAGAAACAGTCTCGGGTTGCGGTTTAAATACACAAATTAGTTCCGGACATTCCAAAAGAGACTTAAAAACATAATAAACAACCAACGAGAACAGCCAAACACAGAACTGTTGCGACCACTACGGACATTATGCCAGACAAGAAGACTTCGAAGGCAAACACGGTGGCTCAAGACATCGATCGACGCAAGATCAAATCGCAATCTGATCCAAAGATTTCTTGTAACCAAGGGAAACAGAAACTTGAGAAGGACAACACGAAGTCTAAAAATTTACAAGTATCTTCAAGAGATGAACTGAAAACATGTAAATGACGCAAAACCCCTCAGTTCTGATTAAATCATAACCGTAAAGAGACTTCTAAGGTAATTTAAAAATGAAGTAATGTTTACCTGAGAAAATGTTACTGCAAATTTCTATCACAGCAGTGTTTGTTACTTATTAACTGTTCCAAAAAAAATGTTCAAATGTGTGTGAAATCTTATGGGACTTAACTGCTAAGGTCATCAGTCCCTAAGCTTTCACACTACTTACACTAAATTATCCTAAGGACAAACACACACACCCATGCCCGAGGGAGGACTCGAACCTCCGTCGGTACCAGCCGCACAATCCATGACTGCAGCGCCCAAGACCGCTCGGCTAATCCCTCGCAGCCTAACTGTTTCATTTAACCGTTCATGCACTGATACACGTCTTTGTTATTGGAGTAGATATTCACTCCCTATGTTAATTTTTTTCTTTTAAAACGAAATGAAAATGATGCAAGCCGAAATATTAACAGGATGATGTCAGAACCAAAGTTGGCTGACCTAAAAGAATATTTTTGTGAGTCAGGGACAGATAAGGCCTTGTTGCAAGAAGTTGTGATGTCTGATTATGAGACTGCACTCAAAACAATCTCGGGGAGTGCCATTTTAATAAGAGAAGGGATACCTGTTTTTGAAACTGAAAGACTAGGATCTGGCAGAGCAATAGGCACAAAAGTTTTTGACTTCACGCTTATTAACATGTATGCTCCTTCTGTAACCTCCAATAGAAAGGAAAGGGCAAGATTTTTTAAATAAGAAATCGTTTATTAGTTGAGAAGAAATCCGAAAGACCTTTCAATTGGAGGTGCGTTTAAATGTGTTTTAAGCAGCAAAGATCAGATTCGGAATTTTAATGTCTCTAATGAATTAAAACGCCTAGCTACTGACTTAAAACTTAAGGATGCCTGCGAAGTCTACTATACCGCATTTGCTGATTTCACGTATGTGGCTCCACAGTCGTGTAGTAGAATCGGCAGAATCTATGAGTCACGAACTCTGGAAGGATCTCTGATTAAAGCTGAAACAACTTCCGTGTATTTCATTGACCACTGTAGCATATTGGCTTGCATAAATATTGTGACAATAACAGTCTCGAAGGTTCTGGCATCAGTGCAACCTAAACATATCATTATCGCAAAAAAATTACTTAGAAGACAGTCTGAATGAAGCATGGGTATTGTGTCTGCGCTAGACTGATATTCGTCCAGTAATGATAGATTGGTGGTGCGACAAGGCGAAACTTAAGTTGAGGAAAATTATTATCTAATAGAGCCAGCAACGATCTAGAGATATGAACAACAACATAGAGTTTTATTACTCTCAGTTAAGGTACTTGTACGATCAGGCAAATACGTCCAACATTCGTTGAGAAGATATTAAAAAGTCAAAGCCAAATTGCTAAGCATTAAGAAAAATCAGATGGAAGGACTCAAATTAAAATTCAAGGCCAAGACTGTACTGGATGATGAAACTACTTCTCTGTATCATCTCTTGGAGCACGCCAAGTACAGATGGTGAACCTTCACTGACGAACTCTGAACTAAGACTGGTACAGTCTTTACATCTCAGAAACACGTAATGACGGAAGTTTTTTCTATTAAGAAAATCTCTATTCTGCAGGTCGAATATATGAAGAGCCTCTTGAAGAATTCCTTGACATCATTGGCCCACAGCTGTCAGAAGAGGAAAATGAAGACCTTCTTACCGAATTAAGCGAACAGGAAATACGCGAGACCGTCTGCAACTCACCTTTAAAAAAGTCTCCTTGACCATATAGCTTAACTATTGAATTTTATAAACCGTACTGGAATATCCTGGGTGAAATGTTAACTCACATGGCGAATGAAGTTAGTCCCCAAGAAAAGGCAAGCGAAACTTAAAACCTTTCACCTGTTTCCCTGCTTAATTCCGACTATAAAATAATATCGTGAATCATAAACAGCAATTTTTCACTTTTGGCCAAAAACATTGTAAGTTAACATCAGTCATGTGCACCTGGGAGGATCATATTCCAAAGCACAACAGCATATAGAGACCCGGTAGACCATAGGTTTATCATTGAAACTACGAGAAAAATACGTTTTCACGAACGAGTGCTAAACGTAATTAAGAACGTTGCAACGGGAATCAGTGCTAATACATAAGTGAACTGTCAGAAAACGAAGCAGACAGAGTTAAGACGTGGAGTTCCTCAAGGAAACCCTCTCTCAATGCTCTTACTTGTCCTCCGTAATGTTCATGCCAGACTAACAGGAATAACATCGCCAGGGCACGAGAGGGTCGGAAAATTGTATGCTGATGACGTATGGTCGTATTGAGAAATTACGATCATATTTTCGAATTACAAGTAGTTATCAAAAAAAGTACTGCCTTGTGTCACGAGCAAGCACTAATACAAATAAAAGCAGACTTTTACATCTACGGTGCTTCCACCAAATTAACAGAGAGTGATATCTATTAACTGGAAAAATCCCTCGGTGAAAAATACAAGGAGTCACAGGAGAGTATCTACGTAATGTAAACAAAGTGCAGAGATTGAAATTAATCATCAACTGCAGTCACTCGAAAGCTTACTACACGGTGTAACTGTTTCGTTACCAAAAATGATAGACAGGAAGCTTATGTCAAGCTGCCTATTGGCTTCTGTCTCGGGTTCTTCGGCCGACGTTCATCTAATGATTTTACTGACGTTTCGCCAGCTCGAGTGGCTGGCATTGTCAAAGCTTCACCCTCCATTGCCGGTGGTGAACTGTTCACCACCACCAGTTCACCACCGGCAATGGAGGGTGAAGCTTTGACAATGCCAGCCACTCGTGCTGGTGAAACGTCAGTAAAATCATTAGATGAACGTCGGCGAAGAACCCGAGACAGAAGCCAATAGGCAGTTTGTCAACAAGTGGCCACGAAAGCCTTAACAATTTTGTAAGATTATGTCAACCATCACCAACTACAAGTGGAAACGAGAAGTATTCAGAGTACACACAAGAACAGCCACTCGAGATCCCAAAAACGGAGGTTTAGTATTAGTTCACAAAAAAGAAGGCCTCCGCACTTTTTATATAAAGGACCGCTGCTATTTTAAAAGATTATTTGAAATCCTCAGGCACGAAAGTCTCCAAGCACCGATAGATATGCAAAGTAATAAACCGACAATTACAGTTTGTAAGGACATATTTTGTGGAAATAAATTACCCCAACAATGAGATCACTAGTTCGCAACACATAACGGCCAGAGACATTATACTGCGCAGAAAGAAACATGAAGGGAGAAACAAAACAGAACGGAAATACACAAATAACGAAAGGGATGCTGTATGGGAAAATATAAACATGGGCGGACTTTCATCTGAAATACGTACAGCGTGGTATAAATCTGTGCCAGTAATTGAACTACTTCATTAATGTTGGGAGATGACAATATAATTGAATTCACAAGCATACGAAGTGTGAATTATATAAAACTATCAGGTACTCAGATCACAAAAAGAACTGTGGAAAAGTGCTTAAAATGTCTTCGAAATACCAGTTACAGAAACCTTTAAAAAATCTTAAGTACAAGTCCTGTGGCATTTTTTAAAATTTTGTTCCCTAATTTACATCTGAAAGTAGTTCAAGTAACACATCAACATACAATAGTGAATGTGTCCTGCAGTTCGCGCCATGGATATGAATATTGATCAACATTTCCAGAATGAGATTTTCATTCTGCAGCGGAGTGTGCGCTGATATGAAACTTCCTCGCAGATTAAAACTGTGTACCCGACCGAAACTCGAACTCGGGACCTTTGCCTTTCGCGGGCAAGTGCTCTACCATCTGAGCTACCGAAGCACGACTCATACCCGGTCCTTACAGCTTTACTTCTGCTAGTATCTCGTCTCATACCTTCCAAACTTTACAGAAGCTCTCCTGCGAAACTTGCAGAACTAGCACTCCTGAAAGAAAGGATACTGGCAGAAGCTGTGAGGACCGGGCGTGAGTCGTTCTTCGGTAGCTCAGATGGTAGAGCACTTGCCCGCGAAAGGCAAAGGTCCCGAGTTCGAGTCTCGGTCGGGCACACAGTTTTAAATTGTCCAGGAAGTTTCATTGATCAATATTGCCCATTATTTTATTATTTGTTTATTTCATTTTTAAAAAATAATCCTTTCATTAAGGTAACAGTTTGAAGAATGGTTTGATAGTGATTGGGTTTGATCAGCTTCTTTATACCACTGTAATTCATTGTGTTTTAGCACAACGAAAAAAGTTGTGGAAAATAGCGGTTAGCATTGCAGTTTCTCTATATGGGCTTTCGGGTTCAACCCGCACGCCGGTTGGCTATCCTTTTCTGCTCACGACTGAATGTGTGCGTTGTCATCATCATTTTGTCATCATCTACATGCTAGTCACAGAAGTGAAATCGACGAAAAAGGCTTGCGCCAAGCTCCCGAACATCCCAACCATGGTTTCCCGACCAATAAAGCCATACGCACATTTCATTTCATTTTACTGACACGCGAGCCCAGCTGTGGGTAAAGACTAGTATATAGTGCTTATACAATCCTCAACGTGTTTAATCCATGCCAGTTTATATTGCCAGACTAATATTATAAACGTGAAAGTAACTAAGTGTGTCGCGTTTTCAGGACTAAACCACTGAACCGACATCCATGAAATTTGGCGTGAGATAGCATGAACCCTGGTAAAAAAGATAGACTCCTTTATAAAGTGTATATTACCAGATATTTATTGATTTGAAGAATATTACTCAACTCAAACAAAAATAATTACTAGTTGAAAAAGCTATTTACTCTTTCACTTTTGAGCTTCATCGTACTTGTAAAAATGCTTTTATTGATTGATATGTTCTACGTAATATGATTCAAAGTAATGAAAACACTGTTTATTCAATTTTCAACCTGTTTAATCCGTACTTCCATACTAAAACCAGTATTATTAATTCAGAAAGTAACTCACTCTGTTACGTTTTCACGAATCTACAGCGGAACCGTTTCCGATGCTGTTTGGTACGCAGATAGCTTCAACCCTGAGGAAGACCTTAGGCTACTTCAGAAAGTTGTAACTTTTTGAGAATTACTAACATTTTTAAATATGGTGTGCATTGATGGCATGCAGACGATGCTGGCGTTACGGTGGTCGACTCTTAGTGTTTATAGATTATTTCGTGACAGTGCAAATCCAATGTTATGCATATGGTTTATAATACTGAGTTACTACACCATCTGACATAGTTGGAGAGTTTTGGTAGCGATACAACAATAAAATCGCAACATATTTGAAACTATTAGTATAAGCCACGCAAACAAAAGTCTGATTTAGCACACAGTTCTAAGAAAGCTCAAGTTGAAAAGTTACTCGAATCCAGCAAACCTCAGAGCACTCTCACTTCAGCCAGAATTTGGATACGGAGCGTCAGGCGGCCCCAAGAGCTACAGAGACAACAGAAGAGTCACAATCCCGTCGCATTTTGTACGCTGAGCGCCACGCGTCTCTTACTTCTTCCAATATGCTTGAAGACATAACGACGGCGTAATTTAAGGGCTGTACGACAAACAGAGAATCGTTCATTCACATATGGAACGTTGGAGACTTTTGGTAAGGCCTCATTTGATTACGATAGATTAAATACCTATGTTGATTATGAATTAGTTATCATGGTGGTATGATCAAAAATGTAGGCGCCATAATGCTTTAAAATGGAAGGGAGAAATGGTTGGTATGTGTTGCTCTGGTGGCAACTTTTCACAACCTGTACTAGGTGAGCCAGAGAAATCACTAAGAACTCTACTTCTGCACGTATGTAATGAATAGAGGTATTTTTGGATATAATTAGAAATTATAATACATACTTTTAGATTAGACATAAAAAGCAAAGTAATAGAAACACGTTCATTATGTAAATGCATACCGAAACAGCATACATTTATACATATCTCTTCACACCACTATTTAGACAGACAATCGTAAAATCACTAGCTTTCTTACTCACCATCGCTCATCATAGCAGAACTACTGATATGCGAGCGAAGCAGCGGGTGACTGGTAGTAAAGATATATATTTGAACTAATAATGGGTTTTTAATTGGAAGTAATGAAAAGAGATGAATGCTACAAATTTTATATAAAAGCTTATTATTTGTCTTACATGTCTGTGAAATAATAAAAGGCATAGGAAGTTATGACAACAGTAATAAATTACAAACAATTCATTCGTAGTTTATAATACAAATAGGAAATACTTGGTCTGCTGCTTGTGCCTAGATAATGTGCCTCGATTGGCTTCTAGTAGTTTGAAATGGATAACTTCGGACGAAAAACGTTCTCCAGCACCCGTTTCCACCATTTAGCACTGAACAGTCGTAATGTCCGCTTATAGAAGCTACGCTGTCGCATATCTCTAGAAATCTCTACCGTGAAGCGCGATTGACGATACTGGAATCGCCCGCATTTCAAGGGCAGGTCTTATCGAACAAGGAAAACATATGACAAGAGCGCCACGTCAGCATGGGCGAGCGAATATTCCAGCTTTCAAAGCTGAAGATCCTCTCATTCATCTCACATTGCTATTTCTGGCTCTTACACAATTAATGTTAATTAGTTGTCCGTAACCAAAGAGGACTGTGCTGTGGGAGAAATACCGCTGAAGAAGGGGTGACTTATTTTAGTGCATTCGGTCTCTAACGGATTTACGAGTACGTGGCCTCCATAACGACATGGTTTCCATTAGTGTAATACTGCTTTTATACACGAAGCGGGCACTTACACGGTCCAGTCACGTTAATGTAACCACAAGCAATGTTCGACGTCCACGGGCAATAACCATTCACAGACGGCAGGTAGCAGCACTAACTAGGAGTGTCCATAAAGCGTGTCAGGGGATGCGGAAACAGTGCAGTCGTTACAGAAATTGGGAAACGGAGCGATTTATCTGACGTCCGAAAGGTCATGGTCATTGGCTTAGAGTCTAAGTACGGAAGCATTTCCAAAACTGTTATGTTTGTAAACCTGCTGACATGGTTAAAAGTATCGTCCATGGCAAAGTGGCGTTATCCAAAAATGGCACCGAGGTAACAGTATGTACGACGAGCCACTGATGACAGTGACGAAGGCGGCTGCGGAAATGTGTACTGGAGAACAAACGTACAACTGTTGAGCAACTGCCGATCCAGAACCGAGGGGGCTATCAACAGTATCACCTCAGTATCTCCTCAGTGACAGGGCTATCAACAGTATCTCCTCAGTGACCGTTCAGCGAACGTTGCTGTGTATGGAATTTCGCAGCAGGCAACTAGTTTGTGCATTCATGCTGACTGCTGGAATTTGCACACCAGTACCAGAATTGGGTCGGCAGCTAGTGATCTTGCAGTAGCGTTCTTGCTCCCGTCGCACAGGGTCCCGGGTACGATTCCAAGTGGGGTCAGGGAGTTTTTCCTGCCTCGTGATGACTGGCTGTTGTGTCGTCTTCATAATCATCATTCATCCTCATTACGGTCGGAGGAAGGCAACGGCAAACCACCTTCACTAGGACCTTACCTAGTATGGCGGTGCGAGTCTCCCGCATCGTCTCCTATGCTCCTCGGATAATGGGACCTCATCATCATCTTCATCGACATCATCACCAGAACTGGATGTCAGTTGAGTGGCGAAAGATGGCTTTTTTCAGATTAATCACGTTGTATTCTCCGTTGGAAAGATGGCCGTTGGCGCGTGCAGCGCGAAACGTCTGAAAGTAAATACCGTGCAACAATCGTCGGAAGGATCTGGGCCGGAGGCATCCCCTGGTTGATCTCGCCATTCTGGAAGGCACAAAAGAGCAACACAAGGTGCATATAACCTTGGGAACCATGTCCACTCTAATGACTTCGTTGTCGATGGGACGTTAAACACTAACTAACTAACCATGTCCACTCCTACATGCAGTTTGCTTTTCCTCGATACGATGGTACTGACCACCAGCAGGACAATACAATGTGTGCCACAGCTCGCACGGTGCATACGCAGTTCTAAGAGCACCAGGATGAGTTTACCTACTCCCCTAGCCACCAAACTCCCCGGTTGAAAACCCGATCGGGCTGGTGGCGCCATGGATTCTCAACCGACAAACCATGCGCAGTTGACCACGGCACTGGAATCGGAATGGCTCCATATCTCTGTTGGTAGCTTCCAGAACCTTAATGACGTTCTTCCTGCCCATCTCACAGCGGTGTGCTCTGTAAAAGGGGGTTAATCAGGCTTTTGATAGGGAATCACATTAACATCGTTACTATGGTAGAAAACACAGCTGCCTGAGAATATTTGTGTATATCGAGGTTGACGCCTGGACCCAACGGCCGATACGCAACGAGAAGAAGCCGGCTGGAAGTACGACGACTTCATTAATATTCATAATTCTGACAAGAGTGTGAACGGTCCACTAAAACGTATTGTCTGTTGACTTTTGTCCCTAGATCTTCGGTTGACATTTGTTTGAAGATTTTTCTGATTTTTCGCCAGCACGAGTGGCTGACATTGTTAAAAACCGCCCCATTCTGGTAGTCACAAGCAATTATAAATTTAATAACTACAATTGTATTTTATAGTAGGTCAGTTTAACAGCTTCTCGGGAAAAAGGATAAATTCGAGCCACAAAAGCACGTATCCATACGATATTTCCAGTTGAGGTTCGCCGATGACATTGTAATTCTGTCAGAGACAGCAAAGGACCTGGAAGAGCAGTTGAACGGAATGAACAGTGTCTTGAAAAGAGGATATAAGATGAACACCAACAAAAGCAAAACGAGGATAATGGAATGTAGTCGAATGAAATCGGGTGATGCAGAGGGAATTAGATTAGGAAATGAGACTCTTAAAGTAGTAAATGAGTTTTGCTATTTGGGGAGCAAAATAACTAATGAAGGTCGAAGTAGAAAGGATATAGAATGTAGACTGGCAATTGCAAGGAAAGCGTTTCAGAAGAAGAAAAATTTGTTAACATCGAATATAGATTTAAGGGTCAGGAAGTCTTTTCTGAAAGTATTTGTACAGAGTGTAGCCATATGTGGAAGTGAAACGTGGACGATAAATAGCTTAGACAAGAAGAGAATAGAAGCATTCGAAATGTAGTGCTACAGAAGAATGCTGAAGATTAGATGGGTAGATCACATGATTAATGATGAGGTATTGAACAGAATTGGGGAGAAGAGAAATTTGCGACACAACTTGACAAGAAGAAGGGATCGGTTGGTAGGACATATTCTGAGACATCAAGGGATCACCAATTTAGTATTGGAGGGCTGCATGGTGGGTAAAAATCGTAGAGACAGACCAAGAGATGAATACACTAAGCAGATTCACAAGGATGTAGGTTGCAGTAGGTACTGGGAGATGAAGAAGCTTGCACAGGATAGAGTAGCATGGAGAGCTGCATCAAAGCAGTCTCAGGACTGAAGACCACAACAACAACAATGGAAAGTAAGGAACGATCGGTCGCGAAATGGAAACCACAGTGAAAAATCCGATGAAGTTTAGCACAGGTGTGTTGGGCAGTGTGATCGCGTTACTTCGTTCTTTTTAGTTCTGAGCACACTAGGAACACATAAAGATTGCTAGAACAATAGTGTCTCCCGCCAAGAATGAGGGTCTGGTGAGAAATCTCGCCTGAAGCTATGCAGACAACATTACATAACTGTCGTGAGCTGTCTTCTTCAAGACAATTCTCGGCCGCATTCTGCAGGGGCAATGAAGTTGCTCCTGCATCGTTTTCAATTGGAAATGTTTGATTACCCTCAATACAGCCCGTAATTGTCTCTCTCTGGGTTTCATCTCTGCTCATATGAACCGCTGGCTATGAACTGTGGCACACACAACGAGCTGTAAGCCAGCGTAGAGAATTTGCGGAAAGCGCTGGCGGCTGCCTTCTATAACGACGGTATTGGAAAGCTGGTATAACGCTACGACATACGTCTAAGTCGGATCGGCGACTATGGAGATAAGTAGCTGGAAGTTGTAACTAACTGATGCAAATAAAACAGTTTTGATTTTCACTGTCGTTTCCATTTCGCGACCTCTCGTTCCTTACTTTCCGAACAGTCCTCGTAAAACACATCTACAAGGTGTTACAAAAAGGTACGGCCAAACTGGCAGGAAACATTTCTCACACACTAAGAAAGAAAATATGTTATGTGGACATGTGTCCGGAAACGCTTACCTTCCATGTTAGTGCTCATTTTATTACTTCTCTTCAAATCACATTAATCATGGAATGGAAACACACAGCAACAGAACGTACCAGCGAGACTTCAAACACTTTGTTACAGGAAATGATCAAAATGTCCTCCGTTAACGAGGATACATGCATCCATCCACCGTCACATGGAATCCCTGATGCGCTGATGCAACCCTGGCGAATGGCGTATTGTATCAGAGCCGTCCACAATACGAGCACGAAGAGTCTCTACATTTGGTACCGGGGTTGCGCAGACAAGAGCTTTCAAATGCCCCCATAAATGAAAGTTAAGAGGGTTGAGGTCAGGAGAGCGTGGAGGCCATGAAATTGGTCCGCCTCTACCAATCCATCGGTCACCGAATCTGTTGTTGAGTAGCGTACGAACACTTCGACTGAAATGTGCAGGAGCTCCATCGTGCATGAACCACATGTTGTGTCGTACTTGTAAAGGCACATGTTCTAGGAACACAGGTAGAGTATCCCGTATGAAATCGTGATAACGTGCTCTATTGAGCGTAGGTGGAAGAACATGGGGCCCAATCAAGAGATTACCAACAATGCCTGCCCAAACGTTCACAGAAAATCTGTGTTGATGACGTGATTGCACAATTGTGTGCGGATTCTCGTCAGCCCACACATGTTGATTGTGAAAAATGACAATTTGACGAAAATAAAATGAGCTCTAACATGGAAATTAAGCGTTTCCGGTCACATGTCCACATAAAATCTTTTCTTTATTTGTGTGTGAGGAATGTTCCCTGAAAGTTTGGCCGTACCTTTTTGTAACATCTTGTACAACGTTTCCAAACAGTTGGAAAAAAAAACCTCGAAAATCTGTGAAGTAAGCAAAATAGCCGTTATGCAACCTGCATCGCTTCCACGTCTTTCAAGTTATACTTGAAGATTTTATCACACCACATATACCACACGAATATTGCGTCACAGTAAATTCAAGGCTATTAAGAATCATCATCTCTGCTTATACGGTCGACACATTCTAAATTAAAGTACACTGTTCAGCCACAACGTCATGACCACCTACCTAATAGCCGGTATGTCCACCTTTGGGAGGACAATAGCGGCGAAACATCGTGCCACGGAAGCAATGATGCTTTGGTAGGTCGCTAGGGGGAGTTGGCACCACATCTGCAAACGTAGGTTACCTGAATTCCGTAAATTCCCGGGAGACGGGTGATGAGCTCTGACGCCACGTTCAATCACATCCCAGATGTGTTCGATCGGGTTCAGATCTTGCGAAGTTGAGGGCCAGCACATCAATTGAAACTCGCCACTGTGTTCCTCGAATCACTCCATCACACTCCTCGCCATGTGACATGGCACCTTCTCTTACTGAAAAATGCAACTGTCGCCGGGAAACAAGATCGTCATGAAGGGGTGTACGCGGTCTACAACCAGTATACGATACTTCTTGGCCGTCATGCTGCCTTGCAAGAGCTCCACTGGACCCATGCATGACCACGTGGCTGTTCCCCAGTGCATAATGGAACCGCTGCCAGCTTGTCTCTGTCCTGCAGTATAGGCGTCAAGGAGCTGTTCCCCCAGCAGATGACGTATTCCCGCCCTCCCTTCTGCATGATGAAGAAGGTATCGCAATTCATCAGAATTTGCAACGCTCTGCCACTGCGATGACGTCCAGTGGCTGTGGTTACGTGTCCATTCCAGTCGTAGTTGCCGACTAGTGGCGATAACATATTAGATCTTCTGGTGACAAATAGACCCGAACTATTTGAAATAGTTAACGCAGAACAGGGAATCAGGGATCATAAAGCGCTTACTGCATCGATGATTTCAGCCGTAAATAGAAATATTAAAAAAAAGGTAGGAAGATTTTTCTGTTTAGCAAAAGTGACAAAAAGCAGATATCAGAGTACCTGACGGCTCAACACAAAAGTTTTGTCTCAAGTACCGGTAGTGTTGAGTATCAGTGAACAATATTCAAAACCATCGTACAATATGCGTTGGATGAGTATGTGCCAAGCAAGATCGTAAGAGATGGAAAAGAGCCAACATGGTACAACAACCGAGTTAGAAAACTGCTGCGGAAGCAAAGAGAACTTCACAGCAAACATAAACATAGCCAAAGCCTTGTAGACAAACAAAAATTACGCGAGGCGAAATGTAGTGTGATGAGGGCTATGCAAGAGGCGTTCAATGAATTCGAAAGTAAAGTTCTATGTACTGACTTGGCAGAAAATCCTAAGAAATTTTGGTCTTATGTCAAAGCGGTTGGTGGATCGAAACAAAATGTAGAGACACTCTGCCACCAAAATGGTACTGAAACAGAGGATGACAGACTAAAGGCCGAAATACTAAATGTCATTTTCCAAAGCTGTTTCACAGAAAAAGACTGCACTGTAGTTCCTTCTCTAGATTGTCGTACAGATGACAAAATGGTAGATATCGAAATAGACAACAAAGGGATAGAGAAACAATTAAAACCGCTCAAAAGAGGAAAGGCCGCTTGACCTGATGGGATACCAGTTCGATTTTACACAGAGTACGCGAAGGAACTTGCCCCCTTCTTGCAGCGGTGTACGTCGTAGCGTTCCAAAGGATTGGAAAAGGGCACAGGTCATGCCCGTTTTCAAGAAGGGATGTCGAACCGATGTGCAGAACTATAGACCTATATCTATAACGTCGATCAGTTGTAGAATTTTGGAACACGTATTATGTTCGAGTATAATGACTTTTCTGGAGACTAGAAATCTACTCTGTAGGAATCAGCATGGGTTTCGAAAAAGACGGTCGTGTGAAACCCAGCTCGCGCTATTCGTCCACGAGACTCAGAGGGCCATAAACACGGGTTCATAGATAGTGTTTCTTGACTTCCGCAAGGCGTTCGATACAGTTCCCCACAGTCGTTGAATGAACAAACTAAGAGTATATGGACTATCAGACCAATTGTGTGATTGGATTGAAGAGTTCCTAGATAACAGAAAGTAGCATGTCATTCTCAATGGAGGGAAGTCTTCCGATGTAAGAGCGATTTCAGGTGTGCCGCAAGGGAATGTCGTAGGACCGTTGCTATTCACAATATACGTAAATGACCTTGTGGATGACATCGTAAGTTCACTGAGGCTTTTTGCGAATGATGTAGTGGTATATCGAGAGGTTGTAACAATGGAAAATTGTACTGAAATGCAAGACGATCTGCAGCGAACTGACGCATGGTGCAGGGCATGGCAATTTAATCTCAATGTAGACAAGTGTAATGTGCTGCGAACACATAAAAAGATAGATCCCTTATCATTTAGCTACAAAATAGCAGGTCAGCAACTGGAAGCAGTTAATTCGATAAATTATCTGGGAGTATGCATTAGAAGTGATTTAAAATGGAATGATCATATTAAGTTGATCGTTGGTAAAGCAGATGCCAGACTGAGATTCATTGGAAGAATCCTAAGGAAATGCAATCCGAAAACAAAGAAAGTAGGTTACAGTACGCTTGTTCTCCCACTGCTTGAATACTGCTCAGCAGTGAGGGATCCGTACCAGATAGGGTTGATAGAAGAGATAGAGAAGATCCATCGGAGAACAGCGCTCTTCGTTACAGGATCATTTACTAATCACGAAAGCGTTACGGAGATGATAGATAAACTCCAGTGGAAGACTCTGCAAAAGAGACGCTCAGTAGCTCGGTACGGGCTTTTGTTGAAGTTTGGAGAACATACCTTCACCGAAGAGTGAAGCAGTATATTGCTCCCTCCTACGTATATCTCGCGAAGAGACCACGAGGATAAAATCAGAGAGATTAGAGCCCACACAGAAGCATACCGACAATCCTTCTTTCCACGAACAATACGAGACTGGAATAGAAGGGAGCACCGATAGAGGTACTCAAGGTACCCTCCGCCACACACCGTCAGGTGGCTTGCGGAGTATAGATGTAGATGTAGATGTAGATTAGCACATGGATGTGTCTTCGGCAGCGGAGGCATTTCGTTAGGAGTGTTCGGTACACTGTGTGTTCAGACACACTTGTACTATGCCCAGTGTTAAAGTCTGTAGTCAGTTCTGCGACAGTTCGCCACCTGTCCTGTTTTACCAGTCCAGTCTGCCCAGCCTACAACGTCCTAGACCTTTAACGAGGAGTGCAGCCCAACCCAATGACTTCTGGACGTGGTTTCTCTACGTATTGTAGACTCATAGCAGCACTCCTAGAACGCCCAAAAGTCGTGCAGGTTCCTAAATGCTCGTTCCGAGCCTCTGGGCGATCAAAATCTTCCCTCGGTCGAACTCAGATGATCTACCTGCGCCTTTCCCATTCTACTCACGGACAAAACGCGTGCCGTCCGCGGTGGCCGAGAGGTTCTAGGCGCTTCAGTCCGGAACCGCGCGACTGCTACGGTCGCAGGTTCGAATCCTGCCTCGGGCACGGTTGTGTGTGATGTCCTTAAGTTAGTTAGGTTTAAGTAGTTCTAAGTTCTAGGGGATTGATGACCTCAGATGTTAAGTCCCATAGTGGTCAGAGCCATCTGAACTAATGTTTGACAGCACGCTCCCTGATATTACACGCACCATGCGGGTGTTTGACTAGCAGTTGTTCCTCGCCATGTGACGCTACTATCGCATGGACGGGTTTATATCGAGGTGCCGGTAGTTATAAAGGTATGGCTGATCAAGGTAAATCCACGATACCACACTTCAATCTTGTTTCAGTCATTACGTTAAATCACTGTATTAAAGACCGATCTGGTTGGCGAAAGCGGTAGCTCATTCCTACAAAAGACAGAGATTTGAGTCTTGAGTTCCACTTTAGCACCTAGTCTTAGCTTGTCACAAATGCTCATCAAATATTATAGACCGCTAAGTAATAATGATACGTTATCGCCGGCGAATAGTTTGTCTCTCAGAATCACACAAGGACGTCTTATCGCCGCACGAGCATGTGTATATCACTCAAAGTGGAAATTCAAGTTTTAATGAGCACCTGGCAGCTTATCTACCTCGCACGATACACTTTAACTCTTTGCTTGACTACTTCAAGGCCTAAAGCCCGTCTGGAGCACGTGACTGGAGCGGAGATCAGAATGGTTTTTTAATGTGCTATTTTAGTCTTATCTAAAGTCTAATTATTCTACAAGCTACAGTACTGAAAGATCTAAAACTGAATGAACCATCCCATTTTTAAATGTTATCATTTCTAAACAGAACAGGGGTGGTTACAATTTAGCTATCTACTGATATCGAATTATTAAAAAAACGGCAGTCATAAGTTGCCAATAACGTATATAAAAACTGATTCTTAAGAGGTCGAACCTGATAATCTATTCATAAGATCCATTTAATAAGATAACTGTTTAAAAGGAAAAAGCGTAGGGTAGCGTTTCATCAGAGGCACCGAATACTTCACTTCCTCGTTGTTCCACAACGTTGATATCCATGTTAAGTTTCCAAGTTGTTGGTATTTTAGTGGACAGTGGTGCAGTGGTCGTGATGAATTTTACAATGTCTGATTTAGCGAAGCAGTCAACCTCCATTACAATGCAAGAGTTTTGATGTGTCTTCTTGCAAAAATTTGCAAAAGAGACACTACAATTGTGGCAAGACATCTTGTGGTTTCTGCTACCATACAACATTTTTGCCCATTGAGCTTTGTCAGCCCGCGATTTTTGTGCCAAAAACCTCATGCCACAGACCTCGCTACATGCGACTCTAGTGTCTCTAAAATTGAAATCAGTTCCTATAGGACACTATTTCCACATTATTTATGGCACTGAGGAAAATTCGCTATGGGCAGTGAAGAACGCTCCAAATGAAACTTTTCGGCACTACATGGCAAAGTGGAAAAGCCGCTGGAACACCAGTGTTTTTCGAGGAGGGAAATAATTTGAGGGAGACAAGGATAAAATATCCTTTGGATAACAGAAAAATTTAATCAGTTTATGTTTTTATTTTTTTATTTTTCTATTGCACCAAGATGAAATTTTAAAGACGTTGTAAACAAATTACCAGTTATTAGATGAAATACTTTCACTTTGTAATAAACTACCGCATAACAAAGAAATCATGCGATAATTATTGTTGTGATTGACGTTTGTTGAAACAATCTTTTATTCACAACTGTTTACACAACCAAGAAGCTAATTCCTTTGTGGCTTATAATCTCTGCTTTCTTTGAGTTGGTAGTAATAAAATACATGTTTCTTGACAATGACAAAAATATACGTATCGTGGGGCTTCACGTGATTTACTGGGAATTCCTCAAATAATGGGAAAACGCCCGCTTTTGTTTGATTACTAGTGTAGCAGTATCAATAATTTAACAAAGTTTTGCAATGATTATAAGTTGTGAAGAAAAACATAGATACTGAGAATGTAACTGCGAAGAAACCCTGGATAACACAAACAATACTTCAGGTGGTAGATGACAGGAAGAAATACAAAAATGATCAAGAAAATTTAGGAATACGGAAACACAAGGCGCTTAGGAATGAAATAAATAGGAGAAGCGTGAAAGCCTAGCCGAAATGGCTGCATGAAAAATGTTATGAAATCCAAGAAGAAATGATTGTAGGAAGGACCAATTGAGCAAACAGAAAATTCAAAACAACTTTCGGTAAAATTAAAAGCAACGGCAGTAACATTAAGCGTGCAGTGGGAATTCCACTATTAAATGCTGTGGAGAGACCGAATAGTTGGAAAGAGTACATCGAATGCCTCTGTGAGGGTGAAGAATTGTGTGTGGACATGATGGAAGCAGAAACAGGAGTCTATAGGAAAGAGTTAGGGGATCCAGTATTAGAACAAAAATTTACAGGAGTTTTGGAATAATTAAGATGAAATAAGGAATAAGGGATGGATAAAATTCCATCGAAATTTCTAAAATCATTGGCAGAAGTGCCAGCAAAACGTTGGGTTGCAGAATGTATGAGACCGGCGATATTTCAGCAGACTCCGAAAAGCATCATCCATACAAATCCAAAGACAGCAAGAGCCGAGAAATGCGACAATTATCGCACAATCAGCTTAACAGCTCATGCATAAAAGTTAATGACGAGAATAATAGAAAAGAAAGTTGAGAACCTATAAAAAGAAGTTCAATTTGTTTTAGGAAAGGGAAAGGCAACAGACAGGTAATACTTACATTGCGGTTAAATCGAAAAATCAAGACACATTCATAGGATTTGTCGACATGGAAAAAGCGTTCACCAATGTCAAATGATGCAAACTGTTCGAAATTCTGAGAAAAATAGGGTTACGCTATAGGAAAAGACAGGTAATATACAGTATGTACAAGAACCAAAAGGAAAAAAATAAGTGTGGAAGACCTAGAAGGAAGTGCTCGGATTAAAATAGGTGTAAAACACGGATGTAGTCTTCCTCTCCTGCTGTTCCGTCCGTACATCGAACAAACATACATCGAGATTGAATTTCAAGGTGAGAGGATATCAACGATGAGAGGATTATAACCCACAACGGGCGGAGCGAGGAGGACAGAAATTGCAAAATAGCTCTGGCAAAAAGAGCGTTCATCATCAAGAGAAGTCTGCTAATGTAAAGAAGGGGTCTTAATTTGAGGAAGAAGTTTCTAAGAATGTACACTTGGGGTATAACATTGTATGGTAGTGAGACATGGGCTATGGGAAACCGGAACAGAAGAAAATTGAAGCATTTGAGATAAGATGCTACAGATGAATGTTGAAAATTAGGTGGACTGATCAGGAAAGGAATGAGGAGGTTCTCTGCAGAACTGGCGAGGAAAAGAATATGTGGAAAACATTGAGAAGAAGGGGGCACAGGATGATAGGACATATGTTAAGATTTTTTCTTCTTCGTCTCGTGCCTTGTCCTGCAGGTTTCGCAGGGTCGGTAGTGTTACAATCCGATTTGGCATGGTTACTTTAAAGAGGTGGCTCGATGCCCTTCCTGCCGCCACCCCATACTCCCCAGGACGAAATGAGTGTATCCTAGCTGTCTGCGTCTAGTGTAAACCATGAGAAAGTGCGAACATGTTTCAGATGTCTGCGAGTCGTGTAACAGAGACGGGATGTAAGGACCAGCCCGGTATTCACCTCATGGGATGTGGAAAACAGCCTGAAAACCACATCCAGGTTGGCCGGCACACTGGCCCACTTCGTTAATCCGCCGGACGGATTCGATCCGGGGCCGACGCGGCTACCCGAGTCCACAAAGCAGCGCATTAGCGCTCTCGGCTAACCTGGCGGTAGGACAGGTGTTAATGTATTAAGGAAAACGTCCTTGGTACTAGAGGGGACTGTAGATGGTAAAAACTGTAAAGAAAGACGGAGATTGGTATACACCTAGTCTATTAATGAGGACGTAGGTGGATACTTTGAGGTGAAAAGGAGGAACAGGAGAGAAATTTGTGGCTGGCCACATCAAACCAGTCAGCAGGCTGATGACTCAAAACAAAATTTTTTCATCCTGTTGTACGATTCTGGATACATATGAACAGCTACATTAAACTCTTTCGTGGACTGACGAGAGTACGTTCCAGATAGAGGAAGCACAGTTTGCTAAATAGGTTGGTTTGTTGACTTGGGTGAAGGGACAAAACTGCTAGGTCATCGGCCCCATCGGATTAGGGAAAGATGGGGAAGGAATGCAGCCGTGCCCCTTCAAAGGAACCATGTCGGCATTTTCCCAGAACAATATAAGGAAATCGCGGAAAACCTAAATCAGGGCGGCCGGACACGGGTTTGAGCCCACGTCCTCCTGAATGCGAGTTGCTAAATAGTATTGATGGTCCATAACTTCTTTCTTGAAAATTTTTAGTTCTGGCTTTACAAAGTCAGCTTTATTGGCAGAGTCACTGTCAGGCGAGTTTTTTCCCCTTATACATTCGAAGTTTGTTCAAAAGACTTACGTAGTAATTGACAGCTAATGTTTTATATTTTAAAAGATAATCAATAAGAAAAACCCTTTTGGAACCCTTTAACTGTCACTTTATCCGGAGTTAAAGACATTAATTTGTGGTAATTTTAATTATTTCCGTAGTCAGAAGTAGCAATATGAAAAAATATGTCTCACAGTTTAATTTGCAAACCGAGAATGTTTGAGACGTACAGAGTTATTCATAAGTACCTCCGGGGTTTGAGAAGGCGACTCCGCTAAAACTGCAAGACACGGGAAACAGACACACATCCGTCAATGGACAGAGCATCTCTTCAAGTTGTTAACTCACACAACAGATGCCCACTATGGGCACCATTACTGACGCGGTAAACGTCATTAAGTGCGTCCAATGTATAGACCTGAGCTGTCCGTTACTCTCCGCTTGTCCGCTTCAGTAGCTGAGGGATTTTGCGCCGCAGATTGTATACGATGGGTCCGTTCTCGATTCCCGGCCGCGTTGGACGTTTTCTCCACTTGGGAACTGTTTTTTTTTTTTTTTTTTTTTTTTTTACTGTCCTTAAGTTCGTATTGTCGTAACTGGTAAGCAAATCGTCTCCAATACATTGTCGTATATCTTTCCGTTGCAGCGATGGCTGAGTGGGTACGAATTGAAATCCGATGAACTGAAACGAAAACAAAAAAGAATCTGTTCACCAAAGCGCGACAGCTGCACTTTTTGCAAATCTAGTCATTAAGTTGCCTATCTGTAGGCACGAAATAATTCGATCTATAATAATGAACAGATTTTTAAGAAAGAAACAGCACAACCTACAGGTGCATTCTGCATTTATTAGTATTCCGTAAACCATTAGCAGGTTTTCCTTTCCCATGCAGCAAATGCCCACTGATTCTCTGATAACTTACAGTGGGACACATATGCCCTAATAGTAGTCAAAGGTTTAAACCAGAAAAAAATGGTAACACACATTGATCCCCATGAAATCGGCACGACCTTTATCACTGGAAAGCCACAGGCCTCGAGTCACTGCTGAAAAGCTATTTCGTAAGAAAAGTCTTTCCTGCGTGAAATATGCTCTACACAACAAAATAAAGAAACACGTTTCCACAACGGCGCAGTTGTCACCAGTTGTGACGAATGTTTCAAACTAGGCTCAAAGATGCCTACAACCTTCCACTGTAATGGTGAAAAAGCATGGCGCCGTGCGACGTTACGAACGAGCTCGGCACCCCAGCACGGTGTCGACACGTGTGTAGAAAAGGCCACAAGTCAGAAGCTCATTTGAGTTGTAAGTTGGGCTAATGATGTCACGTTGGCAACAAATTTGACCACAATTCTGCCGAGGAAAACATTTGAGACACACCGCCGTTCAGAATCGATACGAAAGGACCTCAGACTGTGGCACAGAGGCTACCAATGAAACCAACCCCTACCTTGGGAAGTTGATTCACGCACATTTTGCGGTCGAGAACAACAGTAGGTAGTGTGATGAGCAACAGGAAGGCGTTCTTGACAACCTTCGACACTGCTAGCACCCTCGGACGTTTCGACTGTTCACCAAGGACACTGTGTGCACTACATCCCCATTGAATTTGATGGTACCCCTTTGGAGTGCACCGCTACTGATGCAGTATCGTCAGTGACCGCACCGTGGAGCACAGCGTTTCGTGGCCAGGAATTGGAGATGGGCAAACTCGTTCATCTATGAGAAATAGTTCACTGGTGATCGCTCTTATTTGGGAACAGTTAATTTTTACTCGTTCACCGTTCGTTTGTGCACCGTTCGTTCGCCCCTGGAGTACAGAGTTTTTGTTCATTACAGAAGTCTCATAGACTTGTAGAAGTACGTTTCGTGATTCTGCAAAACATCTCGTTTAGCCAACTGCAGCGTTATGTAGCTGACTGCAGTGAAATAATAAAAGGCGGTGTACGAAAAACCCGCCCCAGACTGCTCACCAATTACGCGCAATTTGTTGACCGCTAAAGGCGCTGCACTCATGGACTGTGTGGCTGGTGCCGGCGGAGGTTCGAGTCCTCCCTCGGGCATTGATGTTTGTATTTGTCCTTAGGGTTTAGGTTAAGTAGTGTGAAAGCCTAGGGACTGATGACCTTAGCAGTTAAGTCCCATAAGATTCCACACACATTTGAACTTTGTTGACCGCTACGAGCAGAACAGATGGCTGGCTCTGAGCACTATGCGTCTTAACTTCTGAGGTCATCAGTCACCTAGAACGTAGACCTAATTAAACCTAACTAACCTAAGGACATCACACACATCCATGCCCGAGGCAGGATTCGAACCTGCGACCGTAGCGGTCGCTCGGTTCCAGACTGTAGCGCCTAGAACCGCACGGCCACTCCGGCCGAAGCAGAATTGATAAGCGTGTAATAATTAGGCAGAGAAGAAATAACAGATAAGATAATGCAAACAACTTCGAAACAATAGCCGGCCGGAGTGGCCGTGCGGTTCTAGGCGCTACAGTCTGGAGCCGAGCGACCGCTACGGTCGCAGGTTCGAATCCTGCCTCTGGCATGGATGTGTGTGATGTCCTAGGTTAGTTAGGTTTAAGTAGTTCTAAGTTCTAGGCGACTGATGACCTCAGAAGTTAAGTCGCATAGTGCTCAGAGCCATTTAAACCATTTCTTTTCGAAACAATAGATGACGATCGGTGGGCGACAATGAGCCGATTTTTCGTGAACCACCCTGTACCCCTGAATAGTATTATATAATATAATAGTTATCATATTCTCTTTACAAAATGTGACACCTGACACTCGATTAAGGAGTGTGGGCTTCATTTGGTTGTAAGTCAGTCTGCCTTTCTTCTGTGTGCCGTGCCGAGTTCCTTTGCAAGTGTAATAACAAAAAACTTGCCTTTTTACAAGTATGTCTTCTGCTGTTAATCGAAATAGTGAAGTAAGCTGATATGCGCTTTTGTTACCTTAAAAGATGTATGTAATACATACCACGAAATTTTTATGTAATTTACGTAATTATAAAACATATTTTAACTACCGATCTTGGACGCTGAATAGAATACGAAAAGTACCACAAGTCCAGAGTTCAAAACAGATTTGAAACACATGGGCGCCAGCCGGAGTGGCCGTGCGGTTCTAGGCGATACAGTCTGGAGCCGAGCGACCGCTACGGTGGAAGGTTCTAATGCTGCCTCGGGCATGGATGTGTGTGCTGTCCTTAGGTTAGTTCTAGGCGACTGATGACCTAAGAAGTTAAGTCGCATAGTGCTCAGAGCCATTTTAACCATTTTTTTTAACAAATGGGCGAGCGCAGCGAACTATACAAACAACAACTGGATGCTGAACTAACTAAAAGGAGCAGTCGGTGGTGGGACTGCTACGAGCGGCCTCACGAAGAAGGGCGACACCGAGACAGAGACCGAAACCGATACCGAGACAAAGACGGGAACGGGACCGAGGCAGGAACGAGACCGGCCGAAGTGCCATTGCGCGTTTCCGGCAACTGGAAGGAGAAAGTAAACTTTGAAAGACCGTTCCTTAGAATCCGTTCCTCGCTCCTTTCGTTCATCTTGGTTGCACCGTTCCTATGGACGCATTAGATCGAGAACGACCATCTCCACCAGCAATCAGATGACGTTCAGCTCAGGCCGATGGGCGGCGGCACCACCGCCTCTTCATAGCGCAGGCGCAACCACCCCTAAGCCACTTCCGCGGTAACTCCAGCAACGCCAGCCGGCGTACATAAGGAAAATAGCAACCTACTAGAATGAGATTTTCACTCAGCAGCGGAGTGTGCGGTGATATATGAAACTTACTGGCAGATTAAAACTGTCTGCCGGACCGAGACTCGAACTCGGGACCTTTGCCTTTCACGGGCGAGTGCTCTACCGACTGAGCTACCCAAGCACGACTCACGCCCCGTCCTCACAGCTTTAATTCCACCACTACCTCGTCTCGTACCTTCCAAACTTCACAGAAGCTCTCCTGTGAACCCTGCACAACTAGCACTCCTGGAAGAAAGGATATTGCGGAGAATGGCTTAGCCACAGCCTGGCGGATGTTTCTAGAATCAAATTTTCACTCTACAGTGGAGTGTGCGCAGATATAAAACTTTCTGGCAGATTACAACGGTGTGCCGGACCGAGACTCGAACTCAGGACCTTTGCCTTTCGCGAGCAAGTGCTCTACCGACTGAGTTATCCAAGCACGACTTACGCCCCGTCCTCACAGCTATAATTCCGCCAGTTCGCAGGAGAACTGTTGTGAAGTTTCGAAGTTAGGGGACGAGGTACTGGCGGAATTAAAGCTGTGAGGACGGAGCGTGAGTCGTGCTTGGGTAGCTCAGTCGGTAGAGCACTTGCCCGCGAAAGGCATAGGTCCCGAGTTCGAGTCTCGGTCAGGCACATCGTTTTAATCTGCCAGGAAGTTTCATAGCAACCTACTGACTACGGGCCCATCGCGCCGTGCCACGCCACGGAGGGCTCACTGGCGGCCTATGTACTCCTGCGCGCCCGGAATTGTTAAAACCGCATGCCAAGCCACCGACAACAGTGCGAAGTCAGGCTGCTCCCTCGCGAAGTGTTTGGACTCACTCTTTATAACAACATACTTGAAGTGATAGTTTTGTATGATCGTAATAAGGCCTCAGTGTACAATTCCGTTAGCCAGTGTTTTTATTCTGATCTTGTGTGATCTTCAATTGTGCAATTAAACTAGTTTTTCCACTCATGCCGACACACTTTGTTGTTTAACACTTCCCGGATACAATAACTGCAGTTTTTGCTCTCATGTACAGGATGGGGACACTACAGACCATTCTAAGTGAGTCGACGATATTTGAATGTAATCCGCTGATCTCACGCGACCACTATCGGCGTCCGATGGAAACTGTTACCAACTTTGATGTGTCGACAGCTGGTATCATTCCTGATACCACTTTAATGACCGAGCGAGGTGGCGCAGTGGTTAGCACACTGGACTCGCGTTCGGGAGGACGACGGTTCAATTCCGCGTCCGGCCATCCTGATTTAGGTTTTCCGTGATTTCCCTAAATCGTTCCAGGAAATTTCGGGATGGTTCCTTTGAAAGGGCACGGCCAAGTTCCTTCCCCGTCCTTCCCTAACCCGATAAGACCGATGATCTCGCTGTCTGGTCTCCTCCCCCACAACAACCCAACCTAACCACTTTAATGTTGCACTCTACCATGATCACGACAAAACGGGGGCGCAAACTGGAGGGCTAAAAAAGCGCATGTAGCGTTTGCTGCTTCGGATTACTTTCAAATTTAACAGAATGTTTTGAATGGTCCCTAGTGATACTAGCCCGTGCACGGGAGCGAAAAATGCGTTCCCACTGCGCGGTTCAATGCGGACGCAGCCCCATAAGGTCGTTAGAGAAGGGCTGAAATGTCTGAGGGTGTCAGCAGTATCGAAAGTTGTCAAACAAGTCTTCGTGCCACTCATCGCAATGCGAACTATTGTTTTATACTGCTAAATGCGTGGGAATAAACTCCCCAGATAAAGAAGTGTGTTCATTGACGTCCTGTATGCCATCCCCAGAGGCCTTTTCGTGTATGTCTGAAATGTTTTCCTCGGCCACTGATTAGAAAACAGCGGTATTTCGACGCTGGGCGTCGCGAAAGCGTCACAAGAAGAAGTGAAATGTGGGTAACAGGGGCTGTAAATGTGTGGGAATAAACTCCCCAAATAAATAAGTCTGTTGAAACATCCTGGCAGATTAAAATTGTATGCCGGACCGAGACTCGAACTCGAGACGTTTGCCTTTCGCGGGCAAGTGCTCTACCAACTGAGCTACCCGAGCACGACTCACGACCCGTCCTCACAGCTCTGCCTCTGGGGAATTTGGAAGGTAGGAGACGAGGTACTGCCAGAAGTAGAGCTGTGAGGACGGGTCGTGAGACGTGCTCGGGTAGCTCAGTTGGTAGAGCACTTGCCCGCGAAAGGCAAAGGTCCTGAGTTCGAGTCTCAGTCCGGCAGACAGTTTTAATCTGCCAGGGAGTTTCATATCACCGCACACTCCACTGCAGAGTGAAAATCTCATTCTTAAAGAACTGTGTTCATTGACGTCCTGTATGCCATCCCCAGAGGCTTTTTCGTGTATGTCTGGAATGTTTTCCTCGGCCACTGATAAGAAACCAGCGGTATTTCAACGCTGGGCGTCGCGGAAGCGTCAAAAGAAGAAGTGAAATATGGGTAAAGAGAGGCTGTGACGACCTTTCCATCACGTGACATATCCTCGGTAGTGCTGGGTGGAATCGTGGTGCAAGTTGTGGTCAATGTGACATCATTAACCCATCTTATACGAACCACCTAGCTGTAGCCTTTTTTCCGCGAGTATCGACACCTTGCTGTTTGAAGCATCGCAGAGCATGAGAGTGATGTCACGCATTGGCACCGTTATAGAGGAAGTTCGTACGCACTTTTGAGCCAAATTTTAAATTTATACGTCGCAATGGGTGGAGATCCAGCCTTGGGAGAGCCAGTGCTAACAAAACTCTACCATCTGGTGAGCAAATACTGACCTTACGACTTATCTTAGAAGAAGGATTAAGGAAAGGCAAACCTACGTTTCTAGCATTTGTAGACTTAGAGAAAGCGTTTGACAATGTTGACCGAAATACTCTCCTTCAAATTCTGAGGGTGGCAGGGGTAAAATACGGGGAGCGAAAGGCTATTTAAAATTGGAACAGAAAGCAGATGGCAGTTATAAGAGTCTAGGGGCATGAAAGGAAAGCAGTGGTTGGGAAGGGGTTGTAGCCTCTCCCCGATGCTATTCAATCTGTATATCGAGCAAGCAGTAAAGCAAACAAAAGAAAAGTTCGGAGTAAGTATTAAAATCCGTGCAGAAAAAATAAAAACTTTGAGGTTCGCCGATGACATTCTGATTCTGTCAGAGACAACAAAGGACTTGGAAGAGCAGATGAACGGAATAGACAGTGTCTTGAAAGGAAGATATAAGATGAACATTAACAAAAGCAAAACAAGCGTAATAGAATTTAGTCGAATTAAATCCGGTGATACTGAGGGAATTAGATTAGGAAATGAGATACTTAAAGTAGTAAATGAATTTTGCTATTTGGAGAGCAAAATAACTGATGATGGTCGAAGTAGAGAGGATATAAAATGTAGACTGGCAATGGCAAGGAAAGCGTTTCTGAAGAAGAGAAATTTGTTAACATCGAGTATAGATTTAAGTATCAGGAAGTCGTTTCTGAAAGTATTTGTATGGAGTGTAGCCATGTATGGAAGTGAAACGTGGACAATAAATAGTTTAGACAAGAAGAGAATAGAAGCTTTCGAAATGTGGTGCTACAGAAGAATGCTGAAGATTAGATGGGTAGATCACATAACTAATGATGAGGTATTGAATAGAATTGGGAAGAAGAGGACTTTGCGGGACAACTTGACTAGAAGAAGCGATCGCTTGGTAGTACATGTTCTGAGGCATCAAGGGATCACCAATTTAGTACTGGAGGGCAGCGTGGAGGGTAAAAATCGTAGAGGGAGACCAAGAGGTGAATACACTAAGCAGATTCAGAAGGATGTAGGCTGCAGTAGGTACTGGGAGATGAAGAAGCTTGCACAGGATAGAGTAGCATGGAGAGTTGCATCAAACCAGTCTCAGGACTGAAGACCACAACAACAACAACAACAATGGTTGGAAATTACGGGTTTTCGAAAAAGTCCTCCTTTAATGCTGTTGCGCACTGTATTTCCGTAGGATCCTCCCAATAAACCTAGTAATCGATTTCCGACAATTTTGATGTGATTGTACCACCTTAAATCGCTCGGTGCATGTAAACACTTAAAGGTTGTGACTGACTCGGCTGTCTAATTTATGTTTTAGTCATTTGGGAGGTCAAGGAAATCTGCTAAGAGTTCCACTACTGTACGACCACACTATTGGCTACACATCGCTCGAAACAGTAACAACCCTAAAATACTTATGAGTAACCATCACAAGCAACCGAAAGTGGAATGACCGCGAGGAAGTCTCCGCTGCGTGAAGTGGGAATTGATTAGGTTCTTTGTTGGTTCGACAGCCGTCCCTAGGTCGTGTTGCCACCCGATTATTGAGTGTTATGCCTGGCTTCCTGTCTCATCTAAACTGTTGTTAGAATTTTCTCCCCAGGCCGACCCTTGGAACACTTCTGAGCACCACTGTTTGTTGTTTGTGATTGTCGTTTTATTTGGTCGCAGCTACTGTGCCAGGCCGACAGCCCTGTATTAATGTTGTCTGCTTTAAGTTTAGTAAATGGCCTTCAACCGAACTTCATAACAACTTTAAGATTAGGCCTTCAGCCATGTTTCATTTAAAATTCTTGTTGCTCTGCATTCAGGCCTTCAGCGGCGTTTGTTTCGGAATCTGTGGCTATAATAGGTAAATCCTTGTCTGTAAGGTTTTACTTCAATTATCTAGAATTGTTGAAACGCCCTTCATCCGCGTTCTGTAAATGTTTATCTTAAGGTTGTCTTTAATTATTCTTGAGTAACTGTTTAAGCCTTCAGCCGACAAAATGTTTCAAGTACTGTGTAAAGGCTTACATTTAAAGTCTCTATTTTTATTATTATTATTATTATTATTATTTATTTCATGGCCGTCATTGGACCACTCTAGTCAAAAATACGAAATTGTAAACAAGTTGTTACACAGCGATACAATTTGGCTGAACAATAACTTAATATGATATTTAGGTAAAATAATTATTACAGTCTATTCTTATATGAAAGGTGTTTTGCTCTTCTTTCTGCCCAGTATTTCTTCATTCTTTCAGATATTTTCTTTCTTTCTTCATCTGAGACCACTCTTCCTGTACTCCTTTTATTCATTTTCATTTGTAGTCTGGTTTGCGGGTAAAATCACTATCTTATTATGTAAAGAAATTTTTTTTGTAATTGGCCTTTCAGCCGAAGATTTAACTTGAATTTTCCTTAATAGCCGCCGCTGTAGAGCTCTACGAGAGCCGCTCTACTTTCAGCCCAGTACATCAAGAGCAGACGGCCGAGAAACTTTTAGTTTAGTTTGCTTTTGAGACTGTGTACCGGTTACTACGGGTCTACGACGTCGCACCTATGTGCTCATCACCTAAAGATATGTAATAGATTTGCATATGTATATTCACTAGTAAAGGTACTTTAACTGTATTTGCAGTACAGAATTGCTTTACCTCACCTGCTCCTACTCGCTTCCTTCATTCGGTTTATGATACAGATATCAAGAGCAGACCCACGCGCCGCCTAAAAAATCTACATCTACATCACACTCCGCAAGCCACCTAATGGTGTGTGGCGGTGGGTACTTTCGGTATCACTATCTGATCTCTCCAGTCCTGTTCCACTCGCGAACAGTGCGTGGGAAGAATGATTGTCGGTGAGCCTCTGTATTGCCTCTAATTTCTCGAATTTTCTCCCCGTGTTCAATACGCGAGATGTATGTGGGGGAAGTAATATGTTGTCTGACTCCTCCTGAAAAGTGCTGTCCCGAAATTTCAGTAGTAAATCTCTCCTTGATGCACAACGCCTCTCTTGTAACGTCTGCCAGTCGAGTCTGTTTAGCATCTCCGTAACGCTCTCTCGCCAACTAAACGATCCCGTGACGAAACGCGCCGCTCTTCGTTGGACCTTCGCTGTCTCCTCTATCAGTCCTACCTAAAAGCGATCCCAGATAGATGAACAACACTCAAGAATCGGGCGAATAAGCGCCCTATAATCCACTTCTTTCGTGGATGAGTTACATTTCTTTAAGATTCTTCCAATGAATCTGAGTCTGGTGTCTGCTTTTCCCACTATCTGTTGTATATGGTTATTCCATTTAAGGTCTCTCTGGATAGTTACGTCTAGATATTTTTTACGGCAGACGCTGTCTGCAGCCGTTTGTCATCAATAGTGTAGCTATACAGTAGTGCACTTCTTTTCCTATGTATGCGCAATATGTTACATTTATTTACGTTCTGGGTCAACTTCCAGAGTCTGCACTATTCATCAATTCTCTTCAGGTCGTTCTGCAAATTCTTTCTATCTTCTGGCGTTTCTACTTTGGTATAAACAACTGCATCATAGCCTTAAGGAGCATCCGACGCTTTCTACTAGATCACTTATATATATTGTAAACAGCAACGGTCGTATCACACTCCGGATATTACCTTTACATCTGTCGATTTAGTTCCGTTAAGAGCGAGATGTTGAGTCCTATCTTCAAGAAAGTCTTGCATCCAATCGCAGGTCTGCTCCGATACTCCGTAAACTCGTAATTTGTCATTAAACACCAATGCGGGACGGTGTCAAAAGACTTAGTGAAATCAAGGAACACAGCATCAACCCGAACTGTGTATCTCATGGAGGAACAGAGCGAGCCGAGTTTCGCAGGATCTCTGTTTTCGGAATCCATGTTGATTTCTATAGAGTAGCTGTTCATTTTCCAAGAACGTCATAATTCTTGAGCATAAAACATGTTCCATAATCTGTGCGCTGCGTCGCGCGCCCTTTGTGGTGAAAGCTGGCATTATCGATAGTAGATCGGTTGTCTTCGCACGGCATTAGAGCGATGTTTTATTCAGGCGCTCAACGTATCGCAAAATCGAAAAGGGTTCTACCAATCGATGATGCGAAAAACAGTAGAACTTCTCTCTAACAGTTCTCTACCAAAGTGGGCTGTTAAGAGACAGACGAAATATCTCAGTTCCACCCAGGCTGTATGGACTGTCCAAGGTCAACAAAGAAGGCGTGCCTTTAGGTCCTGTAGTACGCAAAAAATGCATCTTTACTGAAATACTTTGTAGGCAAGTGTCCAGTTAATATGAGAAGTTATAGTGATTTTATCAACAGACTTCTGTCATTTATGCTCGAAAGCAACGACTTGGTCAGTTTCGATGTAACTTCGCTTTTTAAAATTGTACCTCTGGTGGGCTCACTACTTCTCATCGGTAATAGGTTTCACCTTTGTTGGAACAAAATCTCTCCTCGACGTGCTTTTTATTTAACAACGAGGTTTTTGAATAATTTGACGGTGTCATCATGGGGAGCCCCTTGTCTCCCCTAGTGGCCAATCTTTTTATGGAAGACATTGAGGAGCGAGCACCAGCCTCAGCTACTCTAAAACCAACAGTATTTTGGCGGTACCTTGATGACACTTTTATAGTTTGACTTAATGGCTTGAACAGTCTCCGAGACATTCTGCAACATTTGAATTCCGTACAAGAAACCATAAAATTTACTAAGTAAATGAAGAAAAACGGTTGCTTGCCGTTTTTAGATGTCTTGACGAGACAGAAGAGAGATGGCACACTTGGGTATTCGATATTTCGAAAGCAATCTACTAATTGCCATGTACCGGCGCAAAAGAGGGGCGTTCTAAAGACTTTAATCCACCGAGCTCATACCATATCGGATGCCAATAATCTGCAAACGGAACTGGACCGCTGAAAACTGTGTTCCAAAAGAATGGATATTCGTCCCAGCAAATACAGGGACCGCTGTTGACATACAAACGACAAGACAAACAAGAGGATGGGGCCTTCAAAGTGACTGCTTATTTGCCATATATTGGATATACACTCCTGGAAATGGAAAAAAGAACACATTGACACCGGTGTGTCAGACCCACCATACTTGCTCCGGACACTGCGAGAGGGCTGTACAAGCAATGATCACACGCACGGCACAGCGGACACACCAGGAACCGTGCTGTTGGCCGTCGAATGGCGCTAGCTACGCAGCATTTGTGCACCGCTGCCGTCAGTGTCAGCCATTTTGCCGTGGCATACGGAGTTCCATCGCAGTCTTTAACACTGGTAGCATGCCGCAACAGTGTGGACGTGAACGTATGTGCAGTTGACGGACTTTGAGCGAGGGCGTATAGTGGGCATGCGGGAGGCCGGGTGGACGTACCGCCAAATTGCTCAACACGTGGGGCGTGAGGTCTCCACAGTACATCGATGTTCTCGCCAGTGGTCGGCGGAAGGTGCACGTGCCCGTCGACCTGGGACCGGACCGCAGCGACGCACGGATGCACGCCAAGACCGTAGGATCCTACGCAGTGCCGTAGGGGACCGCACCGCCACTTCCCAGCAAATTAGGGACACTGTTGCTTCTGGGGTATCGGCGAGGACCATTCGCAACCGTCTCCATGAAGCTGGGCTACGGCCCCGCACACCGTTAGGCCGTCTTCCGCTCACGCCCCAACATCGTGCAGCCCGCCTCCAGTGGTGTCGCGACAGGCGTGAATGGAGGGACGAATGGAATCGTGTCGTCTTCAGCGATGAGAGTCGCTTCTACCTTGGTGCCAATGATGGTCGTATGCGTGTTTGGCGCCGTGCAGGTGAGCGCCACAATCAGGACTGCATACGACCGAGGCACACAGGGCCAACACCCGGCGTCATGGTGTGGAGAGCGATCTCCTACACTGGTCGTACACCTTTGGTGATCGTCGAGGGGACACTGAATAGTGCACGGTACATCCAAACCGTCATGGAACCCATCGTTCTACCATTCCTAGACCGGCAAGGGAACTTGCTGTTCCAACAGGACAATGCACGTCCGCATGTATCCCGTGCCACCCAACGTGCTCTAGAAGTTGTTAGTCAACTACCCTGGCCAGCAAGATCTCCGGATCTGTCCCCCATTGAGCATGTTTGGGACTGGATGAAGCGTCGTCTCACGCGGTCTGCACGTCCAGCACGAACCCTGGTCCAACTGAGGCGCCAGGTGGAAATGGCATGGCAAGCCGTTCCACAGGACTACATCCAGCATCTCTACGATCGTCTCCATGGGAGAATAGCAGCCTGCATTGCTGCGAAAGGTGGATATACACTGTACTAGTGCCGACATTGTGCATGCTCTGTTGCCTGTGTCTATGTGCCTGTGGTTCTGTCAGTGTGATCATGTGATGTATCTGACCCCAGGAATGTGTCAATAAAGTTTCCCCTTCCTGGGACAATGAATTCACGGTGTTCTTATTTCAATTTCCAGGAGTGTATTTCAGCCAAAAGAGACAGAATATTAAGAAGACATTCTAAAATCTCGACTTTATTGGGATCTATTAAAGATGACATAGAGTTGCGCAAGGCAGGTGGGTCTTAAATATGTGAGCTCAGTGCCTTTCCTGTCAATATTCACCTGAAGATGGACAGAAGACTCTGAGCTGAAAAATCGTGGCAACCAAGTTGCAGACATTCGGCAGTTTGGCCGACATTTTATGGAATAATTTTTACGCCGGGAAAGTTTTAAATCTCACGTATAAGAACACTGTCAAAACCACTTTGGAAAATTTCAAGAACTTGTGCTGTAACATCAGTGTAGAAATCCACTCCCTACGCTCATATACTAACTAATTCTCTGAAAATCTTGGGCATTGAAGTGAAAACCAAGGACATTTCACCAGGACATTAAAAGGAGAAGAGATGCCTGGGAAGATATAACGATAGTGTTAAATAAACGAAACACGTTTTTACCCTAGTTTCACAAATTTTATCAATATCTGTCAGAATAGATAAACGTATAATAATTAGGCAGGAAAGAAATAACAAATAAGCTAATACAAAAATGGTTCAAATGGTTCTGAGCACTATGGGACTTAAGTTCTGAGATCATCAGTCCCCTAAAACGTAGAACTACTTAAACCTAACTAACCTAAGGACATCACACACATCCATGCCCGAGGCAGGATTCGAACCTGCGGCCGTAGCGGTCGTACGGCTCCAGACTGTAGCGCCTAGAACCGCTCGGCCACTCCGGTCGGCAAACATTGCATAAAGAGAGGTCAAAAATGCATCATAGATACCGAAATCCTACACATAGACGGGAAAGGAAGCAAAGCTCACTCAGTCAGAAATTTTGGAAATTAAGAAAGACAGGAGTATATCGCCACATCTATAGCTAAATGAACAAACTTAGTTCAATTATTCACCACTTTTAGACAATAATGCAACCTCTACACAGAAGAAACATCTTGGTGCCTACATTCACATCAATTCCATTTCAGAGCATATCTCTACCTCAACGCATGCTTAGTCACAGCTATTGTAAATGCTGCCCTAATGAATTTTGTAAATCTGTGTATTTTTGTCAAAATTGTCAGCATAGATAATTTTTACAGTTAAGTCAAGAATCGATAGTTTAGAGAGTTATGTTTATCTTTGCTTAGTTCTCATCTTCGGAGTTAGCTATGCACTAAAAAATGGGCTTTTTACACGAAAGCTATGTCGTACAGTAATAATAAAAATTTGTGAAACTGGCTAAAAAGTGTTTCATTTAGTTAATACTGTATACAATGTTTCACCAAGAACCCACATTTGATTCAGTTATAAGGAACTGGAATGATGGTACGATGGTCGACTGTTACTAGATGTTGAAGAGGCACAGGAAAGACGAAGGTTCTGCGAGAGAATAAAAAGAACGAGAATGTTTGAAAATTCATAATATTACTTAGACAATTGTTTCTAGTAGTTTTGGCCTAAGTCTAAAAAATTAAATATTAATGAAGATATAGAGCTTGACTGAAATTTTATTTTAAAATTTGTGCTTCAATTACTTAAATGTTTGAAAAATGAGATTTGTGAAAAATCCTGACGAGATTGAGGACAACGAAAGTAATTTTCAAAACCAGTGTCAATTGATTCTAGCACACTTGTTATTGCTAAATCATTTGATAACATATTTTTTAAAGATAGCTTGTGAAATCAAATGCACCATCGATGGTCATCTCTTTGTTCGTTCTGGTGCACTTCACGTGCTTTACAGAGAATAGTCAAGAAGAGAGGGGGGGGGGGATATCTGGAGATAGCAATGCACCACTCGAGAAGTGATCCACCTGTTCGTTTCTCGATCGACTGCTTATCGCTGTGAAGAAACGCGACGCGTTCCTCATTTGCAGCCTTCATATCTTTGACTGCTGACATCATTGGCTGAAGGGCGAGGTTTAGGTGGAGGGCCCCACGAGGCGTACACTGGTGTGGGATATATAAGGGGCTGCCCGGTGGGGCAGAGACACGCCATCGCCATGACGACTCTCAGCCTGCACCTCCTGGTCCTGGCCGCCACAGTCATCGCAGCTCAGGTGAGGGACTCTATCTCAATTTGCTCAACTTCAGCACTAGCCATGCGATGCTGCTGCCGTTTGTTACGCTGTCCTCGCGTGGTGAGACGCCAGATTCCTTCGCGCCAAATATTCGCATGTCTGGACGTCTTCGGTTCTCCACACTGTTGTGACCAGTGCTTATGTTCATATCGTTTTTCCGTAAGTTTAACTAACAAAACAGATACACATAACAGAAACTTTGGTCGTCAATCATATATTCTCCTTCACTACCTGCAACATTCTTCCAACGATGGTTTAACTTTTCGATTCCGTGACCGTAGAATTCATGATGTTCTGAAAAGAAGAAATCGTCGAACCACTTTCGGAGCTCATTTTAATCCAGAAAGGAAGTTCCCTGAAGTTGTGCGTTAGAGATCGGAAAAGGAAAAAATCTGAGGGAGCAACGTGAATAAAGTTGATGCGAAATGACCTACCGACCAACTCATCTTTAGCGTTTTTTGTCAGTCTACCATGGTGCGAGGGTGCCTTATCGTGAAACAGCATCACTTTGCGCAGACTTCCTGGTCGTTGTTCCTGTATTGAGTCTGCAAGACGTCTCAGTTGTTGACAATAAATGTCAGTAGGGATGATTACCCCTCGTGGAAACAATTCGTAGTACACCACACTGTCACTATTCCACCAGATGAATAATATTACATTTGTGGATGCATGCACGTCTTTGTACAGGGAGTTTCTGCTTTGTTTGGGCTTAATCATCCCTTTCTTTTACTTAGCATGAAGACACCATTTCTCGTCACCAGAAACTATACAGGACAGGGATGTTCGAAGTTTTTCATGAACCAGTTGACGAGCAAGCAGAGGGGCACATATGACCACCCTCTGATTATCTGATTTTGTGATTTAGATCTCCTCCATTGTATGAAAATGTTTGACGATGGTGAAATGATCACACTTCACCACATCTGACAGTTCTCAAGTACACTGATGTGGATTATTGTGGATTAATGCGTTTAAACGATCTTCATCAAATCCCGAAGGTCTTCCTGAACGTGGAAAGTCACTAATGTCAAAACTGTTCTGCTTAAAACGAGAAAAGCCGCCCGGGATTAGCCGAGCGGTCTTAGGCGCTGCAGCCATGGACTGTACGGCTCGTCCCAGCGGAGGTTCGAGTCCTCCGTCGGGCACTGGTGTATGTGTTTGTCTTTAGGATAATTTAAGTTAAGTAGTTTGTAAGCTTAGGCACTGATGACCTTAGCAGTTAAGTCCCATAAGATTACACGCACTTTTTAACATTTTTCTTTTTTTAAACGAGAAAAACATTTTCTTGCCTTGCTCTGTCCAACAACATTATCCCTATACACGGCGCAAATGTTATCAGCTGCCTCCGCTGCTGTCATGCTCAAATAGCAGAATATGTCGGAAATGTTCTGATTTCTCCATTTGGCACTCCATTTTCTAGCGTGCACCTCTCCACTCACTATCTCCAAATGAAAAAATGACAATATATAAACCAAAATGGCAACAGTGAACTACAAATAAAAAACGAAAATCGTTAAATAAACCCATATCAGCCGGAATACTAACGTGAAAAACAAAAACGAAACGTTATCAACTTATGCGCCAAATAAATACAATCGCCCGTCCACAACCGCGGGTTCTTTGATTGCTCTGCGAGGAGGCCCATAACACTAGAACACATGAAGTATTAGTTCACT
Organism: Schistocerca gregaria; assembly: GCF_023897955.1. Taxonomy (NCBI): domain Eukaryota; kingdom Metazoa; phylum Arthropoda; class Insecta; order Orthoptera; family Acrididae; genus Schistocerca; species Schistocerca gregaria. The sequence goes on along the minus strand of NC_064926.1, from coordinate 316,204,090 downwards.
TTAGCACACAAGTACTGAATAATCTACAATTGTGATGGACTAACAAACAGTGCTCCTGAAGTACAACGTTCAACCTTGACAAAAGTGTATCTCCATCTGAAATGTCACAAACGCTGTCTTTCTCGATGTTGTTTTGACTGCTGAAGCTGAGGTCTCGAACTGGGACTCCGTTCTTGGATGCTCAACACTATTTTGACCACAGTGTGAGGACGCTGCGGTATTGGGGGAGAGTCGTGGTCTTTAGGAGTGCCTCCTATTGGTTGTTGCGAATTGTAGCGAGCCCCCGCATATATCAGTGGTATCGCTTCATGTTGCTGACATTGCTGTCGTACCGCGATATCTGAACGATACCACATACATCATCTTTATGAACGTAGTACTTCATACCTAGTCTACAAGTTCAGAGTGGATAATAGTGGCGAAATTACGTAGTACTTACAGTCTCTATTTTATAGTATTATAACATCAGTTACCACATCGGGCAAGTGGTGAAGAAACCAAGGAAAATTTGGAAAAGGGAATTAATGTCCAGGTACGAGAGATTAACTATTTGAGGTCTACCGAACGCATTATAATTCCGTCAGAGTGGGTAATGGAGTTGATAGAATCTTAAAAATACAGTGTAAAATAAACATCAGCAAAAGTGACGAGGATAGTGGAATGCAGGCAGATTAAATTAGGCAATTGTGATAGAACTTCATAAGGGCATGAGACATTGAAAGTAGTAGAGGCATTTTGCTATTTGGGCGGCAGAATAACTGGAAATGGGCGGTATAGAAAGAACAAAAAATGCAAATTGGTAAAAGCAAGGAAAACAGTTCTGAAGAAAGAGAGATCTATCAACGTCGAATAAGAATTTGAGTTAAGGTTTTTGTGTGAAGTATAATTCTGCATTGAAGTGAAATGTGGACGATAAGCAGTTTAAACAACAAAAGATTAGAAAGGTTTGAAATGTGCTGCTACAGGAGATGGCTGAGGAATAGATGGGTAGGTCGAAAGACTAATAAAACGATACAAATCTAAATGGGTAAATAAGAAATTTAGAGCACAAGTTGTCTAAAAGAGGGGATCGTGTGATAGGATACATCCTGACACGTCAACGAATCATGAATTCGGTAATGGAGAGAAGTGCTGGGAATAAAATTGTAGAGAAAGTCTGGCGCTAGACTGCAGTAAGCAGTTTAAAATGGTTGTATGGCTACATAGGGATGGAGATTCAAGAGCTACATCAAAACAGTCTTCATACTGAAGACCTCAACAAGAATCACAGCTACCACGTACTAAGTTGACGACACAATTTGCAAATATTTTATGAGTTTTGATAACTATTGGTTACGGACAGTTTTTCTTTATCAGATGGCTTTATTGCTGTTATCAGCTGTTTAATGTTTACAGTGACATGTCGCCCTTGTGTGGAGAACAATTTTGAACTGTGAAATACTATAGATGGAAATAAAAATATAAAAATTAACTCAAGTTAAAAATAACAAGAAAAATGTATGCCCGAGTACTTACAGTGAACTGTCCCAGTTATCTCTGAAAAGCCGGCCGGTGTGGCCGAGCGGTTCTAGGCGCTTAAGACTGGAACCGCGCAACCGCTACGGTCGCAGGTTCGAATCCTGCCTCGGGCGTGGCAGGTTAGTTAGGTTAGTTAGGTTTAAGTAGTTCTAAGTTTTAGGGGATTGATGACCTCAGATGTTAAGTCCCGTAGTGCTCTGAGTCATTTTTTATCTCTGAAAACAAGCAGTTTCCGAGTAGATCCATGTATGCCGTTGACACCCTTACCGCAACTTAATTGTCATCTCTTCTCAGGTTTGCCTGATGCCCAAAGTAAGTAATGAGCGTCTTTACTCTGTAGCGTCTCTGTGTGCTGTCAGTGCATGTTAGAACACTCGTTGCTAGTGTGAGAACAGGTCGTTCAGTAACCATGTGACACTGGCGGCCCACTGTCTCGGAAAGTTCGTGGTTCTGTCGGCAAAAGCACTCACTAAAGTGATAAATGTATCAACTTAGCTGTATTCACCCTGTGTCATATTATTTTGTGCTGTTTATTGTTATCAAAGCACTTTTTTCATACAAACTGCGAACACTAACCGACGTCTTCTTGTGTCTTGCAGGCTGCGGTGAACTGGAGTGACGTCAAGCCTATGAGGCAGCACGTTTCAGTGCCCGTCAAAGTCCTCAAGGGTGGTAAGTTCAGAACACTGTGTTACACTAGATTGTAAACTCGCACCTCATACTGGGGGAAGACGAAAGACTTTCTGAAATGGAGACGAGATTGTTCACTTGCTCATAGTCCATGACATGTACTTATACCACTTCAGAAGACTGCATGCAGCAAGCAGGGGAGTAGGACCACGGTTTGAACTGAGGTCGGTGCTAGTACGATGCCAGCAAATCTTTTAAAGACGATGCGTCATCCAAATTGGCTTCACATTAGACAATCGTGGTTTCAGTAGAAAGATGGGACAGAACCACTATTTCGCGTGCATAACAATTGAAGGGCTGGCTAATGAGAGACCCGCATCAAAGCCGCATCCAAGGTTAATGAACGTGATTCAGTACAGCCCTGGCCAACATTTACGCTGCGGCAGCACAGTCAAATCTTCTAAGCGTTCCAGCTTCCCCCATCAGTGCACTGTTCGAGCAGCTGTGAGTAACATGGCTATATGTTGAAATCTACACACAGAGATGTCAATAATTACCGGCCAGTATCCTTCCTTACAGTATTTTCAAAAATCGTCGAGAAAGTAATGTACTCAAGAGTGGTTACCGATCTCAACCGTAATGGGATACTTAGTAAATCACAGTCAGCCCGCCCGGTTGGCCGTGATGTCTAACGCACGGCTTTCCTGGCGGGAAGGAGCGCCTGGTCCCCGGCACGAATCCGCCAGGCGGATTAGTGTCGAGGTCCGGTGAGTCGGCCAGTCTGTGGATGGTTTTTAGGCGGTTTTCCATCTGCCTCCGCGAATGCGGGCTGGTTCCCCTTATTCCGCCTCAGCTACACTATGTCGGCGATTGCTGAGCAAACAAGTTCTCCACGTACGAGTACACCACCATTACTCTACCACGCCAACATAGGGGTTATACTCGTCTGGTGTGAGACGTTCCCTTGGTGGGGGGGGGGGGGGGGCGGGGGGGTCCACCGGGGGCCCAAGCGCGCAGTAACCATGGGTTCGGTGTGGGGCGGCGGAGGGGTGAAGTGGACGACGGTAGTCGTCGTGGGGTTGCGGACCCCTGCGGCTGTGGCGGGGACGGAGCCTCCCCGTCGTTTCTAGGTCTACGGTTAACACAACATAAATCACAGTCTGGATTTCAAAAACGCTGTTTCACAGAAACAGCAATATACAATTTCACTGCCAACATAATAGCGTCTTTAAATAGTAAAATGTCACCAATAGGTATTTTCTGTGACTTACCCAAAGCGCTCGACTGTGTAAACCATGACATTATATGACATAAATTACAATTCTGTGGTATAAATGGAAAAGCATATGAGTCGTTTAAGTCATATCCACAGAACAGGAAGCAAAATGTTTGTTTATACGATTTAAGTGATTTAAGGAAGTTTCCCACTTCATCTAACTGGGGTGAAATTACATTAGTTGTTCCATGGGGTTCGATCATGGGTCCCCTTCCGTACTTGATGTATGTGAATGACCTCCCTTCCTGTCTGAAACAAGAAGATAAACTGACACTGTTTGCTGATGATACAAGCATAATTATTAATCCAGTAAAGAAACACCAATAGAAAATAATACAAATAATGTCTTTGGAAAAGTCATTGACTAGTTTTCTGCTAATGGGCTTGCTCTGAGCCTTGAAAAAACACAGTACATCCAAGTTTCTAGTGCAAGGAGTCCAGTTTCTTCAATAGATGTAAAACATCAACAGAAGTCAGTAGTCAGGGTAGATCATACTAAGTATTTGAATGTACATATAGATGACAATCTTAATTGTTAAAGTGCATTATTGAATTTCTTTTACGCAACTGGTTGCATATTATTTCGTTATATACGATTTCAGCTGCTGAATATGGATAAAATACTCTACAAGTATACATTGTGAAGTGTCAGGGTGATGGAGGCGAGGGGGACCCAGTGGAAACACTTTTGACAGTTAATAATGACTCCAGTACTAGATGCAGAGACGCAAACACACTTTTCTCTGTTGTCTCGTGGAATTGTGTGTACTGCCGGTGCTATGCAACTTCCCAACACAATATTTCGACGTCGTAAATCGGCGTCTTCGTCAGGTGTTTCCTGAGACTGGTCGACAAGCTGACCGTATCCCACATTTATGCCTGGGAGTAGTCTGGTGTTCCCTACACCTACCGCGCCCGCTGAGGCCGTCTGTCGGGATGCTATTTATCGCTAGGTATCCCATCCGCTGTCCGCGCCCGTTGCCGCTGTTTTCCCCGGTGGCGGCAGTGCCAAGGCGTTTCGTACTCGGCCGACGCCCTCCAGGCACGTTTCCAGCACTATCGGCGTGCAGCAGACGTTTCTCATGCCGCTGGCGACCGCTCTGTCGTACCCCCGTCGTTCTTCTGGCCTTATGATATCGTTACGCCCCTGCAAGGTGCGCTGCCTGCCGAATCAGGTTGCTGTGGGACATGCATATCCTGTCAGCGCACGCCGCTGCAATCTCTCGTGGCGGTGGCCGCCGTCTGTAGTTCTGTTCTGCGTCTGCTCCCAGGATGTGTGGTGCCTGAGATTTTGGGTGGTTTATGGTGCTCTTTCTCTTGTCCGTGAGGGCTACAGTTGTCTCCCGAGGAGCTAATAGCTGCCTGGTGCTCCATAAGAAAGTTGATCCCGTTGTCTGAGGTTCGTTACCAAAGAAGGGAACTTTTTCCCGTTGTTTATTTATTAATTCTAAAGCAGGATTCCACGCCGTACTACTCTGCTTTATGCTTCCCGTGTGATCAGGTGTTGGGAAGACGCAAGCCATCGGCAGTACAGTCTATTCCACGAGATGACACCGAATCGATGGGAAAGTCTAAAAATTACTTACTTACTTACTCCATGGCAATATGCTCGTCTGAGGACCCTGGCCACCTCAGTCACAGTCTTCCAGTCGTTTCGGTCTTCAGCACACCTGCACCACCTCCTCACTCCCATTGCCTCCAGGTCGGCTTCCTCATCTTCCAGCTATTTCACACGCGGTCGTCCTCTCTTCCTTCTACCACCAGGATGTCCCATTATCAGCTTCTTCGGGAGACTTTCTTCTGTCATCCGCTGGACATGTTCGATACATCTTAGCCTTCCCGTTTTGACTGAGGTTACCAAATCAGCTTCTTTGTACAGAGACCTTATTTCTTCATCAGTCATAATTCTCCATACCTCACCTTCTTTTTACAGGACCAAAATTCTTCCTCAGCACTTTCCTTTCCCAGATATTTAGCTTCTGCTCCAAAGCCTCCGTCAGTACCCATGCCTCACTGCCATACATAAGAACTGGTTTGATCACTGTTTTGTAAAGTGTCAGCTTAAATTTCCTACTTAGGTTCTTACTTTCGAGCATGGAGTATAGCGCTCTATATGATCTGCTGAGGACCTTAATTCGGTTTGCTATATCTGCCTCCACTTAAATTTATGATCTAATTACTGAGTTAAGGTGTATAAAACTGTCTACTCTTTCGAAGCTGTACTCTTCTAACTGGAGATCATCTATGTTTCTTCTAACTCTCTTCCAGTTACCATGTACTTAGATTTAGTCTCACTAATTACTAAACCAAGGTTCTTGACAGCGTCTTCAAGCTCTTTGAAAGCTGATGTAAGCATCTCCGTACTTCCAGCACTTATTACTACATCATCTGCGTAGACTAAAATTTGAAGAAGTCTATTGTAAATATTGCCCCCTGCGTTTGTGGTTATTGATCTACTGCATTCTCTAATACCAGGTTGAATAGTACTGGGGATAAAGTGTCTCCCTGTATTAGGCCTTCTTCCGTTGGAAAGGATATCGACAGACATCCCTGAACTTTAACCTGACTTCTGATGTTATCCACGTTCATCTCAGTTAATTTTATTAACTTGTTAGGAAATTCTAAAGCCGCATTCCACGTCGTACTGGTATCCTGCTTCACGTTCGATCAGATGTTGGGAAGACGCACGCCACCGGCAGTACAGCCGATTCCACGAGATGACACCGAATCGCCGGAAAGTCTAAGAAATTATGCTTCTCTCTATTGTCTCTGGCCAGCGCTGACATATGGGCAGCGGCTTCTGGATTGACTGCTGATCCAGAGCCCCGTAATTCTGACGGAATACCTGAGACAGCTCGGCGGCCTTTGTAGGCTACGGCCATTGACGTTGTCGGAACACTGCTTTCATCGGCATCGTGGAACACTCGCGGACACTCTCTCCACGCACGATACAATGGTTTACACATGAATCGCTGCCCTCTGGCAGAAGCTGGATGGCCGCTGGTGCTGTGGCTTCAGTTCCACCACGAACTCAGCGTTGGCGGCAACAGGCACAGAATGCAGGAGTCGACCCGTAAAAGATTTAGTGCTTGCAGCCCCGTCTTGAACCCATATTTGCTGCTGGCAGCCGAATCGTCTTGCTATCTGGCGTAGACCTAGCATCATAGTGATGCAGCTGGTTTCCGGCGACTAGAAGTGACCCCCCTCTCAAAAACTCCTGGCTTATTTACTTCCATCTGGCGCGCATTTGTTTTACTAGAATACGCACCTAGTCGCGTCACCCATGGCAAGAGACTTGCTTTGGTGTGATGACATCGCCTCACTTGCTGCCAATTACTGCTGTGCGGTGCAGTCTACTGCTGCATTTGGCTGCCCTTGCCTCGCAGGTCTCCGAGTGCGTCTGTTTTTGCGACCCCACATGTCACCACACTGGCGGTTCCTGGCTCGCGGGTGCTAACTCATGCTCTACGGTGGCTTCCTAACTACTTCTTATTGCTTTTACTAAAGACATCACATTTGCTCCAAGCCTAGGTAGCAGTACTACAGTTGAGGTATGGATCAGTTACAAACGATGAAACAAAACTTCTAGTACGAAATAGCAGTGAGTATGTCATTAAAAAGTACGATGAAATGTTTCTTCGGAGATGTATGCATGCCCAAATGAGCACGCACTGTAGCGACTACATCTGTCAAGAAATACAGGAAATGTATTCACAGTTGCGAATATGGACCACCTTCAGCTGTATATTGGAATGACGCCAGTGAAAATTTGTGTCAGATTGGAAGTAGAACCCAGATTTCCCGATTTACTGGAGAAGTTGCCTTACCTGCTTTGGCTATCCGGCCACGTATCACAGCCACATCCAAACTTCCATATGTCGTTGTTTATACGTTACAACCTGCACTAGTACGGTACATATATTCCCATCCAGGAAGGACACATTTTTTGACAGTCGAGGGTCTGGTATTAGTGGATAAACACGGAATACCAGTGCCTGTGTTATTAATAAGTTAAATGCAATATTCCTTCAGACATACATGCATTAGCACTATAAATTGGTCGTTTTGCGGGGTAAACCGGGCCACTGTTGCCTACTATTGAGGAGTGACTAATCCTGATAACTCTCAAAGATGGTGATTGACGATATTTAACATAATATTTTTCAGCTCCTTAATTGATCAGTGGATAACACAAGACCAAGTACATCTACGAAATTTTTGGAAAGAAGGTACATATGGTAGAACTCCAACGGTGCCCACTTTAGTCTTCTGCTTGTCATTGCCCATTTCCGAGTGGAGCTCTGGGAACCACACGAAAGTACTGTTGCAGGGATCGGTGCCGAAACTGATGCCGTCCGTATGTCGTTCATAGATCATGGACTGGAACCATAGCACTGCTCTCACACTATACACAACGCTTTGGCCCCTGATGTATTCTGCGAGCCTCTATTCCTAACAAGGACAGGTCCTATCCCGAGATCAACTTTTGTCGATGCGTCTTGGCATATTGGTCAGTGGCAGCTATAAAGTGACTCATGTGAGTGAGTTTAAATCAAAATACTTCCGTCTGTCAAAAATCGAGGTCAAGGGACACGATGCAGGATCCGGTTTGGGGCAGGTGGAATCATTCGATCATTCTAAAAAAAAAAAAAATGACATGTTATTTGTACGTATGAAGGTAGTCAGCCAATAACTACCGATTAGTCGCAGAATTAATGATTTCGACCCAAGTCAGATACATAGTGGAGAAAAGATATTGATGACCATGCAGACATATTTTTGCTCTTTGGCAAGTGAATGAAAGCGATCGCAAAATTTCTATTTTAGCATTCACATTCACCCCCCAAAAGAAATATATTGTGACAAGAAAGTAGACAAGAAACACGCAGGCCTACTAACTTCGATGATATGCTTTCTCCTTAGTGCAGCCGTTTTTCTTTTTGTTTTTTTCTGGGTTTTATTCTTCGCTAAATGTGGTTGTTTTTAGGAAAAGCGACGAAAAATTTGTCAGAAGTAGTCTGCAGTTTTCACTGAAATATTCCCCCCCTCTCCCTCCCTATCGCCCTCTCTCTCTCTAAAGAAGAAACCATAGTCAATGTGCATCGGACAGTATTCTTTACAGAACTAGTGAAATGAACACTGAACGAAACCCATTTGCCTGGTCCACATATTTTCTGCCCTATATGCAATGAAAAGCTAAGTTGATTTACATTCATTAAAATACCTCCCTTGGTGTTTAATTTAGGCGCTAACAAAGCATATGTTGAGCAACAATGTATGTCAGTTTCGCGACAGTTTTAATTTTCCTACTAGAGAGTAGAAAAGTTTCAAGAAAGACCAATCGAACCCAAAAGTACTATGATACGAAAGTGGGTCTGATACCACTTGACCAACGACCTCCTTGGAAAGGACTTTTCTCTCCAAATAAATCTGCAACGGACTGCAATCATCAAATCTTTGATTTCCTAGAAAATATTAGATTGTGGGCGTGATATTTAAAAATAAAATTTTATTGTTTTCGAGTGTTCTAACGATTCCGTTTGGCCCGAAACGGATCCTGCGCCTTGACGATTGACATTGATTTTACCGAAATAGGAAGAGTAGTGGCGTGGCCACGTCCTCAGGAGCCACTATCAAGAGGCATGTGCATGTGTTATCACTGTATGTGTGGTGTGTGATTAGATTTCTTTTCCGTGCAGCTGGACGCATCACCAACGGTCAGGTTGCGACTCTGGGCCAGTTCCCGTACCAGGCTGGTCTCATCATCACTGTGTCTGACGGACAGGCTTTCTGCGGTGGCTCCATCATCAGTGACACCTGGATTCTCACCGCCGCTCACTGCGCTGACCCGTGAGTATCCTCACTATACAATTACTTCCAGCCACAACCATTCTCAACTAACTGGTCCAGTAGTTTTTTTAATTTTCTTTTTTTTTATTAAGGAAACTCATAATGTATAGATACACCGACTGTTACTATGTGAATTGCTTTTATTTGACTAACAGTTTCGGTCTTTCAGACCATCTTAAGGTACCTAAACATTAACACATAACGAAACAGACTTAATGCACCAACATTGAAGAAATTATGATCAAGAATAGGTAAAAACATGAGACATTTAGAAATCCATCGCAACATTGTACACACGTTCACAATATGATTTCCAGTGTACAAAAGATTTGCATAGTTTTCAGTAATTCTTGTTTTGTCCTCTTAAAGGTCATTACTAGGAAGATCCCAGTTTGCTTTCCACAAAAGACTGGCACGTGGCAAATAACAGTATTCGCTCTAAGGATTCACGTAACTAACGAAGTATTGTGATAGGGACTCTATATTTACTGATGTAGATGACAATGTTCTTTGAAAAATATCTAAGAAATTAAGTAAATATTTAGCTACCAATAGGAGAGAAACAGGAGTTCATTAATATAATTGAGGAAGCCAAAGTACGATCACATAGGATACCATCCGTAATTTAAATGGATAGAGGATTTATTGATGGGGATGATGGAACATGTTATCTTGGATGGAGAACCATCCATAGACGTAACTTCAGACATGTCCCTTGGGAAGTGTCTTGGGACCCATGCTGTTCATATTGTATGTTAACGATCCGGTAAAGAATATTGATGGTAACCTCAAACTTTTTATAGATGATCCAGTTATCTGTGCTAGAGTACTACCTGAAAAAAAATGCACAAGTATCCAGTCTGAGGCTGATGAGCTTTTAAATGGTACAAGGATTGGCAACTAACTTTAAATGTTCATAAATATAAAACGGTGGAGTTCACGAACAATAGTATCCTATGGCTACAATATAGGATTCTGGGAAAACTGTTGTACTTTCGATTCAAAAAAGAACGCACAAATGATGACAGGCAAAAGTTGTTAGGAATTCGTGCCCCCGTAAAAACATCAATATGCGAGGTGTACAGCAAATGATCTTGACGACAAACCAAGAAAAGATTCTGGTCCTACATAAAACGCTAAGCGGGTCGAAAGCTTCTGTTCACTCACTCTATTACCAGTCTGGTATGGCAATAAAAGACAGCAAAGGAAAGCGGAAGTTTTAAATATCGCGTTTAAGAATTCATCCACGAAGGAGACCCCAGTATGGAGAACATAATAATAGGCTTCCATGGCGTAGAGGAGCAGCTGAAAGAATTGAAAACAAATAAGTCTCCAAGTGGGTGTGGAATCCCAGTTCGGTTTTACAGAGAGTGCTCTACGCCTGGGTTTCACAAAAATGCTATGTTCCGAGGAACACCAGTTTTCCACGGGAAGTGAATAAGTACTCCGGGAAAAAAACTAATAAAAACATGATTTTTTACCATGCTAATTATTTCTTTTTAATTTTATTATGTTTTCCGTATTATTAGTTACGATTTAAAATTGAACTAACTACTAAATAAAACTTTTATTCCATTTTTAAAATTTTGTTAACCTTCAAAACAAACAAGGTGCTCCATCAAAGTACCAGGATTCTCAAATTGTTCCGTCAGGGGAAAGGTTTTGGAATACCTGTTATAGACGAAATGGGAAACAACAAATATTTCAGGGATGCCCGACGGTGAGATTGGGTTTCGCATACCATTCAGTGGTATAACGTGAGTCACATGTTTAATCTATAATACTGAACGTCTAAAACGCTGCACGGGTCTTATTGCATGTAGCCTAACTAACATCTTCCAGGGGCAATAAAATTTGATTGTTAGTATTCCATACAATCACTGACGGAATTTTGAAATTTCAAATGTTTAAGAGGTATAATCTTGTTTTAAAGTTTAATAGAGTATCACAACTATTGAGGTTATAAACTATGTTTATGTCTTGAGGCAACTGTAGGCGCGCAAATTACCCTGACTACAGTCATCCAGTACTTGATGATGAGACCACTTAGTGGCTTCCAATGGATTTTACACATAATTCCAAATCTCTACGAAACTTTTTCTCGCTGTTACGTACCACAAAACAATGAAAGAAAAAGCTGTATCGCTTACTACATTTTCGCTGAACACACAGTAGAACTTCAACAGCAGACATGGCGATTTTGTTCATTACTTCTTCACTGCAAACTCAGTTCACAAACATTTTGCAGACAGCATCTACACATAACAATGAAAGTCTATGCAATATTTTATCATTATAAGACGCATAGTTCAGAAGAGTTCAGGAGACTTATGACATAAGGATTGAGATATGTGAAGAACTAGCTTTTCTTACAACAGCTGTATTAATGCAATTTTATGGCAGTTCGATTCTTTAAAGAATCGGATGTGGACGTGAGCTTCTGGTGATGTATTCTAAACGCAAATATTCGTTCTGCTTATAACAGTACCAGTAAACCCCAGGTTCTTTAAAGAATTGAAGTCTCTTGTATGAAACAGCTTCAAACGTTTGATCACTGTGTTAAATATCTTACAACAAGGCTATAAGCAAGAAAAATTTTACAATAAGCTTGAAATTACGTTAAAATTTTTTTGGAATTATTAAGTGCTCCCATTATCAAACACTGGATCGGTGGACTTTTGGTAATTCGCGTCCGTCTGAAGCAAAAGCTAGTTTATCACGCATGTACTGATATATGATTCGTATAATGGTGTAATTTTGCGAGTATATTCAGTGTTATAGATGGATACTGCTTGCAAAACATGATCCGAGTAGAGCTAGTAGTTAAGAAGTAACAAAGTAAAACGTCATGACTGATGCAGAAGTCTTACTGCAAGAACAGCGGAAGTACGGTAAGCGATACACTCCTTTCCTTTCATAATCTTGCGGAGACTGTCAGCGAGTAAATGTTTCACATATCTTTGAAATTGTGGTTAAAGTTTGTTGGAAGACTAATTGCTCTCATTCTCTACTGCAGGGTGAATATAATCGTGGTAATTTGCGCATAGTGAACTATCCTGCCTTGAGACAATCACAGATTGTAGCACTTGACTTACTGTCTTAGATCCTTAACGTAAGATCATACCTCTTAATGAGTAAATTGTGATAAAATTCCAAATTTTTGAATTCAGTAAATAATTACATGAAATATTGAAAATCAAATTTTGCTGCCTCTTCAAGCAGTTAGATACGCATTCTGCAACTGAAATTATGAATCATAAACGATGAACTGTGAGTCATGAAACGGGTTAGTCAGCAATATATAAGGGGAGAGACAAATGAAAATCTAACACCCACCACAGCGGGACCATAGAATGGTTCCACTCAAAAATAATTACCACCTACGTTAAGGCATCTATCCCACTGGGAGAAGAGACGATCAATTCCTGTTTCGTAGAGCGCAACCACTCTTGCATTTCCTCGTCTTACTGGAGCCAAAGTCCACGCATGTCTTTCTTCGGGTCGCAAAAGACGTGAAAATCACACGGTGGAAGATCCGGGCTATACGAAGGCTGTTGTGATGTTTCCCAACCAAATCACTGAGCGTTGTCTTCGTCCGATGGCAGTGTGGGGGCGGCCGTTGACATGCAACAAGATGATTCTGTCCGACAGCATTCCTGGGTGTTCTGACTTTATGGCACGTTGCAGTTTCTGCGAAGTGTCTTCGTAGCGCATTGACTGTGGTTCGACGCTCGAGGAACTCGACGAGCGGATGGTAACTGCGAAAGACGAAGTCATCAGCACCTTATCGTAACTTGTGCGAACAGATTTGGATTTCTTTGGCAGGGGAGATATGGGATGTTTCCACTGTTTGCTTTGCCGTTTGCCCTCGAATGACGTCGGATGGGATAAGCCTGTTGCCTTCACACTGCGAATTGGACGAAGGCTGCGCTTCAGCAATTAGGTTGCGAAACACTGTATCATCTTCCGTACAAACTGGATCCTTCACCGTCTGATTTTCACATCTTTGGCGAAATGAAGTGAGGCATGTGTGGACTTGAGTTTCAGTCGGACGAGGAAGTGCAAAAATGGATGAGGTTCTGGATCCTTCAGCGGCTGGCTGCATTCTGCGAAACAGGAACTGGTTCAAATGGCTCTGAGCACTATGGGACTTTACATCTGAGGTCATCAGTCCCCTAGAACTTAGAACTAATTAAACCTAACTAACCTAAGGACATCACACTCATCCATGCCCAAGGCAGGATACGAACCTGCGACCGTAGAACGCGCGGTTCCAGACTGAAGCGCCTAGAACCGCTCGGCCACACCGACCGACTCAAACACGAACTGATCGTGGCGTTTCCCTGTGGGATAAATGTCTCAATATGAGCGGTGATCACTTTTGGATGGAACCATTTCACGGTCCTATTACGGGGGGTGTTCGGTTTTCATTTGACTGCCTCTCATAGATACTTCAGGATTCGTTTTTAGTTTTTCAACAATCGCCGAACTGTGCACGGATAATACACAAACAAGTTAATCAGTGCCCTGGTATTCGAGAGCTTGTTGTACTATATTGTGGTGGTTTAATGTTAATACAACGCATTGATTAAGTTTCTCTGTTTTGTCTGCTTTTTAATGTATGTCCCTGTTATCCTTTTTTGGAATCTACTGAATGACCGAATGAACAACCGCCATGCTTAGTCCGCCTCTGGCGTACTGCGTTTATGACACGCTCTCTGTGCTGTGTTGCAGGGGCACGCTCTTCGAGATTCACCTGGGCGCTCTGTACGTGCGCCAGGAGGAGGCCCAGCAGGTGGTGCTCTCGAGCACGACCAAGATCGTGCATAACAGATACATCGCTAGCCCGCCCTCCAACGACATCGCCCTCGTGCAGCTGCCCAGCGCCGTCACCTTCAACGGTGAGCACTCCCACAGCGACAGGCGCCGTTGCGCTCCAGTTCAGACGCACGTCAGTCAACGCTATACGAGTACAATGTATAGCATAGACTGTTGCTGCAAGAGGTCCACAGTTTTAACTGTACAGTATAACTTAAAACTGCGGACCTATTGCAGCGAGAGCCTCTGCCTAGTAAAACTGAATGAATAACCGTTATCTTAGTGGACACTGTCCATCGACTTACCTGTTATAATCCATTTAGACAAAATTAATTTTACACTTAATTAGAACACAAATTATTGCTTATTTCTTTTCACTTGCAGGGTTCTGTAGTTCTACAGCAATCTCAGCGGACAAAAAACACTGAGGTAGCAAAAGTTATGGGATACCTGCTGATAAAGTGTCGGACCTCGTTTTGCCTGGCATATTGCAGCAACTCGATATGGTATGGACTTAGCAAGTCGTTAGAAGTCCTCTGCAAAACTAGAGAACCACGCTACCTCTATAGGTGCCCCTAAATGCGAAAGTGTTTCCGGTGCAGGATGCTGTGCAACAACTGATCTTTCGAATGAGTCTCATAAATGGTCGACGGAATTCATGCCGGGCGATCTGGATGGTCAAATCATTAGCTCGAATTTTCCAGAATGTTCTTCAAATTACTGACGAACAATTGTGGCCCGGTGAAATGGTGTATTCTCACCCACAAAACTTCCATCGTTGTTTTGGAACATGAAGTCCATGAATGGTTGCAAATGGTCTCCTGGAAGCCGAACATAACCATTTCTAGTCATCGTTCGGTTCAGCTGTACCAGAAGACCCAGTCGATTCCATGTAAACACAGCCGACACCATTATGGAGCCACCACCAGCTTGCACAGTGCCTTGTTGACAACTTTAAAAGAAACTCCAATTGAAAATGATACAAATAAGGTCTTAGGAAAAGTCATTAATTGGTTTTCTGCAAATGGGCTTGCTCTAAACTTAAAAAAAAAACACAGTACATCCAAGTTTCTGCTGCAAAAAGTACAGTTCCTTCAATAAATATAACACATCAACAGAAGTCAGTAGACATGGTAGAGCATACTACGTTTTTGGGTGTACATATAGATGAGAATCTTAACTGGAAAATTCATATTTTGGATCTTGTAAAGCTACTAGGTTCAGCAACTTTTGCAATAAGAATAATCGTCAATTTTGAGGTTTTAGAGATTACTAAGCTAACATACTTTGCATACTTTCACTCTCTGATATCATACGGAATAATATTTTGGGGTAACTCAACATTTAGACTGTTGGGTTGGCTGAAGAGCCAATACCGTTTTACGAGGGGAGGCCGAAATGCACGCGGTTTATCTCACGCAGGCTGGCTTGAGGAGGGAAGGACTATACTGACGTGAGAGCTGGGACATGACAAGTAATTAGAATTCAGAAAGCGGACGTAATTAGTTTGATACTTAACTTTAATCCATTAATGATGAACGTCACTCTTGACGTTACATGATTCACAATATTGTCTGTTCAGAATACATTCTTGAAGAATATGGCGCCTTCCTAGGTCGTAGCAAATGATGTAGCTGAAGGCTATGCTAAAATGTCGTCTCGACAAGTGAGATCGTCTGTAAACAGTGAACCATCGCTAGCAAAGTCGGCTGTACAACTGGGGCGAGTGCTAGGGAGTCTGTCTAGACTAGACCTGCCATGTGGCGGCGCTCGGTCTGCAATCACTGATAGTGGCAACACGCGGGTCCGACATATACTAACGGACCGCGGACGATTTAAAGGCTATAGTGACCCATCTTGTAGGCATCTTTTTAAAAGATTGGGAATTCTTACAACAGCTCCTCAGTACATTTACTCACTAATGAAATTTGTTCTCAACAACATGAACCAGTTTAAAAACGACAGTGACATTCATAATAACAAAAAAAGTAAGTCTTACACTATCCTTTACTCATCCTATCTTTAGCACAGAAAGGGGTAAAATATGTTGTTATAAAAATTCGACGAATTACCAGATGAAATAAAATGTCTGGCAGACAGCAGTAATAGCTTCAAAAATAAATTGAAATCATGTCTCCTTGACAACTCCTTCTATACCATAGATGAATTCTTGAATAGGAACAAATATAATCTACAAATATATTATAGGCATTTTGTGCCATTTAGGGGTATGGGGTAAATAATAGAAATATTAATCTTTAACTATATATATATATATATATATATATATATATATATATATATATATATATATTAAAAATTTTTGTTTCATATGTGCATTTCTTCTGCACTTGACACGTTCCACATTATAACGGCTACCGTATCGTGCGATTGATCAATGGAACATGTAACCAACTAACTAACTAACTTGGATCCATGACTTCGTGGGGTCTGCGCCACACTCGAACCCTACCACCAGCTCTTACCAACTGAAATCGGGATTCATCTGACCAGGCCACGGTTTTACAATCGTCTAGGGTCCAACAGATACGGCCACGAGTGCAGGAGAAGCGCTGTAGGTGATGTCACGCTGTTAGTAAAGGCGTTCAAGTCGGTCGTTTGCTACTACATCCCATTAACGCCAAATTCTGCAGCGGTGTCCTAGCGGATACGTTCGTCATACATCTCACACTGATTTCCGAGGTTGCTTCAGGCAGTGTCGCTTGTTTGTTAGCACTGACGACTAAGCAAACGCCGCTGCTCTCGGTCGTTAAGAGAAGGCCGTCGGCCATTACGTTGCCTGTGGTGAGAGAAATGCCTGAAATTTGGTATTCTTTGCACACTCTTGACGCTGTGTATCTCGGGATACTGAATTCCCTAACGATTTCCGAAATGGAATGTCCCACGTGTCTAGCTCCCCATTCCCCATTCAAGGTCTGTTAATTCCCGTCGCCAGACCATAATCTCGCCGAACGTCGCCTGCCCTTTCGAATATTGTGTACGTGATAGCATAGCCATCTGTGTGTGTCCATATCTCTGCCCCATCATGGCTTTTGCCACCTCAGTGTATAACTAGTATAGATCACATGTCTTTCTTTCCTTGCCGTCCATTGTCACAAGGAGAGTCGTTGCTGCTGTTAATCTCCTGTGGGAGGTGTGCTGCAATGTGAGACAATGAAACTTCTCTCTGCCTACAGAATACATCCAGCCTGTGAACCTGCCCAGTAGCAGCGAGCTGAACAACAAGTTCGTCGGAGCCGAGACGACGGTCAGTGGGTGGGGACTGGAGAGCGACTGTGAGTAATCCTCTGTTGATAACATATGCATACCTTGTGTGTGTGTGTGTGTGTGTGTGTGTGTGCGTGTGTGTGTGTGTGTGTGTGTGTGTGTGTGCGCCCAAATGCGCGCGAGCGCGTGAATAAAAGTGCGTGGTATGTAAGTATAATAATGTAAGCAAGACATAGGGCTCTCCTTCGTTCTAACGTTGCTTCGCTAGTGAAACAGACTCCTGCTCTTCAATCAATATATACAATCACAGCACAATCTGGTCGCGCAAACGAACAATACCTTTTACCATAACATATAGTAGTTTCTCAACAAAAATGGACTCAGATGTAGTTAGATCGCCGATTACAGCTCGTCCAGTGTGGTGAGATGGTTCCGGTAGTCACTGTCTTGCAATGTGTCTCACAAGAAGTAGCCACAAGGAGTCAGATCGGGTGAATATGGGTGTCAATCCATCACTGCGTCAACAAATTGGCAGTAGTCCAACACAACGGCATTACCGATGCGTTCATCAAGAAAGTGAAACATCTATTTGGTGCGATGTGGTCTGGCTCCATCTTGCATAAATCACTCAGTACGTTTTCGATCCTCCGAAGCTATCGGCCTCTGCTGCATACCACAGCCCAAACACTAACTTTCTGAGAATGCAATGATTCCGCTTCACACAAATGGAGATCTTCGCTACCCCAAAGTCACAATTTCTGTTTATTCACAACTCCGTTCAGGTGGAGGCGTTCCTCATCTCTGAACCAGATGCAGCCAACATGAAAACCGTCATTAGCAACCATTATGAAGATATGGTTCGCAAAGTCAGCCCTATGTCGCACGGCTCAGGTATCGCCTGGTGGCTTTGGGTTTTGAATGGACACATATGTAGGCTCTGTCTCGGTATATTCTGCGTGCTGGAATGCATCAGCCACAGTCCTTCGGACGGATTTACTCGGATTTTGACAAACAATTCCAGAAACCATGATGACATATTCAGGAGCAACTACAGTTTGCCTGGGCCAAAAATCCCTCCTAGATGATGAGCCACACTGCCTGTCCGCTGGAATCCGGCGAAGAGCTTGCGAATAGTTTTCGTATCGAATTCTTTTGGAACATTAAATCCTGTTTGGAAAGTGCGCCTAGTTTTCGTAGGGCTGTGTTCTAACCTATGGTATTCCTGTAACAGAAAAAACACGTTGTTCAATGGAAGAGATGATTTTAATCTCTTTCTTCGCTACACATACCTCCTTTCACGTTTCATCTGCAGAACTGATCGCTCTTAGCTGTGGTGCACTACTTATAACCACTACGTATTGCGATTACAACGCTACCTGTTAGCAGATTTTCTGTATAAAGTTCCTACAGCCTTCACAACAAATATCCTGTTTGTTGCACTTGTCTATAGATCTTAGCTTTCGAGATATTTAATACTGAAATCAGGGACTCGTTCGCTGGACACCCTTAATTATTCTTTAGGTGATCAATTTTCTATGAAAAAAATGAAAACAACTTTCTCAACATCTACTGTTGGTATTCATCTTCTATTTTCCGGAATATTTCGTAAAAATTATCGCAATATGTGTACACTGATATTCTGTACAAGCACTGACAATATTTTGTCTTTAGCAAATGGATTGAAAATATTCTTTACATGACGGAAAAATATTTTGGGATGGTACGAATGGGGACGGCGACTGAAGTTTCAGCAACAGTTTAGTGACTCCCGGTCCGTAGGAAGTATTTTCTGTGCCGCTGTACAACTATGCTTCTTTCAGAAGTTTTCGACCTCTGTAAATCATGCCTCACCCAATCATCTTTTTTCGCCGTATTGATTTTTCTCTCATCGTCCCTGAATGACTCGCATTTCTCAGATCGCATGGCATTTAATAATATATCTTTGTTGTATGTGACAACAGCACTATTTGTTCCCAAGTGTAGACTATAATATACTATGTCTATCTGTCTTGAACCTTTACATGAGTTATAAGGGCTATGTCCGAAGTGACCAGACTATTAGTGCAAATACAGTAGATACTAAGGACAGGAGTGTGTTTACAAACATAACCAGAGTCTGCCAAAAGCTGTCGTGGACATCATAGAGATCTGTGTCATACATAGTTACTAAAGAGAAGTCTTGATGATCGCACACAGAATCAGAATGAGATTATGAGGCAACATAGTTTCGACCGGAATTCTGGTCCTCATATGCATGAAGCTTCTTTGCACTGGTTATCATAGTTGATGTCGCCTCCTCCCATACAGCGACTGCACTAACAGTAGCAATGTCTCCATTTTCACAAAAACCTGTCGTTCTTCTGTTACTTATATGCTTTCCCCGAAGATTTCTTCTTTTTAAAAATTCGGTTACTGAATCATTCCATATTTGCACTGATCCAACAATAAAAATCACAAACAAACAACAAAGGTGTTAGTTGTTCTTGATATTCGCAAGGGTGCTCGTACCCGGGGACAAGGGGGGATGCGCCTCCCCCCACCCCACCTAGCCCTCAGGAAAAAGAAAAAAAATATATAGTGCAGCCAGTCGCTTTTCTTTCACGAAAATGATTTAAAACTCGGTATTATGCAGGTTTGTAATAGGGTCGGAACTGGAACGTTTTATGGGTGCTTTAAGGCATCATTCATCTGTGAAATTATTAAAAATATTCCGTACCCTCCAGGCCTTGTCCCCCCACCCCCAACAAACTATCATATTGGCTCTCTGGATATTCGCCACCTGAAATGGAAACAACTGCCTATAGTAGAACATTAGCGAACTGTGACTACATGTACCCCGATGTATTATCTGTGAATTTTCTGAAAAATTAAATGACATATTTCACCAGAGAATATTTCGCGCCAAGCCTATATGAGCATTTTTAAAAAATACATTTAAAAAGAATTCAGGTAAATACAAAATATATATATCATGTTGAAGAGGAAATCCTTCACCGTTTTAATATACTAAAAACGATATTCACGGCACTTTCTGGGACCTTTACCCATTTCTTCCTTCCATCGAACTTTAGGCTTCCTTCTCCCAAAAGGAAAAATCGTGATATAAAGCTCCTTCTCCACAAAAGTTGTTCGATGAAGTGAAGAAAGGGGGCTGCTTAAATCTCAAATGTAAGATAAAATAGAGCCAATGACTCATGTAGATTGACCAAGATACTGAAATTCAGCTGTAGTATCTACGAGCATCTCACCTTCAGTTGTGCAACACGAATTACTTCGATGAACGTTCAGGGACAGTTAACACGCCTGGCCAAAAGCCGTTTGCAAAATAACCTCATATTTGGAGGAGACAGACTCCGACGCAACGGGAAACGCCTTTGTTCTAACGATGTCCACTCCAAATCCTATATCAGTTCAAAGACACTCTCTCCCCTAGTTCACGATAATACGAAACGTGCAGACCTTCTTTGAACTTTTTCGATGTACTCCGTCAATTCTAACTAGTAAGGAACCCAAACCGCGCAGTAGCATTCTAAAACAGGAAGGACATTAGTGTAGGCAGTCTCTTTAGTAGATCTGTTACATTTTCTAAGTGCCCTGCCAATAAAACGCAGTCTTTGGTTATACTGCCCCACAACACGTTCTATGTGTTCTTTCCAGTTTAAGTTGTTCGTAATTGATGTAAGACCTCTTCTTGGTACTCCCTCTGTCATGTAGGGTTGCAGTTGATAAGCTGATACTTCAGCAGTCGGCGTGTCCAGCTTATGCCACAGTTCCTCGTTCCTTATTGCATTACGCTCAGCGAGAGTACACAGTTGCCATTTTCGTGTTGCAGCATCTGAACAGATCAGCGAGGTGCTGCGCTACGCCGTGGCTCCCGTCATCAGCCACCTGTCCTGCAACCTGCGCTACTTCTTCCAGATCGACGACGACATGCACATCTGCACGTCCGGCGACGACGGCGTCAGCACTTGCAACGTATGTATACACACACAACACACAGAGTAGAAAAAATACCTGTACAAAGTTTTAGTGTTTAGATAAGGTAAAGAGAAACACTACATTTGTGTGGCACGACACAGATGCTTCTTTCCCCTGCTAAGGGCCATTAGTGCTTTAATGTTGTTGTCGTCGATCGGAGACAGTATTCAGAGTGCTGTGTCATAAATACTGTTTCAGAGATATTGGTGAGGCTGCCGCCCGTTTACATTAACGGATAACTGGTATCGGCGTTCTGGTGACTGTCTAACAAGGTCGTAACAACCAGGTGTTTCACGAAAACTGCCTGCAGCTTTAGCCGAATGGGCAACCCGTTCTTATGTGGCGTCTATCTGTGTGTTGTACAGCCAATTCTTCTTCTTCGCCCTCAAGAGAAAATCCAGAAGATTGAGGCAATATCTCTAAAACAATATTCATCACACAGAAGTTTGAACATCGTCTCTGAGTATCACTAGAGTCAAAAATTCCACGAACTGCTAGCGGGGAAACAGATACATATGGCATTTTTGTCTATTCTACACACACAAAAACAGTATATACTAAGGTTTTTACATCCTTGCACGCGGACATGCGCGTGTTTCTGCTGCTATAAACGAGATCGTGCAGAATCACTCGACTCTCTATGTCCCAATGAGACACAGAGAAATTACCACAATCTGAGTAGTATACAATTACTTCCCTTTGTCGTCATGCATTTTTTTTTTCATTTAACATTTACATTGCTCCTCTAGGGGAGGCGGACTGGCAGCGTCCATTTTGCTGCCTTCAGCCTTTGATTGAAGAACAATCACATATACAGATAAGAACAAGAATAAAAGCAATATCACAGTCTTGGACAAGAATAAAAGCAATATCATAATCTTGATGGAACGGTTGTATGAGCAATCTGAATACTTCTTAGGGTCATGGTGCTCTGCGTTCCTACTAACATTTCCTACGTGATGAGTTTAGGCGTGTATAGAACTGAAGACTAGGTAATATGAGGAACGGTGTGGGTCGATTATCGGTAGGGATCAAGGGATGGTTGTCGGTGCTAAGGGGCGGAAGGATTTCCGTTATGAATGGGAACGATAGCCTTGAGTCTTTATTTGAAAAGATGGAATAAGTAGGTTCCGTATCGATACAATGGTAACGTTTCAAGAATGATGTCTTGGTCTTTGAGGGGAAGGTGCTTGAAGTTACCCAGGAAAAGTGCATGGAGTGTGTGATGATTTAGGGAAGGAGGGACTGGTGAGAAAGGTGAGGCAGCCAAATACGGTTCTCAATGGTGGATGATGTAGCAGGGTGTAGGGGGTTTGATTTTGAGGGGAGGCATAGGACTGAAGACACTTCAGGTGTTTATGATTTGGTACGGGATACAGGTGGGAAGGGTAAAAGAACACGCAAACCGAGGCGGATTGGGCAACGCTCAACGACTCGGAAAGAGTGGTAAACATGGGAGAGGCAGAGAGCCATGCAACACTTGCATAGAGGAAGATGGAATCGATGAACGACTTTTAGGTCTGTAAGACTGTAGACGGATTTAATCTCAATATTGGGTTAGATCAAGATTACGGCTGATGTATTTTGGACTGTTAGTAGGTTAACTTTTCATCGAAGATTAGGTCAAGATATCTGAGTGCTTTGGTTAGGTATTTGAATAGTTGTAGATTGTGAGGTAAAGGTCTAGTGCGTAAAGAGTTCTTTCCTATAATTATTCCCTGGATTTTCCAAGACTGATGAAGAAGTACTGCCAGTAGTTGCACCAGGAGATGCAGTTTCTGAATTCAAATAGAAGACAATGGAAGGAGCAGTGACGATATGGAACCTTGGCGAGTGGGTTTAGTTGATTCTTACACATGATGGACAGTTAGAAAGTATGCCATAAGGCGGACGTAACTGACTGGAAGCACATGTCTGTGGAGTTCGCACAAAATTCCATCTGTACACAGTCATAGGCTCTTTAAATGTCTGCAAATGGGAAGGGCAGTGTCGGCGTTTCTTGTGTTGGTGATGACTGAGATTGAATAGGTTCTCACAGACATATGTACTATAATATATTTTATTCGTATCTCCGCCCATAAAGAATTATAAGCGTGCTCCCCTATGCTTCTCTTCGGATCATTCAATACAAGTATCAGGCAATGTAACTCGAGTCCGTACTGTCATTTGTATTCATTGGAAGTCAAATAACTTGCTGCACTCTGTTCGGTTCATTGTTCTAGGAATGACGAAGAGTTCCGCTGTTACCGGCAGCTGTTGATGATTACATAGATGCTGCTTCAGCTGTAGACTAAGCACTCCAGCGAACTGTGACCTTCTGGTTAAGCTGCTGGAGGCTGTCCTTGCAGCAGCATTGTGTATACACGAGAGACCTCTACAGTACGAGGTGTCATCGACGATTAACAGACAACACAATGAGCCGTCCCTAAGCTTACAACTACGATGCTTTTGTAATCCTATCCATTTTCATTTATTCATTTAAATCTGGTCTGTAACGTAATCAAGGCGGAATTTTGAACATTTCATGTAACAACACGTTTCGTGCATTGCTGGTACGTCCTATATCTGTCCCTCCCCCGTGCTTGATGTGATTTGAAGAGAAACTCTAACATGGAAATACAGCGTTTCCGAACTAATTTTCATACAACAATTTAATTCCTCAATGTGTGAAGATGACTCCTGTACCTCATTACTACTACGTTCCGCGTGAACGTCTGCATTTTCCAGTCCTCTGGTAATGTCCCCGTCTGTGTGTACAGGGCGACAGTGGCGGCCCACTGGTGATCTACGAGGACGACGGATCGGCCACGCAGATCGGAATTGTGTCCTTCGGTATCGTCTTTGGATGTGAGATCGGGTGGCCACCAGTGTTCACCCGCGTCACCAACTACATGGACTGGATCAGCGAGAACAGTGGCATCGCCATCAGATCATAGATGCGCTTTGCTCGTGTATTCTGTGTGAATCAATAAAAGACCCAAAACAGCAACATTGTATTTTCCTTTGTTAGCGTAGATACGGAGAGCACTAAGCTTCCACATTTTATCTTATGATCAGGAAAGTGTCTCTTAGTACAGCTCTCTATGAAGCAGTACAAGGTAGCCATTAAGTAATTGGATTCACTTTAGCAAGTAACATGGCCACGAATAGACCAAGCCTATAAAATATCAGTGTCAACAGTACCTTTGAGCACCCAGCTAATGACGAAAGTTAGTTCACTAGCTATTCCGCCCACAGTATTAAGAAATAACACATACAACACCAAATTGAGGAGTCCAGAAGCAAAATGCAGTGAGTGTACTAGAATATTTTTTCCAGGGAACGAAAAACACTTCTTACTTACTTCACATGGCAGATATTCGAAATTCCTTTTCATCATAGATTTATGCTTACCTAAGGAGTATATTTCTGGCAATTCCTGAAATATTCAGCTTTTATTTTGTTAGTTATTACCTTAAATAATTTGGACTCATCGAGTTTTGCCTCTGTTCCCAGGGATCTACAGAGTTATGCTTCTGTAGATATCGATGTGCATATATTATCATTATATAAAAAAAGAAACCTTAATACTGTTACAAAAGATTTAAAGACTAAAACTGAATGTGATTACAAAGTATGTGACATTAAACAGTAGTTTGAAAGTAGTTGATGCAAAGTATGTGACATTAAACAATAGTTTGAAGGTAGTTAATACGTCACAAGCTTTCAATTCCTACCCGTCCCCTCTAAATTACACTGGCAACTCATTCTCCTCTGGATGAATTTCAAAGTCTGAATCTTCTTCTGCAATGTTCCCAGCTGTCTGACAATGGATTACATTCTAGTAAAAACCAAGATTTTCGTTTTCAAATGGCTCTGATCACTATGGGACTTATCATCGGAGGTTATCAGTCCCCTAGAACTTAGAGCTACTTAAACCTAACTAACCTAAGGACATCACACACACCCATGCCCGAGGCAGGATTCGAACCTGCGACCGTAGCGGTTGCTCGGTTCGAGACTGAAGCGCCCAGAAACGCGTGGGCACACAGGCCGGCTTGGGGAGTGAGACAGGGTTGTAGCCTCTCCCCGATGTTATTCAATCTGTATATTGAGCAAGCAGTAAAAGAAACAAAAGAAAAAACATTTGACATGTTTAATAAGCACTTTGGTCTAGAATTTTAGTCAGTGGAAGATTTTTCTGGCAGTCAAATGTCAGGGTTATTCCACTATTGTCCTTCCCGTACATCATAAAAAGCATTTGCCTTAGCTTTGTGTAAAGCAAGTTGTGTTGTCAATTCTTATTTCTTCACCTCATCTCTAGTTGTTCGGGTTAATGGCTTCATTTGTTGTTCTAAACTGATGCACACTGCGCAACAGTCGGTTGCTAGGGAAGCGAAACTGATATCATAATGAGATGCAAAAACAGATTTGGAAAACTCTTACGTAACTTTATCCACAGTTTTCTCTGGATCCGCATTAAAAATTTTCCAAAGCTTTGCAATCGATAATTCACAGTACATGAAGAGACTACTGACGTTTTTTCCACGGTAGTAATGCCATTGCACTGGTTTCAGCTTCTCAATAAACTCCTTAACCGAATCCCGTTTTCGTTGATAAATATTCGCCATTTGGTCTCCACCTCGTTTTTCAATTGGAGCTTTTCCTGTTTGTAAGTACCGTCTACAGACTCTTTGTATTCTCGCTGTTGATATGCCAAGAACACTAGTAAACACCTTTTGGCACACACGCAGTTGCTGAGTTTGGTTTAACGCTTTCAGATAGGGCAAATAGTATCAGATTGAAGTATTTATGCTTTTCCTGGAATCTGCTGCTACAATCCGATGTCTCCTCGGAGATTCGACTGATGTGTTTATAGTTATAAACACGTCCTGTTTTATTTTGTCTGCAACTTTATAAAAGGCCTGATGTGATCTTATATTCTGCATTGATACTCTTGCACACTGGTATACTGATGAAGCTGCATGCTTGTACTGGGGAAGAACTGGAAACCCACTTGCGGAATATCTACCAAAGAACAGAACCAATGAGGAGAAAGTTAGGATAATGCACTAAAAAATCGTATGCTGTACTACGTTTCCTAAATAAACGATTATAACATCAGTGATGCACTGTTCATTCAAGGAAATCGCTCCTGACTACAGCCATGTGAAATGACCATAATTTATATTAACATAAACCTAAAACATCACAGTATAACTTACTGCTTACAGAAATGTTGGTAATGAAGTTCTTATTATTTCCATGCAGTGAAATAGCACAAAATACTAAGGTTGAGGAGTAAATCTTATCTCGTGCGTTTTGCTTAGTTCCTCTTCCAGGCATAAGGATTGGCCGATTTTTTCCGGCATTTTCCTTTTGGAACTGATTGTATAAATCTTCCATCAGTAACATCCATGATTATGGAGGAAATGATTAAGCACTCTTCGTATTTTTTCGATCAACAATACCACAAACGCTCTCCATGCATTCACAAAGAAGCCAAGCCAAGAAAAACGCGCCAATATGCCTAGGTAACAGTTAACGTGCTACTGTTTTTTGTTTCACACTAGATAGCAGTAAGTACAACTTGACAAATTGCCACCTATAGGCTCAAAAGTAAAGTTTATGAAGTAGTAAGCTGGAAAGGCTAGATTATTCGGACAAAATATATAATGTGTACAAAGCGAGTTTTGCATCTTCAAACCTTTTTAATAATGGCGTATGCTAAGGATACACCAAGTTCTGCTTCCTTATCATACAATGGATTCACTCAGTTTTGCTTCGCGACGAGAAGTGGAAAGACAGTGTTTTGCATCTGCAGACGGTTTTCTAAGTACACTTTAGGGCAGAAAAAAACTGTTTTGTTCGTGTTTTAAGAGGGTAATCGATAGATGGCAGCACAGAGAACAAAATGATGGCACCAACTCATTTTCGAGAAAAAGTATATTTGCAGCAGATTGCATCTGGACGCCTCAAATAACACAAATCATTGCAGTAAATCTACTGACCTAGCTTCAGTATTTGGAAACTCCTTGACACTGTTATTCATAAAAATTTTATCCGTTATGCAAGTGGAACACTGCGACTTTGACAAATAAAGGTTTTCAGAAATAACTGCAACAAATCACTTTTAGCGATGCTTTAGTTTTCCTTACACCCAAATCGCCTAGTGACTCATCTTCACATGGTACTCACTTTGCGTGATTGTAGCATTGTGGGAGTCGTATAGCATGACAAGAGAGAACAAATGAAACAAGTAAGCATTAAATATAACGAAGCGTCACAAATTATTTACATCGCAAGTTCGGCTTGAAGCCTTTACTTACAGTTATCAGCAGAAATGGGTGTACACATTATTCTGGGAAACATAATTCATGTTTTCCAGTTATATCACATTATTACACAAGCTTTGTCACAAGCAACACTCGCATTTTCAAAATTTGTACATAAATTTCTTGAATTAAACATTACAAGACACAACAACAGACATAAAGCCTAAAATTATAGGAAACTCGTCATATCAGTTGTTATTTTAAACGACACAGCATGCCATCCCAATCTACACAAACTAGCATTTTAACTTATACACAACAATTAAAGAACTTAACATTTTAAAAACAATAGCTTACAATAATGCTCATGACCCATCCATAGTTGACAAATTAGATGCAAAAATGAAAACCGATTAAACAGCCTCTAAAAACCAGGCCAAAGCAGAAGATGAAACTAAATATATCTCTAGATCTTCTTAATAACATTTCTTAGCAATTCGCAAAACTGTCTAAACCACAAAACGTCAAAATATGTTTCTACAAAAACAACAGTATACAAAACAAAATAGTTTATAACACTAAATCAGCCGGCACACCTTTTCACAAATCTGTTATATATAAACTAACTTGAGATAGCAGCTCCAGTTACCAATAAGGCAAACAAGAACAAACTTTAAAATCCGGCATAAAGAGCACGTTGACACAATCCATTTAAAAAAGAAGCTGAACAAATCCAGTTTTGCTTGCGATATAACACGAAATAGTCACTCCATTACAGATACAAAAACATGCTTCCATGTTCTGCACACTGTAGACAAGGAAATGAAGACGTACATATGCAACAGTTAGAGACTTTCACCCAGAACCATAAATCACCCAGCATCATTTAAATGAAGATATTGATTTAGTAAACATCAAAATTTTTCAGAATTTTGAGGAATCTTTAACCTTGAACAACTAAACTGTTAATATGCAAGACCAACACACACATACCACGCACACACACACACACACACACACACACACACACACACACACACACACACACAGGCACAAAACATAACCCACTACACGAACTACCGAAATGCCCAGGGGACTTACCATTATCATTAAATGAAGCCACCGGCATGCGAAGCTCTTCTGTCTAGCTATTAATGAACGGGTACTAAACAAGAATAACTTTAAATGTAATTCCAATACCAAAAATTATAGGAGAAACATCGCCCTGTACTCTAAGCGTTAATTTTGAAATAATGAATACAGGTTACTTTTGTAATAATGAATGTAATTAAACCTGTATGTGTATTTGCTGTCATCAACATGCAACATTCAAAAATGGGAGTGTCGACCAAAGAAATCTGTTCCAACGCAAATTCTTTGAACGCCTACTTTAGTCATGCTTATTGGTTTCTTTACATCAGGGACGTGAAACACATTTACGGGCTTCTGGTAATGTGACCTTGGTTCGCCGCCAGGCCATATGGTGTGCTATAATTTTATCAGTCCATCATTTCGCTTTCTTATTGCTTCACTGAAAGTATTCAGTATTTGTGTTCATTTCGTGGTACACAGAAACTGCTTTCATGGTATTGTGTTCTTGTGTCTACTGCACCCTTTGAATTCCATTGTAAATGTCTTGCTCGTGTTCTGCTTGATTTTTGGTCGTGCCTGTAATATTCTATGGAGAACATGATTCCATACTTGTTTCATATAAAAAAGAAGCTAGTTTCATCGAATAGTGTACTATGGATTCACTTATATCTGTTCCTTCTTATGAATCCTTGTGTGACCTGCTCGATTTAAACGGTTTATGAGTATATTGCTCGGTTCTACTTCATTTTTGTTCACACCCGTAATTATTGCGGTGTAAATCCACGTTCGTAAGTGTACCAATAAAGTTGCCCTTACACACACGTTTCTGTGTTAACGTCCTGTACATAATTTTAAAGTAGTGAGCAATTCACTTCCATCCGCTGACAGTGATATTACAGTCTATACGTTTTAGCGATCACGGTCACGAGTTCATAGCTCTGGAGAAACCGGTGCCACGTGTCACAATCAGTTTTAAGGTATCTACTGCGAAAGTTAATGTTTTGTTGCTCATTAAGTTGCGTACGAGACAATAAATTCAAGTTACATTTGTTCGTGCAACTCAGTCACCTGAAAAACAGTTCGGTTCTAATCACGACAATCGCAGTCCATTTTCGTGAGCAATGTCACTACTGTTTATAGTACTCAATGAATCTTACAGTATTCACAGTCTACCATTTCGTTTCATAACGTCCATGTCGAAATTTAGTTTACACAGCGACCAAAAAATAAGAACGCGGCCATAAACTTTCGTGTAATTTTGTCTAGCACTATTACACAACATAATCGGCGCGTAGCCCACGATACAGCACACATCCTGAATTTCATTCACTGTTCGACTGCAACTATCCACATCACTGTCGCATCCCAGTTCATAAAACAGTGCTGCATATTACATTTAGTTTTACACAAAAGCATTACAAAGAAAGGAAACATCCACTGAAACTTTTGCATACTCACTTAAAACGAGATTCAAGTAGGAATACAAATAAAGCAAAACAGAAACGTTTCATATTACAAGACAAAACAAAAAAATATGTTTCCTAGGCCAACAAAGATCTACGTAACAGAGTAAAAAAAAGCTGTAGATACGTAGGATGCTGCGTTGGAATATTATTGAAACTTCACTGTTCCCATGCAGCAGTCAGCGGTTAGCAGTTTCGAATGCAAGAGGAAGCATGCACCTAGTACTTGACGCCTGGTATATAAATAAAATTATTGTCCCTGTTAGGAGCCAACCTGAAGTGCTAGAGGAGATCTTCAGAGATTTCATGGAGCAAACTAATTACCATCGAATCAAGATCGTCATACTGGCATATGGTTTTGTTAGAGGGATCTAAAAAGGATATGGAGTTCATCTTCTCAGGGCATTTGTATCATTTTAAAGTGTTACTGTTTGGGCTAAACATCAGTCCCAGCGTGTTTGTTACTCCACTTGACACAATTCTCAGGCCAGAGGTATTAGACAAAGTCACTTTTTATGTGGATAATCTACTGATTACAACACCTGCACCGTGGGAGACTGCCCTTGTGAGAGTGTTAAAAAACCTTTAATATATATAGGCATTCTGCCAACCTTGAAAAATCAAAGTTTTCCAAGAAACAGTTAAAAATCTTACACCACATTATATCTCTTACTGGGATTTTTCTTGATCCAGATAAGATAAAATCAATAGAGGTTACCTCCTCCTATCACAAAGAAATAATTGAAGGACTGTTACAGTTTGGTAGCATTCTTTCGAAAATTTGTTTCCAACCACCTCCTCAACATTCGAGAACTGTTAGTCCCCTCAAAGAGGAACTCACCCTGGATATTGGTACCACAAAGCTTTAAACATCACTGAATGAACTATGCTATGTTCAGATATACTCCACCAGACAGATATGGAGAGAGACTTCTGTGTCACATCAGATGGGTCCTGTTCTGGGCTTGGAGTCAGTCTATTTCAAATATTGCAAAAGGATGGTAAAAGCAAAATTAACATGATCAGCTACGCAAATAGGGTGTTATCTAAAAGCAAAACTACATCCTCAGTAACAGAACTGGAGGCCCTGTTGTCTGGTCTCTCAGAAAAATTATTGCGTTTACACTTTTTATATTAGAGTTTATTGTGGCCGTAAAGCAATGAGCTTTCTTCTTACTTGTAAGCTAGTTCAGCTACAACTAACTAGGTGGTGTATTTTCCTGTAAGACTACACTTCCGAAATCATATACACCATGGTCAGTGAGAACATGATCACTGATACACTTTTCAGGTCACCCCAAGGGTTACCTGAATGCGCTGAGTTTATTGAGCAGGTGACCGAGTATGTGATTCATCTGATGAAAAATTCGGCACATCATCGCTAATATCTCGATACGTCTAAGAATATGAGTACATTGCAAGATGCGGATCCCAGGTGGTATGGAGCCAAACAAATTATACAGAAATTATCTTCACACAAGTTATCAAAATCCAAAAAATTATATAATGATATCTTGCTTCACCACAACGAGTCTGCAGCAGATTGGTTGGTTTGTGGGATTGAAGGGACCAGACTGCTAGGGCCATCAGTCCCTTTTTACACGAACGGGAAACATCCACAAAGAATAAAAACAAACATGGAGTTCACAAGAGACGACACAGGATAAGAAAGACTCAGATAGAGACCAGACAAAAGGAATTAAAATCACACAGAGAGGGACAGTGGTTGGCCGACCATTAAGACCAAAAATAAAAAAAGGAAAAGCCAACTACAAGAAATACACTAAAAAAGCAGTCTAAAATCGTAGGCCAAAGGCCAGACTCAACACACAAAAAAGACAAACACTTAGATCAAATGATAAAAGCCCCCTGCCCGAATAAAACGCAAAACGAAGGGTGCCATGGCAGCGTCACTTGTATAAGTGCAGGGAGCATATCAGGCAGCGCAAACGTCTGCCTGAGCGCAGTTAAAAGGGTACAGGCCAACAAAATGTGGACTACCGTCAAAGCTGACCCGCAGTGACATAAAGGTGGGTCCTCACGGCGCAATAAGTGGCTGTGGGTCATCCGGGTGTGGCCATGGATAGCCGGCAAAGAACACCAGACTCCTTGCGGGGGACCCACAAGGAGGAGCGCCATGCACCGGTAGCCTCCTTGATGGAGCGAAGTTTGTTGGGTGAAGGAAGGGTGCGCCGTTCTTCTCCCCAGGTGCGAAGTACCTTCTGCTGCAAAACAGACCCGAGGTATTCTCCGAAAGGCCAATCTCTAGGCTGGTGCACCGACAGCCTGTTTGGTCAGCGTGTCAACACTTTCATTGCCCGGGATGCTGACATGGGTCCACACAAAGACCACAGATCGGCCGCAACGGGCAAGAGTATGGGGGGTCTCCTGGATAGCCATCAGCAGACGAGAGCGACGGAAACACTGGTCGATAGCACGTAAACTGCTCAGGGAGTCACAACAGATAACGAAGGACTCACCTGAGTAGGAGCGGATATACTCTAGGGCGCGAGAGATGGCGAGCAGTTCAGCAGTGAAAACACTGTAGCCAGCCGACAATGAGTGTTGTTCATAATGATCGCCTAGAGTAAGAGCATAACCGACACGACCAGCGACCATCGAACCGTAGGTACAGACAACGTCAGAACCTTGAAACGCGGCAAGGATTGAAAGGAAGCGGCGGCGGAGAGCCTCAGGAGGGACTGAGTCCTTCAGGCCCTGTGCCAAACTGAGCCAAAGGCATGGGCGGGGCACACACCATGGAGGTATGTGCAGAGGGGCCCGGAAAAGAGGTGGAAGACGCAAAACCTCGAGCCCAGAGAGAAGAGCTCTGACGCGAACCGCTATCATACACCCTGAGTGGGGCCACTGTTCCGGAAGATGGACGACCGACTGAGGGAACAGGAGACGATAACTGGGATGCCTGGAAAAGCTACAAACGTGTGTAGCATAACCGGCCAGTGATCGTTGGCGCTGGAACTGCAGTGGAGGGACACCTGCCTCCACAAGTATGCTGTTGGCAGGGCTTGTCCGGAAAGCTCCAGTGGCTAGTCGGATCCCACTGTTAAGGATGGGCTCCAGCAACCACAATGCAGAAGAGAATGCCGAACCATAAGCCAGGCTCCCATAATCTAGACGGGACTGAATTAATGCCTGGTACAGCCGTAGAAGGGTAGACCGACGGCACCCCAGCTGGTGTGGCTTAAGCAACGAAGAGTGTTAAGATGCAGCCAGCATGTCTGTTCAAGCTGCCAAATATGAGGCAGCCAAGTCAACCAGGTATCGAAAACCAAACCCAAAAACTAAAGCATCTCCACCACAGCAAGAGGTTCGCAGTCAAGACAAAGCCGTGGCTCAGGGTGAACAGTGCGACGTCGGCAGAAATGCATAACGCAGGTCTTGGCAGCCGAAAACTGGAAGCCATGCGCTACGGCCCAAGACTGCGCCTTGCGGATAGCGCCCTGCAGCTGCCGTTCAGCAGCGGCAATGCCAGTGGAGCTATAGCATAGGCAGAAGTCATCAGCATACAAGGAAGCTGAGATAGACGTTCCCACCGCCGCAGCGAGCCCATTAACTGCAATTAAAAATAGGCAGACACTTAAGACAGATCCTTGTGGTATCCCATTCTCCTGAACTCGGGAGGAATTATGAAAGGCCGCAACTTGCACACGGAAGGTACGAAGCGACAGAAAAGTTTGTATGAAAATCGGCAGTGGACCCCGAAGACCCCAACCATGAAGCGTAGAGAGGATGCGATGTCGCCGTGTCATATCGTATGCTTTCCGCATGTCAAAAAAGACGGCGACCAGGTGCTGACGGCAGGCAAGGGCGTACGGATGGCAGACTCCAGGCACACCATATCATCGGTGACAGAGCAGCCCTTACGAACCCACCCTGAGATGGAGCCAGAAGACCCCGAGACTCGAGTAGCCAACTCAACCGCCGGCTCACCATGCATTAGAGCACCTTGCAAAGATTGTTGGTGAGGCTAATTGGGTGGTAGCTGTCCACCTCCAGTCGGATCTTGCCGGGTTTCGAAACGGGGATTACGATGCTTTCCCGCCATTGCGACGGGAACTCATCCTCTACACAGATACGGTTGAAAAGGTCTAGGACGCGATGTTGGCAGTCCATCGAGAGGTACTTGAGCATCTGACAGTGGATGCGATCAGGCTTGGGAGCCGTATCAGGGCGAGCAGCTAGGGCACTTTGGAATTCCCACTCACTGAACGGAACATTGTAAGATTCAGGGTGGCATGTGTGAAATAAAAGGCTCCGACGTTCCAATCGCTCTTTCAGCGAGTGGAAGGCCAGTGGGTAATTCACAGAAGCGTAACTCTGAGCAAAATGCTCCACTAAGTGGTTTGGAAGTGTGGCAGAGTCAGTATAGACTGCTCCATTCAGCGAAAGTGCAGGTACACTGACTGGGGTCCGATAGCCATAAATTCGCCTAATCTTGGCCGAAACCTGAGATGGAGAGGTACGGAGGCCAATGGTGGAGCTATATCTTTCCCAGCACTCCTGCATCGGCGAATGAGGCGGCGGGGCCCACACACATAGCCGTTTAAAGGTGATGAGGTGTTCCAATGAGGGATGCTGCTTGTGACGCTGGACGGCTCGCCTGCGATCTTTAATCGCCTCAGCGATCTCTGGCTACCACCAAGGCACAGTCGTCCGCTGAGGGGACCCAGAAGAACAGGGAATGGCAGAGTCTGTGGCAGTAATGATGCTGGTGTTGACCGTGTGAAGCACCGCATCAGTGGCGTCATTGGAAAGAGGCTCCATAGTGGCAATGGAGGTGAAAAAGTTCCAGTCAGCCTTACTCATAGCCCATCTACAGAGGCGCCCAGAAGAGTGACGCTGTGGCAGCGACAGAAAGATCAGAATGTGGTCACTACCGCATAAGTCGTCGTGCACACCCCATTAGACAGATGGTAATAGGCTAGGGCTGCAGATCAAAAGGTCAATGGCAGAGTACGCGCCATGTGCCACACTGAAAAGTGTGAAGGCAGCATTATTTAAAAGAGAAAGGTCGAGCTGTGCCAACACTTGCCCAACAACGCGGCCTCGGCCTGTTGCCACTGATCCACCCCACAAAGAGTTATGGGCTTTGAAGTCGCCCAGTAACAGAAAAGGTGGCGGCAATGGGGCTATCAGCACAGCCAGGACATGCTGCCGGACATCACCATCCAGCGGAACATAGAGACTGCAGACAGTAACAGCCTGAGGCATCCACACCCGATCAGTGAGAGCCTCTAAAGGTGTTTGTAGAGGGACAGACTTGCTGTGAAGAGAGTGAAGGACGTAGAGGTAGATGCCACCAGATACGCTCTCATAAGCTGTCCAGTTCTTATAATAACCCCGATAGCCACGGAGGGTGGGGGTTTGCATCGCTGGAAACCAAGTTTCCTGAAGACCAATGCAGAGGAAAGGGTGAAGGCTGACAAGTTGTCGGAGCTCAGCAAGATGGTGGAAGAAACCGCTGCAGTTCCATTGGAGGATGACATTGTCCATGGTTGAGAAAGTCGTGAAGAGACTGAGAAGGCAGATTAGGCCACTGGGTAGCCTGCCATCACCGATTGAGTACCCGTGTGAGTGACATCCATTGCGTCCAAGGGTCCGGCGCGATCTAGGTCCTCAGCAGACGCCAGAATCTTTACCTCATCCTCAGACGCTGAGCTTGTAGGGAGTGGTGGGATGGGTGCCACCGCAAGGTCTGGATTCTTAGGTGCCTTCTTCTTTTTCTGTTTTTCTCGCTGTGGCTTCGGTGGTTGTTGCTGGAAAGACTTCACTGGGTCAGTCTCAGGGACGGTCAAGGACATTTAAGCCCTATGACCAGCGGCCTGTGGTTGCTTCAGTCACTGGTGGGTGTCCACTTTTCCACTGGTCAGCACCTGGGAAGGGTGCCCAAGGGACCTCTTCCTGGGGAGAGGAGCCGAAGAAGACTTACGCTTCTCCAGCTGGGAAGTGGGAACTGATGTCCTGATGGTTGAGAAGGTGTTGCTCCTTAAGTAGATGGAGCAGGAGCAACAGGGAGTGAAGTGCCCCCCCACCATCAAGGGGGCAGGTGGAGTCTGATGGATCAGAGAGCCAAATGTATGTGATGAAACAGGAGACAGTAGAACCACTGTCACAGCGGCAGTGTAGGTGGATGTCATTGGCACAGGATGGAGTCTCTCATATTTTTGCTTAGCCTCAGTGTAGGTCAGTTGGTCCAGGGTCTTAAATTCCATTATCTTTCGTTCTTTCTGGAAGATACTACAGTCCAGAGAGCAAGTGGAATGGTGTTCTCTGCAGTTAACACAGATGGGAGGCGGTGCATATGGAGTATTTGGATGTGAAGGACATCCACAATCTCGACACATGACGCCAGTAGTACATCAGGATGACATATACCCAAACACCGCATCGGGGGTGAGATATATGGCTTCACATCACAGCATTAAACCATCACCTTGACCTTTCTGGGTAAGGCATCACCCTCGAAGGACAAGATGAAGGCACCGGTGGCTACCTGATTATCCCTTGGACCTCGATGGACGCGCCGGACGAAGTAAACATCTTGTCGTTCTAGGTTGGTGCGCATCATCTGACTGTGGAAGAAGATTCCTGTGGAATATAATACCCTGGACCATACTTAAACTCTTATTGGGCGTGATGGTAACTGAAACATCCCCCAACTTGTCGCAAGTGAGCAACCTCCATGACTGGGCAGAGGATGCTATTTTGATCAGAACTAACCCAGAGCGCATTTTGGACAAGCTCTCCACCTCCCTAAACTTTTCCTCTAAAAGCTCCGCAAAAATTGAGGCTTCGTCGACATAAATGATTCGCCACCAACTCACTTACAGATGAGGTACTGGGGTGAATAAACTTCGTTGCCTTCTTTAGACATGCGTTCCTCCCATGGAGTGGCCAGGGAGGGGACTGAATTCAGATCGTATTTCTTGCCATTGAGGTTAGACCTCGATTGCTTAGAGACTGCTGGTGGAGGCCCACCAGCGATAGATGATGTACCACACTTCATTGTTGGTCATCCGCCCTGATGCCACCCACACCAACCAGGGGCTCTCCCCTCAGGCGCCACCCAGCCACAGCAAAGACCACCTGGCAGGATGGCCTTTGCTGGGAGTCCTGATGCCCCAGGGAGATAGGCATCTACTCATTGGCATACGTGGGGAGGTAGCAGCTCAGGCATCAGCAATGCGATCCCTGTGTAGTCAGGGGGCTACCAACAAGAGGATACATGACGACCCTACCACAACGGATTGGCTACCATGCTGTATTTCAGATGACGAATACCCATTGGTATGTGCACAATGGAGGGAATGTATGCTACCCAGAACACACTGCAGCTGAAGTGGCCGGAAGCTCGGTCCAAGTCATACTCCTTGATAATATCAAGTGTGCCAGATCTTAGAGTGAGATGGATTTATGATGCTCCACATAAGGCGTCCTTCCCCAAATGGTATGCACGAACAGAAAATTTTGAAAATTAAACCCCCTTAGGGGACCATCACATTAAGGCCGAAACATTAGAGATTCCTTTTAGTCACCTCTTACGACAGGCAGGAATACCACGGGCCTATTCTTATCCTCGGACCCGCAGGGGGGCCTGCATCAGAATCATGGTATGTATGCGTACCTGATGCCCATCAGGGTCTCTTGATTGGAACACACATATGGCGAGAGAGCATGTGAGGGTAGAAAAGTGTATGGCCAAAAATTACATCCTATTGTTATCTCCCCAACCTGCACAGATAGACATATATTTGCCACCAATCTCACTAGCCTTTCAGAGGGTGAAGTCGATAAATCTATCTATAAAGGTAACGCTACACCTGATGCTAATGTCAGGACCAGGGGAAATAGCATCAACTCACAGTATGATATTTTCACTTTGCAGCAGAGAGTGCACTGATGAGAAACTTCCTGGCAGATAAAAAAAAGCAAGTTCTCTATGTCCAAACTAACCGAACACGACTCGCTAATTGTCCTTACTGCTTCAGTTCTGCTAGTACCTCGTCTCCTAACTTCCAAACTTCACAGAAGCTCTCCTGCAAAACTTGAGGAACTAACACTATTGGAAGAAAGGATATTGCGGAGACATGGCTTGGCCCAGCATGGGGAATGTTCCCAGAATGAATGATCCAGGAGAAGCAGAATATACTACCTAATCAGAGTTATACAGATGACTATTAGTGGACATTATTATGGGTTTAGCCCACTTTTCGCCTTTATGGTCTGCACTCTGCAGCGGAGTGTGCGCTGATATGAAACTTACTGGCAGATTAAAACTGTGTGCTGGACCGAGACTCGAACTCGTCCATGAAAGGCAAAGGTCCCGAGTTCGAGTCTCGGTCCAGAACACAGTTTCAATCTGCCAGTAAGTTTCATATGAGCGCACACTCAGCTGCAGTGTGAAAATTTGCTGTGGCCGCCCACTTCATACATCATAGCGGCTGCTGCATCGGCATCCCACTTCACGTCAAACCAACACGGGATGCCTGCATCACAGGGCGTATATTCACCAGGAAAACCTACATCATCTGTTTTGTCAAAACAAAACGCTTACCGGCGCCCAGAACACAACTCCAGCGGCCGCCAGGGACCGCTATCCGTTCGCGAAGCCTGCAGCACAGCTTCACCAGAGGTCGCAGATAGCCCAGAAACATATTGATACGCCAGGCACGTGATCGCAAATAGTGCCGGAAGATACCTCCGCCAACGGGCTTTATAAGGCGGCGCACTGCCGGCAAAAGGCAGTTCGACACACCGCTTGGAAGGATACATGATTTCGCCTTCCGATCCTTAGTAGCAAAACTTGGTTCTGGGGGTTCCAATTTACCATTTACACAGTCCCATAAGTCATCCAAGTGTAAATACTCCTCAACGGCAAATTTCCAGATCGCGTAATTTTCGCGCCCTACAAGCTACTCTATTTGCGGTATCTGTGTTCTACTCATTTTACATTTTTCTTCTTCGTATAGCGTACACAATCCAATATTATACGAACTTCTGCGCACCTCTTGTCCAAATACACGTCACCTTAAAGCTTATTATTTCGCCCATAACCTGTTGTAGTTTATGCAGATTAACGCAGCTAAATGATAAGTAACAACTCTTTAAGGGACAAAATAAACTTTTGCTTTATTCACACACCACATATTAATACATTTGGCTATGCAAAATATATTGCGTTGCCCATCAACAAATATGGAATGTGTGTATTCCCCAGAGTATAATGCACTGTGCACATCATATCTTGATATCTCGTGCGCCACTAAGCAAGCTGGAAAATTTTTGAAACTTCCTGGCAGATTAAAACTGTCTGCCCGAACGAAACTCGAACTCGGGACCTTTGCCTTTCGTGGGCAAGTGCTCTACCATCTGTGCTACCGAAGCAAGAATTTTGGAAGGTAGGAGACGAGATACTGGCAGAAGTAAACCTATGAGTACAGGGCGTGAGTCGTGCTCGGGTAGCTCAGTTGGTAGAGCACTTGCCCGCGAAAGGCAAAGGTCGCGATTTCGAGTCTCGGTCGGGCACACAGTTTTAATCTGCCAGGAAGTTTCATATCAGCACACACTCCGCTGCAGAGTGAGAATCTCATTCTGGAAAATGTGATTCGATATTCAGCTTCTCACGCTATAAATTACATCACAGCTCGCTACGACATCACTATCTACAAATGTGCGGAAACAATTACGCTTTTTGTGTTATAATGGAGTCAGTGGTAGTTATTTGGATATTAATTACAATAACGCACCTGACATTGAGGTTTCACTAGTTTCAAAAGATAAACTCCCACCAAAGCTAATACCAGTCACCAGAAAAATACTAAATGTGAGAGTCTACAGGGAGTACGAATGATGTATACTTCGCCAATAACAGCAGCCTACAGTGGAGTTTACTGTGTATACTCTGACGAGACAACTAAACACTTTCTCAACAACATAGCTGCCAGAAACGATAGCTTTCGTATACAACTGATGAATACATCATATATATCCGTTGCCGCTTGTAGTTACTTCTCTTTTAAAGATTTTTCTAATAAATAATTCTTGACTTGTCGTTTAGGGCTAAGGGGTAAAGCTATCCAATTCCCAATAAACTTCTGACTGTTTCTCAATAAATAACTATTATGTAGGACGACTTTTCTCTTTAATGTAGACCATACGTTCAGTACATCCAACAAGATTTCCGAAATTTACTATATTACAACGCTCACGCTGAAGTCATACAATAAATCCCAACAACATATCGCTAAGTCACTATTCCTCAGCGCTTGTGTACACCTGTACAACCACAATAACACAATGTAACTCTACTTTCCCTTAGTGCGTGCTTTAACCCTCAACCACAAAATAAATAAACAACTTCACGTGAACACGTCTCTTCAATACACCATCCAACCGAAAATATCACAAAAATATCTCACTGTACATCTACCATTGCATGACTATTAAGCACCACGACACACTGTTAATCACATGTAAGAGAAACTAATCGCACACTTCAATAAATGTGAATTTTTTCCTCTAGCTGAGGAGGCTACACTCTACCAAAATTGGCAAAATAAACATTTTCTATACCAGCCGATAATCTTACCAAAACATCTTTCTAAACAACTTAGAACTGCTTTGAACACACTTGCGTTGTATCCCACTGCAGATTACTTCAGTATAGTAGGTGTGAGCTGATCTCGTCACACTCTTAAGATTATCTCTCTCGAGGCTCACTACTCGAACAGTACTCGGACACTACTACTG
Source organism: Schistocerca gregaria (assembly GCF_023897955.1). Classification (NCBI taxonomy): domain Eukaryota; kingdom Metazoa; phylum Arthropoda; class Insecta; order Orthoptera; family Acrididae; genus Schistocerca; species Schistocerca gregaria. Next base: position 316,163,213 of record NC_064926.1, on the reverse strand, counting down.
AAATTCTAAAAGGACAAGTCAAGAACCACTCTCTGTGAACAAACGTATTATGCTAATTCTCTCTTTAACAATAAGTATTTCTTCTTAATTGTCGCCAGCAAACTTTTGTAGGGGCCAGCTGCATCGTAGATGTTATATTTGCGCTCGCCGCGATTCAGCAGTCGGTTGGGTGCAGCAAACTCGCTGATTTGACAGGACACAGCCTTTCTCGGCCATCGCGTGCCACATTTCTAAATTTTAAGAGGGTCGTTCAATAAGCAATGCCCCACTTCTTTTTTTTTTTTCAAAAGGAAAAAGCCATTAATATACATGGACAAACGTCCTTGTTGGTGCTTCACATTTGATGTTTGTTCTGTGAGCCAGAGAAGTTTCGAACCGTTCTGGCAGATGGCAGAGCCATAGTACAGCTTCAAAGTGGCGTCTACATACGGCTCACTTTACAAGCAACGTGCTGTTAGTGAATTCTTGTATACAGAAAAAGAAACTGTGGTGAACATCCATAAACGTTTGTGTGCAGTGTATGGCGATGCTGCAGTCGATAGAAGTCCAGTTGGAAGATGGGTAAAGAAATGCAGAAACAGAGCTCCATGATCAGCCACACTCGGGACACCCTGTCACAGCCACTGCTCCAGAAATGCTGAAGCGTGCAGATGCCATTATCTGTGCCGACCGGTGCATCACAATTGGACAATTGATTCTACAGTTGTCGGTCAGCATTGGAAGTGTGTCTGCAATGATCGTTACTCTCGGGTATTCAAAGAGGTTCTTACGATGGATTCCACGAATGCTCACAGTAGACCACAAAATTCAGAGAAAGGCCATTTCATCTGAGTTGTTGCAGTGTTTTGACCGACAGAAAAGCCTTTCTGTCATGGATTGTTATGGGGGACAAAAGTTGGATACACCACTTTGCCTCTACCACCGGGGAATACATGCTCTTCCACAACATTGGTGTAAGGCCATAGAACGTGATGGAGATTACATAGAAAAATAAGACATGAACAAGACATATTGATGTATATTGTCACCAAATTCTGACTCTTAACAACAAATATGTTTTGAGAAAAAGATGCGGGGCATTACTTATTCAACGACCCTCATAACAAAAAAATATAAGAAAACTGTACAAATAACCTAACAAACTCTTCATTCTCATAACACATAAAAATCATAATACGTTCAGGCGATGCAAACAAATGATGCACTTTTTATGGGCTGAAGATGAGCTGGTGCATTACATCTCACATAATATTATGTATGAATGGTGTGACATCTCCAATACAACCTCCTTACACTGATCCACATTGTGTTTTAAGAAGAGGTGTGTCGACTTTGGGCATTGTGGTGAACGACAAGAACACATTCGCATTTTTCAATTATGTCAAGCCTACATACATTTTCCAGTATGCACTACCAGCTGAAGCATCCTGAAGGCAGCCTCATCTTCCAATAACAACATAACAAACACATCACAGATGCAACAGCTGCACATTGCAGAACCACAACCAGTGCACACGACTTGATCTGAATGTCACATGCATTCTCTCAGTGTTGCTCTATTTCCATTAAGGAGGCTGTTATAGCATCAGATCACCATCATCTGCTAATCTGCTATACGTGTTGCATGTTGTTGTTGCAACTATCAGATTTAAATACAAGACAGTAATGATGTAGTATGTAACAGCAACAGTGCATATTTCATCCATTGTAATGTATAAATATTTAAGGAGTTTTACTAGTTATAAGCTAATGTTATCATTACAAAGTAAGAGCCTACGGAATATCAGACCAGCTGTGTGGCTGGATTGAAGAGTTTTTAGCAAACAGAACACAGGATGTTGTTATCAATGGAGAGACATCTACAGACGTTAAAGTGGCCTCTGGCGTGCCACAGGGGAGTGTTAATGGACCATTGCTTTTCACAATATATATAAATGACCTAGTAGATAGTGTTGGAAGTTCCATGCGGCTTTTCGCAGATGATGCTGTAGTATACAGAGAAGTTGCAGCATTAGAAAATTGTAGCAAAATGCAGGAAGATCTGCAGCGGATAGGCACTTGGTGTAGGGAGTGGCAACTGACCCTAAACATAGACAAATGTAATGTATTGCGAATACATAGAAAGAAGGATCCTTTGTTGTATGATTCTATGATAGCGGAACAAACACTGGTAGCAGTTACTTCTATAAAATATCTGGGAGTATGCGTGCGGAACGATTTGAAGTGGAATGATCATATAAAATTAATTGTTGGTAAGGCGGGTACCAGGTTGAGATTCATTGGGAGAGTCCTTAGAAAATGTAGTCCATCAACAAAGGAGGTGGCTTACAAAACACTCGTTCGACCTATACTTGAGTATTGCTCATCAGTGTGGGATCCGTACCAGATCAGGTTGACGGATGAGATAGAGAATATCCAAAGAAGAACGGCGCTTTTCGTCACAGGGTTATTTGGTAACCGTGATAGCGTTACGGAGATGTTTAGCAAACTCAAGTTGCAGACTTTGCAAGAGAGGCACTCTGCATCGCGGTGTAGCTTGCTTGCCAGATTTCGAGAGGGTGCGTTTCTGGATGAGGTATCGAATATATTTCCTCTCCCTACTTGTACCTCCTGAGGAGATCACGAATGTAAAATTAGAGAGATTCGAGCGCTCATGGAGGCTTTCCGACAGTCGTTCTTCCCGCGAACCATACGCGACTGGTACAGAAAAGGGAGGTAATGACAGTGGTACATAAAGTGCCCTCCGCCACACACCGTTGGGTGGCTTGCGGAGTATAAATGTAGGTGTAGATGTAGATGTTTTACTGTCAAGTAAAAATCTATTCACTGCTCATAGCTATTGTGTGTTGAGTGTGTTCATTCTGTTACATAAGGTTCCTACTTTCCATGGATCACAGGAGTAGTTTTTTTATCACTACCACTTGGCTTCATAAATACATCCTATTCAGATGTAAGACAGCTCTAATTGAAACTGCACCCAACATGTATACATTGGACCCTTTTCATAGAATGCTTTTCTGTGGCTGTTCATGTAAAAGTTTTCTTTAGTTTTATTGTTTCTCTTTAACAAATCAGAATATCTTTTGACATGCACCCTTTTCACAAACAGTATAGCTTTCAGAATACACATGTTTACTGCCTTCAGCACACTAATATTTAGAAAGAGGCCACAGGAGGATTCCCCTTATTTACTCCACAGATGATTCTAGTAGTCAATATTGATTCCAAATATGTTTGTAGATAACTTACTTGCTAGAGAGTCAATATTCATGTTCCATTACAAATTGTGTTGAATGGTTAAAACAAGGAATTTTACAATTATCGCTTCTTTTACCTTTTTACTACCTGTGTACAGATTAATTTTATCATTAAATCTACTTTTGAACTGCGTGAGATGTTCCTTCTAGTGTTTACATTTAGGTATCTTTCATAGTACTGAACAGTTTCATTCGTCACATAATTGCACCAGGTCCCTAGTCCACTATATGATTCCTTTTTATACACTATGCACATACGTCTGCATACAGCACTGCTTCGGAGCTTCGAGAGCAATATTTAATGTCATTCACAGATATCAAAAACAGATGAGGCCATATGAACCCTGTGGCACAAAATCTTTTAAATTATACACATCAAAGAAAATTTGGCATCACCCTGGTTCCCAGAACTCCTAAAGATAGGCATTGACTGTGGATATTGTACCACAGACATAGTCCCTTTGACTGTTCAGAGATGTTACTAAGCCCACACAAGGGTGTAAACAACCAAGCATGAGCAGCACCTCTTAGATTGAGGTGTACAGCAGCCAATCAGTTCCAGTCGTTCCACCAGGAAGGAGGTACACGGCTTGTGTTGTCTGTAGTTCAACCACATCTAGATGGTCAATACCACTATTCGATCACGTCCACATTTTTACTTTGTGCCAGGAACGGCTCTCAACAAGGGAAGCGTCCAGGCATCTCGAAGTGAATTATATCATTATTGTATGGACATGAAGGACATAGAGATGTGAGGTGCCGGGGTGGAGAAGAGTGTGTACCTCTTTAATTATGACGAATTTTGCATGAGAACGAGACATGCACTCGACCCCTCCTTACCTATGACCCAATTAATTATGCCCACAACAGTAACGAAGGGAAATGATGGTAGACCCTGCTAGTCGGTAAAATAAGGAGTGTACACTCACAATAATTTAATAAAAATCGTAATCTACCCAGAGAAAAAGAGAAAAAAATATAACTTTATCATAATAAACAACAGGAAATAGGATTCTGCATATATCTACGAAAAGATATGCAGCTTAAATATTACAATGAGATCTATTATACATCAGAAAATAAAGGCACATGATTATCGATACAAACAGTAGGTTAAAGGATAGGGTATTCTGAACTATAATGCGAATAAGAGTTGGCTCGAGAACAAGAGCTCCTACTCTCTGTGATGCAACAGCTTGACGATAATGACTGGAGGTCCTAATCAATCAAACATTACTCTCTCGACTATATTGCAGTATCGCGATTAGAAGTGAGACCTCACATAGGATCAAATGGAGAAACAAGCAAGGTGGACTTGTGGCAAAGCGAGCGCACGTGCTGCTGAGGACTTCAGTATAAAACTGATAGGTCCTAGAATGCTGGTACCGCAAAATACTTTACCAATATTGAAATTTGTAGCAGGTTGTCGGTAGGAAGCTTTCTGATGATGTAGGCGTCGACTTCTGGTGTATAGCAACTCTGTTTCAACCCTGACCTCGAAGGCTGTCCGAGAATTCCAAGTTCTGCAAAAAAAAGTGCGACTAAGTCGCAAGACCATCCGACTCTGATGAAGATCAGATCCCGAATCCCCAGCGCCTGTGCAACGCAAGAGTGAAGCCAACATTGCTCAACTCCCTACTCTCCTCGAAAACCGCGAATCAACATTCATTGTTGATTCCAAAATTCCCCCACACTGTCTCAGAACATCATTCGCGCCAATAGCGACCGTTCCCTCCAATTTCGAGCAGGGGTTTATGATGTCAACTAGCCTCAGTTTAAGTTGACCAATCATGCCTCTGCTATTCAACTGAGGGCACTGTACCTGCCATTTGACCAGCTATGAAAACAACATGGCTAGACCACTGGCCATCGAGCACCAGACAGTCGTACCCAGCAGGGCACGGTCCACAAGTATTCTCATAATCAAGAAGACAATGCAGTCAGTTGGTGGCACGAGTCTTCGTTAAGGACGCGCTAGGACGGTAAACACATAAAGTGCGGCGACACTCAGACGCCTCGCAGGTTGTTTCGCCCTGCACACAATAGGCGAAATTCGACCGACGTCAGTTGTTTCGCCAGGCGCTTAAGCCCATTGTACGAACCCCTCGCCGGCCAATGTGGCCGAGCGGTTCTAGGCGTTTCAGTCTGAAACCGCGCGACCGCTAGCATCGCAGGTTAGAATCCTGGGCATGGATGTGTGTGATGTCCTTAGGTTAGTTAGGTTTAAGTAGTTCTAAGTTCTAGGGGACTGATGACCTCAGATGAAAAGTCCCTTATTGCTCAGAGCCAACCACAAACCCCTTCGAATTCGTGGAAGCCGCGCCCCCATCCGGAAATGAAGTGTACTGCGTCCTCCGCTGATCGCCTCGCACGGGCTACCCAGGAAAGTAACGCAACATACATAGGAATCAAGTGAAAACTATTTTTGAGCTCTCAGTACAAATACTCTCATTACAGTAACCTTATTCGGTCTGTTACTACCGTGTAATGACATAGAACAAAAATAAAATTAATGAAAATGAGAAGCGATATGCTAAAGAGGGCATGCAACCTCTCACAGAGAGACAGGAATTGCCGATGAAATGCCTCGCTCAGGCCGCCCAAGGGCTACTAATGCAGTGGGTGACAGCTACCTATGGATTATGACTCGGAGGAACCCTGATAGCCACGCCACCATGTTGAATAATGCTTTTCTTGCAGCCACAGGACGTCGTCATACGACTCAGACTGTGCGCAAATTGGCGATATGATGCGCAACTTCACTCCCGACGTCCGTGGCGAGGTCCATCTTTGCAACCACAACACCATACAGGGCAGTACAGATGGGCCCAACAACATGCCAATGGACTTCTCAGGACTGGCATCACGTTCTATTCACAGATGAATGTCGCATATGCCTTCAACAAGACAATCGTCAGAGACGTGTTTGGAGGCAACCCGGTCAAGCTAAACGCCTTAGACTCAGTGTCCAGCGAGTGCAGCAAGGTGGAGGTTCCCTGCTGTTTCGGGATGGCATTATGTGGGGCCGACGTACGCCGCTGGTGGTCATGGAAGGCGTCGGAACGGCTGTACGATACGTGAATGCCATCCCTCGACCGATAGTGCAACCATGTCAGAAGCATAGTGGCTAGGCATTCATCTTCATGGACGACAATTCGCGCCCCCATCGTGCACATCTTGTGAATGACTTCCTTCAGGATAACGACATCGCTCGACTAGAGTGGCCAGCATCTTCTCCAGACATGAACCTTATCGAATTTGCCCGGGATAGATTGAAAAGTGTTGTTTATAGACGATGTGACTCACCAACCACTCTTAGGGATCCACATCGAATCGCCGTAAAGGATTGGGACAATCTGGACCAGCACTGCCTTGATGAACTTGTGGATAGTAAGCCATGACGAATACAGGCATGCATCAATGCAAGAGGACATGGTACTGGGTATTAGCTGTACTGGTGTGTACAGCAATCTGGACCACCACCTCCGAAAGTCTCGCTGTTTGATGGTACAATTTCCAATTTGTGATTTTCATGAACCATAAAAAGGGCAGTAATGATGTTTATGTTGATCTCTGCTCCAATTTTCTGTACAGGTTCGGGAACTCTCGGAACTGAGGTGATGCAGAACTTTTGTTTGATGTCTGTAGTGTTTTCAGATTTATGAAGATCACTTTCAGTTTTAAGAACTACACATTATTTTTGCTTACTCAAGGAGAAATTTATTAGGTCATAAGCAGTGCCTCTTATGGCAATATCCCAAGTAAAATTTGTCCTAGATGTGTTAGAGGCTAGAGGACATGCCCAGGCTACATTCTGCAACCAGAGCAGAGCTTTTGACTGTGTAGAGCATGATACTTTGTTGAATTAGCTATTCTGTTATGGTTTTGACGACGACAGCATAATTATGTTTAAAGCTTCCCTAGAGAACGCCATAAGTTGTGTGCATTGGCAGTGAGAAGTCAAATTTTGTTCGCATTAGGTCTGGAGTGTCAAGGGTTTCTCCTCAGATCTTTATCGTTTTTATGATTGATTAATGATCTGCCTTCATTCATAAATCCTCACATAGTGTTCTGTGCTGATGACACAATAAAAGTTCAGATCTAAGCACACTGAAAATATTACTCGAAAATACCATTGCTTATTCTTCGTTATGGTTTAGAGTGAACAGTTTCCTACTAAATGAAAGAAAAACACAGGTACTTAACTTTATCTTCAAAGAGATTCCTAACTGTTGTGTATTAGAAACTGTTAAATTTTTAGATGTCCTTATTGACAATAAATTGACCAAAGAACGACACATTAACATTATATCTGCTAGACTTTCAATAGTTATTTGTTTAATTAGTGATTTAAAACGATATGTTCCAAATAACTATGGAAGATCAGCATATTGTGCTTTCTTCCAAAGTATCATACTGTTTGGGATTTTAATGTGGTGTGGTAGTTGTCATGTAAATGATGTTTCACTCTTGTGGAAGAAAGCAACAGGAGTAATAACTGATTTCGTTAAAACAGAACATTGTAAATCTCTGTTCATTAAACTGGAATGCCTGTAAGAAGTAAACTTATTCGTCTATAATGTTTTACTGTGTGTCAGGAACAATGTTTCTAATTTTCCATTGAGAACGATGTACATAGCTATAACACTAGAAACAGAACATGTAGAGAAATGCCATATTGCAGTTATCTAAATCACATAACTCCTACCTAGTCGTTGAGCTAAGGATTTTTAATACTGTAGGCTAAGAGCAGATTTTAAAGAATTACCTGTAAGTATTTTTAAAGCTAAACTGTATAAGCTACTAGTAAACAATTCTTTTTACATAGTTGATGAAGTTTTTGAAGATCAAAATACTGCTTTCTAATATGTAGTTTCTAATTTTACCTGTTTAAAGTAAATTAAATTACATTGATACAGTAGTTAATGTAGAAATGTATGTTTTTGCCTTTGTCTATTGCTGTGAGAGCTGAATGACAATAAAAATTTTATTATTATTATGAGTGGTATTATTGTTACCACATATTATTTACTACTACAATTGGATCTATGGAGGACGCTTGCCTACGTTCATGTAGTATACTAATGTTGACACCATCATACGGCAGAGGTAGCGTGTCTATACAGTTTTACTACATTAACTTTGATGCTTTCATACTACAGCTAGTGATGTTCATTATTTCTTTGCAAGTTTTGAGGGATAGGTGCTCAGTAGATTATACTACGGTTTTACACGTCCTTAAATATTATTTATAAAAGTACTATTTATAAAAACATTTTATGGGTGTTTATGATATTACGATCAACCACCCTGTTGAAGTCGGTCGATGTGAGTATTTTATCTTTCTTCACTTAAGACTTCTGGGCTGATAGGGCGTGGTCGAAGTATAAAACTCTCTCGTGACGTTTCGTCTTCGACTGCGGGAGACACCCTCCCAGGATGTCTCCTGCAGTCGGAGCCGAAACGTCAGGAGAAAGTTTTATACTTCGACCTTGGCCTATCAGCACGGAAGTTTTAAGTGAAGACAATACCGGCCACAGTCTAAAGGCCAGTCCACACGCAACGACCTGTCTGCGCAAATGTCTACGCACATCACATCTGCGCAGACAGATCGTTGCGTGTGAACAGAAGATTTGCACCAACCTGAGGTGTGTGCAAACCTGAAAGTTTTAGTTGGAGGTTTGAGCAAAACCTCTCAAATCTGTGGGTTCAAACCACATCTGCGCAGACAAGTTGGAGTGTGTGGACAGGAGATCGCCGCAAATCTGGCGCGAAACAGCTGTTTGTTCAGTCTAGTGTTTTAAAATTGACACACACTACATCCATGTGAAATTGTCACAGTTGGATCCATGGTGTAAGAAATAAATAAATAAATAAATATTTGTGCGCACAGGGCATTGAAATGGCTGATACTCCTCAGTGTTCTCGAGAGTTTGTAAGTGAATTCATTGAAATATATAGAAACCGCCCATATTTGTGGAAGGTTAAAGTAAAGAATATAGAGACTGAGACAAAAATACAGCAGCATACAATGCTCTAATTGAAAAATTGCGGGTATTATTTCACTCAACTCTTGTTTTGATATTGCAGTTGAAAATTCCAAATCCTTGTACCTCCTTCCTGTTGCTAGGAATCTTAAAGTTTCCGCCAGCCGTTAATGAGGAGTAATTGCCCTTCTCTATACAAGTATTTTTTCTCATAATATGAGGGGTTACAAGCTTTAAAAGATAATTATAAGTTTCGACATCCATCCGCAAATAATTTCGCCAGTCGTTAGGATCGCCCAGCAACTCTCGCAGTAAATTTACGTGAGAAAGTTGCTTTCGCTTTAGCAGCCACTGTCTTCACCATTTTGACCGCTTTCTCTGTTTCCTGAAGCTGGTCTGAGTGTTTTTTGCAACCCAAGTAGCGAACACAGACCACAACAGAACTTCCTCCATTTTTATATTCCAAAATAAATGAATTAAATTTTTGACATTTACAGGGAGCGTAGTCGCTTGCTAGTGATTTCTTTTCTACACCGACAGATGGCGGGCGAGTAGTAGATTGGTGTTTGTGTCGTGTGAACACACCACATTTGCAGCGATCTTTTGCATGTACAGACATCTGCGCAGACAGATCGTTGCGTGTGTTAGACTGTGATACCGGCCGTGAAAGCTTACATTGTATTTTATCTTTGGTATTTTATATAAGATCTATGAAGTTGCTGTCAGTGTCAGTTAGCCTTTCCATGTGTTTATATCATGGCTTTTTATGAAGGAATTGGACTTGGCGTGACAACTGATAGGCAAACAGTTGTGTTGGACATCGGATATGCGTATACGAAGTATGTGTTGTGAACTCTACGCGCTGCTTCCACTAATTTTACATCGCTTAACTTGGAAGAACGGGTTGCGAATGTTTGTAAACAATGTAGCGGTCTCTGCTCCAATTATTAAGCCGTTATTGAATCCTTTTATAAGAGGCTACCGATTGATATTTTGGTTCCCAAAAGATTCAGCTTCTTCATAATAATTGACATTTCGCTACATGAATTCACCTTCATTTGCATTTCCGTCTTTATGATCAAATTCAAAGATATCTGACATAAAATTCAGCTCTAAATTGTACAGTATGTTTCCAGGATAGATTGTGGTGAAGGTAACACACTTACCTTTAAGTCATTCTTTCTTGATTGTGTTTTGGTTATACTGCTTATGCGTGTTACAGGGTCTAATTTCGGTCACAGTCGAATCAGTTCGTGCTTACGTACTACTGTGAGAAATATGCACTTAATTTCCACATTTCACTTACACGTAACAACTGTTTGAAGGCAAAGACTCATTTTCTGTAATGCTACTTCATGGTACCATCTAGCCTATCCCATACATATTTATGTTTATGTTGCGGTATGTAACCGTTTCTGTATTTAAAATTGTTTTCTGCGAAATTATGCTGTTTAATTGTTGAAGCCAGTCGAGGATCTCAAAAATTCTTCATTTTTTATACGATTTGTTGTTCGAAAATATCAGGAATGTGATGTCAGTTTATAGCAATGATACCACAAGTACACATTATACGTATCACTCTCCCAGGTTCAAAACATTGTATGTTGGTTTAATTTTGAAAATTATTTTGTATTAAATGTTTTTCTGCTTATGCAAAGTTGCTTATGTATTTTCTTATTTTATTGAACCACGCAGATAGCTGTGTTACTGGTCTACGTGATTATTTTTTGATGTACATTCCTTGAAATGCCATATTGTACTGCCTCAGTTAAGAATTCTGTGACATACCTTATTATGACTTCCGATCTGCAACTTAGCATATATTCCCTTCAATGGAAATACTGTACTGGAAAATCCTGTCTTAAATACAAGCAAGATTGAATAATCATGGTAGTTAAGACACAATGCATGAGAAAAGTAACTCGTTTTTAAACCTGTTTCTCAAACAGTTTTCAACCAACTTTCCCACGAACAAAATTAACTCAAATGCAAGTGGGGAGATTGGGTAAAATCTGGAATTCAAATGTCATATGCCAGAAAGGAGGATTATTACTGAGAACAGAAGGATAGTACACACAAAACAGTGGAAAGATATTGTAAGAACTAATTTAAAATGTATAATCAGGGAACCAAAAACATGTGATCAACACGGAATGCATTAACAGGTGAAACGACATGAAAACTTTATGAAAAATCAAATTTTGAAACAGATAGGAACAAATAATTACAGTGATCTGGAATAGCACAGTTTGTGGAAAATGGGAAAGGTTAAAGGTTAGAATATTTGTTAAAGGCCAACTTTGAATTCATTTTTTCCTCTCTCTAGATGACAATATAAATACATGAAATTCAGTTTTCCTCAGAAGCAGTAAAACTGCTTAGTCTTGCTCAACAATGACACTGCATTTCAAGTCCATAACACCTAAAGCAATTTTAAAAAAGCCATAAAAGCTGCAGTACTTCAGGGAATCGTGGAGTAGCAAACAAGCATGCAAATTATTTGATGATTTGATTGACATCTTATTCTATTTATGTAACCAGTCTGTGACAACTGAGGTGTTCCTTTATGGGTTAAGACATACTACAATGAAGCTAACACACGAAGGTGATGAGAGACAGAGAGATAGTCTGCCACCAGTTCTTTCAAAAAGATTTGAGCGAGTAATGTGCAACAAACTCTATGGACATCTTAACAAAAAAGGGCTCACTGACACCCTCCTTATTTGGTTATTGCAAAAGGCTCTTCCCAGAAAGAACAATATTGTCTCACAAAAGAAATTCTAAATAAACTGAACTGTACACGATATCTTTTGGCAATTTTTCTGTGACTTCACTAAAGCTTTCAACTGTGCATTGGCATTGAAGACGAACCACTAGCTTGGTTGGAATCTTGCTTGCGTGATAGCGAACAGTTTCTGTAACAGGTGCAGGTGAAACAATAAAGTCAGAGTGGGGTACCCTTAAGTACAGTGTTCCTCATAGCTCAATCTTCAGACAACAGATCATCTTGGTGTACATTAACAACTTACCAGCATCAGTAAAAAGGCAAATACTTGTATAATAATGTCTGCTGATCCTACAAGTGTCTTTATCAAGGGCATGAAATCCTCAGTGCGGGTTAAATCTGAAACAATAACACAGTATGCTTTGCACTAAGAACTGTTTTGCCCAATGTTGACAGGGAAACAATGATATCGTATCATGTATATTTCAACCCACTGCTGTCATATGGGCATAATACTCTGGGGAAATGTAAAAGTAGAAAATTTTTAAACTACAAAAACGAGAACTATGAGGTTGATCTGTGGTGTTATGAATCAGACCTCTTATACGCATCTGTGATAGACACTTGGAATATTGATCCTCACAGTTCAGTATATCTACTCAGTGAGGATTTTTTTTAAATCAACAACTGAAAACTTTATCCACTAATTGTGGTATTTTCATGACACAGGACAGAAACAAAGACCCAGTAATTCTGAATACAGTGTAAAAATGTTTTATCCAGTCTGGAATAAGGGTCTACAATAAGCTTCCACTGACTATGAAAAACTTCATTGACAACCCTCATATTCTCCAGAAGAAATGGAAAACAGGTCCTCATAAACAATACTGTATGTAATTTAAATGATTTCTAGTGCTATAAGTTATGTAAAAGAGATATCATAAATAATATCATAGTCTTCATGGTAAAAGATAACAGCCAAACAGTTGCAGAATAAAGATTTATTGAAATTCTTGACTACGGTTTTGGTATATCTAAATATACCTACATCAGAAGCAAAAATACACCTGAACAGGAAGACCCCTTCATTAGCAAAAACTTAGCAATGTGACTGTGATAGCAGAAGAACCACTTGTAGCTTTAAGTAACCATGAAAATTAGCAAAGTATTACAAGCAAAAAAACTTTGTCACTTACTAAAATCACATCCTGCAGTGGAGATGCATAAAACAATTGTGCCAAAGGCATTGTCAGAAGTTAAAATTAAAATATCACCTCCATCTCTACAGTATATAATTATAAAGAGGTGGTCGATGCGAACATGGCACACTAGTGTGAAGAGGGTGTGGAAGCACAAGGGAAGACAATTTCACCGAGAGAGGTCACAATTGTTTTATGCATCTCCACTGCAGGATGTGATTTTAGTAAGTGACTAAAAGTTTTTGTGCTTGTAATACTTTGGTAATTTTCATGGTTACTTAAAGCTACAAGTGTTTTTTTGTTCTATCTGTGTTATGTTGCTAAGTTTTTTGCTAATTGAGGTGTCTTCCTGTTCAGGTGTTGTTGTTGTTTTCACGGAAGGAGACCAGACAGCGAGGTCATCAGATTAGGGAAGGACGGGGGAGGAAGTTGGCCGTGCCCTTTGAAAGGAACCATCCCGGCATTTGCCTGGAGCGATTTAGGGAAATCACGGAAAACCTAAATCAGGATGGCCGGACGCGGGATTGAACCGTCGTCCTCCTGAATGCGAGTCCAGTGTCTAACCACTGCGCTACCTCGCTCAGTTTGTTCAGGTGTATTTTTGCTTCTGATGAAGGTATATTTAGTTACACCGAAACCGTCGTCAATGATTTCAATAAATCTTTATTTGGCTGTTATTGTTTACGTTGGAGATTTTCAACAGTTGCTGCTGGATATTGTAATGTTATATGCTATGCTATTTGCATATTTTTTTTTTTTGTGTGTGTGTGTGTGTGTGTGTGTGTGTGTGTGTGTGTGTGTGTGTGTGTGTGTGTTGTTTCCAGTATTGATTTTCTTCCTCTTTTTCTCCATGTAATATTATACTCTTTTGTTTGTCCTACATTACAGTGCAATGTTTGTGCAGGACCAAATAAAAATCAGATCACGTGGTGTTGGAATCTCAATGTTTGGCTATTCAGATCTTGCAATAGACACCTAAAGCTAGGAAGCCAAAGCTAATATGAAGATGTTTTCAGTAGTATGGAAGGCATAGGAGTGGTGGTAGTGGACATATTGCTTCGTTGTATCTCCAGAAATCACACCTTTATCTTTCTCCTATAATGGAATGGGTGTGATCGTCACAGACAGTTTTAGTATGATGTAAAGATTAAAGTGAGCTGCATTACAGATTTTTATTATATTTTGTGTAGTATTGAGCAAGGTGTACGAAACAGACGAAATACCCTCAGACTTCAAGAAGAATATAATAATTCCAATCCCAAAGAAAGCAGGTGTTGGCAGATGTAAAAATTACCGAACTATCAGTTTAATAAGTCACAGCTGCAAAATACTAACGCGAATTCTTTACAGATGAATGGAAAAACTAGTAGAAGCCGACCTCGGGGAAGATCAGTTTGGATTCCGTAGAAATGTTGGAACACGTGAGGCAATACTGACCCTACGACTTATCTTAGAAGCTAGATTAAGGAAGGGCAAACCTACATTTCTAGCATTTGTAGACATAGAGAAAGCTTTTGACAATGTTGACTGGAATACTCTCTTTCAAATTCTGTAGGCGGCAGGGGTAAAATACAGGGAGCGAAAGGCTATTTACAATTTGTACAGAAACCAGATGGCAGTTATTAGAGTCGAGGGACATGAAAGGGAGGCAGTGGTTGGGAAGGGAGTGAGGCAGGGTTGTAGTCTCTACCCCGATGTTATTCAATCTGTATATTGAGCAAGCAGTGAAGGAAACAAAAGAAAAATTTGGAGTAGTTATTAAAAAAACTTTGAGGTTCGCCGGTGACATTGTAATTCTGTCAGAGACAGCAAAGGACTTGTAAGAGCAGTTGAACAGAATGGATAGTTTCTTGAAAGGAGGATATAAGATGAACATCAACAAAAGCAAAACAAGGATAATGGAGTGTAGTCGATTTAAGTCGGTTGATGCTGAGAGAATTAGATTAGGAAATGAGACACTTAAAGTAGTAAAGGAGTTTTGCTATTTGGGGACCAAAATAACTGAATGGTCGAAGTAGAGAGGATATAAAATGTAGACTGGCAATGGCAAGGAAAGCGTTTCTGAAGAAGAGAAATTTGTTAACATCAAGTATAGATTTAAGTGTCAGGAAATAATTTCTGAATGTGTTTGTGTGGAGGGTAGCCATGTATGGAAGTGAAACATGGACGATAAATAGTTTGGACAATAAGAGAATAGAAGCTTTTGAAATGTGGTGCTACAGAAGAATGCTGAAGATTATATGGGTATATCACATAACTAACGAGGAAGTATTGAATCGGATTGGGAAGAAGAGAAGTTTGTGGCACAACTTGACCAGAAGAAGGGATCAGTTGGCAGGACATGTTCTGAGGCATCAAGGGATCACCAATTTAGTATTGGAGGGCAGCGTGGAGGGTAAAAATCATAGAGGGAGACCAAGAGATGACTACACTAAGCAGATTCAGAAGGATGTAGGATGCAGTAGGTACTGGGAGATGAAGAAGCTTGCACAGGATAGAGTAGCATGGAGAGCTGCATCAAACCAGTCTCAGGACTGAAGACCACAACAACAACTACAACAACAACATGGCTACATCAATAAAAATTAATGTTTACCATTATGTCGTGTTACAAACTAATATCTTGGCCACAACTGTAATTTTTTTTATTGCTCCATCACCACTAAGAACACTGTTAGATTGCCAGGGAAAGCTCTCAGAGGACATTCTTGAACTACACAGTGAATGTCTTGCTTTTCAGCACCTCCAATTATGCTGCGAAATGGGATATCTGCCAGTGTTTGTTGTTATTGTGCCAGTAACCAACCACATCTTGCATAGTAATTCAAACCCAGGTGTATCCTTTGAAGTGTCTTTAATATTTAATTATTGTTTGTGTGGTGGGCTTAAATCAGGGTGTCTGCTAGCCCTACGTATGTGTAGTTGATATATTGAGGTATACAAGTGTTCCCATTCTGCTTTGAGGTTGAGAGGAACATTCAATACAAGTCGTCTTTGGTCAATGACATAATGAATGGCTGCTGTCACGTCACCTTTCAGTGCATATATTCACAGTTCTGTTGTTAGTTGCTGAAGACAACAAATGCGATAAAAAAAATCTGGTTGTGGTAACAGGCTGATCTGTAGCTTAGCCTTTTGGAAAAATCGATACATCACATTAGAGTTGCCATTTGTTTATGGTGTTTGTAGCAATTTTATTTTATTTATTTTTTGTTTTTCACTGGTCAAAGCTAATGACTTGTATTTTTGAAGCTACAAACAACAACATACCCAATCAATACTTCATACTCCTGTGGCGGTCATATTAGTTTGTCAGCTCTCGTTTTCCTCGTGTTTTATCATTAAAAGTGACTTTATCCATGTATAAATTCTTTCAGTCACCTCACTACTTTGGAGGTTGTATCTTCAGCATTTTCATGATGTCATTGGTACATTGGCACAGCATCACTTTGTTTACTAATGCTGTGCACTCCATTATTACAATTAGGGGTAATTTTTTTATATACCTGTCTCAGACTTTCTGCCACTGTAGCACATATTCGTTACTCCAAATGATGTGTCATTTCAAGATCTATGATGCACCTGATATTGAAACTGCATGTTTTTGAAATACACAAGTATAAATATAATATCCACCAAATAGCTTCCAGATCACTGAAATTAATATGACTGGTACTAGATTTGCTGCTATCAGCCAGTTACTGTGAGCACAGCAGACGTGACCTTGTTAGCCAATTAGAACAAGACTTTTTCGTCATGCACACATAAAGTAATATACATACGGTATAGAAATAAGTAGAGCTATACCTTCACAATAGTTTTGGTTGTCAATAATACTGCCTGCTGCTTTTTTTCCGTGGAGCTTGGTTAGGTTGTTTTTCTCTATATGTCTTGCAGTTTCTGAGGCTGTCATCAGGCTGGGAAACGAGCGCTACTTGAATTGCCACAATAGACCTGGTTGTGGTGACAAACTGATCTGTAGTATGGCTTGATTTCTACGTTAGCTTGAAAGGTAAAAGTTTGGTTGTGAACTGGCACAGCCAAAGAATGTGAAAGCAAAAAAATAATCTGTGGTCACAGAATGATCTGTAGTGTTGCCCAACATCAAGGTAAGTTTCGAATGTAACATTATGGTTGTGAGTTAGTGAAGCCAATGAATGTGAAAGCAAAATGACCAGTAGCGTAGCCTGAAGGTTAGGTTGGAGACTAACAGTTCGGTTGTGTGTTGCAAAACCAACAAATCATATAGCACAAAGTCTGGTTGTGGTATCAGACCAATCTGTAGCACAGCCCAGGGTCCATGTTAGGTTGAAAGCTGACGGTTTGGTTGTGTTTCGGTCAAGCCAACGAGTGTGGAAGCAGGAAACCTGATCGTAATAGCCATATAGCAGAGACGCCGAGTTGCAGATAGGCACAACAAAAAGACTTTCAAACAAAGCTTTCGGCATTTATCAGGACTAGACAAACAATACATACACAAATGACAACAGTCTCAGTCTGCCAAGGCCAGACAGCAAGCAGCAGCACATGATGAGAGAAGCAAACTGGTTGGTGGGGGTAAGGAGGAGGATGGGGAGGATTAGCAGGGTAGAAGTGGGGAACAGTACAGTGCTGCTCGTGGGAACATAGATGTCCCATACATCGTCCCACCACCACCAACTCCAGTCCAGTCGCAAGCATCACCTATGTCATCAAAGGCAGGGCTACCTGTGAAAGCAGCCATGTGATCTAGAAGCTAAGCTGCAGCCACTGTGCTGCATTCTACGTGGACGTGATAACTAGTAAACTCTCTGTCCGTATGAATGGCCACTGACAAACTGTGGCAAAGAAACAGCTGGACCACCGAGTTGCTGAGCACACTGTCCAGCACGATGTTCTTCATTTCAGTGACCGCTTCACAGCCTGTGCCATCTGGTTCCTTCCCACCAGAGCCAGCTTTTCAGAACTGTGCAGGTGGGAACTCTCCTTACAGTACATCCTAAGGTCCTGTAATTCTCCTGGCCTCAGCCTTTGTTAGTCATTGTCCTTTACCCACCTATCCACTTCCCTGTTCCCATTCCAGTACTACACAGCCCTCTGTTCCACCAACACACCTACAGTCATTTTAATTCTCTCCTTTTCCACTGTCCCCCTCCACCTTCTTGTCTAACCCCCCAACTGCACTCGGCTGCCTTACTCTCTCCACACCACATCCCTATATGCCCCCACAAGCAGCACCTTACTGGCCCTCACCCCTACCCTGCTACCCCTTCCCCCCTCCCTGCCCCAGCCTCCTCCTTACCCCCATCAGCCAGTTTGCTACTCCCATCATGTGTTGCTGCTCGCAGTCTGCCTTGGTGACCAAAGACTGTGGATGTGCGTTTTTGTGTTCATCACACTTTTTGTTGTGCCTATCTACGATTCAGCATCTCTGCTATATGGTGAGTAGCAACTATTCTTATCATAATGTTGTCATAATTCCATTCTGGATATTCCATTGTTTGATTGTGATAATTGACGTATCTGTAACTTGCGGTGCAACAGTGAAGTGTGTGGTCTTGCTTGTCAACAATATTGAGAAATTTCTCCAAATATGTCACCACTTCTGAGGGTGGGCATAGGCAGAATACTAAGAGCACAGCTTCAGTAGGTGAAGCCAACTATTTGTTGTAACCTAGATTATAAATTTCGTGTTTCTGAAACTGTCAATTTTTAAGCAGAGTTATAACTTAAGGCTGTTTCGTAGTATGCCTTAGTACTCACTCTGCTCAAGTCAAATTTGATATTATTGTTCAACTAATGTCAATACTGTATTGAGTGCTGTGATGCATTGCAAAATTTTGGCTTATTCAAAGTCAAGTATCATATGCATATTTGTAGCCCAATCTTAAAAATGGAGTGCTGCGAGTGCCCTCTAGATGAAGTTGCATTTTATAGTTTAAGCAAAGCTGTCTTAGGGTTGTGGTTGGTGGAGCACAACATAGTACCATGAGCAGTGGACTGCCATGTGGCATGTAATACAAAGTACATATTCAAGTGGCATGCCCATATCGGTACTTGGTTGGTGATTCACAAATGACGATCCAATAAATTTTTGACTTCTGTACCATGTGGGTCTCCATTTGTTGTCCAGAGCTATAGTGAGACTTGTCACGCATTTCAGAATGTTTTCATGTACAGTGATGACCTGGTCTTCCTTCTGTGGTGAAGTGTTTATCAAGTGGGCGATACACAAGATGAGGTGATATTTGGTAAAATGAAACATGGCAGCAGTTGTGAAATTGTTGGAATTTGAGTGTTTGGTGGAATTCAGCAAGGGTCGAAAAATGCAAGGGAAAGATCCTCCCTGGGATGAAGCAACTGCTTCATTTCATATGACACTCTAAGTACTGAATGTTTCCAACACCTTAGAGTCAACCATACTCTGAGCTTTGTAGACCTGAAAGGTTATTCTTTTCACAGGCAGAATGTGGAGAGCATGGGTGGCGTGTCATCTACATCTACATCCGTACTCCGCAAGCCACCTGACGGTGTGTGGCGGAGGGTACCCTGAGTACCTCTATCGGTTCTCCCTTCTATTCCAGTCTCGTATTGTACGTGGAAAGAAGGATTGTCGGTATGCTTCTGTGTGGGCTCTAATCTCTCTGATTTTATCCTTATGGTCTCTTCGCGAGATATACGTAGGAGGGAGCAATATACTGCTTGACTCTTCGGTGAATGTATGTTCTCGAAACTTTAACAAAAGCCCGTACCGAGCTACTGAGCGTCTCTCCTGCAGAGTCTTCCACTGGAGTTTATCTGTCATCTCCGTAACGCTTTCGCAATTACTAAATGATCCTGTAACGAAGCGCGCTGCTCTCCGTTGGATCTTCTCTATCTCTTCTATCAACTCTACCTGGTGCGGATCCCACACTGCTGAGCAGTATTCAAGCATTGGGCGAACAAGTGTGTCAGATGTATCACCCCATGATAAGGCAAAAAGACTGAACATTTTGTGGTTTGCTTGAAAGAAATACTACAGCACTATTTCATTGAAGCAGGTAAACCTAACCCACTCAACAGAACTGTGACACAGTAATTCTTGTGAAGAATGCTGTAAGCACTATTAGCGGCTGCAGTTTATAATTCCGTCTTTCTCCCCGTGGAAACCAGGGCCTCCACTTTCCACTAGAAATAAGTACAGCATTGCTTTGCTTGGTACTGTACACTTTTGTATACTACTTTAGATATTTACTTTATTCCTGTTTCATGCTTAATATTTTTCTTTGTTTGTGTGTTGATGCGTTGAAAATGTGATTGGCTGTTACATCGTCTCGTGTGCTCTGATTCTGTGCATTGTTTGGCTGACAGGATCACATATCTTTTGCTCTAATTGGCTGATGAGATCACATGTCTGGTTGTCTAATAAAAGCACATTGCACAGTGAAATCTCAATTTCAATTTCCGAAGAGTGGCAGAAAGTCCAGTACCAGTATATAAAACTGCTACCCAGATTTTTTCCATGTTGAAAGCCTCTGTTTTCGCACTGAGGTCAGACATTCAAAATTTTTAATATTTTTCAACATGAGGGTTCCATCAGTGTGTTGATTTTTGTTTTGACATTTTTGGTGACATCATCCATTGGTCATTTTTGGAGACTCCAATCTACACTATGTTTATGATGTCATCGGTCTGTCAGTTTTGTATCATCTTGCTTACTAATCTAGTAAATTCATTAATACATGTGCAATATTAACAATTTGGCTTTGTGTATAGATGTGTATCAGGAAATAAGATAGGATTTTAAGAAGGATATTTAAACCTGTTGCTTTTTCCCCCCTCACTAATGGCATTTCTATTTAGATTTTGTAAGGCCAAAACATTGTTACACCATGAACATGCATAAAGTTTCTTTGTTGTTCTTCAGGTATGGATTCACTGGTGAAGCAGCACCGAGGGGTTTTATAAGAACAGAAGCTGCACTTCCAGAAAACAAGTCCAGGGTTAAGATATTTGATCACCTGCAGGATGATAAACTTTACGATTTGCTTGTGGAGTTTATACACCATCTATACTTCAGGTAAAGTTGTAAATAGCAACCTCTCCATTGCACAAATTAAGTTACATTCAAACCAATATTGTTCTTCTGTTCTTAATGCTTTTGATTAAAGCAAACAGTCCTATAATACTCATTCAATAGAGAATTGACATATACAGGGTGTTTCCAAAATAATTCCACAAACTTAGGGTGCAGGTTCCCTGCAACAAAACTAGGAAAAAATGTCTTATAGACATAGGTCTAAAATTCATGTGGTACTGTGAAACACATCTCTTCTGTTGAAGAAGTGCTCGTAGCTGTTAAGGTATGCATTTCAGAATCCATGATTATTGGACATCTTTTTCTTGTTTTGGTCCATGCTGCCTCCTTCCAAAATATGGTAAGCAAAGAGCTTGCAGGAGAAGAGATGTTTCAGTGTATCAACACACAGTATCAACTACAATCCACCACATAAAACTGATCTATGTCTACATACATATTCCATAAACCACAGTACAATGCATGGTGGATGTTACCTGGTACCACTACTATTCGTTTCCTCTCCTGTTCACTCACAAATAGAGCAAGGGAAAAACAACTGTCTTAAAGCCTCTGTAAAAGCCCTAATTTTTCATATCTTATCTTCATGGGCCTTATGTGAAATGTATGTTGGCGGCAGTAGAATCATTTTACAGTTGGCCTCAATTCCCAATTCTCTATATTTGTGCAACTGCGGAAAGAGCTTCAGCTTCCTTCCAGAGATTCCCATTTTAGTTCACAAAGCATATAAATAATACTTGCATGCTGATCAAACCTACTGGTACCAAATCTAGCAAGTTGCCTCTGAATTGCTTTAATGTTTACTTTTAATCTGACTTGGTGGGAAATCCAAACACTTGAGTAGTACTAAAGAAAAGGTTGTGTTAGTGTTCTATTTGCCATCTCCTTTATGTTGAGCTACACTTTCCCAAAATTATCCCAATAAAATGAAGTTGAGCATTCACCTTCCCTACTACCAACATGGTATGCTCATTCCATTTCATATCGCTTTCAATGTTATTCTCAGATAATTAATTAAAGTGACTGTGTTGAGCTGCACCCTTCTGCCATACTGCACCTACCTTATAATCCTACCTACCTAAAACTTTTCCATTGCTTTGGCTATGAACCACAGTGATTTCTGTTTAAAGATCCAGCAGCATCTTCAGTCCCTCCTCAAACCCCTTGGTCCATCCCAGAACCTCTTACGTGACTTGACTCTCTCCTCATGCCTATGACCCCTAGCAATTAATAGCTTCCAAAGTACATAAACCCTCCCACCCAGGATGACTCATTGTGGCATGTTACTGTGCCCTGCCCCTATATACTGAATCTCTGCCCTTGTGGACTGACACCTTCAGCGTGTTACCCATAACCTACCCCACTGTATAAGTTGCATTTCCTTTAACACCAGGCACCCTACTCATTACTGTCATTGCCCGCCATCCTGCTCATCGCTGTCAGTGCCCCCTCCCTCTCAATGTCTGTGGTCTTGTCTCTGAGAACACTACACCTTTCCCAACTCCTGACTGATTCCAAACCTCCAGCCTCCTTCCTGGTCTCCATGACCAAGATATCCTCATCCCAAATTACTTCTCCTTCATAGGTGTCACTACAAACTAGTCTGTGTGCACCTTCATGGCACTAATTTCTAACCTATTCAATGCCCATCTAGAGGAATCCTTCCTAATCACTCAGAATCTCAAATCCCTCTGCTGGTTCAGGTTCATTGATGACTTCATGATCTGGGTTGAGGGTGAGGACACTATCCACATTCCTCAAGAACCGCACAATGTTTTCCCCATTCACTTCACCTGGCCCCCCTCATCCCTGCAAGCCTCCTTCCTTGATGTTAATCTCCGCTGCAAGCATAGCTATATCAGAACATCTGTTCACATCAAACCTACAAACCACCACTAATATCTCCAGTTCGGCTGCTGCTACCGGTTCCACACTTCCCTGGTGTCCCCTCATAGCTGTCAAACTCTGCCACAGAGACGTACTGCATTTACCATAGCCTCAGAAACGATCTTCTCCTCCCCCCACCCCACATCCACCCAACAGGCCCCCGAACTTAAACAGATCTGCAACACAGCCAATAACCTTAGCCGCATGGGGCCATTGCACTTGTAACGACATGCTGCCGCCCGTCACTTGTGCCAAGGATCTCATTGAGGCCTTCAGACCAAATCACCCTCCCCATCCTGTCCAGGAAACAGATTTCCCATCTCATCATGCCCTCAAATGAGAATTACCCTTCCCACGCCTCCCATAGTAGTATTCCACTGCCCACCCAACCTATGCTACATCTTCTTCCTTATTCCACCCCTGCTTCCAACCCCTTGCCTTACGGCTCAATCCTTGCAATAGCCTTTGATGCAAGGCTAATACATCATTCCACTACCACCTACTCTAGTCCTGCACAGGCATCTCTTAGCCCACCTTTGGAAGCAACCACATGCTCTACTAATTTAGCTCCAATCACTGTGCCGCATTCTACCGAGCGTGACACCTAACAAGCTGTTTGTCTGTATGAATGGCTACTGGTCAATAGACAACTGGACTGCATAGTTGCTGAGCATGCTGTTCAACTTGATGTGCTTAACTCCAGTGACTTCTTCTCTGCCTGTGCCATCAGGAGCCTTCCCATCAACACTAACATTTCTGAATTCTGAGGCAGGAACTCTCCCTGCAATTTTTACTTCATTCCTCTAACTTGCTGGGTGCAGCCTTCAGCCTATCCCCTTCCCTGATCCTACTGCACCACTATGTATGCTTTCTATCCAACCAGCAGTGGCACTTTGATGTTAAATTGTTTATTCTATGTCCTATACCAAGAAATGGACTTTTTACAGTTTTACATGACAAAGCAGCTGTTGTAAAATGTTCAGTGGCATCATTGTATCCAAGTGCATTTGCCATTTATGACCCTTTGCTAACTTTAAGGATATCACATGTGATGCAATAAAACTGTTTTCTTTAATATTTGATGGTTCAGACAACTCTCCCCCTCCCTCCCACCTTCCCCCTCCCCCTCCCCCCCCAGGTGGAATACTAAAGCACATTGATAGGCATGAGAGTAATGCCCACTTTACGAAGCTAAGAGAAATGTGGAGCATTGTTTTCACTTAAGCTGTTTTTTTACATGTTAAATATTGGGGTTTTCCATAGGAATTGTGTACAAAAAAGTACTTAATCTCCCACTCCTCACTGAATTGTTTGTTTTCGACATTCTTGAGCATTGTAATATAGAAATAGCCACAGTAGTAACCAGAATAATTGCCAGTAATGATAACCAAAATGACAACCTGAATAATAGTGCAATATTAAGGAGAATAAATCTGAACAATACACCAAGAGCAACTGGACTAACAAACCAATGATGTCTCTGTAAAGTCAGACAGAGAGTGAAGATGCAAAAGCCTATGCCTTGTGGGAAAGGCACAGCCTCACTCAGTTGTTGCTAAAGCAAACCATAGATTGTGATGACACCATGTGAGTAAAGTTGGAGATGGAATTGCTCACTGAAGGAAAATGTCTCACAAGCCACACTTTGCCAGGACTGATTTATATACTACTTGTATGAATAGGTCAGTTGTGATGAAGTTTTTGATGAATTATAATCCATGAGAAAGGGCTGAATTGCCTTTTCCTTTGGGTAAAAAGAGTGATAAACCAATTTTAGGTATTGTTATGGTTGAACATCTTACATGGAAATAGCATATCAGCTACATCTGTGAATAAATTAGGTGAAACATTTGCTTATTGATACAACATGCAGTCATAAGACAAAGTGAGGTGGCACAATAGTTAGTACATTGAACTTCCATTTGGGAGGACAATGGCTCAAATCTACATCTGACCATTCAGATTTAGGTTTTCCATGATTTCCCTTAATCGCCCCAGGCAAATTCCAGGATGTTTCCTTTAAAAGGGCTCTGTGGATTTTCTTTTCCTTCATTGAAATAATCAGAGCTTGCACTCCATGACATCATTGTGGACGGGGCCGTTAAACCCTAACCTTCTTTCCTTCCTTTCTACAACTATAACTCCTCCAGTCCTGAAATAAATCTCGTATGGAGTGATCCACTTGCACCTTCAGTAAGTGATTGAAATTTGGCATGGATAGCTGTACATCAGTAGGGTATTCAGGCTAAAGGAGATATCAGTATGTAAAATAGAAAGAGAGGTGATCACTCAATTATAGCAGATCAATGTGTGGAGCACAGAAACATGGAACAGGAAATGACACTCACTGTAACTTCTGAGCGCTAGCTCTTTATCTTGCAAAACTATACACATTCACAACCACACAGACACCCAAATCTACAGCTATATCTACACTCTGCAAACCACGGTGAGGTGCGTGGCAGAGGGTACGTCCCATTGTATTAGTCATTAGCATTTCCTCCTGTTCCATTCACGTACGGAGTGCGGGAAGAATGATTGATTGAATGCCTCTATGTCTGCAGCAATTATTATAATCTTATCCTCATGATCCCTGTGTGAGCAATATGTAGGGGGCTGTAGTATATCCCTAGAGTAATCATTTAAAGCCAGTTCTTGAAACTTTGTTAATAGACTTTTTCAGGATATTTTACTTCTGCCATTTCAGTTCCTTCAGTTATCTCTGTGACATACTACCATGGGTTAAATGAACCTGTGACCATTCATGCTGCCCTTCTCTGTATACATTCAATATCCCATGATAGTCCTATCTGTATGGGTCCCACACACTTCAGCAGTATTCTAGACTGGGTGACATGAGTGATTTGTTGGCAATTTCTTTTGTAGACTTATTGCAGTTCCCCAGCATTTACTAATAAACCAAAGTCTACGACCTGCTTTACCCATGACTGAACCTATGTGATCATTCCATTTCATATCCCTACAAAGTGTTACACCCAGTTATTTGTATGAGTTGGCCAATTCCAACAGTGATTCTTTGATGTTACCGTCATTGTACACTACGTTTTTTTTCTGTTTGTGAAGTTCTATATTTTACATTTCTGAACATTTAGAGCAAGTTGTCAATCTCTGTACCATATTGAAATCTTATCAAGATTTGACTGAATATTTATGCAACTGCTCTCAGATAGTACTTCATTATAGATAACTGAATCATCTGCAATAGCCTGATTTTAGTGTTGACATTGTCTGTAAGGTCATTAATGTACAACATGAACAGAAACAATACACTTCCCATGGACACACCCAAAGTTATTTCTACATCTGACAATGACTATCCATTCAAGATAACATGCTGTGTCCTCCCTACCAAAAAGTCCTCAGTACAGTCACAAAATGCCATGGCAAGACTAATTATTGATGCTTGATTACCTAATGCAGTTGCTTGAGCTAGTGGAGGTGGAGACAAGGTAGAGAGGGGCTCGAGGAAGGGGTAGTGTGAGAGGCAGGTCTTTGGACAAATGACAGTGCAGCTGCACACCAACATGAAAAGAGGGTGCAGCAAAAAGGGATATTGGAAGGGAGGGAAAGGGGCAGACTGAGGGTTGGGGGGAAGGGGTGGGTGCAAAGGAGGAGAGTAAGATGAAGAAGAAGGCAAGCCTGCAGGGGGGGGGGGGGGCTAGGAAGAGTAGTGGGAGAAGACAGTGCACAATGTTGTTTGGAAAGGAGTGATGTGGACACAAGAGAAAAGAGAGAAGTTAAGGTGAGGCAGTGGGAACCGGTTAGAGGTGGTCTAGGTCAGGCTCATTGTGGAAGCGCAGGATATGTTGCAGAGACAATTCCCATCTGCGGGAACATGCTCACTGTAGTCAGGTCACTGCAAGACTACATTTTACATGTACACAGAAATCAACAACGAAGTGCTGACTTCCTCAGTATTAACTTAGACCGTGAATAATTAATAATGTGTACAAATGTTGATCATGTTGAGCCTGCTTTATTAAATTTTAATTTACTAATTTTGTATTCTGTGTATGTTCTTAATACAATTATATTCATAAAAGAGAATGTGGAAAACAGAGTAATGAATAGATCTTTATCATTTAAAAAATATGAACCTACGATGATTATTACTGTCCACTTTCTGCTGGAAGACATTTCCTTAATAGTAGCCTAATGATGTACAGAAATTCTAAAGAAATCTTTTAATGTAGTTTTTAATAAGGTGTTTCCCCTCATCTTGGGGTCCGAGTGATTTGTTTTCCTTTCTTACCTTACCTAGTGTATCCTTTTTTCCCAACCTGAGGTAGAAAATATAAATTTTGAAAGCTAGAAATAGTTTTTCAGTTTTAAATATGTTTGACAGTGTAACTGAAATTTTGCCTCCTGAAGGTAAGTGATGATCAGCAATTCTATCTGGTTGGTGCGTGTCAAGTGAATTTTTCTTTTTATGCAAGGGTGTCTATAGTCCAAAGATGGCTTAAATGTATTTCCTGTGGCACAAGTTTTTGTATATATCCCATTTCAGTGCAGTAGTCACAGTAAATATTTGTTTAAAGACATCTGAGCTGTAGAATTTAATATGCTGTTTTTTTGTATACATCCTTTTGTAGTAAGATTTTATTATTGGTGATGTACCAATAATGATGAAGTCCATCTGAATTTTCCATTACTGCATTGCTTTTAGTTACTCTATTGTGATAGGCTGTGATGTAGCAGGTTTTTGTCTTTGTTGTTTCTGGTAAGCATTTTGACCTGTCATAATGTACAAGGTCTGTTCAAAAAATTCTGAACATTCATAATTTCGCACCAGTGGTGCATTGGGGCGAAATGCAGTTGGCATTCTTGCACATGCCTGTGTGTAATGTGTAACTGCCAGAAGTTCCATTGTTGTATGTGTATTAGCTATTATTCAGTGCTGTATTGAGTAGAAAGTTGCGTCACACAGTTTGTGAATTTCAAGATGGCAGAGTTAGAGGAGCAACGTGTTTGAAGTAAGTTTTGCGTTAAATGCTAGAACACTTTTACCGAGACACACTGAATGATGCAGGAAGCCTACAGTGATGAATGCATAAGCCATACTCAGTGTTACAAATAGTTCACAAAGTTTAAAAACATCTGGATGGAAGTTAAAGACGACCCTCATTCAGGATGCTCTTCGAAGTCTGTTGACAATGCTCGTGTCAGGAATGTCAACGAAATTGTGCATGCGTATTGAAGACTGACTGACTGAGAGACTGCAGAAGACTGGAACATTTCAGTTGGATCATGTCATGAAATCCTGACACAGCATCTTGGAATGCATCTTGTTGCTGCCATGTACACCCTACTGCACATGAATCAAGACCAGAAAGACATTTGTCTCGTAATCTGTGAAGAGCGTTTGGATCCCACAAATGAGAATGAGAATCATAACTGGTGATGAGGTGTGGGTATATGGTTATAATGTTGAGACCAAGGTTGTCTTCACAGTAGGTCAGGAAAGGTTCCCCAAGACCAAAAAAAGCTGGTCAGGTCAAATGTCAAAGCAAGGCTGATAGTTTTCTTTGACTTTTAAAGATTAGTTCATCATGAATTTGTACTACAGGAACAAACTGTTAATCAATGGTACTATCAGGATATGTTGTGATGCCTGCAAGAAAATGTGAGAAGGAAACAGCCTGAATCATGGTGAGACAATTCATGGCTTTTGCATCATGATAATGCACCCACTCATTAATCTGTGTGGGTGCATGATTATTGCACAAAAAACGAAAACACTGCACTGCCTAATCCTCCATTCTCTCGAGACCTGGCACCTGTGGACTTCCTTCATTTCCAAAGATGAAAACCCCATTGAAAGTATCAAGATTTGTAATGATAGACAAGATAAAAGAATATTCGTAGATGGCACCTTGTGCTATCCAGAAAGAGGCATACCAGAACTGTTGCTAGAAGTGAAAATAGCATTGGGAGCAGTGTAGCAATTGTGGACGTGAGTATATCGAAGTAGACCGTGCACAATAAGTAAAAGGTAAGCATAGAAAAATTTTGTAGAAAAAGTTCTGGAGTTTTTTGAATAGTCCTCATAAGTAAAATGGACAAAAATAATTTATGTCTATTACATTTTTTCTGTTGTAGGAAGCTGTTGGTTAGCCCAAAGGATCGGCGTGTAGTAATCGTTGAATCTCTCTTGTGCCCAACAAGTTTTCGAGATACTTTGGCTAAGGTCTTCTTCCGGCATTTTGATGTGAGTATCTCTCTCTCTCTCTCTCTCTCTCTCTCTCTCTCTCTCTCACACACACACACACACACACACACACACACACACACACACACACACTCACACTCACGAAAACTGTGCCAATGTTATGACATACAGTAGTTTCAAAATGAATATCAATAGAATGTAAATGGAGACAGTGTTTAATTGCTACATGGCAAGGATAGGCAGGAGCAACATTTTACTCATATAATGTTTTCATTCCAAAAGCCAGACTTTGTGTCACCTTTTGTTTGTTTCTTTGTTTGCTGCTGTTTGTTAACCCTTAACTACTGTGGACCAACTCTCACACCACTACAATTTTTTCTCTCATGATATTTTGCACAGTCCTGTGAAGTGAAATGGACTAGACAGTGTACCTTCCTATTGGTTGACAAGCTACACATGCCAGAACTCTTGCATTATTGCTGCTCTTTGTTTTGTGTTTAAGGGTCTTGAGAGGCCTTACCATTGTGTTTGTGTGTCATTGTTTTGTTGAGTGCCATCATTTCTCCATGGTGCAGAGAAATGGCATTTTGTGGGACATGTTTTACATAAGAGAGATGTGAATGTTCAAGAACAACTTAGTGAATCCTCACATGAAGACTTTGATTGCTGTGATAAAGACCCTGATTTCAAGATCATTTGTGATCGTGACGCTAATTCAGAGCACCCATCTCCCACCTCCTGGAGGCTCACGGTTCTTTCGTGAATTTGTGTATGGCTCACATGGAGCCCCAAGCTATTGAAGCCCATTCATCCTTCCTTGGCTGCATTTCCTTCGCCGTGCCCCTCCCTCCTTATCCTCGCTCTTTCCTTGCTGCCTCCTCCTTTTCCTCACTTGATGTTCTGATTTGTGTTGACCTTGCTATCCATCTGGTTCGCTATATTGCTTGCAGTGTTTGTTCCACCTGCCTGTTCTCTTTTCTCCTTTTTGGCATTAAGGTCTGTGCTGGAGGTTTGACCTCCACTTCTAAATTTTCTGTTTTTGTGTGAGCCATGTGGGGAAGAACTGTCTCCCTAGCATCTATAGTGTGAATTCCTCTTCCCCCCCCCCCCCCTCCTTCCCTTGTTCCTTCCCTGCCCTAGCCCCCTTCCTCTCCACTAGTTCACCAGCACGTGTAGCCAGTCCATGTTGTGATGGAGTTATTATGTACCCATCTGGCTGAGCCCCCTGACAACACAGGGAGCACACTACTGATAGCTGAGCTGTTCCCTCCCCATGTATGCCAAGAGGTGGTTGTTTGTCTTCCTGAAACATCGGAACACCCAGCAATGGCTACCGTGCCAGGCAGCCCTTGCTGTGGCTGGTTGGTTGCTGTGGCGAGAGACCCTGATAGGAGTGGGGTAGTATCAGGACAGATACTTTGTGCTTGAAGTGCATGAAGCTACAAAAACCAGGCTGTCCTCAAACAGGTGTCTCTTTGAAGGATGAAGAATCATTGAATGCTGCATATCACCCAGCAGCCTGCCCTTCCCTGGTTACACTATGGGAGGAGGGCCAGGCTCGCAGTCTTGGGATGAAACACTTTCCTCACTACCTCGTCTGTACTAGAACAGATGGGGCACATTTACTGCCACAAAGCCTTTTTTTTGTGGAGAATATTGAGGACAAATTTGATGAATTGGAGGCTCTCAGTAAGATGCAGTGGGACTCCTGTTGATTAAAACTTCTGCCACCCAATCTACAGCTCTCATGCTTTAATCGCCTTGCCAATGTCCCAGTGTCTGTTATCCCTAATCAATCTTTAAATATGGTCCAGGAAGTGATTTTTCTTGTGGACCTCATCCTGCAAAATGATGATAAGCTCTGGGCTAATCTGGAATGATGCAACGTTAATTTTGTTTGACGTGTGCAGAAGGGATGCAAAAACAACTGCACCAACATTGGTTCCTTCATTCTGACTTTTGGTGGGATACCCTCCCAGAGAAGGTCAAGATTATTTACTATAGGTGTGACGTGAAGCTGTATGTCCCATCACCTGTGAGGTGCTTTTGGTACTTGCATTTTGGGCATATATCTTCCCACTGTACAGCAGACCCTCTGTGTGGTGACTATGGACACCCACACCATCAGGAAATTCCCTATGTTCCGCCACCTGTGTGTGTCAGTTGTCATGATCACCATTCCCTTCACTTGCCAGATTGCCCAGCCTACAAGAGAGAAGAAAAGATCAAAGATTACGAGTCCCTGGATTACCTGTCTTATGCTGAGGCTTGCCAAAAACATGAGAATGAGAGACCCCATCCGGTGTCACTTTCTTCAACTTTTGCTTCTGTTACATACTTCCCCTCCTACCTCATCCTTACCCCAGCCCCATTCCTCTCTCCCCTCCCCCTCTTTGCAGATCAGACCATCTCCCCTCCAGGAGCTGCTCCCCCTTCCCAGCCAAAGAAGTGCCCCACTTCTTCTGCACCTACTGGTGATGGGGTTCCTCCCAGAGACCCCTCTCAACAGTGTCTCTCAGGCTGGAAGCCTACTACCACAATTCTGCCACAAGACGCATCATCTATGTGCTCCAAGGTCGCTCACTTTCTTTCACTTCTGGAGCTTGCAGAAGCCTGTACTCCCTCTGTGCCCTGCCCTCTACCTCCAAAAGAGGAGGAGGAAGAGGAGGAGGAGGAGGAGGAGGAGGAGGAGGAGAAGAAGAAGAAGAAGAAGAAGGAACATAAGTCCCAGGACAAGGCTCCCTCAGTGCGCCCGGAGATACCGTTTCCCCATCGCAACCAGAGTCTGACATCTTATTTATGGATGTCACCCCATTCTTGTTGGTGACAACAGATGATAGAGTGACATGACCACCTCTTGGTTTCTTTATGTCTAACCTGGACTCTCGCCACATGATAAGCCAGTGGAATTGCAACAGATGCTATCATCACCTACTGGAAATACAACCTCTTGTTTCCTTCCATTCTGCATTCTGTCTTGCTATTCAAGAAATGCACTTCCGTGATTACCACTCGTCAATGTTTCATAGTTCTTGGGCATTCTGTCGGAATTATGTTAGCTGTGGGATAGAATCTTGTGGGGGGGTTTCAGTGTCAGAAGTGACTGGATCCCCCTTTGTACCAACCTGGGTAGAGTGCAAATGACTCCGGCAATCACCATATGCAATGTCTGTCTCCCTCCAGGTAGGCCACTTCCATGTGTTACCTTATTACAGCAACTCCCACCCCAGTTCCTCCTCCTCGATGACTTCAATGGACACCATTCCTTGTGGGGGAGTGCCGCTTCAACAGGTAGAGGTCTCCTGATTGACCAGCTTATTACTGACTTTGATTTGTATCTCCTCAATGACGGTTCTCCTCTCGTGACCTCCCTGCATTGGTCACCCCATGATGATCTTTGTGAGAGTGACCAGTTTCTGGTGATTCTATCATTACCCTGCCACCACCAGGCAAACAGGCCCCCACATTGGGCGTCCACAGGGCCAATTGGCCTTTATATACATCTGTTGTGCACTTCGACATTTCTCTCGAATTGATTTGATGTGGTCATGCAGGGCGTCTCTGCCACTATTCTTCATGCTGCTGGCTCTGCTGTCCCCCTGACCATGTTACCCACTCGTCGGCCAGTACCATGGTGGACCACGGACATAGCAGTCGCTGTCCAGGACCTCCAACATGCGCTGCAGCGATTTAAAAGACACTCTTCACAAAGGAACCTCCTCGCTTTTAAGCGTCTCTGTGCCAAGGCTCATTACCTTACTAAAAAGAGTAAAAAGGAATGCTGGGAGTGGTATGTTTCCTCCCAGGGGATACATGCCCCTTCCTCACAGGTTTGGTCCCAGCTCCGTAGCCCTCTAGGCCACCAGCAACAGTCAACTATCCAGGTTCTTAGCCTCCAAGGTGATCTGTGCACTGATTTGTTGGTCCTTGCAGATCAGGTCACTTTCTCACACAATTTGTGATGGCATCAACATCCTCTTCTTGTCCTTTTACCTTTGTCCAGCAGAAATGCTGAGTTGAACAGACCTCCCCCTCTGTTTCAAGTGTCGCCACACTGAACCCTATAATGAACGCTTCACTGAATGGGAATTTTTGCAGGCTTTTACCTCTTCACATGGTACTGCCTCACTTCTGGATTCCATCCACAACCAGATGATCCAACACTTGGACTTTACACAGAGGCAATATCTACTCAGTGTCTTCAACCTCATTTGGTTCATGGGTGCTTTACTGTCACAGTGCTGAGACAGTATATTTATCCCTATCCATAAGCCCAGGAGAAACCTAACATCTCTCAACACCTACCGCCCTGTTAGCCTGATGAACGTACTTTGTAAACTGCTCGAGAGGATGGTTAGCATCCGATTATGTTGGGTACTCAAATCTCAGGCCCTGTTGTCCCTATATCAGTGTGGCTTCCAGGAAGGATGATCTTCAACTGACCATTTACTCAGATTGGAAACAGCGATCTGACAGGCTTTTTCTAACTGCCGGCACCTTGTCGCATTCTTCTTTGACCTACATAAGGCATACAACACGGCTTGGCACCATCACATTTTAGTTACACTTGATGACTGGGACTTTTGAGGCCCCCTTCCAGTTTTTATCCACAAGTTTTTATCCCACTGGTTCTTCTGGGTTTGAGTTGGCACATCGTTCAGCACCCCTCGGATTCAGGTGAAAAGTATCCCACAGGGTTCTGTGTTAAGTGTCACACTCTTCTTCATAGCCATCAATGGGCTTGTAACTTCTGTTGGACTTGTGGTATCTTGAGGTTGTATGTTGACGAGTTTTGCATCTGTTGCAGCTCCCATTCAGCAGCATCTGCTTAGACCAGCTCCAAGGCACTATCCAATGTGCATAGGCCATCTCCCATGACTAACACTTCCCTCCTTCCAAAACATTGATTATGCATTTTTGTCGTCAACCCACAGTACACCCCAATCCAGAACTTTATTTAGGCAACAAGCTCCTTGATGTTGTAGCACTGTCCCCTTTTTTGGGCCTTGATGGTTGCTCCATATTCACCATATGCAGAATACATGCATGCAGAAGTTTAATGCTCTCTACCTCCTGGCCCACACCTCCTGGGGTGCAGAGTGTGCTACTCTTCTTCATCTTTACTGTGCTCTTCTCTTTTCCAGACTAGATTGTGGTAGTCAGGTTTATGGCCCAGTGGCTCCTTCCACTCTGAAAATAATCAACCCTGTTTAGCTTTATGGGGTGTGTCTGGGTATTGGTAGCTTTCGCACTGGTCCCATTGACAGTCTTCTCGCAGAAGTGGGGATTCCCCCTCTACAAATATGACAGAGCTAACTCCTTGTTTCTTACGCAATCGCCATTCGCCGATTGCCTGACAATCCTGTCAATCCCCACCTCCAGCCACTGGAATGCTCTCCGTGTATTCCCCACCCCACCCCCCTCCTTCTCCTTGGACAGCGTTCTAGACTACGGATTAGGACCAACCTATTCCAGAGTTCTAAAGTCTCTGTTGCCCCTATTGTTTTGCGGCATCTTGTATGGTCCATCCTTGCAGAGTTCCAGGATGCCACCATCTTCTACACTGATGGTTCTAAGATGATAGATAAGGTGGGATACACTTTCATGTGTCCCACTGGCTTAGACCAGCATTTATTGCTGGGATCATGTAGTGTGTTTACAGCCGAGTTACTAGCCATCTACGGAGCCCTCCATTTTGTTTATCAGGCCTCCATGCACAGTATTTTGATATTTGCCGACTTAGTGAGCAGCCTGCAGGCTGTCAACCGATGCTACCATCATCACCCTTTGGTCTCTTCTATCCATGACCTCCTCTCTGCCCTTTTCCGTGTCACCTGTCCAGTTGTACTTCTCTGGATCCCAAGTCATGTGGGCATTCCATGGAATGAACTGGTTGACTGTTTGGATAGAGAAACAGACACTAATGCACCATTCCCTTCATGATCCCAGGTGCGGTTATGCAGATGTATCTCAGATCTCTGTGCCCAAAAGTGAAATGACATCTGCTGTGCTACAGCTCTCAGTAAAAAACTCCACACAATCAAGGAGTCTACTGCAGTTTGGCACTCTTCCTTCCACTCCTGTCAGAAGGAGTCCACTGTCTTATACCATCCAAGCATTTGCCATACAAGGCTCACTCACTGTTTCCTGTTGTGTACAGGACCACGCCCATAATGTGGTTTTGGAGCCAGACTGACGGTATCTCATATATTGGCGGACTGTCCCCTTCTTATGGCCCTTCAAGCTAAGTATAGTCTTTCAGATTCCTTAAATGTAATATTAGCAAAGTATTCATGGATGGTTGAACTGGTCCTCAGTTTCCTCCATGAAAGTGTTTTTTATGTTCAGATGTAAGGTTTTGCTTTACTCCTGGAGCAGGGGTAAGGTGCTTATGGTTGGGGCCTCTCTCCAAGCTTTCTCAGTCTGGGACCCGTGACCACTCCCCCTTCCAAAGCCCGCTCTGTTTTCCTAGTTTTTAGATTTTCACTACCCTTTCATACCTTCTACTGTTTGTGTTTTAACTTTCTGTGATTGGATCCGTCCACTTTTAGTGGACCCCCTCTCTTCCATGTGTAACTTTGGAATTGCAGGACTGATGACCTCACCATTTAGTCCCCCTCCCCCCCAACCAATCAATCAATCTTTCTAATTCAGAACAGGAAACAGAAAGTGATGGAGATATGACAGCTGATGATGATGTGGAAGCTTACTACCTCAGTAAGATCAGATGTTTTTGCTGGAGAAAACAGCAGTCACCAGCTAATGTAAGAACAAGGCAACAAATATTGTCTTGCAGATTCCTAAACTGGACAGACAGTGAAAAGTCTCAAAGAAAATGCTGCTATTTTGGAGATACAGAAACTGTTCTTTACCCAAGATATTCTAGATGAAATCATTTTAGGGACAAATCTGAAGATAACTAAGCTTAGAGCACAGTACGCAAGTGATCGCTTATCCTATGTACAAGATGTTGATGTCATTGAATGGAAGGCACTGATTGGGCTGTTGCACTGATTGATCTGTTGATGTATTCAGCCATTTTCATTTGGAAAACAAATTGGTTTAAGCTTATTTGCAACTGATCGGACAGGCAGAGATGTTTTCAGCTGCAGTGTTAGTAAAGAAAAATTTCTCTTTCGTTATATGCATTATGATTTGATAATCCAGATGATCAGGAGGAGAGAAAGGAAGTAGACAAGTCACCAGCAATTTCACACATCTTTCGGTGTTTGATCAAAAACAGTTAACTTTGCTACTCTGTAGGTGCAACAGTTTGTGTCAATGAAATGCTTGTACCTTTCCACGGAAGGTGTGGGTTTAGGGTGTGTATGCCATACAAACCAGCAAAACATGGCTTGAAAATTTGGTGCTTGACTGCTACGGTATACAGATTACATGTATAATTCATACATTTATTTCCAGAAAGGCAGCCATGGTCATGTGCCTTCAGATTATGAGAAGACCACAGTGTTCCCACACAGGCTGTTTTTCGATTGGTGAAACCTAATACATGGAGAAATACTACAGGTGACAACTGGTAATCATCAGTAGGAGTAGTCAATGAACTTTCAAAAAGAGTGGTATGTCAAGCTTATCCAAAGGCAGAAGTAATGACAAGATCGATCTTCAGGAAGACTCTAGCTAGAGAGGTCTTGCTGAGCCTCATATGAAGTGTAGGATTTCTATAAGATGCTTGCCACAAGAATTGAGTGACGCCATCAGAAGAATACTTCCCTTCCAAGATAAGTCGCAGACACAAAAAGAACAGTTAAAAAAAGAACTCATCTGAAGAGGAAAACAGCATTTCCCTGTTAACAGTGTGCCGTTCCGATTTGTTTGGAGTGTTCTAGCAAGACCTGTGAAATGCATGCTAGATGAAAGTGACTGAAATTTGTACTTGGTTTTTAAAAACAAAATGTGGCAATTTTTTTCCATTATTGAATTGTGGAGTGCACTAGTCTTTCTACTGTGAAACAATGAGCAGTAAACTCAAAGCTGACTTTGCATCCAATTTCTCATAAGTGAAGTGTGTTTTTCTAACTAGTTAGTTTGTGAATATGAAATATTATCTCTTTGATGATAATCTATGAGTAGGCAGGGAACTATCTGCTGTTGTTTTTGTAACACATAAATTAAAAACATACTGCAAGTTTTGCCGTGTTTTATTTGTCTAAATGTTTAAAATCCTGTGTTGTTTAAAAACATTCAAATTTCCACAAAGTCTATTTCTTAGAAGTGCAATGAATGACAGTCATGAAAATATATATTCAGCAAAACACTGGTTTTACCTATAAAAAATAAAAAGTTGGTCTGAGAGACCCCTCCATAGCAACTATGTTCCTGTTCGTGTCCATTGTAGTTAAGGGGCAAGTAGAGAAATAATGTTTCCCCACATTTATTTCATTGTAATGAATGTACTTACCTTGTTTCAACCTTCAGCTTGTCTTTGCATCTTCATTGTTAACAAATCATGTTTGTGCTGTGTGACACAGGTGGCCTCGTTGTTGTTTCTACCATCACAGTTAGCAGCTCTCTGTACACTGGGCACCGATACAGCACTCCTTGTTGATTTGGGGTATCGCGAAGCCACTGTTGTCCCAGTGTATGCAGGTGTTCCAGTGCTTCGTGCTTGGCAGGCACAACCTATAGCAGGAGAGGCAGTGGAGAGGTAAATCTAATCCCAGGATTAAGTGTAAGTTACTACTGTAAAACACTATTAAGATTGTGTAGAAATTCAGTTTCCTAAACCAGACTGCAGGGTGTTAAAACCATACTGAGCGCATTTCTCTTCCTGGAACAACCTTTGATTCATTTTCATGAAACCGTAAGTATTCTTTCCTGTGCTGCATGAATATCATGAGTAAGAAATACTGGAACCTTAAGACAGTTTGATCAACTTTACAGTCTGTATGATAGTCACACTGTGTTTCACAGACATGACTTTTGCAACATATGTTTCAAAAGTTGGGCCAGAAAGTTTTAGAGACAAATAAAAAATATAAATAGTAAAATGAGAAATGTATTAATGTTTGCAAATGTTTACCCTCATGGGACCTGATAGATGATACCATTTGTCTTTCCACCAACCATCCCAAACTACTTGTGTTCTGGGCACTAAATGCAGTACAATAATTTAAGAAACGTGTGTGTGTTTGTGTTTGTGTGTGTTTACAAGCCCACGCACATGACAGAGTGAATAGCCCAGAATATACTAATCAACTGAAAATAGCCATTCAAGATGTCAAGAACCTAACGGTGCTCCAAAAGGATAGGCTAAACATGGTTGGCAGTGTTGTGTTTGTTGCTGTTAGAAGTAGTTTATCTGGTCACTAAATTTACCCTCAATATGTTGGCGGAAGTACATCTTTGATTCCGGAGTTATGCGCAAAACATCATCCGAAATTGGGCTAAACGCATCCTTGGAAAATTATTTTGAGCAGTTAGTTTGTGAGCCCATGCGAATAGTAAATGGTTGTGAAAACACACTTGACCTCTTAGCAACAAATAATCTTGAGTTAATATAGCGCATCAATATGGACACAGGTTTGTCATAGAAAGATTGTATATTGTAACCCCCAAATCCTCCAAAAATAAACGAAAAATATACCTATTCAATAAAGCAGATAAACATTCACTTGATGCCTTCCTGAGAGACACTCTCCACTCCTTCCAAATTAATAATATAAGTGTGGACCAGATGTGGCTTGAATTCAAAGAAATAGTATCAGTAGCAATTGAGAGATTTATACCAAATAAATTAACAAACGACAAAGCTGATCCTCCTTGGTACACAAAACGGGTCAGAACACTGTTGCAGAAACAACGAAACAAACATGCCAAATTTAAACAGACGCAAAATCCTCAAGATTGACGATCTTTTACAGAAGCTCGAAATTTAGTGCGGACTTCAATGCGAGACGCTTATAACAGTTTCCACAATGAAACTTTGTCTCAAAACCTGGCAAAAAACCCAAAGAGATTCTTAAGTATGTTAGTGGCAAGAAACAATCAATGCTTTCTCTGCGCAATAGCAATGGAGATACTATCGAAGACAGTGCTGCCAAAGCAGGGTTACTAAACACAGCCTTCCAAAATGCCTTCACAAAAGAAGACAAAGTAAATATTTCAGAATTTGAATCAAGAACAGCTGCCAACGTGAGTAATGCAGAAGTAAATATCCTTGGAGTAGTATAGCAATTAGGCTCCTTTCAGAGTATTC
The DNA here is from genome assembly GCF_023897955.1 of Schistocerca gregaria. NCBI lineage: Eukaryota > Metazoa > Arthropoda > Insecta > Orthoptera > Acrididae > Schistocerca > Schistocerca gregaria. The sequence continues at coordinate 316,123,693 of NC_064926.1, read as the reverse complement.
TGATGCATTAGCTCCATACTTAACAATCATATACAACTGTTCGCTCGATGAAAGGTTCGCACCCAAAGACTGGAAAGTTGCACAGGTCACACCAATATTCAAGAAAGGTAGTAGGAGTAATCCACTTAATTACAAGCCCACATCATTACCGTTGATATGTAGCAAGATTGTGGAACATATATTGGGTTCGAACATTATGAATTACCTCTAAGAAAACGGTCATTGTCACACAGTCAACATGGGTTTAGAAAACATTGTTCTTATAAAACACAACTAGCTCTTTATTCTTATGAAGTGTTGAGTGCTATTTACAAGGGATTTCAGATCAATTCCGTATTTCTGGATTTCTGGAAAGCTTTTGACACTGTACCACAAAAGTGGCTTGTACTGAAATTGCATGCTTATGGGACATTGTCTTATTTATGTGACTTCCTGTCAGAGAGGTCAAAATTCGTAGTAATTGACCGAAAGTCATCGAGTAAAACAAGCGAATTCTGGCGTTCCCCAAGATAGTGTTATAGGCCCTTTGCTGTTCCTTATCTATATAAATGATACCTATATACAATGTTCAATTTTATAAGCACTAGTATTAGCATAAAATAAATATAAATCACACAGAAGACATTGAATTATAGTTCAGCAAGGTAAAATGAAACATCTTTTGTTGGTAAATTAATGAAAGTGTAAAATAAAATACACAAGCTATCAGGCTTTTTGCTAATAAGAAATCATGTTCTCCAGTACTACGTAACATTGGCAGTTACGTTACATCATACATGTGCCCTGGCTCATTATATATCGCAAAGTACAGAGATTAGCATGGATGAAAGAACACTGCACATGAAACTTGTGTTAAAATCTCTGTCCTCTTGATATGTAAAATTTGTGTAAAAATTCTACCTTTTAACAAACTGTTAACTCTGACCAGCAGGCATTTGGTATTTGTCATTATTTGTATTATTTCAGATAGTTCTCACAGAAGTAAACTTAGTCTTTATGTATGATGCTTGAGACAGATATTCTTTATGAAGACAGAGAAATGCTGCACGTGGCAGGCACTGTTCCATATGCCATTGTTCGGTCCTCTCTGAACCTTCTCATAACCAAGTCATGCGGCATACATTTCCCCATATGTCCTTTGTATTTTAGGTGTGCTGCAATTTCCCTATATTATTTCAGGTGGAATCAAGGTAATTTATCAAACAAGATCACAATCAGATTATTTACTCAACCTTCTCCAGGTGGACCTTGCACTCTGTCTTGGTAGGGTGTTAAACTCTAAACTTACCTTCCTTTCTTCATATCCTGGCAGGAACGACTTTTCATTACTGAATGTTTGCAGTGGAGTATGCATTAGTTTCTCTGAAAAAGTTTATGGATTCAGTGCTGTTTATCAAAAGTCAATGCTCCACTTGTAGATGATTAACTGTGTAAGAAAGTTTTAAGAGTGTGAGATGAACCATCTCCAGAATCGTACCTACCTTACATTTTCATCATAGTTCCAGAGATACATAAAAAACTATGAACTACAAAGTTCTGAAAAATTTATAAAATTATTTAATTGAACAGATAAAAATCTACTCACCAGCTTGTAGTCTTCTCCTAGTAACTGATGAAGGAAGAGGGAGAGGGGCAAATGGGAAAGGGTAAAAGAGGAAGAGAAAGTTAAATAGAGGGAGGGGGAGGGAGGGAGGGGGAGAGAGAGAGAGAGAGAGAGAGAGAGAGAGAGAGAGAGAGAGAGAGACTCTATCACTCTATTGATCTACATGGAGCAGGTTTGGTTTGGACAGAAGTGAGAAGGTAAAAGGCAAGATAAGGCTGTGGGAACAGGTTAGCAGAGGTTTACAATAAGGGGCTCTGAGAGCACAGGATGTATTTAAGAGACAGTTCCCATCTGCACTGTACAGAGAAACTTGTGCTGGAAGGGAATATCCAAATGGCCTGCATAGTCAAGCAGCTGTTGAAGTCATCACATTGTCAGTGGGATTTCCATGCTTTATTTTCCTTGAAAATCAGGTCATGCACTGTTGGCAACAAATCTCTCATTATTTTCTTTATTTCTGCCTGTACAAAATGCGATAAATTCATTTCAGATTACTCAATTAAAGGAAAGGAAGTAACAGTTAACTACCAACTCTTAGCTTATGTGCAATAACCACAATTAATGGGCTCAATAGTTTCCTAAAGATGTGTCTTACACTCTGAAAACTTTAATACTGTCTTAATAAATATTTTTATTTCTGTTTTCATGTTAGAATTAAGTAATTGTACCTTTCTTGCAGTAATGATTTTGATGTTGTTGTCCCAGAATATTTTGGAAGGATTAAATGGGATCTGTTTATATGACAAACAATGGAAAATATAAGAAAGCAAGTTTTTTTGTTATTTGCCATGTCATTTAAATGATGCACATTTCGAGTAGAGATCACAAAATTTCCTTTCTTATTTAATGTGTGTTACTTCAGTTTAGAAGTAATGTATTACTTTTTGTTTTCAGGCGCATCAGAGAGCAACTTGCAGCAAGTGAAGGTAGTCCCTGTGGCCTGAGCAGTGAGCAAATTGAAGACATTAAGGGTTGGTAGCAACAAAGCTTCTTTTTTTTATGTTACAGATATGGTACTTAACAGGGATTTTTCCTTTTCCTAGGCAATCTTGTAGATTTTTTTAGTGCCTTTTTTTGTTCATAAACAGTTGCTTTGTCTACAACTCTGAGTGGTCACCATGCCTGACTGCCTCATGGTCAGTCCCTGATGCCAGATGGTAAAACCATGTTTTGACACCAGTGACATTGTTGACAGCAATTTGAACTGCCAGAATCAAAAACTATAAATAATTGGTTGACAGAGCTATCCAGCACCTAGGTTAGATAGTATGCTTTGTTTATGATGTAATTTCTACTGCTTCAGTCACTATTTACTAACATTTAATTAGCATGAAGTGATTCAGCAGCATACTGCCACCATTGTGTGTGTTACAGTTACATGTACATTAATTAACCTGAGTTTTGATGAGATTCCTTTACTGGGTGTGCTAGTGTGATAATGTATTAAAATATAACTCTGTACAGAAAGATACGTAAGTGGGCTTTATGTTTTAAATCATTTCCTTTGTATATTTACTCATACTTTTGCTGGAAGTTGGTCGTCACACAGAGCACAGTAACAGTCACGTCACAACTTAACACTTTCACATTCATGTGTTTGTGTCATTCAAGAGAGTCTTTGCTAATAAGATAAACTACTTTGAGTTGCTAGGATAGTCTGTACAATGAAGATGAAACCTTTATATATAGATGTAGTGATGTAATGGCACTTATTAAATGATATAACCATTTTTTAAATACTGAAATAAGAATTTGATAGTATAGAGATTTTTAAAGAAATTTTTCTATTACTTTCTAGCTAAGCATTCAGCAGCCTGTCACAAAGTACTGTGCCTTGATTGAAAATGTCTAATTCTTCATACAATTCTATTTGGTGTCCCTTGTCCATTTTATGTAATATACGAAAATCATTCATGATGATATGGTATGGGTGGCCAGTGTTCTTTATGTGGGTGATTATTGCTGATCTAGTATAATTATTTGTATGGTGATTTAGTACAATTGCTTTCATGGTGGACATTTTTTGATTGATTGTATCTGTTTTGGAGGTCTCCTAATTTGACCTTTATAGAGTGGTTTTGTATGTATGACGTACTACTTTGTAAATGCGTAATGGTGTTTATCTATATGTTTGTTTACGTTGCGTCCATGTGTTTTGTGTTGTGAAAGCAATGTTAATGTTGTGTGATCTGAAAATATTTGCTATTCTGTGGAATAGTTTGCCTAACTGTGTATGCTTGACACACACACACACACATACACACACACAGTCTCTCCCATAATCTGCAAAAGAGAGCACTTCTTGTATTGATGATTGCAACTGACATTCTTAGTGGTCATTCTTGAAATACATTTACTTCTGCGCTGGTAGCTGATTAACACTCAGGCTTATCTCCATCTTTAAAAAATTATTGTGGGTTGCACATAATCAGTTCAGTGAGAAACTGCGGCCTGAGTGTAAGACCACTGCTACATGCAGTTGCTCTAGTCTCATGAACTCACTTTGTAATCATAAAAAGGTGACAACAGAAATACTTCTCTTCTAATTCAAGGGCTGATAGTGTTTCACTGCTATTTAGGCATGGCAGCAGGGGCTCTGTTTTTGGTTCTGACAGTCAGAAATTAAGGAAACTTGAATTAAAAGATAAGATTAAATGCTTTTATTATGTGTCTTTTAGGCATTCCAGTATTGGACCAGGATTGTCAAAAGTTTAAGTTACCTATAGTGCATTGCATATTTATAAAAGTGCATTTTTGTACATTCCATTGTTGCATTAAAATTTTCTGATCACAATACTCTCTCTTCTTGCAGTTAGAACTTGCTTTGTGACAACGCTGGAACGCTCTCAAAAGCTAAGTGAAGTAAAACCACCTCCTTCTGTGGACTACCCAGTGGCATGTGGACGCCATATAACAGTTCCTGGAAACTTGCGGGAAACTGCTTTTGAAGTTTTGTTTGAAGAAGATGGTGACCAGTTGTCTCTGTCCAATCTCATATTGGATGCTATACTGGAGGTCATTGTTCTCTTTAGCTTGAATGTTCACATCCTATAATTTTACATTAATACCATTTTTGTCGGCAATTTGAAATCATTTTTCTGTAATACTTCTATTAAACTAATGTTTAATGTGAAACAACACAGTTCTGGTAGTGTATTACTTGAGATATTGAAAAACCTTGGTGCATATCTGAAATGACATGAAAACTGAATTGGACTAAGGAGTCATTCAGCCACAGTTAACATACATGAATTTATAGTTGTTTCCTATATGCATCTTCTACATAACAGATACGACAGTTTGTTTAACAGAACTATTTAATTTGAATTTATATCGCACAAGTTGTGACGGTAGTTCAAGAATAAAGCTAAGGACATACCATCTGAGCTTTAAGTAAAGAAAGTGTCCTCATGGCATTACAAAGGACACATTCAGAAAAATCCATCTATCCAAATGGCATTCATATTGCAATGAATCATATGATTCCCAAATGAATTCAGATCACATGCAGAGAAACTAAAGCTTCTGCATTAGTGAAGGCTTTTGTGAATGTATGTAAAAGAGAAATATTTGGAACTTTGGAAGACAGTGTCATTTTAGATTTAAACTAATGAACAACCCTTTGATCTGGGTGTGGAAAACTTGGATGTTCTAACATAAAGTTCAGGTACATGTCTTGCCTAGAGACACACAGAACGTTTTTAAGCTTAGCTTAGTAAAGAGACTCCATGTATCAGATTTTACTTTAAAGAAGTCTATTATTCTCTTTCTGCTGAGCATAATCTCATTCATAATGTATAATGATGAGTTAATGTTTGGAGTCAGTGTTGGCTGCTTCATAGTTTTTTTCTGGTATTGTTTTTAAGATACATTTTTCTAAAAGATTTATGGTCTCTGATGCTGTCCTGAAAGGGCTACTAGATATGTAATTGACAGAAGAATTTTCTCAAGTGCTTCTATTATCTCTAATCACCCTCAGATTTTGCAAATGTGCCCACCTGACACTGTTAAACTGTACATACAGGACACTTTTTATGTACCCCCTCTCCCCCCAAGCAGCATAAGAAAATAGTATTCTGTTGGGTGTGAATATATTGAAGTTTACCACTATTCCATATTCACTGAATACACAAACAATGAACAATAAATACAGAATCGCACAGTCCAAGAATTGACCAGGTCTGAGGTGGTTGTTGTCACCCCAAGGCAGCCGGCATAATACACAGGTCATACAGAGTACTAGCAAGAATTGCAGTTTCCAATGGAGTGCCTGCTTATATCGGGCAGGTCTGCCACAGGATCCCACCAGGTGACACAGCGATCACTTCAAGGGTGTGGCTCCTTTCCGCCATTTGTCTTATGGGGGTCACTCGCAACTTGCAGTGCCATTGACGGTGCAGGCCACAAGTATGGATTGATTTTGGACTGTTGTGATAACTCCTCCTCACTGTCTGTGTCGGTTATGTCAGCATGCACATGGGATTGAATGGAAAGGAGCAGACTAACATGGCAGTAAGGGAAGCCTCTAAAAATCTGAGTATGAGCTATGGGAGGTACAAAGTAACAAACTGCAGTAGATTCAACCAGCAGTCATGTGCTGGAAGACAGTCCTTTAGTCATACAGACTTAAAGAAGTGATTTTAATGTATTTAAGACAGGTGACCTCTTTTGGCAGGAGCATGGGGCATCTTTCTTTTATCATTTTATTTTTTGTTATGATGAGAGGCCAGAGTCTGACCTTAATGGAGAGCTGGGCCCAACAATCAGGAACGTGTGAAAAGGTTTTAAAAGTGGATGGGAGGAGGCTTTAAGATGTGGTAAATGAATGATTAGTTGTCAGCAATAAGAATATTTTAGGAGTGTGTGTGTGTGTGTGTGTGTGTGTGTGGGTGCGTGCTTTTTCTGTTATTGGGATATCACTATTTGGTTGCCATAACTACTCAATTACTGGTGAGATATCTATGTCATTACAAAGACAAGTGCAAAATAGTATGTCTTCTAATTTAATTAGTTGTGAGATGAGTGTTGAAAAAGCATCTAATTTTGCCATAAAGTACTATGAATAATTCATTACAATAATTTTTCAATTTTAAACAGTGTGCAACAGATGCTCGTCGGCCGCTAGCAGAAAATATCTTCATTGTTGGTGGGACAGCAATGGTGCCTGGCCTCCGTGCCAGGTTACGGGATGAAATGAGGCAGCTTTTGGGTTTGGAGCGTTATGCCAGTAAGCTTTCATTGCCAAATCTGAAATTTCACAGAGCCCCTGCCAAAGAAAATTATGCTGCATGGCTTGGAGGTGAGTCTCTTGCAAGAAAGTTTTTAGTTATCAAGTAGTGAGGAAAAATTATAACTTTGCAGCTGAATTAACTGTAAGTAATGTAATCAATGTCTCTATAAAGGTTGCCAAATTTTAGACATAACTGGTTAACAATAAACATGTTGAATCAACTATCAAAAGTTTTATATGTAATGAATAATCATAATTCCTTTTTCAAAATCTAAGAATGACAGGGCATCTGCACTTACTACTATTATGGTGATCAATGACAGACTTTGGTCTGTGACTGTGTTATGCATGCACAAAGAAAATGTGACTGTCAATGAGTTCTGAAACAAAATCTTTGTATTCATTATGTTATTATAGAAACTTTCTCAGTTGTGATTTCTCTGTAAAACAGTTTTGTTCACAATATAGCAATCCAGACAAGAAGAGGGCATAGGGCAATATCAATTGACAATTTATTTCTAAATCATCTGTTTTTCATGAACCAGTTGTGAGCTCCATAATAAATGGTTTGTGTAACTATAAGGTCAGATGGCTGCAACAAAGTATCCCTATCAGTTAGGTTCAGCTAAGAAAGAAACATACAGTTTTACATATGCACAAGTGCTAATCCAGTTATGTGCTGGAAGACAGTCCTTCAGTCATGCAGACATTCAGAGAATTTATGAGATGAACAATGGAAAGGAGTTTATCAAGGACATGTGATCAATGAGAAAGTTGATAATTTTTCTTAAATATAAACTATTACAAGAAGATAAGAGAGAAGTTTTATATTCACTCTTAAATATAAAAAACTACAAAAAGATAATTGAGAAATTTTATATTCTTTTGTAAATATAAAGTATTACAAAAATTTTCATTTGATTTCATGTGACTATATCTTCCACATTAATGAAGGGAGAAACTTCAGGTCGATTTTGGCTTTCGTATAGAGGTACAAAGTTTTTATTTCCAAAAGAACCCTCTGATTTTACAAGAGTGCATCTTTTACATGTGTGAACATACAATGTTTCTCTACTTTTTACAATTACTTTTAGGATCATAGTTTTCATTTGCTTCCCATAAATGTTCATTATGCCTGTCATCAGGTGTAGGACAAGCATTCAGATGATAATCACACTGGTATCATACACTTACAAGCATATCTGAAGTAATGGCATTTAATGCTGTTGCTTGGTGGCATTACAGTTCATCCCAAGTTTTTATAAGGGGAGGCTTATAGTCTTTTGCAACAGCCCTGTCCCCCTTTTGAAAACCATGGTGAGATCAGGCAACATCTGAGGCCAATGCTGCAATACAAAATTCATACACATCTTATGTTTTAGTGAGTTCAGTGCCACACTGCCAACACATTGTTGTAACTGAATTGCACCTTTTGAGACAAGGAGTGTAAAAGACGTTTTGTTGCTGTGTTATTGTGATCTTCGCCCAACGCACATAGTGAGTGAGTCAGCTAGCTGCACGAAGGAGAACTGTAACAGCAGTCACATGAAGTGGTAACTTACATTGGGGGCCAAGGTAAACTTTTTAGTTTCAATGCATAAATAAAAATTTAAACCAGGTTTTATCTTCAGTGATGCAGAAGACATAATGTGAGAAACTTGTTGAACTCTTTTTGAAAGACCCTTAACTTTCTTACAAAATAATAATCCAGTTTTATGTTACAATGCATCAGGAATGATAAGAGCAGAAGCTGAAGGAAAGAGTGGTTAACACCATGGATCAAAGCAGCTTGTCCCAGAAATTCTTTACTGTGGTGTCAAAGTGGCAAAACCTGTGCCTTAGGTCCAAAAAAATCAAGAACAAAGAAAAGTTATTGGAATAAATTTGACAAGGCGAATGCTATCCAATTTCCTGGTGATATTAGCAGTGAGGTAGATTTTAACAGATCCGAAGCATTGGCTTCTAAATTCAGTGAATTCTTTATAACAGTAACTGAAAACACAAGGACTAAAACTGATCCACTGAAAAAGACTTAAGATTTATATGATAAGAAAAGCTCTGTCAGAATTTAAATAATTTGGGAGTAAAGGAGACAACTTATCAAATAATAATCACAAAAATTACTAGTCCACTGGAAAGTGATAGGTTATAATTGTATTTTAAACGAAGTACTAAAATCTTGTGCTGACTTGGTGGCACCCCCATTGAGTAATCGTAGTATCCTTATAATGAGTCAATGTGTATTTTTGTGAATGATGATGTAGGTAGCAGTAACACTCATTTATAAAAGTGGAGAATAGCAAGTGACCTATAATTATAAACCCATCTCCCTCCTCCTCTTGTTCTTGTATTCAATTTAGAAGACAGTTCACAAGAAAATATTGAACCACATTTCAGCAGCAACTCAGTCCTGCTTCTTTGAAGGCTTTTTCACTGAGAATACAATATACGATCTTGTGAGCTCAGTTCTGGTACAAATAAATGAGATTTTTTTTTAAGCCATGGTCTTTCATTGAGTAGTTGATAAAATTCTATGAGGCTAACTAAAATGGTATGTCATTAAAGGCAGTCCCCTTGCATGGATGATTAACAATAAAAAACAGAGGTGTTACATTAATGTGACAGGGATATGAATAAAATGGCATACCGCAAGGTTCAATATTTAGCCCCTTCCTGTTCTTGGCCTGCATATGTAATTTATCTGGAACATAAAGGGACTCTTTATAAATGGAGAGACTTAATGGTGACACTAGTATACTAATAAGGAGCTCAAACACATTAGTATTAGACACAGCCAGAAGAGTAAGAAAATGGTCTTACAACTGATCTACAACAAATAGTTTAACCCATGATCTAATACTCATACTATGTGGTTCCAAACAATTCAAGATGACTTTCAGCTTCCATAAGTAAAGATAAAGTGGCACATACTGGGTGAAGTCCCATGTGTGATGTTCATAGGCATCCAGATAGATATTAGGTGGTATTGGTGGATGGGTAAGGTAACCAAGAAACTCTGACCTGCCTGCTTTGCACTTAAGAATCTGTCATTGTGTTGACCCACACATCGGATTATTGGCGTACTTTGCTTACATTTACTGAATTCTGTTCTATGAAATAGTCTTCTGGGACACTGCAGCTAAGGTCAAGAAAGTCTATTCTACAGAATTGAGCTGTAAAAATATTTTGTTAAGTTGGCAACTGACCATATTAGAGAAACCTCTTCGGGGACCTAGGGATTCTTACACTTACATGCTAATACACATACTCTCTGGTGGTATTTATGGTTAGTAACAAAAGTGAATATGGGATAAGCTGTGCATTTCAGAGCTGAAGTACTAGAAGTAAAAATGATTTCTGTTTACACTCTGCATCTGCATCTAGGTTGCAGAGTGGAGTATGGAATCATTTAACAGTTTACTGACAGACATCAGGCAAGAAACTAAAAAATTCCCAGATATTAAAAAATCAAGTAAAAGAATATCTCATTAACCACTCCACAATTTATTAGAAAATTTGAACTTAGGGTTGTAAATTCTGCATAACTTTGGTGTTTAATATAGACAGACACTGACTTTGCTAGTACATAGACAGCTGACTGTGGTTCATGTAAAGTTATATAAATGCCTTGCATAAAAATTTCGTGGTTCACTTGCTATGTCAAATTTGGACACAATTCACAGCTTTCAGTGATATGCACCACCATCTTTTTTGGGGACTAAAACTGGCAAGGTTCTGTGTTTTATACCACCAGAATGGCATCCATTTGACCGAATTATGTCTTGATGGTGGGTACAGGGGTTGGTGCACTCTACATCCATGGATTTTGCTTGCACACTCTTATCTAGATTTGCTTGCAGTGCCATCCATCAGATCAGGTGGTGGATTGTGGGAAGTATTCCCTTGTGTTTTTTCCCTGTCAAATGCATTCTTGCAGGTGTTGCTAAATGAATAGCCATTATCTCCATTGAAGTTGTTTTCACAAAGTCTGATTTCAACAGCTTCTCTGATGACAGAGTGCCAATAGTTCAGAGCGTGAGCCAGTATTCTCATTTGATCAAACAAGGTCTTGCGGTTACTCAACTGGCTGTGCTGTGTTACCGCCGATTTATCCAAATGTCTGTATTTAAGGTGCTTGATGCAGTAACCAGCAGCTCTCTGTAGAGACTGGCCCACCTAAGTCTTTCCACACTCACAAGGAACATCATAAATTTTCTGGCACTGTCAGGCCAAGAGTATCGTCAACAGGTCACAACATTTCTTTAATTTTTCTGGGTGGCCGGAAGACTGGTCTGATTCCTTGGCTGTTTAAGGTTCTACCTACCGTGCTAGTTGTTGCGCCACAGAATGGAAGCTATACTAGGTGTTGGTCCTCTTGTTGTCATGGTGACAACATGTATGAATGAAGATACATCTTGGTTTTCTCAACAGCATTGATCTGATATTGTTCCTTCTGAATATAGTCTTCAGATGCTTAATCTCAGAACTGAGGTGGACTGTGTCCGAAATAGTTCTGGATGTGTGTACCAAGGTGTTCAGCATAGCTTCCTTCTAAGCTGAATGGCGAAAGCTGTGCCCGTTGAGATACAGAGCCATATGCATCAGTTTTCTGTACACAGAATAGCTAAATCATCCATCTCATTTCCATTTGACCAACACGTCTAAGAAAGGTAAGTCCTAGTGGCTAGCATTGCTGCCTCTGGATCACGGGGTCTCGGGTTTAATTCCCAGCTGGGTTGGGGATTTTCTCTGTTTGGGGACTGGGTGTTGCATTGTCATCATCATCATCATCCATGACTAGCTAGATTGGATTATGTAAAAATTGGACTGTATAAAAATTGGGACTTTGTACAGGCGCTGATGACCGCACAGTTGAGCACCCCATAAACCAAACATCATCATCAAAGTGAACTTCCCATTCTTCTCCACCTCTACTGTAAATCTTATGTAGGGATGTATACCATTCAAATGATTAACAAACTGCTGAAGCACCTCACTGCCATGTGGCCAGATTAAAAATGTATCATCAGCATATCTGAAGAAGCAAGATGACTAGAAGGGAGCACTGTTCAATGCTGGTTCTTCAGAATCTTCCATAGAAACGTTAGTGATGGTTGGTGACAGTGGCGAACCCATCGCTGTTCCATCAGTCAGTTGATGATAATTTCCATCGTGGTCGTCAAAGTGTGGTGAAACAATTTCAAAGTTTTCAGGGAAAAATGAGTGACGAACCATTTTAATGTGCCTTCCAATGGTTCCTCTATAAATAAGGAGACCACTTAAAGGCCAAGAGCACTGAGGCCAAACAGGTTGCATGGTCTGCCTGAATTATGCAAAGATGGCATCCCATTAAGACCATTTATTAGGTGCTATTGTCTTTCCTACATACATGCTGGCAAAGTATGTGACTAAACTACTGGCACCTATAGTCGATTGCTGCAGACATCATATTAAAAACTCACAAATGTTTGTTCATATTTTAAAGCAGATGAGGATTGGCCTGAATGAAGTCTTGGTTAGCCTTGATGTGGTCTCCTGTTTACCAAGATACGAGTAGAATAAACATTAAAACTGTTCGCCACTCATTTCTCCCCAGAAATTTCAAAAGTATTTCACCACACTTCGACAACCACATACTTCTTGTGTGGTGAAAATTATTATGAAATGAGTTATAGAACAGCAATGGGTTTGCCATTTTCAAGAGACATAGCTAACTTTTCCATGGAAGTTTTTGAAGAACGAACATTGAACAGTGCTCTCTTCCATCCATCTTACTTGCTCAGATCTGTTGATGATATATTTCTAATCTGGCCGCGTGGCAGTGAGGTGCTGCAGCAGTTAGTTGATCATTTGAATGGTATACATCCCAACATAAGATTTACAGTGGAGATGGACAAGGATGGGAAGTTACCTTTCTTAGATGCGTTGGTCAAATGGAAATTGGACGGATGATTCAGCCATTCTGTGTACAGAAAACTGACGCATAGGAATCTGTATCTTGATGGGCGCAGCGTTCATCGTCCAGCTGAGATGGGAGCTATACTGAACATCTTAGTACACAGAACCAGAACTATTTCGGACATGGACCACCTCGGTTGTGAGATTAAGTATCTGAAGACGATATTCAGAAGGAACGGGTGTTCTGTCCATGACATTAGATCAACGTTGTGGCTACCATTCCGTGGTGCAACAATAGCAAAATAGGTAGAGTCCTAAACAGTCAAGGAGTCAGACCAGTCTTCCGGGCACTGAGAAAAATTAAAAAAATATTGAGACTCGAAGATAATTTTGACCTGAGAGTACTAGCAATTTATAACATTCCTTGTGATACAAGCATTTGGATAAATCAGCAGTGGCAGAGCACAGCTTGTTAAGTAATAACAAGATCTTGTTTGAGCAAATGAGAATACTGGCTCACACATCGAACTATTGGCATTCTGTGATCAGAGAAGCTGTTGAAATTGGACTTTGTGAAAACAGCTTTGAGACAATGGCTATGCATTTTGCAATGCATGGAAGAATGCATTTGACAGGGAAAAAATATAGAGGAAAACTTCCCACAAGTCACTACCTTATATGACAGGTGGTACTGCAAGCAACACTAGAGAGTGAGTGCAAGCAAAATCTATGGATTTAGAGTGCACCACCACTGTAAGCACCATTGTGACATAATCCAGCCAATTGGATGCCATTCTCGGGGTATAAAAGAGGAACATTGCCAGCTCATGACAGTAAGTATTAGTCCCTGATGAAAATGATGGTGGATATAATCAAAAGCTGGGAATTTTGTCCCAATTTGACACAGCCAGTGAACCGAGAAAATTTTATGCAAAAAATTTTGCAGTGACATTAATGTCTTGTTTGAAGTATTAGATAAAAACAGCAGCTGAGTTGTGTGGGAGAAGGGGCAGTGACTCCGTTCAAAGCAGCTGTTTTTCTCCTAATATATACATACATAAAGTGATGTAGAAGTAATTCCCACAATTTCCAGTATGAGCAAATAAGCTCTAGTTTTAATTTGTTGCTAGTATCGTTTACAGAAGTAGCATGCAGTGTACGCATCTGCCTGTTAATATAATTTGACTCATTTCACATCCCAGAATGATGGCATTTGCAGAACATGATGTGTGAATGAAGGAACACACACACACACACACACAAACAAATGAATACACAGTTCTTGAGCCTACATCAGTACTATGCATCACAGTAGTTAGCTAGCAAATTAACTGTTAGGCATCATCATTGGGGCCATGAAAAATTGTGACTCCTGTGGTAGCCTGCCGCAGTCAAACACTGAATATAATTAAACTTGCTGAAGGATTTGACAGCTAATGTCTGCTTTTGTTTGTTCGAAACGAAGTGTTTTGCAGAAGATTGGAGAGTTACAGAAGAAATACACACTATAAAATAAAGTGATCAGAACATCTTAACACCAAGGACAATTAATATGTAATGTGGAAAACATTATTGCATGATAGGTAATACTTCAAATAATTATATAACAACACAAGTCATAGCAAATTTATTTATGGAGTATTTTTAGGAAAATCCCCTGAACTCCTGCCCTGCTCTGTCTCACATTTTCGTTTCTACATCACTGTTGTGATTGTAATTCATTGCTGTAGGTATATAATCTTCAGAAAATGTAGTACTGAATATGCTGTGAAAGTGAAGACTGGCTGAACATTGGCTTTCTAGAATGTTGCTTATGGCAGTTTTAGTTATCCCAGTATGCACACTTAGATGAATCGTTAGGCTTTTACAGGTGGCACAGCGACTGATCTGTGCTCAACTGTGTGTGCACTGCCTCTATGTGAACATAAGGCGCTAAGTGAGACATTTACGTTTCAAGCAGACATTGTATCTAAACGTGGGTAAATTTAAGGATGTGACAGGGCGACAAAAATGGGCAATATTGTTTGGCCACGCTCATGGCCATAAGGTGTGTGAAGCTGCTGGATTGGTTGCAGTGAACTGTTCAATGTGTCTACATGGCGGTGTAACACATGCAATCATGAAACAAGATGTAGATGTAGATCACAATTGTGATTCGAAAAAGATTGTGACTGAGAGTGGCAAGGGACGCATTTCACAGCTTGTGAATTAAAATCATTTCCAAACTCAACAGGAACTGCATGCAATGAACATTAGGAGTTAAGTCACCTCACAAGAGGCCATTGCTCACACAGGCACATAAAGACCACTACATCAGAGTTCACCAGGCTGGAAAAATATGTAGTTTGTGATTATGTTTAGGGGTGACCTTATATATAAAAGAAGATATGGACATTGACATTGGCATGACTAAAAGAATTTTAATCATGATTTCAAAACTTCACTACAAGAACGCACATATGTGCGGATGGATATGTGTGCATGTGTGTGTGTGTGTGTGTGTGTGTGTGTGTGTGTGTGCGAGTGTACACCTGTCCTTTTTTTCCCCCTAAGGGAAGTCTTTCCGCTCCCGGGATTGGAATGACTCCTTACCCTCTCCCTTAAAACCCACATCCTTTCGTCTTTCCCTCTCCTTCCTGAAGAAGCAACCATCGGTTGTGAAAGCTAGTAATTCTGTGTGTGTGTTTGTGTGTTTTGTTCTTGTGCCTGTCTCCCGGTGTTTTCCCGCTTGGTAAGTCTTGGAATCTTTGTTTTTAATATATTAATCTCGTAGAAACATTGACTCAAGTGGCTTGGGGGCATACCATTTCCTCATTACTGTATACCATTGTATCCCTTCCATATTTGTAACTTCTGTCAAATGATTTAAAGTCCAACACTTCCTGTACAAAAGTTGCTGCACAGTGTCCCTGACAATCAACTGTCTGCCTGTGCTCCAAGGAGGAGAATATTAATACC
Organism: Schistocerca gregaria; assembly: GCF_023897955.1. Taxonomy (NCBI): domain Eukaryota; kingdom Metazoa; phylum Arthropoda; class Insecta; order Orthoptera; family Acrididae; genus Schistocerca; species Schistocerca gregaria. Next base: position 316,108,004 of record NC_064926.1, on the reverse strand, counting down.
AGGAATCTAGTATGTAAAGTGTATAGATGACTTCTATAAGCAAGCCTGCCAGATAGTCAGCATTATTGTGATGATAAACATATCAGGTTCTTGTGGCCTTATTTTATGTGTAATATAATACTAAGCAATTTCTTATAGTTTTGAAGCTTTTTAGTTCAGATGTCATTCCGTTTTTTCCCCATTAGTGAGATTGGTATTAATGATACTGTAACGTATCGAAATAAATAACTTTTTTTTTTTTTTCCAGGTGCAATATTTGGTGCAACAGACTCCTTGGTGTCACGGTCCCTGACGAAGGAGTCCTACATGAAGACCAACTGTGTTCCTGACTGGGCTAATTTATACTACAACAGGCCTTCATCAGAGCAGATGTGCCTCTAAAAACAAATGTTCATCTGCTATTTTGGCTGTGTCCTAACTTGTAACTCATGTAGCTACTATACATAATTTAATTTGTATAACAGAGTAATACATTGTCAATTATTGGAAATCACAAATAATACAATCTTATTGCAAAACATATTCTTTCCTAAGGCCCTGAAGCGAAGTCACATAATTAAAAAGTCGCAAATTCATCGACCAAGTTGTAAGTTGTATAATTATTTTGAATTTTTTGAAGCTCAAAGTCCATTGAGCTATTTTGACTTTTCGATTGTTTTTTTACTCATGTTTTTATTTTTCTGTGGTATAGCACCAACAACATTGCTCGTGATCTTAGTACCTGCACTGGTCACAAGATAATCTTTAACTCTTAATGTTAGTTATGGCCATTGTGCCTTCATGTTAGGATAAAAGTGTATTATTGGCAGTAATCAAAAGATGCAGCATGTAAAATTTTGCAGTACATATATATTGCCCTATTGCTTCCATATAATGCAGCATGTAAAATGTTGCAGTACTTATTTATTGCACTATTGCTTCCATATAATGAAAAGGATACTAATTTGCTGCAGCACTTGCCTTACTTAATGCTGCATCCCTACTTTACAGAATATTTAAACTTCGTGTATAATTAAAACACTGTTCCTGACAGTTAACTTGAACTTTTCCTTCATTTGGCAACATACTTACTCACTTACCTATCTGTGTGCAACCTATAACACACAGAGATTCAGTTCTACTAGTACATACATCCTTTCTTCCCATATTCAGAGAAGCTCTCCTTGGCTGCCATGGCATGGTGCTATTAGATAAGGCTCATAAGGGACAAATCATCACTAGAGCGTACTAATGGAATCCATTGACAAGGCTGTGGCAGGCTGTCAAGTGCAAGCATTATGGAGAAAATTGTACAAACAGATGTTTTTGTTTCAAGGTGATGCTCTACATCATTCTGCACAGGATACACACATGCCACTTCTTTGGGCTTTCAGATTTTGCCTTACCTTCTTATTCTCCGGACATGACACCCAGTTAATTATTCGTCTTTCCTCTCATGATTAAACCATTGCATGGCAGGCATTTCCAGGATGACAAGAAGGTGATTTTAGTGAGGGAACATTTCCTCAACAGCCAAAATGCAGGCTTCAACAATCAAAATATCTGCCGTGACATACATTGCCTGAAAAAATGTCACATTGAAGGATAAATACATAGAGGAGTAACACCATGACTGAATTTCAAGGTTGCAGCTAGATTTTTCAAAGTGATGATTAAAACTTTGACTACCCCTTGTATACACAAGATCCCTCAAACAAAAAACTGTGTGTGGTAGTTGGAAGAAAGTATAGGTCACAGCCAGCTACTAAAATGGTAGCGGAAATAATCTGCAAAGCTACATTCCTATATCTGTAGCATCCATCTGTTGTAGAGTTTTTACATATTCCGAGTTGAAATATAATGAGGTATTTTTAACAGAATTACATACCATAAGCCAGCCAACATGGGTTGTGAAAACTTGACTCAGTACCACACCAATGCTTATTAATGAAAGTATGATCATCTGGGATATCAACTGAAATGTATCCAAGTAGTGAGGGAGCAGTTTGTTATCTTCAGTGGATAGTCACCAGATTTAAAAGTCACTTTAGGCCTGTCTCAGGAAGTGTTTTGGAACTTTTGCTGTTTATGTTGTGTGTTAAGGATCTGGCCGAGAATATTAATAGTGATCTCAGGTTTTCACAGATGATACTATTATCTATAATGAAGTACTGTTTGATAAAAGCTGAAAGTTGTTTTAAATGTTCAGAAATGTAAAATTGTGCACTTCACAGAAGGAGAAAAACTACAGAAACAGTAAGTGTCAATATGGGTCAGTTCAGCTTGTGCAAATACTTGGGTGTAGCAGTTTGTCGGGATATGAAATGATCACATAGGATCAGTCATAGGCAGAGTGAAGAAATGCTTACATAACACTCATTTAACCCATCCTAGCATGTAGTACAAGTATGTGGAACCCATACAAAATAACACCAACAGAGGATAATGAAAAACAAAGAAGAGGAGCACAAATGGTCACAGGTTAGTTTGAATTTTGTGATAGCTGCACTGAGATAGTGAAACACCAGCTACTCTGTCGAAGTCTACAAAAAGTTTTCAATGTTTCAAGAACAAGCTTCAAGTAAGGCATTGTTGTGTACATAGTTCCGCTTAGTCAGCGCATGCACAACTTTCTCACTAGAGCTCGCCCCACTAAGCACAACAGCGCAGGCGCAGCGCTCATTCATCTCTGCTGTACGAGATGGCACTGTCTTAGAGACGGACCAAATTCTGCTTCCACCGAACTGCGTTTTAATATGTAACGCAGCCAATGGGATTGCTGCTAACATAGAACCCTTTCTCCTTGCGGATCACATTCATGCAGTGATAACTGAACGCTCGAGGTATTATAATGAGTGTACAGAACTCCAATGAGTCAGTCTGCATTAGTCTATAGTCAAGTTTCAGTCTGTGCCTAATAAGATTACCATATTTCTGTACATAGCCATGAAGAGAAATGTATAGACACTTTGTCAAGTATCAGAGATATGTGAGAATAAGATTAACGTACCAAGACCCTGCTACTCTAAGCGTGCAAGTGTCATTTCTATCATCTGACCTAATGGCAGAAAATAAACACTCCACGATAAGACCACGAGACATATTGCTGACACTTGCCTACTTCGTTAGAGCGTCAAGTCAAATGATCTGACGGTGTGTGTACCGGAGGTCTTCCAGTACGCACACCATAGGCATCTAGGAATGTACTATAACGCTCCTATGTATTTTTCCTTGCAGACTCGAAGACAAGATCAGACTCATTTCAGCACACACACACACACACACACACACACACACACACACACACACACACACACGCTAGCTGTCTTTCTTCCTCCACTACGTACATGAATGGAGTGGGAAACACTCCAGTGGTATAGTGAAAAATATCCTCTGCCATTCACTCATAATGGGTTGCAGAAGCTTATTGAACTGTCCATTTTCTTGTCATAGGACTTACTGGACAATGAAATCTGCAGTTTTATTCACAACATGTCACAGCATATCACAGCTGTTAAAAGGCTCGTGAAGTGCCACACATTATAATTATGTCTGGATTAACTTAATTAAGCTATCATACATAATATTCTTAGTTCTAGCCATTAAAAACACCAATTTCTGTGACAATATATGGGCACTATGGTCCTATTTAAATTACCGAGGTATTTGATTGGACGGACAGCTCCCACCAGCAATTCGCCAACAGGGGTCCGTATCTGTAGTAGGAGACTTTTCTTGGTATGAAAATTTCCTCTATTTCTATGAAATAACACAACTCTGCCACTGATCAAAATTAAAAACAGATTTTTGACATGCTTAGGGACTATTTAGATCTATACTGTAAGTGAATTTCAGATTTTTTTACTTTTTTGTGGGAAATGTAGATTTTGTATCACTACATAGGACTGTGGTGGCTGTCACAGATAGTCCTTGCAACAAGTTGATTTTAAATGTCAAATGCCAGCTAATTTAAAATAGCTACTTCAGGCCATTACATACATAACTCCTAGCTTGATATGCATGAGTGACCAACCACTATGTATAAGTATGCGCGACCATCTATAGGGAGTTTTGTGCAAGCATTCACAGTGTTAAGCTGCTTGATGAATTTTCAGCTACACAAGCCCTGTGCAAACATACCAAAGTACTCATGCTTGACCACATGTGCGGGCTTAAGTAAGCAAACATCAGTTCTGTGGCTGTCTTCACAGCATCAGTATGTCAAGTGATGTGAAGCAAATCAACCACAAATATCTGGAAGAGTTTTGTTAAGTATATTAAAGCTAGCTATGCTTCACATGTGTTAAAACAAAAGCTTGTCACAGTAAGGTAAAGAGGGATGTTGTGTACAGTTAATTTTTAAGAAAACACTAAGCAAAGGGAAAAAATTTGAGGTGGTTTATTCATTTGGAGCTAGAAGAGGTGAGTTACGTAAGACAACACATGGATATTTCAAATGTGTATAAATGCATATTTTGTGCTGCTTAACCAGCTCACATCATGAGAAGCAGTGTTGCTGTAAGTCTTTCGTGCATTGCCACATTGTCTATCATTATTGTATCCTGCTTTTTTAATCGGTGTGTGTTACAAGTGGTGGGAGGTTCAAATACCTTTTTCCACTGATCCTAAAATAATTATACCAGTCACGTGGAAGTGTCATCGACTCTCAGAGTAACTTAATCTTAACATAAAAGTCTTCCTTTTCCACTCTCCCACAGTATGCCCCAGCTCTTCTGTATTAGTTTCCACACCATGAGAGTAATACTTAAAATTCTTAGCGGTATAAGTGGCCTTCTTGTAGTAGAGCAAAAGTTAAAACGTGAGGTTATTTGATTTTCTTTCTAACTTAAGATTGCTTGTACTTCTTTTGGAATAAAATGATATTGTCACAGAAGAAGCTGAGTAGCTCAGTCACGGTAGTGTAGTGGTTATGATATTAGACTGTTGCATGGAGGGTTGTGAGTTCAAAACTCACCTCGAAGAGTTTCGTCTGATTACGCTCCTCAACGCCGACTATAAAATAATAGCAAAATGCATCGCAACCAACCTGAAATCGGCGATGAGGAAAGTCATCAGTCCGTGGAAAACCTGTGTGGTACTAGCGAAAAATATATTTGACGCCACATGCACCTACAGGGACATAATAGCACAGGCAGCCACCACCAGAAGCGCAGGTGCCATAATTTCAGTGGATTTCAACAAAGCCTTCAACAGGATCGATCACAAATATCTCGTAGAGACACTAAACAGACTCGGGTTTGGGAAAAAATTCATCACGATCATCCAGAAGATACTAAGTACTGTGAGATCAACAGTAATAATCAATAGTTGGAAAACAAAACAGATAAAACTGGACAGATCTGTGAGGCAAGGCTGTCCATTGTCAATGCCTCTATTCGCTATAGCACTGGACCCGCTGCTACAGAAACTCACAAATGACATCAGAGGTTTCCCTGTAGGAGACAAAGCAGTAGCATGTATAGCCTATGCTGATGACCTAGGCATCTTTATTGAAGACCAGGAATATATTGGGAGAGTAGAAACCATCATGAACACATTCTGAAAAAGCGTCAGGCACCCAAACCAACCCCAGAAAAACAGTGCTACTTCCAATAGGGAATCAACGACTCAAACCAGACAGCCAGTGGTATAAAATAGCAGAAAGCCATAAAATTCTTGCAATATACACACAGTCTTGTCCACTTAGAATGGCCGCATACAACTGGAGGGATGTACTACACACCATAAGAGGTCTCTCCAGACAGCACGCAAACCGGAAACTAACAATCCACCAGAAAACTGAACTGATAAACATGACAATCCTGTCTAAAGCATGGTACCTGGAACAAATCTTAAGCATCCAGACAGAAATTGCGCGAGCACTAACGAGCGCAGTGTACTACCTGTTGTGGCATCGAAATATATTCAAAGTGACTCAAGTAACGTGCTCACTGCTAGCGAAAGAAGGGGGACTAGGTCTAGTTGATATAAAGACCAAATGCGCAGCCCTTCTACTAAAACGAACGCTCGCCATCCAGGACAAAAACCCTGACAGCATCACAGCCAAGATAATTGGAAGATACAAGCCCACATCAGAAGAAGCACTGGTCGACACGAGGCACATTCCCTTCAGAATGCGACACATCAGGCTGCACTACCCCAACAAAAGTTACGCTCTGGACACCATGGGGAACCCCAGCCACAGAACAGCCAAGAGAATATACTGAGCCCTCAGGGGGAATCCGGCAAAAAACAAAATTGAACACAAACTCCCACAATACAATTGGAAACAAATATGGGGAAACGTCTCGGAAAACGTGTTGCCTAAACATGTGAAGGAGACATGGTACAAAATAGTTAACAGAACGGTACCAACCAACCAAAGACTGGCGGAGATAAATCTCATCGCAAGTGACAAGTGTGACGTATGTGGCATGACCGACACCCTCGAGCACTATTTCACCTGCGGGAATGCCATCGACATCTGGGAAGCGTGCCAGCAGATGGTGGCCCACATCAACAGAATGGCGCCGGGAAGTATCACAGTGGAAGCAATCAATGCCCCAGACTGCAACCCATTTCCATGACCCAAGCGACTGGCGACTCTCTGGATCCTCGTCATGACGGCATACGCCATCATAGTGCGGAGGCAGACCGACCAGCTGGCCTTCTTGATGGACCTCTGGGAGGAGAAAAAGATGGCCCAGCAGCACAGGCACTACCGCGAGAACTTCAAAAACTTCCTGCAGATTACACTGCAGACAGCAATCGCCAGAGTCCTCCCCAGCCTGTGACCCTCAGCACTGCCACCAGCCACCTCACCACACTCACAACAAGAATAACATGTGCAGTAATAGTGAATAAGTCGAACAGGAAAGATAAAGTGCTTTCTCCTCTTGCATCAAATACTGAAGTATAGTAGTATAAAGTGTTGCTTCTTAGTGAAATCAGTGGTACAAAGTGCTTCTCACCAAACATCTGTCATGATCACAGCCAAAACAGTGTCAAAGTATGCCCAGTAGTACTAACAGCTTTTTTAATTAATTTTTTTCATTATTTGTACTATATTGTCTAGGAGACAAGCATTACTTAGTGGAAAGTGCCAACTACTCATAATAATAATAATAATAATAATAATTATTATTATTATTATTATAATTATTATTATTTTAATGATTTCCTTCACTTTGTGCCTATAAAATTCTATTGTTTATTCACACTCTCCTTTCTACTTCTCATATATAATGTGACAAAATTTTCTCTCTTCTTCAATTTAGGTATAATATGTAGTATATGTAAAAAAGTTTCTTCCACTTCTGCTCCATCTATCATGCTGATGTTTCCCTCATACTGTTCCACCTAACAGTGTAAACTAGAGGAAGAGATCAAACCAGAATACACAATGTGCCTGTGGCATCACAAGTGCATCACATACAGAAACATGAACTCAGAATCAATACATCAATGCTAAATATAAACTGTTATGCCTGACCTGCAATTTCTACCACTAAAAAAAGATGACAAATGGCCATGTAAAAACGTTTAACGAACAACAATAAGAGAAAAATGAAAAAGGAAAAAATATAAAAACGAAAACCTATAAAATGGCAGTAATATTAACCAACACTAGGAATATAATAGGTTAATAGAATAAAATGTTTTTCTTTTTAAATGTATCATTGTTAATATATTTAAATAAATAAATGTTGTTGTTGTGGTCTTCAGTCCTGACACTGTTTTGATGCAGCTCTCCATGCTACTCTATCCTGTGCAAGCTTCTTCATCTCCCAGTACCTACTGCAGCCTACATCCTTCTGAATCTGATTAGTGTATTCATCTCTTGGTCTCCCTCTATGATTTTTACCCTCCACGCTGCCCTCTACATGTCCTTCCAACCGATCCCTTCTTCTAGTCAAGTTGTGCCACAAAATTCTCTTCTCCCCAATCCTATTCAATACCTCCTCATTAGTTATGTGATCTACCCACCTAATCTTCAGCATTCTTCTGTAGCACCATATTTCGAAAGCTTCTATTCTCTTCTTGTCTAAACTATCATCCACATTTCACTTCCATACATGGCTACACTTCATACAACTACTGTCAGAAACAACTTCCTGCCATTTAAATCTATACTCGATGTTAACAAATTTTTCTTCTTCAGAAATGCTTTCCTTGCCATTGCCTGTCTACATTTTATATCCTCTCTACTTCGACCATCATCAGTTATTTTTCTCCACAAATAGCAAAACTCCTTTACTACTTTAAGTGTCTCATTTCCTAATCTAATTCCCTCAGCATCACCCGACTTAATTCGACTACATTCCATTATCATCGTTTTGCTTTTGTCGATGTTCATCTTATACCCTCCTTTCAAGACACTGTCCATTCTGTTCAACTGCTCTTCCAAGTCCTCCTCAAAGTTTTTATTTCTTCTCCATGGATTTTAATACCTACTCCGAAATTTTCTTTTGTTTCCTTTATTGCTTGCTCAATATACAGATTGAATAACATAGGGGAGAGGCTACAACCCTGTCTCACTCCCTTCCTAACCACTGCTTCCCTTTCATACGCCTCGACTCTTACAACTGCCATCTGCTTTCTGTAGAACTTGTAAATAGCCGTTTGCTCCCTGTATTTTACCCCTGCCACCTTCAGAATTTGAAAGAGAGTATTCCAGTCAACATTGTCAAAAGCTTTCTCTAAGTCTACAAATGCTAGAAACGTAGGTTTGCCTTTCCTAACTCTTTCTTCTAAGATAAATCGTAGGGTCAGTATTGCCTCACGTGTTCCAACATTTCTGCGGAATCCAAACTGATCTTCCCCGAGGTCAGCTTCTATCAGTTTTTCCATTCGTCAGTAAAGAATTCGTGTTAGTATTTTGCAGCTGTGACTAATTAAACAGATAGTTCGGTAATTTTCACATCTGTCAACACCTGATTTCTTTGGGATTGGAATTATTATATTCTTCTTGAAGTCTGAGGGTATTTTGACTGTCTCATACATCTTGCTCACCAGATGGTAGAGTTTTGTCAGGACTGGCTCTCCCAAGGCTGTCAGTAGTTCTAATGGATTGTTGTCTACTCCGGGGGCCTTGTTTCGACTCAGGTCTTTCAGTGCTCTGTCGAACTCTTCACGCAGTATCATATCTCCCATTTCATCTTCATCTACATCCTCTTGCAATTCCATAATATTCTCCTCAAGTACATCGTCCTTGTATAGACCCTCTATATACTCCTTCCACCTTTCTGCTTTCCCTTCTTTGCTTACAACTGGGTTTCCATCTGAGCTCTTGATATTCATGCAAATGGTTCTCCTTTCTCCAAAGGTCTCTTTAATTTTCTGTAGGCAGTATCTATCTCACCCTCAGTCAGATAAGCCTTTACATTCTTACATTTGTCCTCTAGCCGACCCCGCTAAGCCATTTTGCACTTCCTGTCGATATCATTTTTGAGACGTTTGTATTCCATTTTGCCTGCTTCATTCTTTGCATTTTTATATTTTCTCCTTTCATCAATAAAATTCAGTATTTCTTCTGTTACCCAAGGGTTTCTACTAGCCCTCATCTTTTTACCTATTTGATTCTCTGCTGCCTTCACTATTTCATCCCTCAAAGCTACCCATTCTTCTTCTACTGTATTTCTTTCCCCCATTCCTGTCAATTGTTCCCTTATGCTCTCCCTGAAACTCTGCACAACCTCTGGTTCTTTCAGTCTATCCAGGTCCCATCTCCTTAAATTCCCACCTTTTTGCAGTTTCTTCAGTTTTAATCTACAGCTCATAACTAATAGATTGTGGTCGGAGTCCACATCTGCCCCTGGAAATGTCCTACTATTTAAAACCTGGTTCCTAAATCTTTGTCTTACCATTATATAATCTATCTGATACCTTTTAGTATCTCCAGGGTTCTTCCATGTATACAACCTTCTTTCATGATTCTTGAACCAAGTGTTAGCTTCCTTCTCTTCCTTTTTTACTATTGAATTCCAGTCACCCATCACTATTAAATTTTTGCCTCCCTTCACTCTCTGAATAATTTCTTTTATCTCATCATATATTTCATCAATTTCTTCGTCATCTGCAGAGCTAGTTGGCATATAAACTTGTACTACTGTAGTAGGCGTGGGCTTCATGTCTATCTTGGCCACAATAATGCGTTCACTATGCTGTTTGTAGTAGCTTAGCCACACTTCTGGTTTTTTTTTCCTTTTTTTTTTTTTTACTCATTATTAATCCTACTCCAGCATTACCCCTATTTGATTTTGTATTTATAACCCTGTATTCACCTGACCAAAAGTATTGCTCCTCCTGCCACCGAACTTCACTAATTCCCACTATATCTAACTTTAACCTATCCATTTCCCTTTTTAAATTTTCTAACCTACTTGCCCGATTAAGGGATCTTACATTCCATGCTCCAATCCGTAGAAAGCCAGTTTTCTTTCTCCTGATAACGACGTCCTCTTGAGTAGTCCCCGCCTGGAGATCCGAATGGGGGACTATTTTACCTTTGGAATATTTTACCCAAGAGGACACCATCATCATTTAATCATACACTAAAGCTGCATGCCCTCGGGAAAAATTATGGCTGCAGTTTCCCCTTGCTTTCGACCGTTCGCAGTACCAGAACAGCAAGGCCATTTTGGTTAGCATTACAAGGCCAGATCAGTCAACCATCCAGACTGTTGCCCCTGCATCTAGTGAAAAGGCTGCTGCTCCTCTTCAGGAACTACACGTTTGTCTGGCCTCTCAACAGATACCCCTCCGTTGTGGTTGCACCTACGGTACGGCTATCTGTGTCACTGAGGCACACAAGCCTCCCCACCAATGGCAAGGTCCATGGTTCATGAGGGGGGGGGGGAGGGGGGGGGGGAAGGAATAAATATAAAATATATATGGTTACAAAAGCCATGGACACAAACACAATGAAAAACCCTCAGGTGTAAAATTTTAGTTTCTATATTTGTGCGGGTACATTCTAGAAGTATCCACAAATGTCAAGAATCATTGTACTGGAATGTTATGTAACTGTATGTATACCATATGTGTTCTGGCCAGAGGCAGTTTGCTCTGCACTCTTGTATGTTCAAGTGCTAAATAAACTTCTGTTAAGTGAAGTTTGTGTTCGTCATTCATCTACACTCCTGGAAATGGAAAAAAGAACACATTGACACCAGTGTGTCAGACCCACCATACTTGCTCTGGACACTGCGAGAGGGCTGTACAAGCAATGACACACCAGGAACCGCGGTGTTGGCCGTTGAATGGTGCTAGCTGCGCAGCATTTGTGCACCGCCGCCGTCAATGTCAGCCAGTTTGCCGTGGCATACGGAGCTCCATCGCAGTCTTTAACACTGGTAGCATGCCGCGACAGCGTGGACGTGAACCGTATGTGCAGTTGACGGACTTTGAGCGAGGGCGTATAGTGGGCATGCGGGAGGCCGGATGGACATACCGCCGAATTGCCAACACGTGGGGCGTGAGGTCTCCACAGTACATCGATGTTGTCGCCAGTGGTCGGCGGAAGGTGCACGTGCCCGTCGACCTGGGACCGGACCGCAGCGACGCACAGATGCACACCAAGACCGTTAGGATCCTACGCAGTGCCGTAGGGGACCGCACCGCCACTTCCCAGCAAATTAGGGACACTGTTGCTCCTGGGGTATCGGCGAGGACCATTCGCAACCGTCTCCATGAAGCTGGGCTATGGTCCCGCACACCGTTAGGCCGTCTTCCGCTCACGCCCCAACATCGTGCAGCCCGCCTCCAGTGGTGTCGCGACAGGCATGAATGGAGGGACGAATGGAGACGTGTCATCTTCAGCGATGAGAGTCGCTTCTGCCTTGGTGCCAATGATAGTCGTATGCGTGTTTGGCGCCGTGCAGGTGAGCGCCACAATCAGGACTGCATACGACCGAGGCACACAGGGCCAACACCCGGCATCATGGTGTGGGGAGCGATCTCCTACACTGGCCGTACACCTCTGGTGATCTTCGAGGGGACACTGAATAGTGCACGGTACATCCAAACCGTCATCGAACCCATCGTTCTACCATTCCTAGACCGGCAAGGGAACTTGCTGTTCCAACAGGACAATGCACGTCCGCATGTATCCTGTGCCACCCAACGTGTTCTAGAAGGTGTAAGTCAACTACCCTAGCCAGCAAGATCTCTGTATCTGTCCCCCATTGAGCATGTTTGGGACTGGATGAAGCGTCGTCTCACGCGGTCTGCACGTCCAGCACGAACGCTGGTCCAACTGAGGTGCCAGGTGGAAATGGCATGGCAAGCCGTTCCACAGGACTACATCCAGCATCTCTACGATCGTCTCCATGGGAGAATAGCAGCCTGCATTGCTGCGAAAGGTGGATATACACTGTACTAGTGCCGACATTGTGCATGCTCTGTTGCCTGTGTCTATATGCCTGTGGTTCTGTCAGTGTGATCATGTGATGTATCTGACCCCAGGAATGTGTCAATAAAGTTTCCCCTTCCTGGGACAATGAATTCACGGTGTTCTTATTTCAATTTCCAGGAGTGTAATTACACCTTCTTCTATGTGACAATTTTCTAGCTTACTCGTTTCATAACAGTTAGTATACAGAAGCTTTGATTTTTATAGATCAGTCAACTCCCTTATAACCATTGTTTTTCAGGGAAGAGACCCATTTTTCTCATATATTCTTACTCTTTATAAATGGAATCATGTCAAATGAACAAAATAAAATGTTCAAATTCCTGTTTTATGGTGTAATGCATGCTATAATTTCATTCCTTTTTACATGTGCACCCGCCATGTTGTAATTTGTGTGTTCCCAAACGTTCTGATTTTGTCTTTCCTAAGAAATGTTGTTATTGTCACCACCACTTTACTCCTATCACTGATCAGTTTTCTTCTTATAGCAACGTTAACTGCTTTAGGTTTTTACACTTATCTAACATTAATTTTCCCCATTAACCAGGCGAGGATGTGGTGCAAGGAGAGTACATCAAGGATGTGGAAGGTCGCATTGACCCTGTTTTTCATTTATATTTTTAAAGTATTTATTGGCACTGTTTAACAAAAGATGGTAATTTAATTTATGAATTAATTATTAATTAAATACTTTTCATATAAATAAACATCATTAAGTGTACAAATGCTTTATTAATTAATTTTTACATAAAGTCTGTAAAATAAACATTTTAACAGATCATAACATTACATTTTTTTGAAATCAACAAAATCATACATTATTATCAGCAATTCAGATTTTTTGCTAAGTATTTATGAGCTGCTTCAAACTCAAATGAACAATAAACTTTTGACATAAGCTGTTAATCATCTCTTGCCATAGCACACTGGTGGCAGAATGGAACAAGGTGTTCTTGACAAATGTTCTTATGACAACCTTCACAAACATGAGGTGTCTTATGATGTCTAGTATAGGGACACTCTTGACATCTTTTTCATGCACCTTGGACTCTGGCAGTTGATTGTTGTGAACATTCTCCACTAAATTCTCTTTTTATCATACGCAAAGTGCTTGGCAGTTAAGGTATTTCTTGTCAGGCACTCAAGTGACAAGCATAGGGCCTAGTGTTTTTATGAAATTACAACGCTTTTGGTTTTTATTGGTATTAGATTGCTGAACAATAACAGCATTTATGCTGGCCATAATTAGTGTTGTGTAGAATACAGTCTGAGGCCATTTTTTTTTTTTAGTTGTGGCTTACATCATAAGTCTCTGACAGCTCATCTGCAACGTCAACTCCACCTCCCTTAGAATTATAAGACTAGGCACATGCAAAACAACTTTGTTTTTCTTTGGTATATGAGAAACAAGTGTAATATCCTTTCTGAAACTGAACTTAGATGAGTAGTTTTCTGCACCATGAGTTTTGCAAAATTCAGGAGGGATTTGCCTCTTGTTCTTACACACTGTTTCCACAGAAATTAGCTTTTGTTCTTTCTGCAGATGTGACACTAGTTCATAGCTTGTAAACTAGTTATTAAAAGTCACATTATGTCCTGTTTTTGAAATGGGTTGCACCAGCTGATTCACCACATCAAATTGTTTCTTACTCAGTGAAAATGGTACCTTTGTCTGCTTCCCAGCATATATTTCGAGGTTGAAGGTATAGAAATTCTTTGCATTGACCAAGGGAAATATTTTTATGCCATATTTTGCTGGTTTTAATGGAACGTATTTTCTAACTTTTCATCTGCCTCTGAATATAAGTAGCATTTGATCTATGGTTGTATGTTCCCCTAGTACAAAGGCTTTCTTGCAGTTTTTATGAATATTTCAAATATCTGAGGTATTGGTGCTAAGTTGTCCAGCTGTTTTCTTTCTTCATGTGTGAATTTATCATCAATACAAAGACAGCTTTGAATAAAATGAAAACATTTCCATGTCATTGTCAGGTGAAATATTACAGTACCTATTCTATCTGAAGCCCAATAGAGAGCAGTGTTCTGCCTCCTAGATCGGTATGTACAACAAGCCTACATAAGAGCTCATTCATGGTCAGTTCCTTCGTAAAGTAATGATTTGCAACTACTTCACAAGCTGCTTTCCTTTCTGCAATTTGCAAGTTTGTGTATTTCAAGATAATACTAAGCATATTTTCGTTGGAAAACAGACTCCAGCATTCAAACTCTGCCTTTGCCAATCTTGCGACTAAACTCATGCCAGTTAACCTGCCTGATGATATTTTCAAAATGAGTCCAAACTTGTTGTTAAGGTGGATTTTTGCACCACTTTGATCCATCTTTACCAAAATAAAGTGAACTGCGTACCTACTTTTCCAATCGCTTGACTAACTCTGGTAACACACCATTATGGGCAATATTTTGTAGTTGATTTAGGGGTACATTATCTCCAATGTCACTGCCCTCATGTGCTCACTTACACAATCTTCATTTTCACGGCCATCTGTTGTAAAGTCATTTTCACTGTTTGATAATTCTGCCAGCCAACAATGTCTACACTCAGCCTCCCTTTCTTCATTATCCATTTTGACTAAAAACACCAAAAAGCACAGAATATTCATGAAAAAAGATAATTTGAAAAAGGCACAGAAATACTGCTTCGGAATTGTGGAAGGGTCAAAAGTTCCCTCTTACTGTTTGCACTCATTCATTTCCTTTCATGGACGGCAGCCAACTGCTTGCACACATTAGAGAAGGGAGTTCAATAATTACAGCTACTGAGAACTTCAACAATGTGCAACTGCATAACAAAGAACTGCCAACAAAACAAAATGAGTGGTGTCAAATTGACCCTACCACATCCTCACCGGGTTAAATTGTTACAAAGGTTTGTCAAAAAACAAGCCAGCACTTTTATTGAGTGGAAAATATTATTTTTCCTTGTTATTTTATAGTTTTTCCTTAACACACTATAGGGTGGATTGTTTAGCTTGAGTTGCCACCCCCTCTGAGCCACAAACCTTGCCATGGTGGAGTGGCTTGTGTGCCCAGCGATGCAGTTAGTTGTGCCATGGAAACAACCACAGTGGAAGAGTATCTGTTCAGATGCCACCAAACATGTGGTACCTGAAGGGGCCATCCTTTTCAGTAGTAAAAATCTGCACTGTCAATTAATCTAGCCTTCGAATATCAACCAACATGGTCTTGCTGTGCTGATACTGAGGAAGGTTGAAAGCAAGGGGAAACTGCAGCCATTACTCTTATTGATGATGTGCAGATCTACTGTACGATTAAACGATGACAGTCTCTTGGGTAAAACATTCTGTATGTAAAATTGTCCCCCATTTGGCTCTTTTTGGCAGCATTCTCTTTGGTAAAATATTCTGGATGTAAAATCGTCTCCCATTTGGATCTTTTGCCAGGGACTACTCAGGAGGATGTCATCATCCGGAAAAGCAAACTGGCTTTGTACAGATCAGTCTGTGCAATGTTAAATCCCTTAGTCTGGTAGATACGATGGAAAATTTAAAAGGGAAATGAATAGGTCAAAGTTAGATATAGAGGGAATTTGTTACTTTTGGTGGCAGGATGAACAGAATTTCTGGTAAGTGATTAAAGGGTTGTAAATTCAGAATCAAATAGTTTCAGTGCAGGAGTAGGTGTAATAATATAATCAATAAGAAAATAGAAATGTGGATAAGCTACTACATAGTGAATCCACAGTCTTATTCAAGACAAACATGAAGCCAACACCTAACACAGTAATAAAAGTTTATATGCCAGCTACTGCCAAAAATGATGAAGAGATCAGAAGACTGTTCGTTGAGGTAAAAGAAATTATTAAGGCAGTTCAGGGAGACAAAATTTGTGATGGGTGACTAGAATTGGGTAGTAGAAAAAGGAAAAATGGTAGGAGAATGTGAACTGGGGAAAAGGAATGTTAGAGGAAGCCACCAGCTAGAATTTGGCACAGAGCCTGATTTAATTTAAGCTAACATTTGGTTTAAGTCACTAAAGAATGTTGTATACGGGGAAGACACACTGGAAAATTTCAGATCGATCATATAATGGTAAGACAGAGATTTTGGAAACAGATTTTAAACTGTAAGGCATTTCCAGAGGCAGATGTGAACTCTGACCATAATTTATTGGTTATGAAACGTAGATTAAAACTGAAGAAATGGCAAAAAGATAGGAAATTAGGAGAAGGACCTAGGTAAGTTGAAAGAATCAGATCTTGTTGATTGTTTCAAAGGGAACTTTAGGCAATAACTGGCTGAAAGAGGGAAAAGGAAGACAGTAAATGATGAATGATAGTTTTGAGACATGGAGCAATGAAGGCAGCAGTGGATCAAATAGTTCTAACTTGAGGCCTAATAGATTCCTGGGATATCACAAGAGAGATTGATTTTAATTGATGAAAAGAGAAAATATAAAAATGAAGCAGGCAAAAGGAAAAATAGAAGGCAAAAAAAGACAGAAAGAAAAAAAATGGCTAGAGGGCAAGTGGTTCATAGAAGCACGTAAAAATCAGTTACTGGCTCAATTTCACCCTCTTCCACAAGCATAACCTGCTGTAAATCACTTTTAACATGCCACTTATGCCTATGATTTTAATAATAGTGGTAAAATACATAATATGCTTAATATAATAATAATTTGTTTAGATGAGTGCTTCATATACCCCTTGAACATAACTTCCTACCATTCAGAGAAATACACATGTCGAACTGTGTCCATACAAAAAATTGAAATGTATATATGTCGTGTAGCTGATTTAAGAACTATAATACTGACAGAACCACAACTTTCACAGTGTCATAGTTTAAATGATGTCAAATGGAAGTGCACAATCACAAGAGTCAGCACTTATCCCTACGATTGTGAATATGGGTCTGTAGGCAGTAGCTAAATGAGTGTGTTTATGGTGGGGAAATGCTATTCATTCAGGAGAGAAAGTCTTTGCTGCTTTTTTCGTAGTAGAGAGTCTTTCCCTTTCTGTCATGTCTGAGTTCATGACAGTGTTGGCATCAGATACAGCCAACCTGAAAATGAGCACCAGTACTAGGCTGTAATGGCCTCTACAGATCATTAGATTGCAAGCCCATGCCGCTGGCCTTACTCTCACTAATGAAAGTGAAAAGTATTCAGTGTTAAACATAACTTGTAAGTTTCTAGAATACTTGCCATTTCCAAGTCTGTTACTTTGTATAGCAAGTAGGAATTTGGTTAATCACTTGAACTTAATGGAGTGTTACTGTGATCAAAATAATCAACATGTCTTCAGTAGCTGGAATTAAAGATTGATAAAAGACTTCACACCTTTGCCCTATAAAAGAGAGAGAGAGAGAGAGAGAGAGAGAGAGAGAGAGAGAGAGAGAGAGAGAGAGAGAGAGAGAGAGTCACACCTGATGTATGGCCTATTGACAGTGTAGGCCATCACATTTTTCTCCTTGTTGTTGTGAAAATTTTGACTGCTGGTGCAAATGGTGAGCTTTCATCGCACTGCTGGCTGGAAATAAACAATATAAACATACATAAGGTTAAAGGTAGCAAATCACAAGGAGAAATGGAGCCGGCATGATGTAAATTACTTCATTACTGCTAACGGATTTGTGGTAGTAGACATGAGCATTGTACTTCATTTAACAGTGAATGAGCGACTACCTGAGTCATGGCAAGTTCTTGATTGGTATTCATGGTGCTTGATAGCAGTGGTGTGTTAATAAGACTACTCCCCAAGTGATGTAAAGACAGCCTTGACTTCTGCTTCACTGCAGTATCTTGAATCTTCAAAAAAATGTGTACTACTGGGCTGAGAGATGGTCTTTGAGGACTTTCAGTACCTCAGGCACCTCTCCACATTGCACTTTTGTGATGCATAATACTGGTGCCAGCATTTCTCCACTGACCACTTTTGCAATAAGTGAAATGCTACCAGATGCCATCATATGTCAAGTGGGTAGATTGTTTTTGGACTGGAGGTGTGACTTCCTCATTTGAAGATTAAGCTGCCAGGCCTGTTTGGGCACCAGCTCTCTGAAATGCGTGATGGATTGTTAGCTCTGTGCAACCGCTTACCCTCTGGTCGTATTTGCACATAACAGCTACAAACTTTAAGATGACCTGCCATCTGGAGGGATTGAAATGTAAATAAAATGGTGAAAAGGAAAAATAGTTAGCCCCTCCACCCAGTAGTCTGCTTCAAAGACATTGCATCAGTATAGTTTGATAGTCAGAGAAAATAAGCTTTAATGGTCAAATTGAATGAGTCAATTGATCAACTGATAGGTATCAGTCTAGTTGTTATCTCACCATCAATGTGAATCAGTAATCAGATTAGCTGAATTATATGTCTCTCTTGCACTCTGGCACTGGAAAGGGCAGTCTTTGTGGCCACACCAAATAGGAGGTCTGCCATGGCTTACAGCTGCTCACTCCAGGATATTGATTTAGGCAATTCTCACTTGGGAATCAGAATTCCTTGCTAATCAGTCCATACATCAATGTTTACAAATACAACTACAGCGAGAAATTAGCCCTACAAATTCATGAACAAAAATTACAAAAGCAGTGGGACTGATGTAATCCTTGCACAGGAGCGGGAACCAAGTTCCAGAGGCAGTCTTCCCAATTTGCCAGAATTTACTTTACAATAGAAATTTTTATTTAACAAAATAAATGTTATTTGAAACTTATATAGCATGCATTATTTTAAGAAATTCACTATTTTCTGATTTGCTCTAGCCCTTAAGGACAGTTTGTCCCAAGAGGGGTGTTCATAACAAACAATGAACTACACTATTACTAAACTTCGTGTGCACTAAATTTGTGGAATCCTGGAAATTTTTCATGCTTCAGAGTCTGACTATGCCACACCTGGTGTGTTTTCTTATCACTGGTTTGGAAGGGCTTAGCTTTCCTCCCACAATCTAACAGGGACCACTGTTTTCTTACAACACTCCCCATAAGTAGTTGGCGGGCTTGGCCATTGTGAAACAGACAGCTACAATGTCTCATCAGAGGTGACGAAGGGTGCCAACTAGTATTTTGCACAGCCTGACCCGTGGACTGGGGTGAGCAGTGGCCACTGACTTTCAAACTATGAGCAGAACCATCCTGCAAGGCTGAAGGGCAGTAACAGAGTCCCAAGGACAGTTGCTCTCTGGTCACAATGGGACTCAGTGTCACTGCTGCAGCCACTGAAACATATCCCTGCAGTTTCTTAGCTTGCTGCCGCCCGCTTTTTCCTAGGGCTTGGAAGGTATCTGCTCACCACCGCCTATTTTCATCTGACCTATCCAGAGATAGCCACTCCCCCAATCCTGCAGATGACTTTGACTGATTGAGGCCATCTCAGAAATGGACCCTGTGATACACAACTGTGATGGTTCAGTTGTAAACTAACCTTGCTCAGACTTGAGGTTTGTTTACATGTTAATTCATCTTATTGTTATAGGTACCTGACACCTACTCATACTGTGGTAATACAAATACTTAAAGGACTTGTTTTCGTTTTTTCCTGTGGTCACCTTCTCTCTCATGTAGGTGCTACCTCAATCAATAGGTCTCAACTTTATGCCCTTTCATTACACAGTGAGCTTTGGTTTCATGACAATTCAAAGTTCTTTCCAGCCCCAAGGGGGTTCACAATTCCTTTGTGATCATGTATTTGGCTATTCGGTATTCACTTACAGCGGAATAGGTCTGAACATTAAATATACAATTAACAGTAACTTTACAGTAAAGTGGCTAAAAAGTCTTTAGCACCGTATTTCTTGAATAAAAATCTCTCGGTGTACATCCCACTTCAGTTCAGGATAAAACTCCAAGCTTTTGACCACTACCTCCATGGTCGTCGTCAGGGCTAAAACTGACTGTTGTAAACTAGCAAGGCTCTCACTTTTATATGCAAAGGACGGCTTCTGATTGGCTGGAATACATCATAGCAACAGCGATATGGTGCGTAATGAAGTGGTGCCCTCTACTTCCATAGATGTAGTTTCTATCCTGCGTTGCTTGCAGCACCATCCCTTAAATCAGGAGGTAAAGTGTGGGAAGTTTTCCTCTGCAATTTTTCTTTATCCAGTACATAGCCTGCTTAACAAGCATAAGATTTTATTTGAAGAAACAAGAGTAATAGCCCACACATCAAATTACTGGGACTCTGTGATCCAGGAAGCAGTCGAAATTAGACTTAGCGATAATAACTTTAACAGAGACAAAGGCTATGCACTTAGCAACACCTAGAAGAGTGCACTGGATAAAGAAAAATTGCAGAGGAAAACGTCCCGCACTTTACCTCCTAATTCAAGGGATGGCGCTGCAAGCAACATGGAATAGAAACTACATCTATGTAAGTAGATTACACCACTTCACCACGCGCCATATCGCTGTTGCTATGACATATTCGAGCCAATCAGAAGCTGTGCTTTGCATATAAAAGTGGGAGCCTTGCTAGTTTACGACAGTCAGTTTTAGCCCTGACGACAACCATGGAGGTAGTGGTCGAAAGCTTAGAGTTTTATCCTGAATTGACGCGGCATGTACACCGAGAGATTTTTATTCAACTTCACAGCAAAGTTTTTACAATTTAATTCCACTGCTTTTAGGAATATTCTTGTCCACTAATGTTAATGATTACTTCAAAATATTCTGTTGTCTTATAAAATGGGTGTTTGAGTAACCAGTCATAAATCTCACGTTTGAAAATATTTGGTCAGTGACCGAGCAGATGCTGGAAGTTTATTGAAGAGTTTTAAACTCATTATTTTGTGTGAGTTCGCAGTCATCATGAGTGTGTGTCTTGGTATGTTAAAGTCCAGTTTTCCTCTGGTTTTGTGGGGGTATATGTTCTCTCTGGTCTCAAACTCATTTAAGTTGCTTTTGACATAAAGCACTGCTATGTAGATGTATAGATTTACAACAGTTAATATCATGTGCTTGATAAAGAGGGGGTGGCAGTGTTCCTTAAGCTTAACTTTGCTCATCATTCTGATTACTTTTTTTGAATTTTCAGAATTTCACTGAAAAAGCAAGAATATCCCCATAACAATATGCCATAGGGAATGTGTGATTGAAACAGGCCAAAATATACCATCTTTAAACACTTATCAGTGACTACACCTGTCGGTCTCCAGATGAGATGATACTCTCTTGCTATTCTCTTACAGATATGGCTAATATGTTCCTCCCAGCTTAACTTTGAATTAATGTGGAATCCTAACAATTCTACTGATTTGCTTTCAACAGCTGTAGTTAAACCCAGAATTAGTTCTTATGTTTTATCAGGATTACATAGGAGTTCATTAGAAGAAAACCAATTCATTACTAGTTCTAGTTTTTCCTGTGTTGGCTGATGCAGTTCTGTTGTGTCATCTGCTTAACACACAATTCAATTTTCTCATACAAGGTAAGGTAAGTCATTAACTGCAGTGATGAACAGATAAGGACCTAGGACCGAGTCCTGAGGCCCTCCAGTCCGTACTTCCTTCATCAAGGAGCATCTATTTTTAATTATTACAAACTGTCTCCTATTACTTAAGTATGATTTGATTACATCTAAAGATGGTTTGTGCATGCCATAAAATTCCAGTTTTGCAAGTAGGGTGTTAAATGGTATGCAGTCAAAGGCTTTAATAAGATCACAAAGTACAACTGATACTAGATCCTTATTTTCGAATGCAATTAACACCTGGTTAACATCTTCAGTGACAGCAGTAGTGGTATTTTTACCATATTGATATGCAAACTGTCTGTTGGAGAGGAGATCGTGCTTTTCAAAATAGTTATTTAGTTGGCTGTACATTAGATATTCAAAAACTTTAGGGAAAAATGGGACAATAGAAACTGGTCGATAGTTTTGGAGCAGATGCTTATCTCCCTTTTTAAAGACTGGTATCACTTTAGCAGTTGTGAGTGCATCTGGAAAAACTCCAGATTCTAAACACACATTAAAAATGAAAGAAAGAGGTTGACAGATAAAGTGTATTATTATTTTCATCACGTAGTTAGAGAAACAATAACAGTCCATACTTTTGGAGTTAGTGAACCTTGCCACAGCTTTTACAATATCCTCTGGGGTGACAACATTCCAGTGGAAAGCATACCTCCTATGGGACACAGCACCAAGATGATCTAGTGCACAAGTGCCACTTTGCTTGATTTTGTTTTTCAGCTCACTCACTGAGGTTAGGAAGTAATGATTTACTTCTTCAAGGACCAGCATTGTATCTTGTGTGTGGGTTTGTGAATTATATGGGTGATGATGTCCAATGCTGCTTTACATTACCATGGAGCCCCAGGCTTTGCAGCATGACTTTCTTTCTTTGTTGCAAGCTTGTACTTCCACTATCCCTTTCCCCCTCTGCCTCTCCATCGGATGGTTTTCTTGGTGCAGACCATGCTTGGACCTTGTTTATGACCTGTGAATCGAATTTACATTTCCAAAATTTCCTACAACTTTTCATTAAACAAACACATGATCCCCATTGTTGGGTTTGACCTGCCATCAATTTTCAAAATTTTCCAGAAGTGCAGATTATGTAGAAAGGTCACCTAATGCAGTGTATGCTCCACCTTTGCGCTTTTTCCTTCATGTACCCCCTTCACTAGGGCAATAAACCCATAACTCAACAGTTTCCTTCACAGTGGTGAAAAAGCATCATCTCACCTATACTAAAACTGGGTAAGCACTTTCTAGAGACAGATAGTCATCACCCAATTAATCTCACCAATGTTTTCTGTAAGTTGCTTGTACCCTTGGTGAGCTGGCGGCTGTGTTGTCACCTTGAGTGTCAGGGTCTTTTGGCTCCATCCCAGAGTGGTTTTCACTGAAGCTGTTCTGCTACAGATAATCTGGTTTATCTGGAGCCTGCCATCCAAACAGCTTTTGTCCAATATCAACATTTTATAGCCATCTTCTTCCACCTTCTAAAGGCTTATGCCACCACATAGCAGCACCACCTCCTCGCTGCCTTACACGAATGGGGTCTCCAGGACCCACTTCCGATTTTTATTCAGAACTTCTTGTCGCATCTTACTTTCTGGGTTCAGGTTGGTGCTTCCCACAATACCCCCCACCTCCAAGAGAATGGAGCCCTGCAGGGCTCTGTGCTGAGTGTCCCTCACCTAGTTACTGAACATCAACTGCAAGTGCCATACGAAAGGCCCAGTCATGGGGCCTCACCCCTAGCTTTCGGTTTTCAGCTGCTAATATTCATGTCATACACTTCTGTCAATGTTGGACCATTCACCCACAACCAGAACTTTACCTCGCCAACAAGCGACTCAATGTGGTGGAGATTTGAGACCTGGTACTTAGGGAAAAGTAGGATTCGGTGTGGATGGAGCCATAATCAGTTACCATTGGTTGCTCAATTTTTTTAAAAAGTCACGTACAATTTATTTGAAAGCATTTGCAAATAAAGTTGACAATAAGGAACAATTATCAAATTTGACTGTTAAGACACAATGTTTAACTTAAAAAAATTCTTAAGCAAGTTGCACTCATGGCTGAAGGTCTTATTGAGCAGAAATTCAAATTAGTTGTCAGCTGAAGTCTCCAATAGTAATAACTCAAAAACAATTTGACGGCTGAAGACCTGGATAGCAAATTCTTAAGAACTAGTTAAACTTCTCCAGGAGATACTAAAATATTTTAAAAAAAGACTGTCATCAAAATTTCACTATTAAGAGGCAATTTCTAACTAAAAAAAAGTCGAGGAAAGATAAACTGCCACAAAAATACGCTAACCTCCAGGGCAGCTAACTGGGGTGTTAGCGGCCACTCGGTAAAAAAATACCTCTGGTTGAACTTCACCAATAACAACACAAGGAATTCATTGATTAATAATACGAAGGGTAGAATGGCTAATTAATTTCTCCAATTCCAAACACTCCACTCATTGCTCTTCGTCTCGGCGACCCTGCGAGCAGCAACACGTGAACAAACAGCGTGATCTCAAAATAGTGGAGGTTTCACTACTGGGTTAATGTTCACTCAACTCAAATGTCCCGGGTCTGGTGGACAAAGAGGTTGTGGCCCTCACAACTACAGCCCCTCGATCTATCAGTGCCTGCGCACTGCAACTTCACTGCTTCTCCGTCCCAACTAAACTCCCTGACACACTCCAACCCGGGAAACACTTGATGTCCCTCCAAAGATAGTACCACCATACTAGATATCGATAACTGCTTCTGCTGCCACCCAAAGACAGACAATGCTAGCAAACTTCGTGGCACCAGAAAACACAAAAGAAAATGAGATTGCACTATCCCTATCACACGATGCCAAACTACCAACAGCACCAACACCAGTCACAATACGGCTCAAGATTTACTGCTTTTTAGGACTGGTCTTCGATGCTCGGTTGACGTTTCTTCCCCATTTTTGCCAGCTTAAGCAAAAGTGCTGGCTGCACCTTAATACACTTCACTGTCTGAATAACACCAGCTGTGGTACAGATCCCACTACCCTTCTGCCACCTTATGAATCAGGTGTGAGGTTTGGCTTCATCCTCAGCATTGCTGATAACCACTGCGAGGTTTGACTTGTGACTGGAGCCTTTCAGACTAGCCCTGTGAACAGCTTACTCATGGAGACTGTGGTTGCTCCACTGGGATCAGGTGCCAACAACAGGTTGTCAGTTATGGTACACACATTCCTTCCAAACAGGGAGATCTTCTCCTGCAGTGGTGGTCCAAATCAGGGATTAAAATCACAATCTGCATCCAGTCACTCCTCTCTGAACTCCAGTTGTTCCCTCTATCACATCTCATCTGGACCCCCTCTTGTACATCTCTGGGGTGCAGCTCCATGGTGCATCCCTCAGCATCATATTGACCTATCACAAGGTCCAAAAGACTCGGTTCAATCTGAGGCATTCAGCCACCAATTCATCTCCATCCTTGCTGCATCTCAGGGTTCATAAGCAGTTAAATACTGATGGCTGGTCATGTAGGCTTTACTTATAGTCATGTGGGACATACTGAAGTGAGCTCCTTGCCGAATAGAGGTGAAGAGTTGGTAGCCATCTCTTGTGCTCTTGAGCATATCAGTTACTGCACTGGTGAGTCTCTTCTGCAGTGACTCCTTGAACAGTCTGCAAGCTCTTGACCAGTGTTATCCTCACTATCCTTTGGCTCTGGCTATCCAGTATTCCCTGTATGCCACTGAACAATGTGAGCACTCAGAGACCTTTGTCTGGACCCCAGGTCACATTGGGATCCCAGGGAATGAACTTGATAGCTTAGCTAAACTGGTTACTAGCAAGCTGACTCTTGAGATTGGTATTCTGTAAACTGAACAACGTCAAGTTTTAGGGATCTGGAATATGGAATGGCTCACAAAGGAGGCTATGAATACATGGAGATCCTCCATGCAGGCCTCTCGCAAGGAATCTACCATCCTTTGATGGCTCCACATTGGCTGTACTTGGCTGACTCAGGTCATCTCCTCAATTGCAAAGATCCACCTCACTGTAATTGTGGTTCCCATTTGACAATGATCCACATTTGCTGAACTGTCCCAACCTAGCCACCCTGTGGCAGACTCCTGATCTCCCTGACATGCAACTTCGGGTGTTAGAAGACAGTGCCTCAGTGACTGACTTAGTTTTATAATTTATTCATGAAAGGGGCTTTTACTACTCCCTTGAAGTGAGAGCCACTTAACCTTATTGACCCATCGAGAGCTTGGCAGAACACACTGTTGCCTCCTCTACCTAGACAGGGCTTTGGCTGCCTGAGCTTGGTGGTCCACCTAAGGCCTCACCCTAACTGCTCCTCCCTATCATGTGGTCTGTGTTTTTCTTGCCCTGTCCATGTTTCTAGTCTTTCCTAGGCAGTTCCTGAGTGGGGTACCTCTATTAAGAGAGGAGAGGGGGAGGAGGGAGGGTGTATGTTCCCCTCGCATTGAAGTTTGCTTTTGGGGCTTCTGGCTGCTTCTTAGATGGGACACCTCACCTGCCTACTTTCTATGTCTCCATGTCTTCTTTTTTGTCACTTATCAGGTCTTTGTTGACCTTTGATAGACTTAGGACTCCTTCCCCTGAGTTTTTTAAAATAATTACTGTACATTTTCATTAACTCTTCTCATTGGTATCTTATTCTCAGAACATTATGACCTCCTGACCTCAGGGTGAGGTTACATTTGAATTATTTTAAAATCACGAATGGAGTGCCATAGATAAAGAGTCTATGTGTCATGAGAGTGCTGTTACTTACCATTTAATTCTTTGGTTTTTCCTTCTACAATTCCCAATAGTCATTAGCCGAATAAGGGATTTCAACTGATCTGCATTTTCAGTGTACCCTCTTCTGTGTATTGCATGATTTACCCCATGTCCACACTTTCAACTACTGTCTGGGCTAGTGGTATCTTAAGCTCTCCTTTTATTAACCCCTACTTTTATTTAATTCTCTCTGTTTCATTTAACCTTTTACTATTCTGCTCATGTACCTGCTCATCAAGATGCTTAAGTTATCACCTCTGATTGCTTACTGTTTTGTTCTTTCAGTTTTCCTCTTCTCCCTTGTCTATGTTATGTATTGTTTACTGTTTTGTTCTTTCAGTTTTCCTCTTCTCCCTTGTCTATGTTATGTAGAATGTTCAACTAACTCATAACAAAAAATAAAAGATCCAATTCACTTATATTAGTGGCTGGCTCTGGTGAGCATTCATGTCTGTGAGTGTGTGATAATGTTTGTGTGCTGACTACTTGCGTCATGGGCAATGGGACAACATACTAAGTTGTGAGGATGTCAGGGCTCTAGATCGATCCACAGGTACACCCTGTCAATGGCAAGTATTATTAGGAGATGTAGTCTGTATGCCTGTCACACTAAACACACACAGGAGGCCATAGTCAAGGTGCTCCTGCCTCAAAGGGAACAGATTCTCACTGGTACCACCTCTATGATCTCTCTAGACATTGTAGTTTACGTGATCATCTTCCCAGCATCCTACTCTTCCTGACCTGAGCACTGTATTCCTACTCCAGAGATACTCCTTCCTATTCCTCTCTCTTGACGTCCAGTGCTGGATGATTCCTCACCCAGTTACGTGATACTCTTTAGGTGATAAAAAGAAAATTACATGCTATTAAAGCACACAAATTAATACTCATCTTTCTCTTTCAATCTGTTCAAGTTAACAGTATTAAAATTTTTGCCTGCCATACAAGCACATAAGACTACAGAATTCCAAAAGACAAAAGATCTTAATTCTAAAGTTTGCAGCCTGTAGCTGATAAATATTGCTAATCATCTGAATGCGCTGTTCTGCCCCAGAATTCAGATTAACAGCTATGTATGGGTGGTCAACTAGCACCTTTTTAAATACATAGAGTCCATTGTACAATAGATAGAAATTAGCAATACTTTCTTTCAGCAAATATGCTTTAGGGTGACTCCTTACCAATAGTGAATCCCCTTCTTGATAATGGCTTTCTTGGCAGTTCTATCATATTTCCCTGTCCTGAGAAGTCCCTTTCTTCTAATGTTTCTCAAAGTCACTACTATTTTAGTTTGAAGATCATCTTCTGGAGAAAGCTTGAAGTGAGGTATGCATTTGACCCAATGCAAATGTGTGGCAAACCAGTGTAGTCACTTCAGCTGCCTAGCTTATCTGAAGTAACATCCATGGAGTTCACTGTCACATGGCACACAATTGTCCTGTTTTTGCTTGTGCCTTGCTGCTGCACCTCAGTGGCCCAACCATGAGTGTAACTGGTTTGTGAAAGATAGTTTCTGGAGTGATCTCAGAGACACTAGCATCAGTCACCTGTTGTGCATGTTCCCCATTGTTGTTCTGCAGAGGCACCCACAGCCAGTGATTTGCTTGTTGATTCCACCCTCTAGTATTCATAAATCATATCAATGCAGTGTTCCTGTCATTTTGACTGACTGATCACTTGTGTGGCCTGAGCAATTTAGGTTATGACCATGGCTCCTTTGTGACTGATTGTTTCTTGTATTTATCCCTTCATCGGCAGGCAGTTGACAATTTCTTTTTTGCTGAAAGTCATCCAAAGTTCACAAAACCACAAATGACTACTTCATATTAACAATGGGAACACTCAACGGCTGTTGCCGTGCCCATTTTAGTATTCGGTGGTAGAGTTCAGATACCTCCTCAAAATCTGTGGGAGGCTCCAGATGACGCACTGCCGCCACCTCACACAAGAAGAAGTAATGTAATGCCCTACCACAAGGGTTGTAAGATGCATCCATGATAAAAAAAACTCCTAACATTTTGTTGATGTGGCTGGTTCCATTGCTCAGCCAAAAAACTCCATCTTTAGTTGCACGAAACACACACAGTAGCATCTCATTATTTGCATCAACAAGTTGGCTTGGAGATGAGATGCTGAACAAAAGCTGTGATAGATGGACCACAACTGGTACTCATAGACCCATACCAGTCCTGAAAGTTCTGTAGGGAGTCTTCTGGATGAATTTTCAAATTTAACCCACAAAACTGTTCCCAGTTCAGGGGTGGAATTTGGATATGAAGGCAGAAATTTGTAGGTGTCTAATTTATTAGTTCTTCCTTGACCAAATTCTGTGAAGAAGTTCCCACGGGAATCAGCAGTGCTCTTTCTGTTGAGGTGAATGAATTTATTCCAGTTGTTTTTCACATCCTTGCAGGTATTCCTTAGTGTGTACACAGGCATTACAACAAGCCTGGGCTGAAGTTGATCTGCACACTTACTGCCATCTGATATAAAAGCTGTCTGTTTTAGCACACTGCCTGACTGAGTGATGTCGCCTCCTGAAATGGCTAGATCATCTGAGTGCTAGGCAACACATACATTCCTGCACCAGAAACAAGATTCTGTTGGTCAACCTTCTTGCATTGCAAGTTATCACTAATTTTATCATCAGGCGTATTTCTATTTCAGCATATGATGCTGTGATATTTTCATTAAAGCCTGGTTGAAACTTTACTAGTTTTCTCTCATCATCACCACTCTTGGCTCCATAGGTGAGAATGATTCTGCACACCCAGAAAAGACAATTCAAGTTTCCTCCACACTTTTGCATTCTGTCCCTAAATTTGAATAGCAATGTTGGTTACCTGTTCCTCCATGCCCAAAAATTTTCATCTACAGAACTTAATTTTATTTCTAAAGTCTTCTGTGTTTGCTTATTATCTGTAAGCAAAGCTCAGGACCTCTCCCTGAATCTGAAGATCCATTGCCTGAGCATGTAGGTGCCAATGAATTTCATTGCTGTGTCCATGAAAGGCTGAAAAAATGTGTATTTTACAGATTGTAGGGCTTGGAACTGTTGGTTGAGCAGGTTTTAAAGTTGTGCACTTAATTTATCACTTTTCTCATCTAGCATTGTGCTGAACTCAGAAATTTGAGAATTTAAGTTTGCACACATGGCGGCCAGCAACTGATCCGAGATACCTTGCAAGTCAGAGTGAACAATAGCTGGTTGATGAGTGGCACTTGCCTTTGCTTTTCTGCAACTGGCAACACTGACAACTGCATGTCAGTTTCCTTAATGTCAGTGTGCTGTGATTCAATGGCAGCTGTGGCAGCGTCACCATTGCTGGCAGTGTCAGAGGCAGTGGAGATGGCACTATCATCATCTCAGCAACGCCAGAGGTGCCATCAATGTTCAACACAGGATGGTGCAGCAAGCTGCTACCATCAGTGGGTTAGGCAGGAACAACATCCTTGTCTGCTGGGCTATCAAGGTGGTCCATTGATGCCTCTGCATGGACTGATGCCCTTGTCCCAGTAGTGGTTCGGACCTGCTTCTGCGAAGGCCGAACACTGGGATGGCTCACCCTGTGCAGTGCCAGGCCAGCCCTCTGAGTTGCCAGCCAGGCTGCTTGTTCAGTGTTGCAACCTTTACCTCACAGCTGCAGTTGATATAAGTACACAAGGAAGGAAAAGCCTATGGTCACCACTTGCAGTGTGGTTAACGTGAAATAAATTGTTCTTCTGTCACCAGTACTGACTTGGCAAATTATGACCAACGACAATTGGATTTCTTTTAAAGTGACAGATCACACTTGAATAACACTGACTTGTAGATTTGTACAAAAGAATCATAGACAACTGTGGTGTAATATTGGTAACCGACTGTTACTGTTATCAAAACACTCAATGTGTCTGCAGCATCTGGGATTAAAGAATAATAAATGACCTCACAGCTTTTGCCTATCAGACACAGAGATAGTCACTCACCTAAAAATGTATGGCTCATTGACTGCGTAGGCTGTCAGATTCTTCTTCAACTGGTGGGGGTGGTGATGTCTAGAGGTTGTTCAGTTAATAGAAAGAGGACAGGAGAAAGCAACACTCAGAGGCATTTTGATATGTTAATTTAAAAATATATAGTAACGAAAGAGAACACAATTTGAGGTAATGCTGTTACAAAAACTGAGTGAGGTAGCACAGTGGTTAACACACTGGACTCGCATTCGGGAGAATGATGTTTCAGACCAGGGTCCAGCCATTCTGATTGGGGTTTTCCATGATTTTCCTAAACCTCTTAAGGCAAATGCTGGGATGCTTCCTTTGTAAGGGCATGGTCACTTTTCGTCTCTACCATTCCCTAATTCGAGTTTGTGCTCTGTCTCTAATGACGTTGTTGTCGATGGGACATTCAAAACTAATCTCCTCCACCTATTACAAAAGTTATGTTTGTATCATAAATGGCGAGATTCTATCCTGCCTGTAGGTCAGGAAATATATAAGATAAGCACGTTTGTAGTTCAAGAGAGCAATTAAATTGAGAACTAATCCCAGAGGAAGAGAGAGAGAGAGAGAGAAATCTACCTTGCTCATTGCAAAAGCAGTCCAAGGGAGTTGATGCGCAAAAGTAGAAAAGTGGCACAATGTAAATTAGTATCTTACTGCTGACGGATTCATGGTACTAGACACAAGAGTGGTACTTTGATTAACAGCGTGTGAGCAACCACCTAAGATGTGGCAAGATTCCGGTCAGTATTCTGGTACTGATGACATTTCATAGCACTTGGATGTTACATGAGCCTGCTTCCCAAGCGATGAAAAAATAGGCTTGACTAAGATATTGACAACTTCCGTGTTACTGCTACTTGTGAAGCAGCACGCTTTGCATCTTCAAACATCTGCATATGACTGGGCTGAGAGATGCCTCTAAGGACTTTTGATACCTTGGCTTCCTCTCCAAAGTGCACTTGTGTGAAATATGAAATGGTGCCAAATGCCAACATATCTGGAGGGTCTGGAGCTAACAGTTCCTGTGTCCTGGACTGAAGGCCTGGATTGATCATTTAAAGATTAGGTCACCAGGCCTCTTTCGGGGCCAACTCTCCGAAATAAATGGCATATTCGTGGCCTCATGTAACTACTGACCATCTGGCCAAATCTGAATGTAACGGCAACAGAGTCATAAGACAATACGCCAGCTTGAGGAATTTTAACATAAATTAAAGGGTGAACAGGAAAAATAGTTAGCCCACCCCTCCCCTCCCACCCGACAGTCTCCTTTGATGGCATGTCAGTGTGATTTGAGGCTCAGAGAAAATTAACCTTAATGGTAAAATTGAGTGATTTAATTATCGAACCTTTAAATTAATAAACTGATAGGTTCATATTTGGTGTCAGTCAAGCCGTTTATTAATTTAAAATTAATAAACTGATAGGTTCGATATTTTTCGTAGCATTGGAAAACGTAGTGTTGCGCCACAGAAAGCTATCATAAGCGAATGTAAAAATTTAAAAAAAATTTAAAGTTTCCTCCAGTCAGTGCTGAGTCACGGTAAGCCAGACTCAAGTGCAGTGTTACAATTGGATTGTCATACAGGCAGGAGAGCCGACACCGCAATGTCGTAGCACACAACAGAGGTTATTGCCTCACATCGCTTGAGTGAGAGGTGTTCTGAGACCTCGCCCTCTAATTGAAGTTCTGCTGTCTGATCTAACCAGTAAAATTCCGGTATCAGGTCTCTTCCCAGGATCCAGTGCTAATAAGTTGTGCAAAGGATTTTCGATAACGTGATCTGGTGTAAGAAGGCCTCAGCACTGTATCCAGAGTGGGGTCTCTCTGACTCTTCTGTAACTCCTTCTTATGGCATGGGGTTTGCTGCTTATCAAAGCAAGCTCATTGCCGATAACATATGATGGTTCACATTAACGGTCATCCCTATTGGTTGGCAAGGTCCAAGGATGAGTGAGGATATCAGTCGGATAATGATGCGTCCCTATCATAAGTACATAAGTGAGAAGTCGCACGGTAGGTATGTTGTGATTGCATGGCAAGGAATTGACAGAGAATGAAGACAACAACATCATTGGGGCAGAGCGATCTTTATGGAGGATGCAACTTCCATCCAAGCGAATAAATTATCGCGCCTATCCATCCCTAGCGTGCTGATACGCTGAAGTAGCAATATATCCTTACAGGGAGCTGTCTTGGTTGTCGTCGAACCATTGTATCTCGACGTGGCTCCCTGTCACTGCTGGTTGTGCGTGCATTCCACTGCCGCCATTTGACTCCGAATCCCTAATCTTTCTCCCAAAATGTAACTTTTCTACTTGCCGTCTGATTCAGAACATCTTGTCGCGCATCTGAAATTTCCTCGATCTTCTGTTTTCCCGCCAACCTTGCCCTGTACTATAATTTTATAAAGTATCTCCCACTCCCTCCATCGCCTCCGCAAAAACTCTCCCTATCAACTTCTCCTACACCTCTACTCAAAAAGTGGAATTCAGGATGGACGTCACAGCCGACTAGCAATGACAGGGCATGTTCTTCCCGCCAGAGCAATATCGCCACCACGAGAAAACAAAAGGGAAAAAGTAGGTTTTGCTCTCTTAACATCAGTTAGAAGAGTCACTAGCTCCGCAATAATGCCAGAGATGGTGGCGTTTTTTGTTCTGCTTTCAAAAGATGTTATCTGATGTAGAGTCTATACTCCTGCATGCTGAGAATAGCTTTTCCCTAAATTATTCACGTCACTGGCGAGTTTTTGCCCGTCCACCTGTGGACGCTCCATGGTGTCCGCAGGCCGGACTGGAGGAAACGGGGAGGACATTGCATTTTTACCACCATAATTGCATTCTTTCACATTGTCCGAGGCCAGGGTGGGCCAATGTTTCACGCCTGTCCATCTGCTCACACAAAGACCGTACTGCCACTTTCTCCTTGTAGTGAGTTCCCTGCCCAGCTATGAAAAGACACTTCTGTCTGCGTCTCACAGGAGCGACCCCTGTGATGGTCGTCCCCCTTTTTGTTTTTCTCGTCTGCTCCAGATGGCCCAGCGTCCAATTTTTTCACCTCCACGTATAGAAGCCCAGTAGAGAAAGAGGAAACGTAGATAATTAGTACTACCCCTGCATCGCTGCCGTATCCAGACTTATGATTTCAAACGCAAGTGTCACAGTATACCTGTTATTAGCATACTATTCCATTCTGCATGTCACACGGGTGAGATCTGGCCAGAGAGCAAGGGTAGCCACGTCTCAGTATGAATCGCCAGTTCAGTAAGATGACCTTACTGTGCAGGAAACATGACATCATTTTGACAGCGCTACTAGATTCTAAAACAACGTGTAAATCTTACACAGTGACGCCTTTCAGCCTTCTGATACTGCAGAAAAGCATCAAACTGAAGAGCTGAAAGTCATTGGTGGGACGCCAAGGTGCGGTGAAGACAGCAGACAAACCTAAAAAACGAGGGCACGTGCGCTCCTCCTTGCCAAGACATAAGATGACTGCCTTCTACAGACAATTGTAAATGCTCATGCTTCCAAGCCCTTTTGTGTTGCAGTTACAGTGAGCCAACATCGAAGCAGGACTGGTGATGTGCTATCATCCGCCAGATTACTGCTACATCTCAGCCCACAGCCAGCCTTACTTTGTACTTACCCCTTGGCGCTAAATCCCCTGTAGGGCCTTGGCCTCCTGGACAATCTCCACCCACTCTTCTCTGCTGGCTCTCCATCTTCTAGCTCCCATTCTTCTGAAGTGCTCCTTCACGTTGTCTAGCCATCTGGTCCGTGGTCTGCCCCTTATAAGGCGTCCACCTGGTTTTCCTTTGAAAACTTTGATTGCGCTGCTCTCCACCACTCTTTCTACATGTCCGAACCAGCGAAGCGTTTTACTCTTTATTCCTGTCACGATATCTGGTTTGTCGTACTACTCTATGATCTCCTTGTTATTTCTGATTTGCCAAAAACCCGTATCATTCACTAGCCCGAAGATTTTCCTAACTATCTTCCTTTCTCATCTCTGCAACAACTCCTCATCATTTTGCGTCATTGTATGGTCCCCGAATCATACATCACTACACGTCTTATTACTGTATGATTCACTGTCAGCTTCAGATTCCTACTTAAGGCTTCTTGCTTTAAATACTTTAATTAGTGCAAAGTAGCTCCTGTTACCAACTGTAATCCTTGCATGTATTTCTTCTCTCGTATAATTATTCTCAGTTACCAGTGACCCAAGATATTTAAAGCACCAAACAGAAGAGCTGAAACCCATTGGTGGGACACCAAGGTGCTGTGAAGACAGCTGACAGACCTAGAAAACGAGGGCACATTCGCTCATCCTTGCCAAGACATAAGATGACTGCCTTCGACAGACAACTGTAAATGCTCGTGCTTCTGAGCCTTTCTCTGTTGCAATTACAGTGAGCCAACATCGAGTCAAGACTCGTGATCATTCGTGAGATTACTGCTACCTTCGAGATTGCAGCTGGTCTGGTGGAATAAGCTGCTGTCTCTCATCTGCTGATGTGAAGACTTTGAGCCTTCTGCTAGTGGCACTGGCTCACTGGGGCAGGACTGATGGCTTTTGACACACTGTCACCCTGTCGCTGTACTTGGGAGTTGCACTAGCTGCTCCCGCACCTGACTCATACCTGTTAGCTGACACTGGCGTCCACAGCCTTGATCTGATGGAGAAGCCATGTTGTAACTCTACAGTACCATCGCCTTTCCATGCGGAACTGCTGTAAACTGACTGGGACAGTCTCTATGAGGTCCTCAAGCATGACCTAATCACAAGCATCGCTGAGCCGCTGGGCGTCAACGCTGCACGAGCGATGCCTGAAGCCAACTAGTCGGGCTACCCTGCATGGCGCCGCTCTGCTGTGACCCCACCAACAGCCTTGGGAGACTGCTGAGCTGTGCACGTCAGCAGCTCAGTGTTTACACCACTCTGCTTTCAGAGTCCATAGCCCTCTTTGCTGCTGCCGTGGAGAAGACAATTGTAAACCAAAGCTCGTAAATGTCTAATTCGCCAATGCTGTCTCATTAGTACCCACGAAGACTGACAGGTCCTCACCACAAAGCTCCACACTTCATCCTCCTGCATCCGCGAGGGTTACAGCTCACCGACCCTTATAGCAGTATTTGTGGCCTGCTCATGAATAGTCTATGGGTTTTCATGCTATTTTACTCTCTGAAAATTGGCTGATGAATATGAAAACTCATATAAATAAAAATATGAACACTTTCATTAAAAAGATTATCTTTTATGAGAGACTTTCCAGTCTGCATCATCATGCATGCTGTCTGCTGTATTTATGCCAGTCTAAATGAATTGCGCCACTATATCTAATGGTTAACCAGTTACATTCTGTTGCCCATTCCGGATTCATGGCATACTTGAGGAACTGTGGCCCCATACTTCCCGCTTACCTCACAATTCGCTAACTCCATCATTTCTTCATAGACAAGGAATGTTCGGCCCTGTCCATGCAGCAACTTTAACGTCATGATTCACCATGTAAGTAATTTGCTCTAATGATTCTAACACTAATTCGATCATAGTTATATCAAACGCTTTTTCTGATTTAACATATCTAACCTGATAATGTGGCTTCTAGGCTTTGAATGCGGTCGTTAAATAAATTATGTACAAGAGCAACCAAGCGGTTGTTACTGAAGATGTCAACTTCTATTAAAAATTTCTTTGAGAGGCTCCGCACCTGTTGCCTACATTTTTCAAACATTATCTAAACCTTCATGCTCTTATACCCTGCCCTCCATAAGTCTGAAAACACCGAGTGACTGACAATGGAAAGAAAATATATAATATTACATAGGTAAATGCAAATATTAGATTTTAAAATAGTCACCGTTTTCATTATTCACTACCTTGCTTACTCCCGGCATGGGTCAATTTTGCAAGGATTTCAGTTGAAATTAGTCTCCATTATTATTGCAGGACGTCCCACAAGTGTGTCCTTTTCCTGATTATCTGTTTTCAAATCATCCTGACAACTCATCCCGTAGTAGCTCCATTGAGGTACAAACAGGAGACTAGGAAGGCCACTCCATGTTTTACAAAACCTTCTGAACCTCTAGAGACTTCACAAATTCCTGACACAGGCAGGATGTGTGTTTCAGGTAGTTGTCTTGCTGCAAAGCAAACCCTTTCCCGATCAGACGCAAACCAAACCAAGTGTCTTGATATGCGCTGGAGAATGGCATGATGATCTGTTTGGTTGTCCACCGCTGGTAGCTGAGTAGTCAGCGCGACGGAATGTCATACCTAACGGCCCACGTTCGATTCCCGGCTGAGTCGGAGATTTTCTCCGCTCAGGGACTGAGTGTTGTGTTGTCCTTATTATCATCATTTCATTCCCATCGACACGGAAGTCGCCGAAGTGTCGTCAACTCTAATGACCTGCAACAGGCGAACGGTCTACTAGACGGGAGGCCCTAGCCACACTGCATTTCCATTCAGTTTGGTTTATTTTTCCATCTACTTTCACCAAGTCTCCGACTTCATTCCCTCCAAAAGATCCCCATACCAACACAGATCCACATGCATGCTTCACAGTTGGAATTATGCACTGAGGATTCAAACATTCATGGGGTAAACGGCGTATGAATTGGCGGCGTCTCCTTTCTAATATCTCCAACTTGGATTCATCAGTGAGTAAGACTCTTTCCCAATCTTTTGCAGTCCACTGTTGGTGTGTCGTAGGCTACTGTGGCCTTTTCTTGCTGTTAACAGGGCGCAACAATGGTTTCCTTGCTGTTGCATAACCCTGGAGGTTGTTTTCTGCCAGGTTCCGTCTCGCTGTTGACTCATTCACTGGAGCAGCCGTAATCGTGTTTAGTTCAGGAGTCATTAACGGACAGTTTTGAATCTATTACGTTTAATGGTTACTACCAAACACTTTTCCTGGCGTTCTGTTGTTTTCTGCTGCTCAGCAAGGACGGTCGTCATAGGAGCCTATAACTCGATGCCAGTTTGTGGTCTTGACAACTCCGGTGACGGAAATTTTCCATTTTTTTGATATTTGTCGGACAGTGTTGCCTTATTGGTGTAAAGTGATCATCTTTGCCCGCGAATCATGAGGACTTTGGCACTTTTGGGCCATTTTCGTTTACTTTCGCTGAGTGTATTACCTCCTCTCGCTGCAAGTCCTACCTTCATACAAACGGAACTACAAGCGAACAGTGCTGTAAACAGCCGGCCGCTGTGGCCGAGTGGTTCTAGGCGCTTCAGTCCGGAACCGCGCTGCTGCTACGGTCGCAGGTTCGAATCCTGCCTAGGGCATGGATGTGTGTGATATCCTTAGGTTATTTAGGTTTAAGTAGTTCTAAGTATAGGAGACTGATGACCTCAGATGTGCTTAGACCCATTTGAAGTACTGTAAACAACGTACCTCTACACAGTCGTGCCATCTTCGGGCTCCACCTTGCATCTTTAGTGAAACTGCTTGGACAGGTAAACTCAGTTTATATCAGTACCAATATGTACCAATATTTACGTGTAAGTACAATAATTATCTGCACAATAATTTGTCATTATTAATGTTATCTGAAAACACCATTCTGTATTCTAACCAGTAACACATCACTCCCATCTTGCTCTGTTGTACACTGATGAGCCAAAAACACTGGTACAACTGGCTAATACCGTGTAGGATCTCCGCGAGCGCACAAAATGGAAATGAGCGTGCGGCATTGTGGGCCGGGAGTCCCCCATTCGGGGAAGTTCGACCGCCGAGGGCAAGTACTTATTGCATTCGATGCGACATTGGGCGACTTGCGCGTCGGAGATGGGGATGAAATGATGATGAGGACAAAACAATACCCAGTCCCTGGGCGGAGAAAATCTCCTGCCCCAGCCGCGAATCGGACCCGGGGCCCTTGGCGTGACATTCCGCTACGCTGACCACTCAGCTAACCGGGGGGAGGGGGGGGGGGGGGGGAGTCGAGCACACAGAAGTGCCGCAAAACGACGTGGCATGGACTCTACTAATGTATGAAGTAGCGCTGGAGAAAATTGACACCATGAATCCTGCAGGGCTGTCCATAAATTCGGAAGAGTACGAGGGGATGGAGATCTCTTCTGAACAGCATGCTGCAGGGCATCCCAGAAATGCTCAATAATTTTCATTTCTGGGGAGTTTGGAGGAAGTGTTTATACTCAGAAGAGTGTTCCTGGAGCCACTCTGCAGCAAATCTGGACGTGGGGGGGGGGGGGGCGGGGGGGGGGGGGTGAGGGGGGGTATTGTACTGTCCTGTTGGAGTTGCGCAAGTTCGTCGGATTGCACAGTGGACATGAATGGGTGCAGGTGATCAGACAGGATGCTTACATACATGTCACCTATCAGAGTCGTATCTAGGTGTATCAGGGGTCCCCTACCACTCCAACTACACACACACCACATCATTACAGAGCCTACACAAGTTTGAACAGTCCTATGCTGACATGCAGGGTCCATGGATTCACGAGGTTGTCTCCGTACCCATACATATCCATGTGCCCAATACAACTTGAAACGAAACTCGTCCGACCAGGCAATATGTTTCCAGTTATCAACAGTCCAATGTCGGTGTTGACGGGCCCAGGCGAGGAGTAAAGTCTTGTGTCGTACAGTCATCAAGGGTACACGAGTGGGCCTTTGGCTCCGAAAGTCCATATCGAGGATGTTTCGTTGAATGGTTCGGACGCTGGCACTTGCTGATGGCCCAGCATTGAAATCTGCAGGAATTTGCGGAAGGGTTGCACTTCTGTAACGTTGAACGATTCTCTTCAGTCGTCGTTGGTCCCTTTCTTGCAGAATATTTTTTCCGGCCGCAGCGATGTCAGAGATTTGATATTTTACTGGATTTCTGATATTCACGGTACACTCGTGAACTGATCGTACGGCAAAACCCAAACTTCGTCGCTACCTCGGAGATGCTGTGTCCCATCGCTCGTGCGCCGACTTCACTTAAAGCCTGATAACCTGCCATTGCAGCAGCAGTAACCGATCTAACAACCGCGCCAGACAACTGTTGTCTTATATAGGCTTTGCCGACCGCAGCGCCGTATTCTGCCCGTTTACATATCTCTGTATTTGAATACGCAAGCCTATACAGTTTCTTTGGCGCTTCAGTGTAACACGCAACATGGTGTTTCCAGACGTGTGGAGGAAAGCGTATATTCAAGAGGAGAAACAGAAACCAGAAAACGGAGTGGTGAACAGATTGCAAATTTGGAAAGGGTGAAATTTGGGATTTTGAAAGATTGAGAAAAGACTACTTTTGCTTTCTTTACAAGGCGAAGGTGGTTTTTGCGCAAGGTTGAACACTCGTGCTCGTCTAACTTTCAGTTACGTGTGTAGCAAGCTTTTCACAGCACACGGAAAAAACGCATTTGCCGCAGTGCCTGTGTGAGGAGGTACGTGTGAGTGCATTCCGTGCAGTACAGGACCGCGCCGTGAATGGGGGGCGCTCGCAGCTGCGCCGCTATTTCTGCCGCCTGCGTGACGTCAGCACTCGTGACCAGCAAAAGACGGTGTATACACGCGACGGCGCCGAACCCGCGCTTACTTTCCGTCAGATTACGTCAGTTCCTCTGACTCGAATCTCCAACGAGTCGCCCTGTTTCTTTACGGCTGGCCGCCCTACGTATGGTGAATTATGGCTAGGTCGTAGCATTGTTGCAGATTTCCTGTTGTGTACACATTATTTTTAATTTCTTTACTGTCCTTTTGATATCTGCCCATACAACCATCTACTAAATAACTGTAATTGGTTGCACTTAATTTTTAATAATTCTTCGGTAATTTATCAATTTATTTATTTGTGTCAGTAGCGTTATATACTACTGGCCATTAAAAGTGCTGCACCACGAAGATGGCCTGCTACAGACGCGAAATTTAACCGACAGGAAGAAGATGCTGTGACATGCAAATGACTAGCTTTTCAGAGCATTCACACAAGGTTGGCGCCGCTGGCGACACCTACAACCTGCTGACATGAGAAAAGTTTCCAACCGATTTCTCTTACACAAACATCAGTTGACCGGCGTTGCCTGGTGAAACGTTGTTGTGATGCCTCGTGTAACGAGGAGAAATGCGTAACATCACGTTTCCGACTTTGATAAAGGTCGGATTGTAGCCTATAGCGATTGCGGTTTATCGTATCGCGACATTGCTGCTCGCGTTGGTCGAGATCCAATGACTGTTAGCAGAATATGGAATCGCTGTGTTCAGGAGGGTAATACGGAACGCCGTGCTGGATCCCAACGGCCTCGTATCACTAGCAGTCGAGATGACAGGCATCTTATCCGCATGTCTGTAACTGATCGTGTAGCCACGTCTCGATCCCTGAGTCAACAGGTGGGGATGTTTGCAAGACAACAAGCATTTGCACGAACAGTTCGACGACTTTTGCAGCAACATGGACCATTTAGCTCGGAGACCACGGATGCGGTTACCCTTGACGCTGCATCACAGACAGGAGCACCTGATATGGTGTACTCAACGACGAACCTGGGTACACGAATGGCAAAACGTCATTTTTTCGGATGAATCCAGGTTCTGTTTACAGAATTATGATGTTCGCATCCGTGTTTGGCGACATCGTGGTGAACTCACGTTGGAAGCGTGTATTCGTCATCGCCATACTGGCGTATCACCCGGCGTGATGGTATGGGGTGCCATTGGTTACACGTCTCGGTCACCTCTTGTTCGCATAGACGACACTTTGAACAGTGGACGTCACATTTCAGATGTGTTACGACCCGTGGCTCTACCCTCCATTCGATCCCTGCAAAACCCTACATTTCAACAGGGTAATCCACGACCGCATGTTGCAGGTCCTGTACGGGCCTATCTGGATACAGAAAATGTTCGACTGCTGCCCTGGCCAGCACATTCTCCAGGTCTCTCACCAATTGAAAACGTCTGGTCAATGGTGGCCGAGCAACTGGCTCGTCACAATACGCCAGACACTACTCTTGATGAACTGTGATATCGTGTTGAAGCTGCATGGGCAGCTGTGCCTGTACACGCCATCCAAGCTCTGTTTGACTCACAGCCCAGGCGTATCAAGGCCGTTATTACGGCCAGAGGTGGCTGTTCTGGGTACTGATTTCTCAGGATCTATGCAACGAAATTGCGTGAAAATGTAATCAGATGTCAGTTCTAGTATAATATATTTGTCCAATGAATATCCGTTTATCATCGCCATTTCTTCTTGGTGTAGCAATTTCAGTGGCCAGTAGTGTAACTGTAACAACATTGCGTACAAAAAAAGAACAAATATATCTACACAAAATATAAAATCCTCTGGTGCGTATTTCTTTCTATATGTGTAGGCTAATCTCAGGAACTGCTGTAGGGATTTTGATACGATTTTCACTGGTGGTCAATGATTCACGAGGAACGTCTGCGTGTGTAATTTATTAGGACAATCGTCCTGCCGTAGATTCTTCATTCTACGCGTGCAAATCTTGGATGGGTCGTTTATATAGTCAACCAGAACTCGACCTACAAACTTTCAGAACTCGTATATGGACTAAATTAAGGGTCCGCAGCTCGTGGTCGTGCAGTAGCGTTCTCGCTTCCCACGCCCGGGTTCCCGGGTTCGATTCCCGGCGGGGTCAGAGATTTTCTCTGCCTCGTGATGACTGGGGTTGTGTGATGTCCTTAGGTTAGTTAGGTTTAGTTAGTTCTAAGTTCTAGGGGACTGATGACCATAGATGTTAAGTCCCATAGTGCTCAGAGGCATTTGAACCATTTGAACTAAATTAAGGAAAAATGTATGGTGAACACAACTCTTGTACTGAATAAGTTTCCACACATTTTAATTATGCATTATAGAGTACAAGTTTACAGAACTTTTTTTTGCTCCATACTACCCATCTATCATCAAAAATATTGAAAGCAAAGAGCTTACAATAGAAGAGATGTTTTACAAAAACTGAACATGAACAAGTGCTCATAGCTCTTAGGATATGCAGTTAATGCCCATTTTTACGTGACATTTGTTTCTTGTTTCGGCACATACTACCATGTCTGAAAATTTGTCATTGGAGTTCTGGCTTCCTCGTACATACCGTGCGTTCGTCTTAAGAGCTGTCAAAAGCATTTACGTTGATGTCTCGGCAGACATTTACAAATTAGTCATATGATGTTCGAATCGGCCACCGTTGCATGAGTAACAGAAAAAGACTATTTGGATAGCCCGCACGTAAGGGAAATATTTTGGACTCGATGGCTACAAACAGACCTTACCATATCGACAGTTTCACTGAAGTGGCAGGTAATATCGACGGATAGCTCGTTATATCTAAGCTTGTACAAGAATCTATGAGGAAGGCAACGAGAGATTTGATACTTCGCAAAGCAAGGAAGATCGCACTCTGTCACTCCTACTAAACAACCTGGTGATTCCTCTTAGGGTCTTCTCTGTCTCTTCCAATACAAAAATTGGGTAAGGGCTCCATACAAGTGAACAATATTCAAGAATAGGCTGTTTGTCCTATGTTAAAAATATGATTCGGACTGTTGTTATTCTGATTGATTAAACATTAAATATCGTTTCAGGTCAACATTCTCAGAAAATATCTATTATTTTTATGTAATTAAAGCTTAAAAATCATTAAATATCAATATCTGGTCACGTGATAGCAAACGCTCTGTTACTGGCCGATGCTCTGCTGACGACACAGTCTAGGATTAAGACGAAGCTATAATTGTGGTACAGAAGCGTTGGCCGAACGTACGAGATTTTTGCTTATTTTTACTGCAATCAGTTTAGCTATTGAGTGATCGAAAACGCAATTACAACTTTTAAGTAACGATTGAAAGGAATTTTTTGAACGCTGATAGTGGAAGCCTTGCGAAAGTTGAGTGGCGGTGTGTGCTACGTCGGACTTTCTTTTCCATGGTCCCTGCAACATCATTACACACTCTCAAAACTATGGAATTCTAGAACTCTTGCAAATGGGTCAGTGTATTATAACTAGATTATGGACTACCAGTCATGAGCTACGACCCAAAGCACAAAAAAGTTATTCTTGGTAAAACTTGGGTGCTGATTACCTGTGTAGAAGGCACTCAGCAGAGACAATGCATTTGATAGGCCTTCCGTGGCGCTACGGATAGCGCATACGACTGTAGTGCAAGAGATC
The DNA here is from genome assembly GCF_023897955.1 of Schistocerca gregaria. Classification (NCBI taxonomy): domain Eukaryota; kingdom Metazoa; phylum Arthropoda; class Insecta; order Orthoptera; family Acrididae; genus Schistocerca; species Schistocerca gregaria. The sequence goes on along the minus strand of NC_064926.1, from coordinate 316,064,230 downwards.
ACATGTCCGAATAACGGAAGGGACGTATACTTTTTGAAAGTTTTAGACGCAATAGGAAAATAGGGTTAGCAAGAACTGATTGCAGCAGTTGTTTCGATTGTGGGGTGTATAACACGTAGCTTCAGAGTAGTCTTAGTCTGAGAAACAGACGCATTTACTTTGCAAACGAACAATTCAATTTTTGGAAAGCACTGCCAGTAGTGAAGATATGTCCGTATGTCCACAGTACAGCGAGTTGTTGAAAGATGAGTTGATACTGAGAGATATGAAGCGGGTACAACCTGCAGTGACACGAACGTAAGCGAGGTGATGTTTGTGAGTGTAAAATAACGTTAGCATCCGAAGCAGACGTGCTTCATCTTTAAATAAAATGATGAAACTGCAACAGTTTAAACAATAAGGATCCTAGCCAGACAGTAAGAAGATGAAAACATAGTTTCTAAGAAAGTAAAAAGTGTGTGATTACATTAACTTGAAAATATCTTTTTGAACGTGACGTGTGTGAACAGCGATTGCAAATAAAAGCGCATGTAAAAGGCAAGAAAAACACAATAATAATCTGTTTCTGATCGGTGTGGTGAAGTTTTGTAATTGTAATTTGGTTTTCATATGATACGACCGTCGAGTCGTTTTACAAGTAAATCATATATTCTTTCAAGTTAGATTCTAACCAGCGTACTATGGACATCGTCTTATAAAATTCGACGGTTTATCGCTCTAACAACCTTTTTTATCTTATTTTGTTCGTTATCTTTCTTTCCTTTGTTCGGGACATACGTCCCATGACACCCATTGAAATTAATCATTGACCCATTTACTCAGTTTTTTATTACAGAGGGCAGCTAATCCTCTGACCGAACACGCTGAGCTACCGAATAATTGAGGTGTTATTGGGTAAAGTGACAAATTTTACTAGGAGTTTAATTTATTGAATGACGCTATCCTTCGTTGTAACAGTGGGAGGAGCGTATCTCGGAGATAAGTTAATGTTAACTTCACAGTGCAATACACTTTTAATTACGTTACAGAACTTGGGTGTCGACGTAGTGGCAATTTGCCGATACAGAGCAACCACATTTTACGCATCTTCTCATTCTCTGCACACTCAAAAACAACTTCTCAGACGTTTTTCGACATCTATTTGATCAGTATGGTACTACACACAATTTTAACCCATTTTCCGAGACGTCAGCGAGCTAGCCAGTGACGTCACAGGTATCACATGATTCGAATGGAGCATATTAGCGGGCATTCAAATTATTTGAATTTCATTTTCGTTTTTTATAAAGGAATACCGCAATTCAAGAGGAAAAAAGCGGGTTAGGAGTATAAAAGGAAATAATTAATTAATTAAGAAAATTTCCAGAAAACAGTCAAATACCCTGCTACCATAACAAGGGTTTTGTATGTACGTGAATTACACTTTTGTGGGGCTCTTCCAATACATCCGATCCTGGCATTTGCTTCCCCGACCGCTAAATTTATCTGAGCTACCACCTTAAATAATTGCAGATAGCAACTCCCAGGGTACATGAGGGGTTGTATCTGATCCAGTGATTTATATCACCGATCCCGAAGTCAAACTATATCCAATCGTTTCGTCTGCTTACGATCATTACATTGCATTTAGTTACGTTGAGAACCAGCTGCCAATATCTGCACCAGGCACTGAACATTTGCAAGAATCTCTGCGTATTGCACCAAGTTTCTAACCGTGTATAACTAAGTCATCTGCAGAAGCCTCATAGAGCTCTAGATCTTACCCATCAGGTCAAGTACACAGGTTGTTTCAGATAAACTGTTTTTGTCCGTAGCTTACAAAATAGTGAGGGAAATGGAAAGTTGTTTCAATAGTTAAAGGAAATGAACGTTGCTCCTTCTGTGAAGTTATGAACATTATTTATTAATATTTTTCAGAGTTATAAAAATGAGTTAAAAATTTATGTATGGCACTTTTTTCGGTCATTTAGCTGACATACTTAAACTAACTGTCTACAAATCAGTTTTAATTTTTATCAATTTTAGTTAGGGAACTACACTACTGGCCAATAAAATTGCTACACCAAGAAGAAATACAGATGATAAACGGATATTCATCAGACAAATATATTATACTAGAACTGACATCTGATTACATTTTCACGCAATTTCGTTGCATAGATCCTGAGAAATCAGTACCCAGAACAGCCACCTCTGGCCGTAATAACGGCCTTGATACGCCTGGGCATTGAGTCAAACAGAGCTTGGATGGCGTGTACAGGTACAGCTGCCCATGCAGCTTCAACACGATACCACAGTTCATCAAGAGTAGTGACTGGCATATTGTGACGAGCCAGTTGCTCGGCCACCATTGACCAGACGTTTTCAATTGGTGAGAGATCTGGAGAATGTGCTGGACAGGGTATCAGTCGAACATTTTCTGTATCCAGAAAGGTCCGTACAGGACCGGCAACATGCGGTCATGCATTATCCTGTTGGAAAGTAGGGTTTCACAGGGATCGAATGAAGGTTAGAGCCACGGGTCGTAACACATCTGAAATGTAACGTCCACTGGTCAAAGTGAACAAGAGGTGACCGAGACGTGTAACCAATGGCACCACATACCATCACGCCGGGTGATACGCCAGTATGGCGAAGACGAATACACGCTTCCAATGTGCGTTCACCACGATGTCGAAAAACACGGATGCGACAATCATGATGCTGTAAAGAGAACCTGGATTCATCCGTAAAAATGACGTTCTGCCATTCGTGTACCCAGGTTCGTCGTTGCGTACATAATCGCAGGCGCTCCTGTCTGTGGTGCAGCGTCAAGGGTAACCGCATCCGTGGTCTCTGAGCTGATAGTCCATGCTGCTGCAAACGTCGTCGAACTGTTCCTGCAGATGGTTGTTCTCTTGCAAACGTCCCCATCTGTTGACTCAGTGATCGAGACGTGGCTACACGATCAGTTACAGCCATGCGTATAAGATGCCTGTCATCTCGACTGCTAGTGATACGAGGCCGTGGGGATCCAGCACGGCGTTCCGTATTACCCTCCTGAACACAGCGATTCCATATTCTGCTAACAGTCATTGGATCTCGACCAACGCGAGCAGCAATGTCGGGATACGATAAACCGCAATCGCGACAGGCTACAATCCGACCTTTATCAAAGTCGGAAACGTGATGTTACGCATTTCTCCTCGTTACACGAGGCATCACAACAACGTTTCACCAGGCAACGCCGGTCAACTGCTGTTTGTGTATGTTAAATCGGTTGGAAACCTTCCTCATGTCAGCACGTCGTAGGTGTCACTACCGGCGCCAACCTTGTGTGAATGCTCTGGAAAGCTAATCATTTTCATATCACAGCATTTTCTTCCTGTCGGTTAAATTCCGCGTCTGTAGCACGTCATCTTCGTGGTGTAGCAATGTTAATGGCCAGTAGTGTAGAAACTTCCACTTTTTTTTATTTAATGCAACATGATGTACACTCCTGGAAATTGAAATAAGAACACCGTGAATTCATTGTACCAGGAAGGGGAAACTTTATTGACACATTCCTGGGGTCAGATACATCACATGATCACACTGACAGAACCACAGGCACATACACACAGGCAACAGAGCATGCACAATGTCGGCACTAGTACAGTGTATATCCACCTTTTGCAGCAATGCAGGCTGCTATTCTCCCATGGAGACGATCGTAGAGATGCTGCATGTAGTCCTGTGAAACGGCTTGCCATGCCATTTCCACCTGGCGCCTCAGTTGGACCAGCGTTCGTGCTGGACGTGCAGACCGCGTGAGACGACGCTTCATCCAGTCCCAAACATGCTCAATGGGGGACAGATCCGGAGATCTTGCTGGCCAGGGTAGTTGACTTACACCTTCTAGAGCACGTTGGGTGGCACGGGATACATGCGGACGTGCATTGTCCTGTTGGAGCAGCAAGTTCCCTTGCCGGTCTAGGAATGGTAGAACGATGGGTTCGATGACGGTTTGGATGTACCGTGCACTATTCAGTGTCCCCTCGACGATCACCAGAGGTGTACGGCCAGTGTAGGAGATCGCTCCCCACACCATGATGCCGGGTGTTGGCCCTGTGTGCCTAGGTCGTATGCAGTCCTGATTGTGGCGCTCACCTGCACGGCGCCAAACACGCATACGACCATCATTGGCACCAAGGCAGAAGCGACTCTCATCGCTGAAGACGACACGTCTCCATCGTCCCTCCATTCACGCCTGTCGCGACACCACTGGAGGCGGGCTGCACGATGTTGGGGCGTGAGCGGAAGACGGCCTAACGGTGTGCGGGACCGTAGCCCAGCTTCATGGAGACGGTTGCGAATGGTCCTCGCCAATACCCCAGGAGCAACAGTGTCCCTAATTTGCTGGGAAGTGGCGGTGCGGTGCCCTACGGCACTGCGTAGGATCCTACGATCTTGGCGTGCATCCGTGCGTCGCCGCGGTCCGGTCCCAGGTCGACGGGCACGTGCACCTTCCGCCGACCACTGGCGACAACATCGATGTACTGTGGAGACCTCACGCCCCACGTGTTGAGCAATTCGGCGGTACGTCCACCCGGCCTCCCGCATGCCCACTATACGCCCTCGCTCAAAGTCCGTCAACTGCACATACGGTTCACGTCCACGCTGTCGCGGCATGCTACCAGTATTAAAGACTGCGATGGAGCTCCGTATGCCACGGCAAACTGGTTGACACTGACGGCGGCGGTGCACAAATGCTGCGCAGCTAGCGCCATTCGACGGCCAACACCGCGGTTCCTGGTGTGCCCGCTGTGCCGTGCGTGTGATCATTGCTTGTATAGCCCTCTCGCAGTGTCCGGTGCAAGTATGGTGGGTCTGACACACCGGTGTCAATGTGTTCTTATTTCCATTTCCAGGAGTGTATATAAAGGTGCTGGTATCACAGAGCGACAAGTTTTCTCCATACGCCGTTTGAAATCATTGAGGATTGTGGGTTCGGGGACTTAACAAATTTTTTTTAGTGATCCTCACAATAAGAAATCTATTGGTGTTAAATCAAGCCATTCGTGAGGTCGACGGTTTCCTAATCGTCTTCCATGAAGTCTTGCACACCACCAGGCGCTGTCTGGGCTGGGTGACTATCGTCCTCCTCCACATACGACCTGGGAGGTCGTCATAGGGCCTGGACAAGATCCGAGTATTCTGGGCGCTCCGGCTTCCCACCCACTGCGCTACTCCGAGAAGGCGTGTGCGTGAAACGGCTATGTGCTAAAAGCAGAGGTTGAATATATCGCTTCAGTCGTAAGGTTCTTTTTGTTTAAAACACCACCGGTTTCGGGCTTTTATATGGCCATCATCAGGTGTTATAACTTTGTTTTGTGACCCGAGCGCCGCGTTGGGCGAGTAACGTGTTTCATCAGCGAGCGCAGAGCACGGAGTATTTTCAACCTGTGCTATAATGCTTAGTTGAGGATTTTCCTCCGACAGGACTGTTTGTATATGCCAAAAGGCTGCACATGCGAGAAATTCAGGAAGACTTGTTTGCTGCATTGTGTGTTTACATCAAAGAAGCGAATACTGCAGCATACTTCTATACTCATAATTTTATCTCAAGTGTTTATTTTCAACTTTTTCCATCAAAGTAATAACTCTAGTACTTAATTCATTAAGTAAAATAGTCAGTGCTGATACAGTGAGTAGAACCACAAAAGCTATACATAATGGCATTTAAAATTAAGTTTTGATGTTTACAAATCTATGCATATTTTGATTTTAAAATAAGTAATACATCTGGGTTCGTGAAACAAAAACATCTTGTTACACAAATTAAAATCGGTTAAAACCGAATGTTGGGGAGTCTTCGCCAATTTGACAACAGAAAAGAAAGGCTTGCACACACATGTTGAACCAAATATTGAAATAACTTTAGCGACTTATCTGTGCAATTGAAGCTATTGCTCTTGAAGTAACGTTTTTTAAGAGCCTTGTAAATTAGTTGATTGAACGAACAGGTCAATGAAGCATGTATTGCACTGTACGTCTATCAGCTCACGTTAGAGTTAATGATGAGGTACACCACCTGCCAAAAGTGAGAACTAAGAACTATCTGGAAAATAAATCGTAATCAGTCTCCAACATGCAAACTCTTGGAAAAGTAGTCAATCATGTCTGCTTCGGGAAATTTCATGAACTTCAAACTGATTTTTCCATGGGATGCTTGATAGTATCATTCTTGTCCATCACAAATGTTACCAAATTATTCTCCTCTTGCACTAAAAATCTTAAATAAAACAAGTAAGTGGTGATGTCTACCATAAAAGCTTTTGTCACTGCTCTAGCGCGTAGCTCGTGGTCTAGTGGCTAGCGTGCTGCCTCTGGATTATGGGGTCCTGGGTTCGATTCCCGGCTCGGTTGGAGATTTTCTCTGCCCGGGGACCGGATGTTTGCGTTCTCATCATGATTATCATCATTCGTGATAGTGGCTTGATTGGACTGTGTAAAACTTGGGACTTTGTATGGGCGCCGCTGACTGTGCAGTTGAGCACCCCATAAATCAAACATCATCATCGTCACCGCTCTATTTACCCTCAACTGAGCTTTTCCCTTGTAGCCACCTTACATTCAGCCAGCATCACACCCGCTCGACAGAGGACAAATGCAGCACACTTTTTTCACGTAATGATGGTTGCATGAATATTTTCCCAGCCCATAACAGTGTGATGGTGTATAAAGTACTTTGCAAGACCTTCATACTATACGTAAAGCAAAACAATTCCCACTCAGCATTGAATGATATGGCTTCTAGACTGTCTTTGTTTTTGGACAAATATGTTCAAATGGTTCAAATGGCTCTGAGCACTATGGGACTCAACTGCTGTGGTCATCAGTCCCCTAGAACTTAGAACTACTTAAACCTAACTAACCTAAGGACATCACACACATCCATGCCCGAGGCAGGATTCGAACCTGCGACCGTAGCTAAATGTATTGCCATGTAGAACTCACCACATAGGCTTAAAGATGATCCCAGTGAACGCAGCAACTTCGCATAAAATGACTTGCGCACCGTGGTATGTTGTAGCTGAACCAAACACTTCCATATCCTTACTTGTTACTCATCATTCTTTACTCCGCACTTTCTCAAATCACTTGTTTCGCGAACTCTTTATACAGCGTGTAAAAACTTAATAGCTGATAGAGTTCTACACCCAAAACATCTCACGGCATAAGCCATAGCTGCTTCATTGGCATCATATCGGCATTCACTGTGAAACGTCCCCTTAGAAAAATTATGAATGACTGTGCTGGTAAACCTCTTACGTTATTTGATTTTCAAACAGCTGAGCAAACCTGAACGTACTCAGATATTTATCTCTTTATTTATTCTGATCATCACTAAACTGACACACAATTTTTTTAGCGCAACGTAATATGACTTTCACTAATCCCTACAAAAGAATAACCCTGACTAACAATAATCTATACCTTTCATGAATCACTTACCCTACAAAAATCTTCATTACTCCAACTACTGCAGCACAGCGAGCTTAGCAAATGAAAGATTTTGATAGAGAACAAACAATGTATTTACCTTAATAATGTTCAAAAGTCACCATATATATCTATCGATTAATGGCAACCATCTTTACAAATTTCCTTTTTCTGGCGGACACACGTCCAGATCGTCCGCTTATAGTAACCTGTCAAAACTCTGGCATCTCTCTCTCCACATCCACCACTGCTGGCGGCTCACCTCCAACTGCCCAATGCTACGTGTTGTTCACATCCAACTGCCCAACACTACATAAGCGAATATTCCAACAATGAGTCCAACCAGCCACAGACTGCACACAGCACAGTCAGTGATTTTCAAACAGACTGCTACGTGGCGCTACCAACACAAAACCCCAATCAGCCTTCTTACGTAGCCCCCATGCTCACCACAAAAAATTTTACAAATTGTTTTGTGCAGTGGCCAAGACAGTTTTGCTATTTTTTTATATTAACGCTAATAAATATATTAAATGTACAAACTTATTGATACACTGTTGGTCAAAAGCAAAAATTGTCCACAGTCCATAAAGACAGTCCTGATCACTCATCACAGTAGTAATTACATTGCACGAAGTCTGATCAGGAAAAGAAAATGCACAAGGAAGTATTGGATTTCCATGCAGTCTTGAAGAAGTAGTGTTTGCCTTCCAACCGAAAGACAGTGCTAACTCTTGACATGCAGACAGGTAATGGGCCACAACAGAGCAAACCCACTGCATAATCAGTCGAAGTTATGAAGAATGTTGGTAGGTAGGTCATCACAAAGCAGACCCACAGTATTTCTTGAAGAGCTAAAGGTTTTTGTGGGCCACCAAAGGTGCAGATCCACTGTAGTCCTAGTAGAGATAATGACATTGGTGAGCCGTCAAAGGTGCAGACCCACTGTAATCCTTGTAGAGATAATGGTATTGGTGGGCCATCAAAGGTGTAGACCCACTGTAGTCCTTGTAGAGATGGCCAGCAGCCATCTGTTGCGTCTGTGCAGGTGCAGAGTCACCATCGAAGAGACTTGCGGACAATATAGCAAGTCCATAAACCACCACTTATGCACTCACAAACTTTTTGGAATGTCCTTAGAACCAGCAGTGCTGTTAACCAGTCCCTTCCTGAATTATAAAAACACGTGCGAGCACTAACAGTCCCTCCCTTTTTTTTTTTAACTTCTCACATATTGTGCATATACTATGACCAACAGAAACGTGTGCAGTGAAATAAAACTTAAATCGAAGAACTGGTGTCTGTACAATTTTATGACATGAGAATTCAGTTACAAAGTTACAGAAAACATCATTAAAGAACATAATAATACAGATAACATTTGTATTAATACAGGCTTTACAAAAGAATAGAAAAAACATATACATCAGTGCTAGAGGAATTGTGACATAAGTAAATAAATAAAAAATGAGAATAGCTTTGGAAACATTAACTTCACACATGAGCATTAAAAACAGAACAGAGTAAATAATGTCTAAACATCTTTACAAAGTAAAGAACATATTATTAATGCAAATTATATTTGAGGATAACAGTATTCCTCATCATAGTGAATGTAGCTTAGTCTTAGAAAAATTCTACAAAGTAACTCTTATCAGCTAAACATATAAAGACAGGAAGAACACAAATACACAAGGGTACACAAACACATAGCAGAATAACACAAAAGGAAAGGACAGGGTTTGTTTTCAGTGTAACATTTGACACTGCAATCCAACTCAAAACTTCATTCCATAGATCTTTCCTCTTATTTCAACATTTGTTCCCGCAAAAAAATCCTATCTAAGCATGCTTTCTGTATTTATATGTTCGCATATTTATTACCTCATTATTTATTTTCCATTATCTTACCTCATCATTTATTTCTGAGAAAATCCTACCTACACCTGTTGTCCCTAAACCCTACTTTTTTGTTCACATCCTCTTTCAAAATAATTATTCTTCATTGTACACTACTTTCTTGGCCAAACCTTTTTCTTATAGCTTTTCAATGCATTTCTTCCAATTCATCACAAATCATTTTCTTATGTAGCTAACCCCCTCTAAAGCTAACTTAAATCTATTGAGCTCAGATACATATACTAGAGAACGAGGCAACGCAGCAGTACAAAACAATTAACACAAACAGCAATGACAAAATAGCAAGCAGCGGTATATCTAATTTAGCAAAGCAAATGCAATATTACAACTAACATGAGCCAATGTGTAGCAACAAGAAAAATAAATCAGTAGTAAAGCTGGGTTAATAGAGCAATACAAAGTGAAATTCAGTAACACTACATAAGTAGGCTGTTTAGGTTTTTATGTTGGTAACGCCACGTAGCGGTCTGTATGAAGATAACTGACTGTGCTGTGCGCAGTCTGTGGCTTGTTGGACTCATTGTTGGAATATTCGCTTATGTAGTGTTGGGCAGTTGGATGTGAACAACACGTAGCATTGGGCAGTTGGAGGTGAGCCGCCAGCAGTGGTGGATGTGGAGAGAGACATGCCAGAGTTTTGAGAGGTTACTATAAGTGGACGATCTGGACGTGTGTCCTCCAGAAAAAGGAAATTTGTAAAGATGGTTGTCATTAATTGATAGATATATATATGTGTATTCCACGTCAATGACCGTGCCAGTCCGAACCTCATTTGTACATGCATTCCGATCTGCCTTGTATATGACAATGTATAGATACTTTTTACAGTCTAATCAATCCTGACTTAAAATAGCACTTCGAGGAAACTTGTCACTGCATGACGCTGGCAACTTTATGTACAGAATGTTGCAAACTTCCCTAAAACTTAGAACGTTTCTAGTTCTCTAACTGAAATAGACATAAACACACTGAAGCGCCAAAGAAACTGTAAAGGCATGCGTATTGAAATACAGAGATATGTAAACAGGTAACGCTTATATAAGACAACAAGTGTCTGGTTCAGTTGTTGGATCGGTTACTGCTGCTACAATGACAGGTTATCAAGATTTAAGTGAGTTTGAGGTTGGTGTGACAGTCGGCGAACGAGCGGTGGGACACAGCATCTTCGAGGTAGCGATGAAGTGGGGATTTTCCCTTACGACCATTTCAAGAGTGTACTGTGAATATCAGGAATCCGGTAAAACATCAAATCTCCGACATCTTTGCGGCCGGAAAAACATCCTGCAAGAACGGGACTAAAGACGACTGAACAGAATCATTCAACGTGAGAGAAGTGCAACCTTTCCGCAAATTGCTTCAGATTTCAATACTAGGCCCTTTCGTGTACCCTTGATGACTGTACGACACAAAGCTTTACGCCTCGTCTGGGCCCTTCAACACCGACTTTGGACTGTTGACGATTGGAAACACATTGCCTGGTTGAACGAGTCTAGTTTCATATTGTATCGAGCAGATGGACATGTACGGGTATGGAGACAACCTCAAGAATCCAGGACCCTGCATGTCAGCAGAGGACTGTTCAAGCTGGTGAAGACTCTGTAATGGTGTGGGGCGTGTGCAGTTGGAGTGATATGGGACCCCTGATATGTCGAAATACGACTCTGACAGGTGACACGCACGTGACCATCCTGTTTAATCACCTGCATTCATTCATATCCATTTTGCATTCCGACGGACTTGGAGATTTCCAGCAGGACAATGTGACACCCTGCACGTTCAAAACTGCCGCAGAGTGGCTCCAGGAACAGTCTTGTAAGTTTAAACACTTCCGCTGGCCACCAAACTCCCGAGACGTGAACGCTATTAAGCATATCTTGGATGTCTTGCAACGTACTGTTCAGAAGATATCTCCACCCCCTCGTACTCGTACGGATTTATGGACAGCACTGCGGAGTCATGGTGTCCATTCCCTTCAGCACTACTTCAGACATTAGTCCAGTCCATGCCACGTCGTGTCGCGGTACTTCCGCGTTCTCGCGAAGGCCCTACATGATATTACGAAGGTGTACCAGTTTCTTTGGCCCTTCAGCGTGTGATAGGAAGTAATTAGTAGACGGTTGGTTTATGTGTCAGGTAAACGATGGAAAAAAATGTTCTGTTTAAAAAATCAAAACTCTTTGCTGTAGCTCAATGGAAAACACTCTGCGCAATGCACTTAAGCAATTACTTTTTCGAAACGTCGTCATTGTCTCTCACTGCGGTATAGAAGTTTGAAATTAATTTCAAGGTACCTACAAAATTCCTCTCTAATGGCGCAAAAGGGTTACGCCTTGCGACGCCACCCTTGGGCTCGGCGACACTTCATACAGAGAGGTGTCGACACATGCGAAAAAAAGGCCAGAGCTCAGTTGTTCAAGTGTGGTGTAAGGTAGGTTAATTAAGCCACATTCGCACCAAATTTTCATCAAAATTCTACCCAATGCCACCATTGACGGGTCACACGATACGGAGGTCGCCACATTCCTGGTTATCCACGTTTCGCCCCATTTTTTGACGTCTATGCGATGGAGGTCAGAACCGCGACGCCTAGCGTTGAAATCACGCTCTTTCCATAAGGGTGGCCGAGGAAAAATTTCAGACACGCCGCCGTTCAAAATCTACACTAAAAAGCCGTTGGGGGTGGCATAAATGGCGCCAATGGAAACACATCTTCCCTTGGGACGTTGATTCCCAAACATTTTGCGATCGAAAACGACAGTAGACAGTGCGATAAGGAACAGAGTGACGTTCTTGACAACTTTTGACACAGCTGACCATTTCCTCTCCCCCCCCCCCCCCTCACGATTCAGCCTTCTTCTAAGGATATCGTGGGCCAACAACCCCATTGAACCTGACTGCACCCCTTTGGGGTGCGGTGCGACCGCAGTTTTATCTCTGTTGTAGAGATTGAAACCGCAAGGGACCATTCAAACCATCCGATGAAATATGAACGCGATCCGAAATAGCATAAGGTGTTTATGCTTTTTCAGCCCTCGTGTACTGCAGTCTCCTGTGCTGTGATCAGGGAGCTGTGCGATGTTGACACATGTGTGAATAAAACTGTGAAGGGTACCTCTACGATCCTCCAATTCCGCAACACCATCGGTATCACCCGCTCGCCTTTGTTGAACACTTTAAAACAACTGAATGTTAAAATCTCAGCAGAAAGAGTAAAGTTCCTTACGTTTACCTATCTAAATGAGCATTTGTTTCAGTAATTATGTTATAAGTTACAGAGAGAAAAATAACTTATGTGAAACACCACGTACTGTCTTTTATATTACGTTGTGTTGAAAGAGCAGGCTTCGTTTGGCGCTGACCTTACACATTGTACACGGGTGGCGGAACTGCGGCAACTTGTTCCCATTTCCACTGAGTGGTCCAAACACGGTCCTATAGTCTTAACAACAACAAAAAAGTGTAAAATCTTATGTGACTTAACTGCTAAGGTCATCAGTCCCTAAGCTTACACACTACTGAACCTAAATTATCCTAAGGACAAACACACACCCATGCCAGTGGGAGGACTCGAACCTCCGCCGGGACCAGCCGCACAGTCCATAAACGCAGCGCCTTACACCGCCCGGTTGATCCTGGGCGGCAGTCTTAACTCACCTCACTTGTTTCTACACAGGTAGTAGAATGTGGTAGATATAGCTCTCGCCGACATCTCGCTAAAATTTATCTTGCTATCAACTGTGGTGTGTGTTACAGTCATCGTTCCACATCCTCGGTGTCTTTCTCATGCCGACCGTACATTGGGTACGCTGATGATTACCGCATAATGATTGACTGACACCACTCTCAGTTGAGATGGAGGGAGCCTAATCTAACCTTCCTCTCTCGACATGAGCTTTCCATACAGCAGAATCAGGGTTTGAGTCCCGGAAAGGGCACCGCCATTTTTAATTGCCCGTCAATTCCAAGTGCCTCTAGTGGTTTAGTTCCATTAGGAGGGAGCACTTGGACTTCCTGTCCAGGAGGACCAAGGTTCAAGTCCTGAAAAGGGCACCGCCATTTTTTGATTTCCCATCAATTCCAAGCACCTCTGGTGGTATGATTGTGTTAGGGGGTGCAGTTGGGCTTCCCTTCCAGGAGGACAACGATTCGAGTCCCGGAAAGGGAACCACCAATTTTAATTTTCCACCAATTACCGGGGGGGGGGGGGGGATGTCAGCACAGCCCTGATACAAAAAAATTCCCGCCAATACTCGAAATTCCCGCCATTAGGGTAGGTTGGGGAAGGGAGCTGAGAACACCACGTGACGTCATCTGGGAGTGGGGGTGGACGTGGTCGGGGGCGCGCGTGGGCAGGACCAGGGTGATTAATTGATCAATTTAATTAATTTGCATATCAATTTGATATCAAAAGTGTCCTCGTAACCCCAACTCCACAAAACTTTTGCGCACCCTTCCTTTTGCCTCCTCTTTCTGCTAATTTCTCCTCATTTGGTTTTTTTATCACTCACCCACCTTCTCCCCTCATCCGTCCTTGGTGGTTTGCGACATCTAAACACGTCGGTAAAGCAAGAGTGTAGCTTAAGAAGGAATAATTTGTTTGAAACTTTCGCGTAACCTGCCTCGAGAAGAAGTCACCAGATTGCAAATTCCATGTTTCAAACCAACCAAACTAGCTATAGTTATAAGTTTTTTGCAACTGTAATGAGCTAATGTTAAATGATTAGGAATAATTAATTATGTTTATGGTACGCCTGCTACAAAAAATTGATTAGTTATTGTGTACTTTGATAACAGTTAACAGTATCTATTGAGAATAAAATGAAACTACCTATTGGAATCAGATTTTTCTTTACGTTATACAATTTACTCAGGTGATAAAGATACCCAGATGGAACGAAGCGCAATACCAAGAAGGTGTTGTGCGACATAAACGAAAATTGGTAGGGGTGTTTCTGTATGAGAAAGATGATGTCTCTTCAAATTTCGCACCAGTCTCATAAGTGTGGCGCTAATAGCGCTACTATGAGGATGTAAACCAGGTTTGCTTTAAATGCATGCTGTAACGGCCGTGAGTGTTAGTTACCTTTGAGATTAGAGGTTTTGAGGTGATGTCAGTCAAGAATGCCTTTAAGGCGACAAAGACGCCATTATTAACACATCCTGAGTTTGAACGTTTTCTTGTAATAAGGGTTCAAGAAGCTGGATGTTCCTTCTGCGATATTGCAAAACGACTTGGCAGGAAAGTAGCCACTATACGTAATTGCTGGCAGCGGTGGTCACAGGAGTCACAGGAATGTACGGTCACAAGAAGACTGGGCTCTGAATGGCCACGTGGCACTATCTAGAGGAAAGATGATCGTGTTCGGCGTATGTCTTGTGCATCGTATTGCATCGGCAGCAGCAATTCGAGCAGCAGCTGACACCACAGTGACAAAACGAACCGTTACAAATCGGTTACATTAAGTATTACAAATCGGCTACTACAAAGACAGTTCCGAGCCAAACGCCATTCAGTGTGCATCTCACCGACACCAAATCTCCACCATTTTAGACTTCAGTGATTTCAAGCGAGACCTCATTGGAGGGCAGGATGGGCGTCTGTTACGTTTTCTGATGAAAGTTGGTTCTGCCTCAGCGCTAGTGATGGCCATGTGTTGGTCAGGAGGACAGTTGAGGGCCTGCTAGCAGCTCGTCTGTGACGTAGACACACTTGAGTTGCAGTCTGCTGTGCGATTTCATATGACAGCAGGAGCACTCTCTTGGTTGATGATTCAACCTGATGGCTGCCATTCATGAACAGCATTCCAAGGGGTGTTTTCCGACAGAATAACGCTCGTCCACATGTCGCCGTTGTAACCCAACATGCTCTCCAGAGAGTCGACATGTTGCCTCGCCCTTATCGATCACTAGATCTGCGTGCAATCGAGAATATGTGGAACATCATCAGACAACTCCACCATTAACTGACCCTGTATTGACTGACCAAGTGCAAGAGATTTGGGACTCCATCCCACAAGCTGACACACAGCATCTGTATAACACAATGTGCACATCTGTATGCTTCCATTCACCTTTCTGGCAGTTACATCAGTTATTAATGAACCAGCATTTCACATTTTCAATGACTTATCTTGTGTGATCTTGCAATGTTAATCACTCAAATACGTCATCTAGACTAAAGTATTTCTGAAATTTCATAATTTTACAAAACATTCCTATACAATGCATTCTTTGAGCAGAAGGTGGAACAGGCAACGTGAGTCGTTTTTAGTGTGAAAAGTCAGGCGGACAACGGCGTAGCGAAGGCGTGTTGCAGGGGTTATCGTGGAAACCACTTAAAGGGGTGGCAGGAGGAAGGTCAGCAATACCAATCAGGTGATTCAGGAGGAAGTACTGCGTGTAACGGCAAATCTGCACAAGGGACAGAGAAAAAGCTTTAGAAAGCTGCATTTCGGAATTCCAACAGGATATGAACAAAAACTAGTAACACATTTCGATCATGTGTCCAGCGAGTGCGACACACGGAAAGGTCAATGTACTTTAGACGTCTATAATGGGTACAAAACGTCCGATTGGCGGATACGCAGTAAGGAGGAGAAAATACTGAAGTTTCGACGCAGTTTGATAGAAGGGACATTGAGATTGATATAGAGATTTTCCACAAAATAAGAGGAACGCTCCTATTGGTCGAAAGAGGCCATGACGTGAAGAACGAATGAACCCAAATGGGGGAGGAAGCTCTGCCATGAGTAGGACAACAAAGAAATTTTCGAGGACTCTTCTCTCTTCACTAAACTGGCGTCAAGTGCAGAATGGAGCGCTTAACGCTCTGTACAACGCAGAGAAGAAATTTGTCTGGACACTGCATTCACAGCAGCTGCAATCCAGCTAGAGATTAGCTGTAGCAAAGTTTAGCTCCAAATGTGGAGAAACGAATCAGCCATATTAGTTAATTGGTCTTGCGAGAACTGAGAGGGCACTTAATATGCACACTGCTCCACCATGTGCGTGTATATCATCACATTCTAAGACTAGGGCTGAGTACATGTTTTCTTGCATAATGGGAAACATAGGGAAAGTTTCTGCTGGAATGTTCAGCAAAGGCCTCATTAGTTTTGTAGGAAGTTCAGTGGGAGGGAGCGGCCTTGTAGTCGTCGGCTTTTCGCAGTTTAAGGTAAATACCGCGTTCAGAAACGTAAACTTTGTTAATCAAAATATCCACGGGTGTACTGCCGGTCTATAGTGTCCAACGGGCACAATATTTCGCGATCAAACATGTCGCCATCATCAGGTGAACTGACGGACTGAGCTCCTGTGAACTTGCCGGCACGGAGATCCGTACGCTATGGCTGCTCAGGGGGAACTGGGTTCGGTCGTCGTCGTCGTCGTCCTGCGTGACATCTCGTGCATTCACTGCACGTTTTGGGCAGGTTAAGCAGGGCCTGCTGTTCCTGCGTCAGAGATCGCAATTTGTCGTTGTGGTCCTCACGTTTTGTTCGTCTTCACGTCTTCACGCTTCGTAATTTTTCTTCTCTTGCTGCTTGGATTACTCCAGCAGCAGGTCTGGCCATCTGGTCGCTGGGCGCCAGTGGGGTTGGTTTCCCAGCCCCCTGACCAGCGGGTTTTCGGAGGTCCTCGTCAACTCATAAAATGGTGTAGCGAGCGCGCGGAAGCGGCGCTCCAACATCTGGACTCCAGCGGCGTCGTGCAGCCTGCGTGTGCCGTAGTCCCTCGGCAGGTGTAGAGGGAGCCGAAGGGCTTTATTCTGCACACGCTGCAGCGTCTGGATGTGCGTTTCTGCCGCGTTTCCCCACACCACGGCCGCGTACTCTAGCACTGGCCTGATGAGTGCTAGGTACACCGAGAGGCCGCAGTGGGGGGGCAGTGTCGTCGTTGGGTTGAGGAGCGGGTACAGCAGGCGCAACCTGCCGAGCGCTCGGCCCCTCAGCTCCCGGATGTGTGGACCCCACGTCAGGCGTCGATCGAGGGTGACGCCGAGGTATTTTCCTGTGCGCGACCACGGGATGGGGCCTCCCATGATCCGCACTTGCAGCAGCGCGTCGGGAATGCGGCGGCGCGTGAATATCACCGCCTGGCTTTTCCCGGCGTTGAACTTGAGCCGCCATTTGGTGGCCCAGGCTCCAATCTCGTTGCAGGAGAGCTGCAGCCGGCGGCGCATTAGCTGCGCGTCCTTGCTGCGAGTGTAGATGGCGGTGTCGTCCGCGTAGAGCGCCAGGTGCACCCTCGGCGTCGACTTTGGCACGTCGGCGGTGTACAGAGAGTACAGCAGTGGGCCAAGCACGGACCCCTGCGGTACTCCTGCTCGGATGTGGCGCGCCGTTGACACGCCACCGTCAGCGCGCACATGGAAGGTGCGCCCGCGCAGGTACGACTGGAGAAGGCGGACGTGCGACACAGGAACCCCCTGTACCAGCAGCTTGTACAGGAGGCCGTCGTGCCACACGCTATCGAAGGCCCTAGAAACATCAAGGAAAACCGCCCCGAGGTACTCGCGATGTTCCAGGGCCCCCATTGCCTGCTCCACCAGTCGTAGTAGCTGATGCTGCGTAGCATGACCGCGGCGGAATACGAACTGCTCGTCAGGAAGCAGGCCTTCTTCACTGACGTGGCGCTGCAGAGGGGGAACTGGGTTCGGTCGCGGCGGCGGCCGATTTAAATACCCTCCGCCCGCGGCGCGCTCCCTCTGCCGTCCGCGCCCCGCGCCATGGTAGCGCGGTGGAACAGATTGCGACGGCGTCTGAGATGACGTCGGTGTGATGGCTCTATCCGCCGTGGTCGTCACAACTATGCGTTTGCTCGATTTACTCTTGATTAACCCAATCGCTGGTTCCCAAGCCTTGCTAAGATTATAGCCACAGTCACGGTTTATGAGGTCGTCTTCTTCACTGACGTGGCGCTGCAGAGGGGGAACTGGGTTCGGTCGCGGCGGCGGCCGATTTAAATACCCTCCGCCCGCGGCGCGCTCCCTCTGCCGTCCGCGCCCCGCGCCACGGTAGCGCGGTGGAACAGATTGCGACGGCGTCTGAGATGACGTCGGTGTGATGGCTCTGTCCGCCGTGGTCGTCACAACTATGCGTTTGCTCGATTTACTCTTGATTAACCCAATCGCTGGTTCCCAAGCCTTGCTAAGATTATAGCCACAGTCACGGTTTATGAGGTCGTCATTGGTGCGAATTTCGATGGCCTCTCTAACAACGCTGTCCCAGTATCTCGACGTCTGTACCAGAATCCTCGTGCGGTCATACTCCATAGCGTGATTTTCCGACAAACAATGTTCAGCGACCGCCGACTTGCTCGGATACATCAGTCGAGTGTGCCTCTGGTGTTCACGGCATCGATCCTCGACGGTACGCATCGTCTGACCAATATACGACTTGCCACATTGACACGGAATCTGTTACACGCCGGCCTTCCTCAAACCGAGGTCATCTTTGGCGCTCCCCACCAGTGCACGAGTTTTATTCGGAGGACAAAACACAGTTCCGACCCGGTGTTTCTTCAGAATGCGGGCGATTTTCCCCGAGAGTGCGCCTGTGTATGGAATAAATGCAGTGCCTACCTCCTCCCTCGTGACTTCATCCATCTCAACAGGTTGTGCTGCAGTGGTTGGGCGGAGAGCACGTTGGATCTGCCACTCTGAGTACCCATTTTTTGGAAACACAGTTCTCAGATGTTCCAATTCCTGGGGTAGACTCTCTGTGTCAGAGATAGTGCGCGCCCTATGTACTAGAGTTTTAAGTACCCCATTCCTCTGTGAAGGGTGGTGGCAGCTGTCTGCGTGCAAATACAGATCAGTGTGTGTTGTCTTTCGATACACCCCATGGCCTAGGGTGCCGTCAGCCCTTCTCCTGACCAAGACGTCAAGGAAAGGTAATTTACCATCCGTTTCGGTCTCCATAGTGAATTTGATGTTGGGGTGTATGGAGTTTAGATGTGTAAGGAAGTCAAGGAGTTTATCCATACCATGTGGCCAGATGACGAACGTGTCGTCCACGTAACGGAAAAAGCAAGTAGGTTTCCATTCGGATGACGACAGGGCTTCCTCCTCGAAGTTCTCCATGTACAAATTCGCTACCACAGGTGAGAGTGGGCTACCCATGGCGACTCCTTCCGTTTGTTCGTAGTATTCTCCATTAAAAAGAAAATACGTGGAAGTCAAGACATGCCTAAAAAGTTCAGTGGTATTCTCGTCAAACCTCTGACCAATCAACTCTAGCGACTCTCGCAGGGGTACCCTCGTAAAGAAGGAAACGGCGTCAAAACTCACCATGATATCTGACTCATCCAACCTGAAGCTATCAAGGCGTTTAACAAAATCCACGGAATTGCGGATGTGATGAGGGCATTTCCCCACATAAGGACTTAATATTCCCGTCAGGTATTTGGCCAACAAATATGTAGGTGCCCTGATGTTGCTGACAATGGGGCGTAATAGTACCCCCTCTTTGTGAACCTTCGGGAGTCCATATAGTCTAGGCGGTACCGGACCTTGGGGTAACAATTTCTTAGCGTCACCCTCCGGTAAATCTGCGTTCTTGAGAAGAACCCTCGTCTTGTTCTCCACCTTCTTTGTAGGGTCAACGCTGATCTTCCGGTAGGAATCGTCATTTAGCAGGCTCTGCATCTTATCAGTGTAGTCCTTATGGGAGACAACAACTGTAGCATTGCCTTTGTCAGCCGGTAAGACAACAATTTCAGAGCGTTACCTCAGATCACGAATGGCAGCCCTCTCTTTACTGCTGATATTTGACTTCATCGGCTTGGATTTGGTCAACGCACGACAAGTTTCACGACGTATTTCCTCGGCTGATTCTGGCGGAAGTCGAGCTGCAACCTGTTCAACAGCACTAACAATTTCTGCGACCGGAGTGAACTTGGGGGTGGGAGCGAAGTTGAGACCTTTCTGCAAAACCGAGACTGCATCATCACTCAACACCATGCCACATGGTATGGATAAACTCCTTGACTTCCTTACACATCTAAACTCCATACACCCCAACATCAAATTCACTATGGAGACCGAAACGGATGGTAAATTACCTTTCCTTGACGTCTTGGTCAGGAGAAGGGCTGACGGCACCCTAGGCCATGGGGTGTATCGAAAGACAACACACACTGATCTGTATTTGCACGCAGACAGCTGCCACCACCCTTCACAGAGGAATGGGGTACTTAAAACTCTAGTACATAGGGCGCGCACTATCTCTGACACAGAGAGTCTACCCCAGGAATTGGAACATCTGAGAACTGTGTTTCCAAAAAATGGGTACTCAGAGTGGCAGATCCAACGTGCTCTCCGCCCAACCACTGCAGCACAACCTGTTGAGATGGATGAAGTCACGAGGGAGGAGGTAGGCACTGCATTTATTCCATACACAGGCGCACTCTCGGGGAAAATCGCCCGCATTCTGAAGAAACACCGGGTCGGAACTGTGTTTTGTCCTCCGAATAAAACTCGTGCACTGGTGGGGAGCGCCAAAGATGACCTCGGTTTGAGGAAGGCCGGCGTGTAACAGATTCCGTGTCAATGTGGCAAGTCGTATATTGGTCAGACGATGCGTACCGTCGAGGATCGATGCCGTGAACACCAGAGGCACACTCGACTGATGTATCCGAGCAAGTCGGCGGTCGCTGAACATTGTTTGTCGGAAAATCACGCTATGGAGTATGACCGCACGAGGATTCTGGTACAGACGTCGAGATACTGGGACAGCGTTGTTAGAGAGGCCATCGAAATTCGCACCAATGACGACCTCATAAACCGTGACTGTGGCTATAATCTTAGCAAGGCTTGGGAACCAGCGATTGGGTTAATCAAGAGTAAATCGAGCAAACGCATAGTTGTGACGACCACGGCGGACAGAGCCATCACACCGACGTCATCTCAGACGCCGTCGCAATCTGTTCCACCGCGCTACCGTGGCGCGGGGCGCGGACGGCAGAGGGAGCGCGCCGCGGGCGGAGGGTATTTAAATCGGCCGCCGCCGCGACCGAACCCAGTTCCCCCTGAGCAGCCATAGCGTACGGATCTCCGTGCCGGCAAGTTCACAGGAGCTCAGTCCGTCAGTTCACATGATGATGGCGACATGTTTGATCGCCGAAATATTGTGCCCGTTGGACACTATAGACCGGCAGTACACCCGTGGATATTTTGATTATCAAATACGCCGGGAGAAACTCAACAATCACGTAAACTTTGTTGGTTCACCAGCTAGCGTACATTGTAGATTCGAGAGGCCTTGGGTAACCTTGCGCTAAAATTTGTCACATAACTAACCATCCACCGTAGAATTGATTGTCATCATAAATAGTACCGAACTTTGAACCGGAATAGGACAATTTTCGTCGTATGACCAACATCATAACGTATGTGTAGGAGCAATTTTGCAAAGAGACTTCCAATTAAACTTTCATATTATTGTGCTTAGGATTAATGTTCTTTCGGTGATATTTAATAGTGTTGTGTATTTGATTATTTCACTTTTTGATGTTGGCGAGATGTGTTATCCATTGTGCTGTTTTTATGTCATCGAGTTGAAAACTGTGAAAAAGTTGTAGTTTTTGTGCTAAAATTTGCGACATTAAACATGTAATTTCAACTTACAAAGTTGTTCTCAATTCTAGAATAAGCACCCATTTCACAGACTGATTTATTTAAAATTAATAGATTAAATTACCCACTGGTGCGCCGGCCGGAGTGGCTGTGCGGTTTTAGGCGCTACAGTCTGGAACCGAGCGACCGCTACGCTCGCAGGTTCGAATCCTGCCTCGGGCATGGGTGTGTGTGATATCCTTAGGTTTGTTAGGTTTAAGTAGTTCTAAGTTCTAGGGGACTTATGACCAAAGATGTTGAGTCCCATAGTGCTCAGAGCCATTTGAACCGTTTTTTTAACCCACTGGTGCAACTGCTGGATGAGTTTTACAGTTAATTCAAAGTGACTCACTGTGGATTTATCTTGTTCTACAGTAAATAGTTTGAATTTAATAAGCAGCAGATGAGGCCCTCGACAATCAATAGTGCACATCCAAAATATTACTTCTTTAGTTGTTGGACAGGCTGAAAGCTCATAGCTTAAATCTATTATTAATCAGCCAGCAGCCTGTTCGTAGGCTAATTACTTTATCAAATAAGTCTTTACTTAACAAGCACTGAAATGACTGAACCTGTATATTTGCACAAGGGAAAATGCACTCTGGTGTATCCTACGGAAGAAAGACTGGGATGTGTGGGATGAATTGCCAATAGTAACATTGAGTTTCTGTTTAACTCGTACAGAACACTTATTTTAACATAAACAATTACAAAAGCACTATATATTTTATATAAAAATGCAACAAATAATATGAAACCCGGTGGACTCGTGAATCATTAGGTTCTCACAAAGTAGGCATAACGTAATGGTAAGGAATCACACATGCACTTTGCATTCACTTTAACACCACGCAGAAGGCAGAAAAGGAACTAGAACTATGAGACGCACGGCGAATACATACAGTCGGCATTAGGTTCGCTCCATTAGTCTAATCTCATGGTAATCTCAAGCTTTGGAACTGAACGAGAATTACGATTGGGTACGCAAATCATATCATGAATGCATTCAAGAGACCACACACACGTGCATGGAATGTAATTTAACCCCTACCGGAATAGAACGAGAAATGAAATTCAACAACCTGAGACTCGTTCGTTTTTCAAACTCGCGGCCCAAGCCACACCAAGACAAACCAAGAAAAACTATACAAAACCCCGAAACGTCGGTTACCCTGTGGAAGGAATTACGCACATAAGTAAACTACTGCTCAATAATTGCAAGATGAAACATATTCCGAGAAATAAGGCTCTCCAAAGCAACGACAAACGTATGGAGTTGAACGTAGAAAGGCATATGAATAACGGGTAGGAATTGCTAATTACAGATTGAACTAAAGAAACAAAACTAACTAATATCATAAACGCACACACATGCACATTCATACTGCGCAATGCGAATATTAACTGAAACCAAGTGTAGTTAGAATACTAAGCTCTCGCATTCCTAAGTTTACTATTCTCAGTGAAATATTCTGTGTAGTTACTAAAGTCTGAAGTTGCAAAAGAAGCGGATTAACACCTCAGCTAGGCTTAAATTTATACAAGCTCAGTTACCATACACACTACTACAAACTAACTCCCATGAGTAACCTCTCCCGCCCCCCCCCCCCCCCGCAATCCTAGGAAACAGCGAAGAATAGCCTAATCAAATCGGGGACTTCACAGGTAGCAGAAGATGTCAGAGGAAAGCCTGTGAACAGCCTGCCAACAAACACAATAGCACTTTGACCACAAAGAATGTGGTGCCTCTCTCTAAGCCGACGTAAAGTTGTTTAAATGGCCAAGTAACAGACAAGAAGTTTACCCACCACCATATATTATGAAAGCCCATTATCCAGATGCATTCACTCTTTGTCTTTCGAAGAGGGTAGAAATAGGAATGAAGGATAGCAGTGCAACATTAAAACATTATAATGAAGTGTGGTGGGTTGAAGGAAACAGATAGTTAGTAAACAGACGTATGCGCACGCAAAACAGATACAAAACAAACACGAATTCAGAGAATGTATGAATTTACGCTGATAATGACACACTCACCTGCTGATTCTTTCTTCCAGCCTAATTTATTAAATGCACCGAAAGTATGAGGTGCTAAAGACACGGAAAATGAAGTACAATGTCAGTAAAACCGTATGATATGGCTCGTATAGAGATCTTTCATCACCCTCATGCTACGGAGGGAAAGACAGTGCAGGCAGTGTTTTGGTCATGCTATGACAATATCAAGCACGCCACGCCACTCATACGATAATGTCAATGAACTGATGTGCAAACGATTTAAAATAAAATTTGCAAAATGGCATACTGGCAACCAGTACTATAGGCTACAGTTTTAACTAAGATTAACCATTAATATTAAAAATTTGTTAATTCTGAAATAGCCGATTTAAATAATTACTTTGGACGTTATTTATGTCAGCCAAATTTAATTGGGTTCTATGCTATATATTAAAATGAACAGGAGGCTGTTACCCTTATGGAGAACAGAGGTCATCAAAAATCAAAACTATTTACAAACACTAGCAACAAAAGCAAAAATGCTACAATAATAAATTCAAACAAACAATGAACTAAAGCAAACCATCACAAAAAATGCACCACAAGCACCAATAAATAATGAAATGTCAAACATACAAATAATATTATTCTAATCTTGAATGTCGTTCTAAACAATCTATCTTTCGAACATTCTGAATCAAAGAAAAAGTATAACTTATTTAAACAAATTCATTATCCCAAAGCAACGTGTCAAAATTATCATTAAACAAAGTTAAGAATTCAGTATTATATCAGCCAAACAAATAATTATTAATCTGGTTCTAAATCTTTAGCGACGTACGCAAAGGTCAGCTCTTCCGATCACTCGAAAATTATATACGTCTTTGGCACATTTACGTGCGACTAAAAAGGGAAATCTGAGTGACTCGTGGTATAAGAGCAGACAATGAAATGGAAAAATAACATACTAGTAATCAAAACACAGTCTGGAGGGAGACACCTTCGGATTCCGTTTTCGGGGATGGTGAAAGGGGATGGCGCTCGTCGTCACAGCTGACTGTCCATTCACGAAACACGACCTTCCTGCCTCTGATCTACCAGAAAAACTTATTCACAGTAGTTTGTGTGGAGCTTCTTCGATAGACCATTACATGGTGGTGGTGGTATTTGTACATCCACCTGGGGTTGGCAATGATTTGTAGCATAACGTATTGACAACGTCCTGGAGGTTCCTGCCTCATGGTGGCACGTATAATCTCTTCTTTGTGCCCCACGTAGAAGGCAGTGAACCTTGTCCTAGCTTCTATGATTGTGGTAGTGCTATTGTCTGAAAGCTGTCAGCTGGGTGGGCGTGTCGACTCGCCCCCTTGACATCTCTTAGTGGTGTCATCTGTAGTCTATAAGACGATACCTTTTGTGGGTAGTACACCCCTGTGGTGCACCAGTCTTCTTCTGATAACTTCATCGACTTGAAATCCATAGCGAATATGTGACAGGCACAGTGCAGGACTCGCTGCACGCTAGTGCACTGTCACACGCATGCGACCAGCGATCCCGTCTATAACGGTACTTTGCGGGCAGGCGTGTCAATTAGCATCATATTAATTAAAATCGGGGATAAATTGAGTTTATTTTGGAAGAATTTAAAAGAGGAAAGTAATAAGAAACTTTAATAACTGCACAGTATTACCAAGAAGCAATATAATGAAAAGTAATAAAAAGGAAAGTAGCAAAGACCCAGCGGGACAGAAAGATATAGGGGCACGTTTGTTTTTCATATATATAAAAGAACATGTAACACGTTATTGAGCTCTCTACCTTCAGTTATCGCGATCGGGCTAGTCGATGAAAAAGTGGTACGCGACTGCGAAATTGGTTAAGGAGATTCTTTAAAGATTATTCAACAACGTTTAAAATACATTACGTGTGACGAAGCGATCAGAGACGTTTATTGTTGGGTGAAGTGAAAATGATTCCGACAACATAATTCGAACTTTGTGTTAGCTGGGGAAAATACTCTCGGGAAACTATTATGGTTGTGGAACCCACGAAAGTTGTACGCAACGGAGAGCCATAGTTTAGGTAATTCTACATTTTATAAAATTGTGAAACGCGTGTGCGCGGAACATTAAGAGAATCTTATCCTTGGACGGTTGCGGGGGTAACTGATACAAACAACGTGCCAGCATAAAAATAGTTCACTTATTAACTACCAGATATGAAGGATGGGATCATCACCTCCAATGCCGATTCATATTTCATATTTAGTTAGTGAGAAGAAAAATGATAATAAACAAACTACATTTCAATTTTATCCACGATTTTGGCTTCATTACGTAGTCTTGACTAAATGATAAACAATATCTGTGGAAGTTGTATACAACGTATCCTCATAATATTTAGCCAACCAATATTGTGGAACGCCAAAAATCTAAATGCATGAAATTGTTCTACAGCGGATGTATAATGTGTGAGTGCGACGAACTATATTGAGAAACTGAACATCCATTATGTACTTGCATGTTTATCTGCGAACATGGTCCTTGTCGGTACAACAGCATAGAGTTCGAATAGAATCGCTGGAACATTGCAAACCATTCAGATTAATCGAACATCTAAATACGCATACTGCTGGTACCACCAGGATGTGTTCTTTCTCCTCACCCCCGTGGCAGTAATTGAACTAAGAGTCAGCAGAGAATAACATTTAAATCAATTGACGACCATTTAGCTAGCGTCACGATTTTCAACAAACGTCCACTGCCATGTATGAAGGCGAGTGACACCACGAGTGTTAACGTCGGTCGAGGGGTGCCGTCGTGATCCTATTGAATGACATTGAGCGGTTACACGTCCCAGCCAAGGGCAGATTAAAGACTTTGGGCGCGGGGGGTGGGGGGGGGGGGGAGGGGGGGGGGACGACCGCCCCCACCGAAAGTTGAAACTAAATTAAGACTACATGATAATTTTAGTAATCTGCACCGACGTTAAGCACGCGAATTTAGAGTCTCGGTCAGTGGATTTAGTCATTTAATTCAGTATTCCCCAAGCCATCTTACTTTGTGTGCTCGAGAGAATGTGCTACTTATACCAGTGACATGTGCTCCTCCTCTTGTTCGACTTGGGGGCGCCAAATATTAGCAGGGCTTCCCTGTCTGCCACAGAAGCACTCTCTTCGCGTTACCTTTACGGCACTATCTGTTTTGCGCTTATTATTGTAATTGCTAGATTTGTTGGACAACTTGCCCACAATTCAGCAGCATAACCAAACAGTTTGGGCGCCTCCACGTGAGGCCACCGCGTAGTGCTTCTCTGCAGCTCCTGGGCCTTCCCACAGCGCGGCGCGGTACTCTGCCATTGAGAACAGTTGCCGCTGCTGCTGCGATCTGCTTTTGATGCTACGGCGATCAGCTTTGTTAGTGCGCCTTCTGTTACTGGTACGCTGACGTCACGTGCTGACTTTTCATAGGCGTCGATCCGAGCCTTGGTCACCGAGTGGCGTCATGTCAAAACCGCTAATGAAATCGATCTTCCACCAGCGGTAGCTCAGTGTGAAGGGGACGTTCCTCTTGTAAGTAGGCTCTTCAGGTTTTTATGTTGGTAACGCCACGTAGCGCTCTGTATGAAAATCACTGAATGTGCTGTGTGAAGTCTGTGGCTGGTTTGCATTGTTGGAATATTTGCTATAGTAGTGTTGGGCAGTTGTATGTGAACAGCACGTAGTGTTGCGCAGTTGGAGGTGAGCCGCCAGCAGTGGTGGATGTGGAGATATGGAGCGGAGATCTGGACGTGTGTCCGTCAGAAAAACGAAATTTGTAAGACCGGATGTCATAAACGGATATATATATATATATATATATATATATATATATATATATATATATATATATATATATATATAATGACTTTTGAACACAATTAAGGTAAATACATTGTTTTTACTCTTTCAAAATCTTTCATTTGCTAATTATGCCAATCAGTAGTTAGTGACTTCAGTAGTTAGAATCTTTTATTTAGCTGGCAGTATTGGCGCACGCTGTATTGCTGTAGTGTGAGTAACGAAGATTTTTGTGAGGTAAGTGATTCATGATAGGTATAGGTTATTGTTAATCAGGGCCATTCTTTTATAGGGAGTATTGAAAGTCAGATATCGTTGCGCTAAAAATATTGTGTGTCAGTTTAGTGATGATCAGAATAAGTAAAGGGAGGAATGTTTGAGTACGTTCAGTTTTGCTCAGCTGTTTGAAAATAAAATAACGTAAGCGGTTGACCAGCACAGTCATTCCTAATTTTTCTATGGGGATGTTTCACTCTTGAATGTGTGGAGTTTTTAACTTTTGTGTGATGTGAGACGAGTTTCAGAAATAACAATTTCTTCCCTGGAAACAGGAGACAACATGCAAATGACTCCTTGCGTATTATGTTGACCAGTGCTTTCTGTTCCTGTATTACTTAATTTCGGAATTAGTCTTAGTAAAGTAATGTTATTTGAGAGTACACAAATTTTACACGTTCTCGTCCATAGTGGACTGTTTTTGGTGCTGCGATTGTAAAGTTAAATTAGAAAGTACAGAGAATTTCTACGTCAGTCGTCTTACTTGATGAGCACGAAGTGTTTTGATGTTCACCCTTCATCTTCATGAGTCAAACTAATTGATAAAACTAAATTAGTTTTACTGTATTTACTAAGGCAGCGAAAAGTGTGTGTTCGTGGATAGACGTACTTGTTGATGTGGTAAGCGCTCTTGACAGAATGACAATGTATATTTCCTTAAATTCTTCAACGTCTATACGCGGACCAGAATAACAAAGTGATTGTGGCTTATGAACTTGTTGCTGTATGTTAACAGTTATATAAAAGAAGTTACTCAGAATAATATTGTGAATGCTACAAATTTCAATAAAGTTAGAACTTTTTGTCTAAAATGAGACGGCTGGAGTGGCCGAGTGGTTCTAGGCGCTGCAGTCTGGAACCGCCCGACCACTACGGTAGCAGGTTCGAATCCTGCCTCGGGCATGTATGTGTGTGATGTCCTTAGGTTAGTTAGGTTTAAGTAGTTCTAAGTTCTAGGGGACTGATGACCTCAGAAGTTTACTCCCATAGTGCTCAGAGCCATTTGAACCTTTTTTTTTTTGTCTAAAATGAAACATATTTTTACAACCTTTGTATATTTGTTAGTATCAAAACAGCTTAAAACAGTAGTTTTTCAAGGCTTTTTTTTCTCTTAACTTTCAAAGAGAGGACCGCTGGGACACAGGACAGCATATGAGTTTGACACCTCCATCGCCAAGTGGGTGTTTCGCCTGACCAGCGGAGAGGGCCAGTGTAGGACTCAGGAATGCTGCACCCAGTCGAGTTGCTTTGTTGCCAGAGCAGGAGGACGGGTAGCGCAAGCGACATCCTCTCTGCGACTTGGCCACCGCTTGCGGCCAGCTAATTGCGGCGAACACCTTGACGCCGTGGAAATCCCTGTGTACCTCGACTGCTAACGACTCTTCCACGCAGTTGCACTGTACACGGTACTAGTTATTGGCAGATGCCTCGCTTCTCACTGCCAACTGGACTCATAACATTTTAGGTTAGTAATATGATATCGAATTAAAATCAAATAGTACAATTGTCCCTCTAAGAACATATCAGACTGTCTTAAACCCTAGTTTTAAACCTACTACTTAAAAATGATTAAAATTATCCGCCCAAGATAACTTAAAAAATAATATCACTAGAAAATTTATGATAATAATATAATATGGGAGGAGTCAACTGAACCAAAAAACATTTGACTTCTAAAACATAAAATCCCTCTCGTGCAATATAGAATGGGTTGGACAGGGTTCATGTAGATTTGATTTCTACACCTTAATATACACAGAAACACACCAAACTAAAAACATTACATCAACACGACTACCACTAAAAAACCACACTACAAAACACAACTGGCCATACTAAACAGGAAATGTCTTTACTACACATTCAGCTTACTAAATTACTTCTCTTTTTGTCTTAGACAACATTTCTCCAGACTTCTGATGTTCGCAGTAGCTGCTCACGATCACAGAACCATGAATGAAACGAAGTTTCCCGTGAAACATTTACACAAAGAAAACACGTATATAAAATCAACACACACCTGGAATGAAGAAGACTGTCATCATACGCTCATACATTATACACATTACCTTTTTTTTCGAACCATCCGGCTCCTGACTGGTTTGATGCTGCCAGTCAAGAATTACCCTCCTGTGCCAAACTCTTCATCTCAGAGTACCACTTGCAACCTACTTCCCCAGTTATTTCCTGGATGTAGTCTGTCTTCCTCCAAAGATTTTACCCTCTAATTCTCTCTCTAGTACCGTGGAAGTTATTCCCTGATGCCTTAACAGGTGTCCTACCAGTCTGTCTCTTCTTCTTGTCTTCTTGTCTCAGAGTCTGCGCAGAACCTCCTCATCCCTTAGCTTATCAGTCCACCTAATTTTCAACATTCGTCTGTAGCACTACATCTCAAATGCTCGATTGTCTTCTGTTCCGATTTTCCCACAGTCCATGTTTCATTACCATACAGTGCTGTTCTCCACGCGTACATTGTCAGAAATTTCTTCCTCCAATTAAGGCCTATGTTTGATACTAGTAGACGTCTCTTGCCAGGAATGGCCTTTGTGTCAGAGCTAATCTGCATGTGATGTCCACCTTGCTCCGTCCGTCATGGGTTATTTTGCTGTCTAGGTAGCAGAATTCCTTCACTTCATCTGCTTCGTGATCATCAATCCTGATGACATTCTAGCATAGAAGAAAGAATGAAAAAACATTGAATTTCCACTGGCCACACAACATAACAAAATCAACACAAATGATCTGAGTATCGCTGCGCTATTTCCACGTCACTTTCATCCGTCGACACCCAGACCATTCAATGAGTGGCTTCACGTTGCAGCGTCCTTGATCGCCATGACCGAAAAGTCTCCATCTCCAGGGCGTTGGAATGTGGGATGCTCCACATCCTAGAATAGCAAATATTACCTGTAGTTGCACCAGGCGCTTCTGAGGACACGCAAGCGCTATTTGCTAAGACTATGGAATGACCTCATTTGGTTGAACTTTGCTGCTCCAATCCCACGAATGCTTCTGTTCGCAACATCAGCGAAGATTCCATCTCTCCTACATTCGTTAGATGGAGGCTCAACACACCAACACAATTGACGAGGACCTCCAGTTCGGGCCGTGATCTGGGACGAGTATTAAACTTTAGTCACTTCATTGCAGAATCGTTATGCACAATGCGCTCCTCAAACACTACTTTCAAGGGAGCTTCCTTTTATTTTCAGTGTCGTAATTTCTCCACACAGGTCTATCCCCACATGGTGGGGTCACTACCGTATTAGCGGCATTTGGTTAATATTGTTAAAGGTGAGTTGTTAGTTTGGTGCATCTTCATCTGGTGGAGTTACCGCGAGACTTCTTTCGGTCTTATTCTGGCTTGCACTGCTGAGCAGTGAGTGTTCCCACGTCGCATGTCGAAATACTGACTTGTGCCCTGGTTGATTTACGTATGATCTGGAGTGCCTTTGTGGGTGCGTTTGCTTAAATTGTTGATGAAATGTTTCACAATACCCTTACTTGAGTGTCTTTAAATTGCGTTTCAGTTTGTTACTGAACTTATGTCAGTTAAGCGACGCCCACATTGTCACACAAGTCAAGTAAAGTTTAAGTCTACTGTGACACCACTGTTTACCTGTTGGATTAAAATTAATTCAATCTTAACCACAGCTGAGAATAATTCAAGGCTAATTGTAAGTACCGTGTGTTTGTTTTTTGTCCTTTTCTCTTACTCACTGCTGTTGAGTGTTAAACTGCTTTGGAAACCCCTTTGGCGTCTTTTCACGGCTTGGTTTTAGAAAGAGTTCTGTGGGTTCTGTTGTTAACGGCTGCTGTTGCAATGGGGTTTCTGGCCCACACATCCATCCCACGCCAGGCAGGGGTTTAGTGGCAACCGCCAACAGTGCGGTAACTTGTTATCAATCCTTTTCGAATCACCGTCTGGTCTACGACTATTGATGGATTTCTGTGATGAAATTCAAATGGAGGCACTGTCTTGTTAACTTGTCTGAACTGAAACATGCTTGCCTTGTAAAACAGTTCATTACTGATTCTGAGTAGTTTAGGCAGTGGTAGGGCACTCGTTATTCTGGACCAGACTGTACTTGGCATTAATTGCATTGTCTTGGTAAATCGGTGTGCTACGTAAGATTATAACGCAAGCGCCATTGTGGGTAATATTTACCATTTAACTATATGAGTTGCTTCTGTGAATCATTGTGGCACACAAGGTCACGTAAGACAGTGCTGTAGTGGGCAGATATTACTATATACGTCTGTGATATTATTTCCTGTAAGGCATTGTGCCCATTAGATTATGTAAGGCTTAAATGCAGTGACCAGTTTGGAAATTTTCTGTGTTTCGAAATAACATTTTACAAGCATTACAATTTTGTGAAAGGTTTAAATCTCATATTTTCAGATTGTTGGATGTTAGATAACTTGTTGCTGATTCATGTTAAATCAGCTGATGTACATTTAAATTGAACAAGTTATATGTCAATACGTTGTTACCAGTACCTTGCACGAATTTTCTTGCGTAATAAATTAAATTTTATATTCTATCCTCAATTTATTGCTCAGCCCCTGTATCCTGCTCCCAACCATATCATTATCCTTCATCTTCGTAACGGAAAGATGGGCAAAGCTCACACCTCCTCGCACTTCTGAAACGCCTCCTTACTAATAATGATCAAGGAACTCTCAGTGTTCAGAACCCACACAAATGGCACCTCCATAATCAAGATCTTTACTACGGGACTAACAACGGGATTTTTCATGTTGATAGGCTCTCATAACAATTCCTTTCTCACATCTTCTCTTGCGACATACCACACACCGCACTCTCTTGCCACGGTTCTTTCCACCACGACGCGTTCCGTGTAGGGGAAGCGTCACTGTTGTGCCTGTTGTCAGTCTCCCGGTGGATTTCTATGGGGGTCAGATTGCGTCATTACATCACCAGGTGGTGGACCAATATAACTATTGTTCTCACAGCACTCAGACACAATCAGGGTTCCCATAACTGTTCCTTTGTCAGTTCTGTTCCTCACCACAGTCAAGCCGATTGTTTTGCTCGTTGTCTTACCGAACATTTCTGTTATTGTGGCTGGCTGGTGATGATGTTATCCTGGTCACGCCGCCATGCACCGTCTTGTCTCCTACACCGACTGCACCCTCTGCGCTCTTTTGCCCGCGCTCACCTAGCTTTTGGATCAAAGTTTTAAATCCCTCGATATCATCTTCACATCTATTCGCCAGAGTAATGTGGCGGAAATGTAAAGGCAATTTCGTAATGCAGATACTGGTGATTTCTGACAGTCCGTAGAAGAAGACCAGGTCAAGAAAAAATGTAAAATATCCCAGCTAGGCTGAAACATACATGAACTCAATTACCATGCTGCAAACGAGCTCCCACGAGCGACCGAGCTCTCTCCAAAATCCCAGGAAACCAGAGAAGAACATGCTAACCAAATCGGGCCCTTTCAGGCAGCGAGAATCGTCAGAGAAAACGCTTTTCTCACCCTGCCAATTTAAGCACAATAGCGCTTCGACCAGAAGGAATCTCCTGGCCTCTCTCCAAGCTTACGCAAAAATTGTCAAAACCGCCACAGTAGCAGATAAGAAGTTCACCCACCACCAGACACTATGAAAATCCAATATCCAGAAGCATTTACTCGTTCTGTCTTTCTAAGAGGCTAGAAATGGAAAAGATAGAAAGCATACAACATTAAAGCATCATAATCAAGTGTGAGGAATCTGGAGGAATCGCAGATACTTAGCAAAGCGACATATATTCGTGTAAAACATTACAAAACAAACATAAATTCAGAAAATGCATGCATTTGTGACTGAAAATGATACACTCAACTGCTGACGTTTTCTCGCTGCCTGATCTATTAAATTCGCCGAAAGTATGAGGTGCTAAAGACATGGAAAATGAAGTTAAATTTTAACAAAACATTATGAATTGGCTTATGTAGAGACCTTTCAAAAGGAAACCGCACAATCAATGTTATAAGCCTATTCACATAAAGAAAATACACAATATAATTTAGTTTTTAAAATCATAACATTTTAACACAAAGAATACAGCGAAAACTTAGACTTCAACTCAATTTTTTTTGTTGCAGAGTAATTGTGTTTTTTTGTTATAAGAACTAGTGAGATCTCATTACACATACTAGCCATAAAATTATGATCATTGCACACCTCGAAATTTACTGCCACCTAGTGGTGTTGGGGGCACTTGACGAGCAACAGAAGTGTATAAGCGGGTCAGAGACGGATGGGGAGTCTGCCTCTCGGAAGTTCTATCGGTCCCTTGAAATCCTGGAAAGACACGCACTCCGCATCGCCTTACGCACCCACCTACTCCATCCAACTCGCATTCTATAACAACTCATCCTCTTACCACACCTGTTTCCTTCCTTGCAGCACAATCAGATTCGATTCATTAACCGCGAAACCCAGTCAAATGTTCAAATGTGTGCGAATTCCTAAGGGACCAAACTGGTGAGGTAATCGGTCCCTATGAAACATCCCCTTAGAAAAATTTATAAATGACAGTGCTGGAAAGTCTCTTATGTTGTTTGATTTTCAAACAACTAAGCAAAACTGAACGTTCTCAGACATTTCTCTCTATACTTATTCCGATCAACACTAAAGTGACACACAATATTTTTAGCCCAACGCAATCTGACTTTCAATAATCCCTACAAAAAAATGTCCCTGACTAACAATAACCTGTACCTTTCATGAATCACTTACCTCACAAAAATCTTCGTTACTCGAACTACTGCAATACAGCGAGTGCCAATACTGCCAGCTAAATAAAAGATTCTAACTACTGAAGGCACTAAATACTGATAGGTATAGTTAGCAAATGAAAGATTTTGATAGAGAACAAACAATGTATTTGCCTTAATAGTGTTCAAAAGTCATAATATATATATCAGTTAATGACATCCAGTCTTACAAATTTCGTTTTTCTGACGGACACACATCCAGATCGTCCGCTCTTAAAGTCCGCCATCTCTCTCCCCACATTCACCACTGCTGGCGGCTCACCTCCAACTGCGCAACGCTACGCGCTGTTCACATCCAACTGCTCAGCACTACAATAGCAAATATTCCAACAATGCAGATCAGACACAGACTGCAGACAGCACAGTCAGTGATTTTCATACAGAGCGCTACGTGGCGTTACCAACATAAAAACCTAAACAGCCTACTTACACCTAGACTTACACACTACTTAAACTAACTTACCCGAAGGACAAAACATACACACACACACACACACACACACACACATATGCGCGAGGGAGGACTCGAACCTCTGGTGGGAGGGGCCGTGCAGTCCGTGACATGGCGCCTCTAACCACGCAGCCACTCCGCGCGGCGAAACCCAGTCCCGGGACCCAATTCCGATCCCTAATCACCAATACAAGTTGCACTGCTACATCCATATCCCACTTATATGCACCTCCGTGTCTTATCCATCTTCATCCTCCGGAACTTCAATAAATCACCACCACTTACGACGAAAATCATCCTAAGATGTACCCCTCTTTCCAGTACTGGCCACAATGCCCCAGCTCGTGTCATCTTTCATCCTTTCCTCCCTCCCTCTTCGTCCCTATCGATGAGTTTTATTCGCTGCCTGCGGTTTCTAAGGCCCCATAGCCGTACTCATCATTCCACCTCCATCGTGAACATGGCCATTTCATGTATCACCAGCTTTATCATTATACAACTTGAGCGTTATTATCAGTGATCATATTTCAACAGTAATAAAAAAATCATCTAAAAAGTTCTAAAAATTGTAGTTACCACAAATATACATATATATTTTTTTAAATCCTTTATTTCTATCCATTTTTATATATCTTAAAGCTGCTATTAAACATGTAAAACTTTTGTTTGAAAGGTCGACGTGGTGGTCTAGCGGATAGAATGCTAGACTCCCGCACTAGCGGTTCCAGGATCAATCTCAATTAAGGACGGAGATTTTCCCTTGTTTCTCTCCTTCCAGGACGGCCCCAGGTCCACTCTGCCTGCTGTCTAATTGACCCTGGAGGGAAAGCGTCCAGACTCATGGCCTCGCCACATCTACATCTACATCAGTACCCCGCAGGCGACTTGGCGGTGCGTGTCGGAGAGTACTTCTGGTACCACTAACTAATCTCCACTTCTCTGTTCCCTTCGGGAAAGGTGCAAGGGAAGAATGATTGTCGATAAGCCCCCGTATTGGCTCTAATTTCTCAAATTTTCTGCTCGTGGTCTTTTCGTGACATCCATTTAGGAGGAAGTAATATGTTGTCCGATACTTCCCGGAAAGCGTTCTCACGAAATTTCAGTAGTAAGCCTCTCCTTGAAGCACAGCGTCTCTCTTGTAGCGTCTACCACTGGAGTCTGTTGAGCGTCTCTATAAAGTTCTTGCTCTGGCTAAACGATCCTGTGACGGAACGCACTGCTCTCTGTTGGATTTTCTCTCTCTCTCTCTTCTGTTAGTCCTATCTGGCAAGGGTAACAGAGTGATGAACACTACCTGAATAGATCGAACAAGCGTATTGTAAGCAATTTCCTCCTTGAGTGAGCTACATTTCCAAAGGGTTCTTCCTATGAATCTCAGTTTGGCGTCTGCTTTTCCTGTTGTTCGTATTGTGTAGTTATTTCATTTAATATCTCCTAGATATCTCCTAGATATGTTACCCATGGATACCCATGAAAATTCCATTATCATTTGGGAACATGAAGTTCATGAATGGCTGAAAATGGTTTCCAGGAAACCGAACATAACCATTCCCAGTCAATGATCGGTTCAGTTAGACCAGAGAACCCAGTAGATTCCTAGTAAACACAGCGGACACAATCACGAAGCCATCACCAGTTTACACAATGCGTTGTTGACAACTTGGATCCATGGCGTCGTGGGATCTGTGCCGCACTGAAACCCTACTATCAGCTCTTACCATTTGAAATTGGGGACTCACCTGATCACGCCACGGCTT
Source organism: Schistocerca gregaria (assembly GCF_023897955.1). NCBI lineage: Eukaryota > Metazoa > Arthropoda > Insecta > Orthoptera > Acrididae > Schistocerca > Schistocerca gregaria. The sequence goes on along the minus strand of NC_064926.1, from coordinate 316,027,122 downwards.
TCCAGTTGCCTAGGGCCCAAAAGATACGGTCAAGAGCCCAGGAGAGGCGCTCCAGGCGATGTCGTGCTTTTAGCAGAGGCACTCGCGTCGGTTGTCTGCTACCGTAACCCATTAACGCCAAATTTCGCCGCACTGTCCCAGTGGATTTCATCCCACAATGATTTCTACCGTTATTTCACACAGAGTTATTTGTCTTATCGCTGTCGTCCCAGTGGGAACCAGTTGAAATGCATGCATTATGTTCCTACGCGCCCTGCCGATGTGGGTTGTTTATATATACACTACTGGCCATTAAAATTGCTACACCACGAAGATGACGTGCTATAGACGTGAAATTTATCCGACAGGAAGCAGATGCTGTGATATGCAAATGATTAGCTTTTCAGAGCATTCACATAAGGTTGGCGCCGGTGGCGACACCTACGACGTGCTGACATGAGGAAAGTTTCCAACCGATTTCTCATACACAAACAGCAGTCGACCAACGTTGCCTGGTGAAACATTGTTGTGATGCCTTGTGTAAGGAGGAGAACTGCGTACCATCACGTTTCTGACTTTGATAAACGTCGGATTGTAGCCTATCGGGGTTACGGTTTATCGTATAGCGACATTACTGCTCGCGTTGGTCGAGATCCAATGACTGTTACCAGAATATGGAATCGGTGGGTTCAGGAGGGTAATACGGAACGCCGTGCTGGATCCCAACGTCCTCGTACCACTAGCAATCGAAATAACAGACATCTTACCCGCAAGGCTGTAACGGATCGTGCAGCCACGTCTCAATCCCTGCGTCAACAGATGGGGACGTTTGCAAGACAACAACCATCTGCACGAACAGTTAGACGACGTTTTCAGCAGCATGGACTATCAGCTCGGAGACCATGGCTGTGGTTACCCTTGACAGTGCATCACAGACAGGAGCGCCTGCGATGGTGTACTCAATGACGAACCTGGATGCACGAATGGCAAAACATCATTTTTTCGGATGAATGAAGGTTCTGTTTACAGCATCATGATGGTCGCATCCCTGTTTGGCGACATCGCAATGAACGCACATTGGAAGCGTATATTCGTCATCGCCATACTGGCATATCACCCGGCATGATGGTATGGTTACACGTCTCGGTCACCTCTTGTTCGTATTGACGGCACTTTGAATAGTGGACGTTACATTTCAGATGTGTTACGACCCGTGGCTCTACCCTTCATTCGATCACTGCGAAACCCTACATTTCAGCAGAATAATGCACGACCGCATGTCCTGTACGGGCCTTTCTGCATACAGAAAATGTTCGACTGCTGCCCTGGCCAGCACATTCTCCAGATCTCACACCAACTGAAAACCTCTGGTCAATGGTGGCCGAGCAACTGGCTCGTCACAATACACCAGTCACTACTCTTGATGAACTGTGGTATCGTGTTGAAGCTGCATGGGCAGCTGTACCTGTACACGCCATCTAAGCTCTGTTTGACTCAATGCCCAGGCGTAGCAAGGCCGTTATTACGGCCAGAGGTGGTTGTTCTGGGTACTGATTTCTCAGGAACTATGCACCCAAATTGCATGGAAATGTATTCACATGTCAGTTCTAGTATAATATATTTGTCCAATGAATACCCGTTGATCATCTGCATTTCTTCTTGGTGTAGCAATTTTATTGGCCAGTAGTGTAGTCTCGTGTGTAGTACCGCATGTCGTATCATCTCAGTGTGAACCGGAACCACTACTCACAGTTTAATGCTGGCGGTATGCGGAGTACGCAGTGCTGCCTCCGTAGATACTCCCCCACAGCTCCCCGGTGCCCGCTGTCAATGGGACACTGTGTTTATGGAGCGCACGAGAAGGCAGGGGTGTGGCGTGCAGATCACGAGTGCAGCCCGGCGCGTGGGAGCCGCAGGGTCCCAAAATACCCGCCGTTTGGCACCGGGGACCGGGGTCGCGGCGCAGGGCCCTCGCCGTGGCCAGTGCCTGCGCGATCCTCTCTGCAGCCGCGTCCGCCCGCGACTTCGCGTTCTTCCGCAGCCACACTGATCCGACTCACCGAGTTTGACAGGTTAGTAGCTGCCGCGGCGCTGCTCGCCTGTCTCGCACTCCGGCTGCGGCGTCTTGTGGAAACCGCCCCAAACCTCCGCTACCAGTGCCTTAAAGGCAACTTCTGGTCGAGAGGCACGAAATGTGGGTGAAGTTTAAAATATTTTTTCTCACAAGGACTGTTTTTACTAAAATAGGGCTTTTACCATTTTATTGCAGAAACACATGTGTATAAATTTTTTAAATCTCAGGCATATTAAAAATGGAGGCTGCAGAACCTGCCCTGCTTTGCGCGATGCGTTGTAAGGATTCGTGATTATTTCTAAAATCGATAAAAACTGAAAATTTGAAACATCCCCTTTGAAAATTTTACAAATGACAGTGCTGGTAAACCTTTACATTATTTGATTTTGGCTTGGCTCTGAGCACTATGGGACTTAACATCTATGGTCATCAGTCCCCTAGAACTTAGAACTACTTAAACCTAGCTAACCTAAGGACACCACACAACACCCTGTCATCACGAGGCAGAGAAAATCCCTGAACCCGCCGGGAATCGAACCTGGGCGTATTTGATTTTAAAACAGCTGAGTAAAACTGAAAGAACTCCGACATTTCTCTCTTTACTTATTCTGATCAACACTAAACTGACACATCAACTTTTATTTATTTATTTTTTTAAAATTTTTTTTAGCGCAACGCAATCTGACTTTCAGTAATCCCTACAAAATAATGGTCCTGACTAACAATAACCTATACCTTTCATGAATCACTTACTTCACAAAAACCTTCGTAACTCGAACTACTGCAATACAGCGAGCGCCAATACTGTCGGCTACATAAAGATTCTAAGGCACTAACTACTGACAGGCGTAGTCAGCAAATGAAAGGTTTTTATAGAGAACAAACAGTTTATTTACCTTAATAATGTTCAAAAGTCATAATGTATGTATCAGTTCATGACATCCGGTCTCCCAATTTCGTTTTTCTGACGGACACACGTACAGATCGTCCGCTCTCAAAATTCTGCCATTCTCTCCCCACATCCACCACTCCTGGCGGCTCACCTCCAACTGCACAACGCTATACGCTGTTCACATCCAACTGCCCAACATTACCATAGCAAGTATTCCAAAAATTCAAACCAGCCACAGACTGCACACAGCACAGTCACTGATTTTCATACAGAGCGCTACGTGGCGTTGCCAACATAAAAACCTAAACAGCCTACTTACACAGCCCCCATGCTCCCCACAAAAAATTTTACAAATGGTTTTGAACAGTGGTCAATGAACGCTTGAAAAAATTTTTCGTAATTACAATAACAAAAATATCAAATGCACACTCTTATTGATACAATCTCTCCCCCCACATCCACCACTACTGGCGGCTCACCTCCAACTGCTCAATGCTATGCGCTGTTCACATCCAACTGCCCAACACTACAATAGAAAATATTCCAACAATGCAAACCAGCCACAGACTGCACACAGCACAGTCACTGATTTTCATACAGAGCACTACGTGGCGTTACTAACACAAAAACCTAAACAGCCTACTTACAAATTCTTAAACTAGATTTTTTAAATCGTATGACTCGGTTAATCTGTCGAGATTCTAGAGCGCTTCGCCCACTAAAAATGCTTCGAAAAAAATGCGTTTAAAGTTTTCAGTAACAAAAAGAAGACGTAGTTTCAGAACTTGCACTCAGTCTGCGGTAGAGGCATTCTTCCTCTACCTCAAACATGTCCTGGTTGGTAATATGGTGTTGTATTTATTCAAACCGGCCCCTTTTAACAAACTGAGACATTCCTGATTCTGTGGCGGCCACGTGTTTCCGTTACATAACTCCGCGAAAGTTTTTCTGTTACTCTCTGTGACGATTCTTAAAGCTTTCATTGTCTTCAGAACAGACGAATAACCTACGTTGAATATGCCTGCAGCTATATATGATGCTATTTCTTTTTGCCCCACAGTCATGACGTGCGAGTCCAAGGGTCGGTGCTGGGGCCTCTGCTGTTTCTTATTTATATAAATGATATGCCTTCTGGTATTACAAGTGATCCAAAAATATTTCTGTTTACTGATGACACCAGCTTTGTAGTGAAGGATCTTGTGTGTAATATTGAAACAGTATCAAATAATGTAGTACATGAAATAAGTTCATGGCTTGTGGAAAATAATTTGATGCTAAATCACAGTAAGGCTCAGTTTTTACAGTTTCTAACTCACAGTTCAACAAGAACCGATATTTTTATCAGACAGAATGGGCATATTATAAGCGAGACGGAACAGCTCAAGTTCCTAGGCGTTCGGATAGATCGTAAGCTGTTGTGGAAAGCTCATGTCCAGGATCTTATTCAGAAACTAAATGCTGCTTTATTTACCATTAGAACAGTATCTGAAATAAGTGACAGTTCAACACGAAAAGTAGTATACTTCGCATATTTTCATACGCTTATGTCATATGGTATTATTTTTTGGGGTAATTCTTCTGATTGAAAAAGGGTATTTTTGGCGCAAAAACGGGCTGTTAGAACTATATGTGGTGTAAGTTCGAGAACCTCTTGTCGACCCCTATTCAATAGTCTCGGAATTCCGAATTGCCCTCACAGTATATATTTTCTTTAATGTCGTTTCTTATTAGCAATATTAGCCTATTCCCAAGAGTTAGCAGCTTTCACTCAGTTAATACTAAGCAGAAACCAAGTCTGCATGCGGAATGCACTTCCTTGACTCTTGTGCAGAAAGGAGTGCAGTATTCTGCTGCATCCATTTTCAATAAGTCACCACAAGAACTCAAAAATCTTAGCAGTAGCCCAAACTCTTTTAAGTCTAAACTGAAGAGTTTCCTCATAACTCACTCCTTCTATTCTGTCGAGGAGCTCCTGCAAGAGCTAAAAAATTAAGCAAATTCCAGTGTGACATTGTTGATTTTCTTTATTTAAACTTACGACTTGTCGTCTGAATATGTTTTTAATATTTCATTTTATCTGTTTCTACTGTAGTTTTATAATGGGTTGGGTTGTTTGGGGAAGGAGACCAGACAGCGAGGTCATCGGTCTCATCGGATTAGGGAAGGACGAGGAAGGAAGTCGGCCGTGCCCTTTGAAAGAAACCATCCCGGCATATGCCTGGATCGATTTTGGGAAATCACGGAAAACCTAATCAGGATGGCCGGACGCGGGATTGAACCGTCGTCCTCCCGAATGCGAGTCCAGTGTCTAACCACTGCGCCACCTCGCTCGGTATCGTGTTATAATTTCATGTATTGACTCGTTCCATGACCCTGGAGACTTACCCTTAATTTGGTCCTACGGAACAATAAATAAATAAATAAATAAAAATAACCAAATACACGTGTTGAAGCTCCTGTTGTTATTTTGCGTATTGGCACCGACACTTCTTTTAAAGAAATCTTCATTCTACAGAAATTTGTACACTAGTCTTATCTTTTCTTGAACTAATTCATCGAAATACGCTGACTGAACAGTTGGCATTACATATGCTAATTGCTCGTTTGGTTCCAGAACTCCTTTCTATTAACCGCAAACCTCAACGAATGGATGCTTTCTGCACTTCTTTTTTCGTTACGGTACGGAAGACAAGGCTTACTGAATGGAATATTGACCAGTGACAAGACTTAGGTTTCCTATGCTGACCTGAAGACAAAACATCAATGGCTTAAAGGACGCAATTTTTCGCTGTTCCAATTTCGGAGTTATTCCACTGTTGAGCACACACTGTTTTGTCATATTTACTCTCGCTTTCGTTTTCCCTTTATCTTCCTATATTCCCTCAGTGTGTATTGGATTGATGCATAAGGTCGTCACGTTTCTCCGTAAGTTTAACAAACACAACATATACACATAACAGAGACTTCAGTATTCACTAACATGTCCTCAATTTTTTTTAAAACAGACTGCCAACATTTGGCTAACTTTTCGTTTCTGTGACTGTAGAAATCAAATTGTTTTGAAGTGAAGAACTCTTCGGTCTATGTTCGGAGCACATTGTGACCCGGGAAGTTACTTGAAGGATGTTCGATAGATAGCGGAAAAGGTAAAAATCTGATGGCGCAAGATCAGGTGAATAAGGGTGGTGTTTTTCGTCAGTGTAGCAGAATGCGGTGGGAGTTCTCGTGCAGTAGCATCATTTCTCTCAGTCTTCCTGGCCACTGTTCTAGGACTGCTTTTGCAAGACGTCTCAGTTGTTGACAATAAATGTCAGCAGTTGTGGTTACGACTCAGAGAAGCAATTCGTTGTACACCACACTGTCGCTTTTCCACCGGATGCATAACATTATCTTTTACGAATGCGCGCTGATTTCTGTACGAGGAGTTGCTGCTTTGTTTGGGCTCAACCATTCCTTTCCTTTCCTTATTTTACCAATTCTCTCCGCCAGTAATGATACAGGATAGAAATCTTGTGTGTTGTTCACGAGCCAATTGATGACGAACAAGCACAGGTGTACCTATGTCTACCCATTCATTTTTGTGATTTTGGCTTGGAGCGTGAGGCACCCATACTTCCGATTTTTAAACCTTCTCAACTGCAAGCAAACGTCGCACGATGGTGGAATGATCACAGTTCATCACATCTGCCAGTTCTCGAGTACAGTGGCGTTGATCATAGTGGATTAATGCGTTTAAACGATCTTCATCAAACACCGAAGGTCTTCCTGAATGTGGAGAGTCACTAATGTCGAAACGTTTCTCCTTGAAATGAGAAAACCATTTTCTTGCTGTGCTCTGTACAATGGCATTAGCCTCAATATATTGAAAATGTTTCTGGCTGCCTCCACTGCTGCCACCCCTCTATTGATCTCAAACAGAAGCATAAGCCGAAAATGTTCCGATGTCTTCACTTGGAACTCCATTTTCTATCGCTAACAGCTCCATTCACTATCTCAAAGTGACAATATGCAAACTCAGATCGCAACAGTGAACTACAAATAAAGATGACAATCGATAAAAAAAATCTCCCAGCAGAATACCAATATCCGAAACAAAAACGCTACGAACATACGCACCAGCCTAATATATTATGAATTACGCGCCTGTGTGAAGTTGCAGGCAGCTAAGGCTTACCTGTAGCCAAGAAAAACCACATGTACTTAGCACCTGCTATTATTGTGTTGATAGGAAATCACAGACTTTGGATATATTTGGCACATAGGCGATGAAAAAAAGGGGCATCGGAGAATAATGGCAAAAGAATTAATTTTATGTCGCACGTAATTAAAGGATGAAAAGAAGATTAGGTGTTAACGTTCTATCGGTGGCGAAGACATTACTGCATTTGCGTTAGGGTAGTTACAGAAACTAGGGAGTCAGATATGTGAAATTTCAAACGGATGCACTTTAAGTAGATTAAATGAAAGAGAGATATAAAAATTCGCATTCTGTAGCGCACCAAAAACTATAATCATATCTTAATGGCATTGCCTTCTAGGTGCGTGATACGCCAGCAGTTCCTTCTTCATGACCCATATTTAAGGGTGTTATACTACCTTTTGTGTAGCGATGACACCTTAGAGATGTAATGTAGGTCCTCAACTGTGCTAATCTGCTTAATTCAGTTTCAGAAAAGTAGCAAGTACTGTAACAGACGCTTGCAGTTTGCAGCAGCCGAATTCGTTCATGAATCGCTAGGCTCAGTGGACTGGTCTTCACACAATTCTTTCGCAATGGCGTCTGACAGACAAGGAGATCTGTTACCGACCTATACGCCCGTGACTGTATTCATTTACCAATCTTAGTATGATACGTAGACTATCCAGATTCATGTAATAGCCCGCGGTTTGGAGCAATAAACCTCACAGATAGTACACCAGAAACACCTTTAATTAAATCGCTATACCGTCCCTCTCCATTTAATCAGCTGCAGAACTGAAAACAGCAGGATAAAACCTGAAAAATTGAATGTGACTGATGGACTGAAACAGACACGGCGTCAACGTACAACCTCACTTACCTGACAGCTCAAAATTAGGACTCTACACTGATGCTTCGGATGGCTCTTTCCGCTTCATTTATGCGGTTCAGTGTCCTTGTGAGTACATTTGACGTGATTTTAATAAAGCCATTTGTAAAAAGTTTAGCCATGTTGGCAATGTACCCCGACTTGCAGTGAGGTTCTTCTGCTGTGGTTAGAGGTCCCACCCAGCTGAATGTTTATTATCTGCGGATACCCACAATAATACTTACTTTGCGGTTAAGCGTTGAGTTGCAACATTCCTGTGTTACTATATTTGCCCAAATTATAAATATTACTTTTTAAGTTGCTCTTATTCGGATCGGAGTGTCCATAGAAGAAAGATGCGTTTTCGACATTTTCCACGACTAAAGATGTGGAAATGCTCTTCTTCCTGGTTTCCTGCACAATTACACGTACATCCTGTTCCTCTCGTATCATGAGGTTATGTCTGTCTCATTCCTGTTTACAGTAAGAACGATCACTTCTGATGTTATCGAAAGCTGCCATAATGGGACATCAAGGACGTTGGTGAATACTCTATCAATCAGAATATTCGATTCATGGTCTGATTTTTGATTGTCTATCAAATGCGACGTAGATAATGTACAGTATAAAATCAGATAATCTATCATCTCAATATAGAGAGTGTAATGAGTATAAATGTAGATTTTTATTTATGTTATCTAAATATGTAATCACATAAGTGTGTTGGTATTTTTTTTCTGTGTCACAAACTTTACGATCTGATGTTTCTGCACGGTCGTAAGTGCACCACTGGGTGGAATACGCCTATCAGTATGGCTTACGTTTTGCTCTCACGTGTCCACAGTTCAACAACTGACCTGCTGTCCAAGGGAAAATAAGCCTTAATGGCTTGCTCTTGGAGGCACTACCCAATCTAAAAACGTGCGATTTCTAATAGCTATAATTATTAGTCTGAAAAATGACTGATTTAATGTTATGCAGAACGCCTTCCTCACTCACCAGCAGAATTATCTTCACTTGTACCTGTTACACCCTGTTTGTATAAGCACAAAATGCAACGATTGTTACATTTACAACTACATCTATACCTATACTCTTCCAGTGTGGTGGAGGTATTATTATCTTTCTCACGTTTTCTGTTCCATTCGCGATTGGTGCGTGGGATGAACGATTGTCGATAAATTTCTGTATGAATTCTAATTTCTGTTTTTTCTCGTTGTAGTCATTTCACGAGAAATGTGTGGCACAAAGTAAGATTTTGCCCAGCTCTTCTTCTAATGTACGCCTTCGAAATTTCAACAGTACCCGTTTCAATGATGCACGTCATCTCTGTTGTAGCGACTACCATTTGAGTTAACTCTATCTGGTAAGAGCCCAAGATGAACGAATAAAATTCAATAACCGGTCGAGTAGATGCTTTGTGAGACACTTCATTCGTGGATGAGTTAATTTCCTTAAGATTGATCCTAAGAATCTCAGCCTGGCAACTACTTCTCTTACAGTTTGTTTTATGAAGTCATTCCACTTTGGGTCACTCCAAAGTATTTTAGGTTGTTATTGTATCCAATGACTTTTTTACTAATAACGTATTCGAACTGTAATGAATTTCTTCGTCTATTTACACGCACAATTTTACACCTGCTTACATTCAGGATCAACTCTAAGTTCATCCTTCAATCATCGATCCTTTGCAGGTCTTTTCTGCTTTCGCTGTAGTTCTGAGGTGTTGATATCTTCCTACAAACAACAGCTGTGTCTGCAAAGAGCCTCATAGAGCTTGCGACATTGAGAAGCGCAGCACATGAACTTAACTTTTTGTTGAATTATCTTACATATGATAAACGAACTATATGACTAACATTTAATCGTGTGAAATATGTCGCGTCAACTTGTGACAGGACTTCGTTTAACTTTCTAGTGTTACATAAATTTTACACAGAAAATTCAACGAAATCCAATTCAGTAATTAGTATAGACAACTTTAACTTGCAGAACGTATCAAGAAGATGACAGACTACGTTATATTAAAATGTGATGATAGTCATCTACCTTCTTAGTCAGCGGAATGTAAATTGCGACGTCCGTTTCCAAAAAACAGAAATTCAGGCCGAGTGCAAGCTTACTTCAGATGTCTGACGTACTACACGAATTAAAGTGATTTATAACATTTTAACATCCTAAGTTGTTAATTTGGGTAAAAGACTTGCGACTGAGGATGCGCATAAAGTGACGGAGGGATAGCATTTGCCTCATCTACACAGACCTCTTGCTATCGGGAAGCACGAGCAGACGAAGAGCACCTTGGGTTGCCTATACAGCTCAGTGCAGGCGCTGCCATCTGAGCAGCTTGTAACCAGCCCAAGCGAGCTTACTTCAATGTTGGAGAGACGACTCAAGACCGTCTTCGGATGGAAAACAAAGTAATTGGGGGTGTGGGGGACATATATTGGTGTTTGGCATTCAGAGTGTGTGATTATCCAGTGACTCGTGCACTGATATTTCGAACGAAAATGATAGACAATTGTGTTGAATGCAGATGCAGTAACTGATGGTCGACTGAAAGCGGCGTTAAACTTCAAAGCTGCTAACTTATAACCAACAAAGGAAAGAAACTAAGCCTATTGGAAACCCAAACACTTAGCTTAAAATCCCCAGCTAGTTCTAAACGATCAATTACAAATGAGCATACCCAACTTTCAAGCTTTCCATGATGCAATCAATCAGCCATATGAACGCAGACCATGACAATGACACATACTGCTACACAGCATTAAAATACAATAGAATTTTATATTCCTTACCTTGCTTAGCTCACAAACTTCAACATTATAACAATATAGCCTGTAATACTGTAATAGAGTGTTTTTTAATAATGTATCGTGTTCAATATTACAATTTGCAGTGTAAAACATGTTTGTTGCACAACATAAAGTGACTATTGCTCACTTAGTTCTCAACCAATGTCACGACGTCACAAATTATAGCGTCATAGTCATAAAACCTGGAATAATGCGGTATCGTGTTTTAATTATCTATTGTGTTTAATATTGTTCATTGGGTGAAGTGTAATTTACAGTGTTAGAAAAAGATGTCTGGTACACAAATTCTGTGCAAGTGGATTGTATCTTTGCGTATAATCTTTTGTTACCTAACGAACTCTAGATAATTGTTTCCTGAAAATGGCCCAATTAACTAGATACTACGAGTATTTAAAAAGAAACAAAAATCAGTAGAACGCAAACAGTTTACTGGTATCGAGCCTTAAAAGTTACGTATAACATATAAGTAGAAAAATAGACAATTAATTCGAGAAAAACAAGTAAAGCAACTAACAAGAGTCAAATATTTACCAATTTCCTCACTCGCAAACAAATCTTCTAAAAAAAAAAACGAATGCACGGCTTACGCTAAATCAAACTAAATCATCATTTGTAGAGATCATTTTTCCAAAGGCTGCAGCTATATGCTACGACAAGGAGCTGATAAATAGTTCCTGAAGAAATGATTCCAGTTTTCCCCCATCATTTACAACAGAAAACCAACCAGACAATGTACAGATATCAAAAAAAATTTTGCATCACCCCTGTTTCCAGAATGCCTGAAGATAGACGGTGACTATGGATATTGTATAACAGACACAGTGTCTTTGATTGTTCAGAGATGTCACTAAACCCGCCGAAAGATGAAAACAACCATGCATAAGAAGCTCCTGTAAGACGGAGAGGGCTCTACAGCCGGTTAGTTCCTGTCATTCCACGAGGAAGGACGTACACGGCTCGTATTGTCTGTAATTCAACCATGCCTAGACAGTCAATACCGCGGTTTGATCGCGTCCGCATTGTTAATTTGTCCCAGGAAGGGCTCTCAAGAAGGGAAGTGTCCAGATGTCTCGGAGTGAACCAAAGCTATGTTTTTCGGACATGGAGGAGATACAGAGAGACAGGAACTGTCGATGACATGTCCCGCTCAGGCCGCCCAAGGGCTACTACTGCAGTGCATGACCACTACCTACGGATTATTGATCGGATGAACCCTGACAGCAACGCCATCATGTTGAATAATGCTTTTCGTGCAGCCACAGGACGTCGTGTTTCGACTCAAACTGTGCGCAATAGGCTGCATGATGCGCAACTTCACTCCCGACATCCATGGCGACGTCCATCATTGCAACCACGACACCATGCAGCGCGGTACAGATGGGCTTAACAACATACCGAATGGACCGCTCAGAATTGACATCACGTTCTCTTCACCGATGAGTGGCGCACATGCCTTTAACCAGACAATCGTCGGAGATGTATTTGGAGGCAACTGGGTCAAGCTGAATGCCTTAGACACACCGTCCAGCGACTTCCCTGGAGGTTCCCTGCTGTTTTGGGGTGACATTTTGAGGGGTCGACGTACGCCGCTGCTGCTCATGGAAGACGTTATAACGGCTGTACTATATGTGAATGCCGTCTTCCGAGCGATAGTGCAACCATATCGGCAGCATATTGGCGAGGCATTCGTCTTCATGGATGACAATTCGCGCCCCTGTCGTGCACGTCTTGTGAATGACTTCCTTCAGGATAACGACATCGCTCGACTAGCGTGGCCAGCAGGTTCTCCAGACATGAACCCTATCGAACATTCCTGGTATAGATTGAAAAGGGCTGTTTATGGACGACTTGACCCACCAACCCCTCTGAGGTATCTACGCCGAATCGCCGTTGAAGAGACCAACAATCTGGAAGAACAGTGACTTGATGAACTTGTGGACAGTACGCCACGATGAATACAGGCATGCGTCAATGCAAGAGGACGTGCTACTGGGTATTAGAGGTACCGGTATGTACAGCAGTCTGGACTACCACCTCTAAAGGTCTCGCTGTGGTGGTTTTCATGAGTAATAAAAATGGCGGAAATAATTTTCTGTACAGGTTCCGGAACTCTCGGAACCGAGGTGATGCAAAACTTTCTTTGATGTGCGTAATTTCATTTGCCAATTTGTGATAATTTTTAAAAATGTTTATGTACGGTAACACAACAAAATAATAAAAACTGAAATTAAATTTACTGCAGGTAAGGTTATTGATACAACAATTCCTTCCTTCACGTAAATGCATGTCTACAATCTGTAAAAATGGTTCAAATGGCTCTGAGCACTATGGGACTTAACAGCTGTGGTCATCAGTCCCCTAGAACTTAGAACTACTTAAACCTAACTAACCTAAGGACATCGCACACATCCATGCCCGAGGCAGGATTCGAACCTGCGACCGTAGCAGTCACACGGTTCCGGACTGCGCGCCTAGAACCGCGAGACCACCGCGGCCGGCAATCTGTAAAAGTTATTCTACCACTTCACTGATTCATAGTAAGGTTCAGGCTATAGATAGATTTCTTTAATATTTAGAATGAGGAACAAACTTAGTGACGGTTGGTTCTGTAAGTAATAACGTCTGCAGAACTGTCTTTTTTCTCATGTATAAGTAGAGAAACGTAACTCTACATGTCAATGTTTTGCCCATTTTGTTTCGGTATGTTTTCTTGTCATTTAGTTAGTTGGATGTGAAAAGTATAACCTAAACCTGTCTTCTACAGGATAAAAATTTTTGACAAGTGTGATTAGAAAAGATTTTTTGCGAGAAGAAGGAAATTACGTACGTAAACAGGACAGAATAGTTGCTAAATTGATCTCGGATTAGCAGTTACTAATCAGTATTAACACTGAACTAGAAACTAAATGAAGACAGCGTAGCGTAGCATCAGTAAATAGTTACTACATTTCTTTCGTTCAGCAGAACTGTTTCTCAGGTTTCTCCGACATAATCATGACGGCTGTGGCGTCATACGGCATGATTTGGTTAGTTTCATAGAATAATCTCGACAGTTTATAATGAGCTACGGCGAAAATTTAGAAACGTGCGCACGCAACAGAAAGCGCAGGGCGTGCCGTGGACATCCAAAGCGAAGTTTAGTGCACTACCTCGTGTGAGAGTGACACTAACCAGTTTCTCAGAAATGGCGAGTGGCCGTAAAGGTCGAGTGGTCTACAGTGGGAACAGAACACGCATTCGAAAGGACAAACTGAGGGTACTCTTGAACCTGAAAGCCAACAATCGTCAATAATGTACAGACAAAGGCACAAATAGCAAACCGAGAGGAAATCAAGAACAAGCGAGTAGCTGCATGGAAAAGTTACGTCGGCTATCGGAAAACTTCGGAAACATCAAGACAACTGGACGAGGAAAGCGAGCACACTTTCCTCCTAACTTGCGCCACCAGAGGGTCTTGCCAAGTGGAGCGAAGTCCACGCCGCCTGCGGTGTGGACGCCAAACCGAACAACTGTGGATGTTCTCGATCTCGATTCCCGAGTACGTCCAGGATGCCAAACGAAGAGGTCACAGTGTGCTAAAGTTTTACATCTGAATACCTAGCTCTATAATTCTGTCAAATAAGCTGCAGTGAGCAAGTGGTTTCACAGGAGAGCAATTTGGAAAATCAGACACAACCTGCTATTTCTTTACCTTCATTGCCACTTGTTGCTTGGCTGACCTCATACTTCGGCTAACATCGATGTAAATTATTATTATTATTATTATTATTATTATTATCCTCCTCCTCCTCCTCCTCCTCCTCCTCCTCCCCACCCCCTCCCCCACTGAGCGAAGTGGCCCAGTGGTTAGCACACTGGACTCGCAGTCAGGAGGACGACGGTTCAAACCCGTCCGACCATACTGATTTAGGTTTTCCTTGATTTCCTTAAATCTCTCCAGGCAAATGCCAGGATGGTTCCTTTGAAAGGGCACGGCCGACTCCCTTCCCCGTCCTTCCCTATTCCGATGGGAGCGATGACCTCGCTGTTTGGTCCCCTCCCCCAAATCACATAACCAGCCAATCTCCTTCTCCTGCCTCCCCCCCTCTCCTGCCTCCCCCCCCCCCCCCGCCCTCTCTCACTCTCTCTCTCTCTCTGTCTTATACATACACATCCATACAACAGTTCGTCGTCTGACACATTACATAAGCGTCTCTGCACGTGATCTCACAGGTAATAATAATCCAAAGAATTGAAGTCGAAGAAATGTCCAACCATGGAACTGCTGCAAAAAGACGTATGTTCGCATATCTTCCGCATGGACAAGCTTTTTAAGAGAGCAGTGCAGCCTCGTACCCGTTACCACTACCACGGCCGCATGTACCAAACTTAATCTGTTTTCTCATGACTGAGTTTCGTACCATGGTTTAACGAAATTCTTATCAGGTAACTTTCCAATGCTACAACACGCTCACCGTTCAGGAAAGACAAAGTGCAGCATTTAGCACAATGGACTTACATTCGGAAGGATGAAGGTTCAAAACCCCGTCCGAGCATCCAGACCTGTTGTACCTAAACCGCTAAAGGCGAATGCCAATATGTTTCCACTGAAATTAGCATGGCCTGTTTCCTTCCCCATGTTCCTCAGTCTGAGCTTGTGCCCCATCTCGAATGACTTCGTTGTGGACGGGACGTTGAACTCTAAAATTCATAATCATCTTTATGATGTTGTAGCTATTCTTTTTGACCGTGTATGCTAAAAAAATTGGAGAGAAATGTCTCTTTATACAAGACACTGTTTGATTAGTCTTATTTTACTCACAGACGTTTCAGCTTTTTCTGTGTTATCTCCAGTAGGTTTTTATTTTTTCTGAAAATTATCGGTAGTACATGTTAACATTTTGTGCAGATTGTATGAATTTTTTGCTTAAAGCTATTTACATGTACAAAGAAGCCACAATTAGATGTCAGATATTACATTAGTTAATATATACAGTTAAAGACACATGTCACAGATTGGGTCGTTGTAAACTTGAGATATCCTCAAATACTTTTGGTGTAGGATACTAATTTAAAAATAAGATGATTATACATTTGTCCATATACGTCACATGGCGCTATCAGCTTTGTATGTTGGTAGTTTTATACCTACTACCGACGGCCTTGCCGCAGTGTAACACACGTTCCCCTCAGATCACCAAAGTTAAGCGCTGTCGGACTATGCTATCACTTGGATGGGTGACCTTTCGGGTCTCCCAGTGCTGTTGTAAAGCGGTGTGCACTCAGACCTTGTGGGCGTGTTGAGGAGCTACTTGATTTAAGAGTTACTGCTCCAGAGACGAAAACTGATAACGGTCGGGAGAGCGGTGTGCTGACCACATGCCCCGCCATATCTGCATCATGTCTCGCTTATCGGCTGATGGTGACACGGCGGTCGGTCGGTACCGTTTAGTCTATCGAGGCCTGTTCGGACAGAGTTATATATCTTCTATACATGTCATACGCAAACTTATCACTTACTCCCACAAACATCTCGGCAAATGATTCCAACGAGAAAATTTTTTTTCAGCATTTGTTATGTTTTTGTGACGAAATATGTCAAATGTGTGTGTAACAGCAAAAAAAAAGAAGAAAAACACAATTGCGAAAGAAATAAATGTTTAACGTGTCAGCCGTCCGCGGTGGTCTAGCGGTTCTAGGCGCTCAGTCAGGAACCGCGCGACTGCTACGGTCGCAGGTTCGAATCCTGCCTCGGGCATGGATGTGTGTGATGTCCTTAGGTTAGTTAGGTTTAAGTAGTTCCAAGTTCTAGGGGACTGATGACCACAGATGTTAAGTCCCATAGTGCTCAGAGCCATTTGAACCATTTTTTAACGTATCGTAAACAAGGGAAGCAGGACCACAGCACAAAACAACCGTAAGTAACACGCTAAATAACAAGATATACTACAGCAATTTTCGGTGTGAAATGAACAGAAAAACTATTAACGTTTCGTTGTTTGCAGATGAAAAGCTTAGAACACGTCGCAAACTACGATACGCCTCCTTATTAGCTGTAATTTCTCGGATTTTCTCGTTGTGATCATTTACCGAGGTACTTGTGTGAGTAAGTAATACGTTGCCCGACTCTTCCCTGAATTTTGATAGCACCTCTCTCAGTGATGAACACCACCTCTCTTGCAGCGTCTGCCACTAAGCGACCCCGTGACGATCAAAGTACAGAATGCAATAGGGAAATGAGTGAACAAATGAGAACACATTCTTTTACTGTGAAATAGCAAATCTTGTAATGTAATCTGCTTGCAAGACTCGCTCTCCCACAACAGCAGTACGAATGGTGCGAGGTGTGCCACGATCCGCCGTTTTTGGATATTTGGAACCACAGCCTGCTAGTCGCTGGAATAGCTGTCCAGATGGAACGCTGCCGTTTACCGCGTCGAATAATAGGCTTCTATTATGCTGGTACGCGCAAAGATGAAATTACAATGTAAAAGCCCATCCAAAAACTTATCAAAACGCAGATTCGTACCATCAAAACTAATGTGTATGCTGCACTTTTCCAGAACTGTATATACGGTTTACACTAACAACAGTACTAAGTGTTTACTCCGTGATGTATCCATGGACAGTAAGAGAAGAATGTGTCTCCATTTGTTTGTTGTATAGGTCGTTCATAAACCATAGAGAATAAATATCTAAGGAATGAGCACTCGGATGAGCACAACGAGAATTCTGCTTGCAACATCTCCTACTGCTCAGTCTCGTAATTTTGGGATGTAGCGTTTTAGCCCGTGTAGCACTTAGCGTATTTTGAATGTTATTACTTAGCTGCTACAGGTAGGTCACTGTCAGCAGTTCCGTGAAACTTTGTATAAGGATTTACAGACATCTGAACAATTTGATATCGGGAACTGAAGTTGACTTGAAGACGTGAAGAGAAATAGTTTTCTGCTTTTGCTTCGCAGTACCATAGCTCAGGTTCCATTTTATTTACGTTTTTTCGGTAATGGGATAAGAATTGACAGCCAACAGTATTTTTTACGCTATCTGTTGCACTTCATATTTTCGAATCTCTGTTCTAATTAATTGCTTTATAATGACACTGCAGACGTCTCTGAAGGGCCTCGAAAATAAACGCGTTATCCACCACCTGCGTAACGATTACCATTTTCAGTTTTTCTTCTTTCACCCTTCTGCTTTTTATAAACAGGTAAAATATCTACAAATTTTTTTTGTCATCTGATCAGAAAAGTAAAACAAGACACTATCCACAAAAATAAAAAAATACAAGGCCAAAGCTCGGATTTTGGAGTAATAATAGAAGTGACAGCTAATAATTTTTTGACGTTTCCTATTGCACTAATACATAACGTCGAATTACATACGTTATGACACTGTATAAGAAACTGTCTCATGAAGAAATACTTAAATACACGCAATGGTTTGAGAACATGCATAAATTGAAGGAAATTAATCAAGGTCATGTGTACATTTTATCTGCATACGGACAGATTACCAACATGTGTACACTGACTAGCAGTTTATTCAAACACACTTGCAAATTTATTTAGCACTTGTCCCGTAAACCCATGGCCATAACATCGCAGAAATTATGTCTACAATACAAGACTTCACAACACCGTATCTCGATATTTTTCAACATATAAAATGCCTCATATCGTTATAACATTTACAATTACACGTTTTTTGCACACACCAATGAAAGGTAACTGCGCCTCCTTTCACATACTTCTCTTTACATACGTTATAACGACATTACTGCACCATAGCTGTCACTAAAACTCAACGTGCAGAAACGTAAATAAAATTCTTCTGTCAAAAATTCGGTAGACCTGACCAACAAACTCAAAAATTTAGCTTGTTCTGCCACCACAAAACTTGTATCATTTGATATTACAAGTTTGTACACTAATGTACCTGTTGAGCAGACGATGGACATTACTGAAACCAACTTGCGATACCATAAAAAAATTATCTGTCCTTGAGATTGATGAGCTAATGGTTCTGTTACGCACCACCCTCAAATACAATTTCTTCTCTTTTAATAATAAATTATATTCGCAACCCTGTGGTCTAGCTATGGGCAGCCTGGTATCATGTCAGAGATTTTTATAAACTCAATGGAGCAGATGTTTTTTCGGGATCATCCGGACCTGGCAAATAATATAATTTTCTATGTGATATATGTAGATGACTTGCTGTTTGTGTTTTAAGGTTCCCAAGAAGGCCTAGAACTGTTATTTACCATTTTCAATAACCTCTATAAAAAATCAGCTTCACGTAAGAAAATGAGACAGTTGATAGGACTTTAGACCATCTCGATCTGACTCTACCCATTATTGGCAACAAAATACATTTCAACATTTTTCGAAAAGCAGCCTATTCCGACAGCGCCATCCTAGCTGATTCCATCCATCCTCAGGCCCATAAAATGATCTTTCATTCGAGTATCCACCGAGCCCTATCCATTCTGCTTTCGCTAGACAATTTACAAAACGAATTAACGGTCCTCGAAAACATCGCTCAGAATAATGGATATAATCCCAGTGTAGTGAGACAGTTGTTTAACGAAAACACACGAAGGAAGACTATCACCCTTTGCAGATCAGGTACCCACAATCAAGACCAGGCAACGAAATACATATCAGTTCCCATTATGGGTAACGTATCCTACAAGGTAGGTCGTTTATTAAAAGACCTGGGGTGTAAAGTTTCTTACTCTACTACCAACAATCTTAAAAAAAAATTTACTCCCTTCTCTTGATATAGATACTGATAAATCATCCCTGTCAGGAGTATATAAGATCACATTTGATGAATGTCACTGTTATTGTATTGGCCGTACAGGAAGGGCCCTGTCTGTCAGGTTTAAAGAACGTCTGCCGACTAAAAGCGGCGATGGAACACGAGGATCTACATTTGCTGAACATCTTGTCCAAATGGCCCATGCTCCCAAGCCTCTACAAGATGCAGAACTTTTGCGTAATGGAGTCAAAGGATGTAAGTTAGACAAAGAATTGCAAATTTTTAAACATCTTATTATTGATAGAGAAAATTTACTTAATGATCAGCTGCAACTAAAAAATAGAAATTATTTCGAAGGATTTTAACCTTTACTCCAGTGGAGTTGACCCATGGTCCGCTTCGAATGGCCGATGCTGTTTCCTATCTGCTTTTCCCCTTTATTATAGTGCGTTTGTACATTGTGTCTCCATATATTTTGTATTATACTGGTAATGACACCAGTTGCAAAGGTCTTTCTTAATTTGCTTGTTTTATGTTCAAGATATTTCATGCTTCACACGCCTGTGTCTCCCATACTAATTTATTAGTTACTGTAGTGGGGTTTCATCCTCTTATTATAATATTTGAATGTAAATTTTCTTGCTCTGACTTAGTAACTAGTTCTTAGAAAAATTGTTTAATAGGAATTTGTCCATCTGCAAGACTGTTTTCTGTCATATTTTGTTTACAATTTACGTTGCGCTAAGTAGTTTTGAAACAGCTTGTCTCCAGCGCTTGCGCATGCGCTTGGCCGCTGGCCGAGCCACGCCACGGAAGTACTCGCGACGCCTGGTTTCCTTGTTGCTTGCGTGTGACCCTTATTCCTGGCCCGGGGTAGCTCCATCTATGTTTTTCTTATTGTTTTTAGTATTTACAGACATAATCTTATGATTATGCGTGTTTATTCTGTATTAGTTTTATTCTGTGACATGGCCAACGTTTGGTCCTCAAAATAATTTAATTTTTGTAAATATCACGATTTTCCTTATTAAGAAATCATTAGACTTATGATGTATTTCTATGTATAATATATGTCCGTATGGGTTAATTTATAGGTTCTGAAGAAGATACCATTATTAGCATCCAAACCTAGGTAAAATAAAAATTGCAACTGAAGGCTGAATTTCTTATTGTCTGAACAATTAAAGGTTGCTCAAGCGCTGCATTATTTTAAAGATTTGTAAACGTGTATAAAACAAGGCAAGTATGTAATCATCAAGTTTAGCTATTAGCGCAAATTGCAGGCAAGGAACGTCTTCCCAAAATCACATGACTAGCCCGGTTTGATGTTTAACAGAGGAATATGACCTCATTTGTTTCTTGTAGGTCGTTGGTAAAAGGAAAGAGCTTACAGTAGAAGAGATGTGATTCACAGTTGCGAAGACGAGCAAGTGCTCATAGCTCTTAAGGTATGCATTTTAGAGCTCATGTTTATTGGACACTTTTGTCTTGTTTTGGTCCATATTACCACCTCTCAAACTGAAGAATACATTTTTTGACGCCCTGCATATTGGAAACAGTAAAGGCCCAATCGCACTGCCTTCCGGGGTGGCCGTGTGTCTCTAGGCACTACAGTCTGGACCCGAGCGACCGCTACGGTCGCAGGTTCGAATCCTGCCTCTGGCATGGAGGTGTGTGATGTCCTTAGGTTAGTTAGGCTTAATTAGTTCTACGTTCTAGGCGACTAATGACCTCAGTTAAGCCGCTTAGTGCTCAGAGCCATTTTTTGATCCCTTGATGCCTCAGAACATGTCCTACCAACCAATTCCTTCTTCTAGACAAGTTGTGCCACAAACTCCTCTTCTCCCCAATTCTATTCAATACTTTCTCATTAGTTAAGTGATCCACCTATCTAATCTTGAATATTCCTCTGTAGCAGCACATTTCAAATGCTTCTTTTCTTGTGTAGTCTCAGCTGTTTCTCGTCCATGTTTCACTTCCATACATGGCTACACTCCGCACAAATACTTTCAGAAAGGACTTCCTGACACTTATATCTATACTCGGTGTTAACAAATTTCTCTTCTTCAGAAACGCTTTTCTTGCCATTGCCAGTCTACACTTTATATCCTCTCTACTTCGACCATCATCAGTATTTTACTCGCCAAACTCGTTTACTGCACACATCAAAAAAAGGTTTGAATCACCTCAGTTCCGAGAGTTCCGGAGCCTGTACAGAAAATTGGAATAGAGATTAACATAAACATCATTTCCGCCCTTTTTATTTCTCTTCAGAACCTCACATTGCATGTTGTACCGCCATACAACGAGAGTTTCACAAGTGATGGTCCAGATTGCAGTACACACCGGTACCTCCAATACCCAATAGCACGTCCTCTTGCATTGATGCATGCCTGTATTCGTCGTGGCATACTATCCACAAGTTCATCAGGGCACTATTGGTCCAGATTGTCCCACTCCTCAATGGCGATTCAGCATAGATCCCTCAGAATGGTTGTTGGGCCACGTCGTCCAGAAACATCCATTTTCAATCTATACCAGGCATGTTCGATAGGGTTTATGTCTGCATAACATGCTGGCCACTCTAGTCGAGCGATGTAGTTATCCTGAAGGAAGTCATTCACAGGATGTGCACTATAGGGGCTCGAATTGTCGTCCATGAAGACGAATGCCTCGCCAATATGCTGCCGATATGGTTGCACTATCGGTCGGAGGATGGCATTCACGTATCGTACAGCCGTTACGGCGCCTTCCACGACCACCGGCGGCGTACGTCGGCCCCACATAATGCCACCATAAAACATCAGGGAACCTCCACCTTGTTGCACTCCCTGGACAGTGAGTCTAAGGCGTTCAGCCTGACTAGGTTGCCTCCAAACACGTTTCCGACGATTGCCTGGTTGAAGGCATATGCCACATATGCCACACTCATCGGTT
Organism: Schistocerca gregaria; assembly: GCF_023897955.1. Classification (NCBI taxonomy): domain Eukaryota; kingdom Metazoa; phylum Arthropoda; class Insecta; order Orthoptera; family Acrididae; genus Schistocerca; species Schistocerca gregaria. The sequence continues at coordinate 316,004,628 of NC_064926.1, read as the reverse complement.
AAGAGAACGTGATGCCAAAGCTGAGCGGTCCATTCGACGTGTTGTTGAGCCCATCAGTATTGCGCTGCATGGTGTCGTAGCTGCAAAGATGGACCTCGCCATGGACGTCGGGAGTGAAGTTGCGCTTCATGTAGTCTATTGCGCACAGTTTGAGTTGTAACACGACGTCTTGTGGTTGCACAAAAAGCGTTATTCAAGATGGTGGCGTTGTTGTCAGGGTTCCTCCGAACCATAATCCGTAGGTAGTGGTCATCCAGTGCAGTAGTAGCCCTTGGACTGTATCTCCTCCTTGTTTCACTCCAAGTCGCCTGGGCACTTCCCTTGTTGAGAGCCCTTCCCGGCACAAAGATAAATGCGGACGCGATCGAACCGCGGTATTGACCGTCTAGGCATGGTTGAAGTACAGACAACTCTAGCCGTGTACCTCCTTCCTGGTGGAATGACAGTAACTGATCGGCTGTTGGACCCCCTCCGTCTAATTAGCGGTGCTCCTACATGCTTGTTTACATCTTTGGGCTGGGGCAATGCAAAACTTTTTTTATGTGTGTATTTTAGATGTCTCGTTTCCTAATATAATTCCCTCAACATCACCTGATTTAATTCGACTACATTCCATTATCCTCGTTTTGCTTTTGTTGATGTTTATCTTATATTCTCTTTTCAAGACACTGTTCATTCCGTTCAACTGCTCTTTCAAGTCCTTTGCTGTCTCTGACAGAATTAAACTGCCATCAGCAAAGCTCAAAGTTTTTATTGTTTCTCCATGGACTTTAATTCCTACTCCAAATTTTTCTTTTGTTTTCTTTACTGCTTGCTCAGTATACACATTGAATAACACAGGGGATAGCCTACAATCCTGTCTCACTGCTTTCTCAAGCACTGCTTCCCTTTCGTACCCCTCGACTGTACCAACTGCCTTCTCGTTTCTGTACAAATTGCAAATAGCCTTTCGCTCCCTGTATTTGACCCCTGCCACCTTCAGAATTTCCTTTGATACTTCAGTCTAAAACCGATATCCAGCGGATCAAAAGCGAACACTTGTGAATGCAACCCTTACACAACCTAACACCACGCGCCAAGTGTTTACACCCGAGAGAATTCTCGTTCGCTGTCGCGTCTTCGCTTCATTGTAAAGGGGTCTTAAAAGCGACGTGTTGAGCTCTATGTTCAAGAAAGTCCAGAATCCAGACACAAATCTGATGTGATACTCGGTAAGATATCTCGTTATGTTTAAATTTATCGCACATTGTGAAAGGATCCTTAACTGCAACTAGCAGACAAAGGTGTTTTGTCCATGTGTTGACTGGCTGCCAAATCTCTGCACTTCACGCCGTGTTGCTGCACGATCCCATCACTCGTGACTTGTTACAATGCATAACCTACCCACATGCATGGCACGATGTGCCTGTGCCATTGTCAAATAAGTCCCTGCGCGAGTGGATTCCTGAGGCACACGTGTTGTCACGTGGAGCGCAGTAGCGGCGGGTCCGTGACTTTCGCAACTCCGACAGCTGCGTTTAGGCCACGTTGTGCACTCTGTTAGGGCTAGTCTAGGGCTCGTCTAGGGCTAGGCTAGGCTAGAACGCCGCTTGCGTAACTCAGGCAGCCGCTGCCAGGGCGCCGGCTAATTCCGAGGCGCCGCGACGCACCGCTGACGTCACCAGTGCGCGACTGCCAGCAGGCGCGCCCGCTTGGGCAACCGCTCGTCACAAGGTTAATGTGTTTACCGCACCTGAGCCGCCTGCGCACGCACGCTGGTCCGTTGACCGGAAGACCTCGCAAGGGGACCTCACGCACTGCTCCATTTTCTTCGTATTTTCAAAGAGACCACACGGCAGTCGTATTTTAATAAAAATTTTATATTTATCGTACATGAACAGCTGAACTAAAATATCAATCAGCAAAAGCAGTACGATACAAATCTCAACAATACTAGAGAAAACAGACTTTGAAGTTTGAGGAGCCTGCTTGAGGGCCCATGTGGCTATGCAGTAGATTGTGTCCTCGGAGTCTTCCGCGACGGCATACATGAATAAAGCGTTCTCGGTATTCCAGCCGCGTCAATTCGAATAAAACTCTCGAGCTTTCGATGGCCATCTCCGCCATCGTCGTCAGGAGTTCACTGACTCCCGGGGCTGTTATGGTCTCCCGCTTATATAGGCATGATGACATCATCAGCAGGCTCTGCAAACTGCGACATTACGGCCATCTTGCTTTCTACGATACGTTGATGACACCTTCCTGATATGCCCTCATGGTGAAGATACACTACAGCAGTTCGTCGATCATATTTATGGTGTCCATCCCAACATTAAATTTACTGTCGAGGTGGAGAAGCACGGCAAGCTACCGGAAACCAACTCACACTGATCGGTACTTGAACGCCAATAGTTTCCACCACCCTGTACACAAGAAAGCTGTCCTGATCACGTTGGTTCATAGAGGCAAGATTATCTCTGACAACGACCACCTACAGTCTGAATTGCAGAACTTAAAACGTGTTTTCGGGGGAAATGGATACAGCAAAAGAGACATCGCAAACGCTTTCAAGGGCGCCGACGAAAGGCAACTGGTGAATTAGAAGAAGAGGCCAAACGGACTGTATTCCTGCCATACTGTGGAGCAACTAGCAGTAAGTTAGGACGTCTGCTGCAGAAACGGAGCTAAGACCAGTGTTCCGGCTCGCCCCCCAAGATACGAGATATGTTGCACCCTGTTAAAGACGACATTGCTCTTCGAGTGTCCGGTGTGTATGGTGTACCCTGTGAATGTGGCAGCGTGTACATTGGGCAGACAATTCGCACGGCTGCGGAGCGTTGTACTGAGCACAAGCGCCATATAAAACAAAGGGAGCTTCACAAGTCGGCCATAGCGGAGCATTGCCTAGAAAACGGACATAAAATGAAGTTCGAAAATGCAAAACTGTTGGCTCATGCGACTACATATAGGGACTCCGTTATAAAGGAAGCGACTGAGATTCGCTTAAACAACAACAATTTCAACAGAGACCAGGGATACACACTCAGCAGGGCATGGGGACGGGCGTTGGACATCGAAAGAAAGCAGAGACAGCTGCGCGACGCGGGAGCGGCAGTTTCAAACGTGCCGCCTGCCCCTGGCGCCACCTGACGTCACCGGTGCTGCCCGGGTCGACTTACGCGCGTGCGCCACATTGGATCGATCTGACTGGCTGCTGATAATGTCATCATGCCTATATAAGCAGGAGACCGTAACAACCCCGACAGTCAGTGAACTCCTGACGACGATGGCGGAGAGGGCCATCGAAAGTTCGAGCATTTTATTCGAATTGACGCGGCAGGAAAACCGAGAACGTTTTATTTATGTTGTAGAATGCTCGTCTACCCATTGTGGGGTTGGGTTTGATTCCTGACTATAGTAAAATTTTAAACAATGGTGCATGTTCCATGACCATTTCCATGAAGCGTAAAATACATTGCAGGAAAAAAATTAGTATGCCTAGAAAGTCATTGGCAATTTTGATCCGATGACGGCATATCCCACATGGGGGTAGTACATGTACTGATAATGGTTTCAGCGTCGTCCGCCAGCAGATGACGTAGTGGTATAGCTACCAGAGCGCCATGTGTGTCTACTCTTTAATAGGGAATGTTCACATCCAGAAGGGTCATTGTGATGCAAACCTGTAAAGCAAGCAGGCAATCATGCCACAGAGATGCATTCGTGCTTCCTACAGCCAACTGAGCGAGTTTGAAAGGGGTCAGATTGTGGCCTTCCGAGTTGCGGATGGTCCTTTCATAGAACTGCCACACGAGTTGGACGTGCTGCGTCAGTTGTGCAACGATGCTGATATCAGTGGCCACGTGAACATTGTCATACCCGTAAATGACGTTCTGAACGTCAACCCAGCACAGACGCCGGCGAGGATTGCCGTATTTTAGGGGCAGCAGTGGCAGATCGTACAACTACCACAGCACAGATAAGAGGGCTTGTGACTCCAGACGTGTCAACACGAACTGTTGTGAACCGGTGGGACTAGGGCACGCACACCTCTAGCCCGTCTTCCACTGCCGTCACAGCATCGAAGTGCATGGCTCGTCTGGTGCCGTCAGAGAATCACTTGGCAGATGGAATGGAGAGCCGTGGTTTTTAGCGATGATATTAGACTCTGCCTGCATGCAGGTGATGGTCAATTGGGCGTACGACGTAGTCCTGGTGAAAGCTGTCTCGTAGAATGCATTCGTCCAACATACATGGCCTCAACCCACACCTTATGGCCTGCTGCGCGATAAGCTACAACTCTCGTTCACCTTTGGTGTTTCTGGAGGGAAGCTAATCAGCTCTCGGTATGCGCAGAATGTTGGTAGACCCGTTATTTCGCGGCTCTTCCAATATGGTAATGCTCGCCCACACAACGCCCGTGCGATCAACGTGCTCTGCAAGACATGCAACAACTTCCCTGGACAGAACGATCACTGGACTTGTCTCCAATCGAGTGACGGGACGAGATTTGACTCTTACGGCTCGTCAGCCAACAACTCGAACAACTTGAGTAGGTCGAGCTGGCGTGGTATGACGTATCTCACGACGATATTCGCCATCTGTTCGATAGACTGGATGCCAGAGTCAGTGTCTGCATTGCCGCTGTGGAGGCTACACCATGTACTAATGTCGATGTTTTAGTATGAGTCGATAACTATTACCTCAGAATCGCTTGTGCTACTTATCTCTAATTGTAATTATCTCATGTACTGCATATCCGCGATTGCAGTAATAAATCTTGAATGAGTTGGAAACTTCTAAAAGGGTTCACAAATTTTTTTCCCAGGAGAGTATAATTAGAAGTGAGAGGACTTGAATTCTTTTATAAAAATAACTTTAACACATCCTTTAATTAGAATTTAATGTTTAAATGAATGGAAAGAAACGAAAAAATAATGATGGAAAAGAGGCTTGAACCTGCGAGTACCAACTCGAACGCCACTGATTTTTTTTCATTTTTATTCATTTTGCGGTACATGTAAATGCTAGTAGAACATGCACAACTGTTTAAAAATTTGCATTATTGAGGGATCGAACACAGGACCCTTAGACAGCAAGCGAGTATTTTACCACAAAGGTAAAAAGCGACAGAGGAAAAGAAGTGACACTATGTTAGGATATTAACCAGCTTTGCGGTATCGATTTTTGAATTCTGAAGGTCAGTCCTTGGACATCTATCCCTAATTAACCGCGACGCACTCCTTTTTTTTTTTAAAAAAAATAAAATGATATAAAAATCGCCATCCAAGGTTCCCGAATGCCGTTAATCACAAAACATTTCCGCTATTCGAGTAGATTGTGTCACAGGTGTCTGACTATCTAGCATATATGTCTTATACTCGCGAAACCATCGGTATATATACACATCAAAAAAGTTTTGCATCAATTCGGTTACGAGAGTTCCGGAGATCAACATAAACAGTATTTCCGCCCTTTTTATTACTCATGGAAACGACACATTGCATGCTGTACCACCATACAGCGAGACCCTCAGAGGTGGTGGTACAGACTGCAGTACACACTGGTATCTCTAATACCCAGTAGCACGTCTTCTTACATTGACGCATGTCTGTATTGGTCATGGCATACTATCCACAAGTTCATCAAGGCACTGTTCGTCCAGATTGTTGGTCTCCTCAACGGCGGTTCGGCGTAGATCCCTCAGAGTGGTTGGTGGGTCACGTCGTCCATAAACAGGCCTTTTCGGACTATACCAGGCATGTTCTATAGGGTTCATATCAGGAAAACATGCTGGCCACTATAGTCGAGTAGGCCGACCGATGTGGAGCTTCAGTCTGGAACCGCGAGACCGCTACGGACGTAGATTCGAATCCTGCCTCGGGCATGGATGTGTGTGATGTCCTTAGGTTAGTTAGGTTTAAGTGGTTCTAGCTCTAGGGGACTGATTGCCTCAGATGTTAAGTACCATAGTGCTCAGAGCCATTTTAACCATTTATAGTCGAGCGATGTCGTTATCCTGAAGGAAGTCATTCACAAGATGTGCACCATCTTGACGCGAATTGCCGTCCATGAAGACGAATGCCTCGCCAATATGCTGCCAATATGGTTGCCCTATCGGCCGGATGTTGGCATTCATGCATCGTACAGTCGTTACGGCGCCTTCCACGACCACCAGCGGCGTATGCCGGCTCCACCTAGTGCCACCCCAAAACATCAGGGAACATCCACATTGTTGCACTCCCTGGACAGGCGTTCAGCCTGACTGGGTTGCCTCCAAACACATTTCCGACGTTTGTCTGGTTGAAGGCATATGCAACACTCATCGGTGAAGACAACGTAATGCCAATCCTGAGTGGTCCATTCGGCATGTTGTTGGGCCCATTTGTACCGCGCTGCATGGTGTCGTGGTTGCAATGATGGATGTCGCCATGGACGTCGGGAGTGAAGTTGCGCATCATGCAGCCTATTGCGCACAGTTTGAGTCCTAACACGACGTCCTGTGGCCGCACAAAAAGCACTATTCAACATGGTGGTTCCTCCAAGTCATAATCCGTAGGTAGCGGTGATACACAGCAGTTGTAGCCCTTGGGCGGCCTGATCGAGGCCTGTCATCGACAGTTCCTGTCTCTCTGTATTTCCTCCATGTCCGAATATCGCTTTGGTTCAGTCCGAGACGCCTGGACACTTGTTGAGAGCCCTTCTTGGCACAAAGTAACAATGCGGACGCGATCGAGCTGCGGTATTGACCGTCTAGGCAAGGTTGAACTACAGACAACACGAGCCGTGTACCTCCTTCCAGATGGAATGACTGGAACTGATCGGCTGTTGGACCCCCTCCGTCTAATATGCGCTTGTCATGCTTTGTTTGTTACATGTTTGGGCGGGTTTAGTGACATCTCTGAACAGTCAAAGGGACTGTGTCTGTGATACAATACCCACAGTCAACGTCTATCTTCAGGAGTTCTGGGAACTGGGGTGATGAAAAAAATTTTTGATGTGTTTATATTGAAGTTCCCTACTCCCATGTGTTGTATGTACGGGCTTAATCCTGGGAACTTCCATAAGGATTTTGTTCTGTCTTTGATTAATAGATACAATTATGCATGTGGAAGATTCGTGAATATAATTTATATACATATTTCGTGGGAAATGGTTGAACAACGATTAATAGACGTCCGTCACCACCGTGAAAAAGTCGACATTCCTATCTAGTGGTACAGCCGCCGCAAATCCATACAGCTACAAAGCTTGAGCAGAGTTTGCATCGGGCCTGGTGATCAAGCGGTAAAGTGCATGCTTGAAAACCCAAAGGTTGCGGGATACAATCCAAGTCGCCTTCACGTAAAGACCGAGAACAACAGGGTTTGCATAGAGTTGTCAGTGTTAACAAAAACTATGACTCTCTTACGGTAGCTAAACTGTGGCGTATCGGTTGGGAGAGGACTTTGCATCTTTGAGTACAGTCTTCTCACGACCGGGCGGCAGCTGTGAGCCTTCTTCCTTGGGTTGCAGCTTGTGGGTGAGTGATGCGCAGTATGCATGGGCTTATGAATGCTTTTTACAGACACAACCCTGTTATGTTACTTTTAGTACTGGGCAAAAATTTTGGAATGAAATAAAATTAATTATTGTAAGTAAGTCTTTTTATTTGCACTCGATGTGCTGAAATACTTTAACTATTCATTTTACTGGTCACATGAAGCATTTCATACAAAACAGTAACGGAACACTTTTAAAACAGTTTGAATTCTGACATTCAGTAATTTCGGACCCTTGGAATTACTGCATCGCTAGGAAGAGAAACGGGTCGAGCTAAATGACTGAGGAATCTACACAGAGTAGATTTTAGATCATTTAGTATTTTCACATTAAGCAAATCACTGGTACAGGCAAATAAACACAATACTACACTTAAATTGTCCTGAAGCTGGTGATCTTCTGTAGCACCAATATGAAGTCGTCCGGCGAAATTATTGCCCTTAATGTATAAATGCTCTGAAAATTATCTTCTTGGCGCCTAAATTATTGTGATAGTTTCTCAGTTTTGGTTATTAATAACTTGATACCAGTGTCTGAGTTTAATTTGTACAGTACTGAAGATGATCACTATGTGATCGAAAATGGATTGTGCTATCAATAAAACATTAATATTACGGCCAACGCTGACCTTCCTTTTAATATGTCATATTATTGTTTACGGTATATTTCAGGGTTCCTATCGTTCCTCTCCATTCACCTAAATTGTGTAGCCTGCTTAGCGCCGGCATTAAGTTGTTTCTTGGAGTCGATATCTCTACCGTAACCGTAGAATGTTCTTTACGGTTGGTTACATTTAGCACTGAGACTGAGAGAAGCTATCAATGCGCGAACTATCTTTTCCCTGTTTGTCCCAGAGCAGTTTTAGTTGTTGCATTCGGTCATCTCAGTAATCAACTTATAGTTTCGTGTCTCTTTATAAACGACAAACAGACTAAAATAATCTATCAGTATATTTGAAAATGATGTGGAGAACAAATAAGGAAAGTATCCATTAACAACTTATGTGAATGCGTTGCCCTTTTATTAGCCCTTTGTCACTTTTCTGGAAGTATTGCAAGGCGAAATACTGTACGCTCTCCCGCACGTACAACGTGAATATTACCGTCTGAATCCCTTTATGCTTGATGTCTTTACAGACGGCACTGGCCTCTTCCGATCTTGTGACCGTGTCACAAGATCGGAATCGTGCTACAGTGATCTGTTGATCATGATATTGCTCTTAAAGTTTATGCTTGGGTCACCAAATTCGATTTATCTGCACGCACAGCAACACGTGTGCATGTACAGACAAGCAAATGATTACAATTTCAGAAAAATTTGATCATTTATTCAAGAGAAAGAGCTTCACAAATTAAGCAAGTCAATAACGCTTTGGTCCACCTCTGGTCCTTGTGCAAGGTGCTATTCGACTTGGCATTGATTGAGTTGTTAGATGTCGTCCTGAGGGATATCGTGCCAGACTGCGTCCAACTGGCGCGTTAGATCGCCAAAATCCCGAGCTGGTTGGAAGGCCTTGCCCATAATATTCCAAACGTTCCCATTTGGGGGGAGAGCCGGGGACGTTGCTGGCCGAGGTAGGTTTTGTCAAGCGCAAAGACAGGGAGTGTGCGGGAAGGAATGATCTTGCTGAAATGTATGCCCATGATGGATTGCCATGAAGGGCAACAAAGCGGAGCGTGGATTGTCATCGATGTACAGTCGTGCTGCAAGGACGCTGCGAATGACAATCAAAGGGGTTCCGCTATGAAAAGAAATGACGCATCAGGTCATGACTCCTGGTTGTCGGGCCACATGGCGGGCAACAGTCAGGTTGGTATCCCTCCAACTGGTCATCGGGGCTGAGTTCGAAGAGCGACTTCATCACTGAAGACAATTCTACTCAAACGAAAGAGATTCCAGGCCGAAGACGTGTCTGGTGGAGCCCCGAATAGCGGTAGAATACCAACCTGACTGCCCCCGCCATACAGCCCGACGTAACACAGTCACGTCGATTAAATACTTGGGCGTAACATTGCAGACGATATGAAGTGGGACAAGCATGTAATGGCAGTTGTGGGAAAGGCGGATAGTCGTCTTCGGTTCATTGGTAGAATTTTGGGAAGATGTGGTTCATCTGTAAAGGAGACCGCTTATAAAACACTAATACGACCTATTCTTGAGTACTGCTCGAGCGTTTGGGATCCCTATCAGGTCGGATTGAGGGTGGACACAGAAGCAATTCAGAGGCGGGCTGCTAGATTTGTTACTGGTAGGTTTGATCATCATCAGGAACTCGGGTGGGAGTCTCTAGAGGAAAGGAGGCGTTCTTTTCGTGAATCGCTAGTGAGGAAATTTAGAGAACCAGCACCTGAGGCTGACTGCAGTACGATTTTACTACCGCCAACTTATATTTCGCGGAAAGACCATAAAGATAAGATAAGAGAGATTAGGGCTCGTACAGAGGCACATAGGCAGTCATTTTTCCCTCGTTCTCTTTGGAGGTGAAACAGGGAGAGAAGATGCTAATTGTGGTACGAGGTACCCTCCACCACACACCGTATGGTGGGTTGCGGAGTATGTATGTAGATGTAGACCAGGATTGCTGTTCAGGAGGGCCATTTCTTTTCGTAGCAGGGCCCCTTCGGTTCTTATTCGCTGCACCCTTACAGGACAACAGAACATTGACAATGTACTGGGTGATCAAAAAGTCAGTATAAATTTGAAAACTGAATAAATCACGGAATAATGTAGATAATGCTTGGAATGACATGGGGTTTTATTAGAACCAAAAAAATACAAAGGTTGAAAAAAATGTCCAACAGATGGAGCTTTATCTGATCAGAATAGCAATAGTTAGCGTAACAAAGTAGGACAAAGCAAAGATGATGTTCTTTCTAGGAAATGCTCAATATGTCCACCATCATTCCTCAACAACAGCTGTAGCCGAGGAATAATGCTGTGAACAGCACCGTAAAGCATCTCAGGAATTATAGTGAGGCATTGGCGTCGAATGTTGTCTTTCAGCATCCCTAGAGATGTCGGTCGATAACGATACACATGCGACTTCAGGTAACCGCAAAGTCAATAATGGCACGGATTGAGGTCTGGGAACCTGGGAGGCCAAGCATGATGAAAGTGGCGGCTGGGCACACGATCATCACCAAACGACGCGCTCAAGAGATTTTTCATGCGTCTAGCAATATGGGGTGTTTTTTTTTTGTTCTAATAAAACCCCATGTCATTCCAAGCACGTGTGTTAATTTTTACCTCTCTACCTACATTATTCCGTGGTTTATTAAGTTTTCAAATTTATACTGACTTTTTGATCACCAGGTACTTCATCCCACTTTGTTACCCTCCATGGCAAGCCATCCCAGGTTTAGATTTCGACAAGATGATGCTCGCCCTCACACAGCGAATGTTACTACTGGTTGTCTTTATGCTTGGAAAGCTTTACCTTTGACAATAAAGTCGCCGGGTCTCTCCCTATCTGAGATCGTTTGGTGTATTAAGGACAGGGCCGTCTGACAGTTTCGGGATTTCACGATCTAACGTGCCAGTCGGAGAGAATTTGTCAAGATGTCCCTCAGGAGGAAATCCAAGTCTGTCAGTCAATACCAATCCGAATAAATGCATGCGTAAGGGCAACAGGTGGATCAACACGTTATTGACTTGCTCAATTTGTGAAGCCCTCTTTCTTAAATTAATCATGCAGTTTTTCTGAAACTGTAATTATAATTTTGTCTAAATGGCTCTGAGCACTATGGGACTTAACTTCGTAGGTCATCAGTCCCGTAGAACTTAGAACTACTTAAACCTAACTAACCTAAGGACATCACACACATCCATGCAAAGGCAGGATTCGAACCTGCGACCGTAGCAGTCACGCGGTTCCGGACTGAGCGCCTTAACCGCGAGACCACCGCGGCCGGCGAAAATTTTGTCTGTACATTTAGATCACATCTAGTGATTTCCGTCCCATTCGGATGCATCCTTCGTCATGCTACATCTACATCTACATCTACATCTACATCTATACTCCGCAATCCACCATACGGTGCATGGTGGAGGGTACCTCGTACCACAACTAACATCTTCTCTCCCTGTTCCAGTCCCAAAGAGAACGAGGGAAAAATAACTGCCTATATGCCTCTGTACGAGCCCTAATCTCTCTTATCTTATCTTTGTGGTCTTTCCGCAAAATGTAAGTTGGCGGCAGTAAAATTGTACTGCAGTCAGCCTCAAGTGCTGATTCTCTAAATTTCCTCAGCAGCGATTCACGAACAGAAGGCCTCCTTTCCTCTAGAGACTCTCACCCGAGTTCCTGAAGTATTTTTGTAACTCTCGCGTGATGATCAAACCTACCAGTAACTAATCTAGCTGCCCGCCTCTGAATTGCTTCTACACTCCTGGAAATGGAAAAAAGAACACATTGACACCGGTGTGTCAGACCCACCATACTTGCTCCGGACACTGCGAGAGGGCTGTACAAGCAATGATCACACGCACGGCACAGCGGACACACCAGGAACCGCAGTGTTGGCCGTCGAATGGCGCTAGCTGCGCAGCATTTGTGCATCGCCGCCGTCAGTGTCAGCCAGTTTGCCGTGGCATACGGAGCTCCATCGCAGTCTTTAACACTGGTAGCATGCCACGACAGCGTGGACGTGAACCGTATGTGCAGTTGACGGACTTTGAGCGAGGGCGTATAGTGGGCATGCGGGAGGCCGGGTGGACGTACCGCCGAATTGCTCAACACGTGGTGCGTGAGGTCTCCACAGTACATCGATGTTGTCGCCAGTGGTCGGCGGAAGGTGCACGTGCCCGTCGACCTGGGACAGGACCGCAGCGATGCACGGATGCACGCCAAGACCGTAGGATCCTACGCAGTGCCGTAGGGGACCGCACCGCCACTTCCCAGCAAATTAGGGACACTGTTGCTCCTGGGGTATCGGCGAGGACCATTCGCAACCGTCTCCATGAAGCTGGGCTACGGTCCCGCACACCGTTAGGCCGTCTTCCGCTCACGCCCCAACATCGTGCAGCCCGCCTCCAGTTGTGTCGCGACAGGCGTGAATGGAGGGACGAATGGAGACGTGTCGTCTTCAGCGATGAGAGTCGCTTCTGCTTTGGTGCCAACGATGGTCGTATGCGTGTTTGGCGCCGTGCAGGTGAGCGCCACAATCAGGACTGCATACGACCGAGGCACACAGGGTCAATACCCGGCATCATGGTGTGGGGAGCGATCTCCTACACTGGCCGTACACCTCTGGTGATAGTCGAGGGGACACTGAATAGTGCATAGTACATCCAAACCTTCATCGAACCCATCGTTCTACTATTCCTAGACCGGCAAGGGAACTTGCTGTTCCAACAGGACAATGCACGTCCGCATGTATCCCGTGCCACCCAACGTGCTCTAGAAGGTGTAAGTCAATTACCCTGGTCAGCAAGATCTCCGGATCTGTCCCCCATTGAGCATGTTTGGGACTGGATGAAGCGTCGTCTCACGCGGTCTGCACGTCCAGCACGAACGCTGGTCCAACTGAGGCGCCAGGTGGAAATGGCACGGCAAGCTGTTCCACAGGACTACATCCAGCATCTCTACGATCGTCTCCATGGGAGAATAGCAGCCTGCATTGCTGCGAAAGTGGATATACACTGTACTAGTGCCGACATTGTGCATGCTCTGTTGCCTGTGTCTATGTGCCTGTAGTTCTGTCAGTGTGATCATGTGATGTATCTGACCCCAGGAATGTGTCAATAAAGTTTCCCCTTCCTGGGACAATGAATTCACGGTGTTCTTATTTCAATTTCCAGGAGTGTATGTCCTCCCTCAATCCGACCTGATAGGGATCCCAAACGCTCGAGAAGTACTCAAGAATAGGTCGTATTAGTGTAACTCTGCCACAACTGCAGATGGTGGACTAGGCGGGCGCGGACGTCCGTCGGAGCACGAGAGAGGGGTAAAAACCTCTGGAACAGCACCTGGCGGCCGCGGACCGCGAACGGAACGCCCGACACAGGACAAGCTTCAGAGAGCTGCCACAGATGGCGCCCAAGTCGGGCGCGGACGTCCGAGGGAACACCGGGGAAGAGATAACACATTACAAGCAGCGACAGGCGGGCGCGGACGGCAAAGAGAGCACCCAGCGCCCTCTGGGCATAAATACTGGACAAGATCCGGCAACACGGCAGTCTCAGGTAGCACCTGAAGAAGGCAACGAGTTACGTGGCCGAAATACTGTGTCAGAGCGACACAAACATCTGGCAGTAGATCCTATTATTACACATGTCAGATCGTATTAGTGTTTTATAAGCGGTCTCCTTTACAGATGAACCACATCTTCCCAATATTCTACCAACGAATCAAATACGACTTTTTGTGTTTGTGTGCGCGCGCGCGCGCGCGCGCGCGCGTGTGTGTGTGTGTGTGTGTGTGTGTGTGTGTGTGTGTGTGTGTGTGTATTAAGAACTTGTAGAATCCATGTCACGCAGATTCGCTGCTGTATTGCGTTTCAAAGATAGATCAACGTGCTATTGAGCAGGTGGCTGTAATGTTTTGGCTCATGAGCGGGCACTGACAGAGTGATTGTGTGGTACAGCTGCCTTGTATCGTGGTGTTCGCAGCGCAGGGGGCGGCATGTCTCGCGAGGGCTCCCCGGACGAAGGCGAGGGCTACCACGCAGAGTCGCACCCCCTGCGGCCGCAGGCGGCGGCCATGTTGCAGGTGCCGGGCCGGCTCTCCATATCGTCCAGCGTCAGCGACCTCGCGGCGCCCATCTACGTCCGCCAGGACTCCACAGTGGTGCGCCGTCCGCAGCCGGTGAGTACTGCCAGCAGGTGCTCGTACCACATCCTCAGTTGCGACTTCAACTACACTGCCCGATAAAGAGAAAATAAACCTCCCAGTAGACGGTAGGATGTCTTACAGGTACACATCCTTGGCGGGTATACAGGGTTTAACGGGTAAAAGTGCAGATACACTGAAGAGCCAGAGAAACTGGTACACCTGTCTAATATCATGTAGGGCCCCCCTGAGCACGCAGAAGTGCCGCAACACGACGTGGTATGGACTCCACTAATGTCTGAAGTAGTGATGGAGGGAACTGGCATCATGAATCCTCTGTCCATAAATATGAATGAGTACGACGTGGTAGAGATCTCTTCTGAAGAGCATGTTGCAAGGCATCCCATATATGCTCAATAATGTTCATGTCTGGGCAGTTTGGTGGTCAGCGGAAGTTTTTAAACTCCAAAGACAGGTCCTGGAGCCAGTCTGTAGCAATTCTGGATGTGTGGGGTGTCGCATTGTCCTGCTGGAATTGTCGAAGTTCGTCGGAAGGCACAATGGACATAAATGGATGGATGCAGGTGATCAGAGAGGATGCTTACATACGTGTCACCTGACAGAATCGTATCTAGACGTATAAGAGTCCCATATCTCTCCAACTGCACACCTTCCACACCATTACTGAGCCTCCACCAGTTTGAACAGTCCGCTGCTGACATGCTGGATCCATGGATTCATGAGGTTCTCTCTTTACCGATATGTGTCCATCCGCCCGATACAATTTGAAACGAGACTCGTCCGACCAGGTCATCAATAGCCCAATGTCGGTGTTGACGTGCCAGGGGGGGGGGGGGGGGGGGGTAAAGCTTTTCTCGTGCAGTCATCAATGTACACAAGTGGGCCTTCGTATCCAAAAGCCCATATTGAAGATATTGCGTTGAATGGTTAGCACACTGACACTTCTTGATGGCCCAGCATTGAAATCTGCAGCAATTTGCTCATCTGCCACGTTGAACGATTCTCTTGAGTCATCGTTGGTCCCATTCTTGCAGTATGTTTTTCTGGCCGCAACGATGTCGGAGATTTGATGTTTTACCGGATTCCTGATATTCACGGTACACTCGTCAATTGGCCGTACGAGAAAATCCCCATTTCATCGCTACCTTGGAGATGCTGTGTCCCATCGCTCGTGCGCTGACTATAACACCAAGTTGAACCTCTCTTAAATCTTGATAACCTGCCACTGTAGCAGCAGTAACCGATCCAACAACTGCGCCAGACACTTGTTGTCTTACATAGGCATTGCCGAACGCAGCGCCCTATTTTTCCTGTTTACATACCTCTGTATTGAATAAGCACGCCTGTACCAGTTTCTTTGGCGCTTCAGTGTATTTTTATACTTAGTACCTCAATATGTACACGCATCAGTGGACTGATTGTTTTTTCTCTGCGTCGAACAGTCTTCCCCAAAAACGTCACAAACTTTACGATCTGATGTTCTCTATATGTCAATACCTGAGCTGCGAAGTTAACGACGTGTGCCAGTATAAACCAACATTGGCATAAGTGGCTTACTCTTGGCACACGTACTTGGAGGTGCTAATGAAACTAAACTCCATCCGAATAGACCTCGGAAGCCCCAACGTTTCCGATCGACCGCCAAGTCATCCTCAGCTGACAGGAGTAGCTGGATATGGAAAGGCATGTGGTCAACAGAGCACTCTCCCAGTCGTTGTTATTTTCGTCACCGGAGCCGCTACTTCTCAATCAAGTAGCTCCTCAATTGACCTCACAAGTGCTGAGTGCACCGCGCTTGCCAACAGCGCTTAGCAGATCCGGCTAGTCATCCATCCAAGTGCTACCCAGACCCAACAGCGTATGACTTCGGTGACCTGCCGGGAACTGGTGTTACCACTGCAGCAAGACCACTGGCGCTTCGAGGTGGTAATGAACCTAAAAACAAACGATTTACAACGCCTATAATTATTAGTCAGTGAATGCTCCAAATACTGATGTAATGTAGTTCAACACCGTCCTCAGTCACCAACAGAAATATCTGCACTTGTAACCGTTACACCCTGTATGAAAGATACGAGTTGCAATTCTCAGTGACAGCTAGAATGGCCTCCAGCGTACATTAGTGTTGTTCGTGTTTTGTGTTGTTACCGGGCCCAGAAGAGTATATAAGAGGCGTGGTCAGGGTCAGATGTTGAGTGATCGCTGTGAAGGATAATGAGATGCCACGTCCTCGAATGAGACACTGTTATCAGCGCCCGACAGAGTTTGGAAGGGATCCTGTTGTCTGATCATGCCATATCTAGATTTGTGGGGCATTCGGATGTGACTGTGGGCTGATGTTGAACTGCATGGGAAAGTGAGGACAAGTACACTGGTCATCAGGATACCAGTCTACCACGTCTGACCACCACAAAGGAGATCACTGTATTGAAAACAAATGTTCATTGTGACATCTTCACATCTGCACTCTCCATCTGAGAACAAGTATGGACCCCCTGCACTATTGCCTGTATCATCCCGCACCATATGTCACCGCCAGACGAGGGAATTACAGTCCCGGAGGTAGGCTGTCGTTAACATGGCAATATAAACGCTATACATTCCTGAGAAGGCACCAGAAAGGGAGAGATCTACAGTTTATTAAAATCAGAAGAAAAGCCGAGATCGCTAGTAAAATATTTATTTCGATTTCCGGTTTCGGTGAGATAATCTTCGGATCTGCAATGGCAGAACAAATCTGACAGGGTAATAGATTTACAAGTCAAGTTTAACAATGTACAAAATGAGCTGTCCATACACTTCGAAAAGTAACATACCTTATGCTCTACAAATTCACATAATCTCCTTCATCTGTACTTTGTATCATGTCACATTACGAATGTGCTTGTGAGGAGCGTGGAAATCACTGGATATCGGCATGTCAGCTTTAAAAGAAACAACCTGTACAAACACAAGGATAGTGCGCCCAATACAAGTACTCATGCTCAAACAACTCTGAGGTGCAGAGTAAACACATCAACTACTCCTTAAGCCCACTAGGTGGCCTTGTGATAGTACATTTTGCCATCGTTTTGTGTAAAGCAAAGTCATGGCTATACAATACTAACTAATTGCTAATATTCTAATTGAAAAAAGAGCTTTCACAAAACCATGATTTATTTGCAAAGCATAATCCAAATCGGAAACTATAGTGATATTAAAATAAAAAGTTTTTGGGAATTCTTAAAATATTCCATTCAATTAATACGTAAAACCTGTTTATATAATCAGTTAATGATGTAATCCAGTAAGTAATCAAACCAAACATTCTTCATTCCCTATAATATTCGTCGCGTATGATGTCTACTCACATCGTAATGGAACAAACTGTTGCATTTGGAGTGGTCTCGTGACCGAGAAGCAAGAACGGTTGGTGTGTGGTGTCGCATCGTGTTCAGCGATAAATCGCGGTTCTGCACTCTCCCGGATAAACATGGTCAGTGACGGCGGCGACTGAGGAGAGGTCCGATTTTTCCAATGTTTAGGAGCGGCAGAACGGTGTTACTTCTGGCACTATGACGTGGAGAGTCTTCATGTATGATTTCACGTCACGGCTTGTAGTGATTGAGGAATCTCTGACGACACAGCTGCAAGCCACGAACATCCTGCTTCCTCTTGAGTTACATCTCATGTGACTGTGTTGTGGTGCCATTTTTCAACAAGACAAGGCTCATCCATACATGACACTTGTCTCTATGACATGTCTGCGTGACGCTGAGGTACTTCCGTGGCAAGCAAGATCCCTAAATCTGTCCTCAATAGACCATGTTTTATGACTGCATTCTCAACCGAATTAGTGTACGCAAAGCGGCTAGATCGGGTGCAACGTCATACTTGTAGGTGGTTCATACAGACAATTTCTTTGTAAGTTTGACTCGACTTTGTTCTCACTGAAATAAACATCGCATAGCCTCTCAACCCGTGAAGTTTCATTTCGTTTCCTGCTCCCCTTCTGGGAGGTTTAATTTTTTGTCAGGCAGTGTATATCCGTCATGTTTTACGTTCGTTAATTCTTGGGATATTTAAATGGCGACCCTATAATGCACCAAGCACTTGCTGTCACGAAAGCTATCGTTTTAGTCCGGTGGAAACAATTTTTCTGCTCTTAGTTTCCTTTTTTTTTATAGTTTCGCGTCAGTATCAGTACTAGTTTGATTGCAGAGTTGCGGATTCGAAGTTTTTGACAAGAGGAACTTTCTAATCCCATTTTCCGTCACCTATTCGTTCCTCTCTAAAATACCGGCCGCTTCCTTGGTCGTAAAATTTACCACTGCCGCGACGGGCCTCCAGTTGTGGGTTATAGGCCAGTCGCAGCCACGCTGCAAAGTAAAATAATATTTCCTTCTGTGGCATCGATAGCCACGATGCTACGGCCTAGGTGCAAGTACTTAAGTTAGCACTACGACCGACACCGATGATAGCGCCCTCTAGCAGGTGCTGTCCAGATCTACGAGCTCCGCCCCAGATTCTCCGACCGGGACACTTTGCTTGCTATTGAGACTATGTACTACTTACGACGGGTCTAAGGCTTCGCACCTCAGTGCAAAGTTATGTATTCAGTTAATATTGTGATGTAGTAAAACCATTTCTAAGAGCAGTACCGAGAGATTTTCACCTTTGCCTGCTCCTACACACTTCCTACATTCGGCCTACCCTTCAGTTTACAGGAGCAGACCCACGCACCGCCTTCCTGGCGGGATACAAAACCTTCTACTACCCCACATTATCGCAAGCTCTGAACACAGTGCTTTGATGAACAATGCTGAAAAACGTCTCTCAGCATCATCGAAGAAGTCGACCCCCATAGACATATGAACAAGATGAATAATAGAAGTTGCTTACTAATTTTGTATTGATACATTAAAAAACTAGTAATTAACTGCCCGTATTCCAATTACAAGTTACAGCAGCAACAGAATTCATTAAGCAAAAAGTAGCTGAGGCAGTTAAGTCTATCGATTGAAATTGTGCTGGTCATAGTCCACTACTTACGTGTGATGTCTTCGTACCACTGAGTTCGACGAGATGACGACTGGTGAAACCCTAAGTGGTCTGATATCATTTTATTACTCCGAAAGAAAGTTTTCTATTGTGGCAGTCTCATTAAATTAGAATGATCCAGAGGAGTAATAACTCACAGGTTCAGATGTCTTTTATTGATGATGTATTCGGAACATACAAGACGAATTACGCAAATGTAATTCAGAATCATCGCTACAGTGTTAAGATCGGTTACTAAAAAGTCCTTCCAGCATGTGTTTAAAGGCACAAGCGTCGTTTTACAAGACAATGGAAATCACTTTCTTCATATGGCGGAGGAATCGGGAGCCATCTTTACTTCCGCTAGTGTCATCCATCAGATTCCTGCAGCATAGGCGTTGTGAGCTTATCTAGTTCGTAATTCTTTGTGGAGCCTCCACGTTGGCTGCTTGACGCATCGTCTGTGAAGGTAGTGTCAGCTGAGACCCGGCATTGCGCCCCTCCTTCGCTGAACCGCGCTAATGACCTCTCACTGGCTCCTACCGCCATCTCACATCTCGCCCACACAGTGGCCAACTTGTTCGTGTTGCAACCTTGTTACTGCTCCCGACATAAAGGAGTCACTGTGCTGCCCATCCGATAAACGTCCTGATGGGCGTTCTTACACCCTAATTTGCTAAATCAATAATTTTAATACTCGGAGGTTCAGCACAGTATAAAAATGTAGTAGTTATTTTCTTTATTTGAACTACATCACTGCAGTGTCATCCCGTGATAACTCTATTTGTATAAGAACTTACATGTTATAAAAAAGAATCTGTCTGAATTAACCTCCCAGATTTTCCTATACTGACAGGCTTATTATGTCAGCCTTAATTACTCTTCCATTCTTTGAACTTTTTCGATGCTTTCTGACAGTACTATCTAGCAATTATCTCTTATCTCGCGGCAGTATCCCAGAAGAGGATGGACAAGCGTAATTTAGGCAGTATCTTTAGTAGATTTGTTGTATTTTTTAACTGTTCCGCCAATAAAACGGAATCTTTGGTTCGCCTCCCCGACAATATTGGCTTTGTTATAGGTTCCTATTTATCTTGTTTGCACTCTAGGTATTTAGTTACATCGAAAACCGTTACATACGTGCCTGACTTTCATGGATTGTTTTAGTACTCACGCAGAGGAACTCACACTTTTTATTGTTTAGGCTCAATTGCCACGTTTTGCACCATACAAATTTGTCCGAATAGTTCTGCCATTCGTTTCGAACTTCTCATGACTTTACTAAGCGGTAAACGACGTCATAATCTCCACGCACTCTACAATGAGTGCTCAGATTGTCGTCTAAATCGTTTATGTAGATTAAGAACAGCAGAGGGCATGTATCACTTCCCTGCGGTGCCCCACATATCACTTTTGTTTCCGTCAGTTACCACGAACTGTGAACTTCCTGACGGGAAATGAGAAATCCAATCGCACAACCGAGATGATACCCCACAGGCACGTAATTTTATTAGTAACAGCGTATCAAGAACGGTGGGCAGCCGTGGTAGCCGAGCGGTTCTAGGCGCTTCAGTCTGGAACCGCGCGACTGCTCCGGTCGCAGGTTCGAATCCTGCCTCGGGCATGGATGTGTGTGATGTCTTTAGGTTAGTTAGGTTTACGTAGTTCTAAGTTCTAGGGGACTGATGACCTCAGATGTTAAGTCCCATAGTTCTCAGATCCATTTGAACCATTTTTGAACCAAGAACATTGTCACAAACCTTTTGGAAATCTAGGTATTTGGAATCAACCTGATGTTCCCTGTCGATGGTACACATTACTTCGGATACGGAGTCAACTTCGTATCCTCTTTCGGTGGTACACATCACTTCATGTAAGTAAGGAGCTATTTGTGTTTCACACGAACGCTATTTTCTGAATCCGTGATGTTTGTGTGTCAATAAATTCCAGAATGAGATTTTCACTCTGCAGCGGAGTGTACTCTGATATGAAACTTCCTGGCAGATTAAAACTGTGAGCCGGACCGAGACACGAACTTGCCCGCGAAAGGCAAAGGTCCCGAGTTCGAGTCTCGGTTCGGCACACAGTTTTAATCTACCAGGAAGTGTCAATAAATTGTTTAGTTCGAGGTATTTCATAATGTTCGAATACAGTGTATGTTTGAATAACATACTGACAATCGATGTCAATAATACGGGTCTATAATTCAGCGGATTATTACTATTTCCTTTCTTGTGTATTACTGTGACCTGTGCATATTTCCAGTCTTTAATTACGATACTCCTGTACTAACAGACGGTCAGTATACTCATTATGAGTCCACTACCTTAATGACTCATTGTCTGCTGGTTCCATATCGAAAGACTAATCATCGTTTAATTCTTCGCAGGTATACTGCCAATGCGAGAGCGCCCTGATGTCCTCCTGGCGGCGGTAATAACTCATTTCATAGCGGTCCATTAGCTTATTGCTTGAAAACAAAGCCGACCAGCAGCTCCCGCCATCAATTAATTAGGAGCTTTTTCTCTGCACTTCCAGTGCGTTATAGTGCACTTTCCGACTGTGGAACGAATTAGTACAGTACAGTCTTCTTTTTTGTCAGCTTTTGTCCCGCAAAGTAGCGGAGCCCGCCTCTTCGGCTCTGTGTCTCCATTTGGAGCGAATTTTTGCCTTTCCAAGATAGAGACCCGCTGTCTTGAGGTCTATATGGAGGTTATCTAGAAAGCGTTGCCTCGGAATCCCAAAGGTCCTTTCCATCGACTTTCAACGAAAATCGACTTTTCCTGTTGTTTCTTGGTCTGCTCAAACTACATGTCTGTACTACCACAGACTGCTTTGCCTCATCTTCTCAACGACAGGTGCTACTCCGCACCACCTACGGATTTCGTCTTTGGTCACATAACCATAAACTGTCACATCATGTGGCACGTGTCAGTAGTTGTGTCGTACTCTAATTGGACCTTGTTCTTGAAGAGGATGAAATGCCAGAGGGGAGTTGAACTTCTGTCTTCGCGATTGAATTTAAACCACAAAAAAAAAAAAAAAAAAAAAAAAAAAATACCTTTCCCATCCGTATCTGTGAAGAAGAAGAACGTATTACTGTCGGTAATAATTTGTCTACCTTCAGAAAGTGTCCAACCGACCGACGTCGTTAAGGAAGTGTCACACAAGGGAAGTGTTACGCAAGTAACGCAAGCCTTTGTTGATATTATGATTCAGCGCCTAAATAATGGAGCTTTAGTTTGACAGTTCCAGGTCTTCCGACCTTCTAAGAAGTAGCGAATTACAAAGGTTATACTCTCAAACTGGAACACTGCCAATGATAGCACTCACTACTTGTAATGTATTCCGTTGTCTATATAAGTTAAAATGTTGAGAGTAATTGTTTAGTTTGCTTACTACGGAATGTATTATAAGAGCTGTTTCTGGATTGAATACGGCTGATAAAAGATTTTTTAAAACCACTGGAACACTTGTTTGTACCAAACTGCTCCATACCTGGTTCTGCACTTTTTCCTTTTACTTTTTGTATTCGAGGAATTATATGCAGGTGCAGAGTACACTGTTGTACAGCAATAATTCCAGTAATGTACCGTGTAAAGTTGCGGTACAATACGACGAGAAGTACCTCAATGTACAACAATAAACCTTCGGGGTTCGTTTTACAAGCAGGTATGACCGCTGGTTCTAAAATGAATAACTTAACTCGAATTTATGCCTCACAGGGGAAAAATATGTATAAAACAAAAATTACGAACACATAAATATTCATTTTTATAGGAAAGCTTACTGGAATGAATATGAACCCAAAATCTGCCAAAATTATGGTAATTAGTAGCATTTAGCTGAAGTGTAATAATAAATTACTCTTATATTTATGAAAACTAGCAAAAGAAAACCAAGTCTGAAGAACACGAATGTATTTTCATTTGTCTTACAAGCAAAAAGACGACTTAAATTCTATCAAAGATACATAAGTTTTCTCTATTGAGTGAATCGATACTAAATTAATCTTTTGCATACTGCCCCACAGACAACTCAGTTGGCTGTAAAGTTGTGGCTGGATACTGATTTCGGTAGTGGAGTAATGTACGTGGATCAGAAGAATGTTGGGGAAGGCGGTTTGTAAAGGACAGCGCCGATCGGAATTGTGGTTCCATATGTCGGCAAAGCAATTTGGATAGCCAATTTATACGTTTCAACACCAAAAACAATCCGTAACCGGGCACAGGATTTATATTTATTAGTTAGGATGCATTTCGGAGATGCGGTTCTATCTTGGACGTCGGATCGTTAAAATAGGTCCCACGAAGGCAATGACGTCAGGTATTCCAAAATAATATAATTTCTTAACGAGAGAAATAGAATGATCTTAACTTTTGACCATTTTGTATCATCGCCGGATGAGTACATTAAGATGGAGACGGACGCATCCAGACAATGCAGAGTTGTTTGGTTTCTCATCTGCACTGCGAGTGGTGGTGTTGACTTTGCGTCGGTTGGCATACACTTTCTCGTCCAATCGTGTTGATGTTTCGGCAGCTTTCCGATCGCCGACGCTATTTTCGACCACAGTTACTCGCTTGCTTTGCTTCCTTTCCTATTGTGGCTTGCTTGTACGAAGCTGACGATTCTCAACTTTGACGTTTTGGACTTCTCTCGCTTTGTCCTTTCGGGTTGTGTACTGTTTTCGCCATCAACCACTAGATCCTTACGGTGACTCGTGGAGCTTTCACACTTGGTTGGTGCATTACAAAAAATCGAAATAGATTGCTTTTGAATACTTCTTACTTGAGTATCTGGGTTTTGTTCCATTTTCTCTGTCTACTATCCCTCTGAGTCGCGCATCTTTAACTTTCCACTATTTTAATGTACAAACATTAGTTCCGAATTTGGCAACAGATTTTGTTCTAACGTTTCACTCTCAAGAATTACGACGGACAGTGCACTAAAGTGAGAACCGGTCTTGCACTGCAATTACAATACACGACATAATATTTTAACGTAAGTATAATAAGAATCCCACTTACATAATCAACTATGGTTCTTACTGTCTAACACCCAACGTGGCCAACGATTCCTCCTGATCCTAAAATCACATATGTGACGACCTCAGATATTTTTTTCTTTTTTTGGCCACGGGAGTATTGTGTGCCAAAGCCTTTCACAATAGTTTCTTCCGTGTAGCACCCACTAGTATGCCGAATCTCGTCGATACGGTTCATTGCTGGGCATGGGTTCTCCTTGTTACCAGCGTGTAGAAATCCAGCTTAATGCTTCTCCATCGTCTCTTTTTATCATTCGTGGAAAGTGGCCTGATATTATTTGCTTCACATGAAATAGTTCATTGTGGCTGTAGCTGTTTCAGTATTGTCGGTGTATTCAAGGATGTTAGTACTGCCTGTCTACATCCCCAATCGCACTCCCCTATGTAATTCGGAATTGACCACTAGATCTCATGCGAAACAGTCCCTCGAGTATAAAAGAAGGCGTGGAGTATCGTGATGTCAAGAAAATCAATGACAACAAAATGGGTCGGACAGGAGAGCTCACTGATTTCGAACGTGGACTAACCATTGCATGTCACCCGAGTAACAGATCCATCAGGAGCATTTCAACTCTTTTAAAGCTGCCTAAGTCGATTTTTGGCGACGTTCTTATGAAGAGGAAACGTGAAGGAAAAATCACAGCTAAATCAAGGCCAAGTAGATTCCTCGTACAGGTGTACAGGGCACTTGAGATTTCCGGAGAGCGACTGTAAAAATAAATCGCATGCCATCAGTGGAACGATTCACTCGTGAGTTTCAAAGTGCTACCAGAAGCGAAGCTAGCGCAATGACGGTGGGTAGGAAGTTAAAACAAATGGGGTACAATGATCCAGTAGCTCCTCATAAGCCACACGTTTTTGCGGTCAAGGCTGAGCGAAACTTGAGGTAGTGTAAAGAGCGATTCCAGAGAACAGTAGATGACTGAAAACGAATTATTTGGAGTGATCAATCAGGCTCAACCTTGCGGCCATCCGACCGAAGGGCTTAGGCTTGGCGAATGGCTGGAGAACGTCACCTGCCATCGTCTGTGATGCCAACAGTGATGTGAGGATGGGGTGGTGTTATGATATGAGGGTGTTTTTCGTGGTTATGGTGTCGCCCGAAAATGCGCTTAACAAACGCTAAATGCCGAAAGATGTGACACACTTTACAGCACTGTGTACTACGTACGCTGGAGGAACAGTTCGAAGTCGATGATTATCTGTATCAGCAGGACAATGCACCCTGTCATCTAGCAGCTTGTGTGGGGCAGTGGGTTGTGGACAACAACATTCCTGAAACGGACTGGTCTGCCCAGAGTCCCGACCTCAACACGGTTGAGATGAGATGGAACCTCGACTTCGTTCCACACCCCATCGTTCAACATCACTGTCTTCCCTGGTTTCGTCTCTTGAGGCAGAGATAGCTGCCATTCCTTCACAGACATTCAGACACCTCACTGTGTCACCAGCACGGTCCAAGCCGTCATAAAAGTGTACGGTGGACACCATGTCCCAGGGGAGTTCACGCCGTCATAAACGGGAAGGGTGGGCACACGCCCATAGGTGTGTGGATACTTTTGGTCAGATAGCGAAGATCGTTCCACGGAATTTCGAGCGAACTGTAGGATGTCAGTAACTCCTTACCGTCCCATTCAAATAGAGAGTGCGGGAACACATGTCCTTTAAACGCTTCCGTGCGCGGTTTAATCAGTGTAATGTCGTCATAGGGACACATATGAGAGCGACACGTAGTGGATTGGAGTATATCGCTAGATTCAGAGCTGTAAGCTGGTTCTTGAAACTTTGTAAGCAAGCTTTCAGAGGATGGTTTGCTTCAATCTTCAAGGGTCTGCCAGTTCAGTCTCTTCGATATCTCCGCCACAGTGTCTCAAGCGTCGCAGAAACCTGAGACCATTTCTTGTCAGTTTCATGCCCCATGGATCATTTTGCAATATAAAACGTAATGACGTGAAACGCGCCATTTTATATCCACATAGCAAATTAATTTGTAAATATGGCTACATGTTGACCATTTATAAGCTTTTTTTCCTGAATTTACAAATGTGAGCTAGTAATTGCGACCCACAATCTTTTACACATTACTATCATGCAAATTCTTCTACGGAGTAGGAGCTGTCAAGGAGAAATTTTTTCAACTTTTTTTCAAATTTTACTTTTCTGTCTGTCAGACATTTTAGATCATGGGGTAAGTGATCAAAATTTGTTGCAATATTGTGCTCCATTTTTTGTGCTAAAGACGACTTTAATGTGGAGTAATGGATGTCATTCTTCTTTCTGGTATCGCAATTATTAACATCGTTGTTCCTTTTTGAACTGTAGTCGATTATTTCCAACAAACTCCATTAGAAAATAAATGTGCTGTGAAGAAGTAGTCAGAGTGTTGTTGTTGTTGTTGTTGTTGTCTTCAGTCCTGAGACTGGTTTGATGCAGCTCTTCATGCTACTCTATCCTGTGCAAGCTTCTTCATCTCCCAGTACGTACTGAAACCTGCATCCTTCTGAATCTGCTTAGTGTATTCATCTCTTGGTCTCCTTCTACGATTTTTACCCTCCATGCTGCCCTCGAATGCTAAACTTGTGATCCCTTGATGCCTCAGAACATGTCCTACCAACCGATTCCTCCTTCTAGTCAAGTTGTGGCACAACTCCTCTTCTCCCCAATTCTATTCAATAACTCCTCATTAGTTACGTGATCTACCCATCTAATCTTCAGCATTCTTCTGTAGCACCACATTTCAAAAGCTTCTATTCTCTCCTTGTCCAAACTATTTATCGCCCATGTTTACTTCCATACATGGCTACACTCCATACAAATACTTTCAGAAACGACTTCCTCACACTTAAATCTATACTCGATGTCAACAAATTTCTCTTCTTCAGAAACGCTTTCCTTGCCATTGCCAGTCCTCTTTACTTCGACCATCATCAGTTATCTTGCTCCCAAAGTAGCAAAACTCCTTTACTACTTTAAGTGTCTCATTTCCTAATCTAATTCCCTCAGCATCACCTGACTTAATTTAACTACATTCCATTATCCTCGTTTTGCTTTTGTTGATGTTCATCTTATATCCTCCTTTCAAGACACTATACATTCCGTTCAACTGCTCTTCCAAGTCCTTTGCTGTCTCTGATAGAATTACAATGTCATCGGGGAACCTCAAATTTTTTATTTCTTCTCCATGGATTTTAATACCTACTCAAAATTTTTCTTATGTTTCCTTCACTGCTTGCTCAATATAGAGATTGAATAACACCGGGGAGAGGCTACAACCCTGTCTCACTTCCTTCCCAACCACTACTTCCCTTTCATGTCCCTCAACTCTTATAACGGCCATCTGCTTTCTGTACAAATTGTAAATAGCCTTTCGTTCCCTGTATTTTACCCCTGCTATCTTCAGAATTTGAAAGAGAGTACTCAGAATGTCCAACTCATTAATCAGATGTCTACAGGACGATCGTGGGTGAGCACCAAACATTATTCTTACAGCAAGATTCTGCCTCTTTTCCTTAAAGAAGAGATTCCTCAGAACGCTATCGAATGAAAATATGCAAAATATGTCAACTTACTTATTTGTCTCTCCCCAAGATTTGCTATGATTCTAAGTGCAAACGTGACTGAACGAAATTATTTTAGCAGCTACAAAACGTGCTTTTCGAAATTTAAATTCTCATCAATAATGAAGCCTAAGAATTTCGAAGTTTCCATACAACTTATTATTTACTCGCCATGTGTTACATTTATCATTGGTGTAGCACCCCTAGATGTGCAGAACTGAATATGTAGTGTCTTTTTAAAACTATGGTGAGACCATTCGCAGAAAATCAGTCATTGACATTTTAAGGACATTGTTTACCATTTCTTCTGTTTCTGTATGTATTCCTAGCTTAGTGACAATACTAGTATCATCCCAAAAAGAACTCATTCTGATTTGTATATAAGATGGAACATCGTTTACATATCTGAAGAACAATAGTGGACCTTAGATTCAGCCTTAGGGAACACCGTAGTCATTTCTCCACAGTCAGTATTGACAGAAACGCTAAATAAAACTTTCTGCATTATTTTGGTTAGATATGATATTATCCAGTGGCTGGCTATACCATCAGTCCCATATGACGTCAATTTATCTAGGAGAATACTATGATTCACGCACTCAAAAGCCTTAGATAGATTGCAGAAAATACTAACCAGTGCTTATTTTGTTATTTAATACTTGTAAAATGTAAACGGAATTCTCAGTAGAAGAACTCTTCTAAAAACCAAAACTGAGATTTCCTGATTTTCTGAGAATATAATTGTTGTTAACGTGAGATACTAGTCTAGAATAATCAGCTTCTCAAAAAATTTGTAAGATTATGTCAGTACTGTGACAGGTGGGTAGTTATTGATATATCTCTTATTACTCTTCTTAAATCATGATTTAATAACGCCATATTTCATAATCTCTGGAAAACTGCGTTGGGTTAGTAATGCATTACATATTCCAGTTAATATTGGGTTTATTATATGGAAAAAAATCTTTAGTACCATATTGGAAACACCATCACAAGTAGGTGAGCTTTTATTTTTGAGAGACTTCATAATTTTCTTAATTTCGGAAGGAATACATCCTTATGATTGTTTTTTTTTTTTTACGAGAGTTACTTTTTTAACATACTGCTGTGGATTTTCTCTTGAACTACTTTTTCGTATGCTCTATGCTATATGTAAGAACGATTATTAAATGCTACCTGTGACGAATCACTTATAGCCTTTCCATTCAGTTCAATAGTAAATAAAAAATGTCGTGTGACTAGGGCCTCCCGTCGGGTAGACCGTTCGCCTGGTGCAAGTCTTTGATTTGACGCCACTTCGGCGACTTGCGAGTCGATGGGGATGAAATGATGATGATTAGCACAACACAACACCCAGTCCCTGAGCGGAGGAAATCTCCGACCCAGACGGGAATCGAACCGCTGTCCACTCAGCTACCGGGGGCGGACAATTATAGTAATGCTGACCTATTCTGCGGCTGGTCGTCCTGTCTCTTCTTTCACTACATTCTGTATAGACTTAAGTATGTTGTCAGAATTACTGATTCCTGCTGTCCTTCTTTGTATACGTTCAGTATACCCAGTTAGACCAACTGGTAAGGGCCTGATCCACTCGTCTTCTATTCGAGAAAGGGTCGGACACGTGTTTTGAGAGCAACCTTTTTTGCACAGTGTACTTGCGAATGGAACTGTACAAGATCGAAGGAACGGCATGTTTTCTGGGAGTGGCAGGATTTAGAGTAAAGCATGCTAAGCTAATGAGATACCCCGAAGGGCTCTCTTGCCACCGGCGGGAGGCGGCGGTAGCGGCGCCCGCAGACACGTGCTGGTGGCGAAGCGCAGGTCTGCCGCGGAGCATATCGCGGGCCCGACTGGCAGTGTCTGGAGACCCCTGAAGTGACGCTAAACTTAGCTGCCGGCGCTATTCCCGTCAGGCATCTGCAGAAGGCGGCCCAGCCGCACGGCGACCCGCCGTGGAACAGGGCGGAAGGCCGCCACGCCTCCGCACTCTCTCTCTCTCTCCCTCAGGCTGGGACCGGGCACGTTGCCTCCCAAATACCTCAGCTACCAGATTTCACAGCAAATGCCCTGTATCATCATTATTACGGAAGATACAGCAATTTATGACGACTTGTTGTTATTCTGTTCAATCCGAGGACTACACTACTGGCCATTAAAATTGCTACACCAAGAAGAAATGCAGATGACAAACGGGTATTCATTGGGCAAATATAATATACTAGAACTGACACGTGATTACACTTTCACGCAATTTGGGTGCATAGATCCTGAGAAATCAGTACCCAGAACAACCACCTCTGGCCGTAATAACGGCCTTTCTACTCCTGGGCATTGAGTCAAACAGAGCTTGGAGGGCGTGTACAGGTACAGCTGCCCATGCAGCTTCAACACGATACCGCACTTCATCAAGAGTAGTGACTGGCGTATTGTGACGAGCCAGTTGCTCGGCCACCAATGACCGGTCGTTTTCAATTGGTGAGAGATCTGGAGAGTGTGCTGGTCAGGGCAGCAGTCGAACATTTTCTGTATCCACAAAGGCCCCACAGGACCTGCAACGTGCGGTAGTGCATTATCCGACTGAAAAGTAGAGTTTCGCAGGGATCGAATGAAGGGTAGATGCACGGGTCGTAACACATCTGAAATATAACGTCCACTGTTCAGAGCGCCGTCAATGCAATCAAGACGTGACCGAGACATGGAACCAATGGCACCCTGTACCATGACGCCGGGTGATACGCCAGTATGGCGATGACGAATACACGCTTCAAATGTACGTTCACCGCTATGTCGCCAAACACGGATGCGACCATCATGATGCTGTAAACAGAACCTGGATTCATCCGAAAAAAATGACGTTTTGCCATTCGTGCTCCCAGATTCGTCGTCGAGTACATCATCGTAGGCGCTCCTGTCTGTGATGCAGCGTCAAGGGTAGCCGCAGCCATGGTCTCCGAGCTGATAGTCCATGCTGCTGCAAACGTCGTCGAACTGTTCGTGCAGATGGTTGTTGTCTTGCAGACGTCTCCATTTCAGGGATCGAGACGTGGCTGCACGAACTGTTACAGCCATGCGGATAAGATGCCTGTCATTTTGACTGCTAGTGATGCGAGGCCTTTGGGATCCAGCACGGCGTTCCGTATTACTCTCCTGAACCTACCGATTCCATATTCTGCTAACCGTCATTTTTTCAAATGGCTCTGAGCACTATGGGACTTAACATCTGTGGTCATCAGTCCCCTAGAACTTAGAACTACTTAAACCTAACTAACCTAAGGACATCACACACATCCATGCCCGAGGCAGGATTCGAACCTGCGACCGTAGCAGTCGCGCAGTTCCGGACTGAGCGCCTAAAACGCTAGACCACCGCGGCCAGCAACCGTCATTGGATCTCGACCAACGCGAGCAGCAATGTTGCGATACGATAAACCGCAAACGCGATAGGGTACAATCCGACCTTTATCAAAGTCGCAAACGTGGTGGTATGCATTTCTCCTCCTTACACGAAGCATCACAACAACGTTTCACCAGGCAACGCCGGTCAACTGCTGTTTGTGTATGAGAAATCGGTTGGAAACTTTCCTCATGTCAGCACGTTGTAGGTGTCGCCACCGGCGCCTACCTTGTGTTAAAGCCTCGAAAAGCTAATCATTTGCATATCACAGCATCTTCTTCCTGTAGGTTAAAATTTGCGTCTGTAGCACATCTTCCCAGTGTAGCAATTTTAATGCCCAGTAGTGTATTTCCGTGCCGTTCTCTAGTCTGTGCTGTGCCAGCTTCCTCACCTCTGCCAAATACTACTTCCTGGTGATATAGTGGTAAAGCCCGTCCCTGGAAACTAGGAGGTCGTGAGATCGAATCCTGCTTGGACCACCGAACTTTCCAGTCTTCCTATAATCTAGCCTCCCACTCTCAACGATGTGAAGAGTCGTCGGGAACAACAAGTGGTTCGGATTCCCCGTCAATTAGGTGCTCTCCATTCCCTTGCTGGATAACGGGTAGAATAGGGACACGCATGTTGCTGAAATGACGTCCAACTGAAAAGGACCTTGAACGGTGGCTACACTGCGTCACAGCGCCAGAGATTGCGCCAAAGATTATTATTCCGCCGCCTCCACAGGGCGCAGTAGTAGTTCATTCTGTTGGGCGAGATATTAGACGATCTGAGTGTTGACTGAAATGTTGTACTGTGTCGGTTGGTGTAATGTCTAGATGGAAGAAGATGCAATTGTCAGAACATGTTTGAGAAAGGCGATGGGCTTTTGATATATGATGATGGTATAATGGAATATTTTCGTCAGTATACAATGAGGTAAAAAGGTATTACAGTTTTCTTTAACAAGAATCCCTCTTGCTCACAAGTACAGTCAACAAAGCATCTGTCTCGTGTTCATTTATTAGACTTTTAATTCTGGTTTCTATGTGCAATTATAGTATTTCTGGTTTTTCAATTAGTTCATTGTAAATGGCGTTTAAAATATCTTGTCGTATTGAGAAAGAACCGAGCCAGATACATGTACGTTGAGTCACACTACCACACACACAACAGTTACACTTGTGCTTTGTTGTTTCATGGCTTTTATAGTTGCAGGGAACTTAATTAACCTACTGTGTCAATGAAAATTCCTTGTCATTCTTTATTTTTATTTTATGCAGTCAGATTGCGTGCTAATACTAGTCAGGGCCAACCGGTTACGAGGCTTCGTAGCCGGTCACACAGTTAGGAAAATTATTGCATTTATTCGTTAATATTAGGCTTTTCTTTTTAATTAAGCCCCCATACAACCTGCACCAGACCTTTGAGCCACAATACAATACTATTATGAAGGGCGTTCAATACGTAATGCAAACCTTTCTTTCTCAGTCCTTTTCGGCAGAAAAAATTAAGAATTTGTTATAGGACGTAGTAGTATATTCCCGCTTCAGTAACTATAGTTTCATGAACCTGTGATGGACGCAGGCGCTATACGCACCCTTCAAAATGGCGTCTGTAACGACGGTGCGTACCAAGCAGAGAGCTGTCACTGAGTTTCTTTCGGCAGAAAACCAGAGGATTGCAGACATTCATAGGCGCTTGCAGAATGTGTACGGAGATGTGGCAGTGAACAAAAGCGCGGTGAGTCTTTGGACGAGGCATCTGTCATCATCACAACAAGTTGACACAAACCAGTCCGATCACCCGCCTGCCGACCGACCGCACACAGCATACACCCTCAGGAACTTGAAAAAACGATTTCAGCGTGTTCGTCGCCACAACAATGCAAAAGAACTTCTCGTTCTCGATGACAACGCAAGGCTTCACACAAGTCTGTGCACCCGAGAGGAGCTCACAAAACTTAATTGGACTCCTCTTCCTCATCCACCCTACAGCCCGTATCTCGCACCTTCCGACTTCCATCTTTTTTGCCGAATGAAGGATATACTCCGCGGGAAGCAGTACGTGGATGACGGGCAGGTTACTGATGCAGCAAGAAGTTAGCGCCGACGTCGACCAGTAGAGTGATATAAGGTGACGTAAGGCAGTCCCACTGAAGGAAGTTTATGTTCAAAAATAGGGTTTTGTACTCAAAAGAGTGGTGAATAATGTGGCATATTGGAATTCTGGACAAAACCAACCTACTTTCAGAAAAAAGTGTTGCTCTAGGTATTGAGTTCCTCTCGTTTTAATAATACTGTATACCACTTGTATTTAAAACTGAATTAAATTTTTTGGGGAAGATTGAAAGGGTCCCAACATGAAGGTCAGTAGTCCCTTTTTTCCTATGATAATCGAAGCCTGTGTTTTATGGGATAAGGAAAGGATGAAGTGGCAGCTTGAGCAGCGTCTGAGGCAGAGAGCCAGGTAATAAGCACAAGGAAGGAAAGTAATCTTCAAAAGATAAGGGACTGCAGTTAGGTAGGAGGGATGTGCTGGTTTGAAGCAGCGGGAGACTTCTCCTCCTCTCACTCTTCGGGTCTGGACTACAACGGGGGATACCACCACCTTCCACCCATACTGGCAGCCCATGTGACTCTAGAATATAGATTTAATGCTCAACTCACAAAACGTTAAAAGATAAAATAATATCGGAAAAAACGATGGTTAAATGTAGTAAAATGCAATGGGGTGTGAAAACGTACGCCGGCCAGAAACAGGTGGAGGTCCCCAGAGTCCAGTCCTGATTTAATGCTCAAGTCACAAAACGTTAAAAGATAAAATAATATCGGAAAAAACGATGGTTAAATGTAGTAAAATGCAATGGGGTGTGAAAACGTACGCCGGCCAGAAACAGGTGGAGGTCCCCAGAGTCCAGTCCTGTGGTGAAAGATCAACTTCTTCACTCGATTGACACTCTCCCATTCACTCTATAATACTGACTGAATGTTAACGTCACAGAATGGGAAAAAGAGGTGGGACGATGACGATAAGCTTTTAATGCGAATATATAAGGAGCGTTTAAAGATAAACGAGCCGGAGGCATAATTACAGAAATCAGTACCTGTATGTTAGAAGGTGTATGTCCGAGGTGAATCTTTTGCCCCTTTCCTGACGTTCTTCTTTGACGAAGATGGCCATGTTCTGATTCACTTCCTGCAGCACCGGACAACAGTGAATGTTCAGCGTTACTCGCAAACCTTGACCACCCTTCGCCAAGCGATTAAATCAGACCGACCAGGCAATCTCACCCATGGGGTCATTCTGCTCCACGACAATGCAAAGTCTCATACGAACAACATAGTCGCCGCACTCCTGCAGAAATTCAAATGAGAGGTTCTCGGCCACCCTTCATACAGTCCGGACCTCTCTCCCTGTGATTACGCCATTTTTTGTCCCCTTAAAAAGGCTGTGAGGAGCAAACGATTCACCTCGGACGGCGATGTCCAGCCGTACGGAAGGAACTGGTTAACATTGCAGCCCCGAGAATTTTATGAGACAGCCATTCACCGCCTTGTGTCACTGTGGGACAAGTGTCTCAACAGTCCGGGTCATACTTCTAACATACAGGTGCTGATTTCTGTAATTTTGCCTCCGGCTCGTTCTTTTTGAACGCCCATTATATATACCACTCGGCCGAATAAAACGTAAAACGAGGTCCGCTGTTTGGATGTCGCCTAAAACCAGAGACAAAGAGTTGTCAAGCTTCAGCTTTTGGCGAGAAGCTGTGGCTGTTCTATCAGTATATGGGCTACCGACCGAGGGGCGTCATGACAACCGAATGGGTCCTCTCGCCTGAAGATTATGAGTCAACCAGGTATGTCCGATACATAGTCGATAGGGATTGTACATGCCCTTCGAGAAGGGCGAAAGGGAGACCGCGTAGCCGTCATGGACCCCTTTCATTTCGAACCTCTATCCCATCCATGAAGTCCATCCTGACGTATATCTGTCCTTCCAGCTGCAGGCTCTAAGTCGTATTCTAATGTGCACTATAGTTTGTCTCTTGTTCTTCTGGCCTTACGTTCCATATTACATGCCCCCCCCCCCCCCCCCCCCCGCAATTCTTCACTCTCCCATTATCCATAAACATTCGACTCAATCATGTAACGCATTGTTTCTCATACATCATCAATACGACTTCTCTATCATAGCATGTATGGATTTTATCCGTCATGCATACCAATTCTGAATGTTGAAAACTCATCAAATTGTCATTGTCTTAGTTTTAAAACTGGATTATCACATCATTTATACTACACACATCAAAAAACGTTTTGTATCACCCCGTTTCCCAGAACTCCTGGATATAGACGTTGACTGTGGATATTGTATCACAGACACAGTCCCTTTGACTATTCAGAGATGTCATTAACCCGCCCAAATATGTAAACAACCATGCTTCAGCAGCTCCCATTAAACGCAGGAGTCCGACAACAGATCAGTTCCAGTCATTCCACCAGGAAGAAGGTACACGGCTCGTGTTGTCTATAGTTCAACCATACCTAGACGGTCAATACCGTGGTTCGATCGCGTCCGCATTGTTACTTTGTGCCACGAAGGGTTCTCAACGAGGGAAGTGTCCAGGCGTCTCGGAGTGAACCAAAGCGATGTTCTTCAGACATCGAGGAGACACAGAGAGACAGGAACTGTAGATGACATGCCCCCCTCAGGCCGCCCAAAGGCTACTACTGCAGACGACGACCGCTACCTACGGATTACCGCTCGGAGGATCCCTGACAGCAACGCCATCATGTTGAATAATTCTTTTCGTGCAGCCACAGGACGTCGTGTTACGACTGAACTGTGAGCAATAGGCTGCATGTTGGGCAACTTCACTCCCTATGTCCATGGCGAGGTCCATCTTTGCAACCACGACACCATTCAGCGCGGTACAGATAGGACCAACAACAGACCGAACGGACCGCTCAGGATTGGCATCACGTTTTCTTCACCGATGAGTGTCTCATATGCCTTCAACCAGTTTGGAGGCAACCCGGTCAGGTTGAACGCCTTAAACACACTGTCAAGCGAGTGCAGCAAGGTGGAGGTTCCCTGCAGTTTTTAGGTGGCACTATGTGGGGAAGACGTACGCCGTTTGTGGTCACGGGAAGCGCCGTAACGGCCGTACGATATGTGAATACCATCCTCCGACCAATAGTGCAACCATATCGGCAGCGTATTGGCGAGGCATTCGTCTTCATGCATGACAATTCTCGCCCCCATCGTGCACATCTTGTGAATGACTTCCTTCGGGATAACGACTTCTCTCGACTAGAGTGGCCAGCATGTTCTCCAGACATGAACCCTATCGAACATGCCTGGGATAGATTGAAAAGGGCTGTTTATGGGCAACGTGAGCCACCAACCACTCTGAGGGATCTACGCCGAATCGCCATTGAAGTGTGGGACAATTTGAACGAACAGGGCCTTGATGAACTTGTGGATAGTATGCCACGACGAATACAGGCATAGACCAATGCAAGAGGACGTGCTATTGGGTATTAGAGGTACTGGTGTGTACAGCAATCTGGACCACCAGCTCTGAAGGTCTCGCTGTATGGTGGTACAATAGGCAGGGTGTTGTTTTCATGAGCAATAAAAAGGGCGGAAATGTTGTTTATGTTGATCTCTATTCCAGTTTTCTGTACAGGTTCCGAAACTCTCGGAACCGAGGTAACGTATAAATTTTTTTGACGTGTGTATATAACGCATCATCCTCAAGCCATGATATACTTTGGCTGGAGAGCCAGCCCGTCCATTCGCGTGGAACTGCGATAAAGATTAATGTCTGTTGATGGGGAAAGTGGTTCATTCATGGCAGAAATAGATAATTCTTAAAGTACACTTTGTTCTACCGGCTCTGTGCACCTTTCACATCTGACATGTAAATTTTCCTGTGCGAACTACGATGCTGTCAATATACCTGCTGGACAATTTGGTTTTAACTTGTACAGGGTGGCTATAATTAAAATTTCAGTGTTTAAGAGGGCATAATATGAAAAACATGTGATTGTAGGGTAATAAAACTTTTTAGAAACGTTTGTAAGGACATTAACGAATAAACCATCGAAAGAAACAGATTTCAATTTCCACATGTGATCTGTGAGCTTGGTGGTTACGCAATTTGGACGATCATCCAGTGATTCAGTTTTCTCCGCATATGTCACGGAGTAACCGAGTGGCCTCATGAACAATGTGAGATAAGAGTACATCAAAACAATTGAGTCCAAAGCAACTCTCTCCTGTAGAGTAGGGATCACATGTTGGCGAAGCAGGTCACAGTAACGTGTGCCGTTCATGCTGCATGTCCTTGGTCCTCGAGGTCCGAGTTCCTCCAAGAAAATTAGACCAGTCATGAACGGTGCTGTGAAGCCACGACACAAAGTCACGCATTCACTATGCAGGAGAACTTCGTGCAAATTCGTTGGCGGTGACGATCCCCAAATGCGACGATTGTGAGTGTTCACTGGCCCAGTGTACGTAAAGTGTGCTTTATCACTCACAGAATGTTCCAAGTCGATTTCATCCCTTGTGAGAAACATAAGAGCAAAGTCTACTCGAAAGTCTGGTAAAAATGGTGAATAACGTGAGCTTCATACATATACCTTTTCACAATCGTCTGCAGCACTTTTCAAATGGTTGTATAGTTACGAGTATGTGGACAAGCTATTCGCCCACCTTGGACTGGTACTGAGGAGCACTGAATTTTCTTGCTTGCTGGGTGTGAATCGGCGGGACAAGGACTTCGTGCGGCTGCTCCTGGTGGGCTCAAGTGCAGAGACGAGGAGCACGTGGCTGGATATCGGTAAACCTCGGTACGGGGAATATTGATAGTTAAAGAGGACAGACAGTGCTCCAAGAAATGGCGGAGTGTCAGACAAGCTTACGGATGGGCTCATACAGCTCTTCAAAACTCCATAGTAATTCGCTGTCAAGTATTAAAGCAAATCTGAATACAATTGTGAGCTCAGAAAAATGAGGTGCATACGTGACACAGAAGTATTTCAGTACCTTTAAAACTACAGAACTTTAGATTTCACAATGAATAAACATTTTCACAATCAGTCTCTGAATTAAAAACTGTAAAACAATTCAGGCAATTTCAATATATGATATCTCCAATCATAGCTTTGCACTATGGCTGTCACATCTAAAAGCTACATATCTATATCTATTTTATTTCTTTATTAACTATGTTTTTTACATCTTCTCAATATCAAAATGTTTGTCAGACCATAGTATCCACCTCAATTACACAGCAATTGATAACAGCATGAATATCTCACATTTTGTCATGCTTGTGTATTTATTTAATAAACAGTTTACTGTTTTGGCAGTAACTTTATTTAGATATTAATTACAATTGATAATACAAAATCATGGTAGCTTAAGAAGTGGTGTTACCTGACACCACCTTTGTAAAAGAATGCCAAAAGGCACTTCTGGTGAACAGGCCTAAATAATTGTATAAACAATATTCAACGTCAATCTGTTGTCATTTATAGTGAGCGCATTTGCAGAAAAATAATGGCTTAGTTATTTGTGGACAAAATATTATTTGTATTTATTGTGAATGGTCTGACTGTGACCGAATTTTTACAACTTTTCTTCATTTACGTATTGTCGTAATATATCAGTTTAGTGTGGGAAGTGTTCAAGTTGAGTCAAATGATGTCCGTAGAACGTAAGAATTATGCATTTTTGGTGGGAAAACCAGGCAGTAGCGGAACACTATGGGAATCAAGTGGAGACTGCAAATTTTCGAGTGAAGAGCTCAAGAGAGCGATTCTGGGCACTTTAAAGTGAGTTCTGAAAGGAGGCACAAGTACCTATGGTAACAAGTGGTATTCAGTCGTGGAGGTGTTTGAGTCCGGGCGTTGAATGCTTGCTACCACACTTTAACTTCTGATTAGAATTTATATTTGGAGAAATCTAAATGTTCTCTAAAAGAGGACTCTAACTTTTCTCCATTTATATTACAGAACTAGACGTAGTACGAGTTACTATTCTTTGTATGGTGTGTCGAGTTTACGAAATGGTCTTAGTTTTTGCATATCTTGGATTACAATTTCGTTTGTGGATATTGCTGCGATTATCACAATGCTTTCAGAGTACTTTACTGCATTTGATAAGGGCATTTTCCGCCTGTATTTTAACTGAATATCTTAAGATCATTTCACGTTTATGTGAGATGTTCTTTCTTGAATAAACATTATTCAACATAATTCTCTGTCGCCTACATCAATTACAGACGTTAGAGTAGAACCCTTGTTGTTAAATTATTCATTTAACTTTTATTTTCTATTTCTGTGTATTTTATTAGTTCGCCATTATAGTCAATGCATAGACTATGTAACTGCAGGATCACAGCTACATGTAACTACACTCCTGGAAATTGAAATAAGAACACCGTGAATTCATTGTCCCAGGAAGGGGAAACTTTATTGACACATTCCTGGGGTCAGATACATCACATGATCACACTGACAGAACCACAGGCACATAGACACAGGCAACAGAGCATGCACAATGGCGGCACTAGTACAGTGTATATCCACCTTTCGCAGCAATGCAGGCTGCTATTCTCCCATGGAGACGATCGTAGAGATGCTGGATGTAGTCCTGTGGAACGGCTTGCCATGCCATTTCCACCTGGCGCCTCAGTTGGACCAGCGTTCGTGCTGGACGTGCAGACCGCGTGAGACGACGCTTCATCCAGTCCCAAACATGCTCAATGGGGGACAGATCCGGAGATCTTGCTGGCTAGGGTAGTTGACTTACACCTTCTAGAGCACGTTGGGTGGCACGGGATACATGCGGACGTGCATTGTCCTGTTGGAACAGCAAGTTCCCTTGCCGGTCTAGGAATGGTATAACGATGGGTTCGATGACGGTTTGGATGTACCGTGCTCTATTCAGTGTCCCCTCGACGATCGCCAGAGGTGTACGGCCAGTGTAGGAGATCGCTCCCCACACCATGATGCCGGGTGTTGGCCCTGTGTGCCTCGGTCGTATGCAGTCCTGATTGTGGCGCTCACCTGCACGGCGCCAAACACACATACGACCATCATTGGCACAAAGGCAGAAGCGACTCTCATCGCTGAAGACGACACGTCTCCATTCGTCCCTCCATTCACGCCTGTCGCGACACCACTGGAGGCGGGCTGCACGATGTTGGAGCGTGAGCGGAAGACGGCGTCACGGGGTGCGGGACCGTAGCCCAGCTTCATGGAGACGGTTGCGAATGGTCCTCGCCGATACCCCATGAGCAACAGTGTCCCTAATTTGCTGAGAAGTGGCGGTGCGGTCTTCTACGGCACTGCGTAGGATCCTACGGTCTTGGCGTGCATCCGTGCGTCGCTGCGGTCCGGTCCCAGGTCGACGGGCACGTGCACCTTCCGCCGACCACTGGCGACAACATCGATGTACTGTGGAGACCTCACGCCCCACATGTTGAGCAATTCGGCGGTACGTCCACCTGGCCTCCCGCATGCCCACTATACGCCCTCGCTCAAAGTCCGTCAACTGCACATACGGTTCACGTCCACGCTGTCGCGGCATGCTACCAGTGTTAAAAGACTGCGATGGAGCTCCGTATGCAACGGCAAACTGGCTGACACTGACGGCGGCGGTGCACAAATGCTGCGCAGCTAGCGCCATTCGACGGCCAACACCGCGGTTCCTGGTGTGTCCGCTGTGCCGTGCGTGTGATTATTGCTTGTACAGCCCTCTCGCAGTGTCCGGAGCAAGTATGGTGGGTCTGACACACCGGTGTCAATGTGTTCTTTTTTCCATTTCCAGGAGTGTATTTGCAGTGAATTAGCATGGGACATGAAAGTAGGTGTGCGCGGGTCGACTATATGACTACATCTTTCTTCTTAAACACAGCAGTGCATAACCCAGATACCACTGGTAAAGACGCAGCCGGTTTGCTCATATGACCTGCTGTCTGGAAGAGCAATTCAGCAACAGAAAACCGTTACGTACCGTCGTACGATGGACCACGGAATGTTCAGCTGCCATGACACAGCTCGCGCGCTGTTCGAAGATCGCACATTGAATCCAGCATTCTCAGCCATGCCAACAGTAACTTCTTCAACAATTTGTGCGCAAATGGCCATCGGCGTCTTTTAGGACAAACCGAGTTATTGGCTCATCGTTGATGGCCCAGCGTGACTGGTATATTTAGCGTTACAAATCTCATAGAAAGTTTGAGGTGGGGCCCACTTGCAGATAGACGACACGCTAAACGGAAGGGGCTGCTCACTAAATTCCAAAATACCATCTTCGCCGAGCATGTAGAGCATATATAATTACTACCAACTTACAAATCGGGCAATGATCACCATTGAAAGATAAAGCAAATTGGAACTCGTACTGAGGCGTTCATACAGTCGTTTTCCCCTTGCGCGATCTGCGGGTGGAACAGAGGGGGTGGAGGGGGGGTGGGGGTGGAGGAATGTGACTATGTGACTTTGGCGCGAATAGTGCCCCCCCCCCCCCCCCCGCAGAAACTTGGTGGCTAGCGCAGTATATATGTAGATGTAGAAACTGTGTTACTACCAATATCTCCAGATTTGAACCCTGTCATGTGGAAATTAAAATGGATTTCATTTAATCGTTAATTCGTCATTTCTCTTCGGCATGTCCATTCAGATGTTTCCACAAAGTTTCATTGTCGTACGATCACTCGTTCTTCACCGGTGCTCTCTCAAGTAGAGAAAATTTAATTATAACCACCCTCTACTGTATGTTGTAAACGAATTGTGACGAGTATCTTAAATTTTTTTCGTGGGTGGTCACACATGGAAGCAACCTGCTGTATCTTAAGGCGAATCTCTGAAGCCGTCTTAGTTAGTAGTATCCTTGCACTTTGGTTAATCCATGTCAAGAGCACACACACACACACACACACACACACACACACACACACACACACACAACACACACACACACACACTATCTCTCTCTCTCTCTCTCTCTCTCTCTCTCTCTCTCTCTATCACACTCTATCTCTCTCTCTCTCACACACACACACACACTACATCTCTCTCTCTCTCTCTCTCTCTCTCTCTCTCTCTCACACACACACACACACACACATACATACACAAATCATACTGGCATTCAGCCATAGGAAACTTACCTGGATGGTTAGATATGCAGTTGAATCCTGATCCTAATGTAAAGGATTTCATTGCTTTCATCTATGCGCCACATCAGTCCGAGCTCTCAGAAAAAGCCTTGACACAGCAAAGCAATCTTAGCAGTAACTACCTTGCGTGAGGATGATCTGGATAGCGCGTTTTTCAGGTAAACTAGATGGACGTGGAGTAACGGTGTGGGATTCGCGAGGCGGCGTCCTCCAAGCAGAAAGGTTGTGGCTGGAGGCTGGAAGGCTGTCTCCGGTTCCCAGCACAGCGGCTCCATTCTCGCTCTGATTCCGCTGCACGTTGCACCACCGTCTGTCCCAGCAGGGACTGGCGCTGGTATGTATTTCTTTTGGCAAGGTGAAGAGTAGCTGACAATGAAAAGCTCACTTCTGTGTGTCATGCATGTATCTTTGTTTCAAACCGTAAAAAAATGACACACAAAGAATGTAGGTATTTAGATACCACAAGTCTTCGACATAGAACTTGAAGAAATTATACGCTATGCAAGACGAAAACATTTTATGTAGATACACACGTTCATATATTACATTGCACTGGAAAGATGTGAAAACACATCATTTCCCTTGTGTGAATTTGGGGAATCAACGAATATCCCAAACACTGATGGAAGCTGCAGATGTCTCAACCACTGCGCCATTTTCTCAGTATCCCATTATCCCGTATTTGTGCAGTCTGCGTCATTATC
The DNA here is from genome assembly GCF_023897955.1 of Schistocerca gregaria. NCBI lineage: Eukaryota > Metazoa > Arthropoda > Insecta > Orthoptera > Acrididae > Schistocerca > Schistocerca gregaria. Next base: position 315,961,417 of record NC_064926.1, on the reverse strand, counting down.
AAAATTCAAGAATTGAAATATCCTGTTAGCAGCGCTACAAATACCGCAGTCCATTGTAAGCAGGTTCCTGTTCTCACACCATATAGATAACTCTTATTTTTGGTAACTATCAGTTATCATTACTACTATCATCAACATCATTAACAACAAAAATAAAAACAACGACCATATGACATCCACTACTTGCTAAAAGGTAGTCTGCAGCCTTTCCAGTGCATAGACAGACAATGATAAGCATCCACGATGTTTCTCAAAAGTTTCATTATGTCGTTGCCTTTCACTTTTCTCCTCTCTTTGAACGCGGTAAAGAGCTTTATTGGCCAATCTGTGAGACGACTCCGAAAAATAATTCAGATATGCTGTCGCACACCAAGAGCACTATGCAACAATATTTACGCATTGTTCAAAAATGGTTCAAATGGCTCTGAGCACTATGGGACTCAACTGCTGTGGTCATCATTCCCCTAGAACTTAGAACTACTTAAACCTAACTAACCTAAGGACATCACATACATCCATGCCCGAGGCAGGACTCGAACCTGCGACCGTAGCAGTCGCACGGTTCCGGATTGCGCGCCTAGAACCGCGAGACCACCGCGGCCGGCTATTTACGCATTGTCAGAAGAGATTACATCAACCAGGTTTCCTACAGCCACAGTTGTGTAGTGGTACTATAATATTCCTGTCTCGGGTTAGAGTTAATCACTAAAAAATATGAACTAAGGGAACTGATGGGAGCAGCAATATTGTAAGCAATATGAGACGTTCTGGTACAGAAAATGAAATGAACAAAAGTCCGTGTTTAAAAATCGGCGTAGCTGATAAGCGTGGTCACTCACCAATAGAATGTGCATCGTTAATGGCCTTGCCGCAGTGTTAACACCGGTTCACGCCAGATCACCGAAGTTTAGCGCTGTCGGGCTGGGCTAGCATTTGGATGGAAGACCGTCCCGTCTGCCGAACGCTATGGCAGGCGGGGTGCGTTCAGCCCTTGTGCGGCCAATCGTGGAGCTACTTGATTGGGAAGTAGTAGCTGTTGTCACGTAAACTGACAAGGTCAAGGTCAGGCAGAACATGCCCCTCCATATCCGCATCCAGTGAGGTCTGTGGACTGAGGATGACGTGGCGGTCGGTCGATAACGCTGAATCTTCATGCCTATTCGGACGGAGTTTAGTTTAGATCGCGTATCGGTAATCAAATTTTGAATCGCCAATGCTGATGTGCATAAAAAATATTTGCAACAAATTGTAATCGGACTTCGTAAATCATGAAAAGATAATGAAGGCAGGTTCTATGATTGATCATGCATATTTGTATATTGGCTGTTAGCATGGCGGCCGATCAATTGCATCACCTTATCGAACTTCCACGTTGACTCATCTCAAATTGACACTGAAATAAATAAATACCGGTTGTGACAAGGTAGTTGCAATGGTTTCTTTTAAATAAGAACATTTCACAGTTTAACTGATATAATATGACAAACTAAGCACACACTGAAAACACCGCATCTCTTGTCAAGCGTGCGTCTATAGCGTGAGCTAACGCAGAAGGGAGTGAGTGAAAGAGACAGGATCCTGCGTTGCAGAACGAGGAGGAAAAGAAGGAGATCAGTGTATAACGTTCCATCGGCAAAGAGGTCGTTACAGACAGAGCACAAGCTCGGATTAGAGAAGAATGGGGAAGGAAATCGGCCATTACCTTTCAAAGGACCCACCCCGGCATTTGTCTGAAGCGACTGAGGGAAATCACGGAAAATCTAAATCAGGATCACCGGAGGCGGGTTTGAACAGACGTCCTCCCGAATGCGAGTACAGTGTGCTAACCACTGCGCCACCTCGCTCCCCCTCTCTAAAGAAACAACTATAATTTGTCTCAACAGGGGCTGGTTCAGTGGATCAACACAAATATGCATATGTTGTCAAAAATTTTTACAAGGGAGTGAATGTACGCTACTGGCCATTAAAATTGCTACACCAAAATTGCTACACCAAAATTGCCCATGCAGCTTCAACACGATACCACAGTTCATCAAGAGTAGTGACTGGCGTATAGTGACGAGCCAGTTGCTCGGCCACCATTGACCAGACTTTTCAATTGGTGAGAGATCTGGAGAACTTGCTGGCCAGGGCAGCAGTCCAATATTTTCTGTGTCCAGGAAGGCCCGTACAGGACCTGCAACATGCGGTAGTGGATTATCCTGATGAAATGTACGTTTTCGCATGGATTGAATGAAGGGTAGAGCCACGGGTCGTAACACATCTGAAATTTAACGTCCACTGTTCAAAGTGCCGTCAATGCGAACAAGAGGTGACCGCGACGTGTAACCAATGGCACCCCATACCATCACGCCGGGTGACACGCCAGTATGGCGATGACGAACACACGCTTCCAACGTGCGATCCCCACGATGTCGCAAAATACGAATGCGACCACCATGATGCTGTAAACAGAACCTGGATTCATCCGAAAAAATGACAGCCATGCGGACAAGATGCCTTTCACCTCGACTGCTAGTGGTACGAGGCCGTTGGGATCCAGCACGGCGTGATGGTTTGGGGTGCCATTGGTTACACGACTCGGTCACCTCTTGTTCGCATCTTTATTTCAAACGTCTGCTCTTTTATTATTTTTTCAAATTTCAAAGGCTGTGCTATTACTCCATGCGCAATATCTGATTTATTAAGAAAATTCCGTTTTTTCTTTAATTTTTTTCAGATAAGAGTTTCAGATTGCAAGACTTCCGTCATGGACACATCTCATTTGGACAGAGCAGCTTTAACTCTTGGATAGTGGTCTTAATGATGACCGAATTGTTTTAAAACATTAGAAAAAATTTGTCCAGGAATCTATAAACAAGAAATGTACAAAAAAATTTACATTTATGGGTTCGATATTGTTTTTTTTTCAAAAAAATATCGTAAAGTCGCTTATTTTGTAGGCCAACTGAGGAGATTGGACCCTTAGTGGGACGCAAACGGAGTTACTTTCATTTCTGTTAAACATTCGCCATCCAGCTTAATGTACTGGAGTTTATCATAAATTCTTCCAGTATTGTCAGCCTACCATAATAATTCGTATACAGGGTGTTTCAAAAAGGTACGGCCAAACTTTCAGGAAACATTCCTCAAACACAAAGAAAGAAAATATGTTATGTCGACATGTGTCCGGAAGCGGTTACTTTCCATGTTAGAGCTCATTTTATTACTTCTCTTCAAATCACATTAATCATGGAATGGAAACACACAGCTACAGAACGTACCAGCGTGACTTCAAACACTTTGTTACAGGAAATGTTCAAAATATCGCCCGTTAGCGAGGATACATGCATTCACACTCCGTCGTATGGAATCCCTGACGCTCTGTTGCAGCCCTGGAGAATGGCGTATTGTATCACAGCCGTCCACAATACGAGCACGAGGAGTCTCTACATTTGGTACCTGGGTTGCGTAGACAAGAGCTTCCAAATGCCCCCATAAATGAAAGTCAAGAGGGTTGAGGTCAGGAGAGCGTGGAGGCCATGGAATTGGTCCGCCTCTACCAATCCATCGGTCACCGAATCTGTTGTTGAGAAGCGTACGAACACTTCGACTGAAATGTGCATGAGCTCCATCGTGCATGAACCACATGTTGTGTCGTTCTAGCTGCACAGGTAGAGTATCCCGTATGAAATCATGATAACGTGCTCCATTGAGCGTAGGTGGAAGAACAAACTAAAATTAGGTTTAACATGGAAATTAAGCGTTTCCGGACACAAGTCCACATAACATCTTTTCTTTATTTGTGTGTGAGGAATGTTTCCTGAAATTTTGGCCGTACCTTTTTGTAACACCCTGTATATCATTAGAATTTGTTCGTCAAAGAAAATTTGCAATAACTTTATTTTGAGTAATTCCATGGTTGTGTGGAGTCGTCGTTTGGTTACGTGTGATGACTGTTATGGTCCATGGAGCAGCGTAGCACGAAAGGTCCCCGGCTGCGTCCACAGCTGGCGAGGTCGAGTAGAACCAGTGCGCAGACTTGGCAATCTTCCCGCCGCCAGACATTATTTTACCAGCAGCTGCGTTGCCAGTTTGCTGTACAAACTTCGCAAGATTGTAGCTCATTTCTTCTAACTTTTGTTGTGGTTTAGTACTAAACATCATCGATCAAACCTATCGGCGTTATTGGTCGACAAGCGCTCTTGAAATGAACAATAATACAAGTTACTTGCTATAGCGGAAAATAAGGTGCACGTGTACCGACGACAGCTGTGGTATTTCCCAGGTCTCTGTAATCACCTACGTAACTCGTTCACTGAGTTGCCAGTTGCCTGATGACGGAAGAGGTTAAAATTTTATGAACAAACGATAATCGCAAGGCGAACGGAAACACACACTTGGCACTAACAGTTTTTTAAGGCTTTCTGAGCTATAGTGGCTGTTCCCTTGACTTGTGAAGATTCGCAACTATTTGATACTACCATGCCAACGCTTACTGGCAAACGCTTGAGGTCAGCGCTCACAGGCGTGAAAAACAAGGCGCCTGAGAAATAGAACGAAGCCATTGTTCTGCTTCCCTACAATGAAATGAACCGACCTCTGTGCTGTAAGCAGATTTCAATGGGGAGAACGGAGCACACACAATACGTTTTGTGTGTGCCAGCGCGCGCATGGGGTAGAAGAATGGCAACGATTTTCCAACGATGAATCGTTCTATCACAGGTCAGTAAACGCGGAAAGTGCTTGATAACACCATAGTTGTTGGTTTTCAAGACAATCCACAGTCTGTAGCATAGACCTTGATAGTAGAGCAGTTGCCAGCACACTCTAAGCGGGAAATAAACCAAACCACATCGCGTGTTGCCCTTCATTTTAGAGTATAGGGCACCCCACAATGAAATGTATAGTCCAGCTCAAGCAGCTGAGAGACACACAGTAACCCTTCTTCGAGAGCAGTCTATTTAGTAAAACCGTGCATTAAGTCTACCCTTTCTGATTCTTTTTACTTCCTTATGACAATTTTTTTCTAAACGTCCCATGTTCGTGTGACAACTAAGCCCACTATTTAAAATTTAGTAATTACAATCACCTGAATTCCTTCTTCGTAGCATTATCTGCCTATAAAACTGATGCCGTGTTAAAACTACCAGAAGGTGATTATAGTAGACAGTACTAATACAGTACGGCTCATTCATATTTTCCTACAAATCTTTATGACGAGAACAGATTCAGTCTCCGACACGTTGCATGTAGGCGTCTCTCTAATAATACCGATATCGATGGGACAATAAGTATTGTACATTTAATATTAGACTTTTGCCACATTTGTTTCGTTACTCTTAAGAACTATACACCCGTCTGAACTGCAATGCTGCTTTTGGAACTACGAAAATTCGAATTAATGATGCTAGTTGTCTACCACGAGTTTCCTTAAATCAGTTACTTAAAAAAAAATGTTGGAACCATCTTAATAAACGCAATTACGTTGACAGCTTAGAAGCGATAATTTAGTTAAAGGCAGATGATCACAGAATGCTCCGTGCATCGCTTACATTTTCGTATCTTGCTAACTCAAACCATCTACAGTTCATAATGAACTGATATTCAGAAAATAGGAGCATGTACGAAACCTCGGCAAGCACTGCCTAGCGTCAGTACGACGTTTTCAGGCTTGCGTAGCTCTACAGATCTTGCTTTCTTTGATTCCTTCTTTCTTTATTTCAGTGTTGTACTTTCTGCTGGTCAATAGTACGTTAAAATTTTTCGACGTCAATTCGCTAATGTTTCCAGTTTTCATTTGCAGTTTAGCAAACATTCGATAAATTTGAGAAGAAGTTCGGCTGCGGTTCTTGTAGACAAAGAATTTTTGACAGAGTTAGTTTACTAGAAACAATTTCTCCCATGGAGTAATCATTTACCTAATATCCCCGCATACATTAATGAAGCGCCAACGAGCACCAGTAGAACGTTGTTCGTGTTCGCAAAAACCAAATTAGTCTCTAGTCCTATAAGATGGCATCGATCGCTGAATAAGCTTCTCTTACTTTAATTTTATGAACCATACTAAAGAGAACAGATCTTTCAATGCCAAAATAAAGCTTTCCGAGACCGTTATTAGCCAACAAACGCACTTTTCAACTAATCTGGCGAACTATTGATACGAGCAACAATTTTCCGATAGTCATTTTACTTACTTCGTATAATATCTTTGACATGGGACTTGTGTTGTTCTCTGATTACCCAAGCAACATGTCTACACTGTCAACAAACAGCCTTGTTATTGGTTTAGGAATCGGTGACCGATGTTATTGGTTGGAAAGTGCGTATATGGACGTACAATAACCGTGTGATATGTATGTGCAACATGATAGTGTTTGTCCGCAGCAACTAATACGTTATTTTCTGAAAAAAAAGGAGAGCCACGCATGATTTACCAGCGTGTAGCCACGTCAAAACAGAAGAAGAATGAAATTACTGTCTTGAAATGGGAAAATTGCGGTCTTAATCTAATAATGTTCAATGACGTAAAGAAATTACACATGCTTAAAGCAACTGCTATATATAAACGCATAGTGATGTACAAAAGTATGTGAATGCACTTTCTCGGTTACCGTTTTTACGAGGACACGTGAAAGACTAAGTTTACGTCGCACAAGCACACGGGATCTCACCACGGTAAAAGCTAACCAACCGACGTATTACGTTTGGGCTGCTGACAACATTCAGCTTTGGATGGGCCAGCGAAATGTAAGTAAGCAGTATAGCTTTTCGGTAATGGTATTTTCAATACTACAGTAGCTACGGAAACAATGCTACTCAAAATTCATTTGATCAGACTATTTATTGTGCTAATTTATGTGCTTATACTGTTAATTACTGATTAGTCAATAAATGGCTAAGGATCTAAGTCCCGAATTCGAAAAACATGGCTTTAATTTCCCAAGAAGTTTCGTATCAGCGTACACTGGACTGCATAGTGAAAATCTGCTATGGAAACTAAAGAATAGTCTTTATAATAAAAAAAAGAGTAGTACTTCACCAACATTGCCTACCCCAATTTCTCAAAAATGCTGCGAGTGACTTTCTATCCCGTGAATCGCTGAGAATGATGATCATTCCATTGAATGGATTTCGATTAAATTTGCGGTAATGAGGCTAACTTCAGAATATCAAGCGACAGGCCTACGATAGTTCAAAATTAGTTTCGCTGAACAGAGCTCTACAGACTAAACATTTTCTTGTCGCTGATACCATTAAAAACAGTCTTTCTGACGCCGATATTTTGAACAAAACATCCGGAAAGTACCAGAAATTTCAGAAGGCTGATAGGCGTCCGTTAAGTTAGGCCTAGGTGTATAATGTTTTATTAAGAAGAAACTTTTTCTTATACTTTCTATTCTATACAAACTTATCTTTTAAGTTTTATTAATTTTAAAACAATTGTTTTTTAATGTTTCAGTTTAGAGATTTATAGAAATTTCATGCGCTTGTTTTAGTATTACTGTAGAAAATAATCAAAAGTTTTTCCTACTTGTTCTACGCTTTCTCGTCCTGTATTATTGCACTTCAGGCAGCAGCTACTGGCATGTTTTACAAATTCAGTCTTTCTGCCGTTTCATCCCACCTCGGAAAAGGAATTGCAGACAGTATGGTTATTCCCAGATTTTAAAAAATCTTACAGTTTTTGATTTTAAAATGGAAAAAAATCCGGATACTTAAAACTGCATTATTGAAATTGACCTTTTGTCCCACGGCTTCAAATAGGTTCAGTCAGTATGAGTTGCGTCATCCACTTCGTCCTTAACTGTTTACCTAAAACGTCACGCTCATTTTACCAGCAAGACTGCCAGTAAGGCAAGCCAGAGATACCCAGGGTGTAATCGTATTCTTATATTATACACAACAACGAAAAACAGTAATTTATCACTCACTAAATTCCAAAAGATAGTTATTAAATAAGGGCGATTTATCTGTAAACGAAGTAAGACATTCATGCAGAGGGATCGGAATGTATCGCTTCGAGAGGGAAACAAGGCCTGTGGACATATTCAGGTGACCATAAAATAGTGATGATCACGTCATTTTCATCGATTAAGCTGAAAATGTTCAGTGGGATGGTGTAGCAGAAAATAAGGTGCAAATTGCACTTAATATCGTTACGCTAAAGCTGGTAAATCGTTTACAGAAACGTCTACGTAATTATGATTGGAAATCTGCAGGTGTTGCGTCGAAATTTTGTAATCAACGCAACAGGAGATTTCCGAGGCCGATAAAAAAACGATCTGCATGGTTGACATCACCTAATTCACATACTAGCACTCGAAAAAGTGAAAGGTTACTAATCTTGCGGATGACGTAATTCGTAGGAGGATATGTGAGACCTTAATTTCCCAATTACGAGATTGGGCGCCAGTAACGCGACGTAGATCACATACCAATCCGCAATGTTTTATATACGACGCTCACGCGGGACCCCTGAATGTGGTGATCGAAAAGACTCCAATACCGGTTTCTGAAATACTGTTCTACTCGTCGCTGTCGGGTTTCCCCAACCAATTTCCGCTCCCACCAAACGCTCAGCCTTTTTAAAACTGTGCTTTGGTTGGCAGGATTACTCTTGTTTTCAAAATCAGCTAATCTGGACGTAGCGATTTTTGTGTTGTGAGAGAGTGGAAGAAATATTAGACTAAGAGAGAAGTATTTGTCTGAAAAGGAACAGCCATCGTGTTGAATGAACAGAAAGCTAAAGCAACTGAATTCCAGAAACTATTTGTGTAACACAACTGATAATTGAAAAACAGATATCTGATCAGGCTAGCAAAATCGATACAGCCAACATGTAAACACGACAGGGTAAATTGGTCTCGAAATTTCGTTTCTCGTCTACCGGAAGTTGTGTTGCCTAGGAATGAATATAAAGCCCAGAGGCCGTTTTGGTGGTTTTCGAAAGGGACAGGCTACGTGCCTGCACTGTGGTGCGCTCCGTGTTCTCAGCTCAACAAACAAGATCTTTAACAGAATGTTACATTTGTCACAGTGTCTACTGTTACAGTTTTGTAGAAATATGGTGGTAATACTAGTTTCGATGGCAGTGACAGAAATGCATTCCCATCATCTGATGCATACGATGGGCTCTATGAGCTAGAACTTAATTTTGTTTTTCTTTTTTTTTTCTGGCAAGGTTTTAGTAGTACGTTGTAATGACAAATACAAAGTTCGTCAAACGTTTTGCTACGTGCAAAAATCAAAATGTCGTTGTCTAATACTGAAAAAGCTGTTAATACGAACAATACCCAAGACTGGTGTGGTTTCTTGATCTGATTACGTCTATTTTGTCACTGTCTGCTAGATAAAACAAATAGCCTTTCTAGTTTTGCACCAATTGGAACACAAGCCAAATAAGCGAGACTGTTTTGGCACAAATGGTCATTTTTATCTACGTCATTTACATAGATAACACGACATAATACAGTTCACGAAGTACCAATATCAAATGCCTATTAGGCCTACTACAAGCAAAAAACTTTTTGTTAGGAAATAGTACCACATTTCATTCATACGCTTTAGTTTCTCAAGCATGAGACTGATAAGTAGTAGTAAGAAATTTTTATATAAAATTGGAATCGTCAATTACTTCCATATAATTTGTGTGTGTCCCCGTTTCGTCTCCTTCCTTGTTCTAACAAACAATATTGTCGCACTAATTCTGTAACTATACCCGCCATTGTCAAAACGTATTCTCTGTTTAACTTCACTTATCCTGCCAGAATCACCAGTTTAGTTATCTCACGTTTATTCTTAGATTAGGCGTTATTACATGTTCGTACAACGCGTTTTCAGCGCTATTCCGAGACAAGAACTTAAAGCGACTGCTAACCTGGGACTGTACAACTGGCACTTAGTAGTGTAGCGATCTGGCAAAAACTTTGTCAAAATTTCATTTTCTTGGATACACAGAGAAGAGTAATATGTAATTTTTCTTACGTGTTACTCGTTAGTTTCTACTCTGGTAGTCTGAATCTATGGATTTCGCTAGTAATTAAAACAACGCTGATCATTCACACACGCAATCAACCACATAAACAGTGACTGGCATACACCCTTTCCGGTTTATTCGGCTCACCTCGGATAGCCCCGTCCCCTTTTGTCTGCGTGAAAGCCTTTTATTTCTAGATGCGACGGCGATTCCCATGGCTGAGATATCACGTAGGCCTAGACTAAGCACGCATTCAAAAATCAATATGAGTTGTTCAGAAACAACATAGAATATATTCAAAAATGTTCAAACACGAACAGGAACTCGTTTCAAAATCATATGAATAGTCGATAGACCAGCGTGCACTTCTATGCTAGGCACTTTGTGAAACGAAGTTTTTTATTCAAGAATATCAATTTGGCGCTACTGAAATTGCCGCCCGTAGCAGATACCCCGGTTAGCAACCCCTCCCCCCCCCCCCCTGCACCCCCTTCTCACCCCTCCCCCCATAGATCCGGGCTGGTCCTCGACAGAGAACTGAGAAGCGATGCTCAAATGATGATTAACCATTCACTGGAAGAACTTGCGGCATCTTTTGTCTACATACCGCCGTGCTTAAGATGTGTTTGAGGTGTACTTGTTCTCAGCAGTCATCCATCAGCAACGCTAGAGCTGCCAATAACAATGGCAGCTGTTTTTGCGTAGCAGGCGCCGGCGGTAAAGGTCGCCTGGAGGTCAGCCGACCGTTACGCAACAGCTGAGCGCCACACCCGCGCGCTCCACCAATGGGAGCGCTCCTAAGGTGGGCCAGGCACTGGCAATCGATACGTCACCAGGGGTGCCCAAAGCGCGCAGCTGTGCGCTCTACAGTCAGCGAAATCTGGCGCTCTCATTTTCCGCGTACAGCGGAAGGCAGCTCCCAAGACCTTACCCGTCCTGCAGCTGTGTAGTGGCCTAAGCGGTCATGCAAAACTATCAAACCAGTTTTTGCTGCTCGCGCAGTTATTTATTAAATGCAACTTATACGCGGTTAACATGACTACTTTAATACTTGAGTAAAAAGAGAACAATTGCAAAATTACTTTGCTGACCATAGCTGCTGTAGAAGTTTCAGCACCATACAGATAAATTCCTTACCGCGAATGTTTAATTTTTTATAGCCTATTTCCAAATATCTAATGCTTTCCTGCGACTATCATAGCTACCAAAAAACAACTAACGCTGCAGTCACCGTAATGAAGAGAAGAGGACATAAGTTTTTGCTTCGAGCTCTCTATTAAATCTGCCGGTTCATTCGAAGCTAAGCTGTCTTGGACTGTTGCCCTAGACGTAGAATTAGTTCTCCCACAACTAAGTAGCGTGTCGAGCAAGTATCCTCCTGCATACTCGATCAGCTGCCATGTTTTCGTCTTGTTCCCAGCTCATTTTCATGCATCAAACATCCCCTGCAAAAGTTCGTTTCCAGGTGTTACAAGGTCTTCTCTACATCTGCATCCATCTTTTGGTTTCTACAACAGTAATCAATTATTCAAAATGACAGTCATAATCGCATTACTTATTTTGCCGCCACCCGGTTTCAGCCCGTGATGGGGTCATCTTCAGGGCAATTTACATCATTTGGTTGCTCGCTGGAGTCGTCACCCTGCCTGTGCACGGTTGGTGACTATCAACCGGTTGGCGGCAAAATAAATAATGCTATTGTGACTCTCATTTTGAATACTCGATTATAAGTAAATTAATCGCTGTTTATCTCCACACAACTATGTGGTCTAAAAATTTCTACGACTGTGCTGATTTGGGGATTCTTGTATCTTTCACGAGTGGAACATACCTCGCAATCTTCAGTCTCCTTTCAGCAGTGATTTTGTGCAGGCTGCCTTATATTAACACCACAAAATTCAAGCAAAATATCCCCAGGAATAACGCTTTATTCATATTTTGTATCTTGGGCACTAATTTGCTCAAAATCACAGGGCCATTCGCCTATGGACACTCACTCTTGAACAATAATTTGTCTTGTGCCGTACTACAGTGCAGTCCAGTAATCGTGTATGAAGAAATTCAAAGAGTTGTCAAATGTCGTTTTAAGAGACGCTCTACTCCCACCCGTTGTCGTTAGTGGTCAAGGATTGTTGCCAATAACGCATATCGGACCAGAAGCCCTTTTATCAATGGAGAGCAGCCATGCAGAATTTGTTTTTTCAGGAGAGTGGCTAAATTCTTGGACACACCACGAGATAACGCAAGGAGTGATTGGTAGAACCTACTGATATCGGTCGATGGGTTACACCCGTATTTTAATGGCGTGGTGGGTGTGACGACATAATTGTGCAAACAGATATAGAACGAACACTGACAGTATTTATTTTTCTTCTCTATTATTTTGTGGAGTGTTGGTCGCGGTTACATAGTGATACGACAAAAGTCAGGGAGTACCTCCTAATATCGTGCTGGACCTCCTTTCGCCTGGTATAGTGCAGGAGCTCGGCGTGGCATGGACTCAACAAGTCGTTGCCAAGTCCCCTGCAGAAATACTGAGGCATGCTGTCTCTATAGGTGCCTGTAACTGCAAAAGTGTTACCACTGCAGGATTTTGTACACGAACTGACCTCTCGATTATGTCTCATTAATGTCCGATGGGATTCATGATCTGGGTAGACAAATCATTCGCTAGAATTGTCCAGAATGTTCTTCAAACCAGTCTCGAACAATTGAGGCCCGGTGACTATTCCATCGTAGTTTGGGCAGTCCACGAACGGTTGCAAATGATCTCCAAGTGGCCGATCGCAATCGGTTTCAGTCAATGATCAGTTCGGCTGGACCACAGCCCACACCATTGTGGAGCCATCACCAGCTTACGCAGTGCCTTGGGAACTTGGGTCCATGGCTCCGTGTTGTCTGGGCCACACTCGAACCCTACTACAAGCTCTTGTCAACTAAAATAGAGACTCAAATGACAATGTCACGGTTTTCCAGTCATCTATGGTTCAACCGGTATGGTCACGAGCGCAGGAGAGGCGCTGCAGGCGATATTGTGCTGTTAGAAAGGCACTCGCGTGGGCCGTGTGCTACCACAGCCCATTAACGCAAAATTTCGCTGCACTGTCCTAACGGATACGTTCGTCGTATGTCCCACACTGATTTTTGCGATTATTTCACCCAGTGTTGTTTCTGTGTTAGCACTGACAACTCTACGCTAATGCTGTTGCTATCGGTCGTTCATTGCAAGCCGTCGGCCGGAGCGTTCTCCGTCGTGAGAAGTGAAGTTTGAAATTTGTTATTCTCGGCGTAATGTTGACACTGTGGATCGCGGAACACTGAAGTCCCTAATGATTTCCGAAATGAATGTCCTGTGCGACTAGTTCCGACTAACGTTCCACGTTCAAAGTCAGTTAACACCCGTCGTGTGGAAACCTATTTACATGAATCACCTGAATCCAAATGACAGCTCTGTAAATGCACTGCCATTTTATACCTCGTGTACGCGATACTATCGCCAACTGTATATGTGCACGTTGTTATCCAATGACTTTTTGTCACTTCACTGTATAGCGTAGAAGGAAGTGTAGGTTAGGTTGCGAGTTGGGGAAGCCAACGACTAGGTATCTCATGTAAATACCGGTATTTTGTGCGTATTGGCGTTCAGGGAGAGGGCTATGTCTACCGTTTTGATAACGTCTTGGATCAGTGCAGACAGGTTCATTATGTGCACAATTAATTGTACAGGGTGTTACAAAAAGGTACGGCCAAACTTTCAGAAAACATTCCTCACACACAAATAAAGAAAAGATGTTATGTGGACATGTGTCCCGAAACGCTTAATTTCCATGTTAGAGCTCATTTTAGTTTCGTCAGTATGTACTGTACTTCCTCGATTCACCGCCAGTTGGCCCAATTGAAGGAAGTTAATGTTGACTTCGGTGCTTGTGTTGACATGCGACTCATTGCTATACAGTACTAACATCAAGCACATCAGTACGTAGCATCAACAGGTTAGTGTTCATCACGAACGTGGTTTTGCAGTCAGTGCAATGTTTACAAATGCGTAGTTGGCAGATGCCCATTTGATGTGTGGATTAGCACGGGGCAATAGCCGTGGCGCGGTACGTTTGTATCGAGACAGATTTCCAGAACGAAGGTGTCCCGACGGGAAGACGTTCGAAGCAATCGTTCGGCGTCTTAGGGAGCACGGAACATTGCAGCCTATGACTCGTGACTGGGGAAGACCTAGAACGACGACGACACCTGCAATGGACGAGGCAATTCTTCGTGCAGTTGACGATAACCCTAATGTCAGCGTCAGAGAAGTTGATGCTGTACAAGGTAACGTTGACCACGTCACTGTATGGAGAGTGCTACCGGAGAACCAGTTGTTTCCGTACCATGTACAGTGTGTGCAGGCACTATCAGCAGCTGATTGGCCTCCGCGGGTACACTTCTGCGAATGGTTCATCCAACAATGTGTCAATCTCCATTTCAATGCAAATGTTCTCTTTACGGATGAGGCTTCATTCCAACGTGATCAAATTGTAAATTTTCACAATCAACATGTGTGGGCTGAAGAGAATCCGCACGCTATTGTGCAATCACGTCATCAACACAGATTTTCTGTGAACGTTTGTGCAGCCATTGTTGGTGATGTCTTCATTGGGCCCCATGTTCTTCCACCTATGCTCAATGCAGCACGTTATCATGATTTTATACGGGATACTCTACCTGCGCTGCTAGAACATGTGCCTTTACAAGTACGACGCAACATGTGGTTCATGCACGGTGGAGCTCCTGCACATTTCAGTCGAAGTGTTCGTATGCTTCTCAACAACAGATTCGGTGACCGATGGATTGGTAGAGGCGGACCAATTCCATGGCCTCCACGCTCTCCTGACCTCAACCTTCTTGACTTTCATTTATGGGGGCATTTGAAAGCTCTTGTCTACGCAATCCTGGTACCAAATGTAGAGACTCCTCGTGCTCGTATTGTGGACGGCTGTGATACAATATGCCATTCTCCAGGGATGCATCAGCACATCATGGATTCCATGCGACGGAGGTTGGATGCATGTGCATTCGCTAAGGGAGAACATTTTGAACATTTCCAGTAACAAAGTGTTTGAAGTCACGCTGGTACGTTCTGTTTGCTATGTGTTTCCGTTCCATGATTAATGTGATTTGAAGAGAAGTAATAAAATGAGCTTTAACATGGAAAGTAAGCGTTTCCGGACACATGTCCACATTACATATTTTCTTTCTTTGTGTGTGAGGAATGTTTCCTGAAAGTTTGGCATTACCTTTTTGTAACACCCTGTACTCACGGGAATTTTTCCACTAGAAGAGCACATATGTTTAAGTTGTATAGAGGCCACGCGTAAGGGTTGATCGATGTTCTGAATGTCTCCATTGTTCCCTTAACGCGCACCAGAGGTGTACGGTCATTGTAGGCATTGCTTCCCCATGTATACTCTCTTTGTATATCGGTTTCGTATCCAGCACATGGTGCATCCTGGTTGTTGGTTGACGCCCAGTTACAAAAAGACCGTCACTGACGTCAAGACAGAACTGCTGTCATCGCCATGTACAATTCTGCTCGACGTATCGCACCATTTGAGACTTCACTACACCACTAAAGGCGATTGCAAGAGGGAAACGTGAAGAGTGACACCTTTTTTCGTAATCCATCTTCCAGCATGCAATTACTGATTACGAAGGGTAGTGTTCTGCGTGCAACATGTATCTTAATTACGATATTGCAGTGCCTGTGTAATTCCGATTTGTGATGCAATGTTCATTCGGGCATACCTGCATGTCCGAAGTGTAACGTAGCTAGTTATTACGAAGTAACATTCGATGCAGAAAGGCACGCCGCAGTGTAGCACGGTGGCTACAGAATTGCTACGTTTTTCTTCGCTCTGACTCACCGCAGCTGACGTTTCTGGCCCTGTGAAAGGTCTCAAGTAACACTCTGTCCGTTCGCAAATTCATCCCCCCCTACGAATCTAAATAAGCCATAGTAATTATCATCCGATTTTGTTCAAACTTGGTACGCAATCTTTTGTTATTAAGGAAGGGATTCTGTCAAAATTTCAGATTTTTATCTATTATAGTTACAGAGATTGAGATTGAGATATCCTAAAACCGACACTTATGTCTGAAAACTCAGTTAGGAACGATAACAAAACGTCTTTTAATATCATCTGAAGTCCTAACAAAGCTCACAATATTTAAAATCACGTAATTGGAATTTTCTTTTCAAAACTTTAATTACTCTACATTATGTAGTATAAAAATTAATCAAAATTATAATTTGCATATTATTTTTTGTGTGAATGAATGAGTGTGTGTATGTGGGACGTAAGTTAAAACTTAATGTCATTTTATGTAAAACCTTATAACATTGAACCGTGGAAAAATTATGTTGCAACCATGATTCTGATGACGTATGTCGATGTCTGCTTTCTTTTATAAGAGAGCAGCCAGAATAAAAGTCTGAAACGGGAAAAGTTTCAACATTAATTTAAAGAATATTTTGCTTTTCGTTCTGTTTTATGAAACATAATTAGCAATTGAAATTGTAATGACGCAAATGACTATCTGATTAGTGGTTGGCTAAGGCAAGTTTTGCCGCGAGAATGATCTGGAAGGATTATTCTGATTGGTCATTGAGATCAATAGCCAATCAGAATTACTGCCGAGTAACACCATGCTAGATGTCTCCGCGAAAATAGTATGTAAAATGGAGAGCTAATGAGATCATTTCAGATACAACGTGTCGTGACTAAAGTGGTTTAAGTTACGAACATTTTGAGGAAAGTGTGATGTTTCGGAATTAATTAGATGAAGTTTTATAAGCGTGTGATCTTTTGGTCGTAGAGACAATTTCGCGTGGCATATTCCGTGTTAAGGAACACTTTCGCGAGCTCTTCTAACCTAGAAGACCACTGAAACGACCGAATGTTCAACTCGCTAATAGTGGTGGGTCAGTGACTGTTAGATCGCAAATTTAACCGGGTCGAATATGCAGGAATTGTGGCTGCTTTTGCGTGTGAAATATGTTGGATAGGCAGTGAACTTTGAATGATAGATTATTACCATAGTAAATAAGGGCTTGATAGCCATTTCATGTGCTTCCTTATGAGTAAAAAGGCGTTATAGAATTTTCATATACTTACTGCAATTAAACTGCGTTCTCCTACCGCCTGAAATTTGTGAAAATGAACTTACAGGAACTGATTAGCAACTTCAGTTATGCGGTTATGTGGTAGGTATTAGGTAGTGGTTTCATCAGCGCTGCTTTACACTACCTAGCGTGTATCTGCTACTGCAGAGTGGAGGGAATCGGAAGGAAGAAATATAGAGGTACATGAACTGTTCGATGAAAGTGATTGAGAGAGAGCAAAGGAGACGAGAGGAGGACAGAACGATGCCGCCCCGCAGCATAGGGAACAGACACTGCGGCGACTACGGCAGTTATGAAATACATGAAACGTATTCGCAGTTGACAATATAGACAACCATTAGCTGTACACTGGAATGACGACAGTGAAAATTTATTCCGGACCGGCACTCGAACCCAAATTTTCCTCTTATCGCGAGCGGTCGCCTTAACAACTTTGGCTACTCGTGTACGATTCACAGTCAGACCCGAAACTTTCTCATGTCATCGTTCATGCCTCACAACCTGTACTCGTGCCCACATTATGTAAACTACAGGCCATTAAAATTGCTACACCAAGAAGAAATGCAGATGATAAACGGGTATTCATTGGACAAATAAATTATACTAGAACTGACATGTGATTACATTTTCACGCAATTTGGGTACATAGATACTGAGAAATCAGTACACAGAACAACCACCTCAGGCCGTAATAACGGCCTTGATACGTCTGGGCATTGAGTCAAACAGAGCTTTGATGTCGTGTACAGACAGGTACAGCTACCCTTGCAGCTTCAACACGACACCACAGCTCATCAAGAGTAGTGACTGGCGTATTGTGACGAGCCAGTTGCTCGGCCACCATTGACCAGACGTTTTCAGTTGGTGAGAGATCTGGAGAATGTGCTGGCCAGGGTAGTAGTCGAGTATTTTCTGTATCCAGAAAGGCCCGTACAGGACCTGCAACATGCGGTCGTGCATTATCCTGCTGAAATGTAGGGATCGAATTAAGGGTAGAGCCACGGGGCGTAACACATCTGAAATGTAACGTCCACTGTTCAAAGTGCCGTCAATGCGAACAGGGGGTGACCGAGACGTGTAACCAATGGCACCCCATACCATCACGCCGGGTGATAGGCCAGTATGACGATTACGAATACACGCTTCCAACGTGCGTTCACCACGGTGTCACCAAACACGGATGCGACCACCATGATGCTGTAAACAGAACCTGGATTCATCCGAAAAAATGACACCCATGCGGATAAGATGCCTGTCACCTCGACTGCTAGTGGTACGAGGCCGTTGGGATCCAGCACGGCGATCCGTATTACCCTCCTGAACCCACCTATTCCATATTCTGCTAACCGTCATTGGATCTCGACCAACGCGAGCAGCAATGTCGCGATACGATAAACCGCAATCACGATGGGCTACAATCCGACCTTTATCAAAGTCGGAAACGTGATGGTACGCATTTCTCCATCTTACACGAGGCATCACAACATCATTTCACCAGGCAACGCCGATCAACTGCTGTTTGTGTATGAGAAATCGGTTGGAAACTTTCCTCGTGTCAGCACGTTGTAGGTGTCGCCACCGGCGCCAACCTTGAATGAATGCTCTGAAAAGCTAATCATTTGCATATCACAGCACTTTCTTCCTGTCTGTTAAATTTCGCGTCTGTAGCACGTGATCTTCGTGGTGTAGCAATTTTAATGGCCAATAGCGTAATTCCCGTACAGACGAGACGTACCTGAAAGTCGCTTGCCCCGGAGTCGGTGGATAAATACGATATACATAATGGCTGTAAGAGTAAAGGTTGTAGACATATAGTCGTTTGGGTCTGGCGGTGAGTCGTGTTCGGATCGATAAATGGTAAGGCGACAGCTAGCGATAAGTGGGAAATCAGGGATCGACTCCCGGTCCTGCATGTATTTTCACTGTCGTCTTTCCATTATACAGCTGATAGTTGTCCATATTCACAACTGCGAATACATTTCACGTACATATTAATTTGTGGCGCGGTGGCCATGCGATCAAAGTGACCCCTCTCCAGCTGCAGCAACCAGGCGTAGTGACCCTATAGCAGGGCCGATAGGTACAGCACACTGAGGAGGCGGGTAAGTTTCTTTAGTGTTTGAAGACTACTGAATGACGGTAAAACATTCTCTTAATTAAATTTCTTAAATCTAGCTTCCGTCTCTCTTGTGGAATGCCAAGCATGTACTACCCTTAACCAAAGGGTTGGTCTGAACACCACAGCGCTTTACTGGTTATGGTTCGTCCGTGTGTTCCTCCGCTCCTCTGTACTGACTTACCGAAGCAGTTGCAGATCAACTTGCTGATTAACGTGGACTCCAGGCCATGGTGCAGTACAGGATTTTTTCACATTTAACAGAGTCCGCCAGTGATGCAGTGTAAAATATTATTTCATCACAACATCTAGTAGTTTCTCAATAAAACTGTTGTAACTGTGCATCATACCGTTTCCTAAGGGCAAAATTGCCAGAAAAGTGAGAGAGACGCTCTGGTCTCATTAATGTGACCACCCTCAAAAGCCTGAATAACCACCTTTTGCAGTGTCAGTGGGGTTCTGGAAGGTACCAACAGGGATATGAAGTCACGCTAACTACTAGGTTTCCATGTCGCAAACAGCCCGATCGAGGTGGTCCCACAGATTCTGACTGCCGGGCCGGACGACTGAGAGCGACATATGTAATGTAATAAAAGGGGCGTGGCCGAAGTTACGCTTGATAAGCAGAAATGATCCTTGTCAAAGATAAAACTTAAGTATCTATTGTCGTCATGTCAAAGATAAAAAACTGTTTAGCAATTCTGCAGGGCCACTATCCATGTGCCACCAAGTTTCATGACCTCTTCTATTAGAATTATCCCTCTGTTTATGTATTTCAACATATTTTAACCTCGACAAGGATCATCTGTGATTATCATGTGTAACTCCCACGACGCCCCTTTCTCTACAATATATGTGTCACTCTTAGACGTTCGACGTTCGACCCGTCAGTCGGCAAGACTCCACGGAGGAGCAATGCCTCTGAAGGTGTCCAGCGCAGCTCTGGACGAAACGTTACGAACAGAAGATTTTCGTGGACCACGAGTTTATACTCCAAAATGTTTATCAGCAGCAATGTTACACTGTCGTGAAAGCATATTGTTTGATTAATGGTGGAAGAAATTCAGTTTCTGTGTGTTGCATTTAATGGTTCGTTCACTTATTTCACAGAAATAAATAAATCATGAGCACATGGGTTGTTGTTGTTGTCTTCAGTCCTGAGACTGGTTTGATGCAGCTCTCCATGCTACTCTATCCTGTGCAAGCTGCTTCATCTCCCAGTACCTACTGCAACCTACATCCTTCTGAATCTGCTTAGTGTACTCATCTCTCGGTCTCCCTCTACGATTTTTATCCTCCACGCTGCCCTCCAATGCTACATTTGTGATCCCTTGATGCCTCAAAACATGTCCTACCAACCGATCCCTTCTTCTAGTCAAGTTGTGCCACAAACTTCTCTTCTCCCCAATCCTATTCAATACCTCCTCATTAGTTACGTGATCTATCCACCTTATCTTCAGTATTCTTCTGTAGCACCACATTTCGAAAGCTTCTATTCTCTTCTTGTCCAAACTAGTTATCGTCCATGTTTCACTTCCATACATGGCTACACTCCAAACAAATACTTTCAGAAACGACTTCCTGATACATAAATCTATATTCGATGTTAACAAATTTCTCTTCTTCAGAAACGCTTTCCTTGCCATTACCAGTCTACATTTTATATCCTCTCTACTTCGACCATCATCAGTTATTTTGCTCCCCAAATAGCAAAACTCCTTTACTACTTTAAGTGTCTCATTTCCTAATCTAATTCCCTCAGCATCACCCGATTTAATTTGACTACATTCCATTATCCTCGTTTTGCTTTTGTTGATGTTCATCTTATATCCTCTTTTCAAGACACTGTCCATTCCGTTCAACTGCTCTTCCAAGTCCTTTGCCGTCTCTGACAGAATTACAATGTCATCGGCGAACCTCAAAGTTTTTACTTCGTCTCCATGAATTTTAATACCTACTCCAAATTTTTCTTTTGTTTCCTTTACTGCTTGCTCAATATACAGATTGAATAACACCGTGGCGAGGCTACAACCCTGTCTCACTCCTTTCCCAACCACTGCTTCCCTTTCATGCCCCTCGACTCTTATTACTGCCATCTGGTTTCTGTACAAATTATAAATAGCCTTTCGCTCCCTGTATTTTACCCCTGCCACCTTTAGAATTTGAAAAAAGAGTATTCCAGTCAACATTGTCAAAAGCTTTCTCTAAGTCTACAAATGCTAGAAACGTAGGTTTGCCTTTTCTTAATCTTTCTTCTAAGATAAGTCGTAAGGTCAGTATTGCCTCACGTGTTCCAACATTTCGACGGAATCCAAACTGATCCTCCCCGAGGTCTGCATCTACCAGTTTTTCCATTCGTCTGTAAAGAATTCGCGTTAGTATTTTGCAGCCGTGGCTTATTAAACTGATAGTTCCCAATGAAAATAAACTGAAGTGTTTAGTAACGAGAGCACTTTCCAACTCACCAAAAACACATATGACAGAAGTCGCTCTCACGGAATGCACAAGTAAGACGCTACAACCAGTAATCCTACTGGAAGCCCTGTATGCTACCGAAACACTATCCATCACCAATCACGCGCCCGGTGAAAGACTGGAGATCCAAGAAAAAATATATTAAGAAAACTCCTTGGGCCCAGATCCCACAACAACAAAATAATGCACATAAAAAATGAAACTCTCTACTACACTACAGAAAAAACTCAGACACAATGAGGAAAAGAACTGATTTTAATGGACAAATCCTGCAACGTCGCGGTGGCTTGATCGATGCTGGTAGTTACGTATGTAGTACGTGCAAGTGTGTACACAGTCTCGTGTGGTGTTCCGAATACTCATGATTTCCTTAAATAATTCGGTCGCCCTTTGCATAGTGCACCGCCTCCGCTAGTCGGTTCCGGTCTGCCGTGCAAATCGTTCATTTTCACCTGGCTCTTGTGTGTGGAGCTTCACGAAATGCTGTTGTCCAGCTAACATCACCAAATCAACAAATGCTGAGATGTCAGTTCCACTAATATATTATTAATTACCATACACAACATTTCGCATTAACTTCTTCGGAAACACCAGGTTGTACAGATTCCAGAGCGGACAGTGTTTTCTATGTGACAGATAGTCACCTAAGTTCCAGATCAACATCATGTGATATCTCTGCACAGAGAAGTAGTCGGTCGCTCATTGTTGTACATGGTGCTATTCCATAGGGCGATGCAGCAGCACGGAATAAGCCCTCTGGACACGGCCTCCCGGGTACGATTCCCGTCCGGATAGAAGATTTTCTCCCTCTGGGGACTGGGCGTTTGTCTTGTCCTCATCCTTTCCTCATCATTCGAGAAAACTGCGAGACTGGTCAGTGAAAAGATTGGGAATTTGTAGGCTGATAACCACGCCGTCGAGCGTCCCAAAAACCAAAATAATAATAATAATAATAATAATAATAATAATAATAATAATATAATAATAATAATAATCCCCGTGGAGGCCCGGGAAAAGAATAGGCCTCCGGTATGTTCTGCCAGTCGTAAAAGGCGACGAAAAGAACAAACCACTAATAGGGCTAACCCCCCTTTTAGTGTGATTAGTTGGTTCAGGAAACAACTAAAGAAGCCTCGGACAAGCGCCGTCATGGTCGGGGACGACGCTTGAACCCTATGCCCGCCCACAATGGTAACGACACTGCTAGCCAACTGGAAAACGATTTAAATCCAAATAGAGGTGTTTTGCACGATATGCTTCCTGCAACCACCCTAGAAGGAAAACAAAGACAGAGGATGAGATGGTCAGATGAAGTTAATCGACACCAGATGTTATGTTATTACCAAGAAACAAACCTAGGAACCAACACAACTGGATACAGATCAAAAGTATACACAACATTTATTACCAGATACCCAGAAATAAAATTTTTAACAGAGCAACGACTAGCTGATCAGATCCGTGTAATGATCAAAAATAACAGGATACCCCAGTCAGAATTAGAAAACATCAAACAACAAATACTGGAACAAAATAATGTGCAATCAGAAGAAGAAGAAAATACAGTAATGGACTCAAACATCCCGGAGCAAACAAACAAAGAACAACACACATCAATTAAACAATCAGAGAAAAACGAAATCTTAAGACTGCCACCAGAACAAGTACAAATAGAACACGAAGTGACACCCATGTTAGATATAGAGAAAAATTTCAGCTGACATATATAGAATACAAAGACACAAATACAGACATTAGACCATTCTTGCATAGACCGCCAAATAACCCACAAGTCGAAACAACAATAAAAACTATCAACACAATCATACACAACAAAATAAATGAAAACACAACTATGGAAGAGTTACAACTACTGGTTTATATAGGAGCGCTCACTACACTAAATATACATACTAGGCAGAGATCAGAACCAACCAACACACAGAAGAAACTCACAAAACCAGCATGGCAACACAGGCTACAGATCAGAATAGAAAAACTGAGAAAAGACATTGGACAGATAATACAATTTATAAGACATCAAATGTCAGGAAAAAAACTAAAAAGGTTAGGTAAAATCTCACAACAAGAAGCGATAGAGCAATTAGATGAAAAGTAGCAGAAATTACAAGCGTTGGCCAAACGACTTAGAAGATACAAAAAAAGTGAAAATAGAAGGAAACAAAACCAAACATTCAACACAAACTAAAAGAAATTTTACCAGACAGTAGATAACACACACATTAAAATAGACAATCCACCAAACATAACAGACATGGAACACTTCTGGAGCAACATATGCTCAAACCCGGTACAACATAACAGGCATGCACGGTGGATAGAAGCAGAAACACACACATACAAGATGATACCACAAATGCCTGAAGTGATAATTTTGCAACATGAAGTCACCAAATCAATTAATTCTACTCACAATTGGAAAGCCCCTGGAAAAGATAAAATAGCAAATTTCTGGCTAAAGAAGTTCACCTCAACACATTCACATCCAACTAAATTATTTAACAGTTACATTGCAGACCCATAAACATTCCCTGATACACTTACACATGGAATAACTTATATGAAACCTAAAGATCAAACAGACACAGCAAACCCAGCTAAATACCGCCCCATAACATGCCTACCAATAATATACAAAATATTAACTTCAGTCATTACACAGAAATTAATGACTCATACAACACAGAACAAAATTATAAATGAAGAACAAAAAGGCTGTTGCAAAGGAGCACGAGGATGTAAAGAGCAACTGATAATAGATGCAGAGGTAACATATCGAGCTAAAACTAAACAAAGGTCGCTACACTACGCATACATTGATCACCGAAAAGATTTTGATAGTGTACCCCACTCTTGGTTACTACAAATATTGGATATATACAAAGTAGATCCTAAATTGATACAGTTCCTAAACATAATAATGAAAAATTGGAAAACCACACTTAATATCCAAACAAATTCAAATATCACATCACAGCCAATACAGATTAAGCGTGGAATATACCAAGGAGACGCATTAAGTCCTTTCTGGTTCTGCCTTGCTCTGAACCCACTACCCAACATGCTAAATAATACAAATTATGGATACAATATTACTGGAACATACCCACACAAAATCACACATTTGCTATACATGGATGATCTAAAACTACTGGCAGCAACAAATAAACAACTCAACCAATCACTAAAGATAACAGAAGTATTCAGCAATGATATAAATATGGCTTTTGGAACAGACAAATGTAAGAAAAATAGCATAGTCAAGGGAAAACACACTAAACAAGAAGATTACATATTGGATAACCACAGCGACTGCATAGAAGCGATGGAAAAAACAGATGCCTATAAATATCTAGGATACAGACAAAAAATAGGAATAGATAATACAATGATTAAAGAAGAATTAAAAGAAAAATACAGACAAAGACTAACAAAAATACTGTAAACAGAATTGACAGCAAGAAACAAAACATAAGCTATAAATACTTATGCTATACCAATATTGACCTACTCATTTGGAGTAGTGAAATGGAGTAACACAGACCTAGAAGCACTCAATACACTTACACGATCACAATGCCACAAATATAGAATACATCACATACATTCAGCAACAGAAAGATTCGCATTAAGCAGAAAGGAAGGAGGAAGGGGATTTATCGACATAAAAAAACTACATTATGGACAGGTAGACAATTTAAGAAAATTCTTTCTAGTACGAGCAGAAACTAGCAAAATACACAAAGCAATCACTCATATAAATACATCGGCTACACCACTGCAATTTCATAACCACTTCTACAACCCTTTAGGTCACATAACATCAACAGATACGAAGAAAGTAAATTGGAAAAAGAAAACACTACATGGCAAGCACCCGTATCATCTAACACAGCCACACATCGATCAAGACGTATCCAACACATGGCTAAGAAAAGGCAATATATACATTGAGACGGAAGGATTCATAATTGCAATACAGGATCAAACAATAAACACCAGATATTACAGAAAGCATATTATTAAAGATCCCAATACCACAACGGATAAATGCAGACTTTGCAAACAACAAATAGAAACAGTAGATCACATCACAAGCGAATGTACAATACTAGCAAATACAGAATACCCCAGTAGACATGACAATGTTGTTGTTGTTGTTGTCTTCAGTCCTGAGACTGGTTTGATGCAGCTCTCCATGCTACTCTATCCTGTGCAAGCTGCTTCATCTCCCAGTACCTACTGCAACCTACATCCTTCTGAATCTGCTTAGTGTACTCATCTCTCGGTCTCCCTCTACGATTTTTACCCTCCACGCTGCCCTCCAATGCTAAATTTGTGATCCCTTGATGCCTCAAAACATGTCCTACCAACCGATCCCTTCTTCTAATCAAGTTGTGCCACAAACTTCTCTTCTCCCCAATCCTATTCAATACCTCCTCATTAGTTACGTGCTCTATCCACCTTATCTTCAGTATTCTTCTGTAGCACCACATTTCGAAAGCTTCTATTCTCTTCTTGTCCAAACTAGTTATCGTCCATGTTTCACTTCCATACATGGCTACACTCCAAACAAATACTTTCAGAAACGACTTCCTGATACATAAATCTATATTCGATGTTAACAAATTTCTCTTCTTCAGAAATGCTTTCCTTGCCATTGCCAGTCTACATTTTATATCCTCTCTACTTCGACCATCATCAGTTATTTTACTTCCTAAATAGCAAAACTCCTTTACTACTTTAAGTGTCTCATTTCCTAATATAATTCCCTCAGCATCACCCGATTTAATTTGACTACATTCCATTATCCTCGTTTTGCTTTTGTTAATGTTCATCTTATATCCTCCTTTCAAGACACTGTCCATTCCGTTCAACTGCACTTCCAAGTCCTTTGCCGTCTCTGACAGAATTACAATGTCATCGGCGAACCTCAAAGTTTTTACTTCGTCTCCATGAATTTTAATACCTACTCCAAATTTTTCTTTTGTTTCCTTTACTGCTTGCTCAATATACAGATTGAATAACATCGGGGAGAGGCTACAACCCTGTCTCACTCCTTTCCCAACCACTGCTTCCCTTTCATGCCCCTCGACTCTTATGACTGCCATCTGGTTTCTGTACAAATTATAAATAGCCTTTCGCTCCCTGTATCTTACCCCTGCCACCTTTAGAATTTGAAAAAGAGTATTCCAGTCAACATTGTCAAAAGCTTTCTCTAAGTCTACAAATGCTAGAAACGTAGGTTTGCCTTTTCTTAATCTTTCTTCTAAGATAAGTCGTAAGGTCAGTATTGCCTCACGTGTCCCAACATTTCGACGGAATCGAAACTGATCCTCCCCGAGGTCTGCATCTATCAGTTTTTCCATTCGTCTGTAAAGAATTCGCGTTAGTATTTTGCAGCCGTGGCTTATTAAACTGATAGTTCGGTAATTTTCACATCTGTCAGCACCTGCTTTCTTTGGGATGGGAATTATTATATTCTTCTTGAAGTCTGAGGGTATTTCGCCTGTCTCATACATCTTGCTCACCAGCTGGTAGAGTTTTGTCAGGACTGGTTGTCCCAAGGCTGTCAGTAGTTCTAATGGAATGTTGTCTACTCCGGGGGCCTTGTTTCGACTCAGGTCTTTCAGTGCTCTGTCAAACTCTTCACGCAGTATCGTATCTCCCATTTCGTCTTCATCTACATCCTCTTCCATTTCCATAATATTGTCCTCAAGTACATCGCCCTTGTATAAACCTTCTATATACTCCTTCCACCTTTCTGCCTTCCCTTCTTTGCTTAGAACTGGGGTGCCATCTGAGCTCTTGATATTCATACACGTGGTTCTCTTCTCTCCAAAGGTCTCTTTAATTTTCCTGTAGGCAGTATCTATCTTACCCCTAGTGAGATAAGCTTCTACATCCTTACATTTGTCCTCTAGCCATCCCTGTTTAGCCATTTTGCACTTCCTGTCGATCTCATTTTTGAGACGTTTGTATTCCTTTTTGCCTGCTTCATTTACTGCATTTTTATATTTTCTCCTTTCATCAATTAAATTCAATATTTCTTCTGTTACCCAAGGATTTCTAGCAGCCCTCGTCTTTGTACCTACTTTATCCTCTGCTGCCTTCACTACTACATCCCTCAGAGCTACCCATTCTTCTTCTACTGTATTTCTTTCCCCTATTCCTGTCAATTGTTCCCTTATGCTCTCCCTGAAACTCTGTACAACCTCTGGTTCTTTCAGTTTATCCAGGTCCCATCTCCTTAATTTCCCACATTTTTGCAGTTTCTTCAGTTTTAATCTACAGGTCATAACCAATAGATTGTGGTCGGAGTCCACATCTGCCCCTGGAAATGTCTTACAACTTAAAACCTGGTTCCTAAATCTCTGTCTTACCATTATATAATCTATTTGATACCTTTTGGTATCTCCAGGGTTCTTCCACGTATACAACCTTCTTTCATGATTCTTAAACCAAGTGTTAGCTATGATTAAGTTGTGCTCTGTGCAAAATTCTACTAGGCGGCTTCCTCTTTCATTTCTTAGCCCCAATCCATATTCACCTACTATGTTTCCTTCTCTCCCTTTTCCTACACTCGAATTCCAGTCACCCATTACTATTAAATTTTCGTCTCCCTTCACTATCTGAATAATTTCTTTTATTTCATCATACATTTCTTCAATTTCTTCATCATCTGCAGAGCTAGTTGGCATATAAACTTGTACTACTGTAGTAGGTGTGGGCTTCGTATCTATCTTGGCCACAATAATGCGTTCACTATGCTGTTTGTAGTAGCTTACCCGCATTCCTATTTTCCTATTCATTATTAAACCTACTCCTGCATTACCCCTATTTGATTTGGTGTTTATAACCCTGTAGTCACCTGACCAGAAGTCTTGTTCCTCCTGCCACCGAACTTCACTAATTCCCACTATATCTAACTTTAACCTATCCATTTCCCTTTTTAAATTTTCTAACCTACCTGCCCGATTAAGGGATCTGACATTCCACGCTCCGATCCGTAGAACGCCAGTTTTCTTTCTCCTGATAACGACATCCTCCTGAGTAGTCCCCGCCCGGAGATCCGAATGGGGGACTATTTTACCTCCGGAATGGAATGTAGCAAAAATAATACATCAACAGCTTGCCTTACAACATAAACTTATAAAACAACACGTTCCCACATACAAGTATGCACCACAAAATGTACTGGAAAATGATGAATACAAATTATACTGGAACAGAACCATTATAACAGATAAAACAACACCACATAACAATCCGACATCATACTCACCAATAAACTGAAGAAATTAACACAACCAATCGAAATATCCATACCCAATACAACAAATATACAAAAGAAAACAGGAGCAAAAATTGAAAAATACATCCAAATGGCTGAGGAGGTCAAGGATATGTGGCATCAGGATAAAGTTGACATTATACCAATTATACTATCAACTACAGGAGCCATACCACACAATATCCACCAGTACATCAATGCAATACACCTACATCCAAACTTATATATACAACTACAGAAATCCGTAATTATTGATACATGTTCAATTACTCGAAAGTTCCTAAATGCAATATAACATATACAGTACAGTTAAAAGGACGTCACGCTTGATCAAGGTCCGCGTCACTTTCTACTTTTGACCAGACATAACGCCTGAGATAAGAAAGAAATAATAATAATAATAAGCGGCCCCACATCACACAAGTGGTGGTGATGGAACACCCGTACTGCTCCCCATACATACGCTTTCTATGGGGTACTCCGTCTCTGCTCAGAATTTCCCACACAGTGGGCTGTCCGGTTTTTCGTCTTTCTTACACATTAAGAAATCTTGCGACGTCGACTTATTTCGTAGTCTAAGTTAAACCTTGAGTATGACATGCTATTTGCTACAAAATAGTCTGTTATATTTATGAAACCAAATAGAACTACTTCCGCAACAACGAAAAAATACCAACAGAACTGGTTTAAAGAAACAGAGAAGGACTTGAGAGAACTCCAAATCACAGAAAACATACTCATAGATAACAAGGCAAAAAAGGAGAGGTTCCAAGTCAAAATGAAAACTAACGAACGGTCCAAATCTGTGAAGAAGAAAGGGAAGCAGTATCAAAGAAGAGAATACTCAGGTAATAGAAAGGCACAGGGCATTAAAAAGTGATTGATTTAAAGTTCCCCAAAGTCGACTAAAACGAAAGAAAACCTGCGGGAGCATTTCGTGTTAATTATGATCTATATTGGAAGTAGTACTACAGAGAAAAGCTGCTCTGAGTGTGTGACAAATAGTAAATGCAAGTGTGTGTGTGTGTCCACGTAAGTCAAGAGAGGGGGGAAATTTGAAGATGTCTTGGAATGTTTCAACCACAGCATAAAGTTTCTCTATCAGTAGTCGGGTCACAGCTGGGCAAGTAAGTGCAGTGGCGGGAAGGGGGCTAATGCAGTGAATTAAACAGTCGACCAGTCACGTGACTGAGATCGGCTAATTCCGGACTACTTGCGCTGCATGCGAGTCCGAGTCCCCTAGATAGACAAAGAGCTGCAGCAAAGAACGTGCGTTCATGGATCTATACCCCTTCTGTAATTAAATTGTTTGCCTTTCCATTCTTTACGCTCAGGATAGCTGAGAAGGGAGAGGGTGTTTCTGAGGTAGTTGTGTTTAAGTGGTAACTTCAGTTGACACGAATACCACAAATTAAGTTTTCACTGCTTTCTTATATAGGATGACGAACGTTTTTAGATTGGCCAGTGCATCGTTGTCGTAGTGGAAGGGGACAGCGCAAACGTCGTTTGCTTCAGGACTGTCCACCATGTCAGTAGCAGTGGAACAGTGGCCGATAGAACATCGATTATTCGCATACGATATCTCTGTCGTCCATACCGAGTCTGTCGTTACAACACGGCGAATATTTCTTTGCCATTTTAATTGCACAGCTCCAAGTTGCACAACGGTCCTCGATGAATTACAGCTTTCGGAACAAAACTTTCTTCATCTGAAAACATTACGAGAGAGGTAATCTTTAGGAGTCAGAGAGCATGCACACGTCAACTTTCACGCTGTCTACGGATGACACGAACATTACATTTCGATCTAAAATTCCATTCCTATAAAATTCTGATAATTCAGTGGATCAGAGACAGGAGTTTCAAAAATAAGACGGGTTCGCTGTGCGTACGCAAGTGATCTTTGAAGACGACCGAAATGTAGTAGTGTTTACTAACCATGAGACGCATTTTCATTTGAGTGAGTCAGTTAAACAGATATATAGTTTTAGGATCCCCGAACAGCCTTGCGTACTTCATGAAAGACCTGTTCAATCCCCAAATGTGACTGTGTGATGTGTCGTAACTGTTGTTGGTGAGGCGGGCCGTTTTTTGAAGAGGACGGTGTAACAGTGAACTCAGAACGTTAAGCGCACAGGCTGAATGCATTCTTTCTGGCGGAACTGCTGGGACGACGAATGAACATGAGGTGTATTCTGTTTGTTTTCAAGAGGATGGTGCAATATCATTAAAGAGGAGCTGGGTTTCACTGACCAATGCTGCCCATCTTTATACTTTCTCAATGTCCTCCGTCAATCCTACCTGGTAAGGATCCCACACCGCGCAGCAATATTCCAGCAGAGGGCGGACAAGTGTAATGTAGGCTGCCTCTTTAGTGGGTTTGTCGCATCTTCTAAGTGTTCTGCCAACAAAGTGCAGTCTGTTTCGCTTTCCCCTCAATATTATCTATGTGGTCTTTCCAATTTAAGCTGCTCGTAATTGTGATTCCTAGGTATTTAGTCGAATTGACAGCCCCTAGATTTGTGCAATTTATCGTAGACCCAAAATTTATTGGATTTCTTTTAGTACCCATCTGGATGACCTCGCACGTTTCTTTGTTTAGTGCCAATTGCCACTTTTCGCACCATACAGAAATTCTCTCTAGATCATTTTGTAATTGGAATTGATCGTCTGATGATTTTACTAGACGGTAAATTACAGCGTCATCTGCAAATAGTCTAAGGGGGCTGCTTAGATTATCACTTAGATCATTTATGTAAATCAGGAACAGCAGAGGGCCTATGAATGACACTACCTTGCGGAACGCCACATATCACTTCTGTTCTACTCGATGATTTACCGTCTATCGCTACGAACTGTGACCTTTCTGAGAGGAAATCGCGAATCCAGTCACACAATTGACACGACACTCCATATGCACCACCGAAACATAATTTTAGAGAATGCTCCTGGGTACATTACGTATTCCTACCTCTTGCCATATGAGGGTACGTAATGCACTCAGAAACACTGTGGAACATGATCGTTTTCGTGGACCAGGAGTTATGGTATTGGGAGACATTACGTTTCATGGGACACTGACCACCAAATCTTTGAACTCCAGATACTCACAGGCCAATGTTACTGCGACACTATACTCCTTTTCTATGTGCGTCTCTTCAGGGGTGCATTCGGCTCTTACTTCATTTTTATGGATGACATTGTACGACCAGATCGAATTTGACAGGTGGAGGAGCTTTTTAACAATAGGATATTATGAGAATGTACTGGCCTGCCTGTTTCTCCGACTGAAATTCCATCGAGCACGTGTGCAATGCTCTGAGGAAATTTATCTCCCCAGCCGCGCGGGATTAGCCGAGCGGTGTCTGGCGCTGCAGTCATGGACTATGTCGCTGATCCCGGTGGAGGTTCGAGTCCTCCCTCGGGCATGGGTGTATGTGTTTCTCCTTAGGATAATTTAGGTTAAGTAGTGTGTAAGCTCAGGAACTGATGACCTTAGCAGTTAAGTCCCATAAGATTTCACACAGATTTGAACATTTTTGTATCGCACCACATCTAATTGTGCCAACGACCGTCCAACAGCTACCAGCTAGCCGGCCTTTGTGACTGAACGGTTCTAGGCGCTTCAGTCCGGAACCGCACTGCTGCTACGGTCGCAGGCTCGAATCCTGCCTCGGGCATGGATGTGTGTGATGCCCTTAGGTTAGTTAGGTTAAAGTAGTTCTAAGTCTAGGGGATTGATGACCTTGGATGTTAAGTTCCAAAGTGCTCAGAACCATTTTCTGAGCTACCACCTGCGCTTGAGGAGGAATGAGACGCTCTACCACAAGCTCTCATTACCAAACATGTGGCCAGCAAGGGAGCACTTTGCAGAGTACACACTGCCATTCTTGATGACTACACTACCTATTAAGAAGCATGTCCCGCCTATTGTGATGTCCAGGGGACCATCATAAATCGCGGTGATTTCAGTGTAATTAGTGTCTTAGAATAAAAGTGCCGTTTCTGTTTGTCTCATTCCGTATTTCTTTCAGTTGTCATTTGTGCTATACTGCAACAATTCTTTCTATGTATAGTCCAAGTTTCATCAGGCTATCTTACTTGGCAGTGACCCATCATTTTTGTCCTCAAGTTTTGGATATCAAAGAACTAAGGTCTGTGGCTGAACCATAATTGCACCAACACTCGTATGTTTTTTTTCATTTTTTTTCATTCCAAAACAATACCTGCCTCTCAGCTGGAACCCAGAAGTCATACACTAATCTCTTCCACAGCATGTGAGTGGACATCTGCTAAAGACAACCACGGTTAACTTAGACTATGGGAGGTTGGAGTTCTAGTTCATTGGGAGAGAAAGTATATGTTCATGGATATCGAAAAACATCATCCATTTTAGGCACCAAAAGTACTGTGACATTGCTATCACATATCACTCACTATACGATATTAACTCATTTGAAAGCCAGCAAGCCTGGTCACATGCCCTTTCTTTTTTCATGTATATTTTAATTAGAATCTTAAAGGAGATCTATAGCAAAGCAGTTCAAGGTGTCTCTGTTCATAATTACAGAGACTGGACGTACTACTTTAGAAAGCATGACTCTTTTTTTCTCTAACCTGGTGATGGCTAGCTTACTTTCGTAAGTATCTGCTGTGCGGGAAAAGCAGAGCATGGTTGATTTACGAGGGGACGTGGACAGGCAGAGGAACGCGGCAACAAAGAAGATGGTTCTTTGTGGAGAGCTGGGTCCAGCCTCCGAGCCACTCTGTGTAACAGGAGTCTGGCGCAGAGATGGTGAGGAGTCACTCTGGGCTTAATGCGTTTTTTGTAACGAGGGACAGGTCAAAAGACGAAACACTGACTTGCTCAACTTTCTAACGGCAGGAGAGAGCCGCGTTCGTGTGTTTTCTGGAAGCGCTTTTGCAGGTAGCCATCAGCCGCTTTCATAAAGAATGCGATGGGCAGAAACAGCAGACCTAGCTTAGTAACTCTGTTAGTGTAAATTCTCAGCACCTCTAGCAAGGCGAGAAAAAAAACGCAAGAAGACCACGTTGGTGGAGGAGTAAGTGACATCAAAGTTACTGTGCTGAAACTTTTTTTTAGAACTGCGAGTGGATTCCGAATGTCGGATGAATTTGTTCAGCGATGCTTTGTCTTGGCAGGATTTTCGGTGACAATGGGCACCACGCGATTGAAGCCGTAGTCACCACACTTTTTATATGCGTTGGTGGGAATCCGTGAGACTCCACAGTGTTCCTGGGTGCATTACGTACCGTCACATGGCGAGAGGTAGGAACACACAATGCACCCAGGAATATTATCGAACACGATGCTTTTTTGGTCCGGGTATTATGGAGTGGGGAGGTGAATTGTTGCATGGGCGTACTGATTTCCAAAGCTTTAAAAACCGTACTCTCATTGGTCAACGTTATTGTGATACTGTACTCCTTCCCCATACTCGAATTGTGCAGGTGGGAAAGCTCTTAGAAATAGAGGTTATTAGGCTCTGCCCTTTCCTCCAACCTAAATGCCATCGAACACCTGAGGGGTGCGTAGAAGAGACCACATGCACCAAGAACCATCCAGCATTCGCTTTTTATTCAATATAATGTTGATTCATTATATCAATACTTTCTTAATGCATCCCAAATGTTAAATATAACTACAGCCGTTATTCAGCTCGTTGTTGGGCTCCTTGATTTCATTAGTAATAGAATCACACTGGTGGAGGCATGGGGCGCTCTACCATAAAAACCCTCACCAAGTTTCTGGGCACCATGGGAGAACTGGAATGAGCATACTTTGCCGTCTTTTGCATTTTCCCGGGGACCATCATAAATCGCGAAGACTTCGGTGTAGTCATTGTCTTTGAATAAAAGTGTAATATCTGTTCGTCTCATTGCATATTTCTTTCAGTGTATTGGGTACCATAATGTAGCAGTTCTTTCTATGTATGGTTCAAGTTTCATCGAGCGATATTATTTGACAATGACACATCATGAGAGAGTCACTGTCGTCATTTCAGTTTAGTCCGAGGAGAGGGAGGGGTAGTAGTGTCATTCAGCAGGCTATAGCTCTCGACAGCGACAGACAGTCGAATTTTTTAAAATTATTTGCTACTGTTTCACATTATCACTCAGCGAACAAAAGAAATTAATTACAAATATCTGGCCATCTGCAAGGAGACTGAAGCCAGTAAGTCATCTCATATAGGTTAACTACACTCCTGGAAATGGAAAAAAGAACACATTGACAACGGTGTGTCAGACCCACCATACTTGCTCCGGACACTGCGAGAGGGCTGTACAAGCAATGATCACACGCACGGTACAGCGGACACCACACCAGGAACCGCGGTGTTGGCCGTCGAATGGCGCTAGCTGCGCAGCATTTGTGCACCGCCGCTGTCAGTGTCAGCCAGTTTGCCGTGGCATACGGAGCTCCATCGCAGTCTTTAACACTGGTAGCATGCCGCGACAGCGTGGACGTGAACCGTATGTGCAGTTGACGGACTTTGAGCGAGGGCGTATAGTGGGCATGCGGTAGGCCGGGTGGACGTACCGCTGAATTGCTCAACACGTGGGGCGTGAGGTCTCCACAGTACATCAATGTTGTCGCCAGTGGTCGGCGGAAGGTGCACGTGCCCGTCGACCTGGGACCGGACCGCAGCGACGCACGGATGTACGCCAAGACCGTAGGATCCTACGCAGTGCCATAGGGGACCGCACCGCCACTTCCCAGCAAATTAGGGACACTTTTGCTCCTGGGGTATCGGCGAGGACCATTCGCAACCGTCTCCATGAAGCTAGGCTACGGTCCCGCACACCGTTAGGTCGTCTTCCGCTCACGCCCCAACATCGTGCAGCCCGCCTCCAGTGGTGTCGCGACAGGCGTGAATGGAGGGACGAATGGAGACGTGTCGTCTTCAGCGATGAGATTCGCTTCTGCCTTGGTGCCAATGATGGTCGTATGCGTGTTTGGCGCCGTGCAGGTGAGCGCCACAATCAGGACTGCATACGACCGAGGCACACAGGGCCAACATCCGGCATCATGGTGTGGGGAGCGATCTCCTACACTGGCCGTACACCTCTGGTGATCGTCGAGGGGACACTGAATAGTGCACGGTACATCCAAACCGTCATCGAACCCATCGTTCTACCATTCCTAGACCGGCAAGGGAACTTGCTGTTCCAACAGGACAATGCACGTCCGCATGTATCCCGTGCCACCCAACGTGCTCTAGAAGGTGTAAGTCAACTACCCTGGCCAGCAAGATCTCCGGATCTGTCCCCCATTGAGCATGTTTGGGACTGGATGAAGCGTCGTCTCACGCGGTCTGCACGTCCAGCACGAACGCTGGTCCAACTGAGGCGCCAGGTGGAAATGGCATGGCAAGCCGTTCCACAGGACTACATCCAGCATCTCTACGATCGTCTCCATGGGAGAATAGCAGCCTTCATTGCTGCGAAAGGTGGATATACACTGTACTAGTGCCGACATTGTGCATGCTCTGTTGCCTGTGTCTATGTGCCTGTGGTTCTGTCAGTGTGATCATGTGATGTATCTGACCCCATGAATGTGTCAATAAAGTTTCCCCTTCCTGGGACAATGAATTCACGGTGTTCCTATTTCAATTTCCAGGAGTGTATATCAAAAAAGTAAGAAGCTGCCCGGGAATCTCAATACTTTCCATAGATAAATTACTATTAGCGCTGTATATAAATGACTTGGTATTTGATGCCGCGTCGTCTCAGAAACTGATAGGAAGTGACGGATCCTGCAGAAATTATTCTAAATGATGAGTATTTGGTTCAAGGGAAAAAAATAAAGCAAAATTATGGTTTAAAGACCCCTTGACGAAGTTAACACGAACACAAAATCAAATTAAATGAGGATGGTGAAGAAAGTGGCTGTGGTCATTACAAGCACACCACCATGCCAGTCAGCGCAAGTGATCTAAGAACCTGAAAACCTAACAAATATGACTAGACAGTCATTTGATAGGAAACGTTACACTCCCGACTGTGTCATTAGAATTAGTTCAAGCGTTTATTCTTTTTCACTGCATCGTACTTTGCATTCTGCCACTCATATCTTTAAGAGTTGCGATGGACGTTTGTGGAAAGTATTGTAAAGTTTAGTCCCCATCTCAGTTTATGTATACCGATAAATCAGTTTGTACAAGAAAATACCAAAAAAAAAACATTTATTGAAGCTGACATGCTTTAAACTCGAAACCTCTAGTAACAGAAGCCCGAACTGCGTCATTCAGCTCTGACAGCAAGTTACCAAGGGCTCCCCATTTTGAGTTGTTTTCCCACAGAACATTCTAAGAGCTATTTTCTCATAGAAGAGGGACATTTTTAACAGAGAGTAATTTTGTTTCATAATCCATCTCATTGTGAACACAACACAGCCGCGAAAATTCGGACCACCCGTAAGTGTCGAACTCTGAGTACATTATATGGCTATCAAATGGTTCAAATGGCTCTGAGCACTATGGGACTCAACTGCTGAGGTCATAAGTCCCCTAGAACTTAGAACTACTTAAACCTAACTAACCTAAGGACAACACACACATCCATGTCCGAGGCAGGATTCGAACCTGCGACCGTAGCGGTCGCGCGGTTCCAGACTGTAGCGCCAGAACCGCTCGGCTACCAGCGGCCGGCATATGGCTATCCACGATGTTTTAGCAACTTAGTATCGGTTGTGCATCTGGATTCAGTAAGCCACCTTACGGTGCGTGGCGGAGGGAACTCTGTTACCAATATATTGCTCCTCTTTCTTGTGCCATTCGCGAATGGTTGCGTGGAGAGAATGATTATCGGTGAGCATTAGTGTGGGTACTAATTTTTCTGATTTTCTCACAGTGTGCGAGCAAGTAAATTCAAAACTACGCTCTCGGAATTTCAACAGTAAAGCTATTCCTTGGTACACACATCATCTCCCTTGTAGTGTCTGCCACCGGCGTTTGTTGAGCGTATGCGTAATGGTGTCACGCCGATTAGCCGATTAAACGATCGAATGCCGTTGTTCGTTGGATCTTCTCTCTCTCTCTCTCTCTCTCTCTCTCTCTCTCTCTCTCTCTCTGTCAATCCAGGTAAGTATCCCACATTGATGACTATTACTCGAGGATCGGCAGAACAAGTGTTTAGTAAACCATTTCTTTTCCTAAAATTTAATTCATTTGCTCATTTAACTTTAGGTCGCTTCGGAAGGTTACTCACTGGTGTTTTACGGTAGTTACTGTTTTCAATGTTTTGTCGCCAATAGTGTAATGGAACAGAAGAAGATCTAATCGCCTATTCATGCACAATACGCTACATTTACTCGTGTGCGAGTTCCACCGCCACTCCCTGCTGTAAACGTCGATACTCGAGCAGTTATTCCTATTTCGCTACAGTCTTCTAGCGGTGCAATCTCCCTTTCGACAACTGCGTTGTCCACGAATTCACACACGAAACCTCCAACGTTATCGGCTCAGGGATTTTCACCTGCCTCGAGATGACTGGGTGTTTGTGTTGCCTTCATCATTTCATCATAATTCACGAAAGTGGCGAGATTGGATTGTGCAAAGGTTGGGAATTTCTACGGGTGCTGAAAACCGCGCAGTTGAGCGCCTCACAAACCAAACATCATTTTCCAACGTCATCGGCTAAATCATTAAGATACATTCAACAGTACTGACCCTATCACGCTCCCTCAGGATACTCCTGAACTTACCTTAAAAGGTTATGAGCTACTACTACCTATCAGCACCGATAAATCTTCACGTACTTTTGGAGAGGGTTACAGATCTCTTAATACCACTTAAAGTGTTACACTATACTCGAGTTCGCGAACCTGTGTGCCGTAAACGAGAACCGCCATGCTACGCCATCGCTGGCTCAAAACTATTCTCACTGCTACCAAGGTTAATATACAACTGCTTTTTGTTCACTACAAGTTTTGGCGTCAGCGATACTTTATACCAATATGTAAGAGAAGTGTTCCTTACAAGTTGTTATTTTCAGGTTGTTTGCTTCAATCTGTAGATACAGAACCCTTACAGGATCGCTTTGTTTGTCTGTCTGAAGGACTGACTGACTGCTAAGATCTCTTTCTCTCAAGAACGGGTAGACGTATCAAGTTCAAATTTGTGTCACATCTTAAGGTCAGTGGTACCTTGGTGATGTAAAAAAAATTCAGCTTCTAAGTCAATTCAGTCAAAAGTTACGGTCATTTATGTCGCATATTTAGATACTCGAAAACTCACTCATAGAAACTTGTAAGGTACTTGCCGTTAATCTGGACTGGTGGAATTAGGAAAGAAGCAAATTTTTCCATTACAAGTAAAGGAAAGAAATCCCAAAATTGTTAATTTGTAATAATATCACACGAAAAAAAACATGTTCGCTGTTTCTTATGCATCTCTCTGTATGTCTGTTAAGACATTTTCTCTGGAGAAGTTTGGCATATGAAGTTCAAATGTATGTCACATACTTAAGCTTGTGATTCCATAGCGGTGTAAAAAGTTTCATCTCCTACGTCCATCCGATGAAAAGATTCGGCCATTTATGTCACATATTAACTCACTCGTCAAAAGCTGTAAGATATTCCCCGTTGACCTGGAATCATGAAACCTGCCAAGAAACCTTTTCCACTACAAGTAAATTAATAAAATCTGAAAGTCATTAAATTACAATTACATCACAAAAAATATCTTTAGCCATTTGAACAAGCATTGCGTTCATAATCGGTCAAGAACTAGACGAACATTTTGCTTGAAATACAAAATGAAAGTTGTAGTCATGTGTTGCTAAGAAGAGAATACATGTTTTATTAAGTCTTCGCTCTTTACATATTAAACTGAAGTCCCCTGCTCGCTTCTTTTTGTGTGTTCGGGCTAGCCCAAAGAATTAGTGTAGAGATGCTGATACAGTCTTGGAGTTGCGGGGACCAGTATCTTGCCAGTATCGATATCGATAACAGCCAAAAATCGTAGAGATTTTCGATTTCCAGGGTGGATGTGTGTCATACTCGGACTGGCCGGTTTGAAGTATTGAGCTCTATCTTCAAGGGAGTCATGAATCCAGTGACAAACCTGGTCTGATACACGGTAATTTTTTTCTTTTTTCACTAAATAAGAATGTGAAATTCTGTCATATGCTTCCGGAAGTGAAGGTACACGGCATCAACGTAGGGGCCCATGTGCTTGTGTTGCTTACTCTCCCGCAGTCATCTCTAGACCTCCATGCGTTTCCTCGCTCGGTCCTACACTCCGCGATGAACTTTCTGGCAAATGCCATCAGCGTCAAGGCCGATGACATCGCCATCCGCTCACCGGCACCTTGAATGGCGCGTCAGCTGTAACGCGATAAGCCGTTTTGGAGGCGCTGCGCCGTACGCTGACGAAGCGGCGCCTAAAAGCCCGCGCGCGGCCGGTCTTCGATTCGTGACGTCAGGGGGAAGCCCATGACGTCACGGCGGCCGCCCTAGTTCGCTCAGCGCTGCGAAGGGGTGCGGGGGTGGACCGGTCCGCGCGGGCAGACGCCCCGGCGCCGGCGCCGTCAGTGGCGTCACGACTGCCCGAGCGTCGCTGTCGGCACAGGTGAGGGCTGCAGCGTAGGGCCTGAAGCAGGAGCTGCGAGACGGAGAACGCCAACAGGCGTGGGCGGTGGCGGACGCTGTGTCGTCTGTGAGGTGGTCCAGGCACAGTGACTGGCAGCTCCTGTTCGCTTCGCCCTGGTGTCCGAAGTAGTGCCGCCGCTACCCTTCTTTGTGTTGCACAAACAGCCGCTTAACTAGTGATATTTATGTTAGCGCCATTTGTTTATTTACTATTTTTGGTTGTGTCTCGCATGTTACTTACGATCAAATGTTACGTGCAGGTAGAATTGGCAGCCCGTAGCACGGACAAGGGGGTGAATACTGGACCACCTACTGCCGTGAATAACGTATGAAAAAATTAATTACTTGCGAAATCTGCTTATTACTTGTGGTTGATTTCGATCTCAGTGGCGACAGTCCCCACTGGCTAAATTTCTAGCTGCGCCAGCTTTCATTTTGACCCTGCGAAGAATCCTTTTCGGAACATATAAGGGGCGATCGAAAATTTTCCGTTTGAGGGTGTTGCTGCAGCGTATATGCAACGTAGCGCGACTCCGATGCGGGTGTATAAGCAACGACATGTAGTCAAGGGATTAGTGTGTCATTTGTGCCTTCCGATGTGGGCGCAGTAAATGCGCAAACGTTAACTATGCCGACGTTATTACCAAATGCGTCGAATCAGGATCAACGTGATGCTATTTTTTTCTGCCGAACGAGAAACACCGGTAGACATCCACCGGAGAGCAAAAAATGTTTAGGGGGAAGTAAGTCTGTCGAAAATCACCCTTTTGGAATGGTGCCAATGGAGCACCAAGGGGGTGCTGCTTCGTGATAACGCACGCCCCCATATCGCAAATGTCGTAACACAGAATTTACGCCAACTCAAATGGAAGATGATCACCAGTTCTTTAGTCCTGATCTGTCCCCATGCGATTATCACACCTTCAGGCTCTTAAAATAACCCTAAAGGGTCGACGATTCGTGTCGGACGGCAGTGAGATGATTGTCTCGGTCTTCATGGCAATTTTGCCTGATTGGCATAGGGATTCTGGACTGTACTGGTTTCAAACGGAAATTCAGATTACTCCTTTTATCAATAGGGAATAGTCATACGATCACCACACACCAGAGCCCAATAAGTATAACTGTTCATGATAGTATTTTAGACGTTGCAGCTTTTATAGTTGGCGGCAAACTGCCATTTCAGGTTAAGACCACATGCCATATTCACTCTAGATGTATGTTAATACTCACTAACCGCTTTGTAGATGGATCCAGTGTTCCGGAATGTGTTCAGTTATGTGAGTTTCCGAACGACAGCATGTTCCAGTAAGACTATTACTGGATTTATTAATTTATTTAACAGTCGGAGATATCAGCGTCTGTGCCGTTTTAAAATTATATTTCAGTGAGAAGAGCCTCAATACATCTTAGTTACCACGTTCGTGTCCAACTGTATTCACATATTTCACTTCATCTGTTTGCGAATGAACGTAGGTCTCGCCGTCTGCATAAAAGAAAAGCGTGTTACGTTATATAAAAATTTGTATTGAACTCATTGTGAATGTTGCGATCTTTTTGCCGGTAGAAGTGCACCAGTTTTGACGTGGGATACATACGGTGGTAAAAAGGGTGCAGTATTTGCAGTGGGAATGCATATGTTAAGTGTTACGCCATTCTTTTATGCAGACGACGAGAAATATGTTTATTCCCGTAGAGATTAAATTAAATATATGAATTTGATTGGGCACGAAGGCGGTTTTGACGCACTTGACGTTGTTGTCACTTGAAAACGGCGCACACGCCGAAATAGTTCAAATGGCTCTAAGCACTATGGGGACTTGACATCTGAGGTCATCAGTCCCCTATACTTAGAGCTACTTAAACCTAACTAACCTAAGGACATCACACACATCCATGCCCGAGGCAGGATTCGAACCTGCGACCGTTGCAGCAGATCGGTTCCGGACTGAAGCGCCTAGAACCGTTCGGCCACAGCGGCCGGCTGCCGAAATAGTGTGTGTAAGATTAAGGAATCCATTAACAGTCCAATCGAAACATACCGTCAATTCCAAAAACAGTAGACCTGTCTTCCCAAGTAAACATAAAGAATCTTCTGGGCGGCAATATTCATAATAAACATATTAATGATTGAGGAACTGGCTATTGCTCACTTCTTGTAAGAAGAACCAAGTAGCTATAATAGACAAACTATTTCTGCAGTTTGCTGTCCATGTGCGAGAAGAAAGAAACAATTACAAGTACGGACTCAGACGTTCCTGTCTTCCTTTCGCAAGCATTTCTTACGGCAAATGCGAACCCCGGTGTGTGTTCCCACGTTACGCATCGCCGCGGTATGTCAGAATCACAGCCTTGGAAGAGTAGTACAGGCATGGAAGATGTCGTCGCAGTTTGATCAGTACTAAGAGTGGCATAGCAGTAATATTTCGTCGGACAACGAACTCTTTCTTTGCTTTTTTTTAATTTTATTTTCGCCGTCTACTACACTATTTATTACAACTTCCACGACTGCATTTTCGATCCTAGGTTATTTTCAAGTGGTTAAAGGTGGTGAGGACACAGCACTGAGTCAACATTAATAAAATGAATAAAAATGATGTGAGCGTCAGCATTCGTCAGATACACAACTGGTGTGTAGCGGATGGGATTACGTACCGATGGCGTATGTGACAAATGCTGACACGACCCTATACGGCAGGGATTCCGAGACGGTAGTACGGGTAACACTGCTGGTATTGCAAGAACATCTGTGGTAGAAGTAAAGCACCTGATTGTCGAAGCATACACTGTATAATACACCGAGAAGTATTGGCTTCCAAGGATATGGCCGAAAAAGTTTTTATTGTTTTGACAGACGCTGTAAAGGTTATAAACGTCATGACGGCACGGGCTCTAAACTCGCGATTATTCAAGCTATTGTGTGAAGATAGGGAGTTTAAATTAAAAGTTTGCTTCCTCGTGCCGAAGTAAGATGGGTATCTTGCGGCAAGATTTTGAACTGAATATCTGAGCTGAGATCCGAAGTTGTTATGTCTCCCAGGACAAAAATAATTAGATGAAGAATTTTTCGCCGCTGCTCTGTGGTTATCAAGATAGGCCTATTTAGCTGATGTCTTTGACAGACTTAGCGTTTTGAATACAGACCTGCAAGGACGAGGCAAAGCAGCCTTTTTACCAGATACCAGAATATCGTCTTTCAAAAGAAAGTTGAAACTCTTTAGTTCACGAGTACTGAACAATACCCTTTTCGCATTCCCTACTTTTACATCAGTTTTGGAACTAGCTCCCATGGAAGATTTATATTCAAGACATTGTTGCACATGTAGAGGTCCCGCAAGAGAGTTTTTAAAAGTACTTTCCCCGAAGAATACTCAATGTAACTGGATGAGGAATCCATTTTCAGGAAAAGTACAAGAAGAAGCAATTACTAAAAAAACTTTCAACAACATAATGAGCGACAGCTTAATGGAAGATGCTTTCAGAAAAAAACCCTTTCTTTTCGGATAGGAACAAAAATAGAATACCGGTACCTTTCTCTTTTCAAACAAGCAATCAGAGTTTTGATGCCGTTTGTTACTGTTTACATGAGTAAAAGTGCGTTTCTTGTGCTGTACGTTAAAAATAAATACAGAAACATACTTAGCGTTTAAGAAGACTTTGGAGTTAAATTGAGCTCAATGGAGCCAGACTTTGAAGCTATGTTTCAAGATGAACAGCAGCATGCTCCCAGCTAAACGTATAGATGTTCTTTCGTCTAAATTTGAAAACTGACTAATTACTGCTTTTGAAATCTGATTTGCCGTCAAAGTGTGATTTTGTTTTGAGTTCTTTTGTTCTTTAAACTCTAATTTACTTTAGCCCATGTTCAGTTTATTACCATGTTACACAACTGGTTTATATTATTTGTGATGTA
The DNA here is from genome assembly GCF_023897955.1 of Schistocerca gregaria. Lineage (NCBI taxonomy): Eukaryota > Metazoa > Arthropoda > Insecta > Orthoptera > Acrididae > Schistocerca > Schistocerca gregaria. The sequence continues at coordinate 315,916,852 of NC_064926.1, read as the reverse complement.
AAAGTATAATAAATATTTGAAATGTCATTCCTCTCTTAATCATTGAATATTTGTTTCAGAATAGGCTTAACTTAATTTAACATTATTTCCTACAAGTAAGTGCCACATGTGAACATGAATGATTCTGCAAGAAAGTCCTTCTACGAAACCTTGTTATTTATGTGTGTCAGATTTCTACCATACATTGTAATTGATCACTACGTCGCAAAAACAGTATTTGTTCTGTCAGCACTGAGCAAGGTGGCGAGAATTATTCCCATTGGTCCGTTAGCCACCGCTGCGACAGACGACCTCAACCTCCCGCAACCCCCCCTCCTTCACCCCCACCCCTTACCCACTTCAGAGTTTGTTAAATAAAAAGTGAACCAGCTATGAAGCTATGGTGATAGGCCCAAATTTTCTGAAAAGTCAAGTGGTTTGCAGTGATAAGAAGTCAGGTAATCCCTGCCGTAGAGACTCGACATTTTTATTCATCTTTTTAATGTTCACTGCTGATGCGCTTTTTCCAGTAGTGCCCGTAACTACTTGAAAATAATCAGTCGAAACTGCTGTCGTGGAAATTGTAGTAAACAGCACAGTCGATGGCGAAAATTGAGACCTTGTCCCTCCAAGAAATACAGTATTTCATTTCGTGTGACATGGCCCATTCACATACAGTTGTAAAACGTTGTTTAATACAGGGTAATTCAAGGCAAAGGTGACAATGTACGTTTAGGGTTATGCGAAAACAGCTGTAAGGTGAACTTCTGATAGCAAGAGTAACACCCATTGTCCCAGGGACGCGTTCAGGGTGTGATGCAATGATAAGTATATGCCACATGAGACATTTGTACCTATTCTCAAAGAAACAACCTCATCACCATTCGGCGTTGAGCACTTCTCAAGATGGTGAACTGTGTCTTTTGGGAATCCATATCCGGGGCTATAAAGAACTCTGAAAGTGTCCTCTTGTTGCTTCTGTGTCTGGTTGTATCCATTTACATACCAAAGCCGTTATGAGAGATCAGCAGATACATCGTAGCCACTGACTGATTTCTTTCCGTGGCTGAGTAAACTGTTACCATATAGAAAGAATATCACTTCCAATAGCCTGATATTTTAAATGAGTACTTTATTAAACACTATGAGCCAGTTACGTGTACGAGTTTATTTTAAAGTGTAAGTGTGGTTCTTGTTAAAATCTTACGACGAGGATGTTGTGTCGTCACGCATTTGTGCAGTTGAAAATGAACGCGAGCTCTGGCCAGTTGTGGATAGCAAGATACTCATTTAAGCTAACAACCTGTTCGAAGCGATGTCGTTCTCTAAATTTAATCAAGGCTGTGGTGCCCACTCAGGAGGAGTCGTGTGACAGCACATGCGTTAAATCTGACCTGCAAGCAATCACTCGGCATTTTGATCCAGCTGTTAAAATACCACGATGTGCATCCCTGAAATGAATATTAAAAATGCATCAGTGCACGTGTCCGTAGAGTTCTCCTACAATGTATACTACCCGAGGGCACTATGCAGCTTGTAGTAAGTAATTATTACCTACCCCATCATCTACACTTATTACTTACATACTTCGTAGGCTATGTCATTGCGAGCATGCTCTGGCTTCGCCTTAAGGATGCTTTTTCAAAACAGCAATAGGCATATGGTGAAGAGAGGGAGAGAGAGAGAGAGAGAGAGAGAGAGAGAGAGAGAGAGAGAGAGAGAGAGAGGGGCGGGGCTGGCTTTGTGTCTTTTCCAATGACCAGTCGCAATGAAAGTGTGTCGTTTGCTTATCAGAAGAGTAAAATTTAAGGCCTGCAATATTGTCTGCTTTACTAATGCGTCTGTTTATTTTTCTGACTCACATGGACGCAGCTGGTAGAGCACCATGGATACTGAGGTAAGAGTGAAAAATGAAATTTGATGTACGTACGGCGAGGGAGGGAGAGAGAGAGAGAGAGAGAGAGAGAGAGAGAGAGAGAGAGAGAGAGAGAGAGACTGCTTTTATTCGTGATGTAATGTATTTTTATATTGTCTGATTTTGTACATTTTACACCAACATACATTTCGGACGTTATAACCCAAGAATAATTTAAAATTGAACAGCATGCGTCGGTGCTTTCATTTTGTTGCTGCTGAGGACGGCAGCTACAGATTTATTCTTGCGAATTGCTTTCCACGTGATAATCAGAAAGCCGAACAGAGCCCAATCATTCGTTTCGCCAAACAAAAACACCTGTTACATTTGCCGTGGTTTCTCTTTATTCGAAATCTTCTTGGTGTGGTGAAAATGTGTTTAACGTGTCGTTCCTTGTTGAAGTAGTTCAGTTCTCTGTTTTCTTCTTTATAAACTGGTTCACGCAAAATGACCCACAAACATAGGCAAACAGTAAGTTATCCTCACGTCAGTAATAAAACCAAAGATTGTCCTTTTCGTACTCACCTTTATCCGTGTTATTAAGATGGCGTTAACTTGGCACTTGCCTGAATTTTTTTCTTCTAACCAAGGTGTCTTGTCTGTTGCACGCTGCTTCTCAGAAACCGAAGGATCAGACCGAGATGCACGAGGTAAGTTTTCGAAAACTTTTATTTTTTATCTTTCTAAAATTTGTACAGAAACCGCCGAGTACGATATTTCTTTGAGACTGCTATCTTTCAAAAGTTCACTCTAATAATAACTATTTGCTTTACGAAAACTGCATCGTGTCTTCTCTATTATACTACTGGACTGAATGGATCTTGGTCAGTGGGGAGAGTCAGACAAAATGCCAAAAGGGGCCAATACCAGTAGTGAAGGTTCTCAAAAATTTTGTTTATCGCGCATTTCAACTTTCTGTGTCTAAAGATTTTCAAGTGGTATTGGCCTTCGCATTCCACATTTAACTGTACTGTAGCGCTACGTTCATACTCTCACCTAATTTTCCTTTTTGTTGCACTTCTTACTTCTGAACTGGCAGAAGCTCGAAGACCACTAATAGTGATGTAATAATAATAATAATAATAATAATAATAATAATAGGTACAGCAGTATAGTAGCCCTATGTTCTGAGACATCGAGGGATCACCAATTTAGTATTGGAGGGCAGCGTGGAGGGTAAAAATCGTAGAGGGAGACCAAGAGATGAATACACTAAGCAGATTCAGAAGGGTGTCGGTTGAAGTAGGTACTGGGAGATGAAGCTTGCACAGGATAAAGTAGCATGGAGAGTTGCATCAAACCAGTCTCAGGACTGAAGACCACAACAACAAACAACATGTAGTTACTGGTGTGTCATGCTGTCAATTAACTCATTTATCTGTTCGAAGTAAGTAATGAAGCAATTTCTGGTCTACTGCAGGTATTATCTACAACTTGGAGAAAACTTTTGCTTGAGATGTTTAACATTTGTTACGTATATGTCTCACTTTTACTATCAGCGATGTACGGGACAAAGGACGAAATGTGTGTGTAGTGGGCGGATTGTGTGAGAAACCTGTAACCTACATAGCATTAATGCTACTAATTAAGAGCCAGTAATTATTGATAACTTATATAATCAATACTAGAGTGTATAATCACTAGTAGAGTCTTACAAAATTGAGATAATAGTAATGATCTGTTGAAAATAATTTAGTTTATTACTGAAACAGAATCGAATCGTTTAGCTTTTACACCTCAGAAAATTTCATTTTACCCCTCAGGGGGTAATTACCCCTAAGCTGGGAACCACTGTCCTAGATCATCCTGCGCAAGTCTACCTCCGCATAGTTACTGGAGACTACATCTACTTAACTTATTTATTGTCATTAAGCCTCTGTCTCCTTCCACCTTTTTTTAACGCCATACTTCTCTCCTTTATCGAACTGATTATTGCTTGATGCCTCAGGACGTATTCTATCAACCGATCCATGTTTTCAGTCTGGTTGTGCCATCAAGATAATTTTATATAATTAAGGGGTTAAGACTATGATGTAGTTAGGTAAAACGTATGTTCGTGCTGGTAAATTTTACGTCGCTACATTGGCCCTTGTAGTGTAGTAGGTACCGGAAGTTATCTGTCAATGGTAAAAAATTCTGTTTTTACAGAAATAAGATCAGAAGTAAGATCAACTTCTTATATATGAGAAAATTTTTCAAGAAGTATAATAATAATAATAATAATAATAATAATAATAATAATAATCACTGAAAATAGCAAGCAAAAATTCTGAAACTCTTATGGATAAAACGGTATAAGTGAATTGTATCTTGTATGAGGCGGAAATTTTCTCAAATGTTTCTTCGCAGGCAGAGAAATTAACAATCTAAGATATTCAAAAGGTGGTAGATATTAATGTGCGGTATGTTCAACGTCGTCAAACAGTATGAGGTTATTATTCTTTTTTATTGTTATTATACAACTGTCAAAAGTGTCTTAAGGCCGAGTGAGTAATTAAATTGCTCTATATTCCTTACGGTATACTACACTCACAGTTAGCACCTTTTGTTCCTCCGTGTAGACTTTTACTTGGCTTAGAAAAATACATGGAGTGGAAAATAAGTCACCACATCGTCCTCTATTTTTATACCATCCAGTAGTGTCTAAACTATAATGAAGTAGTCAGAATTGAAGATGTAGAACAATTAATCATGCGAAAGGAAGTATGGGTGGAACTGGTTTTGAAGGAGTCGATACAAAATTCACTTAAATGGTTGACTAGAAACGATCAAAAGCCCATATCAAGGCAACTGGAACAGCTGTTCTATCGCGTGTAGGGAGAATGTCAACAATGGCACCTCATCGATCACTCCACTACCCTTTCTCGTAAATTCGTTACGAGTAGTTCTGTAAAATGAAGACTCTTCTCACGTAATGCACTCACTAGTTCTGTAGCATTGAAGTGAGAAGAAATTCATAGTCTGTGTAAATATTGGTGCAGCAGGTGCTCTGTTTGTGTTTGCGTAGCGCCAGTACTCCGGTTCAGTAAGACGATACACGCCCTGTCACGCGTCGCACCACCTGTTGCCAGAACCTTTCACACCCACACGCGCGCGTCCTCGGACAGCTGCGTGCTCTCGGTGAACCTTCGTCACGATTTCCAGATCGGTTCATCGTCCATCGGGAATCTGTACACTCCTTGACTACTGTACTGTCTTAAACACCAGAAGCATACTGGATGCTCACCAAATGGTAGCGAATTAGGACGTTGCCAGCGTCTTTCAGAATTTATCACTCAATCACGTTAAGCTCTATTCCTAAGACTCACGCTACCTTACATAGTACGTGGAAGTCCCCACTACCACTACAATAGGTGCGTTTCGCATTTATATACGTATACTCAGTCCGATCTGACACATCATTTCAGTCTGGCTACGCACGGTAGTGCCAACTTCATATCCCTTTTTTTTTATCGAAGTCGCCCTTTTTCTTGCATTTTTGACCCACGCCGTGTCTCAAGATACAGTGCTTAACATCACATGCTCTTACGGGGCAGCATAAATGTAAGCGAGACATTCAAAAGAACCTACTGTGTGTTATCGAAAGTAGCAGCGGAGCACCTACGAAGTTACTTGAATACATGTCTTTTCTGGCAAGCTGTTATAGCAAACAGTACGTGCGCTCTTGTTTCTTGACAGAAATCACGATTTACAGTCTCCAACGACAAGGTGTAAGAGGCGGAACATTAGCTAGATTTGTTAAGGAAACCAGCCAGTTACTTTGAATAGGACACTCTTGTCATTTGCTTTTAGCGAATTAGGGAAACTTAAATCTGTATAGCCGTACAAGGACTTTAACCGCCATCTTTCCAAGTGCTAACACAGAATCTCAAATCGCTAGGTTGTTGACTAAATATCATTTTCACCGGTGAGTGAGGAGAGACTACTACAAGCATTGCCACTTTCAAAAGATTGACACTAAGTGAATTGTTAGCGCACCTGCCATGGGCTGCAGTCACTACTACCTATGATAGACAAAGATAAACAATGATATGTGTCAGTCACTCATTTTCTTCATGACGCGTTTCGAAGGCTTGCACGCTCATCTTCAGGTGTATCAGTGGATTAAATGATTATTCCTTTTCCTGGATGTTGCAAATAATCTGGGTTACACATCATTTAGAGGAAGTTACGGCAAAAACTACGTTAAATTTTTTGTCCAGTGACAAAACAAAAAAAATGGTATTTGGGCATCAACCAGCATAATTGCATTCCTTGTAACTCTGTTCGTTACGAAGATATGAACAGGCGTGCATCTTTTTTAAACAGCACCCTACATCTTTTATTCAGTAATCTACTTCCCCGAGCAGTATCTATTCAAAATCATATCACAGTGTTAATTCACAAACATAACGTTATTAAAAACATAACACAAAAGTAACTGTCTCTCTCGCATTAGCACATACTGCAGGTGCCCATGGTAATGTAACTCGGCTATTCGCTGGAGTTGACAGTAAACACAACGAAAAAAAAAAAAACAGGTAAGAAAATGTTGTTGTAATTACCGTTCTGCTAATTTATATTCTCCATAGATGAGTAGCCTTTCTACCATCTCTTCATTGTTGAACATTTACTGACACAATCTTCCAACTAAAAACGGTTGACTGAATGATAAGTGCTCAGATGCCTTGTGTTTAGATTTGTTTACTGTCAACACCAGCAAGTGACCGGGTTACGTTGCTCTGGATATCTGCACTATGTGCTAACTCACGAGAGTCAGTCAATTTTGAAATACATTTTTAATAACGTCATGTTTACGTGAAAGATACACCTTGAAACGTCTTTGAGCACGTCTTGTAGAGAGGAAGTGAATTACCGAATAAAAATATGGGGCGAGATTTAAAAATACATACTCCTGTTCATGTCTGCTTAAAAAGCAAAGTTACAATGAAGGCAGTCACATGGCGTATTGCCCCAAATAATTTAGGGCGTAGATGGCAAGCGCTACTGTGAGATGAAGAGGTTGGCACGAGAGAGAAACTCGTGGTGTACCACATCAAACCAGTCAGAAGAAGATTCATGACTCAAAAAGTTCAACTGATAGCTAAACAACATTTACTTGGTACATTTCTGTTTTGCTTCTGGATAAAAAGTTATTCGGGACGTCAGAAATAAATGGAAGCCCGTATATAACACGTACTTTGCTGGCACGTCTTCCAAATGATCGTATGACAGACAATTGGCTACATCTAGGAAAGCAAGCAGTAGAGGAAACAAAAGAAAAATTTGGAGTAGGTATTAAAATTCATGGAGAAGAAATAAAAACTTTGAGGTTCGCCGATGACATTCTAATTCTGTCAGAGACAACTAAGGACTTGGAAGAGCAGTTGAACGGAATGGACAGTGTCTTGAAAGGAGGATATAAGATGAACATCAACAAAAGCAAAACGAGGATAATGGAATGTAGTCAAATTAAATCGGGTGATGCTGAGGGAATTAGATTAGGAAATGAGACACTTAAAGCAGTAAAGGAGTTTTGCTATTTGGGGAGCAAAATAACTGATGATGGTCGAAGTAGAGAGGATATAAAATGTAGACTGGCAATGGGAAGGAAAGCGTTTCTGAAGAAGAGAAATTTGTTAACATCGAGTATAGATTTAAGTGTCAGGAAGTCGTTTCTGAAAGTATTTGTATGGAGTGTAGCCATGTATAGAAGTGAAACATGGATGATAAATAGTTTGGACAAGGAGAGAATAGAAGCTCTCAAAGTGTGGTGCTACAGAAGAATGCTGAAGATTAGATGGGTAGATCACATAACTAATGAGGAGGTATTGAATATAATTGGGGAGGAGTTTGTGGCACAACTTGACAAAAAGAAGGAACCGGTTGGTAGGACATGTTTTGAGGCAACAAGGGATCACAAATTTAGCATTAGAGGGCAGCGTGGAAGGTAAAAATCGTAGAGGGAGACCAAGAGATGAATACACTAAGCAGATTCAGAAGCATGTACGTTGCAGTAAGTACTGGGAGATGAAGCTTGCAGAGGATAGAGTAGCATGGATAGCTGCATCAAACCAGTCTCAGGACTGAAGACCACAACAACAACAACAGGAAAAAGGGTACACATGTAAACCACTGGTCCCCGTGAAAATCAGGGAGCATGCCCTTCAAACGCACCGTGGAAGAAAATGAGTGGCCGACAGAAACAATTTTTTTCATTTGCCCGTTATATCATAAACAGTCGCAGATGTCTGTGATTAGATCCAGAATCACAGTCCAACATGGACGAAATGCGGTCACTTCCTACTTACCAATAATCCTTGTAATTGAACGTTACTCACAGTATTAAATTGTGCACTATACAGTAATCCTGTGTTGAATTATAATTATTTACCATTTCGGATACTGCGCCACCTCTTAGACTGTAAATACCGCCCCGCCCTATGCAGGGAGTCACCACTAAATGTTAGTGATAGAGATGTCTGTTTACGTAGGTCACATAGATAACTTGACGAAGAGGAATAATTAAGGCCTAAAAATAAACATAATTTCACTGCGATTATCGCATCAAAATTGTTACAGGATGCAAGTAAGAGGCGAAGTTAGTGTCTCAAACATTGATTTACCATATCTAATACTAAGCCAGATAAAACACTAAGCTGCACTAGACACTCGGTGTAGGTCGGTGTCCAGAGCGCACCCGGCGAGAACGAATTTGGAGGACCAACGGTTTGGAATAGGAAAACAACCGACGCGGCTCGCGTCAGGCACGAACTGCGTACCTGAAGAAAACTCGCGAAGGCTTTTACGATCGAGCACCGAATCAGTTCTTCGGGCTTCGTCGAATGCTTATTGCTCAATAATAAATACATATTATTTGCAACTCCCCAAATATACAGTGGGTCTTGTTGATTACACTGTTTCACAATTTCTAGCTCATGTCGCTGGTGACGACCGTCGTGGACAACAGTTCAGTCTGCGTTCACTTGGAATGTGTTCAACCCCGTGTTACCGGGATCTACATGGCTTAATGTGTCCACACGTTATGAATGCCGGCATAGTTTCGGAGATGAAAGATGTTTCTCCTTGACCTCATATCCCGTTTAACCCATGTACTTTTGTGCAGCCTTGTGTAGCCTATCTCCTCTGTATGTAAACAAATACCAGTGAGCTCTGACTCATTGAATGATGTGTACGTTTCGTGGTGCTATGTCACCTTCACATTCACGTGGCGTTTTGGGTAGGAAAACCAGTCATTTACAGCTAGTCATTTGTCGAGGGTATCACACGAAAAGAAGATATTTACCCTCTACGAGTATTGTTGGAGAACGGTTCTTTTCATCTGAATACTGAAGACAGGCCAGAGGTAGCGCTACAGAATGGTTACAGTCACTTGGCAAGAAGCTAAGAATAAAATTTTAGCTATTTCAAGTAGTACATCCATATCGTATCGAGGGGGTCTTATCAGTGGTGCGTTACATGTTTAGGAAAGCTGCTACTCACATCTGTTGCTTACCAACACACATTGTGCTGTATATTTCGAGTTTGCTAAGCATTGTCCACTTTTCTGTTACAAGCTGCCTCAAGGAAAGAAGACTTCCGTTGGATCGACGAACGGAAAAGAGGTAAGTAATCAAATTTCGTCTGCGTGCTCAGAGACCTCATGTCTATTATATCTACAGCGGACAGCGTTCGTAAATAATGCTAACTTTCTGAGAGGTGCAGTGTGAAGTAAGCTTGTCAAGTTGGATTCTCGTCGCAAAATTCAATCTGCTAGTAGAGAGGGTTTTGTTGTAGCCCGTGTATGCCGTATACACATTCCGAAGATCAAGCTCGACGGTATCCTGGAGGAATAATTCAAATATCCAGTCATTTCAAGCTGTACGAGAAGCTTTGCACTTTATATCGTGAATACTGACTGATAGGTGTGGGATGGACGTACGCTTACGTGTATTTATTTTATTTGGAAATATTAACCAGAGAAAGTCACTGGTTTTAGGCTGTTTCCAGATTCAGGAACATCTAAATTGCAGGCTCAACACATTGCTCGTGTTGTAATGCCGCTTATACATTTCTCTCATTCATTAATTTCACGTTTGTAGTACTGGATGTTAGTTTCTTAAGTTTCTCAGCAAGCACACTACTAGAAATATAACTTCATTTATACGGTCCCCTGCTCCAACTGCAGCGGGAGGTTGATCTCGAAATTTCGTAAGAACATCATCACGAAATGCCTGGCATCTTTCCTGTAGCCTTTGCAAATTAAATGTTTTCAGATCTGCGCAGCTCTCAGTAGGCTGAAATAAAAAATGTGGGTACGTCCTTATTGACCCTTTCTACACATTCTCTCTGTGTTATCTTTTTAATCAAGGAAATTTGTCTCTAAATGTCGAGTGGCATTAAACAATAAACGGGTCAAATAATTCGTAAATCATCTCTTTCGCTGCTAATATCCCACCAATCACCCACTGAAGAGAGACGTCCCCTGATTTACTTACAGCAAAGCTTGGAAGAAACGCTGTGCCCGTGAGTGTGTTGCCACCCCTCCATCCGTTCCTAACACCCAATACTTTATGCAAATGTCTTTGATCAGATACCCAAGGTCGCAACCAAAGGTGGGGGAAGGGTGGGGGTGTGTGTCCAGGGAGTCCGGACTCACACTACCACCTAAATGAAATTACACACGATCGAGCTGCCGTGTAGTGAAATTGAAAGCTGTCTTGATTTTGAATCATACGACGATATTATCAAGTCTGACAATATATTTATACTATCTTTACATTCATGATACTATCGGTTATCATCCACCTCCGTTTTAACTAAGACAATTGTTAGTTGTGTTTGGGCTTAGTTTTTTTGTTAGTCTGTCAGATTCTCATTTACAGTTGAATTTAATGTAAATGCTAACTTTTATTGTTTTGTGCTGTGTGCTTTTGTACCAGTTTCTAATTACAGATAATTTTGTAACAAGAAGAAAGAGGAAAATTGATTTTATTTCATCCACTAGCGTTATGGTACATTAAAAATATTTACGCAGTACTGTAATACATTATTTACCTACCTACAGTACTGTAATGTTAGCACTGGATTCGTGGAGGCTGGCAGAATTTTGGGCTTCCAGTATTTCAGTATCTCACAAAGGGGCAGAGCGGTAAATACATTTACAAATAACATTAAAGTAAAATTAGGACATAAAAATACTCAGGTATTTGCCTGTGTCACCCGAAGATCGCGTTGATCGACATAAATATCGCTCAAACGGCGGTGCTAGCATTTCTTTAAAAAATTTGCTCAATATTCTATCGTTAGTAGATAAAATTGCTAAATATAGCCCAGTCTGGTCACCCAGGTGATACACAATTATGTAAACCCGATCCATTACGGAAATATGGTCAGGGCTTTGTGCAGAGCGGAAGGGATATGCTATGGCAGCACGTTCTGTAGTTCGATCGTATCTAAAAGATTTTTTTCGGCGGGCTGCTTGAGTTCCTGCGAGTCGAGCCCGCACTTCAACTCTCCCTCTCCCTACGTAAAATTCGTAGAAGTTTGACATTTTCTGTTTGCTACTCCATAATGTACTTTGGACTTTCTTGAACATTTTGGTATCTAATACATTAAAATTGGGCAATTGTGAGACCTTCAAATAACATTTTGAATGTTCACGTGTGACTGTCAAATTTCGTGGCTACGCATATACTACCACAGTTCAGCAGTCATATCTTGGGAACTACATTTCTTGTGTGTAGGACGTGTCAAGAAAAGGATGGGAACTCGTCTGTGTAACCTAAAAACCAAGCTGGGTAACACAAAATTTTCTGATGGCAAGACAATAAAATGTGCTGGAAGACTAACGGACGAAGTAACTGATGAATTACAGGAATATTACGGGAAGGCCATTGGAGATAACTGTGACAATTTAGAGAAGATGAAAAGAGCTGTGTGGAGCACTTTCTTTCATCGAATGTCAACCGATGAAAAGCCATGTCAAGCTTTGTGCCCACCTCCATCAAACACCTGGCGTAAATATACGCAAGCTGAATTTTCTGGCACCCTCCATGAATTTACACATAAACATTGTCTTCCTTTGGCAGTAATGGAGGCAATCAAACCTATTTACAGAGATTTGGCAAATCCTGAGCTACTAAAGAAGTGTTTACATGGGAAGATCCAGAATGTGAATGAGTTCTTCAATAATGTTGTGTGGCGCCATGTGCCTAAAAATGTATTTGTTGGTCTTATCAATCTAAACTTAACAATGTCTGATGCTGTAATAACTTTTAATGGTTGGAACTATGAAAGACTTACGGCTCTGGAGAAGTTAGGGGTAAGATTTGGACAGAACACAGCTAGAGGACTGCGGGAACTGGATGTTCTTCGTGTACGTGAAACAGAGTTAGCTGCTCAGCAAATGACAAAAGAAGCAAGAAAGGAAAGGAGGCGGCAAGCACTGGGCTGTTGTGACACTGAAGAAGACACAGACCGTGGGCCAGGGCAATTCTAGTGCGTAAAAGAGGCAGAAATTTAAGTCTGGATAAGAATTTGTAAGGAAAAAAGGTTTAAACCTCAATATCTCTTAACTATTTTTTTTACAATAAATGACCCGTTTTCTATAAACGTTCTGATGGCAGAGACATTAAATTTTTACAGCATGCCAAGAGTGAGAGTCAACACATATGGAACTAAAATAATTAAAATATCCTGAGTTGCTTTGTTTGTATGTCCATTTATTTACAAAATTCTGTCAAGAAATTGAGTGTTTGAATAAAAAGATAACATGCCCCACAATACAGTTTTAGTGATAATTCTAATGCAGTGTATCTAGAAAGGTGCATCCAATAATTATGGAAAATTGTAAGTTGGTGTCTTAAAAAGATTCCATCATAATGGGTAATTAAATTCGATAATTTAACATTGGTGGCTTAGGACATACGCTGAGCTAGCAATCCCTGGATTCAGAGGCTAGGTGGTTTGAATCCATCCGCCGATAACCTTGAAAATGGTTTTCAATGGCTCATTTTCAATGTAGGCAAATACCGGGGTTTTTGTGTTACTATAGGCCACAGCCATTCCTTCCGACTACCTTTCTTTTCTGACAGATTCCAAATCCCTTGAATGTGCAGCCCTTCTACGGAAATGAAATGAGCTCCATCACCAAGGCATCTGTTCGGAGACTCCCGCCACTAAAAGCCATATGATACATAAACAAAAATCCAAATTGTTATCGTTTAGACCCTTGCATTTGTCTGCAGGGACACTCATTCTTACATGTCAAGAAGTGACATACTTAAATGAAGAAATTTGGGAAAGTCTAAGGTTGAATAATTCCAGGTACAGCCTTTGCATTTTCGCCACCAAAAATCCAGACTGAAAAAAAGTGTAAAATAACCTTGGAGAGTGAAAGGACATTGTAGCGTGACTGTTGCTGAGTGGTTTGCTAAAATACAGCACTCCTAAGTAACGAGATTATATCTCCGCTTGGTGAAAACTCTGATCTCATTTTCGGATAAAATGGTTTATCGTTCGTTACGGAAATTTAAGAATAAATGAAAAACCTGAATCTTTTCTACCTCCTTTTAAAAAAATTGCTCCCTCCTCTCTTTTAACAAAAGCCTGGTTACGTACTCGAGATACCTGAGTATTTTTAACGCTTTCGCGCGTAGTTGCGTGAATAGAGTAACAGGTTTGTAAACGTGAAGATGCTGATTTGAATTTCGGTACAAGCAAATTTGTTTTAATTAATTAAAACTCCATTTTTATTAACAACCGAAAGTATTATTTGACAAATAATTTTCATAAAAGTGAAATCTTTTTATTTTTATTTATCGGTCTTATGAATGTAAATTAATTCGATACAGATATGAGAAATGCATTTTTGTTAAATGGAAAAAATTATACGCCTCAGTAGTAATGTTCAATCTCTAGAAGTCAATTTTCTGTCTTCGAATAATTTATAAAGTTTTAGTGTATTGTGAATATATGCATTTTTGTGCAAATAGTAATTAAAAATAAGAAGATGCTACCATTATTAAAAATTAATTCAATATTTTAATTAACATTTCCGTGTATTACTAAATGTGGAATTTACATAAAAGTAAGAAAATTGCTAATATCAGCAATAACCTAGCGACATTCCGATTGCAGTTCTTCTAAGGTATGCATTCATCTTGCAAGGAGTATTGCTATCTTTGATGTCAAACGTATCAATATTATACTCTTTAGTAAATAGCTGGCTTCTGGAACTTTCGGAGCCTAGCGCGCCTTTTCTGTGAGGGACAATTGTCCTGCCTTATAATGACAACAATGCCCCAGCGCCTTGATTGTTGAGCTTCCGTACCGTACAAATCGCGCACCGAACGCCGGCGATAACTAATGTGCAGAATTTAGTGGGAAGTGTAATTAATAATTAAGTGTTACATCGGTTTGCAGAAAGGCGCCTGGAATTAAGACATTTGAGGTTGATGCAGCGTCGTGTTTGAGAATCAGTAACTGTTGTAGGGAAACATATTGTTAGTAGAACGTAAATGAAGTGTGTTCCGGGATCAGTGATTACCTGTTTAATTAGTGTGGAGAGGCAACGGAGCAATGGTTACAACAGTGTGAATGTGAAACGAACATAACTGTCAAACGAGACTGGTTTTGGGTAGACATTGGTAGGGAAGTGTGTTACGTGCAAAAGGAACAATTAACCAAAGTAATTGTGGTGTCGTAAGCACAGCAGGCAGCGCCACGAGCGTCGATAAGTCGACAACCGACTCCAAAGACGACAATAGCCCAGCGATTGCCGCCCCAAGAAGTCGCAGTGGTAGTCCCGCCAGAGAAGTGATATGCGATGGCGCCACAGCAGAGAGGGCAGTTCCTAGTCTTCTCGACTAGCGTGCTCTATCGTCTTCCTCTAGCGAGTCCACAGCAGCGCGTCTTCAGTGAACGTTCTAGTGGGAAAAGAACTGTTTAGTATCTAGTCTTAGCTTCTGGAATAGTAGTTGAGCTTCAGGATCTACCGACCGAACCGATTTGTACAAAGTTGAGTATTCGTCAATAAATGTGTATTCTAATCACGTGTTTCCCTCAGCGCACTGTAGTTCTATCAGAAGTGCGATACAACCACAGAAGACTTTACTCATCTCCATCGTCAGCTATTTATAGTGCGCTGAGGGAAACAATATGAGAGAACACTGAAACACTAATAAGAATTGGTGACAAGAACAAACACATTTATTGATATCAGGCAGCAGATATTGAAGTTCAGCTACTATTCCAGAAGTTAAGGCTGGATATTAGATGGGCTGGTGTGTACTCGCTAGAAGCAGACGATACGGCACGGCGTATACAAACAGAAGGCGGTCTTCTCGGCGCCAGCGCATGTAACTTCTCTGGCGGCGCCACCGCTGCAACTTCTTGGTCCAACAATCGCTGGGCTATATGTCGTCTCTGGAATTAGTTGACCTACGACCTGGACAGCAAGCTACACCGCGATGCAGAGCGCCTCTCTTGAAGAGTCTGCCACTTGAGTGTGCTAAACATCTCCGTAACGCTATCACGGTTATAAAATAACCCCGTGACGAAACGAGCCGCTCTTCTTTGGATCTTCTCTATCTCCTCCGTCAACTTCATCTGGTACGGATCCCACATTGATGAGCAAAACTCAAGTATAGGTCAAACGAGTGTTTTGTAAGCCACCTCCTATGTTGACGGACTACATTTTCTAAGGACTCTTCCAATGAATCTCAACCTGGTACCCGCCTTACCAACAATTAATTTTATATGATCGTTCCACTTCAAATCTCAGATATTTTACAGAAGTAACTGTTAGCAGTGTTTGTTCCGCTATCATATAATCATACAACAGAGGATCCTTCTTTTCTATGTATTCGCAATACATTACATTTGTCTATGTTAAGGGTCAGTTGCCACTCCCTGCACCAGCTGCCTATCCGCTGCAGATCTTCCTGCATTTCGCTACAATTTTCTAATGCTGCAACTTCTCTGTATACTACAGCATCATCCGCGAAAAGCCGCATGGAACTTTCGACACTATCTACTATTAGCCACTTGTTCAATTTATTTACGCAATGAAGCGTGGTCTCTATGTAAAGCTCTCACACCTGAATCCGGTAGCTGCAGAAACATAAACTTGAAAAGACAAAAATGGAGAGAAGGCTGAGGTGTTTTACAACCTAGGAGCAGCTAGGTTAAGCGACCAAAAATATTTTGCTGCAAGATGGTGAGAATACCGGAAGTCCGGTCAATAGCCATTATATCCTCTTTTTTTTAAGACGGTCGTAACAGTGTATTATAATACAGGGAATAAGTATTTCAATAACTGGATGTAAAGTATATGCAAAATTTTAACTCTAAGGTTAGCAAATACCCAAAACAACTCTAACTGAAGACCCGACTGGATTTAGGTCCAGACGATCAAGAACGGATGATATTGATGAATGAAAAATGAATTAAATCGGGAATCCTGGCAAAATAACTCCAAAATCCAATCATTTCAAGCAATACGAAAGACTTTGCACTTTACGTCACGAATACTAACTGTAAACCGTTGAATGGATCTACGCTTACATGTAATTATTAGCTTGAAATGTTTTGATGGTTATGTTCTTCTGAAATACTAACTTGTCAATTTCCTTCACTGTTCTTATTTTATCCGAGCTCGTGTGCAAATGACGCCATCAGAGAGGAGACGTTAAGTTTGCCTTCTTTTTTAATTAAATAAACATGTGTATGCTTCATCAGGCTGAGATGGAGACACTCAGTTTCAATCCGTGGAGCCTGAAGACAGAGATTTCACTCCGAAATAGGCGCAGATTAAATTTAAAAAACGAATACAGATTGTTGATGGACAGCCACTAATAAAATTCATCATATTACACATTTTTGAACAGTTCGCAGGTCATAGTCTAGTTATTAGCGTCACTGCCTCTAGATAACGGGGTCCTGGGTTGGATTCCCAGCGGAGTAGATGATTTTCGTCGATCGGGGACTGGGTATTCGTTTTGTCCTCAGAATTTCATTCCATCTTTATCGACACGCAAGTCGCCGAAGTGGCGTCATAAAGAAAGACTTACATCAGGCGGTTGAATAACGTTACCAAACGATCATTACACTTCATTTTTTTCCGAATGATGCAACTGTGGCTTTTGTAAAATTGCTTCCAAATATTGCACAAGAGAGGTTAAGTGGATGTCATTTGAAGAAATACGAAATTATTCCAAAAGAAAACGCAAAGAGATTCACAAAACCAGTATACAGGACAAACAGTAAAATTTTTTTTTCAGTCCATCGTGTATTTAATGCAAGGGGGGGGGGGGGGGAGGATTATTGATCGCTTATTGACGAACACAACGTAAAGGGAGTGGCCTGAACTTTATGTAAATCATAATCCATGTGACACATTCCTAGAAAATTTGTTGTCCGTAAATAGCAACGAAACTCACCGATGCTTCACCTCAAATCAGCAAAGATATCTGAAAGGTATATGTGACGGTAGTATCTGTTCCCGAAAGAACAGTTACCGTAGATGACCATGCAGCTTTGCTAGAAATGAAATGATAATTAAATGGACCATGTAAGCAGGAGATCCCAGGTTCGAGTCCCGGTCGGGGCACACGTGTCCCCAATGAAGTACATCAACGCCTGTTTGCAGCTAGGGTGTCCATTTAATTATCAGTTCATACCTGAAAGGTGTTTGCAGCGATTTTTCTAGGTGCACAGCAGCACAGTACCTGAGCGGCTACTAAACATTATCGATTGTAATAAATACCTAATATGTAAGATAGTCTTCGTGATTTTCGTCACGAAGAACAATATAAATATATGGCCGACATTTTTACGTCATCTCACTAAAACAGTCAGCAATGATTTTACTTTTTACTCTGGGAGTGACTTCAGTGTTGTATACCAACTATTCGCTAGACAAATCACCAGTAACACGGCAGCTAAAAATATTTTGTTGCGCTATGTGCTGCATGTTGAAATCCCTACTCAGAGTATTAAAGACATAAAATGTTGATCACTTTAAACATACCTGTTCACCTAGGAAACTAACAAAAATACTTTTTCTTTCTTTAACGCTTCACCAGGGAGACAAAATCGCAGGGGATGTGGAGGTAAGTACACGGAATTTAGTTACTAGAGCACCTTATTTCTCTACAGTCAGCTTTTCTAAAAACCGTCAATGCCCCGTCCGGCACAAAAAAAGAAGAAAACCCAAACCACTTGACTCACTCTGAACAGAGACGCAGAGATTCGCATATTGGCCAATAAAACAATTTGCAATTAGTTGGATCCCTTTAGCTGTTTGCTAAACACTCGAGAACGGCGATTTTACACAAGTTGACGCTCTTGCATATCCTAAGGTGACACGTGGTGTGCGAAACAGTTCTGTATTTCTGTTGGTTTTGGTTTACGTTGGTTTTGGTTTCCTACAGATTCAATGATTGATACATATTTAATAATTTGATAAATATACGTTGAATTATTTTTATTGTCATGAGAAGTTGAGGCAAAAAACATTTTATTATTCAAAAAAAGAAATTATTGCATGTTGGTTGCAAATTCGTTTACCGTAGGCAAATGTGATTAAACACGTAATATTGTTTATAACAGCCTCACAGCACCTGTGTTCCCATGTGAAAATAAATAATACAAATAATTTTGAGAAATCTGTGACAGTCACAAGTACCAGAAGGAAATAGATACATCAGTGACCTATACTGATCAAAACGACCACAAATACTGTTCGATTATCTGCTTATGAAAATAGTATCTAACAAACGACCCAGGTGTGTTGGAAAGCAGATTGCTGCATCTCCTACTGAATGAAATGTTCGTAACTTTCGTGCAGGTGATCCGTTCTACGTTATAATTTCATCATGAATATGATTTATGGAAAGTGTAAATAACTAAGCGGTGACCAATATTTACAATGTACCCCGCTTGATTGATGGACTATTGGGAATTTCCAAGGTCTCCTTATACAGGGCACTGCGGACTTACAGTAGCGGTCGCGGCCAATAGATGGCAGCACAGGATAAGCGGCGAGACAGCTGCCTTCGTAGCCGACGATCAGCGATCCCTGCGTTCAGTTTTTTTGTGTGAGAGCCCATTCACCTTCGCACTGTTTTGTGCATTTCTGCTAGTGCAGTCTGAAGCTTTTAAGTGCGACGATGACAGCTTTGAAAAAGGACAGTGTTCATTACTCCATCATATAAATCAGTTAGGTCACCGTATTTAGCCTATAACAACAACTTAGATAAACTGGGCATTCCTTCCCACAAAACTGTAACTACATATAAACAAATACACCTATATTTACTTTAAGCTCCCATATTATTCGTGTGGGACATATTGTCCCAGAACTACATGAAAATTAGTTCAGTTAGTTCTTTTACTGTTTGTAGCTAATAACAAACACTCACTTGTCAGATAAATTGGGCATTCTTCCCACAAAACATAGTTGCTATATAAAAAAAATACACATGTACATACATAGGCTTCCATTATTTTGCGTGGGGCATATTAAAAAATGGTTCAAATGGCTCTGAGCACTATGGGACTCAACTGCTGTGGTCATTAGTCCCCTAGAACTTAGAACTACTTAAACCTAACTAACCTAAGGATATCACACACATCCATGCCCGAGGCAGGATTCGAACCTGCGACCGTAGCAGTCGCACGGTTCCGGACTGCGCGAGACCACCGCGGCCGGCTGGGGGCATATTAACTCAGAACTAAATGAAAATTAGTTCCCATCCCTCAGTTGTTACCATTGTCTTCGGGATGTTTCCCTTGGTTGCAGGGATCGATGACCAACAGTTTGATCCCTTCCCCCCTTTCTTAACCAGCCTTGGTTGTAAGTCAACTGCTGAATCTGGAATTTCCCTTCCAGATGTTTCTAGTTTTGTCTCTCACGCCACACCATCAGCTCGTCTGATATTTGGCTGAAAAGACAATGAGTTTAGACCCTTCAATAGCAGACCACCCTATCTTTATGGGTGGATTACATAAAACTATCAGTTGCGTAAATAAAACACTTTACGTAAGGACTGGAATAGTTTCTCGCGGTCGTGGCCTATTCCTTCCCCTAAAATATGGTCATGGAATTAACACCGGCTTAAGAATCGTGGACTTACAGAACTAACTTACCTTAGGTGAATAGTGAATGGGAACTAACCGCAAGGAGGACACGATCAAACTAAGAACTTTCAGATAGGCAGATTAACGCTGGAAAATCGGGATCATTAGTCTCGAGAAATTTGTATGCTACGGTTTGAGGTGGCTTAAAGTCGACGAAACGCTGTTCTAAAGTTGTTACAATGTGTATAAATGATGAAAGTTGCTCAACGATTACATAAATGGGCTGACGTACCTACTTGTGTTTCCAGGTCTAGTTCTCAGAAAATCAGGGCAGGTTGTTTACAAAAATTGGCGAATTAAGGACCTAAAAGACGGGACAAAAGAACGTAAATTTCCAACCATTAAGTAATTATTTCCTTATAACAGATTACGTATAAGGCTGGTGGACAGGAACATTTGCAGTTAAAGGTACAGCTCTGTGCATCGGTAGTGTCAACTACAGGTAATAACAAATTTCCGACTCGCTTCAGCATAAGGCGCGTACTCATTGGCGCGACGGGAGGAGTCGCGGCCTATGAATGGGCAAGAGTGATTTTAAGGCTGGCGTTGAATCACTGTTCAGGAAGTAGAGGCGTGATGGTAATAACCCAACAATAGAAGCCGTGCGGCTGAGTGTTTTCGAAAAGTACACTTTGGGCATTCGCTGTAGTGTTTCAGTTTAGCGGATGATCGTGACCACCTGGTGCACCGTATTCTAACTTTTTTGCTTACTGTCATCGACGCGTTCAGAAGCTCATTTCTGTATTTTCATGTACTGTACCATTTTTTAAGTGAATACGCTCTGTAGTTCTTATTCTCAGCAGAGCCCAAAAGTCGGGACATTTGTGTCGGGCCTAACGCTTACGTGAGTCGGGTCGTGACGCCTATCAAAATCGGGACATTCCGCGAAAATCGGGGCATCTGGCAACACTAAACGCAGCCCGCCTGTGTGCCGATGGATTTTCGACAGAATGCAAAGAATCCTAGATTTTGAAGCTCAAAGCAGTCGCTTTCCCTCATTAAATAATTGGAATACTGGGAAGCGTATTAAGCAAACGAATGTTCTTCCTTATCACCCAAACATGTTTCAGCACCTTTGTGCCATCAGTGAGTCGTTTACTCATGCCTGTGATGCTCGTGTACTTTTCACGTAATTATTATTGTTACAAGAATTAGGCCTAAAACATTTTACCTTATTCTGTAGTTTACTAAGAACGTAATAAACCCAGAGACATAAAATGTTTTAAGGCCAAAAATGTTCAAATATGTGTAAATTCTTAAGGGACCAAACTGTTGTGGTCATCGCTCCCTAGACTTACAACTACTTACACTAACTTATGCTAAGATTAACATACACACACACACGTACGTCCGAGGGAGGAGTCGAACCTCCGGCGGGAGCTGCCGCGCCGTTTTAAGACCAAATTTTTGTTACAGAGTTATTACTTAAAACATGTTTGTATTTCATAGACCTGATTAAAAGTACCCATTGATGTTACAAAGATATTGAAACATATTTTGTCATTAAAAAATTACAATTATTTGCATTATAGAAGGGTCCGAATCGGCATTATAATATAACGATTTTAGGGAAGAAAACTATGACACAAAATGATCCTTATGAAGCTTGCACGTATATTTTATCATGCAACCAGTATGTTAGGGAAACAATCCTCCTTTTCTAGTCTGTGTGGCTGTTCAGCGTATTTCTAACATTGCTTAGTAAAAACAAAACCCATAGAAAACATTCTCAGAAGATGTAACATAAACACGAAAAATTGTAGACGAGAGTTTACTGTACACAGTTTTACACGATAATAGATTTGTATGTAGAACCTTATTACAAATTAAAGACCTCTGCCGCGTTTTTCTGTCTGCATGTGATGGCTAATCTGAAGAACTACTGTTGGGATTTTGATACGGTTTTCGCTAATAGACAAACTGATTCACGGGGAAGGTTTGTATAAGTGTTACCAGCATTGTGTAAAATCCGACATTCTATAGAATGCCTAGGTAATGTATAGAATGACTAAAATCGAACGTCAAAGTATGAAAAGACTGATACTTTATACATTGTCTAGGCGCTGCAGTCTGGAACCGCGAGACCGCTACGGTCGCAGGTTCGAATCCTGCCACTCGCATGGATGTGTGTGATGTCCTTAGGTTAGTTAGGTTTAACTAGTTCCAAGTTCTAGAGGACTAATGACCTCAGAAGTTGAGTCCCATAGTGATCAGAGACATTTTTTTATACATTGTCTAGGCGTTGTATACCTCGCCGGCTTGTCTGCTGGCAAAGTACATAATACGCCTAATTCCGCCATTTTTTCCCGCCACCAGTGTTTGTAGTGGCGTTCGGGCCTTTGTTTAATGTTACAAAGACAGCGCATTGTTGTGCAACATTAACCATCACAACACGGACATCGCCACAACAGTTCTCCAACGTATAGTATCCGGTTGAAATTCCACAGCTGCTCTCCCGCAATACTTTCCCATTGTTCTTGTACATGATGGGGCAAATAAAAATAGTCCCGGCGAGTGGACATGACGACGTGAAAGTGTGCGTTAACGGAGGAGCAAAAGACCTGCAGTCACATCCAACAGAAAGAAGCAACTGCTCATACAACCGGCAGAACCTTGGAGCATATTTACACAATCTTCACGCCTGACAGAGGACAGAGTTGTTAGCAGAGGTCAGTCAGGTCGCGCTCCTAGATGGCCACCCAAGTTATCTGATCTATCAATGTGCGATTACTTTGAGTGGGGAGCCCTCAAGTCTAAAGTGTATCTCAACAACCCTCATTGTCTACAATAACTGCAGCAAACCATTCCGTGTGAGATGGCAGCAATTCCGGCCGTCCATCTTCGATCCGCCTTCAGCAACTTGTTGACGAGGGCCGAAAAGTGTCAAGAGATGAATGCTGGTGACGTTCAGCGCATACTATTCTTGTATCCCGCCTGGAAGGTGGCGCGTGGGTCTGCTCTTGTAATTTAAATGGTAGGCCAAATGTGGGAAGCTAGGAGGAGCAGGTGAGATAGAAATACGTCGGTGCTGCAGTAAAGCAAAAGATGTTTACTCTAGGTAAGACAGTAAATAAATGGATACATAACTTCGTACTGAGGAGCACGTAGGTGCGAAACCGGATGTATCAAAGCTAACAGAAGCTACACGGGCAAAATCTGTATCGCCCACCATGAAAATGAAACAATGTTGGTCGGTCGTCTGCTCTTGATCAAATGGGCTGAATCTGGAGCAGCACTCGTAGAGGAGCACAGCACCGGCTAGAGGGCGTTGTCGTCGGTTTGGATCGTACGCTCTCGTAGTGCCAACCTAAGAACTTGTACCTACGCCGTGGCATCGTAGCTATCGATACCACAGCTATAGTCAGGTTAGTACTGTATTTCCTTTACTGTGCTGTGTTTCTTAGTATTCTGGAACCCTGTTATCCGAGCCACTTTTTTTGCCTTACCATGTATCAACATGTCGGAAGGGAGTGCAGTACCAAGGCAGGAATCACATCATGCTGACATGCAACGATAGTTCTGCGATGAATTATCTCAAGTAACAGCCAGTGGTGTTGAAAGTCTGTATTTTCCCAATCGAAACGAATTACCGAAAGTTAGTCAACGATGTGAAAAAGGCTTAGACGATCATGAACTACGGGACTGCAGGTTTCTGAAACGCTATGACGTAATGACGGTTGGGAATGAGACTAAGTTGATCTATCCCGTTAAAGAAGGTACGACTGCTATTCAATTTTACGTCGCGGACTCCAATTCACCTGACATAATGCATTAGGCCCATTTAGCTATTGGTCATGTAGGCCGAGAAAGGATACTGGAAGAGCTTTCACTTAAGTATAAGCTATGCATTGGACTTTACATTCATTTTTATGAGCCTTGAGCCTTGCCTGAAAAAGCAGAAAGGTGTTGAAGAAGGTGTTGTAGTCGAGCCATTTTTTTTCTGAATTCAGTTCCCGTTGTCAGGTCGATCTCATTGATTCTCAGTTCCCCCCTGATAGTGTGTACAAGTTTATAAAGGTCTGTAGTTCTCTGGGCTCTGAAATCAAAAACAGCGGAAGAAGTCTGTAACCTCATCACCCTGTTTACGTTGCTTGGTGCTCAGCGGCAGGGAATTTGCAAACAATACGGTAAGTGTGGTGAGGAGTACTGGCCCACCTTGAAGATCGTCTCTGGTAAGCCGCGTCACTCACAAAGTCAGGGGAGTGTCGAAAGAGCAAATCAGGACACTGAAAATATGCTACATGCTTGGATGAAAGATGAAAAAACTAGCTGCTGGAATGACGGACTGCGGTTCGTCTAACTTACGAAAAACAGAGCTAGTCATTCTGGGATTGACAGATCACCATACGACGCTCTGCTCAGCTGCAAAGTTAGAGTAGGTCTCTCTACGTCGTCCCTGCCTGACGACTTTTTACAAGACGTAGAGACTGGGGGACAGCTGGAAAAATAATAGAGACGGCACAAATAACACAACAGCAGAAATAAAGACGAGATGAATCAATGCAAGGCTTCTGCAGAAGAGATAGGTGAGAATGCATTCCATGCTGGAGGAAACCAAAACAATGATGAAGCCACGGTTATCAAAGAGCCTTCCATTTCTTTGATTACCGAAAATCTTTACTTTTCTTATATCAGTTGCGTCTACCAGCGACGCTCATACACGTCAAAAGTTTGGCAGAAACTTTCATGCCATCTGTTAACATTCTCCTAAAGATGTTGACGGCGACGAAGTAGAAGGTTATGGTGTTAGCATTTTGTGCAGTGTTCGCTTAAGTATTGAGAAAGCTGACGAAACTAAGGGAATCGAAGCTGGAACTTGAAATTTAGTCCAAAAAATAAGGGATTCTGACAAAAAATTCCTCCTGTGCCCCACTGTGCGAGTTCCCATTCCAGACGTCGACAAAGGGCGGGGTGACTCAAGCAACCTGTTGTCAGTTGTTATGAACGTGACGGAAGATGGCTTTTACCGACTTGCAACTGCAAAAGGAATCTTAAAGCAACTTTGTGCAAGATAAGAATCCGTCGTATGTCCATAGAAATTAATGAGGACTGAAGACGTTCCTGACCAAGAAAATCTTCTCCGATCTGCAGCAACTCCTCAGTCGACAGGAAGCGGCCAAGGATTCGTCAGGTGTATGTGCAACCCGAAATGGCAAAATATGAGGGGTCTTTGTGTCAAAAAGAAAATTAAGAGCAATTCAAAATGTCTCTCTAGCATTCATGCTGTAACAAGTAGGACATTCCAGATAGTGTTTTAGTGGCAACAATATTCTGTTCACATTCTTCTTTGTCATGAAATGTACGAGCTGCGACAGTAAACTAATGAGACTGATGTAAAAAAAAATGTTGCTTACCGTTTTAGTCAAGTTTAGTGTTGTCTCCTTCAATGTAGTTCCCTTCTGATCGCACACACTTTTTCCAGCGCTTCTGCCATTGATGGTAACATTTCTGGAACTCTTCTTCTGCAATATCCTCCAAAGACCCTCGTCACAGCTTTTTGAACATTTTATGTTTCTGAAAAAGAGGTCCCTTGACCGCCGTTTTGATTCTTGGAAACAGGAAAAAGACGCTCGGAGCGATATCTGGTGAATACGATGGTTGTGGTAGTACTGAAATTTGTTTTGAGGTTAAAAATTGCTGTACTGACATACCAGTATGGGATGGCGCATTATCGTGATGCAGAATCCAACTATCGGCAATGTTGTCACGGACACGATGAACTCTCTTACGAAGTCTTTCTAAAATTTCTTTGTAGTAATATTGGTTAACTTTGTCTAGGAGGCACCCACTCTTTATGAACAGTTCTCTTGGAATCAAAGAAGCGTACAAGCATGCACTTCACTTTTGACTTTGACAAGCGAGATCTTTTTGGTCTGGGTGATCCCTTTGAGCACCATTAAAAACTTTGGGGTTTTCCCTCAGGATCGTACTGAAAAAAAAAAAAACAACTTTCATCACCAGTGATAACACGCTCAACAATTCTGGATTGATTTCCGTTTGCTCTAACAGATCGGCTGCCACATTTTTCCGTGTTTTTCGCTGTTGTGGTGTGAGATTTTTGGGGACCATTTTTGCACAATTCTTTCTCATACCAAGATCTTCAGTTATTATTAGACGAATCGTTTCTCGATTGATGTTCAGTTATTCTACAATCATTTTCACAGATAATCTTCGGTCAGATCGTACGAGTTCACACATATTGGCCAAGCTGACATCTCTCCCTGAGGTTGATGTCTTCCATTGCGGTCTTGATCTTCAATATTCATTCTGCCGTCACTAAACATTTTATGCCAACGAAAACCCTGAGCTCTTGACATAACCACTTCTCCAAAAGCCTTCTGAAGCTTACCGTAAGTTGTCGTCGTGTTTTCACCCAATTTAATGCAAAAAGAAATGGCATACCATTCCATTTCCCTGACGAGAGACACAAACACGTGTTAACTTATTACACCACAACTACACAACTGAGCAGCTGCATCGATGTGCCACTTGGACTAGAAGCAGCTTATAGACCAAGGTCAAAGATATTGTGCCTACACAAGCCTGCAAGGTTGCCACATCTTGCAAAGAAAATAAGTCTCATTACTTTATTGTCGCACCTTGTATGTACAAGGTCAGATTGCCAAAATGTAAAATTTTTTGTGAAGAAGAAAAGCGAGTCCTTGCTGCAACAAATACTTTAATCTCAATTCTTCCTTCATTGTTTTCTGGTACATATATCCAGTTCTTTATCTCGTAGCTTTGTTCTTTCAGTTTCAAATCCGTTTTCATTAATAAAGGCTTCTCATCTTGTGCCATTTAATACTTTTTACTTTGAGTAAATGGTGCTGGGCATTCTGTATAATGCCTAGGAATTGTATAAAATTCCTAAGAAAAGTACATAACACTTTCACAAAAAATTTAATTTTTTTAGTTTGCATAAAGCCATCAGGCATTCTATAGAATACCAGGATTTCACACAATGCCGGTAAGATATACAGTTTAGTACCGCCACGCCACACCGATTGTGCAGACGAGGATATTTAATGCTACCCGCTTGAAATCGGGGCATGTCGCTAGTTAAGAAAAAAATTTCATCATTACTTTGTTTCTCCATCACAGCAAAAGAGGATTTCAATCTAGTAATTATCAAGAAGAAAGTCTAAGTTCACTGTGGTACCTCGTTTCTGCTTTTATTCAAGAGTTAACTCTGCGCTTAAAAGGAGATGGTTACTTTTCTGTCTCAAGTATAACGATTATGATGTTCTTAACTGGTGGGATATAAAAGGTTTACATACATGCTTCGAGCCAAATCCTCTTCTTTAGATAAAGAGGCCACAGGCAGATAATATGGGTAAATGGGAAGTGCAAGTCAGCAGTTTAACTTCTGTCCCACGGCCACGCAGATGAAATGACTTGTCGTTAATCTCAACAGCTTATTTGTCTACCCAGGATGGCGTCATCTGCAGTTTCAAAGCCACACGTGGTCCAGGCAGCAGTGCCACGCCTTCAACGCTGGCGACTGTTCCTGGGTTACATAGGTCAATGTCTCAAACACTGTATAAAGTTCGATTCACTCTTTACGGATCGGAACGTCAAAACATTCCACAATGCATTTGAAATAGAGAGAGGCATTCACACAGGCCATTAATGGAACAGAACGAGACGCGATCGTGAAAGTTTCTCGGGAAGAAAGTTTCGATGTTGACGTTGATGGGGTGGAAAGGGGGTGGGGCGGGGAGGGGGGGGGGGGGGGCACGTCGTTTGCTAACATCGGAAGTTAACTTATTTCAGGCGTGTTCACATGTCGTAGTAGTGGGTTTTGTGATTTTGTGTCTTCTTACTCTTCATTTTATTGCTTGCTTTATTTTCGTGATGCACATTTTTCTTATGAAATGATTTAGGATTTACAAAACCTAGAGGAAGAAAACGCTCAGACTGTGCCTGAATAAGGACATACATTGATGAAACAAATTTCGCTGAATAATTTTTTTTTTTCAAATTGGAATAATTAACCCTAATAAAGAAATTGTTATGTTACTTACAAGGAGAAAAAGGAAAAGACGGTGGATAAGGTGAAAATGTTTTCTGTATTGTTTGTGCGGTGATGATCAAATATAAAACGGAGTGATTCTTTGTAAACTTTGCTTTATTGAATGTTCCTGACTTTGCTACGGATTTTCCCATCAACTCTTTGATGCCATCCTCCAAAGAAGAAGAGGGACGTCAGAAAGGTATCTTCCCCAACCCTGTATTGAGCCTCCTCAACATTTCTACATATTTGGTACCATTTTCATGACGAACTGGGCTACTCGCTGCGCAACAGACTTGTATGCTTCTTGCTCGCACATGGTGACCTGAATCGAGCGGTAATGTCACACAACTGCGCCGTCACAGGGATATTCCATACATACCCAACAGCATCCCGTCAAAATCGCGCCCATTTCCGTCCACTATCACATCTGTCAGATTTAAATTATAGTTCATATTTGATACGCCCTCGTTTGTACATACGGGATGTAACGGGTATAAGTGCAGATATTTTTATACGTTGTACCTTAATATGTACAGACATCTGTATGTTGGTTGTTTCTACACCGTGTCGAACTGTCTTCCCACAAATATGTCACAAACTTTGCGATCTGATTTCTGCACCACTTATTGGACTACACCTGTCAGTATAGTTTACCGCACAAACGTTGTCAAGAACATCCCTTATGAAATTTGCTTTAAAGTACAAAAATAAAAAAATGGCTCTGAGCACTATGGGACTCAACTGCTGTGGTCATTAGTCCCCTAGAACTTAGAACTACTTAAACCTAAGGACATCACACACATCCATGCCCGAGGCAAGATTCGAACCTGCGACCGTAGCAGTCGCACGGTTCCGGACTGCACGCCTAGAACCGCGAGACCACCGCGACCGGCCTTTAAAGTACATTACGAGTATTTGTTCCATAATTCTGATACTATGTTCCGAATTTTTGTATCACTGATCGTATCTCATAAACTCACTTTTACCGTTTGGTATTGGGCTACGTGAAGTGACGTTGCGTTTGACGGTGACGGTGACATCACCTTTCGTGCCGTTCCGTGGACAGCCAGCGGGAATCGGCTGTTTTTAATGAAAGTAAAGTCCTCTGGGTGACTCTGCCGCGTGATTTTCCTCTTACATTCCTTAAGCAGCTGTCGGGATTCTGTTCAGGAGATGATATGGAGAAGGCCTAATAACCGAGTAGAATTTACTTAAGCCTCCACCATTGTTCCAACAACGACACCGATGAAGAGCGGCCCACATTGCTCAGGTCTTATTTCTTTCTACGGTTATTTTTACTCCAGGTGTGTTCCTTCGTTCGTTACAAAAATCTATTTCAGCAGATCTGGGGATAAAGATGGTACAGTGTACTAAAATTAGTGGAAGTACTTTAGGTCAGACTGTTTACTGTAGCACATCACTCCAGAGCCTGCTTCCAAAGCCGGGCGCGGTGGCCGTGCGGTTCTAGGCGCTGCAGTCCGGAACCGCGGGACTGCTACGGTCGCAGGTTCGAATCCTGTATCGGGCGTGGATGTGTGTGATGTCTTTAAGTTAGTTAGGTTTAAGTAGTTCTACTTTCTAGGGGACTGATGACCTAAGATGTTAAGTCCCATAGTGTTCAGAGCCATTTGAACCATTTTTTTTTTTTTTGAACCTGCTTCTGAATTTTTCCTATAGGTCTTAGGGCTTTTGGAACACCGTTTGATTCCTCAGCTTGCGAATAACGCTAGTAGATAAAAATATTACATTGTAAAATAAAAAGAATTGTTCAAATGTGTGTGAAATCTTATGGGACTTAACTGCTAAGGTCATTTTTTCCCCTAAGCTTACACACTACTTAACCTAAATTATCCTAAAGACACACACACACACACACACACACACACACACACACATACACACACACATGCGCGAGGGAGGACTCGAACCTCCACTGGGACCAACCGCTCAGTCCATCACTGCAGCGCCTCTGACCGCTCGGCTAATCCCACGCAGCCATTGTCAAATAATTATCAATCTGTCTCCATAAGCGAAGTCACTAATACGCACTAATACCGTGGAGTTTGACGTCGAGGTAGATAGATAGTCGACTCGTTATGATTATTTGCTTAGAACGGACACAACACAAGGCGACGACAAGTTTATTTTGTCACAATGAAAACTGACATGGGAGAATTAGGGCACGGGATCTAATAATTTGTAAAATATTTTTTACAAACAATTTAGCTGAATATCATGTTGGGTGGAATCGCGACAGCATGCCAGTTTCGATATTTTTGCGTCATTATGAGAACGAGTAGCAAAGTAGCACTTCTAAAAGTCATCTAACGGCCACGTATCAGTCGGGCTACTGTGTCAAGTGACTAACGTGGGCGTTAGATGACAGTTGTAAGAGCTGCTTTTGTACAAGGCAACGTCAAAATGTAAGTTACACAAGTCGTTCCACGGT
Source organism: Schistocerca gregaria (assembly GCF_023897955.1). NCBI lineage: Eukaryota > Metazoa > Arthropoda > Insecta > Orthoptera > Acrididae > Schistocerca > Schistocerca gregaria. Next base: position 315,886,372 of record NC_064926.1, on the reverse strand, counting down.
AAGACTGTTCCGACATAACGATAAGGGCCGGCAGGAAGATGAAGAACGCAAGAGCAGAGAAGGCTGTGAGAGAACGTCAGCCAATAGTTCACTGACTAGGACCGCACCACGACACGAGCGGCCTCTAGCCGGACAGTAGAAGACTGACACTTGTAGACCCGGACTAGAAGAGAGCACTAGAAGAGCTGTTACGCGTGATCCGTATCCATTACTTGCATGGACATAGTATATAGCGAACGACATAGATTATTTGCATGTCGCCAATAGCTTGCAACACGACATTGTAAGCCAAAGTATTGTCTATCTACTTTATTGTAATAAAAACCGTTAATGTGATTTCCATGAATAGTTGTATAGCCATCCGAGAAAGCAGCATCCTTTAGGCACCCTATAAGAGACGAGTGGCCAGGACACCACGAACACCGCTGGGCAAGAAGAGTGGCGCATTGTCAGAGGGGAGAACAAGTTCCGTGTTTTCTGCAGGCACAGTTTTGCTGCGATTACGGACAATAGTTCATCACAGAGTGAGAGTGAAATGATGCAGGGCAGTACGATTCATGAAGATCAAACGTCTAAAATGCGCTCTCTCTCTCTCTCTCTCTCTCTCTCACTCACTCACGCTCTCGCTCTCGCTCTCGCTCTCCACCCATAGTGAAACAGTTCGACCGAGGCCGCATGGAGAAGGATGGTGCTGAACGGGGAAGGAAGGCCATCGACGGCAACGTCCAGGCAATCGAGGAAGTGATTCGCAGTAGTCGCAGATTTTCTGACGATGAGGACGTTCATGCAACGGTTCTCGAATGCTCCATGACCAAGGAGCAGATTTCTATCGTCGAGGAACTGAACGTTCAGATCGTTGTTTACTGTAACTTGGTGACTATTGAATAGCTGAGCCATGTACCTGTCTCAGTTTGAAGCGTAGATCAGCATTCAATAAAAGTTGCTTGGCCGAACATAATAATGTGTAACTTTCTTTTTTAAATCCTCTCGCAACAAGTACTGGTACTGATCATGACTTATAAGAGTCGAAACTGATAAACCTAAGTCCACCCATTTCGATAAAGACAGTTGTGAATAGAAAATGAAAACTATTTTATTTCATTTAAACCTTCACTATCGTCATGCAACCAGCTTATTTGGACTGCTTCTATAATTTTATAGAGTTATGACAGATTATTACGGTTAGAGTATTCGCAGAGTGTTGGTGTCGGAGATGGATGACAGCAGCGACAGTTCATCTGAAGACTTGCGAATGCATGAGTAAGCTTCAGACGTTCTTGTAAGAGAACTGCCGTATTTTCGTGGCGTCTGGGGTACCTGGTGTAAATATGGTTTGCATCCTTCTCATCTCCAAAAGAACGGAAGGGTCTTACGTTGTGCAACTTGCAAAAACTCGAGTTGTTAAATGAAATTTGGGTATTAAAGACGTCAGTGGCTCATACACGTAGTTAATACCAGTATCCCGCACTGTATCTCAACTGTCCCCACACGATCTCATCGATTACGAGTGTATGCTCAACCGATGGTACAAATAGTTACACTTGGCGCCAGATCTTTACCGTTGTGTCTATAGTAACGTCTACTGCTGCAAGCATTCCCACGATTAGCCCAGTGGAACTCATCATATCCTGTTGGAAACCAATTTACTACTGAAAGGAATGGATTGTAGGAAAAACGAAACCTCAGTACCATCTCTCTAACGTTTAAACGTCAGGAGTCTTAAAGAGTGTAATGCAAAGGTCGTACGATATTTGTGAGCGTAAGATTGCGAAAAGTGGGCTCAGCAGCCTAGTGGAAAATGTGCTTCTTTCACAACGTACCTTGGCACCTTTCCTCCGCGGCGGGCGAGTGTTGTATTAAAAGTTGCACTCCAGTGTCAAAGAAGAGCTCAACGTCCCCATCCGATGGACGGATCATCTGCAAAATTGACATATGCCCTCACTCCATGAAGAGAGGTTTAGAATTTAAACTAAGGGTTCGGCACGGAGACTGTCGTTGAGGAACTTTAGACATCCACATCTCTCCCTAAATTGACTATAAAATTGTTTTCGCCGTTGCGATTCGAACTAGGTACCTCCGAGCCAAGTACCAACACACAAATATAAAACTTTCTGTCAGATTAAAACTGTGTGCCCGACCGAACCCCGAACTCGGGTCGTGAATCATGCTTGGGTAGTTCAGTTAGTAGAGCACTTGCCCGCGAAAGGCAAAGGTCCCGAGTTCGAGTATCGGTCCGGCACACAGTTTTAATCTGCCAATAAATTCCGTATCAGCGCACAATCTGCTGCAGACTGAAAATATCAAATGGTTCAAATGGCTCTGAGTACTATTGGACTTAACATCTGAGGTCACCAGTCCCCTAGAACTTAGAATTACTCAAACCTAACTAACTTAAGGACATCACACACATCCATGCCCGAAGCAGGATTCGAACCTGCGACAGTAGCAGTCACGCGGTTTCGGACTGTAGCGCCTAGAACCGCTCGGCCACAGCGGCCGGCCTGTGAAAATGCCATTCTGGACCTCCGCACAGGTTAGCGTCAGCGATCTCGACAAAGGAGACCGGTGGGACGTCTGATACGAGTAGCTACACTTCAAAAGTAACAAAAGTAGCTGGTGGTGTATAATGTTCATTTACTTAATTTTTACATTGTGTCGGTTCTGAATGCTTCTCTCGCCAGTCACAACGTCCACAGTATGATTGTGCAATGGTGAGACGCTGGACTTCTATTAGAGAGGACTGCGGTTCAAATTCCCATCCAGCCATCCAGATCCGAGGTTTCCATGATGTCTCAAATCGCTTAAGGTTTCTTAGAAAGAGAAAAGCCGGTTTCCTCCCCTATCCTTCCCTCAAAACGAGCTTGTCCGTAATTTCTAATGGCCTCGTCGTCCACGGAACGTTAAACCATAACCTTCGTTTTACAATGTTGTTGGGAGTGACCCTTGCTGAAGTAATACTGACTCCAGGCTTGACATGGCAACTTAATGGTGCGGTGCTCATGCCGTGAAGTTAATGGCGCGAGGCGCTCCATTCTAATGGCTTGTTTTCCCGTCGTTAAAATATCTCGTGGAAGTAATGGAGAGGTACAATTAACAAATGGTGGGATCTCCCGTAGTTACTTCCTGCACGCGCCAGCACTAGAGGCAGCAACATGCCGAAAGACTTCGGTGGAATAAAGAGTTGTGCTTCAGCTGAGACGGCAAGTAAGTGCTCTTCAGGAATTATCCTTCTGCGTAAGCCATCGTAAGCCTTACCCAATTGATCACATCGCAAAAGGAAGCTTATATGGCACAGACATGTAGTTGCCAGGCAGTAGCTGTTACGGACTGACGAAGCTCTGTAACTTCGCAGCTATGACCGGAGAAGCGTGTAAACAGCACTACGGTAACACCATCTGTACTGTGCTTCGCTGTAATCTCCTAGTGTCTCGGTGCCAAGGGCTTCGCTATCTATATAAGCACAACGCACCAAAATTGGGCACCTTTATTTGTAATAGTGTTCCTCTCCTTACCGTTCATCATTTCAGGACCGATAGACCAGCGCATGTGTGAATACTCATGTTTGAATTGTATGTTGGGAGGATTTATAAAGGTTGATCCAGAATAAAGGTTGATCCAGAATTCCACCGACAAACCACAAACTTTCCGAGGTGCTTCAGGGATACCTCCTGAGTGTTCTGGTATAAGAGACCCACGGTATCCAGTGGCTCGTTACAGAGTAATAACGTAATTGTGATTTATTCGGTTTGTTACCGCAGTAACCCGTGTTTACATGGAAAACTATCCTCACAACAGTAAAGAAGCCTGTAATACACTATAACTAGACGTAAAAGCCTAAGAAGTTTTTGTATTATGTTAAACAGTAAACGGCTCGAAGCCATCTTTCTAGACACTGAGTGACCATAATAGCACTGTGCCCGCCTCGCTAGCCGCCCGGTCTAACGGGCTGATTCCCGACGGCGGATTAGCGTCGACGTCCGGTGTGCCTGCCAGCCTTTGGATGGTTTTTAAGGCGGTTTTCCATCTGCCTTGGCGAAAGCCGGCTGGTTCTTCTTATTTCGCCTCAGTTACGCTATGTCGGCGTTTGCTCCGCAAACACTGCCCCCACGTCTGCGTACACTATCATTACTCTACCACACACAAATTTGGGTTTACACTCGTCTTGTATTAGACGTTCCCGGGGGGTCCACTGAGGGCCGAACCGCACAGTCACCCTGGGTTCAGTGTGGGGCGTCGGTGGGGTGGGTGGACTGCTGTCGCCTGTTGTAGGGTTGTGAACCAATGAGGGCCACGGCCGGACGAAGCCTCTACGTCTTTTTTAGCTCTCCAGTTTAGTGCACAGACACAATAATTGCCCTGAAACGGATGACGACTCAGAGAAGGCCGAAATATTAAACGTCTTTTTCCAAAACAGTTTCACAAAGGAAGATCGCACTGCAGAGCCTTCTTCAAATCAAAGCACGAACGACAAAATAGTAGACACCGAAATAAGTGACCATGCGATAGAATCACAACTAAAATCGCTCAACAGAGAGAAGGCCACTGGACCTCAAGGGATACGAATAAGACTCTACGTGGAGTATGCGGAAGAACTTGCCCCTCTTCTAGACGCGGTGTGACGAAGATCTTTGGGGGTGTGAAGTGTTCCTGATGACCGGGAAAAAAATTCAGGTCATTCCTGTTTTCAAGAAGGGTCGCCGAACTGACGCGCATAATTATAGATCTATATCTCTGACGTCGGACAGTTGTAGATTTTTGGAACATGTTGTATATTCGTGTGTTATGACATTTCCGGATACCGATAATCGCTGGCCTCTGTAGCAGAGCGGTACTAGGCACTTCTGTCCGGAACCGCGCTGCTGCTCCGGTCGCAGGTTCGAATCTTGCCTCGGGCATGGTTGTGTGTGATGTTCTTAGGTTGGTTAGGTTTAAGTAGTTCTAAGTCTAGGGGATTGATGACCTCAGATGTTAAGTCCCATAGTGCTCAGAGCCATTTGAACCATTAGTAGTGTGTACCTTTTGCCATGCACTATACAGTGCTTGCGCAGCACTTATCTAGATGTACAATAATCCTCGTAGCGCGTCTTTCGGCACCAGTATGCTCGACTGTGTGTCGCAGGAGCGTTAACCAATTGTACGACATTTGGGCTTCTGACGCAGTTCTGTAGCAAGTAGGCGACGCCTGCCAGTTATCACGTCTCGTACAGAATTAACACAGCTGAACATGAGGTAGCGATTTTCGAATGTGCTAACGTTTCACTTTTCTTCTTGATGCGCACTGCACGACGTGTCAAGCTGTGTGAAGGATCAAAATGTGTGTATCACGTAAAAACAGTGTCTCTTGTACGATGCAATGTGCCCTAAACCGGAAAACCAGATGTAACAGAGAGAGAGAGAGAGAGAGAGAGAGAGATGCAGATAAATATTGTACATTATACTGTATCTGTAGTCAAGTATGTGACGAGCATGGATAAAAGCTGGGGGATGTATTACCACTGTTTCCCTATCAGACAGAAATTGCGCTCCGTTTCCAGACTGTGAAGGTGTTGACTTCTTCACTTACAGCAAGTGTTTCTTCGCTTAAATTGATAGTATAATTAAAGTAAAAGGAACAGTGGGAAACCTACCGATCACAATTACCAGTAAATGTTAAGGGAACAATTGGCAGCAATGGGGGAAAGAAACACGTTGAAGAAGAATGGGTAGCTCTGAGGGATGAAGTAGTGAAGGCAGCAGAGGATAAAGTAGGTAAAAAGACGAGGGTTGCTAGAAATCTTTGGGTAACAGAAGAAATATTGAATTTAATTGATGAAAGGAGAAAATATAAAAATGCAGTAAATGAAGCAGGCAAAAAGGAATACAAACATCTCAAAAATGAGATCGACAGGAAGTGCAAAATGGCTAAGCAGGGATAGCTAGAGGACAAATGTAAGGATGTAGAAGCTTATCTCACTAGGGGTAAGATAGATACTGCCTACAGAAAAATTAAAGAGACCTTTGGAGAGAAGAGAACCACGTGTATGAATATCAAGAGCTCAGATGGCAATCCAGTTCTAAGCAAAGAAGGGAAGGCATAAAGGTGGAAGGAGTATATAGAAGGTTTATACAAGGGCGATGTACTTGAGGACAATATTATGGAAATGGAAGACGAAATGGGAGATAAGATACTGCGTGAAGAGTTTGACAGAGCACTGAAAGACCTGAGTCGAAACATGGCCCCCGGAGTAGACAACATTCCATTAGAACTACTGACGGCCTTGGGAGAGCCAGTCATGACAAAACTCTACCACCTGGTGAGCAAGATGTATGAGACAGGTGAAATACCCTCAGACTTCAAGAAAAATATAATAATTCCAATCCCAAAGAAAGCAGGTGCTGACAGATGTGAAAATTACCGAACTATCAGTTTAATTAGTCACAGCTGCAAAATACTAACGCGAATTCTTTACAGACGAATGGAAAAACTGGTAGATGCGGACCTCGGGGAGGATCAGTTTGGATTCCGTCGAAATGTTGGAACACGTGAGGCAATACTGACCTTACGACTTATCTTAGAAGAAAGATTAAGAAAAGGCAAACCTACGTTTCTAGCATTTGTAGACTTAGAGAAAGCTTTTGAATATGTTGACAGGAATACTCTCTTTCAATTTCTGAAGGTGGCAGGGGTAAAATACAGGGAGCGAAAGGTTATTTACAATTAGTACAGAAACCAAATGGCAGTCATAAGAGTCGAGGGGCATGAAAGGGAAGCAGTGGTTGGGAAGGGAAATGAGACAGGGTTGTAGCCTCTCCCCGATGTTATTCAATCTGTATATTGAGCAAGCAGTAAAGGAAACAAAAGAAAAATTTGGAGTAGGTATTAAAATTCATGGAGAAGAAATAAAAACTTTGAGGTTCGCCGATGACATTGTAATTCTGTCAGAGACGGCAAAGGACTTGGAAGAGCAGTTGAACGGAATGGACAGTGTCTTGAAAAGAGGATATAAGATGAACATCAACAAAAGCAAAACGAGGATAATGGAATGTAGTCAAATTAAATCGGGTGATGCCGGGGGAATTAGATTAGGAAATGAGACACTTAAAGTAGTAAAGGAGTTTTGCTATTTAGGAAGTAAAATAACTGATGATGGTCGAAGTAGAGAGGATATAAAATGTAGACTGGCAATGGCAAGGAAAGCGTTTCTGAAGAAGAGAAATTTGTTAACATCGAATATAGATTTATGTATCAGGAAGTCGTTTCTGAAAGTATTTGTTTGGAGTGTAGCCATGTATGGAAGTGAAACATGGACTATAACTAGTTTGGACAAGAAGAGAATAGAAGCTTTCGAAATGTGGTGCTGCGGAAGAATGCTGAAGATTAGATGGGTAGATCACGTAACTAATGAGGAGGTATTGAATAGGATTGGGGAGAAGAAAAGTTTGTGGCACAACTTGACTAGAAGAAGGGATCGGTTGGTAGGACATGTTCTGAGGCATCAAGGGATCACGAATTTGGTATTTGAGGGCAGTGTGCAGGGTAAAAATCGTAGAGGGAGACAAAGAGATGAATACACTAAGCAGATTCAGATCTAGGTTGCAATAGGTACTGGGAGATGATGAAGCTTGCACAGGATAGAGTAGCATGGAGAAATGCATCAAACCAGTATCTGGACTGAAGACCACAACAGCAGAAACAACAACAACAAGAGCAACTAATCGAGATGTGAAAACTTCCAGGGTCTGCAGCTGCAAGGGGCAGTAGAAAGGCGCTCTGGTTAACTAAAATGTTCCCTATCCAACATGACAGGGCCGGCCGCTGTGGACGAGGGTTATAGGCGCCTTAGTCTGGACCAGCGCTGCTGCTACGGTCGCATTTTCAAACCCTGCCTCGGGCATGTATGTGTGTCATGTCCTTAGGTTAGTTAGGTATAAGTAGGTCTAAGTCTAGGGGACTGATGACCTCAGATGTTAAGTCCCATAGTGCTTAGTCATTTGAACCATTTGAACATGACAGGGAGTGGAGACGTAACCGTGGCTTCTGCCTCGGACTGGGGGGGATGTGCGAACTATTGATGTTCAAGGGCGCCAGTTCGCCGAACAAGGGAATAATGAATGTGCACTGGTGACGGCGTGGCTTTAACTTAAAAATTCAAATGTAACTGGCCCGAAAATTTGTAGATTTTCGCCATCTTGCGTTCATTGTAAATTAATTAACTGGCGATTTGAAAATTAATTCACTCTTCCAGGCGGTGCTCCTTCAAGCAGGCAAATCGTCGGTGCTATCTGTTGGCTGCAGAAAATTAATCTAATTACATAAAGTGCTTAATTTATTTTAACGACGTTTTAATTAAGTCTTGAATCGGATTGTATTGTGTATGAATGCGTACACAACGGCAAGGGAAAGTGGGCTACAGAATGGCGTGGCTGTCATAGGAAAGCTGGACAGGAGCAGAAATGATTAGTGGACAAGTTAATACAGCAAAAAGAAGATTTAGTTAGCCTGCATTTTTCCAAGCGAACGAAGACTCATTACAAATATTGCACCAAGAGATAGAGCCGAGCTGATAAAATAGCAACCAGGGTGAGGCTCACTGTACTAAGCGTGAACGATGATGACGTGGTGAGCCTCCAAGTGCAAGTTGAGTAGCTGCCGCTGGCCATCCGATGTTGGGGCGGCAGAGGGCACTCGTAATCCAGAGTCACTGGAGGCGTGACGCAGCGGGTGCGCGCCATTGACAGAACCCCCAGCTGCCATGATGATCCTGTGGCCTGAGGCCTTGGATGATATAGGTACAGCAAGTGTTCACGAAGTACCCCCAACATATGAGAGACACGCCTTCAGCTGTTTCTAATCGTCGGCACACTGGTAGGCTGCTTCTATGAACGTAGCGCACACTCCTCCACGTCAGGTTTGCGGACTGTGCGGGGTCTTCCACTGCCAGTCTTCCGAGATGCAAGGGTACCTGTGTTGACGCTGGAAAAGTCTGCCTAACAGCTTACCAGCGGGCACTCTGCGCTGTGGATGTTCCTCAGTGTAGAGGGCACCGACTCACGGGCGCTTCCGTTTGCTAAACTATTGTAGAATATCATATCCACTTGTCGAATAGTAGGCTTCCATTGCTAACAATTGGGGGAAGATAGAAAATGTATTACATCATTTGTAGGTACAAATAGCACAATAACAGTAAACACATAAGTGAATACGCGCTTGGAAGAAGGTAAAACATCATGATACGTACCCAGATTGACACTACTGTAGACTAAGACACACAAATAAGACGAAAACTGACGTTGCTTGCAACACGTCTCGAACCATATAGCTAACTGCAGACCACCTACTGGTAGGTAGAGTACTGTGAGTAAGACACCATAATACTGCCGCCACATTTATGGAGCGCCAATGCAACGATTGCGCTAATACTCGCAACCAATCGTCCTATAAACACACGCTTGTGGCAAAAACTACGCGTTTCCGGACGTATGTTTACTAGAATTATTTTTCCTGTTTCTGTGAGTGTTATCGCCTCTCGAAGTATTCGACACTTTTCTTTGAACACCCTTCATATTAGTGCTCACACGCCTGGTATCTGCATTATTATTGTCTTCAGCTGTGTCACCTGCAATAAATATTACAGTGTTTTCTTACTTAATTTTAGGCATATATATATATCATGTTGATCCAAAGATATAGTCAATTGGGGGACAGTATCGTAGATAATGGACCGCGGATCAATGCAAACGTGATGCTTGGTCTAAAGAATCACTTTTCTTGTTACACCAAGTCGACGGTTGTATCCGAATATGCCGTAATCCAAGTGAACGGCTGCTACTCTTTGACTAGCATTTTTTAAGTTACAGTGCCACTTTTAGGAAAAATTCAGAAGTGTAAGTTGATAGAGATTATTCCTTGTGAAATGTTGGTGGGGCAGGGGGAGCAGATTATGTGAGTAAATGTGTGAACTTTTTTTTACACGTCGTGTTTTCGTGGTTCTACTGGATGTCTCAGTAAAGGTTCCTAACACACAGTATTTCACTGTTTGTATGATGTTCATTCGCTCCACCATCTTGAACTTTTCAATTTTGCACTGATTTTAGGCAGTCAAAGAATGAAATAGATAATCTTTGTTTACGATACAACATAACATAATGAATGTAGCGCTATGTATAAGAAATCGAAAAATATATGAGACCTAAAATTTGAGAAATCACGCAACAAAGTAACGATAAACGCTTATTAACTGCGTATGACGTACTAGAAGGTAATAATTATAGCTGTGTTTCAAATACCAAAAATACTTAAGGACGCCAATATGTAACAATAAGGTACATATTTATTGTTCATGCAACTATTTCTGTCAGTACTTATGGTAGTGTAAACACCATAATTTCAAAAACTGGTAAATATCATAGAGCATAAATTCTTTGTCTATTGTTCAACACACAATAAATAAAGTTCACGGAAGATGGAGAAACTTCTCCAAAACATTTATGAGTAGTAAACCACCACTTTTTTGTTGTTGTTAAAGGCACAACCACATTTCATTATTCCTTATTATACATGACTTGAGTTAAACATATGTTACAGAACACACTAGGTTTTAAGTACACTGTTATTAAAAAATCACGACGTGGCACAGTAGCAGAGACCTAGACGGTATAGATGATGACGATGGCCGTTTGATCCACAATGCTTAAGTTGTCAACCACAGTTTACAGTCTGCTTGAATTGATGTAGTGGATAATTAATATTTGCGTTTGTCGCGCAAAGTTTCTTTTGTACTGTGGAACATTGCGTACTGTATCATGAGACACTGATATCATCTACCGCGCGAAACAGCCGCATCGAAAGCACACGCCACTGCAGATCGGATCGTTCAGTGAAGCTCACGCACCTTTCTAAGAGTATGTAACACGTGGTTGCAGGAAATTTCGTCGTCCTAAGGATCACAGCGTAACTCTTTCCACAATGCACGGAGGTCCTTGTCCGTCAGTACATGAGACCTGCCTGGTCGTGTTTTAGCTGTGGTTGTTCCTTCAAGTTTCCGTTTCACTATCACATGACCAACAATCGACTTGGACAGCTTCAGGTCTGAAATGTCCCTGGCTGTTACGTTGCTCAGATGACACCCAATGGCTATCCCACATTAGAAGTCACTGAGTTCCCCTGCCTGACTCATCCTGTTGTTACTCTTTCGCTACTGATGCCAAGATGCTCCTTACCTAATTTTATCCTGGCGGCTCAGCGGCTCGTGACGTCTAGTGGTCATTTGCGCATTACAAAGGGGAGTCCGGATATTTTTGATCAGATAGTGTACATCGAAGGAGTAGTGAAGGAAATAGAAGCAATACTGTAGAGCGAGGTTAAGATTCAGGGATAAATCGTATGAACGATGAGGGACTCGGATGATGTGGTTAAAAGTGAGGAAGAATTACAGGTCATGTTGAATAGAATTACAGTAAACACTGGACTGATTGATTGAAGACATTTTTACACCACAAGAAACTGATATTAAATCATACTTTATTCAAAAAGAAACTGCTGAATGAACAACGACATTTTGCTGATGTAATGATTTATTTCATACAATTTCTCAAAAATGTCGAGTACACCTTCAAAAAGAGCATGTATTACAATGAAAACAAAGATGGAAGCACTAATTCCTAGAAAAAAAAGATTAGCGACTAACTTCAAAATTGGGGACCACGTAGTAGAAGAAGCAATGCAATGTTGATTCCTGGGAAGCAAAATAACGCACGGTAGACGAAACAAGGCGGAGACAAGAAACAGACTATCACAGACAGAAAGCTCTTCTAGCCACAATAGGTCTGCTAGTCTCAAACATAGGCCTTAATTAAAGAGAGAAATTTTTGCGTGTGTACTACAACAGTGTACAGAAGTTAATCATGGACTATGGTAAGAAGAAGAGAATCCAAACATTTGAGATATGAATCTCCGCAGAATTGGAGATGGATGAAATGAATCGTAAACACTGCCTAGAAGAAGAGAGATACCATTTGGGGTATGCAGATACCAGGAAATTATTTCCACTATGTTAGTAGGACGTCAAGAAATACAGAGAAAGACAGGAACTAAAATAAAGTTGCGAAAAAAGATCGCAATATCAAAAAATAATTAATGAAGACTCACGCAATTTCGGCAATACATTTGTCTAGGTAACATATTTAACTGATTGACGCTGTAAGATCACATATCAGTATAAGCGCGAGATAAGCCATTGCAAATGTGAAATGCTGGTACACTAATGGCAAGTGTAACTGCCACAATGTTGAATGCAAGCATACAAACGTGCATGCATTGTGCGTGCACAGGGGCCCGACGTCAGTTTCTGGCATGGAGCTCGATGCATGTTGCACTTGGTCGCTCAACCCAGGGACGGTTACTGCTGTTTGTGGATAACGCTGCCATTGTCGTCCGATGACTGGAGACAGATATGGTGATCGAGCAGGCCATGGCAACATGTCGGCAGTCTGCAGAGCACGTAGGGTTACGCTAGCAGTAGGTGGGCGAGCGTTATCCTGTTGGAAAACACCCCCTGTAATGCTGTTCATGAATGGCAGGACAACAGGTCGGATCACTAGACTGACGTAAAAAATTGCAGCGAGGGTGCGTGGGATAAGCACCGAGAGTGCTCCTGCTGTCACACGAAATTGCATCGCAGACGGTAACTCCAGGATTAGGTCCAGTGTGTGTAGACCACACAAGCGTTATGTGGAGGCACTCGCCTGGTCTCCTTTTTGTCCTCAGATGGCCATCGCTGGCACGGAGGCAGAACCGGCTTTTATGAGAAAACAAAAAGAGAGTTCCTCTCCGCCTTCTAGTGAACCCTCACTTGACGCCACTGAAGTCACAAACGTAAATGGTTTGGGGATCAGTGGTATGTACGCTACAGGTCCTTGCAGTAATCGATTTGTAACAGCTCACTGTCATTGTGGTGCCAACTGCTGCTCTAATTCCTGCTGCATCTGCAGTGCGATGCACCAAAGCCATCCTGACCTCTCGCCCACACTCCCTGTCTCAACAAAAAAATAGTGTTCCACAGTATTAGTTCATAATGTAAATCCACAAGCCCTCCTTGAAAGTGCAGGATATGCGATTGATTAGTCTCTATACTTACACGAGATCAATGTTCCACGTTTATAAATTGTAGATTAGCTTCCTCTTGCTTCTTGGCCTTTTAGGCGGCCTGTGACTGTTACCTGAAAAAAAGCGTGTTTCCTGGCTATGGAGTCCAAACTTTAGTTTGCTTTGTTTCATCACCACCAGATACGGACAGACTGATGCAACATATTTGTTTACCTTTCTCTGACAGGCTGTGTGACGTTTCGACCCCTAGCGTCAATGCATATACAGTCGCCATGTTCCTTCATAAATATTTAAGCTAATCAAAGTGAGCCAAGTGAAAGGCAGCATTGTGCAGTCTACATACTTCAAACATTGTCCCAGTGGTGACAAAACGAATTTCTTGTTTTCGGAATAGAGTTAATTATTAAAAATGTTTTCTAATGGAATTGATGAGAGCAGGCCTGCATTATAAGGAAGACGAGACGTTCAGTTAAAGATAATGAAGTGATCGTCGTAGCTGGTTTTCGGGGTCAGTCATTAGTAGGATGATGCTAGACCGTGCATTGGTAGTAAAGGTTTTAATCGCCAATGGTTGTGTGCATATAAACGCGTACAGTAAATTACAATCGCAAGGCAGGTTCTGTGACTGATCATGCAAATATGCGTTAGGTGGCCGATCAACTGTATCACCTTATCAAGACTTCCACTTGTCTAGTCTCATTAATGCTGAAACAGAGAAATACGGATAAGGACAAGACAGATATGTCGATTTTGTGTAAAAAAAAAAATCATTTTGAAGTTTAACGAATATACTGTCAGAAAAAACACAAAATAAATAAAATGCCGCATCTCCTCTCAAAGCATGCGTCTATACTGGAGGAAAAACTGTAGAAGCGTCCGAGAGACACGTAAGAATAACGTAGAACGTAGAAATTCGTTGGACAAAGACGTTGTTCAGCGGCCTACAGCGTACTACAGACACTGCTCTGTTCAACAGAGTTACAGAAGATTTGAGGTAACAGCACTTAGCGGTATAATGTTTTCTAATGAAATTGATGAGAGCAGGCCTGCATTGTAAGGGAGACGAGACGTTCAGTTAAAGATAATGAAATGATCGTTGTAGCTGGTTTTCGGGGTCAGTCATGAATATTAGCATAAGGTCTCTAACACTATCACTTGTGATCAGATGGTAGGATATTTCTGGGTAAATAGCATAACAAAGACTTTGGTTCAGGACTGCTGCATGTTCGCCTACCACTGGTATGTTGACACAGAGTGTAAAAGATGAGAATGCACTTTTAAATCTCTCCTGTGACGCTTTTAAGAAACCTAAGTCCACTCTTTGAGGAACTGGACCATACTTGTAAATTTTACCGTAGAATTTCACTGGCTAGTGGAGGAGTCATTAGATTTTTTTTTATAATTTGCTACTATATTTGTACACCGAAAGCTACGATGTATCAAGAATAGGAAAGACGATTACCATTTAAGGTCCATTCGATGACAAGAACGTTAGAGAGGAACCTCAAAAGTTCGATAGGTAAATGAAATCTGTGTCTCTCGTTTAATGAAACCATTCTGGGATTCGCGTTATTTCACTTAGGGAAAACACTGAAAACCTGGATGACCTGGAGAGATTTGGAGTTAGAGTCCTGAATGCAAATCCAGTACTACTACAGCGCCATCTCGAAAAATCAGGAGATAGGGTGTGTCGCAGGATACCCATACAATTGTTTGCTTGATTCGCTCTTACTTTTCCACTCATCGACGCTTTACCCTACGAAAGGTTACATGTACACAACTCGTTGTCAGCGAACACCTGTGCCTGTATCAACATTATTGTCGTTGACCAAAATTTATGAGGGCTCACGCCGGCAGCTTCTCTTAATTTTGAAATGAGATCATTGCAAAAGGATACAGCCGCCTTCATAGCCGGGGTCAACAACGTACGCTTGTGCCGTAGTGCTTTACGCTGAAGTGTAGCTCGTCCGATTCATGTTTGTCGAACAAATATTCACCTTCAGTATTTGGCATGCAAGGGGAAGAGAGGTGGATCTGTAAAGCTCCTGATCACCAGTGACTGCCAGGTCCCTAAATTAAATGCCAGATCTTCCCACAGTATCCCATGGAGTGAAGATGTATATATAAAACTGTTGATAGTGATACAGTCGTCGGATTGTGACGTTAAGCTCGGCACCCACGTTGGTGCTAATTAGAGAGCTACGTGCCGGCACCGGGTTTTACCTCTCCCTTCTTTCTCATTGCGATCAGCAACCCAAACACGACACAAAATACACACACACACACACACACACACACACACACACACACACACACACACACACCTATACTCAAACGTACATTCCAATACAACATTTACATTTGAAAAAGGAGTAGTGCAAACACGAGCGAAAAAAGACCTTTTTTAGTTGGGCTGGTGAACCTATCCCTCAGAGCTTCCCAGCCAAGTGTCATGTGACTTCACTCAAGTTTTGAAAACTGAAAGATATACTCCCGATGGACTTCGCAGTTGGGGTTGTATCTGAGACCCTCTGTAATGATCACGTGGTCATCAGACTCGCACTGCGCCTCACCATAGACTGAATGAGACAACACGTAGCGTTGGGTTGCGCGATACCTCATATAAGGAAACTATGAAAGGTAGGAAGATTAGGATTTGGTGTTCGGTCTATGTTGAGGTCATTAGCGCTGGACTGTAAACTCGGGCTGGACAAAGAAGGCGAAGAAAAATGACTGTGTTCTTTTTTATAGTTGAATAACAAACTGTTTTTATTCTACTGATTAATGTTTATTTCTAACTAGTTTTCGGCTTATTGTGCCATCTTCAAGAAACTAGTTAGAAGTAAACATTTTTTATCTGAAGAAATGACAGAAGAATCCAAAAATAAGGGTATGACCTTCTATGAAGAAACATCCCGATATTCCATAAAACCATTTAGGGAAATCATAGGTGAACTAAATTAGGATTTGAGACTCTTTCTCCCGAATTTAAGCCTACTTCCGTCGGCTTGCTCGAATGCAACCAGGTCCGCGTACGTCGTGCCTAAGAACGAAACGTGCAAAAACTTTCTATTATAGTAGAGTGTGAAGCTACGTTTTAAAAGGTTGCGATGCTCAGTAGATGCTTCTCACAGCGTCCTTTAATAGTCTGTAAGCCCGCAGGAAGTATTTTCAGCTACTGGTATCACTTTGCGTTTCCACTCTGTTATAGCAGCGGAAAGAGTTACGCTGTGATGCTTAGGACGACGAAATTTCCTGCACCCACTTGTTGCATACTCTGAGAAAGGTGCGTGAGCTTCACTGAACGATCCGATCTGCAGTGGCGTGTCGTTTCGTTGCGGCTGTTTCGCGCGGTAGATGATATCAGTGTCACATGATACAGTACGCAGTGTTCCACAGAACAAGAGAGACTTTGCGCGGCAAACTCAAATATTAATTATCCATTGCAGCAAGTCAAGCAGGCTGTGAACTGTGCTTGACTACTTAAGCATTATGGATCAAACGGCCATCGTCATCATCTATACCGTCTCGGTCTCTACTGCTCCGCTACGTCGTCATTTTTTAATAAGAGTGTACTTAAAATCTAGTGTGTTCTGTAGCATATGTTTAACTCAAGTCATGTATAATAAGGAATAATGAAATGTGGTTATGTCTTGAACAAAAACAAAAAATCGTGGTTTACTAACCATACATGTTTTGGAGAAGTTTCAGAATGGTTCATATGGCTCGGAGCACAATGGTACTTAACATCTGAGGTCATCAATCCCCTAGATCTTAGAACTACTTAAACCTAACTAACCTAAGGACATCACACACACATCCATGTCCGAGGAATGATTCGAACCTGCGACCGTAGCAGGCGCTCCGTTCCGGACTGAGCGCCTAGAACCGCGAGACCACCGCGGCCGGCTGGAGAAGTTTCTCCATTCAGTGAATTTTATTTATTATGTGTTGAACAATAGACAAAGAATTTATGATCTATGATACTTAACAGTTTTTGAAATTATGGTGTTTACACTACCATAAATATTGACAGAAATAGTAGCATGAACCATAAATATGTACCTTATTGTTACATATTGGCGTCCTTAAGTATTTTTGGTATTTGAAACACAGCAGTAATTATTGCCTTCCAGTACGTCATCCCCAGATAATAAGCGTTTATCGTTACTTTGTTGCGAGATTTCTCAAATTTTAGGTCTCATATATTTTTGATTTCTTACATATAGCACTACTTTCGTTATATTATGTTGTGTCTTAAACAAAGATGATGCAAAATTGAAAAGTTCAGGATCGTGGAGCGAATGAACATCATACAAACAGTGAAACACTGTGTGTTAGGAACCTCCACTGAGACATCCTGTAGAAGCACGAAAACACGACGTGTAAACAAAGTTCACACATTTACTAACATAGTCTGCTCCCCCTGCCCCACCAAAATTCCACAAGGAATAATCTCTCTCAGCTTACACTTAAGAGGTTTTGTCTAAAAGTGGTACTGTAACTTAAAAAATGCTAGTCAAAGAGTAACAACGAATCTTTGTTTATAAATCAACATAAGGTAATGGCTGTACTGTATATTCACAAGGACCTCCGTGCATTGCGGAGGGCGGCTGTCAAAAGTTATATAAAATAAGTGGATGATATTACGCGTGAGTTCCAAAATACTACCAGTAGTCCAGCTAGAATAATGATTGTGGGCAGGGTCATAAGAGTAAGGGATTGGAATGGTACAGCATCTCCTCATAAGCCACACATTCCTGTAGTCAGTTCTACATCTCCTCATAAGCCACACATTCCTGTAGTCAGTTCTAAACGACGTTTGAAATTATCTAAAGAACGACGCCACTGGACAGCGGATGACGGGAACGAGTACTCTCTAGTGATGCCTCACACTATATCCTCTGGAAATTCGATGGAAGCGTCTGGATTTGGAAACGTTACCTGCAATCGTGTGTTGTCCCATCATGTGTTGTGCCATCAGTGAGGTAACGCAAATGAACATGAGGACATTTTACAGCATTTTCTACAAAGCAAAGTACAGTAGAGAAACGGTTTGGAGACAATAACTTTATCGATAGTGCAGCCTGTGATAAAGCGGCAGCTGTGAGGCAATTGTCTTGACATTCTCTGTTAAGCCGAAGAGTTATAATAATCTACGTAATAGCGTGGTCCACCTTGGGATCGCAGTACCAACAATTAGTCTGCGTGGCATGGATTCGATAAGTCCCAGGAAGTTTTGTGGAGGTATGTGGCACCAGTAGTCTTCGCACAGATCACGTAATTGCCATAAATTACTGGCCGCTGCTTTGACGTGTGTTGTTCTTCTTCGCGGATGGATCACTTAGGACCACGCGTAATCAACATTTATTGGTCTTCCTTTTCGTCCAGTATTCCTTCATAAGCAACGAATGGGCTAGCTTTCGTTGCGTAGACCGCGTATGTCGGTTAGTTTTTCTCTCTTCTTCCTCAAAACACCGTGTGTTTGTGATTTTTCTGATTTCATTTCCGTCATGTAGATTTGGAGACCCTAATTCTCTCAGGTCTTTTTCCGTCTGTTTTTACCAGTTCGGTCTTGTAGTTTGGTTCTTAAAAAACGTATGGATTTTGTGCATTAACCTGTTTGAGTCCATTCTTTCTAAGTACCCCATGAATTGGATTCTTCTCATGCGCATTGTCATTTTTGAGATATTTTTATACATTTCTGCATTGGGTTTTGGATAATGCACACCGTCTTTAGTTCGTGGTCCTAGGATTTTTCTCATTATTTTACGTTCTTTCGCTTCTAATTTCCATTTTAGTGTTCTGTGTTGAAAGTTTAGTGTCTCAGATGCGTAGAGAGCTTCGGGTTTAATTACTTTTGTGTAGTGTCGTATTTTTGCAGTTCCACGAGAGACTCTTTTTGTTGTAATCGTTTTTGTTAACTGAAACGCCGCCTCCATTTTTTGGACTCTTGATCTGACAAATTTCTTTTCATTACAATTTTCTGCAATCAATTCACCTAAATATTTAAATTCTTTTACTCGAGAGATGTGGTTATTACCAATTTTGAGATCACAAGGTGCATCATTGTAGCGCTATTCTGGCTTTGACACAAAGTTATCCTACTGAAAGATCCGATCACCGTGGCGGATGACATCAATCATGCAGTGATGCAGGTGGTCCACAGTAACATTAAAGTAGTCAACAACTATCATGGCGCTTTGATTATCACAATAGGTCCCATGGAGGCCCAGATGAATGTCCCTCATACCATAGTACTGCAGCCAACGATCTGTGTTCGAGGCAATTTCGCGCAGCCGTTCATTTGGATTAAGGCATATTCGGATACAACCGTCGACTTGGTGTAAGAAGAAAAGTGATTCTTTAGACCAAGCATCACGTTTGCATTGATCCGCGCTCCATTCTCGACGATACTGTCCCCCCATTTGACTATATCTTTGGATTAACATTGAAGACGTAGGGGTCGCCTGCTGCAGAGCCACATGTTCAGCATCGTACGCTGAATGGTGTACTGTGAAACACGTGCGACTGCAGTAGCACTCTACTCTGTCGCCAGATCTACTACAGATCTCTCTTATCCAGCTTTACACAACGCACAAGCCTCCGACCTACATGTTCTGTGGTGAGGTTTATACATCCAAGTACCTATTTGTGGTTTCGCCATCCTACAATCACTCTCAATAGCTGCTCAAGACAGTAAGACACCAACAGCTGAACAGCTGTTCGTTTTTTAGATGATGGTTGTCAGGCCCTCGGACAATGCCATCAGTCTTTTGCCAAAGTCACTTTTATCAGTGGATTTCTTTATTTGCGGCCCGTATCGTCTCTAGCGGGATTCTTGTCTTTGCTCCGCTTACATGCCTTCTTTGCTGCGTCTACTCCTCCCAACACCACCAGGGAGAATTTAATCTCGTGGTGGTCTTAATATTTGGTTCATCAATGTGTATCTTGTTTTGTTTAACTTCTGTCACAGCTCTTTAATGAGTGAAATGATGTAGCAGTGGGAATTACCATACACTGGCTATAAAACCAGGTTGTTGCCCTCTCTCGTGCAATGGTAGAAATCGGATCACCTATCTGGGAGCTTCGTCCGAATTCGCCTCGAATTTTACGATCACCGGTCGTCCCTCCCAGGGACATCAGACAGGCGCTAACCACAGAGTGCGTGTGTCTGAGGCCTTGCACCAGCTGTTTGCGATGCCACCGTGTTTACTCAGCTGTTTCACGCACTTTGTTGATCGATAGTTTAGAGTCTTGTACATTCGGACAGCAACGAGGAAGAATGAGGTACAAACAATACCTAATTCTACCAACCCCTTTAACGAAATGTTCCGTGTGGTCATAAAGACTCATTACTTCATGTAGTGTAGTCGGAAAACTATTTACCGTGCGAGTACCCAGTTTTATGTAAATGATGTCCGGCCGTGCGTCGCAGTATTTGCATTGGCAGTAGTGTTCGTGTCATGCATTGCCGTTAGCATCAGTGTGCATTACAGTCGCAGTCAGTCAATATGGATCTGGATGAGGGGGTTTGCTCGTAAAACTTTTTATCAAAATAGCAATAGTGCTGCTATTCACGAGTATCGATGTATCGAAGGAACAGAGCGAGGTCTTCTTTTCGTACCGTGATTGAAGAACATGATTCGGAAATTTGAATTAACTGGCGATTTGGGAATTGCTGTTCGGAGAGGCTGACGACCAATTGCGCCACAAATTCTTGAAGGAGTGAGTGTTCCTATGGCTGAGAACGCTGGACGCAATGTGCGCTCTTCAAGTAATGCACGAGCGGTCACGACAGGTGAAACAGTAATACAAATTGAGTCCACCGTGATGCAAAACACCTTGTTATTCGTTTACTTCTTTTTTATCCCAAACTAGTTTCGGCGACAAATATCATCACTATCAGTGGGGGTTTTTAATCTAAAACATGCAGAAAATGGTATGGTTGTACAAACACAGTAAAACATTGTTATATATTTTGAAATTAGTTTTATATTGTTATTTTCATACTACCTTATATTTTGTATGCTACAGCATATTTTATGCAATTATTGGCGCTGTTTGTGACATTTTCTGTGCTCTTTGTTTTCTTATGCCGTCTTTTTACTTAGCGAACATCATGTCATCTGCAACCATGTGAGCGGCTGTTAGTAAACAAATACTTGAAGGTGAACTTCGTATGTCAGCAGTATAAATTTGGGGTTGTGGTAATGTTGTGGAAACCAGTTATTTGGGTGTGTATTTAGTTGTTGCTTAGCTGTTCGTGTACTCACGTTCTTTGGATGGCGTATGGCTGCTTTTTACACAGAAAAGCAAAACTTTTGCACTTTGTTTCTGATTCAGAGTATTACGCCATCTTGCTGTGCGCGTGTGTCGCCAGAGTGGTATCGCAAGTGGCGAGAAAAGCTATGAAAAATTGTAGCGCGAATTACGACGACTTCTGTTCATTATTTATGTCTCTGTGTGTGATGGGGAAGTGGTTCTCCTGCGTGTGTGTGCTTTCTGTTCTGTGTCCTTGGTCAGCTCTCTCAGAGCGGTAAAGAGTGTGTTGTTGCATGTTGTTGTGTTTTCATTTATTACATTTTTCCCTTCGACTATAGCCTTTTGTATGTGGTAATTTCCTTCTATTGTTTTAGATTTAAAAAAAGCCGCTGATGATGGTGATATTTGTCGCCGAAACTAGTTTGGGATAATAAAGAAATAAACGAATAACAAGGTGTTTTGCATCAAGGCGGACTCAATTTGTGATATTACTGTTTTCCTATGCAAACACGAGCCAAATGGAAGAGTTCCAAGGTAATATTATTACGACAGGTGAACATTCCATGGTCCACCGTTCGAAACGTGCTGCGAGCAATTATGAACTGGAATATTCGGTGCGGTTCCAGGCTGTTGAGGATGCAGACGGTCTTCATATTGTAGCCTGGAACGAAACACGGTACACAAATGTTATCCTCTGATGTGGAAATTAAAATATGTTTCTTTCAATGGTTTATTCGTTTTTTCACTTCCGCTTGGCCTTAATAATGTCTCCACACAGTTTCATTCTCCTACGGTCACTAGTTTTTCATGGGGGCGCTCTCACGTAACGAAGGTTTGATTATAACCACAATGAATCTGTAATTTCAAAAGCTTATGCGATCTTCTGTACAGTAAAGCATGTGGAACCGATTTTAGTACTAAAGTAAAGCACAAGAAGGAAAGAAGATAGAGTTCCAATTCCGTCTATGACGACGTCATCAGACGGGATGTAAGATCGGATTGGAGAACGATGAAAAAGGAAATCTAGTGTGTCCGTATCCAAAGGGATCTTGAATGATATACATATAGTGTATATAAAACCTAAAATTGGTTCTCTAGACGGGGGTGGAACTCTACCCTTTCCGACAGTAAGACCACTGTGGCTTCACCAGTAGCGACTTATCAGTTGGCAAAAGATGATGATATACATTATCCTAGTGTTGGTTCAGAATTGTGTTGTGACTCGATTGAGACGTTAGTGTAATTTGTTTTAGACATTGTTCTCATTTAAGAGAGACACTTTACTGTACTTCCACCCTTCCTACTGCCGTTTTGGCAAGATATTTTCGCAGCGACACCAGCTGCCCATCCATGTTGCTAATGTCATTAACAAAACATGTATTACGTTTACGTTGCTCTGTTCCCAAGTAAGTTCGTATATTAAACCTCAGAGAAGTACCGTGCAAATGGTAGTTGGTGGAGGAAGGGATCACAGCATGAAGTAGCTACAGTGACCCCCAATTAGACGGTGGAGTGGTTTTCTGTTAAGGAAAAATTAGTTCAGATTTCCTTTCGGGTAATCGCATTTATGCTTTTTAAGATTTCCTTGTGAAAAAATATTCTGTCAGTGACAGTGTCAGTCAGCGTGACGATAAATCTAGCGATTCTTCTTTCCTTCCTTATTGCTGCAATACGTGTCCATAAACTCCTACGTGCGAAACACTTCTTTGATTTGGTGCACTGGCCATTAACTTGCGGGTGATCAGGCAAATTTGTTGCGTTTCAGTATCTCAATCGACTTGTAGATAATACCTTTTCATTCATAAGTGTGGCACGATATATATATATATATATATATATATATATATATATATATATATTCCGCAAGCCACCCAATGGCGTGTGTCGGAGGGCACTTTACGTGCCACTGTCATTACCTACCTTCGGGTTCCAGTCGCGTATAGTTCGCGGGAAGAACGACTGCCGGAAAGCCTCCGTGCGCGCTCGAATCTCTTTAATTTTACATTCGTGATCTCCTCAGGAGGTATACGTAGGGGGAAGCAATATATTCGATTCCTCATCCAGAAACGCACCCTCTCGAAACCTGGACAGCAAGCTACACCGCGATGCAGAGCGCCTCTCTTGCAGAGTCTGCCACTTGAGTTTGCTAAACATCTCCGTAACGCTGTAATGCTTACCAAATAAGCCTGTGACGAAACGCGCCGCTCTTCTTTGGATCTTCTCTATCTCCTCCGTCAACCCGATCTGGTACGGATCCTACACTGATGAGCAATACGCAAGTATAGCACCCGCCTTAACAACAATTAATTTTATATGATCATTCCATTTCAAATCGTTCCGCACGCATGCTCCCAGATATTTTACAGAAGTAACTGCTACCAGTGTTTGTTCCGCTATCGTACAATAAAGGATCGTTCTTTCTTTGTATTCGCAATACATTACATTTGTCTATGTGAAGGGTCAGTTGCCACTCCATGCACCAAGTGCCTATCCGCTGCTGATCTTCCTGCATTTCGCTGCAATTTTCTAATGCTGCAACTTCTCTGTATGCGATCGAAGCACGTTGATGTGACCACGGCATATGTTCGATGTCAAAGTGCAATAATCACTCACAGACGACAGAGGCAGCACTAGCGGTGGAGGGTATATAAAGCGTGTCCATCGGAGTGGGGGCGGGCAGAAGAGAGAGAGAGAGAGAGAGAGAGAGAGAGAGAGAGAGAGAGAGAGTACAGTCGTCGTCATAAAACGAAAACAGAGCGGTTAATCTGACGTTTAAAAGGGCATGATCACTGGCGTCCGGGCCTAGGACGAAAGTACATTTGTAAACTGTTCGCGTGCAGCCATGGGAAAATGGTACTTTCAAAACCGGCTGAGGTGCACCACGTGTCCTGGATGATGGAGGTGCACGACGGCTGCGGAGATGCGTACGGGCGAATAGACATGCAGCTGTTGAGCAGATGGACGCAGGGGCTATCAACAGTGTCTCCTTAACGGCTGCTCAGCAAACGTTGCTGTGTGGGACCCCCTGCAGCAGGCGCCTGCTTTTTTGCACCCATACTGACTGCGGTTCATCGGCGAAGAAGCCTGGGATTTGTATGCCAGTACCGCAACTGTACGACACTCATGGCGACAGGTGGCCTTTTAAGATGAATCACAGTTTATGTTACATCGGACGGATAGAAAACGTCCTGCAGCAATCGTCGGAAGAGTCCGGGGCAGAGATGGGAGCTTTGTAGTCTGCTGAATGTTTTCGTGGCACTCTCTGGGTGATCTTGTCATTCTCGAAGGCACAATGGGTCCTTGAGGAGCACGTCAACTCCTACATGCCGTTTGTTTTTCCCCGGCACGATGGCATTTACCAGGCAGCTTGTAGTGTACGTGCGTCGTTTGAAGAGCATATAATTTTAATTAACTATTGTGTTTATACTGGTTGCTGGTAAGGAGGAAATTTAGTTACTAATATTTTATTAATATTTTATTAATGATCTCATTCATAAGCAGCCGTACCGCAGTCGCTTAAGAAAGTTATAATTAAGCTTTACTTGTTTAATCAGAATCAGACGATGACTCTCCTTGTCCGCAGTCTCGAAGTTTAGAAGTGACCTGCAATCCTGTGTAAATAAAATGTCTTGGTTTTCTTGCTTTGCGTAGTCAGTCGGCAAACCTCAGATCAAGCGGAAAGTTTGCTTTGATAGAGTTTGATTATCCGATGAAGTAGTGGAGCTCTTGGATCTAATAATTGCAGGTTCGTTTCCAATTCACCGGAAGTTCCCTTGTGATTACCTACGAAACGACACATCCGAGCAAATTTCCAATTACAGAATACATACATAATTAAATTCATTACAGACCTTTGCTGTAAATGCTCTGTATGCATTCCCTTGATTAGCATACAATATATTTCTAATCTCTTTCTTCCAGTAATCTCGATAGCAAAATTACAATTATTCAATGCGGCTATTGGGCACGGAGAAAATCCTAGAAGTCCTCTCAGCACACACCAGGGAGAAAAAACTACAGAAATTATGCGCTCATGGAATAGTAATAGTACTGTACTACTTTTCGCATCGATTCTGCGAGTATATAGATGATCAAGTAGGAAACGTAATTCACTCATAGAATTGTGCAGGGATAAATAGTAGAATATAAAGAGAGATTAAAAGCGCCTGGAAGAATTTGCTTACTCCCCTCGCCACCAGATTCCCATGTTTTAAATCCAATTGAGAATCCGTGCAGCCACCTCGATCGAGCTGTAGACGTCATTGATCGTCAGCCGAGAAACCTAGCGCAGCTTACCACGGCAGTGGAGTCGCTATGGCTCCACATACCTGTCGATACGGCTCCACATCCCTCTTGGTACCTTCCAGAACCTCACTGACACTCTTCCTGTACGACCCGCAGCGGTCCGCTCTACAAAAGGTGATTATTCAGGCCTTCGGCAGGTGCTCCCATTAATGTGTCTCGACAGTAGATCCATATAAGCGTCTAGATCACTTGCTGATAACACAGCGTTTACCACTTATTTCCCCAGTTGTCTGCATTGAAACGATACTGGTGTTTATAAAATAAGACTAGTAAACTTTATTGCTGTACAATATAAATTATTGTTCATGAGCCGTCCGCTGTTGCCGAGCTGTTTTAGGCCCTTCAGTCCAGAACCGCGCTGCTGCTACGGTCGCAAGTTCGAATCCTGCCTCTGGTATGGATGTGTGTGATGTCCTTAGGCTAGTTTTATTTAAGTAGTTCTCAGTCTAGGGGACTGATGACCTCAGATGTTAAGTCCCATACTGATTAGAACCATTTGAACCATATTGTTCAAGTAACATTGTCATCCATTAAGTAAATATTAGACCCGACCGTACAGCCGATAGCACTAAAGCGCTTGCTTCTGGTAAACAGGGAGGCGATCCAGCCCCAGATCGGATCTGCTTCGCAGATGAACGCTGCTGGATTTGGATTTTTAGGCAGTTTTCCACATGTTGTGTTGTTGTTGTCTTCAGTCCTGAGACTGGTTTGATGCAGCTCTCCATGCTACTCTATCCTGTGCAAGCTGCTTCATCTCCCAGTACCTACTGCAACCTACATCCTTCTGAATCTGCTTAGTGTACTCATCTCTCGGTCTCCCTCTCCGATTTTTACCCTCCACGCTGCCCTCCAATGCTAAATTTGTGATCCCTTGATGCCTCAAAACATGTCCTACCAACCGATCCCTTCTTCGAGTCAAGTTGTGCCACAAACTTCTCTTCTCCCCAATCCTATTCAATACCTCCTCATTAGTTACGTGATCTATCCACCTTATCTTCAGTATTCTTCTGTAGCACCACATTTCGAAAGCTTGTATTCTCTTCTTGTCCAAACTAGTTATCGTCCATGTTTCACTTCCATACATGGCTACACTCCAAACAAATACTTTCAGAAACGACTTCCTGATACATAAATCTATATTCGATGTTAACAAATTTCTCTTCTTCAGAAACGCTTTCCTTGCCATTACCAGTCTACATTTTATATCCTCTCTACTTCGACCATCATCAGTTATTTTACTTCCTAAATAGCAAAACTCCTTTACTACTTTAAGTGTCTCATTTCCTAATCTAATTCCCTCAGCATCACCCGATTTAATTTGACTACATTCCATTATCCTCGTTTTGCTTTTGTTAATGTTCATCTTATATCCTTCTTTCAAGACACTGTCCATTCCGTTCAAATGCTCTTCCAGGTCCTTTGCTGTCTCTGACAGAATTACAATGTCATCGGCGAACCTCAAAGTTTTTACTTCTTCTCCATGAATTTTAATACCTACTCCGAATTTTTCTTTTGTTTCCTTTACTGCTTGCTCAATATACAGATTGAATAACATCGGGGAGAGGCTACAACCCTGCCTCACTCCTTTCCCAACCACTGCTTCCCTTTCATGCCCCTCGACTCTTATTACTGCCATCTGGTTTCTGTACAGATTATAAATAGCCTTTCGCTCCCTGTATTTTATCCCTGCCACCTTTAGAATTTGAAAAAGAGTATTCCAGTCAACATTGTCAAAAGCTTTCTCTAAGTCTACAAATGCTAGAAACGTAGGTTTGCCTTTTCTTAATCTTTCTTCTAAGATAAGTCGTAAGGTCAGTATTGCCTCACGTGTTCCAACATTTCGACGGAATCCAAACTGATCCTCCCCGAGGTCTGCATCTACCAGTTTTTCCATTCGTCTGTAAAGAATTCGCGTTAGTATTTTGCAGCCGTGGCTTATTAAACTGATAGTTCGGTAATTTTCACATCTGTCAGCACCTGCTTTCTTTGGGATTGGAATTATTATTTTCCACATACAACTAGATAAATACCGGGCTGGTACCCACGTCCCGCCTCAGATGTACATAACACAAATACGTTACTACACTTGAACGTAAGATCTAGTCTATACGCAGACAGCTGCACACGGGTTCCTTCCTGGGAGGAGGGGCGGCGTCAGTGTCACTCACAATCCCAAAAAAAGGGACAAAGCAAAATGAAAAGAATGTTACGTTAAATCTTCATCGGTAGTTGCGCGTTCAGCACAGAGGATTGCTAACCGAAGGGGTCCAGCTTCGATTCCCGGATGGGTCGGAGATTGTCTCCGCTAATGGACTGCGTGTTGTGTTATACTTACGTTCGTATCATCTGAAATGGCATTCCACTCTTGAGGCGGCTGTATGGGTACGTCCCGAAAGCCAATAAGTTACATTAATACAACTAACTTTCTATACCTACATAATCTGTGTTTAATCGTTCATTAAGAACTTTCCTGCTGTGCATTTATTAATATTAAACGAGAAGGGTCTTGCAGCAGAGCAGGTATTGTTATTTTGGTCATCAGCGCTAAGATTGGTTCGATGCTGCTCCCCATTCCTATCGCATGACTGGTGCATCCGACATCGGCGAGGCTCTGTTCTTCATTCGCATTCCAGGCCTGCACTTCTACCACCTCAACTCGTAATATGCGCTGAAACATTGAATCACTACATTTTATTATGCCCCAGTCTCTTTTCCCTTCGCCTCGTTGCGGGATGTCTTCGTTCCTTAAGCCATCAATCCATCTGATGTTCAACAGTCTCCTATAACACAACGTTTCAGACGTTATTTACGTCTCCCCTAGTAGTCCATGTTTCGCACCCACACAGAGCTGTTTTCCAAACACAGCTTTTTATACACCTTTCTCTGGTCTCGAGGTTTGTATTTTGGATTTCAGTAGCTGCTTCTTTCTAAGCCCTTCTGGCTTGTGCAGTTGTCGCTACTATGCCTTTTTTTTTGCATCTTCCTTCTTATCTACTCTACTTCTGAGCTAGCAAAATTCGTCCGTCTGTTAAAGAGTGTGTTGTCCTCACCTAACATTTTGCCATCAAGTATGTCCACCTTCTACGCACACCGTTATTTTAGTGTTAATATTATAGCCACCAGCAACCGCATGTTCCATTTCATTAATCACCCGAGTCCGTTCTTGTTCAGAAGGACACTTTCACTATGTAACGGCCAGTGGCCTTGCCACGTTGGAAATACCGGGCCCGTTAACACTGTGTGCAGCGGGTATCGTTGGCTCAGGGACACCCCATGTCGCCGAAGTGGCATCTAATTGAAATACTTGCACCAGTCCAACGACAATACCGCTTTATCATTATAACTATGTAGGGGACAATGCACTATTTTCAAATTTCCTTGCACATTAAAATTGTGTGTCGGACCAGGACTCGAACAATGGACATTGTATCCTTGATTCTGCTGATGTATTCTTCGAGCTTCTGTGTAGTTTGTTTAGAAAGTAAGAGATAGGCACTGGCATAATAAAGCTGAGAGATGCAACGAGAGTTCTTCCTCGATGGTTCACCTGGAAAAAGCATTGGCCGTCGATTCGGATTGCAGTACGGCACACAGTTTTAATCTGCCAGGATGTTTCAAAATTAAACTAGTCTCTAAGCTCTACATTACTTATTAGTGATCCGAATAGGCTTTAACTAATACTTAGGGCCTTAGTGCTTGGTATGCAGTCTCGTCGGGCAGCCTCAGGTGTCGAAGTTCGACTTAGGACCATATCAGCTGGATTACCCGTTGTTTCATCTAGATGCTTCCTCATAAGGGTGCCGAGTGAGGTGGTCCACAGCTGAGGCAATGCATAGACGCTCGGAAGGAGTCTTATGTCAACATCTGTTAACTAGTATGAAGCTATCCTCTTCCTAAAAAGTACACGGCCGATTGCCATTCCCTCACTTGTCCTAACAGAACTTGACTCCAGCTCTAATTATCACGTTCTCCAAGGGACATTAAATACTAACCTTCCCTCTTTACGACAAAGGTTACCGAAATTCAAAATATCTAAACAGTGAAACTTCCTGGCAGATTAAAATTGTGTGCCGGACCGAGACTCGAACTCGGGATCTTTGCCTTTCGCGGGCAAGTGCTCTACCAACTGAGCTACCCAAGCACGACTCACGCTCCGTCCTCATAGCGTTACTTCTGCCAGTACCTCGCCTCCTACCTTCCAAACTTAACAGAAGCTCTTCTGTTTCATATGAGCGCACACTCCGCTGCAGAGTGAAAATCTCAATCTATCTAAATAGTGTAAACTCATGAAACACAACAAATGGCTTACAGACAGCAGATAAATTCCAGATCTGATGCAAAACGTAGTAAAAGACTAAAGTATGCGAGTAATACTTTGTTCCTGCTTAGCTGGTCAGATAAACGAGGTCTCCTTGCAAGACTCACTACTTCAAGAACGAGATGCAAATGAGAAAGCAGCACAGATACCTTTCCTTACCTTGGAGCCAAAAGCACTTAACTGGGCTCTACAATGCACTTGGGCGCAATAAGTAATTAAAACTCTAATGCGTAGCAACCTATGTATGAAAGTGGGTGAGGACTCCTATGCTCCACTCCCTCCCCTTCCCGCCGCCACCCTCCACCCCAAACAGTTTTCGCCATGGTACAGTTGCTGAATACAACGCTAAAGTACTAAGAGTCACCAACGCTAGGTTCTACAAATATTTGTTGGATGAAACAAAAATGGGAAAATTAACAACATCGCAAAATTTCAGCGAGGAAAAGGGCTTAGTTTACTTACGGCAAAAAGTAGACATTCTTCCTGTGACCTATCACATTCTCTTGAAAATATGGTAGATGTAACTGAAACATAGGTCACGGATCTGCGTGAGACCGAACAATCCCCGGATGAAGTGTTCCAAGCTGAATCGGTCGAAATGGACGCACGACTGTGATGGGGGTGATATGTCCATGAGAGTGGCTACAAGCTCTAAACGTCACGTTTGGTAATAGTTGATGTATTCGTGAAATGGAAACAAGAGCCAGTTACAAACCGTCAGTTTCGACTTCAGAAAAGGAAAGCATTCACACATATGGATCGTCGATGATTTCGAGGCGTTGTGAAGTGAAACCATGAACGTTAGCAGACAGTTTTCACAGAATTTCTACTGGAACATTCCATTAACCATTACTAGTATCAAATTCTAACGGTGGCAGGGGTAAAATACAGGGAGCGAAAGGCTATTTGCAATTTGTACAGAAACCAGATGGTAGTTATAAGAGTCGAGGGACATGAAAGGGAAGCAGTGGTTGGGAAGGGAGTGAGACAGGGTTGTAGCCTCTCCCCGATGTTATTCAATCTGTATATTGAACAAGCAGTAAAGGAAACAAAAGGAAAATTTGGAGGAGGTATTAAAATCCAGGGAGAAGAAATAAAAACTTTGAGGTTCGCCGATGACATTTTAATTCTGTCAGAGACAGCAAAGGACTTGGAAGAGCAGTTGAATGGAGTGGACAATGTCTTGAAAGGATGAACATCAACAAAAGCAAAACGAGGATAATGGAATGTAGTCGAAATAAGCCGGGTGACGCTGAGGGAATTAGATTAGGAAATGAGACACTTAAAGTAGTAAAGGAGTTTTGCTATTTGGGGAGCAAAATAACTGATGATGGTCGAAGTAGAGAGGATATAAAATGTAGACTGGCAATGGAAAGGAAAGCGTTTCTGAAGAAGAGAAATTTGTTGACATCGAATATAGATTTAAGTGTCAGGAAGTCATTTCTGAAAGTATTTGTATGGAGTGTAGCCATGTATGGAAGGGAAACATGGACAATAAATAGTTTGGACAAAAAGAGAATAGAAGCTTTCGATATGTGGTGCTACAGAAAAATGCTGAAGATTAGATGGGTAGATCTCGTAACTAATGAGGAGGTATTGAATAGGATTGGAGAGAAGAGAAGTTTGTGGCACAACTTGACTGGAAGAAGGGATCGGTTGGTAGGACATGTCCTGAGGCATCAAGGGATCACAAATTTAGCATTGGAGGGCAGCGTGGAGGGTAAAAATCGTAGAGGGAGACTAAGAGATGAATACGCTAAGCAGATTCAGAAGGATGTAGGTTGCTGTAGGTACTGGGAGATGAAGAAGCTTGCACAGGATAGATTAGCATGGAGAGCTGCATCAAACCAGTCTCAGGACTGAAGACCAAAACAACAACAACATCGTTAGTCGAGAGGATTTTATATTTGGAGCTCTTTCGTGAACTGCAACACAATATTCAAAGGATAAAGACATACGGTTCTGTGTGGGCTGTTCAATTAGTGACAAGACAGACTGCACTGTCACTGGAGAGTGCTCAGTTGATTGAGCGACACCAGTACACGTTTGTTGTTGCGCTTTCTCATGTCCACTGCGCTGCCTGTCTTTGCCACTCCCTGAAACAAAAGAACGGATTTCCCAATAAATCATTAGTGCTTTACGACGTGAGCCCTAAACGCAGTCATTGTCTCTGTCATTGTTAGCCCTGTCTGTGGACGTCTGTGCAGAAATAAGCACGCCACTTACCGCTCATCAAGTGTGTAATAACCTGTGTCCGTTCACATCAGCCGTGACGTCACTACTGAAACCATGGAATACTGCAACAAAATAGCAGAATAGTGACGAGTGGCTTTCGTCTGGTCCAAAGCAGGAATCTCAACAATCCAACTATTAATTTCCTCAGCAGTACAATTTAGGGCAACGCCCTTGGCGCAGTGGATATACCGGTTCCCGTGAGATCACTGAAGTTAAGCGCTGTCGGGCATGGTCGGCACTTGGATGGGTGACCATCCGGGGCGCATGCGCTGCTGCCATTTTTCGGTGTGCTATCAGCCTCGTGATGTCAATTGAGGAGCTACTCGACTGAATAGTAGCGGCTTTAGTCAAGAATACCATCATAACGACCGGGAGAGCGGTGTGCTGACCCTACGCCCCTCCTATCCGCATCCTCCACTGAGGATGACACGGCGTTCGGATGGTCCCGGTAGGCCACTCGTGGCCTGAAGACGGAGTGCTTTAACAATACAATGTCGAGTGGTTACGGGCACTTCTCGGACACCCTATAGAACACTAAAGTTCAGTAGTTCAATGTGTACGATGATCTAACATTTAACAGCAGTCACTAATCAACAAAAATGCACGTTAAACACCTGGAATCAATGACACTTGGTTGTCAAATGTCACTGAGTCATATAACATCCAAGAACATACGACATTTCTCTACCACGATACAACAGTGCGCGAATGCGTGTTTTCAGTTTCTGCTAACAGAATGTATATTACATTTCGTCTTCCTCTCTGTGAACTGATAAAATTCGAAGTTTTCCAGCAGAGGATAAAATCAGCACTTACTGTTAGATGTCGCCATACGAAGTTTTTGTGGGACCTAAAGATAATATCATATTCTTGAAGACTTATCGTGACCTACTTCCCTTCTGATGTTGGCAGTCTACTGAGGAGTCTTCAATTCATCCCCACACAGATCAGATATTCCGCAACCAACTATCCTACTTACTAATCACCTAGACGGAACTGTGCCGAAGGCCATGCGGAAATCACAAAACAACGCTATCCACACCATTCGGGTCCTCAAGAACGGAAGACTGAGCCGGGTTATACACTGTCGTTGCTTTCAGATCCTCGTATGATCTTCGAAAGGATTCGTCAGTGCAATATCAACGGTGTGTATTATGTATTAAACCGGCATTCGCTATTTTTTTAAACTTAGAATACAATACATGCTTCTGACCACTTGACTGCTCTTATCCCTTTCCCTTCGTCCTGTTAGTCTAGATATCGAAAAACTTAATCACCTATTGTACGCGTAACTGAGTTGTCAATATTATATTCAGTGCGGTGTTTCAGAATCACCGAAAGACATCTCCTGATAGGTTCTGATTGTATAATTGCTGGTTTCTGAATTAAAGGGAAATCAGTGAGTTCCGTTTGCGGAAAGTGGAAAAGATGCTGATTTATGTGACGTTGGGAGAAAGCAAATGACAGCGGTGGAGTTCAGAACTTATTTCAGGGAAACAGCGAGGTCGTCGGTCGCTCGCGTGATGCCATCATTACTTCGTCGAAAGTTGTTGACTCACGATGAGACGGCTGCTACACGAGGTGTTACATCGTCGAAGAACGCGGGCTTCGGAGGCTCTCCCGCCATGCAGCGTGAGGCAGCTAAGACAGGCCACCCCAGACATATCAGAATGAATAAACACAACGAGGTGTGGTTTTCGGCAAGTTATAGCGGACAGTGTGGGGAATTTCCTGAAGCTCACAAGTAATTTTTATCGTTTTATACTCTCCGAATTAGGACACCGACTTTTTTTTCTAATGGAAATTTGTACCTTTTTGTGGCACTTGAGAGAAGCGCCTAAAAGAACTTGAACGGCATAACATGTATCAAAATGACAGTGCCGCAAACCGCTGTCGCCCCTCAGGAGAAGAGGTTCCACAAAAGTCTGCCCTGTTATACCAAATGCAAGCAAGCATGTAACACAGGTAGGGTTCGTGAGTTTATTACCACGGCAATGATACCAAGTGCTCGGAATGTTGACATTGAACATTGCTACACGCTATAGAGTGATTATGGAGAACGTATAATTTCATTTGGAATTAACGGCAGCACAGGCCCGTGTTATATGGCATTCCATGCCTTCTGGAGTCTCCGCTGTTTCCTAATAGACGTCTTGTTTTAATGTTCGCCATATATAAAGGAATAATTGTACTAAGTTGGTGAGTGTGCAGATTATTGTGCTTTTTCTGAGCGACTGTCTCAGTGCTTTCCAAATGTTCTCTTAAGAGGGTCTGTCACTACAAATGCGGAATGGGAGGGTCATGTTGGTATCACACTAATTGCTATATATCCAGTGGGATGTCTTCCAGTAACTACGACAGCAGCATATTTTAGGAACCCGAGATAGTTGAGTGTATTTAGATTCCCATCAATAAAACAGGGAAAATACGCACCAAACGTTGATAGACGAAAAGCATTGTTTTTATCCACTTTCTTTAAGTCAGCGTGGATTTTGAACTGACGATTAGTGCATAATACGAAGATTTACTTGCCCATGGTTTTTAAAAGATGCTTCTTAAACAAAAAAATGTGCCACATCAAAAAAAAAAAAATGTTCAAATGTGTGTGAAATCTTATGGGACTTAACTGCTAAGGTCATAAGTCCCTAAACTTACACACTACTTAACCCTAATTATCCTAAGGACAAACACACACACACACACACACACACACACACACACACACACACACACACACACATGTCCGAGGGAGGACTCGAACCTCCGCTGGGACCAGCTGCGCAGTTGTGCCGCATCACTCCGCACTTTTCATAGATAACATTCTGAGAACTGTAACCAGTTTCGGAAGTCATTGCGATGAAGTTGAAGATTTAGCAAAATGAAAAGGATGAAACGCAGCGGAATGTAGTGTTCCCAAAACATTCGTTTGGTTGATCCCTCTCATACTTCCGAGATGACTCTTTAGTGACATTTGCATCGTGTGCTATTGCTGATAAAATGTTAGTTTCACTTCTTTTATCAGTTGCTCTTCACTTCTTAGCCGTATTTATACTCCAAACTCTAATAGCTTGGCGGGCACTCGCTATAAAATAAAAAATAAAAAAAATCACTTTATCGGCTGTCGTTCAAATTGTGAATGTCGCCATAGCTTTAAGAGCAAGTTATCTCATTACTACAGTAGCAGAACAAGGACTTATGGGCTTCAAGCGCACAGGTAAACACAAGAACCGTACCTGAGTTACGAGCTTGCTTATATTTGGTATAATAGGGCAGACGTTCATAGAACCTCTTCTCCTGGCGGCGGTACAATTGTCCGAGGTGCTGTTATCTTGATACTATTAGATCAAGTCTCACACGTATTATGTCACTGAAATGCTCTAAGAAGCTTCTTTCAAATGCCAGAAAAAAGTGTCGCAACTCGGCGTTTGTAAACGAAAAAACTGCTTGCGGACGTCAGGAAATTCACCACATTTTCCGGTATAGTTTGGTGAAAACCGCACCTCGATATATTTATTCGTTCTGGATATATTTTGGGTAGCCTGTCTTAGCTGCCTCATCCTGGATTCGTAGTTAGCAGACGTTGTATGGATAGAGTTGTTGCAGTGTGTGGTGGTGGGGAAATCACATT
Source organism: Schistocerca gregaria (assembly GCF_023897955.1). NCBI lineage: Eukaryota > Metazoa > Arthropoda > Insecta > Orthoptera > Acrididae > Schistocerca > Schistocerca gregaria. The sequence continues at coordinate 315,850,537 of NC_064926.1, read as the reverse complement.
ATTCATGATTTATTGCTATACATATGTCCAACGATATTTGTAATTTTTATTTGCTACGTTTGAGTTGGGTTGGTGAGGTGGACTGGAGGGGTTGTGACAATTGGTGTTACGTCCGCGGTGAATGACGAAATAGCTTTGACATTTGACAAGTGCCACTTGCTACTAGTCAGTGTTGTGTTCCAGCTTCCTTCAGAGTTATGTTCACCCAATACCTCTTGTTAAGCACCCTTCTTTATCGACAGAATAAAAAGTGAAAAAATACTAATTTGTTAAACATTATGCAATGTATTGAGAAATGTTTGCCTCAGGAAGGACACACGTCCCAAATGCGATGACATGAACCGGACAAGAATGTCCAGATTCGACTGTGTGCACGTTACACTCCAACGATACGACGCGATCAGTCGTTCTGCTCTCAAACAGCTAGTACACAATCGTGTCATATCCTTCTGAAACATGAAACTCACGGAACAAAATTAATATACGTATTCCCACTAAAGGGATTCTGCAAATGATTGCAGACACGTTTAGCAGAAAGGTGAAGATTATTATTCAATGAATGAGGAAGTACATAGAGCAGATACACATACCTTCGATCGCTTCGCAGGAGAAAATTGAAGTAATTACAAGAAGAGGAATTCTTAGCTTCCCAATTGCTGTTTGTTAAAACATTAAAAGAACAAACACTAGTAGCAGTTACTTCTTTAAAATATCTGGGAGTATGCGTACGGAACGATTTAAAGTGGAATGATCATATAAAATTAATTGTTGGTAAGGCGGGTGCCAGGTTGACATTCATTGGGAGAGTCCTCAGAAAATATGCCATTGATAACTATTTATTTACTCATGGCTAATGAACTGCTAAATTTCAAAACAGAAAGCAGCACCTGTAAGTATCATTAAGATTGTGGACATCAAGAAGTGTGTATGCTCCATTGGCCTCCTATAGATCGTACGTAGCAAGGAAGCTGCACTCGGTAGTTGTTTCTGTGATTAGCGGGCTCTAAACATTCTTTTAGGCAGCTCATGGCTAAATATATGTGTAGCACGGCGTACTTTTCACCAGGAATGAAATAGCTGACTTTTCTTCTTTCCGTGTGTCAAACAGACACCCACCATGTCCTGAACTGGCTCAGTCTTGCGTAGCTGTGTGACCCAATGCTCTGGGGGGGGGGGGGGGGGGGGGGGGGGAAAGAGCACTTAGTAACTCCTTCAGCTATTGAGATAGCCTCCCCGATATAAGTATTCATTGTTTTCTTCAGACCACGATCGGCTCACTCTTCTTATTTGCTGAACTGAAAAAGTATTTAGTGTCTAGTCTTGCGATTTTGATGTCAACGCGCGTTGAACGAATAAGCTTCGTTTTAAATAGTGCAAATGTTTGAAACTCTATGGACGCAGTATCCCCCCTACGTACTCTGTGTGAAAGGCCGTGGAGGTTCATGCTACCATTTAAAATCTTTACTCAGTTCCTATAACCATCACGCGGCGAGGAGAATACAAGTGATTTTCCGTGCGGATTGTGTGTGGGTAGTTGGGTGTTCTTTCTAAAGTAGCAGCTAAGTTTGCGAGAGTCGGATATTATTAGCCGATGTGAAACTGATTGTCAACAGAGGACTAGCACACAATGGAAGCCTTTGTGCATGTGAGAACATGAGTATTCTCAATGCTGTACGGGGATGTAGTGGCACGAACTGTTATTCTTGTGTGTGGTCATATTCATATAGGAAGGTTGAGCTGCACTGAGTCCAATTTGTAGATTTATACCGTGCCGCATATTAAGTGAGTAAAAGCTTAGAGACAGCCAGGAAGTGCAGTCTTAAGTTGTTTCTTGTCTCAGTTAGTGGTATTAAATCCTTCCGCCCATGAGATATGAATTTAATTCTGTTAATTTCACTTAATACATTCCACCAAAATGGTCTGAGAAGAATATGTACGTCATTATCTTCAACTTTCGTTATTTGTTAGGACAAGTAATTGGTATATAGATGTGAACCCGTGGTACGAATCCCAAGACCCAATCAGAATAAGGATTACTTGTTCTTAACATTTTCCTTATTTTCACTAAAAAGTAATTGTCACTCTGGAATCATGTACGGAAGATATCAAAATTCCATTTATGGAATATTCTGTCGGTACGTGGAGGAACATAGACACATTAGAAATTGAAATACCCAGTAATGGTGATCCACAATAATATTTACTTTAAATATTTTTATAGAACATTAATACTGTGTATTTCAGTGTTAAATAAAAGCGATTGTGAGTAATGTTTCAAGAAAAAAATTTATGTTTCATAATCAGGCGAACATAGACTTTTATGTATATTACCCTGTACTTCGTTTTACATCCAATATTTCTATATTTTGAATCATTCTTTGCTCTGTTGTATGGCCTGCAGTGTTATATCTAACTTCATCAATACGCAGAGGCGCTACTTTTATTGGTTTCTTCTACAAACCATCTATTTCCTCAGCTTCATTACCTGGCAGCGTTTACCAGCCTCTCTCTTCCCCTTTTCTTTGGTCCTAATATTGGATGTCCTTCTCTGAAAAAGAATCATTACCACTCCTACACGCATTTGAAACTGATACGATGTCATCTTTTCTTTTAGAGGGACTTTCCTGGCTACATACTGCCGAGAGTGCATGACGCAGTAGCTTACAATAACCACATCCTGAATGTTATTCTCATTGTGTTCTTCACAATACGGCTATTACTCTCATCTCCACCACTTTCTAATGATACGATTTTACAACCACTGGTTGAGACACACTGTTCCTTCTTTTCTTTCTTTGGACATCGTTTAGAGACAACCTGCGGGTCGCTAGCATCACAAGAGGATGTGTAAAACACATTTTCGTGTTTCCAATTAACAGTGAGAACTCTCCTAACTTTCTCATACCATTCTCCTCTCGTCAACTTCCACTATAATATTTTACGTTCTGCCGAGTCCGCAGCATAGTATACGTCATTATAAAACAAAACTAGCTGCAGTAAGGTAATATATTTAATATTTTACACGACGAGCATGTTTTACCTTAAATGCCATTATCGAGTGACGTTTTGCTTACAAACTTTGTCAATATAGCATCGTAGTAAGGGAGCTGTGAAAATATTGGAACCGTCAAAATATTTGTCAAGACTGTAGTTTTTACGTTTTGTAACTACAAAAAATATTACGCTTACCAAGAATCGACAGAAAAACTTTACTATAGGTGCAGTACGGTCATCACTTCCAATTAGATGTTACTTAATAAGTTCGATTAAACGAAGGAGGCAGTTATGTAAATTATTAAATATTTTGCCTCATTAGAGCTAGTTTTGGAGCTTTCATTTTCATTTCACTACAATGTTAGTAGCGTGGTGGTTCTTAAGGAAAAAGTTTGCGTACGAAGAAGTTGCTTTTTTACAAGAGCACTGCACATTCTGATAAAATGTTGCAGATATTATCTTTAAAACTACGATACTGAATATCAGCTGCTATTAGGGACCAGGCGTTGTGGGGAAAGTCGAACACTGGGTCTCCGCAGGTAGACTGACGAGACCAACAGCTTACTGTCTGAGCAACTTCATGCGTGTGCTCTTGCACTTACGTTTGTGACCAGGTGGAGAAAAGATTACTGAGATGCGCCGGCCTGTTAGTCGCGAAAGAGCTGGACTAACGCCAGGTATAGTTGTTGTGGCTCTAAGCGCTCTGGCACGAAGTCAGCGTTCCACTGTATCACATAAATCTTCACGGGGGTTCTGAGCAAGTCTAGTCATTCGCCATACGCTATTGTAAAGAAACTGCGTCACTCGCAAACTGCACGACACAGCGCTCTTCTCTGACATATCCATTCTCAAACTGATATCCAACCATAAGCCGCAAGTAGTAATGGTGTTGGACAAAATGATGTGAACCCCTGCGAAAAGAGAGAAAACCTTCATTAGTAACACGTTGGTTCTCCGTTTGCTAGGATTGAAGATTGTATCCGACGTGGGATGGATGCACAACAGTGAAAAGGATATATACCCAACCGTTCTGCAAAGAGTTCACTGAGTCAGAAAATGTCCATGGAGAAGAAAATCGACTGAGAAACTTATTGTCTAAAATACACAGAGATTCAGGTACATTCAGCTTAAAGGATGGCGGGCTGACATGAAATATTGGACTCACAAGAAGAGGTCCCCAGCAGGGCGATCGGCTTTTTGAAACTATCTATACGGTCATGTAAGTTAAGTTTCCAGCGTTCACCGTGGTCAATTGACGAAAAAAAAAAATCGGAATTTTCTGTGATACGCAATAGCATTATAAAAAGTGTTTAATGTGCCGTGGTTGTGTGGTATAATGGATAAGCCAAGAGCACTGCATGAAGGGGGATGTGGATTCGAATCGTGACGGATGCGCGTGTTCTTTTTATTTTTAAAGCTTTATCGAAATTACTTTGATCATCGTTTTTATTCAATAAATTGGCTTAAATGTATTTTTTATTTCTATTCCTTTCTCACATCATTTTAATCAGCGTATGAACTTTTTCATTTATTTTTATTTTTTTAATATTCTCTTTCCAATCGGAATTTTTGTGAGTATGAATTTAATTTTATTTGTCTATTATAAATTTCAATTATTTGAAAATTCCGAGCTATCATTTAAAAAACAGAACACGAAATGATCTATTTATGTTAGTACAGTGGTGTGAAAAATGTATTTTTGTTACCAGTTGTGCAATTTTTTTACATGGTAATCGTCATAGAATCATTTAAAACATAATCTAAATACCTTTCGCACCACTCACAAAACAACACAGATGAAAGACGGGTTTACAAGTAAAACTAAACTGAAGCACAAAAAGAAATAGATTCATTAAACGCAATAATGTGGACGGAAAAAACAGGATGATAAAACAATAGAAATTAAATGGAAATTAATACTTAAAATTAATTAAAACACATAAATAACGACTTCAGGTGGAGAAAGAATGATAGGAAGAAAAATGAGAGTAAATGAAGTAGTTGATATTATGTTTAAAATTATGTGACGATGGAATGGAATTAGTTAATTAATTAAATAAAAATGGTGATCAAAGTCATTTCGGTAAAGATTTAAAAACAATTTTTTTGTGTACACCAGACGACATTCGTATCTACATCTTCCTGCATGCGAAGCTGTTGTCCCATCCATTACACCACACAACCACAATATTTCATGTATCTTATTCATCATTATTGCGTGACACACAGAAATCTAATTTTTTTCGTCGATTACTCGCAACCGAGGGCCACTAGGGTGAATGACTGCAGTGTGTGATACCTAGGATCTTAACCTATATCACCGTATAGATAGTTTAAAAACGTCGATCGCAACGTTGGGGACCTCTCCTTGTTAGTCATCGTGTTCCATAAATCAGTCTCGTACAATTCCAAACGTGTGAATGGGACTGTTATTGCTTCTGCACGGTGGTTGTTCACCAGGAAACACAGACTGCTACATATATATGGTCGTCCGCGCAAGCAGAGGAACAAGTAGGTTAAGACCACGATGCGACATTACACAATCACACCATCGCCGATCTCCGCCACGTTTGGATGGAAGACAGACTGTCAACATGAGAGGCTTCTACCGATGTTCTACGTTTGTAAACGTGTCTATTGGTCGAGAATGGTCTGAACAACAATGCAAATAATCAAATGACACACCTCCACTGTTGTTGTGTCCCATTTGTATGCTTGTGAAATCAGTTTCGTCATGTTAAGGAAGTGGATTTATTAAATAGTTAGGTAATAACAGTTTGGTAATAACAGCCCTACGGCGACCATTCCTCATGAAATTCGGGCCAGATAGTTTCTGGTGATTTGGATTACTGTAGACGTGTGTTTGTCTCAGATGTTATCTGGAATGCTGTTGTTCTGTGTTTCCTCACTGTAACTGTCTTTCAAGCCCTCGTGTCGTACCAGTCAGTTTCGACTTTTGGTCCCTGTTGTGCCCGAGTGATGATGGTTATTTCCACATTTTGTGTTGGCTGTAATTGCAGTCGACAATATGTTCCTTCCGACACCAGTAAGGTTAGACGTTTTCGTTACTGGGGCTGCAGCGAGACGGGCAACAGCCATGTTTGCTTCGAAATGAAATATGAGCCCTCGACCATAACGAAGTTTCACGCACCACACCACACCACACCACACCACACCATACCATACTTCTAACACGAAAGCTATTATTGACAGTAATACACAGATGTGTATATATAGTTGACCATCAGATGGCGAGCTTCATAACTAGAGGACGAACATTTACTAAGGGTTAAGTTATGTTATTCTAACATGTTTTCATGGTTTTTGTTCAACACCTGCATGCAAAAGCGTATCTACAATGCAATTCCCTGACAGTGCCATGTACGGCAACAAGAATCGTATGATGTAATATCACTAACCACGCATATCCAGATTGACACTACAAAGGTTGGACGGTTTGTAGGCCCCCAAAATTTCGTCAGTCCTAATCTTCAAAAAAAAAAAAAAAAAAAAAAAAAAAAAAAAAAAAAAAAAAAAAAAAAATGTGTTTACCCTAATTGTACAAAATCTGTTGTCCTATATTCAGTTGTAATAATACGTACAGTTCGTACTCGGAACGAAGGAAGATTGTACGACACGTTCTTGAGATCACGTCAGGTAAAGAAATCTGCTTCGGAAGTTAGCAATTCAATCGAAGTGAAAAGAAATCGAAGTGTTTCCCGCGCACACGAATAATCCGTCAATTACGACTCTGTCTCTGGTAGAAAATAACAAAATCTGATAAGCTTGTACAGAAGAAAACTATACATTTCCCCATCTAAGCAACGTGGGATATCAAAACACGAGGGCTAATTGGAAAGAAAGGTGCGATTGAACACGAAATGGAAACCACCGAGAAACTCAAAAATACAGTATTTTATTTAGCTGCACATTCCAGCTACTTCTCTACATAGTCGCTGCTCCAACTGAGACACTTGTCATTGTACCGACTTTCCAATACCCTCTTCGCAGAAAGCAGCCGCCTGTGCTTTGCGCCAATTCTCTACGCTGGTCTACAGTTAGCTTTCTATGCCAAAACGTTGTCTTCATAGCCAGCAGTTCATGTGAGCAGAGATGAGACGCAGGGGGAGCCAATTACGGGCTGTGTTGTGGATAATGAAACACTTCTCATCTAAAACCCTGCAGGAGCATCTTCATTGTCCCAGCAGAGTGCGGCTGAGAATTGTCGTGAAGAACGAAACGCGTGACAGGTACTTAAAGTGGTGTTGCATGAAATCGGGGGAAACCTCACATACTTGGCGGAGACACTATTGGTCTAGGCATCTTTGCGTGCCGTACACTCAGAGCCGAAAAAAGGGACGTGTTGAGACCGACGGGCATACTGGAGACACAGCCCAACACATCTGTGCAAAGCTTCATCGAATTTTCACTGTGATTTCCATTACGCACCTCTTCAAATCTTCCTTGCCGAATAGCTCTCGTATGTTGCACATTACCAGGATTCGATGCTCATAGATTCTAAGTGGTAATCAACGGGATTTTGTATTATTTGTTGCGCAGAAACTCTTCCAGTCCTTTGAGATGCTAAGGTACACAGCTTGTCCTTACTTCTTTCCCCTGCACTGACCACAATGAGTAGATGATATTTCAATTGACTGACTGAATATATCAGGGAGTTATTTCTTCCTGACGCTCATCAAAATATTGCTGGGCATTTGCATTAGTGTGAGGGAGGAGGAAGGTAATTATCTTGGAAGATAAAATACCTTGCTTGGAACAATGCCTGTTTCGTTGAATGAACATAACAATTTAAAGCAATGTCATAATCCTGGCCAGTTATCTTATCTTTCGTTTCTAGCAAAGGACCCACTGACAGTCGCTATGTAATCTCTCAAGCCATTACAGAACATGCAATACGCTTCACGCTTGGAAGAAGGCAGTCTAGATTGTGTGACTCTCGTAGGGTTCTGCATATGTTGCTGAAACGTAGATTGCATCACTACGCCGCTTTACACCCAAGAGAATTATATCTAGTAGTCTTCGGGCAGTGAAACTTATGTTCATATATTCCAGAACGTGTTACGTAAACTCTCTTATCTACTCTTTATGGTTCTTTCACGAAATATACGATCGAAGCAGAAGAATCGTTACACAGTGTACATCGAAAAACAGTTCGTAAAATCAGGCTACGAATCTTTTGTGAGAAGGTGTTGTCTTTCTTGCCTATAACTACGCAGGTGACCCGAACATATACGAAACGCTGTGACATCGACAAACGAAGCCGACTAAAGCTCCGGCTGAAACAAACCTTTTAGTTCCATCAAACTGAAGCCTGTGTTCCTTGGTATACTATGCACTCGATTAGTATTCAAAAATAGGTCGAACGAAAGTCTTATATGAAGGCTCTCTTGAACATACAAACATGTGTCCCGAAGCCGCGCCGAAGGGCCGCGCGGTTTGAGGCGGCATGTCACGGACTGCGCGTCCACTCCCGCCGGAGGTTCGAGTCCGCCCTGGGGCATGGGTTTGTGTGTATTGTTCTTAGCACATGTTAGCTTAAGTAGTGTGTAAGTCTAGCGACCGATGACCTCAGCACTTTGGTCCCTTAGAAATTTACATACATTTGAACATACACTCCTGGAAATTGAAATAAGAACACCGTGAATTCATTGTCCCAGGAAGGGGAAACTTTATTGACACATTCCTGGGGTCAGATACATCACATGATCATACTGACAGAACCACAGGCACATAAACACAGGCAACAGAGCATGCACAATGTCGGCACTAGTACAGTATATATCCACATTTCGCAGCAATGCAGGCTGCTATTCTCCCATGGAGACAATCGTAGAGATGCTGGATGTAGTCCTGTGGAACGGCTTGCCATGCCATTTCCACCTGGCGCCTCAGTTGGACCAGAGTTCGTGCTGGACGTGCAGACCGCGTGAGACGACGCTTCATCCAGTCCCAAACATGCTCAATGGGGGACAGATCCGGAGATCTTGCTGGCCAGGGTAGTTGACTTACACCTTTAGAACACGTTGGGTGGCACGGGATACATGCGGACGTGCATTGTCCTGTTGGAACAGCAAGTTCCCTTGCCGGTCTAGAAATGGTAGAACGATGGGTTCGATGGCGGTTTGGATGTACCGTGCACTATTCAGTGTCCCCTCGACGATCACCAGAGGTGTACGGCCAGTGTAGGAGATCGCTCCCCACACCATGATGCCGGGTGTTGGCCCTGTGTGCCTCGGTCGTATGCAGTCCTGATTGTGGCGCTCACCTGCACGGCGCCAAACACGCATACGACCATCATTGGCACCAAGGCACAAGCGACTCTCATCCCTGAAGACGACACGTCTCCATTCGTCCCTCCGTTCACGCCTGTCGCGACACCACTGGAGGCGGGCTGCACGATGTTGGGGCGTGAGCGGAAGACGGCCTAACGGTGTGCGGGACCATAGCCCAGCTTCATGGAGACGGTTGCGAATGGTCCTCGCCGATACCCCAGGAGCAACAGTGTCCCTAATTTGCTGGGAAGTGGCGGTGCGGTCCCCTACGGCACTGCGTAGGATCCTACGGTCTTGGCGTGCATCCGTGCGTCGCTGCGGTCCGGTCCCAGGTCGCCGGGCACGTGCACCTTCCGCCGACCACTGGCGACAACATCGATGTACTGTGGAGACCTCACGCCCCACGTGTTGAGCAATTCGGCGGTACGTCCACCCGTCCTCCCGCATGCCCACTATACGCCCTCGCTCAAAGTCCGTCAACTGCACATACGGTTCACGTCCACGCTGTCGCGGCATGCTACCAGTGTTAAAGACTGCGATGGAGCTCCGTATGCCACGGCAAACTGGCTGACACTGACGGCGGCGGTGCACAAATGCTGCGCAGCTAGCGCCATTCGACGGCCAACACCGCGGTTCCTGGTGTGTCCGCTGTGCCGTGCGTGTGATCATTGCTTGTACAGCCCTCTCGCAGTGTCCGGAGCAAGTATGGTGGGTCTGACACACCGGTGTCAATGTGTTCTTTTTTCCATTTCCAGGAGTGTATGTGTTCCGTATCAACCAAAACCGTACTCGCACTACACTTGATTCATGTATTCGTTCCACATCACACATGTGTGGTTTCTTAAGGTTCCTTTTAGTCTGATCAAAGAGCGAGACTGCTGAGAATTGTTAACTTCTCAAATCTCTTGCAGTCGAATATTAGAGTATATTTCGCCTCTAGCAGTGCATTGTAGAAGTAAAAAAGATATGCAAAACTGTATCATGATTCGAATTGTATTTTGAAGAGTTGGTCCCCATTCAGTTTTATAACATTCTTCACGTGGATCGCCTTCAAGAGAAACATTTTAACGACTGAACTCTATCCTTCATTCTTTTGTAAGACTTTGTGTTAACCATAAACCTTCCAACACAGAATTTTATGACTTAAGTGCTAAAAGGCCATATAAACAGAACCATTTCCAACATGAAATTGATATCTGCAACATCCCTGTAATGAGCAGGGATAGTTTTGTGCTTACCGTAGTGCGACCTGGAACCAACTGATGTGAAGTAAAACTATATCATGTAAAACAAATCTTATGCATGTTTTAATTTTTAACTTTCCTACTTACGTAGATTTCGTCAGCACATATTCAGCTAGTCATTGATGGTAACTTTTTACAGGCAACGCCATAGTTAATTAAAAAAAACTAAGGAAAACGCATACTACGCTTGACAGATGTTTTATATGTACTGAGTTCATGAGCAGTCTTATCACGAGTCGATGTGGCACCTATGACGAAATCAATAATAGTCTCAAGAGCTGGACAGGAGCCAAGCCCTTGGTACAAAGCCGAGCTCGGTAGAAAATATTTGTAGGTGTTCTAAGTTCCACCGAAGAATAAAATGCCATGACGGCTCCTGCAATATGTTTCATTATAAGCCTTACAAGTAGTTACACTGTAATTCGTCCTGTTAACTCAAGAACTCTTAAAGTTGCTCCCTGCTCTGGAGGTAATGAGGCACCACATTTCTCTTTTCAGAGCGATCTAACATTACGTCACTCTGTGAACTTCGACATTTTCTTATGTTCTGAGAGTACATTAACTCTGTTATATTCCACACAAACTAAAACTATTTCTGATTAATTCTCCATTTCAGGTTAGAGCACAGATTGTCATCCATCAAGAATTGTTTCACTCAGCGATATATTTTTGACATAATTTCCTGTGGCTCTTGGTTTATAATAGTTCGAGAGGGATGTGACGTAGAGAGCTACTTTAGAACAATGGATTTAGCGGCAGAACATTATAGATTCCTTTATATGGAATGAAGTTTTAGCTTCTTACTTCTAACTTTATTCGCGACACATTTTTCAAACAATGTTAACATGTATCACTGAATGTACCTGCAAAATTGTACAAGCATATGACACATAACTAGGATGTACGACGTCATGAAACCTGATATTAAAACTTGCTGAACCGATTTCGATGAAATTTGGTAACGAGGTAGCTTGAACTCTGAGGAAGAACATAGGCTACTTTAGAAAGCGTGTAGTACAGAATGGTTACTGATTTGAAGAATATTGCATAAATTAGGGAAAAATATATATTCTTCGAAAAAGCTGTTTACTGTTTGACTTTTGAACTTTGTCATATTTGAGGAAACGCATGTGACATGTGCTACGTCATACGATTCAAAATAACGAATACAATGCTTAAACAATCTTCAGTGTATTAAACCCATACTTTCACATTACTTCAACAGCACGGTGCATAGATGCGCAGTCCTGCCCATGCCCCTCTGTAGAGTCCATGCAGGACATGATGGCCGATGCGCACTGACAAGTTTTCGTCTAAAGCGCTGGACGAGTTCATTCGTTTATTCGGAAGAGGAGGCCAACAGTGTTGCCACCTTTCGGGCAATCGTCGATGACAGAATCGAGGCACACACCGTGCTATCTTTCTCAAACGATTTCACAGAATCTGTGTGGTAAAAAAGTTTCATTTCTGCAGCACTTATAGCTTTACAAGTTCAGGTTAATAGTCACAGTTATTGTGATATTTACATGGAAGTAAGGCACCAGCAATGAAAAATTGAGCTCGCTATGATTTTGCGTTTGGTGCACATAACATAATATGTTTCTGCACATGAAATTTAGCGAACATATCAAAATTTTCTATAGACGTGGGTGAAGACAAAAAATAGTTCAAATGGCTCTGAGCACAATGCGACTTAACTTCTGAGGTCATCAGTCGCCTAGAACTTAGAACTAATTAAACCTAACTAACCTAAGGACATCACACACATCCATGCCAGGGGCAGGATTCGAACCTGCGACCGTAGCAGTCGCTCGTCTCCATACTGTAGCGCCTAGAACCGCACGGCCACTCCGGCCGGCTGGGTGAAGACATCTCTCACCAATTTCGAAAAACTGATCTTATGTAGAACGCTCATAAGCAATTGCAAATATCATGTCCATACACTTCCCTATCCATCCGCTAACTGATAGTCCGTCCCACCACAGAATCGCTTGCCGAGGGCGTAGAGTGCTCTCAGCTATATTAACACAGTCTATAACGCTGCCAACATATTCAAATATGTGTGAATTCCTAAGGGGCCAAACTGCTGAGGTCATCGGTCCCTAGACTTATACACTACTTACATTAACTAACGCTAAGAAAACACACACACACACACATGCCCGAGGGAGGACTCGAACCTCCGGTAGGACGGGCCGCTCAGTCCGTGACATGGCGCCTCAAACCGTGCGTCCAACAAGCAGGCAGCTTACTTACACCGGTACATCTCGTGTCATGCCGTAGAAGCACTATCCGGCCGGTCGTGGAGCACGCCGCCGAAGTGTAGGGGGACATAGTATACACGCATCCAGCATCTGCATTTCCTTGCAGAACGGTGCATTTAGTCTCACACCTACCCCTTCCCTACCCCCGCCCCTCTCCTTACAGAGTCCGCAGCAGCAGCAGCAGCAGCAGCAGCAGTAGTAGTAGTACAGTACAGTCTTAACAGCGCCACGTCCAGGCTCTTGGACACGAATTCCCCTGACGTGCCATATCACTTGGCCTGACCTACTCACACGCTAAGGAGCATATAATGCTAGAAGAAGCAAAATAAATAACAAAACTAGGGACTTCCAAATACAAGGAACGCAATTGTCTACCTAGATAATCGGTTTAGAACGTCTCAATCTTCCATCTTCAGATCAATTTGCTGCACAGAAGGGCCAAGCGGTGACCGACAACACATGGCCTGCCCGTGCAGCAGCTGGATCTGAAGACGGCCATTTATAATTTTATTGTGCAGTCAGCTGCAGTGTGCTATTAGTTATTCAGTTTGTCGCTCAGATCGTCTCTTGCCATCCTGACTGATTTTTTTATACAAAATTCCTAAGGTTGTTCCTAGTATTATAATACTGTTGCCGTTGTAAGCAATCGGAAATACTTATGCAAACTGACGGAGTCTAAGAGTCTGATTAGTGATATTTATGACATTAGTAATCTATATGATCGATTTTCGTAGAGCTGTCACGTGCATTGTTATAATCTTTGAAATTATGTAAGCTCTGTATATCATCACACTATCTTAGTTGTCATTGACTCACCGACAAGTTGCCAATGAAGCATATCGCGGCTTTTATGGCTGTACTAAATATTTAGGTCACGCATGAAACGAACGGTGCAGATCGGCACTTACAGTCTAAGAGAGATTTAAACGAGCTAGCTTAAAACTCCAAAATCACCACGGTGTAAGAAGTAGCTTCGCTTGAGTCTTCATGGACAAGGCGGCAGAAGTATTCACTTTGGCTAGAGCGCTTCACCATAATGATTCTTGACGAATGTATCTGTTCTCCTTCGTTGGAGACAACAGAGGGGCCGGGAAGCTGTTTTCATGTCGTTTGAAGCTCATTGTAAATCATTCGATGAATCTCATGGCGCAGTGCTTCCTACTTCTATACGCATTACGCAAAATTTTACACTGCAGTCCGAAAGTAAGTTTCATTCGAGATTCTTCACTGATTCTATTTCACCCAACAAGCTAAACAACTGGAACCAGGATTTGTAACCACAATATGTGGTGGAAATGGACATCAAATCTATCTATTTCTTTCTCACTTGGTTAATTCCTTAGTGGTGAGTCCTTTTTTTCTTTCTTAGAGTGTATTATACTGTGTATGTATGTTTAGCATTTTGTCCATCTTCAGCAACGGTAGTCGTATATAATCAAATAATAAGCAACCAGTTACATGTAAGAAATTTAATTTCTTGACCAGTTCCGGGCACTCAGTGCCGTTCTTGAGAAGGTTATGCCTACCGAAAATAATGTGATAGGGAAACCTTCCGAAGAAGTGCACTAAGTGCCCGAAGCTGGTCAAGAAATCAAATTTCTCATTTGCAACTGGCTGCTTATAATATATATACGGTCATCACTTTATCCTTTGCTGCCACCCTCTTCGTGCATTTCACTGAAACAGTATTCAGGACGACGGCGGTTCAAATCCCCCTCTGGCCATCCATATGTAGGTTTTTCCGTGATTTCTCTAAATCGCTTAAAGCTAATGCCGGGAAGATTTCTATCATAACGCCCGGCCGATTTCCTTCCCCATTTCTTGTTACAGCTTAGCATTTGAAGGACTGAGCGGCCGCTTGTAGTAGCCGCGCGGTCTCTGGCGCCTTGCCACGGTTCGTGCGGCTCCCCCGGTTGGAGGTTCGACTCCTCCCTCGGGCAGGGATGGGTGTGTGTTTCCATAGCGTAAGTTAATTTAATTTAGATTAAGTAGTGAGTAAGCCTAGGGACCGATGATCTTAGCAGTTTGGTCCCATAAGAATTTACCACACACGCTAAAGGACTAAGTATTCGCACAAATAATTCAATTTCAAGAGCTTCTTTTTGGTCCTGGAGTTTGTGCCCCAACTCCCTATCCCGCTACAGGATTTATACTGAGATTATTCGTCCATTACATGGATTGAAAAGTGTTGCCAGAGCTCTACGTCATATTTTGTAAGGCACAGGGAAGGAAGTTGGTCGGGCCCTTTTCAAAGAAACAGTCCTGGCATTTGCGTGAAGCGATTTAGGGAAACCATGGAAAACTTAAATTTTGATGGCCAGACGGCATTTTAAACTTCGATACTCCCAAATGTTAGTCCAGTGCCTCAACCAAAGCGCCTCCTCTTCTCGTTCTACTCCTGAAGATCTTTCGTCCAGAACGACGAATATTTTAAGGAGAAATGTACGTGCAGCAACTGAAACGCGTCGGTGTAACATTCTCTTAAAATGCAGTACGCTTACGACAGAAAGGAATACAAATCGTACTTCTTGTCCAGCATATAGAGCATCGTGGTGCTCTTACGCGAACTGTAGCTGTATTACTTGGAACCAAATGACAACACCAGCTGCACTTTTGTCATCTTTTTTTTTTATCACTTCCAGTTTCGGCCACCAAGGCTATTTTCCAGTGGTTATATGTCTAATATGTCTGACGTTATAGGAATGTACAGACAAATTTGAGTCCATCTGTGCACTCTCATGACGATGGACGTGGCATTTGTGACCCAAACTGGTTGAGGTAATAATAAAAAAGAGTTGTCCAAGCGTGAGTAGGATCCGCGCACTGAGAGTTCAAATGGTTCAGATGGCTCTGAGCACTATGGGACTTAACATCTGTGGTCATCAGTCCCCTAGAACTTAGAACAACTTAAACCTAACTAACCTAAGAATATCACACACATCCATGCCCGAGGCAGGATTCGAACCTGCGACCGTAGCGGTCTCGCGGTTCCAAACTGAAGCGCCGAGAACCGCACGGCCACATCTGCCGGCGCACTGAGAGTTCCGTAGAATCTTATGTATATAGAGTACATCCGTCATGGGAATCGAGAATTTTTGCCTGTTATCGATATTGATACAGTCGAGATATTGGTCGCGGGATTTCCAAGACGGCATCAAAATCTCTACAACAGTTCCTCAGAACACCCCGACAATACAAAAAGAATCAAGCAGGGCACTTCAATTTATTGTGTATGTAGAGAGAGAAGTTTTCATAAAACATTTTTTTTTTATTTACAGAGCATGACTAAAACTTAACGTTTTATGTTTGCACGCAGCGATGTTTTTTATTACGCTTTTGACGGATGATGGAATGCAATGTATATTCAAATGGCAGAAAGACATTTTTGAGTGATGTAATTTTAATTTTACGAATTTCATATTTTTTACGTTACTGGTACTGTGAAACCTTGCTTCTCTCCAAATCCCATGATTCTAGATCAACGGGAAGTGATGAATGAGTTTGTGAGTAGATCTATCAAACTGCATCTTTTGATTGAGTTGTCTCATCAACTTAAAATCTTACACTGCCAAGTAACCATAGACCTTAATATATGATTTAAATTTGAGCATGAAACGTCTGCCCGTTCCTAAGAAAAAGGGTTGTTAACAATCGCACGGACAGACAGAAAACAAAGCGATTTTGTAAGGGTTCCGTATTTACAGATTGAAGCACAGACACTAAAAATGAAAGTACACTGGTGCTGTCATTAGATTCCCCACAAATAATTACTGAGACATAACAGACGACCACCCACACAAACACAGAAACTTTTGAAACTGGAAGTATAGAAACTAATCTCAGTAAAGATGATAGCCCGTACCTGACCGCGGGGTGGGGGGGTCTTGTAGTGAGAGGCTGTAGGCCGAATGCAAACGATACTTCGCTTTACGGTGGAGTTTGTGCTACCTACGTCACCAAGAAGTACAGCTACAAAAGGACGGCGCCATCGGCCTTGCGGCGGAACCTCTGCATCATGTTGGATGCGCGACTAATTTGGCGGCAGCATGTCCACGAACTGCAGGCGAATGAGCTTCGTCATCTTAAGGGCCGCTACACCTGCAAAACCCAACGTCGAAGTAGCCGGTGAAACTCTTTCGTAAATTATTTTATTTTTATTAAACACTGACCTACAGAATTTTACCTGACAAAGACAATTCAAACTTAACCTATTCATTTATTAGCCACAATATACAAGCCCAACGTAATCTGACTGCTATACATTGACAACATGACTTCCAATAATTGGCTCTGAGCACTATGGGACTTAACATCTATGGTCATCAGTCCCCTAGAACTTAGAACTACTTAAACCTAACTAACCTAAGGACAGCACACAACGCCCAGTAATCACGAGGCAGAGAAAATCCCTGACCCCGCCGGGAATCGAACCCGTGTACCCGGGCGCGGGAAGCGAGAACGCCACCGCTCGACCACGAGCTGCGGACACTTCCAATAATTAACACAAAAGAATGGCTCTGAATTGCAAGATACCCTAACATTAATACAAACCCAAAAAATATGAAATTGACACTACCTCCAACTCTGTTAATTGCCTAAACTCATTTCAGTCACGAATCCCGACAATGGAAACCCCATTATTTTTCATAGGACACTTACTTCACAGAAAATCTTCAAGGCATGAACCACAGCAACTACAACAAGTAGTAATAACGGCCAGCTAATTAAAAGGATTCTAACTACTATGGACTCTAGCTACTAGGAGGCATATGGTTAGCAAAAAGAAAGATTTTGTTGGAGAGCTAACGATGTATTTAGAAAATCTTACCTTATTCATGTGACATCCAGATGCAAAAATTATATAGTTGTTAATAATTCCATTACCCAAACATTATGAACCATACATCCATTATCATACATTTCCTTGCGTATTTTCTTATAAACACATCATTTCATCTCACTTTACAATACATGTCCTACCAACTCAGAGTCTCCACTCAGAATGTCATGTCCACACACTTCCCTATCCACTCGCTAACTGATAGTCCGTCCCACCACAGAATCGCTTGCCGAGGGCGCAGAGTGCTCTCGGCGATATTAACACAGTCTATAGCGGGCCACTCAGCCCGTGACATGGCGCCTCAAACCGTGCGTGCAACAAGCAGGCAGCTTACTTACACCGGTACATCTCGTGTCATGCCGTAGAAGCACTATCCGGCCGGTCGTGGAGCACGCCGCCAAAGTGTAGGGGGCCATAGTATACACGCATCCAGTATCTGCATTTCCTTACAGAACGATGCATTTAGTCTCACACCTACCCCTTCCCTCCCCCCCCCCCCTCTCCTTCCAGAGTCCGCAGCAGTAGCAGCAGCAGCAGTAGTAGTACAGTCCAGTCTTAACAGCGCCACGTCCAGGCTCTTGGACACGAGCTCCTCTGACGTGCCATATCACTTGGCCTGACCTACTCACACGGTAAGGAGTATATGATATTACAAGAAGCAAAATAAATAACAAAATTAGGTACTTCCAAATACGAGGAACGCAATTGTCTACCTAGATCATCGGTTTAGAACGCCTCAAACTTCCATCTTCAGATCAATTTGCTGCACAGAAGGGCCATGTGTTGACCGACAACACATGGCCTTAGCGTGCAGCAGCTGGATCTGAAGACGGCCACTACTGATGGTCGAAACTAGTAATCTGGGAAGATAGTAATGTTTTTGCCAGGAAAATAAACATTTTAACTATTTTAGCCATGACGATCATCTCCAGAAGATAAATAAAAAATGTCTAATTTTGTAAAATAAGCGAAGTGGAGGAGGAGGATAAGGAGGAAGAAGAAGAGGGACAAGAGATTAGTGTTTGACGTCCCGTCGACAACGTGTTCATGAGAGACGGGGGAACAAACTTTAGGGAAAGATGTAGAAGGAAAGCGGCCGTGCCCTTTCGAAGGAACCATCCCGACATTTGCCTTAACGATCTAGGAAAATAACGGAAATCCTAAATCAGGATGGCCAGATTAGATTTTGAAGCGTCGTCGTCCTGAATGCGAGTCCAATGTGCTAACGACTGTACTACCCACTACGCAAAGTGGAAGGAAAAAACCGAAAGGTTGTGGACCTTCCTACAAACATCGCATACTGAAGAAGATCCAACAGGGATTCCAGCCTTATAATAGAGAGTTACAAGTTGACCGTGTTCGAAGGATACTCCGCCGAAATATTTAGCTACTTGGCACAACTGGAAGTCGAGTAAATTTTACAATATGAGTAACGTTGTGTAGTCTGTGTATTGCTGAATCACAGCGAGCACAGGGGCTGGGCGGTCGGGTTCAGCAACTGCAATCACATTGGTGCGCGTAGGCACATGACTGCTGCCAGGAAGTCCCTTCTGACGCTGCCAACGCCTGCAGGTAGCGCAAACCTCTCGGCAGATCTCAGGTCCACGCTCCATCCACGCAGCGTCTTATCCCAGGCGCCCCAATGAGGCAAAGCAGGATGCGCCTAAGTGCGTAATGACAGCCCCAATCAGCGGGGCATGTCGCTCCGACGCGACGCTCGGCGTCCCACCGGTGCCCCACTCTGCTCTGCGGCCTTCCTATTCGCTACGTAATACAAACTGAAACAAGGCTGCATACAATCACGGAGTTTTCCAATTCGCTCCCTCGATTCGTAGATCCTGTTCGGGAAAGATTAAAGAAATCAATACACTAATAGAAAATTTGATCAAAATATTGTCGGAGAAGAAGCTGGGTAGCACCGTGGTGTAGTGGTTATAAGACTTAAATATAACTGTTCCGGCACGGTAACTCAGCGTGTTCGGTCAGAGGGTTAGCTACCCTCTGTAATAAAAAAAAACTGAGTTAATGGATCAAAAACGGGTGTGTTTGACGTCCGCGCCGAGCAGATACAACGAACGTAAACGAACAAAATGCGATAAAAAAAAAAAAAAAAAAAAAGTTGCACGGAGGGTCGCCAGTTCAAAACTCACCTCGACTGTAAAATTTTGTTTTCTATATTCGGTTCGAGTACATTCTAGAAGTATCCGCAAATGTCAAGTATCATTGTACTGGAATGTTCTGTAGCTGTTTATATACGGTATGTGTTCTGCCCGGGAGAATTCGCTCCGCGTTTTTTTATGTGTAAGTGCTGAATACACTTTCGTTAAATGAAGTTAGTGTTCGTCATTCATCTAATTACACCTTCTTCTACGTGACAATATGATCTAAATTGCTACAAAGAAATGATTAAATTTCCAGAGGAATACAGAAAACATTACGTTGTAGTTTATCGTTTGCTAACCATACGGGAAGAAGTGTACTTTTGGGACGAGATTCGGAGAATGACTCGTACAGCAATCGAAGTCAGTACAAAGACATGAATATTTATAGAAGAATTAACATCGTAGGTTTTAATAGTTTTTCACAGTGTATGGACTATAGTATGAGATCCAATGTAAGACAAATAAAGTAAAATTATATCGCCTTTAATGTCAGTTGTGCAGTACATAACAAAACATCAGTGAATTAGCTTGTAGATGGTGGAACTCGATATAAGGAAAATTTGGCTTTCTACTGTGTTGTTGTGTGAGTACGTGCCTTTCCTGCAGATAAAAAACAGACACCACTAGTGATAGCTCGTTTTGTGTAAATAAACCACGATTGTGACACAGCCACGAGGAAGACAGTTATCATGTGGTGAAGAAGCAAAAATGTATCCGTGCGAGGAAATGGGACACTCTAGTTGTCAAATTGCCAAGACGTTTAACTGTTCAAGTACAGTGATTGATAAATTTGTTAGATTGGTCGGACAGTATGGTCAAAACGGAAAATATGGGCAAGGTAGAACATTATGAGGCATAGAAAGAGTTACTTTTGCGTAAAGCAAAGACCATAAACCGTTACTCTTCTCAGCTTGTTGCTGATTTACAGTTGACAATAAATGCCAGACGTATACGAAACATTTTGTCAAATGACACCCATCTTGTATTCAAGAAACAACTGCATAGACCTGTTCTAACACCTAAACATAAATACGATTGATTGGAATTTTCTGCCGGCCAGAGTGGCCGAGCGGTTCTAGACGCTACAGTCTGGAACTGCGCGACCGCTACGGTCGCAGGTTCGAATCCTGCCTCGGGCATGGATGTGTGTGATGTCCTTAGGTTAGTTAGGTTTAAGTAGTTCTAAGTTCCAGGGGACTGATGACGTCAGATGTTAAGTCCCATAGTGCTCAGGACCATTTGAATTTTTGATTGGAATTTTCTGAAAAACATACGTCGTCGACTTCAGAATGGACTAAAGTGACATTCAGTGATGAGAAGTAGTTGAGTTTAGATAGGTCTGATGTATTTTAGTGTAATTGGTATGATCTGAGAACAGAGCAGTAGGTAAAAAAGCACAGACTTCGGTGGTGGAAGTCATGATCTGCGCAGCCTTCTGTGGTAACTGTAAACCACGCATTGCTTAGCTGATCACTAGAATGAATCCTAACATGTACACTGAGATGCAAGAGACGGAATGGTCTAAAATGTACGACGACGTAGTAGGCGAAAGTCTAATCATTCAACAAGATAATGTATCGGTGCATATTTCTGCTGAAGATAAAGATATCGATGTCTTGCCTTGGTCTACAAGTTGCCTGGATTTGAACTCTAAGGAAAACCTTTGGAGAATACTTGCAATGCGTGGTTATCGCAGTGGAAGGCAGTTTGAGGCCTTGCGTGAGCTGAAAATAGCAATACAAAAAGAGTGGGCGACAATTTCAATGGAAGAACTACAAACCCTAACAAAGTCAATGCCGACGAGAACTTTTGGGGTAATTAGAAGGAACGGAGAGGGAACATAGTACTAACAGTGCAATAATGCAACAGGACAGTGAGCGCCTTTATACTAACATCCATCCAGGAAACGCAAATGTCATATTTTGTTACTTGTGCTATGAAAGAAACTATACAATTCCGCTATGATTGTTTGTCTCATATGTATCTACTACTATCATAAAAATTTGATATTTATATATGCTTCAGATATCGTACAGTTACTTTCTTGGGAACCTTGACTGTGTACTGGTTTCCACTACTATGTGATTGAAACAATTGAGGGCGTCCTGTGAATTCCTTCAAGATATATTCGTTCCATATCTCACTGGGATTCTCTTCTTGCCGGTAGTAATTAGCGAACGAGGTTAGGTTACTGTAAGTAGGCCAAACATGGTTTGCAATAGTTTACCACTGCTTAAAGAGTTCTCTTGCAGGCGATACTGAGTTGGGTGGTTTGTCAACAGTGTTCCCATTTTACCAGGGCATCTTTGTGAACATTAAGATAGGTTCCGCCAGGAAAGAGAATCTTGCATATGCTTACAATTGGTGTGAAAGGAAATGGACTAAATGGAAAAGCCTTTGACTAGAGAAAAGGATAATCAAGTGGTGGCTGCCTGAATAGCCGAAATGATGTTAGTTACTCTTGGCATAGGTCTGGAATTTCGGTGGCAGGGATATTTTAACTCCGGTTTGGTGCCAGTTAGATGCGTGTTGTTGGGGTGTCTAATGTGATGAGGAGAGTGGAGGTAATGCTTTTACACCATCTCCTTTGCTTCACGAGGATTTGCGATCACTGGCTGTTTGGGGAGTCTTCAAATGCATATACATATACGTTTAAAAAACATCTGACGTCTCCAGATGGCGTAACTCGCGGCACGTGTAGCGGTTCTGGTTGTCAGTGCAGCCCTCGCCGGTAAGGGCCAGTGGTAGACATCGCTCCGCTAGGGTACTCAGTTTTCGTTCTTGCATTGTTAATTGTAGTGCGGTAGTGCTCACGGTGGTAGTAATACACGACTACGATGAATCGGTTTACATTTACGAAAACAGAGTAGCCTAGCGGAGCGATGTGTAGCACCGCTCCCTACCAACGACATTGGGATCGACAAGCCCACCTGCAGCATGTGCGGAGAGCTACGTTGTTTGGTGACGTCACGTATTCGACGTTTTTTTTATCTACTTTTGGGGTATTTTCCGACATTTGCGGCTCCATATGTCTTGCATTCAACTATTTGTCTCATCGTCATCTACATCGCTTCTGGGATTCTTGAACATTAATAAGAATCATCCTGCATACAGTACTACCCACCTGTCTCTGCTGAGGAACGTGTTGTGTATTAGTAACTTAGTGACGCTTAATCCTTTGTATGTTCCATGAATCATATTTACAGTATCTCGCTGGAATATGAAATCTGTCAATTGATTTTCAACTATGCTACACTTGCTTAGTACACGTTTCTTCGTCCGCATATAGACTGTATGGTCTGCACAGATTTTGTGTTTAAGTTTAATCGAATTTTTATGTTGTTCACAAATTGCAATATCTTCTAATCTTTTCCCCCTAATTAAGGCCATAGAAGTATGGTCTTTTCCGAATGTAATTCTGATAAAACAGCGATTCTGAGTGAGAAGGCTTTGTTAAACCTGCCTTTGAAGTTGACGTGGCGATATTTTCACAGAAACGGTCATCACCTAACACATATTTTTTTTTAAGGCAAACTCCATAAGGGGTTGAATTAAAAAAAAACCGCTGAAACATTTAGTTTTGTTGTTGTTTCCAGCCGTGAAGCCAAAGAAAAATTCACAGAAAATTAGTTTCAAAAATGCTTTTACTCTCTTAGGGGCTGAATTTCGAAAGACGCTTAAACATGTATTTTTTTTAAATTTCTAACCGACAAGTGAAATATCAATGTTCATAGATGTAGCTTGAAAATGCTTAGGTAGTAATTCAATAACGATTTACTTTTTTTAAAAAAAATCACCCACTATGTTACCCGCTTAGTGGTTGAATTTTCAAAAACCCTGAACAATGTATTTTTTATTTCTGACTGGGAAGACAAATAGCAATTGTCG
Organism: Schistocerca gregaria; assembly: GCF_023897955.1. Taxonomy (NCBI): domain Eukaryota; kingdom Metazoa; phylum Arthropoda; class Insecta; order Orthoptera; family Acrididae; genus Schistocerca; species Schistocerca gregaria. The sequence goes on along the minus strand of NC_064926.1, from coordinate 315,826,852 downwards.
TAGTTCTAACTTTAAAATTGCCTTGTTAGTGACATATTTTCAAAACTCCTTTCATTATCTACTTCACTCATTTAGGGGTGGAATTCCAACAGTCCCTTAAAAACGATGCATACAGTGTGAGAACAACACCCTCTCCAAACTTTTCTTTCCTTATCGGTTAGGACTAGGCGATGATGAGTTAGTCAGGAAGTCAGTAAATTTACTTTTATATATAAAGGTTACACACTAACCATTACCGAGCGAGGTGGCGCAGTGGTTAGCACACTGGACTCCCATTTGGGAGGACGACGGTTGAATCCCGTCTCCAGCCATCCTGATTTAGGTTTTCCGTCGTTTCCCTAAATCGTTTCAGGCAAATGCCGGGATGGTTCCTTTCAAAAAGGGCACGGCCGATTTCCTTCCCCATCCTTCCCTAACCCGAGCTTGCGCTCCGTCTCTAATGACCTCGTTGTCGACGGGACGTTAAACACACACACACACACACACACACACACACACACTAACCACTGAGGCTTACATTATTGGATTTTACGTTGGTCCTCATCGACATTCAGATTTAGTAATGGTGCCAATCCAGAAATTTGTTAATATAATTGAGAGTTTCCTGGCAAAACATAACTTCAGTTCGGGTTTAAAATTACTTTCGCTATCTATCAGGACCATGGGTTCTTAAGGAAGATGCTCAAACATCTTCACGTCCACCAAAAGACAGAGGTTTTGTTGGGCTTCAGAACGTCAAGCATTCAGTTAGGTTCGACAGATTAGTTGTTTCATTAACACACGTCCAGTCCATATTTGATCAACTTTATTCAGGGTGTAACTAAACTGCCTTTACAGACGGTAAGGGGAAGGAAGCTTAGCATTGGAACCTATGTCCGGAAAATATTTTCCCGTTACATGCAAAACACAGTTTAAATCTCCAGAATTTTCGGCGCCAGTGGCTAGAGTATTGCGTACGTAATTCACAGACCACGTACTGTCCCATGCCCACTACAGGTTTATTTTACATGCCATTCAGTTGAGTTTGTGACGTGTCCAGAGAGTTTTGTACTCACTGTTGTGTTTGCGGTCTCTGCTCACATGTACTACAGTACAGTAGTAATCATTCACTACATACAGAATGCAAGCTGTACGTACATTTCATTTTTAGTGCGTTGCTGCTGATTGGTGGAATATACGTTTACGGAATACACCGACATGATGTTATTGTGGGGCGAAGCTCTGTCCAGGGGGAGGGTAGCTCACGACTTGTATGCGAATCGTTTTCCATACCGCCAGGCCCCACCGCTCTCCTTTCCTACGATGTACCAGCGTGCTTAGAGACAGGAAAAATCCCCTCGAGGTACCAAACCTCCGTACAAGTTTTTCAGTTCAGCCGCGATTCTGTAGAAGGTAATATAAGTGACCACAGTATAGCGATCAAGTTTTCCCAACAGAGACTGTACTGGTTAAGTTCACCATGCCATAGATTATCTGAGTGATTCAAATGGTTCTGAGCACTACGGAACTTAAAATCTGAGGTCATCAGTCCTCTAGAATTAGAACTACTTAAATCTAACTAACCTAAGGGTACGACAAACATCCATGCCCGAGGCAGGATTCGAACATGCGACCGTAGCAGTCACGCGGTTCCGGACTGCAGCGCCTAGAACCGCGAGACCACCGCGGCCGGGTCTGAGTGATTCGGTGCATAGAGTTTTCTCCTGGCTCTTCTCAGTGAAGCAGCTCATGTAGCGCACTGGATTCGGCAGAAGATGCAAACAGGCACCTGTGATTCTAAGCGGTGGAGCAGGTAGCTACTTTATATGGAATAAGTCCTGGGAAATCACTACGATGAGTTTATTTGCAAACACAATAAAATAGTAACACTTTAGTATGAGTATTATGAAACGATTCCTCTCAAAATGTTAATAAACTTCGAGCGCATGGTAAAGCCGACTATAATAGAAAAACAAGATCCGACTATGTCCCACTGCCGACCAGCGAGATTAAAGTGTAGCCGAAGTCTCATGTTTACATTGTAGAACTTTGTAACTTTTCGTACATTTTCAGTAAGTTTACAACATTCATTGGTTTGCAAAAGTTACTGGTTTACTGCACAGCGGTACTGTTGTTGTGAAGCTATACCTCCAAATACCAGTTATACCAATAGTGTACTTAAATCATTAAAGTTTAATAAAGTAGGACTCTGGTAGTTCTCCTAGGTGTATACTGCCGAACAAGATTCGTTCTCAGTGCTCGCATTCCTCTCTCCATTCTCATTATTCACGACCGCGCCGTACGGCCCATTCGTTACCACCGACACCATGGGAACCAGCTTGCTACTCGCTTAATCATCTTATTCTGTAGACCCGCTTAAGGCAGCGAATTGACATCAGCTACATGTCGAGTTCCAGTAAACGTGAAATTTGAGAAAATGAACTCACTCCAAAACAAGGAGGAACCTCAAAACTGTTATATTCACTACCAGCAAGGTCAACTGTAGTACTCCACGGCAGTACCACACGTCAGAGTTTGAAGAGATTATAGTCCACGCATTGGTAATGAATGCAACAACGAGTATCAAAAGCGACAGTGATGCAGCAAGTAGACTGAATGTGGACCATCAAGCTGTCTGGCGTGTTCTGTAAGAGCAGCACCTACATTTGTACCATCCCCAGAAGATGGAGAAGACCTACTTCATGGCGAATCCTTTTCACAGATGAAGCCAGTTGCACCAGGGACAGTATGCTCAAATCCCGTAAAAGTCATGTGTGAGCTGATGAAAACCCGCATGCTGGGCATCCCCATGGGTTTCAAGGAACGATACGGTCTGAACATATGGACAGGGTTCCTAGATGGGCGTCTGAGTTGGCTGTACCTTCTTTCACCAAATCTCATGGTGCCACAGACTTGAGATGCCTCGATGGAATACTGCATGGGATCTTGGAATATGTGTCTGCAGGTATGTTAAAACATGTGGCTCCTGTACAATAGCGCATCAGATGATTTTTCATATTAGGTCCGAGAACGTCTAGCTAGATCCGGCCATGGCTTACCAATATGCACGCCTGCGCAATCTGCGGGTCACGGGCGGACCAAACCTCGATGTGTCTCGGCTTTGCTCGGTCCTTCACGGTAATAATCGGTACAGCGCGACATTTCGTGTAGTTAAGTGATGCTGCACTGTTTCTTCTGGCACATGCAGCCGTATTTTTAGAAGTGCCATCGCTATGTATTCCTTGCTGTTTGCTTGTGGTTTAAAGGAAATATAAATGAACAGTGGTTATTGCAATGGTATATACACTCAAAACGAGGCAGTTTATCGACGTATTGTCACGACCATTTTAATCTGAATGGGAGTTACAGTACTTTTTGAAAGACTGAATTAAAATTTACAGTGTCTGTTATGCAGTACCATAATCGCCAATAGCCTGGCTAGGCTGAATATGATAATTGCTTCACATTGTCAAGTTAAAGAGCGACCTGTTTTTACATTAATCTAGGTCGTCACCAGCTTGAAAGTGTCAAGCACATATGATATTCTGCCTAGCCAGGCAATTAAGGAGTGTTATAAGTTCCTGAAAATTAAGAAGAAGATAATATGTCCGATATATCCGTTTCAGCAAAGAATGTGTGTAAAGCGTAAGATTACTCGTAAGTCTGCGGAAGATATGTTATACATATCATCCCAGCGTGCTTGAATATGTTGATCTATTCTTTACAGACCTGATGATGACAAACCGGTCAACACAGTAAATACTGTAGAATAGCGATATTGGCTGTTAGAAGTTATAATTTTGTTTTTAAATAATTAAAAGTAGCCAGGCTCTTCCTGAATCCAAATTATCTGAATCCTTCTTTTAAGTAATGAGTCAACTCCGCGGCCTTAGTTAAGTGTCACACGTATTTTCAAAAGGTAGTCTTAACAAAAAGAGCGCCGCAAAAAATACCAAGAGACGGATTAAATGCAGCATACCCAGGGAATACAGGACGCTATTACGGCATCCGCCCTACTGTTGCTTTATAGCGCGTTAATAAGACTGAGATACATAGTAGATGACTGTCAGAAGGAAAAGTAGAAGGACCAGTATGCGGTCACACCACGACCAGTGTGTGTGTGTGTGTGTGTGTGTGTGTGTGTGTGTGTGTGTGTGTATGTGTGTGTGTGTAGGGAGGGGAGGGAGAGAGTGGGCGTGAGTGCGTGTGCGCTGCATGATGTATTATGAAGTGATACAGCAGTTAGTCGCACAAGTGTTTGCTTCGCTGGCTGCCATTAGTTCCTGCTTCTGCAGATGTGCATTCGCTGTTATTTACTTCGTTAATACACAGCGTGCTAGAGTAAACATCTACATAGACACTCCCTAAGCGACTGTGCATTGTATGATGTGGGAGCTTTCTGCCTCTAAGTCGTTTTCTTTCCTGCTTCATTTAGAAATGCAGCAAAAGGAAAATCTTGACACCTTCTGCTGCTGTACAGGTCCTGGTCTCTCTGCTCTTGTGGTTACAAAGTTAGGAGGCGCAGTGGTTAATACTACGGATCCAGCAGCAACAGAAGCAGGATTCAAACATCAATCAGATCATCTCATTTCAGATTTTACTTCAAACGAAGCAAGGATGATTCCTTCGAGAAACCTAAGACAGTCGGGGACCAAAAAAATAACACAAATAAAAAATATTTTATCGGTACTATTGTCGTAGGTAAGTGCTATGTCAGAAAGTTAGAATTGGGAGGGAGGGGTAGGGCGGAGGAGAGAAGAGACAGAAACAATGACATCCTCCCCGCAGAACCTAACCCCGAATCCGCGCCTGAATTACGACCATTTTCCTTCCCCGTCCTATCAGTCTGAGCTAGTGTTCTGTCTCGTTTTCGACGCCTCATCGAACCCTAATTTTCCTCCTCGTCCTATTGTGCCCATGATCCTTTGTACAAATACGGGTACTTAACCGTCAGGGAAAAAAAATATCCAACCAGAAACTATATTTTATAGTTAGTGTTACAAAATTACCTTAATAGCTTTTACGAACTCTGCGAAATTAGAATTAAATACAGCAGCACACGCTTAGCAGCGTACAGAGGATGACGCATAAAAAATGGCCGTCAATATCCAGACGACTGTGGCAAGGTGTGTAAATGTCAAGCTATAAATCCATAGGTCCGGGGTTCAGTGTCCAGCTGGTTCTAGGATTCCTTTCTGTGACTCATCGCTGCATTCAGTGCTGGCAAAGAGTGCATAAAGAAAAATGTCATGTTGCATCGTGGGTCAGAATCCATGTAAAACTGAAGGCCCCGCTATAACCGGCTATGTGACTTCGTTCTAAGGTCAGCGACAGGCAACCTTCAGATTGAGGACAGTTTTATATTACTCTTCTATCCGTTGATTTTTGGATGCATGAATGTTCTTGAGTTGGTCTTCAGTCCGAAGACTGGTATGATGCAGCTCTTCACGCTATTATACCCTGTGCAACCATCTTTGTCCTTCTGAACATGATTACTTTATTCATATGTTGGTCTCCCTCTGCAATTTTTACCACCAAGCTTTGCTCCATCACTAAATTGATGATCCCTTCATGTCCCAGAATGTGTCCTATCAACCGATCCCTTCTTTTAGTCATACCCCAATCTACCTTCCCTCTTTTATAATACATACAGTTTGTTTGTTTGATGAGATTGTTTAGAATTTGAGGATAACAGTTTTCTAAGTATGTAGACTATGTCTGACACATTATTTTATATTTTTCATAAAGAAGAGAGAGAGAGAGAGAGAGAGAGAGAGAGAGAGAGAGAGAGAGAGAGAGAGAGAGAGAGAGAGATTATATAAAATGGCGAGTGACTAGGTATAGCTCTAGAACTGGTATGCTCTAAAAGTTTAAATTAAACCATGTTAATACTACTCAAAATTTTTAAAACTTAACAAGTTTAATAATGCGTCAAACTGATCCATGAATAACTCAAAATCGCTAGTTGGAGTGCAGAATATTATCCCTGTTACTGACAACTGCTCATGAACTTCTATTTCTACAGTAAAGGCTACAAAATGCTGGTCACTGTAAAACGAAGGTTATCAACGTGATCGTATTTTTATTTCTTCTTAAAATAAGAAGCAACTTCTCCTTCGAATTCATTTTTCATAGTGGTTCGTGATCGTAAATCACTATAAATTATAACGTAAAGTCCACGTGGCCATAACGAGCAACGTTGTTCTGCCCTATATGCACCTATGTCATAGGGGTTACACTCGATGCACTATCTCTCACAAATGTTGAAGAAGTTTCGTCAAGCAGTTCGTCGAACGATCCTTCGGTGATACCTATTTCAGATAATGCCTTTTCTAAGAGGCCATAAGCATCTACAAGGTCCCTGCTCTGACTTCGAGGACTTAGGTTATGTACAGATTGTTTCTATTATTTAACATTGAAGAAGAAAGATATAGGATTAAAGCGTGTTTTTAAAACACATCGTTCGCTGCTTTTTGTACTCTTAAGAACTATGTTTGTCAGAGCGCTGATAACGAAAGTGAATATCCCTTTGAGCGCATGTCTGGCGTCGTATATTTCAATGGTTGGTTTTAGCCGGATGGGTTTAGTGTCTTTGGCGTTAACGTGGGGAGTACCCCGGAACTCCTGCCACCATAGTGCGACAAAAAAAAAAAGCGGTTTTGAGAGTTCAATTTAGTTTTTTTGCACACGATCGTACGCTTCACTCATGATAGATGCTCAGTTGTAGCATTGACCCCAAAATTTGGTCACATCTCTTCATTTTACTATACAATATTGCAGTGCCTTATCGCATTTATACTCTGACACTGGGCAAGCGACTTTCAATTAAAATGTCCCCTGTAAGGGACTGTTCATAACGGATGTATGAGTGCAGGCTGTAGACACATAGTTGACACCGTATGGGCGTTTGGATCTGGCTGTGAGTCGTGCTCGGTTAGCCGAATGGTAAGGCGACCGCTCGCGATAAGCGGGGAATCCGGGTTCGAGTCCCGGTTCGGCACAAATTTTCATTGTCGTCGTTGTATTATACAGCTGATGGTTATCCATATTTGCAACTGCGAATACAACTCATGTACTTCCACACTTTAGTTCTATAGATTCAATTAACTAATGTCCAAATGCAGATTGATCTTTGATATGGGTAATTAAGGTAAGTGATACCTCTTAAGGTATTTTAGAACCATCTTCCATTATTTTAACATAGTTAAGGACTTAACTAATCGACTTTACTAATCTTTCGATCTTTAATTTGCATTTAATTTTTTTAATTTGTCTTTTCATCCTTTCCTTTGAGAGCTAGCTCTAGCTTCCTTCGGGGGCTCCGGGGCATTGCCCTTGCAGCCGCAACCTATTTATGCCCCTGCTCTTACAGTTCACCGCAGCTGCAGACAACGCCCGCCCCGGCCGGAAGGAGATCCCACTTTAACACGGTCTTCTTTCAGCGCAGCATTTCCACAGATTAGGGATAGGGGAGGTCACAGCCACCAGTAAAAGTTTCTGTTGGAAAGCTGTTCGAGGCTTCTAGCTCTGCTCTCCATCTCTCCAGCGGTTGGTTCTCATGAGCATCTAGCCTGAGTTTTTGCACGAAGCTTCTCATACACCATAAGCGTTTTCCATCTGGCCGCGATCCATGCAGTATCCCCCCCTGCACACGTACTGCAGCGCGCGGCAGCGTTCTGGAATGCCACTCCCCAGATTGAGCGCTTAAATGGGTGGCGGAGTCGGCTTCCATCTCCGTCCTCTCCCAGTTTGACGCAATACGTCTGCGCACATGAGGGAATGCAATGCCATTAGAGCTTCTCCAACGGCATTGGCTTCAGGTGAGTAGCGGACGCCAGATTTTAAAGGAAGCCTCAAAAAAGATCACAAGAGGCCAAAAAATAAGAAGTTGCCAATAAATTCCTTGGAGCATCCGTGCATCTTGCCGTTTTGTGAAGTTCTGCAATGCAAGTTCATCACAAAATTGCAGCATCTCACCAAGATGTTCCCGAGTGATCTCGTTATATTCTGTTCTTGTTTCGAAAAAGTGATTAAGCTCCACATGCTAGGTCACCTTACAGCAGAGTAAATGGCGTTAATGAACAGCATTACGGTTTCATCAACTAGATTTATAACTGCTCGTGTAACCTATATATATATATACTTTCCGACATACACATGTATGGTCAACGCGCGGTATTTTGCATTGTGTTTACTGTATGACAACAAAATAGTGCGGTTGTTCGTAGGTCATAGCTCATGTTCTTCCCTGCTTCCAGTTGCTCGTGGTTGCTACGAATAGTGGCGTGCAGAGCAATAGTCAGACCACAGTGACTATGGATATGTGGGCTTCAGGTCGATGACAAAACATTTATAACACAAATAAGTAAATACAGCAAGAACAACTAAGAGTATGCTCCGGGGCGATGACGTCGAAGCAAACGAATGAGTTTCTGTTGAAGGCGTCAGAACCACTGTTACGTTTATTCACTGATGCCTTTCAGGTAAATTTATGATCAAATGTGGTCAACTGAACAACACCCACTCATTAGTGAAGTCTGCATCCAATCTCAAAAATGCCTCACGAGCCGCTATTGGAGGAAAAGAGGAATTTTCACCAATTGCAGAAGGAACTGAAATTAAATATCTTAACGTCATCTCAATCTTTACCCGAAGTGCTACGTGGATAACGTGTGTAAGCTTGCAATTATTGATGATTATTTCTCAATGGCTGCCTCTGCCGACTATTGATTCATAATGTACACTCTTTCGAACAGTTACGCAACATGCTGTTAAAGGAACCGGTGGCGCCCACGTGGCTGCAATAACCACGCGTTTTATACTTAAAAAAACTTCCACATACAGTTATTTCAATTTTGTATCGCTGAAAAACGCGGAAGAAAGTCACAAGATTCTGTTGTGATAATTTCTAATTCTGGCAGTTTTATGTCGGCTAAGCAACCACTTACTGTTATGTGTAGAGTACTTTGAGATTAGCAAGGAGTCTGTAAATTATGGGAAAGAAGGTGGCCTTCATACGGGCGAATAATCATAGTGACATGAAACTTCCTGGCAGATTAAAACTGTGTGCCCGACCGAGACTCGAACTCGGGACCTTTGCCTTTCGCGGGCAAGTGCTCTACCATCTGAGCTACCGAAGCACGACTCACGCCCGGTACTCACAGCTTTACTTCTGCCAGTATCTCGTCTCCTACCTTCCAAACTTTACAGAAGCTCTTCTGCGAAAATCTCATTCTGGAAACATCCCCCAGACTGTGGCTAAGCCATGTCTCCACTATATCCTTTCTTTCAGGAGTGCTAGTTCTGCAAGTTTCGCAGAAGAGCTTCTGTGAAGTTTGGAAGGTAGGAGACGAGGTACTGGCAGAAGTAAAGCTGCGAGTACTGGGCGTGTGTCGTGCTTCGGTAGCTCAGATGGTAGAGCACTTGCCCGCGAAAGGCAAAGGTCCCGAGTTCGAGTCTCGGTCGGGCACACAGTTTTAATCTGCCAGGAAGTTTCATATCAGCGCACACTCCGCTGCAGAGTGAAAATCTCATTCTGGAATCATAGTGACGTTCAAGGTGACGAGAAAACAGACCAACTAGCAAAACGATCAACGTATGAAGGGCAAGAACACGGCAGTTACATTTGTTTGGGATCTCAAGGATGCTCTCTTGGTTTCTTTCATCCCAAGAGACACTTCGATCAATGTAGGCCGATATTGTGACAACCTAAGAAAACTGCGGTAGACAATCCAAACCCGGAGCCGTAGAATGCTTTACCGCGGTCTGCTCTTCTGCTGCCTCAACCTGAGATTTGTTGGGTTAATTTGGATCGCCCACCCTACCAACCGGACCTTGCGCTGAATGGTTGTCATCTTTTCACGATGCTTAAAGATTATCCTTGCGAGGAACGGTTTAGAAGTGACGCCGAGGAGAAAAATGCGGTGAACGGATGGCTTATACGACTGGCGTCGGCATCGTACAAGGGAATTCCGAAGCTCATGGACAGACAGGGCAAATGATTACATAACAGACGTGATAATGTGGAGAGAAGCTGAGACAAGTACATATTTATTAAACAATTTTCTTGAATCTATTAAAACAGAAAGTGATTACGTTCTGGATTACTCTTGCATCATATTTAAAACTCTGGTATGTTACTATCGAGTAACGCCTCACGCTTCCACCGCCGTTTGTAAAGCCTCCACTCCTCGAAGTTTGTCGTCGTTGAAAGAGCCTCCCGTTCGCGAATTTCGCCACATGATGCTCTTCTTGCGCGACTAGTGTACTGTTCCATGACGTGTGAGCTTGCGTCATTCCGAGAGCGCTTTTTGCAGGAAAACGTGCAACGACACCGCGGACGCAGCTGACGAGGCCTCAAGAGAGTATTTCTCACTTCACGACCTGCAGCTGAGTAGCTGCGTATCAGTGAAACAGGGAGGTTCAAAGCTGTGTGTGACAGACAGGAATTGCGTGCCAAGCTTGTAGAGCAGGGCCGCGAAAACAGCTGCGGCACGCGACCTCCCGACAAACACGCCCACACATGTCTCTCTCTCTCTCTCTCTCTCTCTCTCTCTCTCTCTCTCTCTCTCTCTCTCCCCCTATCTCCCTCCCTCTCCACTGCTCTCCACTGTTGCCTCCACCCCTCCGCCTCTAGCTCCTTCCTTTCCAAGAAAGTGTACTGCTATCACTGGAAGATGCACTTCATGAATTGCACACAGGATACTCTCTTGTAAGCTAAACACCTCTTGTGTGCCACAGTGTTGATATTCATCACTCACATTTATTTCCGCCATATATATTAAAGACCTTCAGTACATCTTTGGAAATACACTACTGGCCATTACAATTGCTACACCCAGAAGAAATGCAGATGATAAAGGGGTATTCATTGGACAAATATATTATACTAGAACTGACAAGAGATCACATTTTCACGCAATTTGGGTGCTTAGATCCTGAGAATTCAGTACCCAGAACAACCACCTCTGACCGTAATAACGGCCTTGATACGCCTGGGCATTGAGTCAAACAGAGTTTGGATGGCGTGTACAGGTACAGCTGCCCATGCAGCTTCAACACGATACCGCAGTTCATCTAGAGTAGTGACTGGCGGATTCTGACGAGCCAGTTGCTCGGCCACCATTGACCAGACGTTTTCAATTGGTGAGAGATCTGTAGAATGTGCTGGCCATGGCAGCAGTCGAACATTTTCTGTATCCAGAAAGGCCCGTACAAGACGTGCAACATGTGGTCGTGCATTATCCTGCTGAAATGTAGGGTTTCGCAGGGATCGAATGAAGGGTAGAGCCACGGGTCGTAACACATCTGAAATGTAACTTCCACTGTTCAAAGTACCGTCAATGCGAACAAGAGTTGACCGAGAAGTGTATCCAATGGCACGGCATACCATCACGCTGGGTGATACGCCTGTATGGCGATGACGAATACACGCTTCCAATGTGCATTCACCGCGATGTCGCCAATGCGGATGTGACCATTATGATGCTGTAAACAGAACCTGGATTCATCCGAAAAAATGTTTTGCCATTCGTGCAAACAGGTTCGTCGTTGAGTACACCATCGCAGGCGCGGCGCTCCTGTCTGTGATGCGGCGTCAAGGGTAACCGTAGCCACGCTCTCCGAGCTGATAGTCCATGCTACTGCAAACGTAGTCTAACTGTTCGTGCAGATGGTTGTTGTTTTGCAAACGTCCCCATCTGTTGACTCAGGGATCGAGACGTGGCTGCACGACTCGTTACAGCTATGCGGATAAGAGGCCTGTCATCTCGACTGCCAGTGATACGAGGCCGTTTGGATCCAGCACGGTGTTCCGTACTACCCTCATGAACCCACAGATTGCATATTTTGCTAACAGTCATTGAATGTCGACCAACTTGAGCAGCAATGTCGCGATACGATAAACCGAAATCGCGATAGGCTACAATCCGACCTTTATCAAAGTCGGAAACGTGATGGTACGCATTTCTCCTCCTTACACGAGGCATTTCTGGTTCGAAATGATGAACCCTTGTCGCATCGCCTGGGTGCCCGACAAAAAATTGACACCATCAGCCGCGTAACGCGCAGGCCGTTCCGCACACTAATGTTTCAGCGCAACCAATGGACGCGTCCAGTTGTGCAGCGAGGTGTGATTGTTGTCCGCTGATCATGTCGAATGAGTGTATCCGCACGTTCCAACAGTGTCGGAGCCATGGATCTGTGGGACCGACCGGCAATCGGGAGATCGACAAGTTTGCGCGACCTTGTTGCGATGTTGGTAGACGGCGCGTCTAACGACTCACCGTGTTTTCGTTCATTGCCATGTCTCCATAGACATTCTGCAAGCGTCTAAGAGCATCTACGATGCTCTGGTTTTCTGTTAAAAGAAAAGCACCTCCTTTACAGATGCAATTTTGAAGGCTACCCATAGCGCTGCCACCTATCGGAAGCTCATGAAACTAAGTGGGCGAAGCGGGAATATTGTACAATGTGCCATGACAAAGTCCGTATTTTTTCAACCGAAACTGACTGACAAAAGTTTCGCATTATTTATTCAACGCCTCTCGTAACTTCAACATAAAATAGAATTCCGTTTACTGTTTTATTTACAAATCCTTTTGATTTTTGTGTTTTCTTTCACATACAACATGAAAAGAGGGATAAGTGTCAAACAGCAGTGAAAACCAAAGGTGTAGGCGTTTTGCTTGAATAAATATTTATGTAGGTGCTACAGAAGATGTCAGCGTGAAACTTACTGCGTTATTGAAGTTGTCAAACTTGTGCGAATTCGTTCTCTACTTGATACATCAAATAATCTGTAATGAGTGGTGGACGCCCTGATTGAGTTTCGTCACACACATTGTTTAACCAGTTTCAGATTCCCTTCTCACGTTTATTTTGTTCAATATTGTAACGTCATTTATTTCCTTAATATCTGAAGTGCATTGTTTGGCAAGTTTTCTCCTCCCTGTGTCTCCGTGTAGCTTGCGGTCCCTTGTACAGACCGATTGCAAATGTTAGGAAGTTGCTTTCAAGAACAGAGAGAAATACAGAGAACAACAAATCAGTCAAAATATTGTTTGATTGCTATACTAAGAAAGTGTGTTGCAACAGGTTGAAAGGTTTATACATCGGGAGAAATGCCAGTTTTGTTTGGAATGATTACCACTATGAACGAAATTTAGATCACTGAACACATGAATGATACGTTGCTCTTAGTCTCATATTAGGAATATATGACAGTCAGTCTGCTGTGTGAGAGAAGCTTCGCTGGCGGACGTGCTGAATAGAGAATGAATTTTATTTGAGATGCTCCCTGGTGTGACTGAGGCTAGAGGATGATTTTGAGATGATTTCAGAGAGGGGGCGCAGTTGGTAAAGAAAACATTAAGAGAGTTATTATTTGCTGCGATCACTAACTGCGAAGTACTGTAGTGTAAAGGTTGCATTCCGAGCAACAGTATCTACATTTGATATCCAGGGCAAACTGTCGGTCAAGTGTTCCGAATCTTATTATTCACCACTCTCCGCCTTTAGTTAAAAGCATTTTGTAGGAAAAGTAAAGACTAAATTTTTAACTTAAATATTGTTTGTCTGACTCAGTTTTCATTGGTCATAATAATGCTAAAGAAAAATATAATCTTCACTTTAGTATGATGCATTTCTGTGCTACTAATGAACCGTAACGTCATTTCATTTACAGCAGTATTTTCATTCATTTGTAAACATTTTCACTAAATTTATCCTCCCAGGTTAAAAGAAATCGTACATTAACTACTCTGTCACACATTGCTCTATTGCGTTGACAGTTGGCAAGTTTTTTTCCAGAGAGATATCAAAAGTCTCATTTGATAGAGCAGCTTAAAATAAATACGAAGGAAATTAGTCGTGCAGTGATTTATTTCAGGCAGGGCCCTCATGCAGTTCAACTTTTCAAACCAAGCAGTTAAGCAAACAGCAGAGCTTACTTTTCAGTCGCAGGTAGAAACAACTGTAGGCTTAAGCGTGCTTCGCGAGACAAAGTTAGAAAATGGATTTTCAAATTTTTCACGTACTTCAATAGGTGCATTTTCTAACAGGGCACAGTTTCAATACATTTCATCATTGTGATGTAACTGTTTGATGAGAGAAGTTATTCTGTGTACTGTTAAAAGCCATTCCTTGTATTCAGTTTCATTTACAGAGAGACAGATCTTAGAGCAATTGGCACCACACACATAGAAAGTAATCTACATAGTTAATGTCCGTGTGCAGCGTAATGTAACAAAGGTCGTTCTAGATCAGAATACACGGGTGACACGGTAATAGAAAGTAAGAGCACTTGTTTTCACTTGAAATTCGTAGACACATAGCATTCTCGTAGAAACACCAAAATTGAAGTTCATACTATTCTTAAAGTCTACAGGAAGTTTTAGAAGAAAACTTTCAAGATTACAGAACTCATTAAGTCGACGGGATTGTTCAGCTGCAGCGTCGAGATAGATTAGAAAAGTTCAGTGAGGATGTTTCAGAGTCCCACTTCACTTAGAATATTTATTCTTTTTGCCTAAGTCATTTCATTCGTCAAATTGTATGACACAATGAAAACAATTCATTTTAAATGGCGTATCTACAAAAGTCTGAGGAATTGTAATACGCAGAGTTGGTTCGTAGTTTTACTTCCGCCCGCAACATTCTATTTTCGTTAGAGTGCCTGGGTCGAGGAAAGCATTCAACTGCCTCTATTGACCGGCTGAAATTCATTACGATTGCAACTGCTGGAGAAAACGGAGCATGCTTCACAAGCGAGCGGATCAGTATATTAATTGAAGAGCAGCTGTTCAGGGGATTAAGGAAATCGTCTTAGCATGGGATGGCAGTAATCAATAAGCGAACAACGTGTATCAAGACGAAAACAATTATCACAGGATGTCCCGCAATGAAGTCTCTGTGGAAATGTTGATTCCATACGCAGTTTAGTTACGGGGGGGGGGGGGGGGGGGGGGAGGAAGGACACAGGATCCGTCGTTAGCAAATGGCATTCTCCTTCTCGTTAATTTTTATTCGGAAAACCACAAAAACCTGCATCATCACAGCCAAGCGAAAGTTCAAATGTTGCACTTCAGTAACAATAGCTCGGCAAGTCAACGGTACTTATAACGGCCTGTAAAATAAGATAAATGTTTATCAAAATCAGACAAATTCGTCACAAAAGACTTATCCGCGATCCTTATTTATAAAAAATTAAGTAATATTTTCAGCCTGCAGATCGCTGCTTTTTTTTATTTTCTAATTACAGGTTTCGGACACCCTCATCTTCAGATCATATGCTATTGTCAGAGAGTAACGTGTCGTAAAGGAACTCTCAGTTCAGTGTCGCACATTGATAATGTCATACAACCATATGTATGACAGTGCACTGACAGTCTCCTTGCGACAGGTAACTCTGTAATTACTTGAAAGAGCAGTTGGACGGAATGGACAGTTTCTTGAAAGAAGGATATAAGATGAACATCAACAAAAGCAAAACGAGGATAATGCAGTTTAGTCGAATTACTGAGGGAATTACATTAGGAAATGAGACACTTAAAGTAGTAAGTGAGTTTTGCTATTTGGGAAGCAAAATAACTGATGACTGTCGAAGTAGGGAGGATATAAAATGTAGAGTGACTACGGCAAGGAAAGCGTTTCTGAAGAAGAAAAATTTCTCAACATAGAGAGAAGACAACAGTTTAGACAAGAGAGTAAAAGCCTTTGGATTGTGGTACTACTACTACTACAGAAGAATGCTGAAGATTAGATGGGTAGATCACATAACTAACGAGGAGGCACTGAATACAATTGGGGGAAAAAGAACATTGTGGCACAACTTGATTAGAAGAAGGGATCGATTGAGATTCTGAGACATCAACGGATCACCAATTTAGTACGGGAGGAAGCATGGGACGGGGGAGGGAGGGGTAAAATCGTAGGGGGAAACCAAGAGATGAATACATTAAGCAGATTCAGAGGGCTATAGATTGCACTAGTTCCTCTGAGATGATGAAGCTTGCACAGGATAGAGCAGCATGGAGAGATGCATCGAACCTGTCTTCAGACTGAAGAGCACAACAACGACCGCCCTGTAGTTACAAAATGCGTTCTGAAGATGGTAGAAATTGTCCGAAACAGGTAATGGAAATAAAAAGGAGAGATCTACATACTGAAAGAATTATACAATTTTACAGAAAAATTCTGTTCATAAGTTACATTTCTGTAGTCGATCAGTGCCTTGTGAGAATGCATATCGTACACATTGGCAGCTGTTGTTTGCAGTCAGGTCTGTTGAATATCAAGTAGACTTTATAAAGGAGTATTTTACGTTCTTTCAGTACACCTTGCTTCCTCCCACACCTTGTCAGGCACGGAATTCTGTCCCCAGCCGCGTGTAAATGGTCCAGCTGCTGCCTGCTCATCGTACGATCTCCCGCCGCTTATCAGCTGTCTTTACACAGGGAAAGTTGACTGACGTCGGCAGATAACAGCGCGTGGGAAGAGATTAGTTTCGACTAACAAACTCTCGTTGACGCTCAAAAGGGGAAGGCCTCAGACACGGCCAACCGATTCGGCTCAGATTTGGCAGGTCGCTTGTGTACAACCTAAAATGAAGGGATCTAAGATATTTTTGTCAACACCCTCGCAATTTTGAGAAAATCTCCCCTAACGATTACGACGAGCAATCGACTCAAAATCGATAGAAAACTGTAAATAGAGCATGTTTCATCTTCAGGTATGCGGTCCAAAAATGCATACTTTTCCAGAAATCGAGGTAAGAAACCTTTACAACTGGCGCCTCTGTACCCACATGGAAAACGCTTTTTCGCCGACAGCATCGATAGAGCAACGGCCAAGGTAACTGGCTGGGAGTCGGAGAACCCGAGTTCGAATCTCGAAGAAACCAATCGTATGTTTTCTTTTCGTTTGTATTTTTCCATATCTCAATTGATAGGGATAGGAGGTTTAATAAGGTGAGTAAATCAATAAGGAATGATGATAATAAGGTAGGCAAATAAATTTCTCAAACCTATTGGGATAGTAAACAACTAAAATGATACTCCAGGTCACTTTACAATGGCTCTTCCAGACACTGTTACGTGTCCTCACCATTCTTCGAACAACTAGATGGATGGCACTTGTCATATAAACATTGGAAACAAATATATTCACGGCACCAAGAACATCTAATGAATGAAATCTTTAGACAGCTACACTGTTGCTTCCGAAGAGTCAACGGAAAACAAATCTGCCTTAGAATAACATCCGCTAAGTTTCTACGAGATTCGAACCCCGTTTTTCCGATTCCCAACCAGTTACCATGGCCGTTGCGATATCGCCGCTGTCGGCGAAAAGCGTTTACCGTGTGGGAACAGAAGCGGCAGTTGTAAAAGTTTCTTTCCTCGATTTCTGGAAATGTTTGCGTTTGCAGATCCCATACCTGATGATGAAAAATGCTCTATTTACAATTATCCATCGACCTCTCCAATTTCGAGTCGATTGCTCGTCATAACCTTTAGGGGTGATTTTCTCAAAATTTCGGGGGTGTTGACCCAAAATATCTTAGAGCCCTTCGTTTTAGGCTGTACTCAAGAGACCTGCAAAATTTTATCCGAATCGGTTGGCCGTGTCTGAGGCCTTCCCCTTGTCAGACTGCGAATGCCTGGCTGAACAACACCCAAGAAGAATATTCTCGCTGCCTCCTGACATGGCACTAAGTCACTTTAGAAACAATGTGCTGTAGACTGTAATTGCATGTCTATGCGTTCTGTGCACATGTAACTTATTTCCGCTACGTTAACCGTTCTGTCAGATGGGTGGGTAAATAAGCCCTCAGACTCTGTTATATCCTAGGAAACTTTGTATCAACTTCTTTACCTGTACGCTTGTCCTCTGTTGTTGACAGTCGACAAAAATATTTCGAAATTACTATTTACATTATTTGTAATTAGTCTTCCGTTATTTGAGGCATGAGTGGTGATAGCACTTTTGTCCCATTTTCTTTAATTTCCGGTCTGTGTACATTGTCATTGCCGTAGAGTTCAGTGTATTTTGTACTTCTCCCTGTATAAAGTTGCGTGAATAAAACTTCGATTATGCATGATGGAAGAATCCGCCGATATTTTTGTCTTGTCCTACAATTCGGAGAATGAGTTTTTCAGGAAAATATTGTTGAAGCTTATCTTGGAGGGTCCGTTGTCGGTCATCACAACCATATTACTCTCAAACCATTTTTTAACTTCGGAATTGTTCTGTATATGAATTGGTTAACAATTCAGTGATACTAATATTACGGTTGGCTAAGATATTATTTGATGATAATAAACATACGATAGTAGTCACAGAAATTCTCACAGCTCTTCTCACTTTAAATTATTCTGATGATGTTTTAAATTTATCGTGTGAAGCGTTAAAGAAATAGAAGTACATCACTTTAATGGGTGACAATTAACTTCGACTTTCTTATACTCCTTTCTCAATGAGAAATTCATTCAATGACATGAACAGTTCACATATACACACTACTGCAATCGGATCTTAGTAGCCGAACATTTTTCTGTGATTCCGTTAAGACGTAAAGTAGTAACAGATAATTATCAGAAATAATCAGGATGGTCATAAAAAGTATCTGAAAAGAAAATATCTACATCTACATCTACATCACTACTCTGCAAATTCACATTTAAGTGCTTGGCAGAGGGTTCATCGAACCACAATCATACTATCTCTCTACTATTCCACTCCCGAACAGCGAGCGGGAAAAACGAACACCTAAACCTTTCTGTTCGAGCTCTGATTTCTCTTATTTTATTTTGATGATCATTCCTACCTATGTAGGTTGGGCTCAACAAAATATTTTCGCATTCGGAAGAGAAAGTTGGTGACTGAAATTTCGTAAAAAGCTCTCGCCGCGACGAAAAACGTCTATGCTGTAATGACTTCCATCCCAACTCGTGTATCATATCTGCCACACTCTCTCCCCTACAACGCGATAATACAAAACGAGCTGCCCTTCTTTGCACCCTCTCGATGTCCTCCGTCAATCCCACCTGGTAAGGATCCCACACCGCGCAGCAATATTCTAACAGAGGACGAACGAGTGTAGTGTAAGCTGTCTCTTTAGTGGACTTGTTGCATCTTCTAAGTGTCCTGCCAATGAAACGCAACCTTTGGCTCGCCTTCCCGACAATATTATCTATGTGGTCCTTCCAACTGAAGTTGTTCGTAATTTTAACACCCAGGTACTTAGTTGAATTGACAGCCTTGAGAATTGTACTATTTATCGAGTAATCGAATTCCAACGGATTTCTTTTAGAACTCATGTGGATCATCTCACACTTTTCGTTATTTAGCGTCAACTGCCACCTGACACACCATACAGCAATCTTTTCTAAATCGCTTTGCAGCTGATACTGGTCTTCGGATGACCTTACTAGACGGTAAATTACAGCATCATCTGCGAACAACCTAAGAGAACTGCTCAGATTGTCACCCAGGTCACTTATATAGATCAGGAACAGTAGAGGTCCCAGGACGCTTCCCTGGGGAACACCTGATATCACTTCAGTTTTACTCGATGATTTGCCGTCTATTACTACGAACTGCGACCTTCCTGACAGGAAATCACGAATCCAGTCGCACAACTGAGACGATACCCCATAGCTCCGCAGCTTGATTAGAAGTCGCTTGTGAGGAACGGTGTCAAAAGCTTTCCGGAAATCTAAAAATACGGAATCAACTTGAGATCCCCTGTCGATAGCGGCCATTACTTCGTGCGAATAAAGAGCTAGCTGCGTTGCACAAGAGCGATGTTTTCTGAAGCCATGCTGATTACGTGTCAATAGATCGTTCCCTTCGAGGTGATTCATAATGTTTGAATACAGTACATGCTCCAAAACCCTACTGCAAACCGACGTCAATGATATAGGTCTGTAGTTAAATGGATTACTCCTACTACCCTTCTTGAACACTGGTGCGACCTGCGCAATTTTCCAATCTGTAGGTACAGATCTATCGGTGAGCGAGCGGTTGTATATGAGTGCTAAGTAGGGAGCTATAGTATCAGCGTAATCTGAAAGGAACCTAATCGGTATACAATCTGGACCTGAAGACTTGCCCGTATCAAGCGATTTGAGTTGCTTCGCAACCCCTAAGGTATCTACTTCTAAGAAACTCATGCTAGCAGATGTTCGTGTTTCAAATTCTGGAATATTCCATTCGTCTTCCCTGGTGAAGGAATTTCGGAAAACTGCGTTCAATAACTCCGCTTTAGCGGCACAGTCGTCGATAACAGTACCATCGGCACTGCGCAGCGAAGGTATTGACTGCGTCTTGCCGCTTGTGTACTTTACATACGACCAGAATTTCTTCGGATTTTCTACCAAATTTCGAGACAATGTTTCGTTGTGGAACCTATTTAAGGCATCTCGCATCGAAGTACGTGCCAAATTTCGCGCGTCTGTAAATTTTAGCCCATCTTCAGGATTTCGCGTTCTTCTGAACTTCGCATGCTTTTTCCGTTGCCTCTGCAACAGCGTTCGGACCTTTTTTGTGTACCACGGGGGATCCGTTCCATCTCTTACCAATTTATGAGGTATGAATATCTCAATTGCTCAATTGAGTTGGTGTCACTTACAGTCTTTCAGTGAGTTCACAGATATCGCAGCGTTAGTAATCCTTTCATGTGCAGATGCCCAACTCACCTCGCTGCATACGTAAATATGTCAGAATGTCCATTTGCTTGGTTTACACAGTCTGACTCGTCATATCAGAACATCACCCTCTTTTAACACCGCAGATTTTTCAATTCTCACTGATCGAGCTTTAGTGAGAATGATTGCGCTGTTAAATATACTTACCGTACTAGACCTACTAATTAAGTAAACGAAAATCATATCAATAACGACATCCCTGTAACAAAACAGTTATACAATAATTATTCTTAGAAAAAATGACGAGTTGAATATTTCGTTTACGTTTTGATTTACTTTTTCATTTGTCGCCAAAGATACAAATCTGTTGAGAATTCCGCGTGAAACTTGGATAAAATATACGCTGCGATAGTCCTCTGGGTGATGCCATTTTTATAGTTGAATACATGTTTAAGCACATTACGTTTCCCTGGGAACTTGCATTGAAAATGTACTGATCTGATTTTAATATTATTCGCCCGGTGCAGCAGCTCAACATCCAATAACATGAAATACATAGCATCTGTCTATCCTTACTCTCACATGCACACTTTGTAAGTTACCAAACGGCGTGTGACCATAGTCACACCCCTACCCCAGTTTCTCCATCTTTGCATTCCATTTCATTCGGCAAGTGCATTATATTCCGCCATATTCTCTCGCTTTCATTTCTACAGTAGGTTTTGGTCTGCATGGTCGAAAGTACACGCCACTGTCCAAACGTACACTATACAATCAAAAGTATCCGGACACCTGGCTGAAAATTACTTACAAGTTCATGACGTTCAATCAGGTGCTGGAAGGTTTCTTGGAGAATGGCAGTCTATTCTTCACTGAGTGCTGCACTGAGGAGAGGTAACGGTGTCGGCCGGTGAGGCCTGACACGAAGTCGGCGCATCAAAGCATTCCAAAGGTGTTCTATAGGATTGAGGTCAGGACTCTGTGCAGGCCAGTCCATTACAGGGATGTTATTGTCGTCTGACCACTCCGCCACAGGCCGTGCGTTATGAGCAGGTGCTCGATCGTGTTGAAAAATTCAATCGCCATACCCGAATTGCTCTTTAATAGTGGGAAGCAACCTCATGTAGGCCTGCACTATGATAGTGCCATGCAAAACAAGGGGTACAAGACCCCTCCATGAAAAACACGACCACACCATAACACCACCACCTCCGAATTTTACTGTTGGCACTACACATGCTGGCAAATGATGTTCACCCACACCCTGCCATTGGATCGCCACATTGTGTACCGTGATTCGTCACTCCACACAACGTTTTTCCAGTGTTCAATAGTCTAATGTTTACGCCCCTTACACCTAGCGAGGCGTCGTTTGGCATTAACCGGCGTGACGTGTGGCTTATGAGCAGCCGCTCGACCATAAAATCCTTCCACTTAACTGTCATAGTACTTCCAGTGGATCCTGATGCAGTCTGGAATTACTGTGTGATGGTCTGGATAGATGTCTGCCTATTACACATTACAACACTCTTCAACTGTCGACGGTTTCTGTCAGTCAACAGACGAGGCCGGCCTGTACGGTTTTGTGCTGTATGTGTCCCTTCACGTTTCCACTTCACTGTCACATCGGAAACAGTGGACCTAGGGATGTTTACGAGTATGGAAATCTCGCGTACAGACGTATGACACAAGTGACACCGTCACCTGACTACGTTCAAAGTCCGTGCGTTCCGCAGAAGGCCCCATTCTGCTCTTTCACAATGTCTAACGACTACTGAGCTCGCTGATGTGGAATACCTGGCAGTAGGTCACAGCACAACGCACCTAATACGAAAATCTTATGTTTTGCAGGGTATCCAGACACTTTCAATCACATAATGTATGTTCGTTTCTGTAACATCAAGTAGTATAACCTAATTCTTTTTTTAATTGTCACCTTTTGTGAGTACAACATCTGCGAGGATTTTTGGAATGTTCTACATAACGAGCGTAAAAAATCCGAAAGAATATCTCCTCCCTCACTTCTTTCCTGTAGGCTTATACACACACACACATTTGACCCTTTTGCTCACTCTTTAACGATTGCCGGTATTTATTCTACAAGCCTCGACGGAGCATTGTAAATTTACGGTAGAAGGTTTGTCGGCACGGAAAATCACCCAACGAAATGGCGTCCACCGCAGCGACATCCTTGGAACATTCAGCAACTATCGTGAGATACAAAACATTGATTATATGCCACTGTATCTGAATATACTTATATATTGGCTAGGTGGCTATTGGGTGACACGAGAGACGATAAAGCCAGTATGAAATGAGGCAAGGAGTATTGTGTTGGCCCGCATCTCGTGGTCGTGCGGTAGCGTTCTCGCTTCCCGGGTTCCCGGGTTCGATTCCTGGCGGGGTCAGGGATTTTCTCTGCCTCGTGATGGCTGGGTGTTGTGTGTTGTCCTTAGGTTAGTTAGTTTTAAGTAGTTCTACGTTCTAGGGGACTGATGACCATAGATGTTAAGTCCCATAGTGCTCAGAAACATTTTTTTTTAAGTATTGTGTTGTCAGTAGGGCATCAGTAACAGAAAAATGGGGCAATCAGGAAAGCACAGTGAGTTCGAACATGGACTAGGCTTCGGATGTCACCTGAGTAACAATATTTCAACCCGTCTAAGGCAGCCCAAGTCGACTGTTGGTGATGTGATGTGATCGTGCAGACGCGAAGGAACAGCCACAACTAAACCAAGACTGGGCAAAGCTCGTGTAGTGATGGACAGACACCGTCGAGCATTGCGGACGGTGGCTGTAAAAAAAAACCGCATGAAATCGGCGGAAGGAAGTGTTCGTGATTTCCAAGACGCGCCGGCAGATCAGCTAGCACAGTGACTCTGCGTAGAAAGCTTAAAACAGTGGTGTACAACGATCGAGCAGCTCCTCATAAGCCACACTTTTTTGTGGCGAACCGTGGAAATATTCCATACTAATGTCCACAAATAGATGGCCGGATACTTCAGATCAGATAATGAAACTAGTAGAACCGTAGCTGTCGAAGGAGATGAAAAACGGAATACCTCTAATGGAACCTTCGCCAGTGAAATCGGCCTATTTTTGCTGGCAAGTGCAAGATCTGCCTGACGACTAATGATCTCCTTAGAAGAGTGTGGAGACGACGAAGCACTAACGCACATGTCAAGCACACAGTGCCATGGATTCAGAGGAAAGGTGCATCAGTCTTTTTGTGAACTGTTGTCAAGAACGGGCGTCTGACGCTGCTCATCGCGCTATCAGAACAGGATTCTCTACTGTCCACTGGTGCACGCAACGTTTCAGCGTAATAAACTATTCAAAAATTTCCAGCTATATGTCTGTGAATGTGTCCGGTCTTGGACACAGTGAGAGAAAGGCGTTAAAGAATAAGCCTTATGAAAGTTTGCCGGCCGATGTGACCGAGCGGTTCTAGGCGCTTCAGTCTGGAACCGCGCGACGGCTACGTCGCAGGTTCGAATCCTGCCTCGGACATGGGTGTGTGTGCTGTCCTTAGGTCAGTTAGGTTTGAGTAGTTGAAGTTCTAGGGGACTGGTGAGCTCAGATGTTAAGTCCCATAGTGCTCAGAGCCATATGAACCATTTTATGAAAGTTTAAAGAAATCATTTGTCCAAAATAAAAAACAATATCGAAAATACAGTCTTTTCGTGGGTACACATCTTTGCCCCATTACACCACATCTACATGTGTACTCCGCAAGCAACCTTACGGTGCGTGACTGAGGGTATTTCTGGCGACAACCACTCTTTTTTTGCTCTCCTGTCCTTTTCAGTCACGAATGGCGCATTGGAGGAAACATCTTCGGTAACGCCCTATACAACATCGAATTCCTTCGTTTTTCTCGTCTTTATCATTTCCCGATACGTTTGTAGCAACAAATAATATGTTGCCCTATTTTTCTGGGAACCTACGCCCCCGAAATTTCAACAGTAAACCACTCCCTTATGAACAACACCCCTCTTTTATTGCCTTCCGCTAGACATAGCTGAGTATCTCCATAACGATTTCGCAGCCGAATAAACTGTTGTTGTTGTTGTTGTTGTTGCTGTTGCTGCTGTTACTACTACTACTACTACTACTACTACTTCTTCTTCTACTTCTTCTTCTTCTTCTTCTTCTTCTCCTACTACTGCCACTGATTGTTGGAAGAGACTAAATATCTAAGGTTAGAAGTCTCTCATTAACGACCGAAGAGCGGATCTGTGTGTCCCGCCTGCCTGCGTTCAGAGTTAATCCGATCTGCAACAGTGCCGACAAGTTCCAAATGTTTGCGTAATACAGTACTGGCCATTAAAATTGCTACACCAAGAAGAAATGCAGATGATAAACGGGTATTCATTGGACAAATATATTATACTACAACTGATATGTCATTACATTTTCATGGATTTGGGTGCATAGATCCTGAGAAATTAGTACTCAGAACAACCATCTCTGGCCCTAATAACGGCCTTGATACGCATGGGCGTTGAGTCAAACAGAGCTTGGGTGTCGCGTACAGGTACAGCTGCCCATGCAGCTCGAGCACGATACCACAGTTCAACAAGTGTAGTGACTGGCGCATTGTGACGAGCCAGTTGCTCGGCCACCATTGACCAGACGTTTTCAATTGATGAGAGATCTGGAGAATATGCTGGCCAGGGCAGCAGTCGAACATTTTCTGTATCCAGAAAGGCCCGCACAGGACCTGCAACATGCGGTCGTGCATTATCCTGCTGAAATGTAGGGTTTCGCAGGGATCGAATGAAGGGTAGAGCCACGGGTCGTAACACATCTGAAATGTAACTTCCACTGTTCAAAGCGCCGTCAATGCGAACAAGAGGTGACCGAGACGTGTATCCAATGGCACGGCATACCATCACGCCGGCTGATACGCCAATATGGCGATGACGAATACACGCTTCCAATGTGCATTCACCGCGATGTCCCCAAACACGGACGCGACCATCATGATGCTGTAAACAGAACCAGGATTCATCCGAAAAAATGACGTTTTGCCATTCGTGCACCCAGGTTGGTCGTTGAGTACACCATCGCAGGCGCTCCTGTATGTGATGCAGCGTCAAGGGTAACCGCAGTCATGGTCTCCGAGCTGATAGTCCATGTTGCTGCAAACGTCGTCCAACTGTTCGTGCAGATGGTTGTTGTCTTGCAAGCGTCCCCATCTGTTGACTCAGGAATCCAGACGTGGCTCCACGATCAGTTACAGCCATGCGGATAACATGCCTGTCATCTCGACTGCTAGTGATACGAGGCCGTTGGGATCCAGCACGGCGTTCCGTATTACCCTCCTGAATCCACCGATTCCATATTCTGCTAACAGTCATTGGATCTCGACCAACGCGAGCAGCAATGTCGTGATACGATAAACCGCAATAGCGATAGGCTACAATCCGACCTTTATCATTGTCGGAAACATGATGGTACGCATTTCTCCTTCTTACACGAGGCATGACAACACCGTTTCACCAGGCAACGCCGATCTACTGCTGTTTATGTATGAGAAATCGGTTGGAAACTTTCCTCGTGTCAGCACGTTGTAGGTGTCGCCACCGGCGCCAACCTTTTGTGAATGCTCTGAAAAGCTAATCATTTGCATATCACAGCTTCGTCTTCCTGTCGGTTAAATTTCGCGTCTGTTGCACGTCATCTTCATAGTGTAGGGATTTTAATGGCCAGTAGTGCACGTAGCTGAGGCGCAACGTGGGATCAAGCAAACTATCTAATAACGTAATGCGTTGATCTTTGTTGGATCTTCTCTATCTCTTCTACTCTGTCCATTGACATTAATGTGCCCAACTGTCAGAAGTCTGAATAACCACGTTTTGCAGCTCAGACCGCTTCGAGCCGTGCAGGAAGAGAGTCAGCGAGGTTTCCAAAGGTGCCACTAGGGATGTGGAGCCGTGCCGCTCCAGTGCCGTGGCTGGCGAGCTACGTCTCTCGGTTTAGGATCCATGGCGCGTACAGTCCGATCGAGCTGGTTCCACATATGTTCGACTGGATTTAAATCCGGGGAGTCTGGTGGCCGGGAGAGTACGGTAAACTCTTTCTGGTGCTCTTTGCGCCACGCACGTACACTAAGACCTGCGTGACACGCTCCATTGTACAGCTGGTGGATGCCATCGTGCTCAGGAAAAACAAAGAGAGGTGAAAAATGGCTCTGAGCACTTAACACCTGAGGTCATCAGTCCCCTAGAACTTAGAACTACTCAAACCTAACTAACCCAAGTACATCACACACATTCATGCCCGAGGCAGGATTCGAACCTGAGTCCGTAGCGGTCGCGCGGTTCCAGACTGAAGAGCCTAGAACCGCTCGGCCACACCGGCCGGGCAAAAAGAGGTGAACAGGGAGGGTCTCCAAGGATTGATGCATACTTGTGTTGACCCATTGTGCCTTCCAGAATGACGATATCACCCAGACGAAAACATTCCCCAGACCACAACACTCCCTCATCGTGCCTGACACTTTGCCTTTAGACGTTTCATCCTTAAAGTCCAACGGCCATCTGTCCGATGGATCATAAAACGTGATTTTTCGGGAAAGACCACCTTCGCCACTCACTGGACGTCCAGTTGCGTCACTGGAGTGCAGCTTTTGTCGCTGATGAACAGAAGTCAGCATGGGTGCAAGGAACCAGGCGCTGAACGGTTGTTGACAGAAGACGTCGTTGGTTTATCTGGGTAGCCAGTTGCTGGACAGTTATACATCTATTTTTGGACAACATGTTTTAAGTCAGCATGGGTGCAAGGAACCAGGCGCTGAACGGTTGTTGACAGGAGACGTCGTTGGTTCATCTGGGTAGCCAGTTGCTGGACAGTTATACATCTATTTTTGGACAACATGTTTGTGGAGATGAAGCAGCCGTTAGTATGATTAATCAATTATTCAAAAACAATCTTAATCTCATTTATTATTATTATTATACCGCCAACCGGTTTCCACCCGACGTAGGGGTCATCTTCTGGGCGTTTACACCATTGGTCGACGGCTGGTGGTGTCACTCCTGTTCTCTGGTAGACATATCCGTAGCCGTCGTCCATATCTACCTTATACGGCCCGCGCTGCACCACGATGCCTCTGCAGCGATTTTGAGTAGCGCCATTTTGCCACGCGCGGTATACTTTAACCATGGCGGCACGCGAGCAGGTTAAATACTTAATAGTTTCGTAAGTGTCTCCACCCTTAGCTCGAAAGCCAATGACAGTCCACTTTTGGATGTCAGATAAAGTGCTCCGTTTCCGTATTACATCGACTGCATTGTTGTCCGCGGCAACCCCGACCCGCTTTTTGTATCCTCCACTGTTAGTGTTGCCATCGAACGACTGTGAGTGGTAATTGCACATTGACGTCGAACATAGGCCGTGGTCACTTTAATGTGACTGGATCTTGTGTTAATCATTTTCGATAAGGGTCCCGATGTAATAAACAGTGCTCAAGAATCGGTCGGACAAGTATTTTGTAAGCCACTTCCTTCGTGTATAAATAACATTTAAATGATCAAGATTATTCCTATGCATCTAAGCGTGATATTTGCTTTTCCTGCTACTTGGTTTCTCTTAAATCCACTTAAGATCGCTCCGGCTGGTTACGTCTAAGTATTTTACGCTAGCTACTATATCACTGTTTTATCGCCAACAGTGTAATCGAGCAATAGCGAATCTCTTCGCCTGTTTATACGCAGTATGTAGTATTTGTAATTACGTTGAGGTCCAAGTGCCAGGCGCTGCACAAGTCATCGATCTTCTGCAAGTCAGTCTGCAGTCCATTACAGTATCTACGGTTCGCAGGTTCGAATTCTGCCTCGGACATGGATGTGTGTGATATCCTTAGGTTAGTTAGGTTTAAGTAGTTCTATGTTCTAGGGGACTGATGACCTCAGAAGTTAAGTCCCATAGTGCTCAGAGCCATTTGAACCATTACAGCATTCTGGCGCCGCATCCTCCGTATAAGCAACAGCATCGTCCACGGATAGCCTCACGCAGCGTTTCAACTTATCCACTCATTAATATAAATTGTAAATAGCGTAACCTCACTATAACACTCCAGTGGTGTACTCCCGTAATTACCCTTATATCTCTCCTTTTTGTTCCATAAACGTGTTGAGTCTTGTCTGTAAGGAAGTGTAACCCGCAACAAATCTGGTCTGACACTCGATAAGCTCGTATTTACACTCCCGGACAAGATAATTGAAGCACTCACAAGGGAAACCCCCCATCGCACCCTCCTCTGGTTTAGTGATAAGGTGGCCCAGTGGATAGCCAGTCTGAAACTGAACACAGATCAAGCATGAAAACAGGAAGAAGGTGTGCTGAACAGTGAAAAAAGAAGCTAAATTAAAACAGTGAGCGGTCCAAGCTCAAGACGAGTAACATCGAATGGAGCTGGATAGCCGTGGCGTCATTGTTGTAGTCACGGTGTTGGACTTTAAATTGGGACACCTGGGTTCAAATTTCCCTCGTGACCCCTTTTTTCCACAAAATTGTGAACTGTATGTCCGGTCATTGACATGGCATTCAGATTCGATGCATTCAGATTTGTGTCTGGATCGTCGTGTAACTTCCGTTAGCGACAGCGATGTGTAAAGAAGGGGCCTCCACATGTACGTTCCCCCTATCTGTTGTACACAATTACCTCACTTCACGACACCTGCATTTCGTTTGGAAGTTTTGCCTCTCTAGTTCCTTTGTTGTAACATAGTTCACACTCGTTTATATGTTGTTTTCATTTCAGATGTCTACGCAGCATCTCGTGTGCACTCACGATTCATCACATTTACTTGCGACGGGTAATATGCTCATATTCTATCAGACAAGTCAATGACCGGACGTGAAGTTCATAATTTTGTGAAAAAAAGAGGCTCAGATCTCCCGCTTTGCAGTCCAATACCGTGACCATACAACCACGACGCCGTGGTTCTTGCGAAACGGTCAATGTTGTACATGTTGAGCTTGGTCCGTTCACTATTTTCATTTTCCTTTTTTCACATTTCATTAGAACTTATTCCTGATTTCATGGTTTATCTGTGTTCCGTTTCCGACGGGCCATTAAGATGAACATCAATCAACGAAAGCAAAAGTAGGATAATGGAATGTAGTCGAATTAAGTCGGAAGATGCCGAGGGAATTAGACTAGGAAACGAGACACTTAAAGTAGTAAAGGAGTTTTGCTATTTGGGGAGCAAAATAACTGATGATGGTTAAAGTAGAGAGGATATAAAATGTTGACTGGCAATGGCAAGGAAAGCGTTTTTGAAGAAGAGAAATTTGGTAACATCGAATATAGATTTAAGGGTCAGGAAGTCGTTTCTGAAAGTATTTGTATGGAGTGTAGCCAGGTATGGGAGTGAAACATGGACGATAAATAGTTTGGGCAGGAAAAGACTAGAAGCTTTCGAAATGTGCTACAGAAGAATGCTGAAGATTAGATGGGTAGATCACATAACTAATGAGGTGGTATTGAATAGAATTGGGGAGAAGAGGAGTTTGTGGCACAACTTGACTAGAAGAAGGGATCGGTTGGTAGGACATGTTCTGAGGCATCAAGGGATCGCCAATTTAGTATTGGAGGGCAGCGTGGAGGGTAAAAATCGTAGAGGGAGACCAAGAGATGAATAGGCTAAGCAGATTCAGATGGATGTAGGTTGCAGTAGGTAATGGGAGATGAAGAAGCCTGCACAGGATAGAGTAGCATGGAGAGCTGCATCAAACGAGTCTCAGGACTGAAGACCACAACAGCAACAACAACAACAACATCTACTGGACCATTTTACCACTAAAGATGGTGAGGGGGGCTGCCATGGGCATTTTACTTTGTCAAAAGGGGAGAAAGAAACGAAACTAAACCTCACGGGTTGTGACGGTATGTGATGTTACTTCAGAGATGGCAAAATCGAGTAAAATTTATAAGGAACTTGGCTGTATAAGTCCAGTTATCGGTATGACTTTGCACGTCCTCTGCTCTAGATGTTTGCTCTGACTCCGTTGGGAAGGTTTTCATAAGGTAGTTGCATCTTTCATTGAAGCAACCTGGCTTATAGATGTTTTAATCTGGTTCTTTAATCGTGGCTACTGGCAGTGGGACACAGTTGACATGCGAGATGATCTATTAGATATTTTTCTCGCTACGGGAGTACCTCAACAGCACCGAGGGAGTTAGTAGAGACATGTGTTGTGTGTGGACAAGCAGTGTCCTGTTGGAGAATAACACCACGATGCTGTTGCTTGAGAGGTGACATGTGAGGTGACAGGATGTCAGTGACGTGCCGTTGTGTCGGTAGCGTCACCTCAGTCACTACCGGCCATGACCTGAAGTCATATCCGATGGGTCTCCACACGATGACGTAAGGAGTATGCCTCTCCAAAATATTGGAAGGAGGGGGCTCTCCCCAGATCGCTGCCATACTCATCGAATTTGGCCATCCGCGCTAATGCAGAATCGATATTCATAGCTGAACACAATGCGACACCTTTCATGAACAGCCCATGCTTCCTGGTCACGACAGCACTCCAACCACAGCCGTTTCTGTTGCGGTGTTGACGGCAGTTTACCCCTAGGGCGGTAATTCCCTAATCTATCCGCCTCTAATCTCCGAACAATGGTGCGGGATAGCAGGTGGCCCACTACTTGTTTTTTGATGACAGTCGCAGATGTGAAGAGACTAAGATGTGCTTGATGCGCAATTCGGCAATCTTCCCTTACGGTGGTCAGACGGGATCCTCCGATAGCTGACGACGAGTATGCCTTCGCATGCATTCCAACATCGGGCCACAGTCACAATCGAATGCTCCACAAATCCGGATACTGCACGATTCGAGCAGCCGGCTCAACTCTGTCACGTGCTGTTAATGGTGTCGCTTCAGGAAGATCAACATGATCGTCCTTTTTTACGGTGCTTTGTATGTATGAAATCTAAGTCTGCTGTCGGATACAATGAAAACCATGGAGATGTTGCTGTCACGCCAGTTGCCGACCATTGAGTACACATTGTGGCAGCGGTGTGACAGTCTTGTAGGGAGCCTTACCACCGCCAGTAGCGGTTTTAACGGAAGTGTTTGTGCTTTGGGTATGCGCTACGACGGTGCCTTTGAGGGGGCGTGGCGGGGGCGGATGCGATATAAGCGCTGAGCTCGCCTGTCGCACGCACAGTGATCCGTCTCTGTCGACGAGTCTGGCAGCATGTCGCCTCCCAGGGTGAGTGAATGCGGCGCGTGTGGCTTTTGCGTGTTCAGTTCCAGTCTGCGATGCGCTGCGAGAGGTGTCTTGGTGTTACTTGCTGACGACTGTACGCCTACAATGTGAAGACTCTTACTTCCGACTCTATGCTTTATATTTGACGTTTTGTCATAGATGTGCACAGTGAATTTGTCATGAGTTTCTTCTGCCTTGTGAGACAAACAGACGGAGAAGACCCGTCGTATCTAATGATTGACTTTTTTTCTGGTGACGTTGCAGCATTCAGAAAGAGTGTGTAAATCTAGGCTGGATTGACGCTCAGTTTCCTTCTGTTCTTAATCGAAATTTTCTTTTCCACTGAAATGGGTTTTGCTCCGTGACGATGTAATGCGTTCCGTTGTTGCATTGTGTGTTACTAACCAGTTATAACTTCATTACTTAGTGGTTAAATAAGACTCAACAGTTGTCAGATAATTATTAAATTCAGCGTAATATCCGCCGAAAGCTGCAATATCAATATTTTATTTTCATTTCCGACTAGTTTCAGTCGTGGATTAGTGTCAGGTAGACATAGAATATAAATATGGCTTGGAAGGGCAGTACTTTGACATCAAAGACAGTAGCAAGCTATGAGAGTCGCTCTTATTGAACGTCATACCTCTACAAACACCTCAGTTTTTATTTCTACTTGTGTGACGTCAACGTCTTACCATGCTGTATTTATATACTATGTCAACCTGACGACAATCAATGATTACTCCCTTTATCCCGAGTGTTGCGAATTCACATCTTACGAATGCTGCGCCAGTAACTGGAAGCTGAACTGTTTTTGAATGCCAGTGTCGGAAGATGCTGAATCTTCATGGAGCAATAAACGCTTCTGACGAGTAATGCAATTTCCTAAGTGTTTCGGCTAATTATAAAGCACAAAGATTTTTGATTTTGGTTTGAACATTCACTCCCAAAACATTTTAGAGCTTCGGACTACTAGGCGAAATAAAGTATTTCAGTTACAATGTTTCTACTGTTTACAAACAGGATTTTAGATGGGAAAAAGGTGTGTAAGCTCTGCTTTGAAGATCGGAAAGTCTTTTCGGAAATTGGGCTGAGCGAACTAATGCAAACAACAAATAGTGTGTTTTAAAATTTTCCCAGTGAATTGAATGTTCAAACAAAATTCGGGCTTCCATCCGGTCGTCGTCTAATTCATCGCGCGATATTTCGACTGGGCACCTGCCAGTCATCTTCAGGTGAGCCATCGAAGAGTCCCCTGAAGAGCCGGTTGGTGTGGCCTAGCGGTTCCAGTCGCTACAGTCTGGAACAGTGCAACCGCTACGGTCGCAGGCTCGAATCCTGCCTCGGGCATGGATGTGTGTCATGTCCTTAGCTTAGTTAGGTTTAAGTAGTTCTAAGTTCTAGGGGACTGATGACCTCAAAAGTTAAGTCCCATAGTGCTCAAAGCCATTTGAACCAAGTCGTCTGAAGATAACTGGCAGGTGCCCAGTCGAAATATCGTGCAATCAATTAAACGACGACCGGCTGCAAGTCCAAAATTTGTTTGAACAAGCAACCAATTTTCGTCTTTGTCTTCCTGTCGAATAATTTAATAATTACGTGAAGAAAAAAATACATTTCATGGTTCGTGTGGTGGGTAATTGACCGACTAAGCCAATTATAGGGGGTACCAACGGTAAAATAAGGATTCTGAACCACGTTGCAGCTTGGTATTTTTCATAATACCAAATCCTTGTCAGCGAAAGAAGCGATGTCACCAAGGACAAATTGTGGATTTTGTTTCCATAGGCTAACACTTAGCCACTGAGATTAACATCTGAGAAACAATTCGAAATAATTACCTATCGCAATGTAAAAGATGCTCCAAAACATCGATCGCAGTGATCACGACAGCTAAATTTCGGATTATCGTACATACTGCGGAGGCTCTAAAAGCCACTGAGCAGGTCAGATCGCGACATGATACTGTGCTTTTATTAGTGTATAAAATGATTTAAGGTTAAACATGATTATGACGAGGAATGCCATTACAGCTATGTTTTTACACTTTTTTTTTACACTAGTCAAGGCCCTACCTCTATACTTAACAAAGTAATAACATCGAATAGACTTCCTGCGTCTTTTTCTCTTGTTTATGACGTGTGTTAGAGTCAGTGTAAATTTATACACACCTGTAACTACATAATCCTAACATCTGTGTTCGCAACTAATAACACCGAAAGCGTACAATTTGTGTAATCTTCTATGACACAGGGCAAGTTCGAGAAAAACGTGTTTGTGAGACTGAGAGTAAAATAAATTACTCTTTGGTTCAATTTCGTGCTGAGATGTAATAATAACGGCGACTTTATAGAGAAAGCGGAACAGCGAGAGCTGGAAACATGTTTGTGAAATAAAAGTAGCCTTACATTGTGCAGCATTTATAGAGTACGTCACTTAACGCCGATCGTAGATTTGGAGAATACAGCATAATCGCTCAGCAACTTTGACAACGAAACAAATGAGAAAGTTTGACAAGTTAGGAAAGTATTATATCTTTTCTGTCACATCAAATCAAAATGGGGGACGAAACATAAAGTTAGCATAAAGTACCTGTTTGAAAGGGCTGTATTATGTCTAACACAGCCACATTTGTATGGTATACCTCACTGACAGATTTGCGTGTTAACGCATGTGCTACCCCACACTATCGTAGTTGTCAACGTGAAAATATTTACGTCGTAACGTAACTAGAAATGTACTGCTAACGAACACTAATAAAAGGAATTGGTGCAGGGCTTCTTACAGCATTTTATCGGTCCAAATAATGAATTCATTGGACAAACTTCTCCTTCCTCAGAAATGACGTTACGTTGCAATTCAAATCTTTCCCAGTAAATTCGTATCTAGTACTTTATAGACCCTAATCGACACTCTAGACGGGCGATTGCCTCCCATATTCCTCCTCCCCCCCCCTCCCAATCTCAGCTTGTGCTCCGTCTATAACGATTTCTTAGTCGACGGCTCGTTAAACCCTGATCTTTCTATCTCCTTCCAACCCATTGTTGGAGGTGATGCGAACCTCGTTCTTCAGAAAATACAGGGTGTTACACAAAGGTACGGCCAAACTTTCAGGAAACATTCCTCACACACAAAGAAAGAAAATATTTTATGTGGACATGTCTCCGGAAACGCTTAGAGCTCGTTTTATTACTTCTCTTCAAATGACATTAATCATGGAATGGAAACACACAGCAACAGAACGTACCAGCGTGACTTCAAACACTTTGTTACAGGAAATGTTCAAAATGTCCTCCGTTAGCGAGGATACATGCATCCGCCCTCAGTCGCATGGAATCCCTGATGCGCTGATGCAGCCCTGGAGAATGGCGTATTGTATCACAGCCGTCCACAATACGAGCACGAAGAGTATCTACATTTTGTACCGGGGTTGCGTAGACAAGAGCTTTCAAATGCCCCCATAAATGAAAGTCAAGAGGGTTGAGGTCAGGAGAGCGTGGAGGCCATGGAATTGGTCCGCCTCTACCAATCCATCGGTCACCGAATCTGTTGTTGAGAAGCGTACGGACACTTCGACTGAAATGTGCATGAGCTCCATCGTGCATGAACCATATGTTGTGTCGTACTTGTAAGGGCACATGTTCTATCAGCACAGGTAGAGTATCCCGTATGAAATCATAACAACGTGCTCCATTGAGCGTAGGTGGAAGAACATGGGGCCCAATCAAGACATCACCAACAATGCCTGCTAAACTTTCACAGAAAATCTGCGTTGATGACGTGATTGCACAATTGCGTGCGGATTATCGTCAACCCACACATGTTGATTGTGAAAATTTACAATTTGTTCACGTTGGAATGAAGCCTCATCCGTAAAGAGAACATTTGCACTCAAATGAGGATTGACACATTTTTGGATGAACCATTCGCAGAAGTGTACCCGTGTAGGCCAATCAGCTGCTGATAGTGCCTGCACACGCTGCACATGGTACGGAAACAACTGGTTCTCCCGTAGCACTCTCCATACAGTGACGTGGTCAACGTTACCTTATACAGCATCAACTTCTCTGACGCTGACATTAGGGTTATCGTCAACTGCACGAAGATTTGCCTCGTCCATTGCAGGTGTTCTCGTCGTTCTTGGTCTTCCCCAGTCGCGAGTCATAGGCTGGAATGTTCCATGCTCCCTAAGACGCCGATCAATTGCTTCGAGCGTCTTCCTTTCGGGACACCTTCGTTCTGGAAATCTGTCTCGATACAAACGTACCGCGCCACGGCTATTGCCCCGTGCTAATCCATACATCAAATGGGCATCTGCCAACTACGCATTTGTAAACGTTGCACTGACTGCAAAACCACGTTCGTGATGAACACTAACCTATTGATGCTACGTACTGATGTGTCTTGATGCTAGTACTGTAGAGCAAGGAGTCGCATGTCAGCACAAGCAGCGAAGTCAACATTACCTTCCTCAATTGGACCAACTGGCGGTGAATCGAGGAAGTACAGTAGATACTGACGAAACTAAAATGAGCTCTAACATGTAAATTTAGCGTTTCTGGACACATGTCCACATAAAATCTTTTTTTTTATTTGTGTTGAGGAACGTTTTCTGAAAGTTTGGCCGTACCTTTTTGTAACACCCTGTATACTGTAGAGTCTTTAGCACCGTGGCGCTTCACTAGGTAGTAATTATGTGGATCTTCCGTAATCCGGTACGTTGTACATCGTTTGCTGATTTGTTATAGCTTCTCTCGACATGTACGTCCTGTCTTATACTCGCGATATTAACTTTTCATTTCAACGTACGGCACCGGCAATACTTGAGCATGCATATCCCCTATCATTTGAAAGTTGTACATTGAATCTAATCTGACGTACTTGGACCTCAGTAATTCAGTAGCTTCCTTTTCAAATGGTTCAAATGCCTGTATGCACTATGGGACTTAACCTCTGAGGTCACCGAGCGAGGTGGCGCAGTGGTTAGCACACTGGACTCGCATTCGGGTGGACGACGGTTCAATCCCGTCTCCGGCCATCCTGATTTAGGTTTTCCGTGATTTCCTTAAATCGATTCAGGAAAATGCCGGGGTGGTTCCTTTGAAAGGGCACGGCTGATTTCCTTCCCCATACTTCCCTCACTCCGTCTCTAATGACCTCGTTGTCGACGGGACGTTAAACACTAATCTCCTCCTCCTCCTCCTTCTCTGAGGCCATCAGTCCCCTCGAACTTAGAACTGCTTAAACCTAACTTACCTAAGGACATCACACCCATCCATGTCCAAGGTAGGATTCGAACCTGCGACCGTAGCAGCAGCGCGGTTCCGAACTGAAGCGCCTAGAACCGCTCGGCCACAGAGGCCGGCAGTTTCCTTTTCACTCTATTGATAAGTTATTTTTCAAATATTATCCACGTCTGGATGAGAAACAGAAATCTACTTCAACCGTTAAAGAGTCCTGTCTATCAACAATGCGTCACAGTCTTTCTTTTTTGCTCTGTTGAACGGAATTTTTTGAAGTGGAAATGATTAATACCTAAAGTGTGCTTCTAATTGTGGAATGATTATGTTAGCCTTCCGTTTACCAAATGTCTTCGCCACGAGAAGCGCTAATATCACCTTACCGCTAATATCACCTAACCTTGAATCTCTTGAGAATTTATGAGAGTTGTAAATGTGTGGCGAAGCTGACTTCACAAGCGCGCGCAGTTACGCAGTTCGTGTCTCGGAGAAGCTTCGTAATTCGTCAGAACATTCTTACCCGTTGTCACCAAACAAAAGATTTCTCACTTAAATCAAAGCCCTCGAAATATTCACCTGTTGAAGTAGGCGCTGTGTGTGGGATTCAGCATTCAAATGCAGAACTATGAGGATGGTTCGGATTAGCTTCCGGGCGTTCTGTTTCA
This sequence comes from Schistocerca gregaria, assembly GCF_023897955.1. Taxonomy (NCBI): domain Eukaryota; kingdom Metazoa; phylum Arthropoda; class Insecta; order Orthoptera; family Acrididae; genus Schistocerca; species Schistocerca gregaria. The sequence continues at coordinate 315,789,096 of NC_064926.1, read as the reverse complement.
GGGTTTCCGAAGCTTCATTATAAATGAATGCTGCGATCCTTCCACCGAAGGAAACGCAGCTGCTTTTTCTTACCTATCCCAACTCATTTGAGATATTAATCCATATGTTATGACCTTGAAGACAGTGCGACGTAAAAGACTAGCTTTCCTTCTATAATTCCGACTACACAATCCCTCAGACACTGATGTTCCTGGCCGAATACTTTTGTCTGGGGTACTGTGAAACGCTGAAGCGCCCACACTGTTGGTGACTAGCGCGTCCGGTAAGCCAGGTGCCTCTGCCAGTGTTTTTCCTGTGGAGCGCACTTTATCCCCAGCCTGTCAGCGTGTTTGTACTGACGCCAGCCGTCACCCACAATGTAATCGCACAGTGTTTGTCTGCACCGGGTTCTTTCGGTGCGAGCAGTGCTCACGCAGACTTCCAGAGCTGTTTCTCTAACAAATCTCCCTCGCTGATGAGGTCCCAAACAATTAAACTCGATGATAATCAGACAACTCGAGGCTGTTTTGAATTCCAGCACGTGTACTATCCCGTATTAAGCATGGTAATGTGCTTTATTTGTGATGTTTCCATGTTTTTGACCCACTCCCTGTAACTCTTGTCAGAGGAATACAGTACAGCTAAATACATCATGCACAGACATAAATTACGCTTATTATGCAAGGGTGGAGAGGGAAAGGGAGAGAGAACTTACGAAAGCTCCTCGTACGAATGCTAGATGAATATTGCTCGCCATTACGTTACTCTAACCAGACAGCACTGATACAATAAATGCATGATATCCAAAGAAAAGTGGCACATTTCGTCAGAGTTTCTGTAGTAGGCGCCACAAAGATGCTCATCCATCTCAAGTATCAGACGATACAACAGAGATGTTGTGTACCGCGGTGCCTTTTACTGTTAAAATTTCGAGAGCGTAAGTTCCTAGTATAGTCAACCTACAGACTGCTTCCTCCGAAGTATATCTCGCGAAATAAACATGAATGTAAAATTACAGGATCAACCAACAGAATCGCTCTTCCAGCGCACTATTCGTTTTCGGGAATGGTATGTAAATGTAAAGTATGACAGCAAAGGACCTGGGAGAGCAACTGAACGGAATGGACCGTGTCTTGAAAGGAGGATATGAGATGAACATCAACAGAAGCAAAACTAGGATAATGGAATGTGGTCGAATTAACTCGGGTGATGCTGAGGGAATTAGATTAGGAAATGAGACACTTAAAGTGGTAAAGGAGTTTTGCTATTTGGGGAGCAAAATAACTGATGATGGTCGAACTAGAGAGGATATAAAATGTAGACTGGCAATGGCAAGGAAAGCGTTTCTGAAGAAGAGAAATTTGTTAACATCGAATATAGATTTAAGTGTCAGGAAATCGTTTCTGAAAGTATTTGTATGGAGTGTGGCCATGTATGGAAGTGAAACATGGACGATAACTAGTTTGGACAAGAAGAGAATAGAAGCTTTCGAAATGTGGTGCTACAGAAGAATCTTGAAGATTAGATGGGTAGATCACATAACTAATGAGAAGCTATTGAATAGAATTGTGGAGAAGAGGAGTTTGTGGCACAACTTGACTAGAAGAAGGGGTCGGTTGGTAGGGCATATTCTGAGGCATCAAGGGCTCACCAATTTAGTATTGGAGGACAGCGTGGAGGTTAAAAATCATAGAGGGAGACCAAGAGAGGAATACACTAAACAGATTCAGAAGGATGTGGGTTGCATTAGGTACTGGGAGATGAAGAACCTTGCACAGGATAGAGTAGCATGGAGAGCTGCATCAAACCAGTCTCTGGACTGAAGACCACAACAACAACAACATGTATAGTATCTCCGTCACACATCAAATGATTGCTTGTGTAGAGAGAAAGGAAGAGTTTTAATATTCCGCCGCCGACGAAATGATTAGACAACGGAGCACGATGTCGAACTGGGGAGGAATCGGCTGCACCCTTCCAAAACATTCAACACAGCGTTTGTGTTAAGCGTTTTAGGGAATACGAATCCAGAGTCTCAGCATTAAGCCACCTTTATGGTTTTCAACAGACTCTTATATCATACTACATTTCGTGCAAAATTGTGCTAATTTCATGTAACTATGATGGAGGTGGATAGTAATAACGTTTCGTTTCTTCAAAGTAGGCCATGAAGGCTCAATAATATTGGGATCGGATGATTGTGGTGGCCAGGGAAAATGAGACAATTCATCTCCGTGCTCACAAAATCAGTTCCTGATGATGCGAGCTGTGAGAACAAGGGCGCTGTCGCTTTGGAATGCGTCACCATTGGTCACAACCATAGTACCATTGGATGGGCCCGATCAGCCAAAATCATTCCATAGTTCTTGGCTGTAATGTGTCCTAGCACAGTATCTGTGGAGATCATAGAATACCACGATGTTGCTACCCTGACTATCACCGAAACCCCGCTACGTTTCACTCTTGGGACGTGAACTGGGCCAGTATTTCTAAACAGTGTGAAACAAGACTCACCCCACTTTCTTCCAAGACTCACCCCACTTTCTTCCATTGCTCCACAGTCCATGCTTTGCGGGTTTGACTCCACGTTTTCCTGTCTTTTCCATTTGCATCACTGATAAGCGTTATGTAATTCCAGCTCGCCGTGCAATTCCCAGCTTATGGAGCCCTTCGTGTTATGCTGCTGACAATGTCCGAGAGAGAGACATTCAGTTTTGCAGTTACAACGGTCGTTCTCTTATTTTTCGTCGCAGGCCTATTCCATAACCGTCCCGTCAATACTACTCAACACACTCTTTAGTCCGCTCTGCGACTTAACGTCTGACATTTTTTCGCTTTCTGTATGTGAGGCATAAATCATCGATCTGGTGCCACATTTAACACCAAAGACTTCGTCTCCCTTGGTTACGGAAACATCTACCATACCAGCACCAACAATTTTTCACTTAGAATTCACTTAAAGCACTCGCAGCTACACAGAACGCTCTTCTGACCACGACTGACATCTGAAAAGTATTGAGCGCACTGAACAGGTGACGTTCGTCGTCAAATACATCATCGCAACCTGCCGGCTTCAATAAGCATGTGCATATGTGTTGAAGCATGCACTTCTCCAGTGTTATTTCTGTTCAACCCTATATATCTCACTCCAATCTCGATACCGTCATTTCAATCTGCATTACTGGCCATTAAAATTGCTACACCACGAAGATGACATGCTAGAGACGCAAAATTTAACCTACAGGAAGAAGATGCTGTGATATTCAAATGATTAGCTTTTCAGAGCATTCACACAAGGTTGGCGCCGGTGGCGACACCTACAACTTGCTGACATGAGGAAAGTTTTCAACCGATTTCTCATACACAAACAGCAGCTGAGAGGCGTTTCCTGGTGAAACGTTGTTGTGATGCCTCGTGTAAGGAGGGGAAATGCGTACCATCACGTTTCCGACTTTTGATAAAGGTCGGATAGTAGCCTATCGCGATTGCGGTGTACCGTATCGCGACATTGCTGCTCGCGTTGGTCGATATCCAATGACTGTTAGCAGAATATGGAATCGGTGGGTTCAGGAGGATAATACGGAACGCCGCATTGAATCCCAACGGCCTCGTATCACTAGCAGTCGAGATGACAGGCGTCTTATCCGCATAGCTGTAACGGATCGTGCAGCCACGTCTCGATCCCCGAGTCAACAGATGGGGGCGTTTGCAAGAAACAACCATCTGCGCGAACAGTTGGACGACGTTTGCAGCAGCATGGACTATCAGCTCGGAGACCAAGGCTGCGGTTACCCTTGACGCTGCATCACAGACAGGATCGCCTGCAATGGTGTACTCAACGACGAACCTGGGTGCACGAATGGCAAAACGTCATTTTTCGGATGAATCCAGATTCTGTTTACAGCATCATGATGGTCGCAATCGTGTTTGGTGACATCGCGGTGAACGCACATTGGAAGCGTGTATTCGTCATCGCCTTACTGGCGTATCACCCGGCGTGATGGTATGCGGTGCCTTTGGTTACACGTCTCGGTCACCTCTTGTTCGCATTGACGGCACTTTGAACAGTGGACGTTACATTTCAGATGTGTTACGGCCCCTTGGATCTACCCTTCATTCGACCCCTGCGAAACCCTACATTTCAGTAGGATAATGCACGACCGCATATTGCAGATCCTGTATGGGCCTTTCTGGATACAGAAAATGTTCGACTGCTGCCCTGGCCAGCACATTCTCCAGATCTCTCACCAATTGAAAACGTCTGGTCAATGGCGGCCGAGCAACTGGCTCGTCACAATACGCCAGTCACTACTCTTGATGAACTGTGATATCGTGCACCCAAATTGCGAGAAAATATAATCACATGTCAGTTCTAGTATAATATATTTGTCCAATGAATACCCGTTTATCATCTGCATTTCTTCTTGATGTAGCAATTTTAATGACCAGTGGTGTATAATGAATAACTTGTGTAAAGTATTTATGTGCGAATTACGTATGTTTTTAATGAAGAAGAGCGCGATTGACATTCGTGTCCAGATAGTCCAGCTTTCGTGTGTAAGGCTTTCTGTCAGTATGGTCAAGTAGCTAGTAAAACGGCAAGTCTGAGCGAAAGCAGTTACTCTTCAGTGCATACCATTATTTTTGCTCCAGATAACACAATATACATGGCCTGATAGGTGAGAGGGACAGATGTGAGGACCGTGATTCATCTGTGGACAAAAGAACAAAGCGGCGATACACTGACCGTCTAACACGGCGTTTGACCTCCTAGATAGTTTACTGAACTGCAGGGACTTGAACTTCCCTACTACTAGACCAGATGTTCGTCTGTTTACACAGAACGACGTATAGGCTAAAGTAATGTGTGCTTTCTACGAACTGTTCGCTTTGTTCTCAGAACTTGCCCGTTGGTGGGGAACTCTGAACTGCAGAAGCTTAGTCGCTTCGTGATGGTGAGCTCTCTGTAAATGGCTCATTTCCAGGAATCCGATTGCTGATAACTATTGAACAACGATGTTTCACAGCATCCGGAGAAACACTGCGCAATACTGTATTTGGCGCGGCCAGTCACCGATCTCGTAAGTCTGAGCGATGGCTGCTTTTCGAATATCGCTAAAAGGCTTTAAGCCATCAGAATATCTTGTGTTTTTAGGTCGTAATACCTTTTGCGCCCCCATTCGGTTAATGGCGAGTAATCAGAATCGTATAAGGCAACGCTAAAGGCTGGAGCAGTTAGTAAAGTTCGGAGTGAAAATTGCTATTTGAGACTGCTTCTGTAATCAGTATTTTCCGTACAGACATCACATGGGAACGCATCAACCATTAAATTATAAATTAAGGCTTGCCTACTAAAGAAGAGAAACATTAGGATGCGAAAGAAGAAGAAGAAAAAGAGACTTAGGAATACTACGTCTTCAGAACGACAATGAAGGTGCCTCGCATCTTAACATACTGTACAAAGAAACAGCCTGCGTATGTTTGTGCTCTCAAAACACGAAAAGTAGTCAGTCGATTGCTTTGAAATTCTGACATAACGTTGCATTCAACTACGTGCGCTGTTTTATGTACGTACTAGAGAGACATAATGGGAAACCTTGTTACCAAAAATCTCGAGAAATTCTTCGCCTATGTATTTTTAATTTTTCCACGAGACACTAATGAACAGTGAGACGGACATAAGCTACATATATTTTTAAACATATATAGTAAATATATATATATATATATATATATATATATATATATATATATATATATATATATATATATAGGGGAAATCCCCCCCCATGAACCATGGACCTTGCCGTTGGTGGGGAGGCTTGCGTGCCTCAGCGATACAGATGGCCGTACCGTAGGTGCAACCACAACGGAGGGGTATCTGTTGAGAGGCCAGACAAACGTGTGGTTCCTGAAGAGGGGCAGCAGCCTTTTCAGTAGTTGCAGGGGCAACAGTCTGGATGATTGACTGATCTGGCCTTGCAACATTAACCAAAACGGCCTTGCTGTGCTGGTACTGCGAACGGCTGAAAGCAAGGGGAAACTACAGCCGTAATTTTTCCCGAGGACATGCAGCTTTACTGTATGATTAAATGATGACGGCATCCTCTTGGGTAAAATATTCCGGAGGTAAAATAGTCCCCCATTCGGATCTCCGGGCGGGGACTACTCAAGAGGATGTCGTTATCAGGAGAAAGAAAACTGGCGTTCTACGGATCGGAGCGTGGAATGTCAGATCCCTTAATCGGGCAGGTAGGTTAGAAAATTTAAAAAGGGAAATGGATAGGTTAAAGTTAGATATAGTGGGAATTAGTGAAGTCCGGTGGCAGGAGGAACAAGACTTCTGGTCAGGTGACTACAGGGTTATAAACACAAAATCAAATAGGGGTAATGCAGGAGTAGGTTTAATTATGAATAGGAAAATAGGAATGCGGGTAAGCTACTACAAACAGCATAGTGAACGCATTATTGTGGCCAAGATAGATACGAAGCCCACACCTACTACAGTAGTACAAGTTTATATGCCAACTAGCTCTGCAGATGATGAAGAAATTGAAGAAATGTATGATGAAATAAAAGAAATTATTCAGATAGTGAAGGGAGACGAAAATTTAATAGTAATGGGTGACTGGAATTCGAGTGTAGGAAAAGGGAGAGAAGGAAACATAGTAGGTGAATATGGATTGGGGCTAAGAAATGAAAGAGGAAGCCGCCTAGTAGAATTTTGCACAGAGCACAACTTAATCATAGCTAACACTTGGTTTAAGAATCATGAAAGAAGGTTGTATACGTGGAAGAACCCTGGAGATACTAAAAGGTATCAGATAGATTATATAATGGTAAGACAGAGATTTAGGAACCAGGTTTTAAGTTGTAAGACATTTCCAGGGGCAGATGTGGACTCTGACCACAATCTATTGGTTATGACCTGTAGATTAAAACTGAAGAAACTGCAAAAATGTGAGAAATTAAAGAGATGGGACCTGGATAAACTGAAAGAACCAGAGGTTGTACAGAGTTTCAGAGAGAGCATAAGGGAACAATTGACAGGAATAGGGGAAAGAAATACAGTAGAAGAAGAATGGGTAGCTCTAAGGGATGTAGTAGTGAAGGCAGCAGAGGATAAAGTAGGTACAAAGACGAGGGCTGCTAGAAATCCTTGGGTAACAGAAGAAATATTGAATTTAATTGATGAAAGGAGAAAATATAAAAATGCAGTAAATGAAGCAGGCAAAAAGGAATACAAACGTCTCAAAAATGAGATCGACAGGAAGTGCAAAATGGCTAAACAGGGATGGCTAGAGGACAAATGTAAGGATGTAGAAGCTTATCTCACTAGGGGTAAGATAGATACTGCCTACAGGAAAATTAAAGAGACCTTTGGAGAGAAGAGAACCACGTGTATGAATATCAAAAGCTCAGATGGCAGCCCAGTTCTAAGCAAAGAAGGGAAGGCAGAAAGGTGGAAGGAGTATATAGAAGGTTTATACAAGGGCGATGTACTTGAGGACAATATTATGGAAATAGAAGAGGATGTAGATGAAGACGAAATGGGAGATACAATACTGCGTGAAGAGTTTGACAGAGCACTGAAAGACCTGAGTCGAAACAAGGCCCCCGGAGTAGACAACATTCCATTAGAACTACTGACGGCCTTGGGAGAGCCAGTCATGACAAAACTCTACCAGCTGGTGAGCAAGATGTATGAGACAGGCGAAATACCCTCAGACTTCAAGAAGAATATAATAATTCCAATCCCAAAGAAAGCAGGTGCTGACAGATGTGAAAATTACCGAACTATCAGTTTAATAAGCCACGGCTGCAAAATACTAACGCGAATTCTTTACAGACGAATGGAAAAACTGGTAGATGCAGACCTCGAGGAGGATCAGTTTGGATTCCGTCGAAATGTTGGAACACGTGAGGCAATACTGACCTTACGACTTATCTTAGAAGAAAGATTAAGAAAAGGCAAACCTACGTTTCTAGCATTTGTAGACTTAGAGAAAGCTTTTGACAATGATGACTGGAATACTCTTTTTCAAATTCTAAAGGTGGCAGGGGTAAAATACAGGGAGCGAAAGGCTATTTATAATTTGTACAGAAACCAGATGGCAGTAATAAGATTCGAGGGGCATGAAAGGGAAGCAGTGGTTGGGAAAGGAGTGAGACAGGGTTGTAGCCTCTCCCCAATGTTATTCAATCTGTATATTGAGCAAGCAGTAAAGGAAACAAAAGAAAAATTTGGAGTAGGTATTAAAATTCATGGAGACGAAGTAAAAACTTTGAGGTTCGCCGATGACATTGTAATTCTGTCAGAGACGGCAAAGGACTTGGAAGAGCAGTTGAACGGAATGGACAGTGTCTTGAAAGGAGGATATAAGATGAACATTAACAAAAGCAAAACGAGGATAATGGAATGTAGTCAAATTAAATCGGGTGATGCTGAGGGAATTAGATTAGGAAATGAGACACTTAAAGTAGTAAAGGAGTTTTGCTATTTAGGAAGTAAAATAACTGATGATGGTCGAAGTAGAGAGGATATAAAATGTAGACTGGCAATGGCAAGGAAAGCGTTTCTGAAGAAGAGAAATTTGTTAACATCAAACATAGATTTATGTATCAGGAAATCGTTTCTGAAAGTATTTGTTTGGAGTGTAGCCATGTATGGAAGTGAAACATGGACGATAACTAGTTTGGACAAGAAGAGAATAGAAGCTTTCGAAATGTGGTGCTACAGAAGAATACTGAAGATAAGGTGGATAGATCACGTAACTAATGAGGAGGTATTGAATAGGATTGGGGAGAAGAGAAGTTTGTGGCACAACTTGACTAGAAGAAGGGATCGGTTGGTAGGACATGTTTTGAGGCATCAAGGGATCACAAATTTAGCATTGGAGGGCAGCGTGGAGGGTAAAAATCGTAGAGGGAGACCGAGAGATGAGTACACTAAGCAGATTCAGAAGGATGTAGGTTGCAGTAGGTACTGGGAGATGAAGCAGCTTGCACAGGATAGAGTAGCATGGAGAGCTGCATCAAACCAGTCTCAGGACTGAAGACAACAACAACAACAGGGGAAATTTTCTCACAAAGATCTCAAAATGTTTTTGACCGACTTACTTCAAATTTTTATACACGATAAACTAATAAACATTTAGACGCACATAGCCTAATTACTTTTTAAAATGACAATATTGTATTTATCGTCTATCGGCTTATGATTGTAATTCTACTACAGAGTCTGAAACGTCCTAAGCTTTTTAATCCCACCCATTCGCAGATTAAAACTATGCGAAATACTGTCACTGAAACTAATATCCTCACACATCCACCAGCTGCTGAGGTCTCCCTCATGTCCTATACACTAATGGTCTCAACCGACTTATTTACAATCAAGGTTTCATTTCCAATAACAATAAACGAGACTCAATGTCAGAGGGAGAAGTAGGAGAACAGAAAACAGAGGTGGGGAGGCAGTGGACATACAGAGGAGTGGTGGAGATGGGCGAAGACGTGGGGAAGCAGGAGTTCTGTAGATGTGTATCAATTACCCATAAATATTTAGCCGTTGCGAAGCATTGCCCAGGTTCCGAGAATCACTAAAACATGTGCTGCTGATAGGCCAGAACACAAGCGAACATTGTGATACTAAACATACTAGAAACGTATGCATTATCTTTTCTTTCTTATCCATTTAACCAGGCAGAGCCGCAGCAACGCGTAGCCGGACACAGCTAATTAGAAGTAAATTCTTTCCATGTTTAATTATCGAAGATCGTGTAAAAGTCATGGTGCTTTAAATTTCACAAATGCAGTTTTTTTATGTCTGTGTAATAACAAGTCTGTATAAGCGTAGCGTAATAACGGTTAAACATTCAGTCAGAAATGCAGTTCTATGAAAAATGAATTTTTAGGAGACTAGAAAAAATAGTGTAAGCTGCGAATTTGCTGGACATTGCAGTTCGTGACAGAGGAATTGGAGGCTAGTTTTCGCTCTACATGGGACTGTCCTGATATCGATTCGTGGAATAAGTTTGGAAGTATGGGAAATCATGAGATAGGGTGAAAAATTTTGAAGGAAAGCAAAGCATTGAAACTACGCAAAAAACGGTGCTGAATTGGCTGATGCTGATGACAGGGATGTTATTCTCTGTTGACGAAAGGAACAATTTCGATGCGTTCACACCATAGCAATGAATGTCAGTGTGTTAGCACATTTCTGCTTCTGAGGAGTGATCCTCAATCATTTCGCCTGGAGTGAGGTATGTCGCCTGTCGGTGAACTTCCAATATTAAGAACCTCGTCATAGTTTCAGAGACTTGAGTTTGGCCAAATACGTCCACGAATGATCCGTACGATTTCCTCAAGAATAAAATGAAGAGTATTACAGGTTGATTGCGTGACACACGGAATGGCAGCTCCAACAGATTCCTTTTAAAAGTCGGGCGCAGAGCAACCGGCGGGCAGATAACTGCAGCATGGCTTGCGTGTTGCAAGGATAGCTGCCATTGTGCCTGTGGGAGAGACAGGATGTTCCAAACAGCTTTTCTCTGCTTGTGCTACGTGCTGCCCTCTTCAAGTGCCAGCCCGCGTTAAATGAAACGTTACGTTCAAGTAACGGACCGCGTCTTCTAAATAAGTGTAATCAAACAAGTACTCTTAACATTGGCAAAGAGGAAACATGGGCAGCTTCAGATAACAAATACATATAAACGTTTAGATAACAGATTGTTGCATAATTTAGTAGCGTTTTTGTTTTGCATATTAGTACTCCGGTTACTGTGGGCTTATGTATCGATTGTCATTCTTTTATTTCTAGTTCACTGTTGCTGTCTGAGTTTACGTATTGTCATTTCATCATTTGGAGATAGTGAGTGTTACTATGGACGCTAGAAAATGGAATGCCAAATGGAGAAATCGGAACACTTCCGATACATTCCTCTGTTTGAGTTTAATATATCGGCGACAGCAGCAGAGGCAGCCAGAAATATTCACACCGTGTATGAGGATAATGCCATTGGAAAGAGGACGGAAAGAAAAGGGTTTTCTCGTTTTAAGGAAGATCTTTTTGACATTAGTAATTCTCCACGTGCAGGAAGACCTTCGTGGTTTGAGGAAGATAGTTTAAAATGTATTAGACCACGTCAGTGTACTAGAGAACTGGCAAATGTAATAGACTGTGATCATTCCACCATCGTGTGACACTTGCATGCAATTGGAAAGGTTCAAAAATGGGGTATACTGCACAAGCCAAGATCACAAAAATCTGTGGGCGGCAACATGTGCATCTCTGGCTGCTCGTCATCAATTAGCTCATGAACAACACCGGATGGACTCTTAATTCCAAAATACAAAAAGAAAGGAATGGATGAGCGTAAACAAAGCAGCATCCATCCGCAGAAAGACCTGCTCGCATCCGCAAAAGACAACGTTATCCATCTCGAGGAACAGCGATGGTGTGCTGTACTACGAATTGCTTGCCCGAGGTGTAATCGTGATTGCTGATATTTTTGTCAAAAACTGAGACGTCTTGCACACGTAGTGCAAAAAAACGCCAGGAAGACCTCGTGAAGCGATGCTACTACACTCCTGGAAATTGAAATAAGAACACCGTGAATTCATTGTCCCAGGAAGGAGAAACTTTATTGACACATTCCTGGGGTCAATTACATCACATGATCACACTGACAGAACCACAGGCACATAGACACAGGCAACAGAGCATGCACAATGTCGGCACTAGTACAGTGTATATACACCTTTCGCAGCAATGCAGGCTGCTATTCTCCCATGGAGACGATCGTAGAGATGCTGGATGTAGTCCTGTGGAACGGCTTGCCATGCCATTTCCACCTGGCGCCTCAGTTGGACCAGCGTTCGTGCTGGACGTGCAGACCGCGTGAGACGACGCTTCATCCAGTCCCAAACATGCTCAATGGGGGACAGATCCGGAGATCTTGCTGGCCAGGGTAGTTGACTTACACCTTCTAGAGCACGTTGGGTGGCACGGGATACATGCGGACGTGCATTGTCCTGTTGGAACAGCAAGTTCCCTTGCCGGTCTAGGAATGGTAGAACGATGGGTTCTATGACGGTTTGGATGTACCGTGCACTATTCAGTGTCCCCTCGACGATCACCAGAGGTGTACGGCCAGTGTAGGAGATCGCTCCCCACACCATGATGCCGGGTGTTGGTCCTGTGTGCCTCGGTCGTATGCAGTCCTGATTGTGGCGCTCACCTGCACGGCGCCAAACACGCATACGACCATCATTGGCACCAAGGCAGAAGCGACTCTCATCGCTGAAGACGACACGTCTCCATTCGTCCCTCCATTCACGCCTGTCGCGACACCACTGGAGGCGGGCTGCACGATGTTGGGGCGTGAGCGGAAGACGGCCTAACGGTGTGCGGGACCGTAGACCAGCTTCATGGAGACGGTTGCGAATGGTCCTCGCCGATACCCCAGGAGCAACAGTGTCCCTAATTTGCTGGGAAGTGGCGGTGCGGTCCCCTACGGCACTGCGTAGGATCCTACCGTCTTGGCGTGCATCCGTGCGTCTCTGCGGTCCGGTCCCAGGTCGACGTGCACGTGCACCTTCCGCCGACCACTGGCGACAACATCGATGTACTGTGGAGACCTCACGCCCCACGTGTTGAGCAATTTGGCGGTACGTCCACCCGGCTTCCCGCATGCCCACTATACGCCCTCGCTCAAAGTCCGTCAACTGCACATACGGTTCACGTCCACGCTGTCGCGGCATGCTACCAGTGTTAAAGACTGCGATGGAGCTCCTTATGCCACGGCAAACTGGCTGACACTGACGGCGGCGGTGCACAAATGCTGCGCGGCTAGCGCCATTCGACGGCCAACACCGCGGTTCCTGGTGTGTCCGCTGTGCCGTGCGTGTGATCATTGCTTGTACAGCCCTCTCGCAGTGTCCGGAGCAAGTATGGTGGGTCTGACACACTGGTGTCAATGTGTTCTTTTTTCCATTTCCAGGAGTGTATATAATAACGCCCGCCCTCATTCAGCAAGACTGACAAAAAAACACTATACAGTAGTTGGGCTGGAAAGTCACTTCCCACTCAACGTTATTCACCTATCTTACGCCCTTAGATATTCACCTTTCCTGTTCTTTGTCGAACAACTCTCAAAAAACTTCCTTTCCGAATGAAAATACGCTCTGAACATGGCTCGACGTGTTCTCCGCCTCGAAACCACGTAATTTCTAGTCACGGAATCGAAATATTACCCCAGCATTGGTAGATTGTTGTAAATAGCAAAGGAGAATATATTATTGATGACTAAATTCTCTGTTATATGTATTAAACTTATGGAAGAACGCTACAAACTTATGCAACAACCCACTGTATAAGAATACAGAATCTCATAGCAAGACACCATAGCTTCGTTGTTATCAGGGGCGATCAAAAAGTTTCCGTTTGAGGGTGTTGCTGCAGTGTATGTGCAGCGTAGCGCGACTCCGATGCGGGTATAAGGAACACCGGCGGGGAGGCAAGTGATTAGTGTGGAATTCGTGTTTTTAGGACGCGCGTGCAGTAAATGCGAAAACGTGAACTATGGTGATGTTGTTACCAAATGCGTCCAAACAGGACCAATGTGCTGTTACTATTTTCTTGGCTATCGACGGACAAACATCGGTAGGAATCCACCGGAGAATGAATGTGCATGGAACAGCACGTCTGTCGGAAACCACCATTGTGAAATGGTGCGCGAAGATCAGTGCTGGGTGCTGCTGTTTCATGATAACGCATATTCCCTATCGGAATTTTCGCAGCGCAGAAGTTATACCAACTCAAGTGGGAGGCACTTTCACATCCGCCCTATAATCATGATCTCTCCCCACACTATTTTCATGCCCTCAGTTTCTTAAAAAAGGCTTTTTCTATTGAGTTTTTCCATTAACTGTCTAACGTTATCTATAGTGGAAGCATTCCATTATTGACAACTGATCGAAAAACTCAGTAGACCTTTAGAGAGCAAACCTGAAAAATCACAGGAATATGACAAAAATAAGTTCTAGTCAACACATCGAAAATAAAATTATATAAATTAACAATGGAGTCAAACTACTAGTTGCTGACTTTCTATACTTGCGTAAACTGAATACAGTGGCCGGCCGGAGTGGCCGTGCGGTTCTAGGCACTACAGTTTGGAGCCGAGCGACCGCTACGGTCGTAGGTTCGAATCCTGCCTCAGGCATGGATGTGTGTGATGTCCTTAGGTTAGTTAGGTTTAATTAGTTCTAGGGGACTGATGACCTCAGAAGTTAAGTCGCATAGTGCTCAGAGCGATTTGAACCATTTGAATACAGTGGCAGTACGGACAGCAAAAGAAATAAATAGTGGCTCGGAGTTCTTTTAGCGAATTAAAATGAGTTTCCGAAAGCTCGATTTAGTTTCCGGTTTCCGATAAGTCTTAAACGGAAAGTTAAAAATAAGTGTGCGTTACTTGTTTTGACGTATGGGACTGCCATATGACCTTCTAAAGAGAAAACCATTTAAAATTGAAAGGAAAGGAGTTAGATCAGGGCTGAATTTCCCGTTTTCGTCGTAGTTAGTAGAGATGGAGAACAAGCTCGGATTGGGCAAGAGGAGAGAAGGAAATCGGCCGTGTCCTTACAAAAGAACCATCCTGGCATTTAAGAAAATCACAGCGAAATTAAATCTGGATTTCCGGACGAGGATTTGAATCGCTTTTCTCCTCCCAGACACGAGCAGTGGAGCCGCTCCCCCGATCCCCCCTTCCCTCTCTCTCTCTCTCTCTCTCTCTCTCTCTCTCTCTCTCTCTCTCTTTCTTTCTTTCTCTCTCTCTCTCTCTCTCTCTCTCTCTCTCTCTCTCTCTCTCTCTCTCTCTCTCTCTCTCTCTCTCTCACACACACACACACACACACAGTAAGAACTCTCACTATCATGGGATACCGACGAGAGGGTTATCAAACGTCAAACATTTATCTGCCTCTTCATTATACAAAGTTTTGACACAATTTTATTAACTTATTTTTATTACGTCACTTTCTTGTCTGCTTATTCGGTACAAATTTCACAATTGATTTTAAATTAAATTCGCAATGAGCTAGGGACTTCAAACTTTCAAACAAGGACGTAGCCAAGGAGGGGTGGGGGGGCGGTCCAGGGTTCCGGATCCCACCCCCCTTACCTCCCCTGTCAGCTAAATGAAATTACACGTGACCGAGTTGCCGCGTGTACTTGTGGATTTTTCATAGCTATGACAATACGTGTAAAATTTAGAAGGAAGAACATGGGGCACATGCAGTAGATAATTCATGCACGAATAGGTCACTTAAGTCACTAACAGTTTTACTACACAGAAAATATATGAATTGCTTACTATTTTTAACAGTGGACTCGCATTCGGGAGGACGACGGTTCAATCCCGCGTCCGGCCATCCTGATTTAGGTTTTTCGTGATTTCCCTAAATCGCTCCAGGCAAATGCTGGGATGGTTCCTTTGAAAGGGCACGGCCGACTTCCTTCCCCATCCTTCCCTAATCCGATGGGACCGATGACCTCGTTGTCTGATCTCCTTCCCCAAACAACCCAACCCCCTTATGATTTTTAAAGACATCTACTCTCTGCACTACTTGCTATTGTCCATTGCATCCGTCCCAGGTTCTTCGTTTAAAATTTTACGAATAGGCCCTATTTTTATAGGTATTAAAAATTCACAAGCATAAATTTTCAGGACTATGTGTATGGGGATAGGTGAAATTATTTTATACTTTAAAAAAACAATTTTAAAAACGTGTTACGTTAAAAGGATTTTTTATTTAAACAATTTTTATGAAAAGGCTTACGATAGGGTAAGAATGTTTCTCTGACTCTTCCGTATTATTTCAAATATCAATTATATAATCCAAAGGAAGAAAGCCAATCGGTTTATGAAAGGGAAGTGACGTTATTCCAACAAATGGAATGCATTGTGGAACACAAAGACGCAATTGTTGGGCTCACAATGTTTGCTACGAAGATCATGTTGCTTCAACTAAAAATTCTTTGTAGAGAAGAAAGAAAAATATGAGCAAGTACTTACGCATTACATGCTAAGGGCTATTAACAAGTGGACTCGGATATCGCTGCTCATCACTGGGCCACTGAACTGCCGGCAAAATATTTTCTGACACTTTCGAATGAGATAAAAATTATTATAAATATAGCGAATATGTATTCCTCGATTCTGGGTAAGAGATTATTTTATCAAAAACTTGTAGAATATTCTCAAATGTGAGTCTCGGGAGCAAAAAGTGTTCCTAGGAATGCGTTGTCTCTATACAAAGTACGTCGCGATTGATAAAATGATTCGGAGGCTGAATCAGCCATGTGTCCTTCAGAGACGCCCTTCTTCCAGAAAGTCACGCTTAATCTTGAGAAGGAGATTACTCGAATCCTGATGATAAGCTGCAGACGGATTTTGGCAGACGGAGAGATGACTGAAACAGGTAGTAACGTGTGCCTGTTTCTGGACAACTTCTCACAGATATCTCAGACAATGAACCTGCGATTCCGTATCGTAATGCCAGTTATAGCAATGTATTGTTTCATTGTAGTTATTTTCACTAATGTACGTCAGTAGTTTGTCAAACTAACAGTCATGTTGGTTCGTCACGGTATTTTGTGCCATCATTGGTTGTCACGTTGAGAACAGTGAAGTACCTTCTGTAGTCTGTAGCGGCGCAATCTTGTGAGATAATCATCGTCCACCTGTCATCTACATTTTCACTGTCTAGGGAGATGTGACTGAACCATTAGTAAAAGATTCTAGACCACCTGCCTCTATTTTTAGTTGATTTATCTAGACCAGATTCTTTCTCGATGTTCCAGAGATGTTGATTTCGTGACTGTGCAAAACACATTTCGGGACTTGAGAGGGAATAATTTTTGCTAGTTCCGTTTCGTGGTCTTACTAGATTGTTGCTTATTGTAGTCAGTATTTTACCAGTCACTGATGTGTTACCATCGTCACCCGTAACACATACTGCTGAGTAAAGGCATTCTTCAGACCTGCCCATACATTACAGGGTTAAGCTGCACGGATCCCAATTGTTCCTGCATGGTTTAGTTTCCTCTACACACTTTCCATTTAATCGACACGAGGTTTTTTTTAGCTCTTGGAATCAAAGAAATTGTATTCTTACTCCGAATACTATCGATCCGCATCGCAAAACTAAACCATAACACGCAGATAGTATCTGAAAAGATAAAGTCTACCCCTACATATTGGCTCCGTCTGCTCAGCCACGTTCAAGCCCCCCCCCCCCTCCCCCCTCAAAAAAATAGGGTTTTAAATGAATACATTAAAAAAAAGTGATTATATGCTCCCAACTCTCCATTCGAAGGTGTGTGGAAATCGACAGACTGCATTCCAGAGTTCATTCGGACCAAGAACCAGAAAACTACTTGCCAACGGTTTTAATATCACCAAATCGTGACAACAGCAGTAGAATAAGTCTAGCTAATAAGTTCCAACGACCTTTCATGAATCACAGGGAAAATCTCGGTCCTCGACTTAACGCCGTAAAATATGAACCATCCTCAACAGGAAGGGAACAGGGCAAATTTGGGGGGGGGGGGGGGATTTCGCTTTATCGATGGGGAAAAGCCGCTTGACCAGAATGTGAGCGTGGCGGCAGTAGACAAAACCTGGTCAGCGATCCTACCCGTCATGTAATCGATTACATAAAAAAATCTGATTTTGTTTGTAACATTTGTCCCTTTGTTCTTTTACATGAACTTATACATTGTTTTCTAACTATTGATTTTATCTTACATATATGTGATTTGCTGTGCCAAACGCGAAATAAATACAGAAAAAATCACTGTGACAAATAATTAGCGATTCACTGCATTATAAGGAGATAAGAAAATGAGTGAGTAGTTTACTGTGCTCGACTGAATAACTTCTCGAGAAATTTTCCATGCGGTGTTGTAGCACGCCACACAAAATATTTTTATGTCCGAAATCTGCTACATTGTTCATCTGCCTCTGCTGTACGGAAGACACGCGTGTTGGCGCGTACGTACTCGATGCATTGTCTCTGTGGAGCGGAAGCTTCTTTCTGTGTATAATCCCACTGACGTAATGCAGCCTGTCTCTAAGCTATCGGCCCCGTCGATTTACTTGTGTCAGCTGGCGTAGCGGCTAGGACCGTTGGGAGGAAGGAAATTCTTATACCCTTGCAGACTCTTTGATTTAGGTCAGCCGTAATTCCGCTAAATTACACCTGGCAAATGACAGCCTACTGTTCTAAAAAGAGGCGCGGCCCATTCGTTCTTCTGTCGCTTTCTTAGTATCTTCGTAGATGAGAGATAGGTAATTTATAAAGGCAGGAAGGAAAATCAGGGTTCACGTTCCGTCGACGACGTGGTCATTAGAGACGCAGCACAAGCTCTGATTGGGGAAGGAAACTGCCCGTATTCGCTTTAAGCGATTTAGGGAAATAACGGAAAACCAAAATTCACATAGTCGGTCGGGAAACTGTACCGCCACACAGTCGAGTACGAGCCCAATGTCTGATCACTGCACCACCTCACTCGATGATAACTTATTTTCGTAATCTGAAGCTAGGTTCGTACTTACTAATTTCGAAACCTGAAAAGGAGGGGTAGTGAGGCGCATAATTCATGGTCGTCATGCTGATAACTACACTTCTGGCCATTAAACTGCTACACCAAGAAGAAATGCAGATGATAAACGGGTATTCATTGGACAAATATATTATAGTAGAACGGACATGTGATTACATTTTCACGCAATTATGGTGCATAGATCGTGAGAAATCAGTACCCAGAACAACCACCTCTGGCCGTAACAACGGCCTTGATACGCCTGGGCATTGAGTCAAACGGAGCTTGGATGGCGTGTACAGGTACAGCTGCCCATGCATCTTCAACACGATACCACAGTTCATCAAGAGTAGTGACTGGCGTATTGTGACGTGCCAGTTGCTCGGTCAAAATTGGTGAGAGATCTAAAGCATGTGCTGGCCAGGGCAGCAGTCGAACATTTTCTGTATCCAGAAAGGCCCGTACAGGATCTACAATATGCGGTCGTGCATTATCCTACTGAAATGTAGGGTTTCGCAGGGGTCGAATGAAGGGTAGATCCAAGGGGCCGTAACACATCTGAAATGTAACGTCCACTGTTCAAAGTACCGTCAATGCGAACAAGAGGTGACCGAGACGTGTAACCAAAGGCACCGCATACCATCACGCCGGGTGATACGCCAGTATGGCGATGACGAATACACGCTTCCAATGTGCGTTCACCGCGATGTCACCAAACACGATTGCGATCATCATGATGCTGTAAACAGAACCTGGATTCATCCGAAAAAATGACGTTTAGCCATTCGTGCACCCAGGTTCGTCGTTGAGTACACCATTGCAGGCGCTCCTGTCTGTGATGCAGCGTCAAGGGTAACCGCAGCCTTGGTCTCCGAGCTGATAGTCCATGCTGCTGCTGTTCGCGCAGATGGTTGTTGTCTTGCAAACGCCCCCATCTGTTGACTCAGGGATCGAGACGTGGCTGCACGATCCATTACAGCCATGCGGATAAGATGCCTGTCATCTCGACTGCTAGTGATACGAGGCCTTTGGGATCCAGCACGGCGTTCCGTATTACCCTCCTGAACCCACCGATTCCATATTCTGCTAACAGTCATTGGATCTCGACCAACGCGAGCAGCAATGTCGCGATACGGTACACCGCAATCGCGATAGGCTACAATCCGACCTTTATCAAAGTCGGAAACATGATGGTACGCATTTCTCCTCCTTACACGAGACATCACAACTACGTTTCACCAGGCAACGCCGTTCAACTGCTGTTTGTGTATGAGAAATCGGTTGGAAACGTTCCTCATATCAGCACATTGTAGATGTCGCACCGTCGCCAACCTTGTGTGAATGCTCTGTAAAGCTAATCATTTGCATATCACAGCATCTTCTTCCCGTCGGTTAAATTTCGCGTCTGTAGCACGTTATCTTCGTGGTGTAGCAATTTTAATGGCCAGTAGTGTAGGATCTTGGGTTTAACTCCATACGTCCTGTAATAGAATCGAGTGGTCTGTTGAATGTTTCAGACTGCCCGACTCATAAACTCGTTACTATGTGTGGTCTAAGTGATTTTTTTTCTTCTCCAGTTCATTGCCCTACTTTACAGTCTAGATGGTATGGACGGACAGGCAAAAGCAATCATTGTTAGAAAATGTTTTTGACTTTTAAAGTACCCAGTTGCACTGCCTACATTCTTTCGAGAAGATTTAAAACCACAGTTCGTTAATTAATATTGGGGCCGGATTTTACAAGGATAAAGCGACCGCATTCGGATACCTCATACGATCTACATTCATTAACATTCGCTAATGTACAATTTCGACCCTTAAAGTGACCATGACGGATATACCGATCGTGGCCTGCTCGTCGTCAGTAGATTCGACGGATATATCCGTCCGCAGCATTCTGTATCTTGTACTTAAAGGGAATGTCTTTCAGGTTGGCGGGTGTTTTAACGCTTCCTTCACTAAATTTTACCTTCTGTCAGTCAAGGCAAATATATTCTCGGCCGATTACAATGTTTTTCGTGTTATTGCTGGTAAGGATACAAATTATGTCAATCTATCCTGAGGAGAACGTAGCTCCTCTAATTGTTTTGTAGCTTGTTTGCGAGTTCCTGGGGAGGTTATTCTATACATCTTGACATCTCATATATTAGACCACATTTGGTACACGAACTAACGAATAAGAACGCAGGAGCTGTCGATTCAGTGCAGCAAAACAGGAAGCATTTCATTGACTTCATGAAAAATGAGAAGCTGAAAGAGGGCAAACGCCTAACGATGTACAGAAACAAGCATGTGTCGATGAAATGGAAGGACAAGAGAGATTTCGTGATCGTCAGCAAGTTCAGTGACGATACATTTCAAGAAATAAATTCAAAGAATGACATATTCCAAAAGTCAAGTGTTGTCATGGATTAAAACAAGAATGTGGGAGGTCCGGATAGGAGCCTTTCCCAGTTGCAAAGTCCCAAATGACATGTAGCAAAGAACTTACCACAAGATTTTTCGTAATATATTGGACGTCGCATTCTTCAATATACATGGCAGCGAAAATAAGCAGATTGGAATTCACTACTAGCATCGGGGAAAAGTTAGCTGTATCGTCTCCATAACAAGGGTTATCAGTTGGACGCCCACCTGTAACACCAGGAACGATTCGCCTTTTAGCCCGCTCACGTGGAGCACCATAAACGACTTGTCTTATGGCCAGAAAATTTCCAGAATGTTGGACAAACCCAACGAAAAAACAGACCAACAAGCAGGTGTGAAGTACACGCGAACAGAAAACTTCGAAAGACATCTTGCTGGTGGGCAGAATGTGAAGTTCTTCTCTGGTAGTGCAGTGTTTTATTTTATTTCTCGCGGAAAATGACCTGTAATTTCGTGGCAATAAAATTTCATTCTATTCACTATACATTCTATTCAATCCTAATGCACTTTAATTGTGCTCGATAAAAAAATCAACGAAGGAATATTTTAACGACTGAGGGAGGAATATGGCGCGACTGCTCCAGCCAGCTTTAGGGGGAATTACGACCACCACCATGATGGTGGAATTCTCCACTGAGGCAGAGAAGCGCTCACGAAAATACCCACTTAAGGGGATAAATCTTCGCAAATCGACTTAAAATTCCAATGGCATGAGACCATGCGCTTTCCTGTTGCAAATTATTTACACGCAGTTCACGTGCAGAAAGCGAGCAAGTTCGTGATGTGGTTATATCTCTGGACTCGCGTCTGGGAGCAACGAGTTTCAGATCCCAGTCTGACCGCCCAGATTTAGATTTTTCATGGTTTATATAAAAAAATAAGGCAAATGTCGGGATAGTTCGGATGAGGACACCGTCCAACACCCTAACACATCCTTTCCAATTTCCAGCTCGTGCTCCTTCTATAATGACCTCACCGTCGACAGAAAATTAAACGCTAATCTTCTTTTCAGTTTTCTATCTCACATCTCCTTCCTCCTCTAATGTGTTCATGTGAACAAAGTACATGGTGAACCACATGCCGATACACTCACCTCAGCGTTCTCGGTTCCAAGGTCGAGTAGAATTGTACGGTGGGTAAAAACAACTTCGCGCGTTTTCCTTCCATCTATATTGTTCGACAGTTTCACTCGGGCACGATAAATTGCCAGCGGAGAGGCAGGAAGCAACGAGGTGGAGAAGTCACAGTTCGTGATTCTTGCACAACACGTCTCAGTTACCTGATGTAACAAGATACAATCTCAGTCATACCTGACGGAGGGAATCTGCTGGTGTTATGTGAACACATCCAGCAGCTTTGTGATCCTAGCGCGTGTATTGTATGCCAAATGGCTCTTCGTGTAGTAGGCTGAGACATTAAGACTCCTCTGAGAAATACATGCCAGACGCATAGTGACGAGCCACGATTCATAGAAGTTGCACTGTCAGGATTAAACACTGTTCACCAGCTTGTGAATGTGCAGATGAGTTTCAGTTACTTCTTCGCTTACAGTAGATTGACTGCTTACAGCAAGATGACATCTCGTTGTGAAGTCGGATTGAAGTCAGTAATATATCGTAGCAACATATGATCTTGGTAACCATCGTTAACATTTCACATAACCATTACACCATGACATAGGTGCTCATGCTACAGCGTTAGATTATTACTATGCAGTGGTAGACTAAGATCACTGCACGCTTCTCACTAACACTAACATCGGTAAAAAAAGAGAAGTTTCATTTTCTAATGATACATCAGGAAGCATAAGCTACCAGCGCTATATCTGAGAGTACTTACAGACATTCTGTAGATTTCATCGAATATGAGAGGGAAAGAACCACTATCTCACCAAATGCTGGAAGTAGTGAAGAAGCTCATAATATCATATAAGTCTGAAATATATAAAATTTACTGGCATATTACAACTGTAAATTAGATCGCAGCTCGGCACTGTGCCCTCACCTATTTCAGGCAATGCGCTTATGATCAGTTTACACTTAAAGAACCATCGCAAAACTGCAGTGTCTCAGCAGCTCTTTCCTACTTTCAACTTTCCTGGTACTATAATCCATTCCCTGCTATTTGTAATGTGGTAAAAAGTATTGACTCTTGAAAAACAAAGGACCTGGTTAGAATCTGTTTCGAAGACAATTGTATCCTGTCAAGGAGGTCAGTTACTCATATTGCAGAACGAAAACTACACTCGGGAATCAGGTACTGCCTTCAGCTGGAGTTGGGGCACAGAAGTTGCGCACATGCACTGTCTGACAAAAAAAGTGAGCGCTCAGATGACATAACAGGATATCAGTGTAATTTCGCACATGTACACACCATTTATGGGTATGTAAATGAAAACAGTTGAAATTCTCTGTGACAAGTAAAACAGCCACCAAAGTGCAGTAGTTTTTTTGTGTAGATTTGGTAGGTTGTGCCTAGCGGGGTGTTTAAAAGGAGTGAACACCATCATATTTTGAATGGTCACTGCGAAGGACACGGATGTGTCACGTACTTCTGTGAGCAGATTTTGAAAGGGTCTCATTGTGAGTCTCCATTTAGCTGGCTGGTCGAATCGTTCAATATCTAGATTTGTGGGGCATTCGGATTTGACAGTGGCCTGATGTTGCACTGTTGGGGAACATAAGGACAGACATACTCTTGATGTGGTTCCGGTCGACCACATCTGACCAGTAAAAGCCGGCCGGGGTGGCCGAGCGGTTCTAGGCGCTACAGTCTGGAACAGCGCGACCGCTGTGGTCGCAGGTTCGAATCCTGCCTCGGGCATGGATGTGTATGATGATGTCCTTAGGTTAGTTAGGTTTAAGTAGTTCTAAGTTCTAGGGGACTGATAACCTCAGAAGTCCCATAGTGCTCAGAGCCATTTGAATTTGACCAGTAAAAGGGAGGATCGACATGTTGGGTACACCAAGCATATCGTAACCCCCTCCACAGCTGCACCCACCACCCGAGACCTAGTAGTAGACTCTCTGCAACATTCTGTGTCAACATCCACCAAAGTTTTTAAACCAGTGGCACCCAGATTAGGAAATTACCTTCTCATGCATAGGCTGCCATTAACACCACAGCACAAATGCGGATTTCTAGAGTTACTGTGACCGGTATGCATGGACTGCCGAGATATGGCGACACGTTGTGTACAGTTCTAGACTACCCCAGATGACTGCCGTCGGCGAGTATGGCAGCAACCTTGTTAGAGGTTCCGTTCTGCTAGTGTTTTGGCAAGACATACCGGTGCTGCTCCTGATGTCAAAATGTGGGGAACCATTGGGTATAGATTCAGGTCGTGGCTGGTAGTGATTGAGGCAGTTTTGAGGGCACAGCGGCTCGCAACGGACATCCTGCATCCTCATGTGCTATAGGTCACGCAGGATACGGAGGCCGATGCGCAGTGACCAGTTCTCGTCCAAAGCGCTGGGCGAGTTCATTCGTTTGTTCAGAAGGGGAGGCCGACAACCGTTTGCCACCATTCGGCCGATCGGCGACAACGGAATCGACGTGCACGTCCTGCAATCTTTCTCAAACTATTCGATAAAAAAAAAAAAACTTTTTGCTTTATGTGTTGATTTGCCGGCCGCGGTGGTCTCGCGGTTCTAGGCGCGCAGTCCGGACCCGTGCGACTGCTACGGTCGCAGGTTCGAATCCTGCCTCGGGCATGGATGTGTGTGATGTCCTTAGGTTAGTTAGGTTTAAGTAGTTCTAAGTTCTAGGGGACTAATGACCACAGCAGTTGAGTCCCATAGTGCTCAGAGCCATTTGAACCATTTTTTTTGTGTTGATTTATATATCGGGTTCATTATTATGTGCCTATAATTTCGTTAATAGTCGCAGTTATTGTGATATGTACATGGAAGTAAGACACTGCACGAGATTCGAAAAAGTTTGCAATGAAAAACAGAAGTCGCAATGATTTTGCGTTTGCTTTATATTGCGTAATATGTTGCTGTATATGACATTTAGCTACCATATTGGATTTTTCTTTAGACTTGGGGGGAGATCTCTATCGTTCACCAATCTCGAGAAAACTGAACTGACGTAACACACTCATTTGCGATCGCACTGCGCCAGCTATAAAGCCAGACTGAAATATTCAAAACATTGAGATATCTAAATGAGATATTGGCAAATGATAGCACGCAAATAGGAGAGTATTTTGAAGTATGGTTATAATGCAAAACTTCATTATCTACCGTTTTATTCCACTAACGACAGACTTTTCCGATGAAAGAATGTAAGTTTTAAAGGACCATTGATAACTGGTGAAATGAGAAATGCTGTGGAATTTGGAACAACATAAGTGAAATCATTACTCGTTTATTTTGTACCGAGGATGTGCTCTTTCATAAAATGCTGACCTTACTGTTCCTCATTTCCTCGCTTAATATTGGATAAAGCACTGTTTCAGAATTCTCTCGCAAATGCGTCTGCACAAGAAGTTACTGAATTACTGGAAACTCTGCTGAGTTTAGGCAAGAGAAGCAAATGTTAACATGGTAACAAGAGAAGTGGATACGCTTTACTCAAAATTCCCCACTCGTTTTCCGAAAGTTACAAATGGTCAACAAACCAGGCGAAAATAAATCGCTGCATTTTCAGTGGAATTCTTTTTAGATACTAACCGAAGAAGAGGTGACAGATCTTTTTAACACCATGCAGGCTTGGGGGTGAACGGGCCCCGCTTAATATTTACAAAAAAAATGTGAATGTAAGCTTCAGTTTAGAACAGCGCTTCCACCCCAACGCTCTCATTTCTCCTACAGCGCCTGTCCACAACACCCATCACTACCGCTCTCTCCACACATGTCCTGCCCTCTGCGCATCTACTGTCCATGGTATACTGCGTGGACTGTACCCCTCATGTGACAGTACCGTCGTACCATTTTTCAACAGGACCATGCTCGTCCGCACTCGTGTCTCTGTGGATGGTCCACGTGATACCGAGGTAGTCCTATATCCAGCAAGACCCCCGGATCTGTCCCCGACAGAACAAATATGAGATCAGCTCTGATGTCAGCTTTGTCCCAGGGTACACGGACTACTTGCGACAGCTTTGGCCAGCTTGCCCCAGGAGAGAATACGACTGCTTTGTAACATCGTTCCCAACCGAATCAGTGCATTCGTCCATGCCATAGGGGATGCAGCGTCATACTCATAAGTGGGTTCATACTGCCAAGTTCTTTCTAACTCCGACACGATTTTATAATCACTGAAACAGCATCACATATCGTCTCAACTCGTGAAGTTTCATTTCGTTTCCTCCTCACTTTCTGGGCGTTTCATTTTATTGTATGAAGTAGTGTATAAATCTGGCAAATTGCAGCGACGTTGGTTTGTATGTGATTTCTGTAAGACTGAGGATGTTATTTTAAATTTTGTGCAACAGCAACCATTTTTCCATGTTTCTGCCAGGCCTGCTGCCGGTGAACCATGTTTCTGCTCGTGGCATGGTTTAGTTTTTATAGGTTCTGCTGTCCCCTTCATTTTAAGTATGGAGTGTCAGTTTTAGCGCGCTATTTGCTTACAGTTTGACGCGAATGAAGGAGAGTGGTTCTAAGACAACTACCTTTCCTCTGACTTGTTAATAAGAATCTCAATCAATTCAGGACACGCGCTCCCATGTCAGATCCCCGAGAATTTCTGTTACGATTCTAGCAACGTGTCTCTAAATTCATTCGATGTCTTTTGTCATACGTACTTACATGCATAACAACTCCAAATGATGGAACAGCACTCTAGCGTCTCGTATGCGATTACCTATATACCTGTAGATGCCCTAAATTTTCCCAGAATATTTGAAATAAATTTATCCCTTCCAGTCGTCGTCTTCAGTACTGATTTTACGCGATCGTCCCATAAATACTCTGACGAAAGTTGAAGTGTTAAATTATGACACATCACTCCAATATTTATTAAACTTTGTGGATATGTTCATTACATAACGGACATCAAAAGATTAAACTTTTTTCCATTCAGAACAGATGTCCATCAGCATCAAAATCATTATGAGGAGTGATCCATATGGCCCGAAATACTCTTACATTCGTTAGCTTCCGAATGCCATCTTGATTAATTTCCTGTGCGATTTAAAAATGTGCTTTGTCAGTTTATGAAGATTATTGGCTGGAAGCTGGTGTGATTGTCCATCCCATTCCAGACATGGTCCATGGGTGTAAAATCTCGAGACCGGGTAGACAAGTCAAACATCATTAATTTTTCGCAATGCACACATTTCACGCTATGAATTAAATTATGCAATATTAAATTACGATGCAGGAATATGTTCTTTCGTACCCTGGTCATTGAGGAACGCACAGCACGTTCACCATTCCTGCCACGTATTTATGACCATTCAGCCTCCCTTCAGTCACTATCAAAACAGTCCTGTTGTCATATACAGTATCACCCAACAGTACATTCCACGTGTTGCAGAGGTATGGACCTTAGACTTGCTGCTACTCGCGACATTTCATCAGGTCAACAACGGACACGTTGGTATCAGTTTGATCGCAACATACAAAATCGAGACACTCTGCTAAATATCACGGAATACCACTCAATGTTCCAGTTGACTCTGGCGGTACATTATCCAAGTCTCTGCTGCCAGCGGTAAACGTCGCATTGAAACTCCAGATCTCAATACAACTTTCAATAATATGTTCCCGACGGTTCTTGGAGAAACTGGATCAGTAACCTCCGTCTGGATTTCGGCTGTAGTCAATGGTCTATTCGTCACAAACATTAGAACAGTCCTACGACCCTCTCGTTGTGCAGTCCTTTTTAAAGGACCCGTGCCCGCTCCTATTGCCACACTATATTCCACCAATATGCATCCATTACACTACGGCCAACAGTATATTCGATCTGCTAGTATGATGCTCCGGCGCCCCCTCAGCCGACGACTCAGTTTTTCTCAAAGTCCGGAAGATGGTGACAAGATGCATTTACACTTTCTCTGCTCATTCTGTTTGCAATCTCTACCAGAAAAATTTTCAATAGCGTTGATACATTCAATAGTCATCATGTCCTCATACCATTCATCATCTCTATAAATCAGACTTTCGTACTGAAAACAATCTCGAATAAGAACGAAGTAGGATCAGTACTTCCCGGAGTGAAAATACTGGAATGCGCCTTTGTTGTCGAACGAGAGACCTTTAGGTTTCTCCTTTAAACCAGAGCTGGAGTTTTTGCTGCCGAGCTGTTTGTCATTTACCACGCCACACTGCACGTCATGTGACACTGAGTCTATAAATCTATTGTATGCCTTGATTCCCTGAGTGCTCTCAAGAGCCTCTTGCGACGAACACGTACCGTACCGCGGATCAAGGAACGTCTTCAGGCGCTCGCTGAAGCTTGGCCACCAGAGTATCGTTCGTGCCAGTTACTTGACATGTCGATATGCTGATGAATGAGGCTGCTGATGCCGCTGCCAAGGGTGCAACTCTGCTAGACAGTTTTTTTTAAGCCACTCTATTCCATTAGATGATCTCAGCTTTGCAATACGCAGCAACATTCTATTATAGTGGCACGAACACCGGTCGTCGCTGCATGGGAACAAGATCAGGGAGATTACGGCGGTACGAATGGAAAACAAGGAGAGATAATAGGGGAAAATGAGTACTGACGTAAATTAAGGGTTTTATGGAATTCGCATCAGGTCAAATGTTAACTGAGCTAATTATCGATTATGATGGTTATAGACTACGTTGGAATCAACACTCCTTTCCCACAATAATTCTTCCTTCGCTTACCCTCCTCCGTGTCACCACGAATAGCACATAATTGTCTCCATTTGTAATGGAAATGCTGAATATGCGAGGGGCTCAGTCGAGTCCTGCCGCTTCAAGGTGGAAAACACAGATTCTGCTACACTTGTGTGGATTTCGTTGTCCCAGCCCAGATGCATAGCCTAGGCCGCGAGTTCGTTGTTCTTGGAGAGAGGTTGTAAAAGATTAAGGATGCCAATAAAAACACACAAAGCTGTAAATTCCTAATAAGATGATTTGCATACGTTCTATTACAAAGTCTAACGTTTCACAGTTCCTATTATAATCAATCGCAATCCTATTACATTAAGTCTTATAAGAAACATGTTCACAAGAAATATATGTTGGCACCCTGTCCATCTCTGCTTTGCACATTAAGTCGTGTTATTTGAATACAATATTATGTGGCGCGGGTGCGAAGTTTTAATGGTGCGGCCAGTAATACGAACCGTACCGTTCAACCCCTCGTTCCAGACTCACAAGACAGACCGACTCACTTCGCTTCGTAGTGCATTTCTGGCGGCAGCCGAAGGTGCACGAAGTACCTCGTCTGAATATCGTTATTCTAATATTAATGAAAATTGTTATAAAAATGAGATTTGAACCAAGTGGGTTAAAGCTTGCTACGGAGAATGTATTCAGCATGACAGGCAATTTATATTAGGATTGATTAGTATAACGATCAATTAGTAACAACATGTTGCTGCATCCCTGTTATCTTCTGCCAAATCTCTCTATTTAGGGCATTCTTCCTGAGTACACGGCGATGCTCCATTTTTCATTGATACTACCTATCCAAGAACGTCGTGGTCTACCGCGCTTTCGTCTGCCAAACGGTTTCACGAAAACTTTTTTGTTGGCCGCCAATGATCTGGCATTCTCAACGGATATCTATACCACTTTAATGATTTTCTTTCAGTCTTATCACTTTTTCGCTTGTATTCGTCATAGCTACTACTTCATCATTAGTTTGTTTCTCGATTCTTGATATCCTGCTTTTCCTCCGTGAATAATCCATTTCCTTTCTTATTGTTATTGGAACTATTCTTATGCCACCAAAAAGAATTCACATACCCTAGTTTACCCATCCGAGTCCCAAGGCTTCACTTTAGATTCTCTAGCATTAGAGAGCTTTTCTTATAATGAGGTGCTGGTCCATTAACCCAACTCACAGCCTTGAAAGCACAGGATTTCACTTCGAAAGTTACTCCATTGGCTTTTCCAACTTTCAACCAAAGTGCCACATAACAACTTAACCTATACCTAGTCTGAATACAGCCAAACCAGTCATAATAAAAAAGTGTCGCAGTTTTTCCAACCTTTAAACACAAATTACAACTGATTCCTAATAATATGAAAGGCCAAACAGCCTTTATTGCGAAGCGTATCGTAGACTACAGCATATTATGCTACACTGCTAGATAGGAAACACATTCTTAGTGTACCTTGAAAGGTTTATACACTAATTGAAATGGTAGTAAATCACAGTTCGTTTGATACTTCGCCACCGCCACCTGGTGCATCTTTGAATGAAAATTCAATGAAAACTACAAGTGTATTCGGAACGTTGCGACTTAAAATAGCTTTGCATGACGAACAAATAGGCCATGCACAATGTGTGGATTCCAGAGATTGCGTTATTGAGTAGAGCTCTGGCAAGCAAATAGATAAGAGTCGAATTGTTATCTTGAATAGTAATGGAGAGAGAGTATTGTATCGTGGCAGAACGAGGAGCTTGGAAATTAGAAATTTATGGTAACGTGGGGAGCCGCGCGAACCCTGTCAAGGTGCCATAGACCACACGACTACCCCGCGCGGAACGATCAGCTTGGACAGCGGATGTGCCGCACAGAGATTTCTGTTTGAGATGTTCCACGATGTGTAACCTGACGATGAAGGACGCTTTTTAAGACGGTTGTATAAAAACAGAGCATTTCAGGAAAAGATAATTTATTTTTAGTTTCTGAGCTGTAATCTGTGCAAAGGTTTCATTGGGTCTTATATTATCAACGTGTGAGCAATCAGGGAAAATTATCAGTCACGCGTTCATTATTAGCCTTCCCCCATTTAGATTAGTTAAATACATTGAGGTGACAATAGTCATGGGTTAGCTATAAGCACATATACAGATGGCATTAGTGTCGCGTACACAAGGATGAAAGGGCAGTGCGTTAGCGGGGCTGTCATTTGTACTCAGATGATTTATGTGAAAATGTTTCCGAAGTGATGATAGCCGCACGACGGGAAATAAGATTTTGAACGCGGAATGGTAGTTGGAGCTAGACGCATGGGACGTTCCATTTCGGAAATGGGTTGGGAAGTCAATATTCCGAGGTCCACAGTTTCAAAAGTGTCCCTAGAAGATAAAATTTCAGTCATTACCTTTCACCACGGACAACGCAGTAGCCGACGGCCTTCGCTCAATGATCGAAAGCAGCGACGTTTGCTTAGAGTTGTTAGTGCTAACAGACAAGCAACACTGCTTGGAATAACCGCAGGAATCAATGTGGGACGTATGATGAACGTATGCGTTAGGGCTTTAATAGGATATGGCAACACATCTGTGGCCGACTCGAGTACCTTTGCTAATAGCACGACACAGCGTGCAGCGCCTCTCCTGGGATCGTGACCGACTGCAGAATAGTGGCCTAGTCAGATGAGCACCGACTTCAGTTCGTAAAAGCAGATGGTAGAGTTCGAGTGTGGCGCAGACTCCACGAAACCATGGACTCGTCAACAGGGCACTGCGCAAGCTGGTGGTGGCTCCATAATGGTGTGGGCTGTGTTTACATGGAGTGGACTGGGTTCTCTGGTCCAGCTGTACTGATCGTCGACTGGAAAATCGTTATGTTCGGCTACTTAGAGACCATCTGCAACCATTCATGGACTTCACATTCCCAAACAACGAAACAACGTTTATGGATACCACTGCGCCACCGACCCACAGTTGTTTGCGATTGGTTTGAAGATTATTCTGGACAATTCGAGCGAATAATTTGGCCACTCAGGTCGCCCTACATTAATCCCATCTCATATTTCTAGACTAAATCGAGATATCACTACGTGCATAAAACCCTGCATCGGCAACTCTTTTGCAATTACGGACGGATATGCAGGCACCATGGTTCAGTATTTCCGCAGGAGACTTCGAGCGACTTGTCGAGCTCATGCCGCAGCGAGTTGCTGCACAGTGCCAGGCAAAAAATGTCCGACACGGTATTAGGAGGTATCCCATGACTTTTGAGTGTATGCTACCAGTGAAAAGACGTTTATCCCAGCAAAATCCCCAGGCTCCACACAAATGTCTCTCCGCAGAAGTGTCAATCCACACAAGTATTCCACTCTGCTGAGGCCTGTTCAGCCTGGGTAGCCATGCTGGTAGTTGAATTACCATCAACATAGCCATCAGCTTCATTGGAAAACGCGTACCCTCCTGCCCGTTGCTGCAGACACTCTCGGTAAGGCAGTATCCCCTGGGAGGGGCCGATACAGATTGTCTGCAAGAAAGTGAATACCCTCTGGTCGCGTCAGTGCCTTAAGCGGCAGGCCAGTGGGATGGTTAAACAGTACGAGACAGAAAGCAGACTTTGGCACCTGTAGCCGCGGCTGGTTACCGCGGGAACCGGTCGCGCCGCGGCGCCAACCCAACCCAGCACAGGCCAGGCTCGGCAGTGGGTTTGCCTCTGCTCGCTATAAGAGGCGCCGGCGACCGCGCGCGCCAGCCAGTCCCGCTAGCAGACGCCGCGCCACGCCACGCCACGCCAGCCACGCTACGCGCAACGCCATGGGAGCCAGCAGGCTGAAGGTAGGCGCGCCTAAAGCGTACGTCATGTAAATAAGTGCGGCCACAAGCTGTCCGAGCAGTCGTCGTGTGCTCTCAGCCTTGAACTTACTTAGAAACGTCACACAATGAGCTTGTCACGGACTGGCTCAGAATATGTCAAGAGGCGATGATACGCACGCAGAAGTTCGCTGCTTCTTCCGTTCGCAGTGTCTCACATTCATCTTTCGACGATACGATGCATGTGATGAGAGATCGTTGCAGTTGTGAAACCTAGTGTTCCCACGGTAGGACAGAGTGAAAAAGCAACCGAAGGTGACGTCCGAGTTCATTCTGGCAAGAAGCCTAATTCTGTCACCGTTGATCGATAATCGTCATCTCGACGTCATCATTCCGTAACACTCTGCGTGCAGGTTTTGGAGGCACCTCAGCAAAGTATCAATTATTTTGTACTAGTTTTACGCCTCAGCGTCCCTAATTATTTGTGCAGGCGACGAATGTTTCTCAACAAACCATAAAGACATTCGCCCCTCTTCGCAACATCACCTCAAACCTTGTCACCATTGTTACCATAGACCAGTGTCGAGAAAGTGGCCCAACTAACTACTCTTAGAGGCAAGTCTGCTGTGATTGTAATAAAAAGTTTCGTAGATATCCAGTAATTCCGCGGAAGCGTTTTGATCGCTAAACACTTTATTTATGACGCGTTTTGAGTAATCAACATCAGAAAAAAGTGCTTAGGAAACCT
The DNA here is from genome assembly GCF_023897955.1 of Schistocerca gregaria. NCBI lineage: Eukaryota > Metazoa > Arthropoda > Insecta > Orthoptera > Acrididae > Schistocerca > Schistocerca gregaria. The sequence continues at coordinate 315,755,731 of NC_064926.1, read as the reverse complement.
CGTACAAGTGAGAAATACAAGAAAAACGTACAATCTCATGTACAGTTGTTCTTATGCGTATTTACAAAAGATATTGTTAGTCAAAAATGGTTCAAATGGCTCTGAGCACCATGGGACTTACCTGCTGAGGTCATCAGTCCCCTAGAACTTAGAACTACTTAAACCTAACTAACCTAAGGACATCACACACATCCATGCGCGAGGCAGGATTCGAACCTGCGACCGTAGCAGTCGCGCGGTTCCAGACTGAAGCGCCTAGAACCGCTCGTCCACACCGGCCAGCTATTGTTATTCGTCGCATCACAGTTTGGTATACGACGTCCCGCAATAACATCTTTTGAAAATACGTCTAAGTCATTTGTACATGAGATTATGTGTTTTTCTTGTAATTCTCACTTGCATGAGCTTTCCTAAGCATATTTTATCTGATGTCGCTTACTCAAAACGGTTCGTAAATAAAGTTTTCAGCAATCATACGTACATATTCTAAAGGCTAATATCGTATCGACGCAACCACAACGTTCTGTCATTAGAGGCTCGCTTCGGTTCATTGTAATTGTCGCATCCTATCTATCCTCTTCTTGATGTTTTCCAAATACCTCTTCCTGGGCCGTCGTCCTCTTCCTCCCTTTCCCAGCCCTTTGCCTCCAGGTCTGTTAACGATGAGTAGGCGACGTGTCCAATAAATTTTATTTTTCTGTTTTCCATTTCTTTAGTAATCTTCTTCTTCTTGACTTCCCTTAAGACTTCCAGGTTTGGTTTTCCTTTCCGTCCAGCTCGTACTAGTCATTCTCCATCATATTCACACTTCAACAGCTTCGAGTAGATTCCTTTACAATCCAACCAAAGCGGCTCAGTGTCATAGAGCAGCGTACTCCATTACAAATAATTCTCCAAAGGATTTTCTGACACATGTGATCATATGTTTATCGGTGAAAATGTTTTTTTTTTTTTAATCCAAAAACACTTGTTTTGCCAGTGCAGTCCTTCTCTTTATTCCCATGAAATATCTATTGTCCTCTGTGATTATTCTACCGAGACAACAGAATTGTTTCACCTGGTCAGTTCTGACATAATACATTGTTATACTGACTTTAATTTGTTTCACGTTTCTCGTATTCCCATTACTTTCGTTTTCCATCCGTTGACTTTTAATGCACTGTTTCGTCGATATTTAGATTATTAGATATGAGCAGCTAACTCGATTAGTTAGAAAATGATGTTGAGGAGGAATAAGGCCTTTCTTTTATTTATTTATTTATTTATTTTGTATTTTTTGTAGATACAACGGTGCATTCTCCTGAACTGATTTAGTGAAATAGCGGAGACCATTCCTCGGTATGGGCGAAGTGAACTATGAACTCTGTTCCTCCGGAAAATGAATCATGACTCAAGCACTTCACTACTTCACTCCATTGTAAATCATGCTGTGAGGAAGTTCTTCTGTAAGATCGTTGTTTAGCCAGTGAACACTTCACCAGAAATATAAACTTGTGTTTTAAGAACAGAGAAAACAATATCTGTGAAAATATAAGCCGTAGTTTGGTATCTGTGTTTAAAATATAGTGTGTACTGGACTTCCAGCTGTATAGATCGAGAAAATTAATTTTTAAACTTTAATTAAAAAGATGGCGACCCAGCTACTAATTGCAATGGGTCATATTTGTCCTTTATAGCCTTATTCACTGATCGAGAACAACACTGAGAATTGATAATACGTTCTAGTTACGTGTTAGAACGGAAAAGGTGTTCACTTTTTTATAGTCGTATGGGTTGTGCGGTTCTAATTCCTTAACTGTTCCATTAAGGAATTGCAACTTCGGATGCGTCCACTACCCTAGAGGAGTGCAGCTGTGCAACAAAAAATTTAAAGTAAGAAGGGTCGTAGGCCTCTTTTGTACATATGACATACTCGTGTGCGTGTGTGGTTCGTAAGTGCCATTATTTATTTCCGATGAACAGGTCTACTGAACACAGCACACCAAACGGCTGGTTTCCAATGACACGAATTCTTTTGAAATTTTCATATTTATTTTCTAGTCCCTTCTTAAAATTGTCTGTTTGCAAGTCCATGTGCGAATTCGTTGCTGGTTAAGAGAGAACAGTCGAGAAATTGTGTGTTTTGAATTTCGAAACTTTACAGATTCCATAGAAATCTGCAATATACGCTAGGAAACGTAGGACATCACACACATCCATGCGCGAGGCAGGATTCGAACCTGCGACCGTAGCAGTCGCGCGGTTCCAGACTGAAGCGCCTAGAACCGCTCGTCCACACCGGCCAGCTATTGTTATTCGTCGCATCACAGTTTGGTATACGACGTCCCGCAATAACATCTTTTGAAAATACGTCTAAGTCATTTGTACATGAGATTATGTGTTTTTCTTGTAATTCTCACTTGCATGAGCTTTCCTAAGCATATTTTATCTGATGTCGCTTACTCAAAACGGTTCGTAAATAAAGTTTTCAGCAATCATACGTACATATTCTAAAGGCTAATATCGTATCGACGCAACCACAACGTTCTGTCATTAGAGGCTCGCTTCGGTTCATTGTAATTGTCGCATCCTATCTATCCTCTTCTTGATGTTTTCCAAATACCTCTTCCTGGGCCGTCGTCCTCTTCCTCCCTTTCCCAGCCCTTTGCCTCCAGGTCTGTTAACGATGAGTAGGCGACGTGTCCAATAAATTTTATTTTTCTGTTTTCCATTTCTTTAGTAATCTTCTTCTTCTTGACTTCCCTTAAGACTTCCAGGTTTGGTTTTCCTTTCCGTCCAGCTCGTACTAGTCATTCTCCATCATATTCACACTTCAACAGCTTCGAGTAGATTCCTTTACAATCCAACCAAAGCGGCTCAGTGTCATAGAGCAGCGTACTCCATTACAAATAATTCTCCAAAGGATTTTCTGACACATGTGATCATATGTTTATCGGTGAAAATGTTTTTTTTTTTTTAATCCAAAAACACTTGTTTTGCCAGTGCAGTCCTTCTCTTTATTCCCATGAAATATCTATTGTCCTCTGTGATTATTCTACCGAGACAACAGAATTGTTTCACCTGGTCAGTTCTGACATAATACATTGTTATACTGACTTTAATTTGTTTCACGTTTCTCGTATTCCCATTACTTTCGTTTTCCATCCGTTGACTTTTAATGCACTGTTTCGTCGATATTTAGATTATTAGATATGAGCAGCTAACTCGATTAGTTAGAAAATGATGTTGAGGAGGAATAAGGCCTTTCTTTTATTTATTTATTTATTTATTTTGTATTTTTTGTAGATACAACGGTGCATTCTCCTGAACTGATTTAGTGAAATAGCGGAGACCATTCCTCGGTATGGGCGAAGTGAACTATGAACTCTGTTCCTCCGGAAAATGAATCATGACTCAAGCACTTCACTACTTCACTCCATTGTAAATCATGCTGTGAGGAAGTTCTTCTGTAAGATCGTTGTTTAGCCAGTGAACACTTCACCAGAAATATAAACTTGTGTTTTAAGAACAGAGAAAACAATATCTGTGAAAATATAAGCCGTAGTTTGGTATCTGTGTTTAAAATATAGTGTGTACTGGACTTCCAGCTGTATAGATCGAGAAAATTAATTTTTAAACTTTAATTAAAAAGATGGCGACCCAGCTACTAATTGCAATGGGTCATATTTGTCCTTTATAGCCTTATTCACTGATCGAGAACAACACTGAGAATTGATAATACGTTCTAGTTACGTGTTAGAACGGAAAAGGTGTTCACTTTTTTATAGTCGTATGGGTTGTGCGGTTCTAATTCCTTAACTGTTCCATTAAGGAATTGCAACTTCGGATGCGTCCACTACCCTAGAGGAGTGCAGCTGTGCAACAAAAAATTTAAAGTAAGAAGGGTCGTAGGCCTCTTTTGTACATATGACATACTCGTGTGCGTGTGTGGTTCGTAAGTGCCATTATTTATTTCCGATGAACAGGTCTACTGAACACAGCACACCAAACGGCTGGTTTCCAATGACACGAATTCTTTTGAAATTTTCATATTTATTTTCTAGTCCCTTCTTAAAATTGTCTGTTTGCAAGTCCATGTGCGAATTCGTTGCTGGTTAAGAGAGAACAGTCGAGAAATTGTGTGTTTTGAATTTCGAAACTTTACAGATTCCATAGAAATCTGCAATATACGCTAGGAAACGTTTAGTGCTCTCTCTCTCTCTCTCTTTCACACTCACATAGTTCCTGGTGTCTCATTTTTCAGACTAAGATTTTTAATGTGTTTTTTGTTGATAATATTACAGGAAGTAAATCATTTGCCGTAATCAGTTTCGAGGCTAAAGCCACGTTACCAGATAATCATCATTGCCATCTAAGCCTAACGACTGCGATGAAGCCACAAAACAGGAAATATTTACTTGTAGTTTATCTCTTTGCAGTTTTTTGCCTGTGTTTTGGTGATGACGCTACCTCTACTACAGATGCTCTAAGTAGATATTCAGTGTCTTGTCAAAATTGGAACGAAAAAAATTGTATTTTATCAAAACTGGACATGCTTCACACGGGGTGTTATCCAGGATTCTTATTTAGAAAATTGGATTGATCTCCTCTCTGTAGGTTGATGTTTTTTATTATATCATGCCGGCCCGAGTGGCGTAGTGGTTCTAGCCGCTACAGTCTGAATACGTGCGACCGCTACGGTCGCAGGTTCGAATCCTGCCTCGGACATGGATGCGTAGGATGTCCTTAGGTTAGTTATGTTTAAGTTATTCTAAGTTCTAGGGGACTGATGACCACAGCAGTTAAGTCCCATAGTGCTCAGAGCCATTTGAACCATATTATTTCATGACCGGTTTCCGGCAATGTTACCCATCTTCAAAAAAGTTAAAAAATACAAATAAATGAAAATTGAGTTCTAATGCTGTCTTTGCGATATTACAAAGCTAAATACATTTTTTCTGTATCTAATTATGTTGCGTGTTGTGTTATAGAACTTTTATATTGTAGTTAGATAGAAAAAATTATTGGCTTTGTAATGAAACAATTTTATGTTATCATTAGACAGAAAAAAGTAGCTGTGTAACACTGTAAACGCAGGATTTGAACCCAATTGTCATTTATTTATGCTGTGTAACAGATCTCAAGATAGGTGACATTGCCCGAAATCGGTCATGAAGTAATAAAAAAAAGCGATCGACAGACAGAAAAGAAGCCTATTTTGTGCTTGAGTATATGTCGTCATGTATATTTTGATACTTCAGACATTCTGCCCCTTCTCAGATGCTCAGCCATGCGTCCCAATCGATACTCAACACAATGAAAACTGAAAAAAAAAACCGCTGCACGGCGTCGATGGCTTTCATGTCCCCCGTTTCTGTCATTACAGGTGTGTTTGCTGGTGCCTTACCAAAAAGTAGATAGCAGTGTTTACGGAGGAATTAGTGCGCTGTGGCGGCAGAAGGCTGCGGTGGAAGGACGTGGCCTTGTGGAGCACGCCTGCCGCTGGCCGGCTGGAAATCCAGCAGCTGCTGCTTGGAAAACACCCACCACGCCCACGCTCGTGCTTAAGCTTATAACGTGACTGTCGGCATTTTATAAATTTAGTAGTACCGATTTATGCAAAAATGTGACCTTTGGTATCGAACTACTCAGCGCCGTGCTATAAGTAAATTTCAAGGACGCGGAAAATTACTGTTTCTTGCGCAAAAACAGACAATTTTGAAATCAGTAATAAACAAAATTAGCACAAGAGTGTTAGTGAAAGTCTTCAAACGGTATTGCTTACATCGCTTTGTATTACACAGTGACTTAAAGTCATAGTATACAAAATAACCACTCACACTGTCACACCTACACTGACGCGAAAAGCCACGGGATACCTCCTGATATTGTGTAGGGCCTCATTTTGCCCGACTTAACATGTCGTTGAAAGTTCCTTGCAGAAATACTGAGCAATGCTGTCTCGATGATAGCCGGCCGCTGTGACCGAGCGGTTCTAGGCGCTTCGGTCCGGAACCGCGCTTCTGCTATTGTCGCAGGTTCGAATCCTGCCTCGGGCATGGATGTGTGAGATGTCCTTAGGTTCGTTAGGCTTAAGTAGTTCTAAGTTCTAGGGGACTAATGACATCAGATGTTAAGTCCCATAGTGCTTGGAGCCATTTGATTTGTCTCGCTGATGATGATGATGATGATGATGATGATGATGATGATGAAGTCCCGTACTCCTCGCCGTACTAGGCGAGGTCCTAGCGGAGGTGGTTTGCCATTGCTTTCCTCCGACCGTAATGGGGATGAATGATGATGATGATGATGATGATGATGATGAAGACGCAACAACACCCAGTCATCTTGAAGCAGGTGAAAATCCCTGACCGCACCGGGAGTTGTCCATAATTGCGAAAGTGTTGCAGTGCAGGATTTTGTGCACGAACTGACCTCTCGATTATGTCCCATAAATGTTAGATGGGATTCGTGTTGGGCGATATGGGTGGCCAAATCATTCGCTCGAACTGTCCAGAGTGTTCTTCAAACCAATCACGAACAACTGTGGCCTAGTGACATGGCACATTGTCATCCATAAAAATTCCATCGTTGTTGGGGAACTTATCGTTCATGAATGGCTGCATATAGTCTCCAAATAGCCGAACATAACCATTTCCAGTCAAATATCGGCTCAGTTTGACCAGAGGACCCACACCTTTCCATCTATACACACCCCAAACCATTATGGAGCCACCACCAGCTTGCACAATGCCTTGTTGACATCTTGGGTCCATGGCTTCGTGGGGTCTGCACCACACTCATACCCTACCATCAGCTCTTACCAACTGAAACCGGGACTTATCTGACTATATCACTGTTTCCAAATAGTGTAGGGTCCAACCAATGTGGTCACGTGCCCAAGAGAGCGTTGCAGGCGATGTTGTGCTGTTAGCAAAGGAACTCTCGCGTCGGTTGTCAACTGGCACAGCCCATTACGCTAAATTTGCCCGCACTGTCCTAAGGTATACGTTCGTCGTACGTCCCACATTGACTTCTGCGGGTTTTTCACGCAGAATTGCTTGTCTGTTAGCACTGACAACTCAAAGCAAACATCGCTGATCTCGGATGTTAAGAAAAGTTCGTTGGGCACTGCGTTTTCTGTGGTGAGAGGTGATCCCTGAGATTTGGTATTCTTGGCACACTCTCGGCTCCGTGGATTTCAGAATATTGCATTCCGTAACGATTTCCGAAATGGAGTGCCCCATTCACTAGTTACAACTACTGTTCTACGTTCGAAGTCTTAATTCCCGTCGTGCAGCCATAATCTCGTCGGGAACCTTGTTACATGAATCACCTGAGCATAAATGGCAGCTCCGCCAATGCACTGCCTTCTACACCTTGTGTACGCTATAGTACCGCCATATTGCTATCCTACCACTTTTGTCACCATAGTGTACAACTGAACTATTAATTACGCAAGATAACTGTGTGTACAAAAAAATACTGTGCAGTACGATCTGTTTGGTACAGTGCCAAATGTTTTATAAAGTGGATTAGAAAAATAGTTAAGTTAAAGCTCGGATCCACTTTACTGATTTAAATGAAGGTAATGCCTACATTTACAGTAAAAGGATTTTTATTTCTTGGGAAACAGTACGTTACAATGAAAAGGGTATTTTATCTGGGTTGTCGTCGTTCTTCATGTCTTTCATCGCTCATTTTATGGCAATACCACATCAATGATTCTGTAGTGGTTTTTCTCTCCTTCTGATATTCCCGTATATTGCCATGTTCCAAGTTAATTTCCCTTGTGCATTCCTTTATCGTCACAGACCCGTGCTGCTGCTCTATATCGAGAACACAACACAACAAACTCCACAACGTTAACTGTGCTCAAAGCTATTACAAAAATAAAATCTCTGCCTAGCGAGTGCAGCTCCCGTGCATCCATTTTAATTCGTTATACATGTTGCATTTGCTTTCACTACATATTTATGCTTTCTAAATTATTAATCTTTTGAAAGAATTGAGCACAAAAATGTCAGCATTTCCGAGTTTATACATTTAGGAAAATGAAAACTTTGTGCAAATAGTTCTTTGCGTTTCTAACAGACGGCGTTCCTTGACACATTCACAGAATACTGGCGACTGCTTTCAAATATCTCAAATTCCGCTGTGAACTGAAATTTACAAATATAAGAATAAAGTTTATGCTGTGTTTTCATGTTTCAAAAGTGAGTGGATTTAAATGTGTGTTGTTATATTTATTTAATCGTGTCATTACATATTCGTACAGATAGCTGCCTCTGATCTGATTCACTTACCTTCCTCCACAGTAACAAGTCCATGTCTGCTTGCACAGTGCTATTTCCGTTCCATTTTCTTTTCAACAGTGCCAACAAGGGTTGAATATATGATGTGCCGCTGTACTTCTCCGTGACTTCTGTTACAATTTTCCTCTATCTTCACGAAATATTTCACTCTAAACACTAAGATTTGTTTTAAGGCCTCAAGCCTCACGAGATGTAAAATGCAGCAAAAAGATACGTCGATAAACTGAAAAATCTACAGTAGATAAGAACTTCCAAGTATTTAACATTTAACAAATACTTGACAGTTAGCATATTAATCTTCCGCTGAGCACCTCGTTCTGGTATCTTGACTGGGTTGTGCAATTTTTAGGGGTGTCACAACTGGTGTTAGAAGTTCCAATTTGCAGAACATCGGTACACAGGGAACTGGAAGTTAAAGAAATCCTCGCAGGACGGTGAAATTCTTCTGATAAAAATTCTGAGGACTGCACTTTCACTTAAATACTGAAGGACCTGCGCCAGGGTGAGAGGTATTGCCGGAGGAGAGAGTATGTCCCCTCTCTGTTAGAGAGAGAAAACTATGGAGACGAGAGGCAGGAGCTGAGGTGGACGGCGGGAAATATAGTCGGTGTGTAAGACAGAGAGTTAGGATTATTATGTCTTGTGGATAGCGTAATGGTTGCAAGAGGAAAAGGGTGGGGTAGATGGAGACAGAAAGGAAGAGGGGAGTCCTGATGTGGAGTGGGATAGGTGGGGAAGAGTTGAAGTCGGTAGGTGGGATAAATATCAGGGCAGATATTATCTGGGAGAGGGAGTGGTTTGAAGAGGCATTGGGTAAGGGATGAAGTGTGTCTAATGGTAGGGACAGAGGGATGTGTTTGTGAAGTCGCAGCAGCATAGCAGGGTTGGTGATCAGAGGGGAGACAATGGGATGATTGGAATCTAGTTTGCGTACAGTGTAGGAGACGCGGAGGTGTTCTGTGTGGTTGAGGTGATGTGGGAATTTGATGAGATGGTGAAGGATCTAGGTGGGTGAAGTTAAAAGGATGCAGAAAGCGAGAAGGAGGTCATGGCATTAGAGGATTTGTAGGGACTTATAGGCCTTTGGTGGGGCGGAGATGCAAGCAACATTTGTATGGCAGAGGATGGGTCGCATCTGGGTTTTGTGGATGTGGAGAGTAGTGGAGTGATGTAATCCCAAAGTTCGGCAAGTTAGTGGTTTTAGCCTGTTGTGGGTTTTCTGTTGAATGGCTAGTAGCTGAGGTTTCCACATTAGTCGTCGTATAGTGCACTTAGTACATCCTAACACTTCACATTTGCACCTGCCATCCAAGAACAAGTAATCCCTGCAACATTCTTTGTCAGACCGCATCATTAGTCAGAGATTAACAACAACCGGACTATGATTTATAAAGGGCGTTCAAAAAGAAACGAGCCGAAGTCTCGACTGCGCGAACCGGTGACAGGAAGGTCATATCGTGGCGTGTGTAACGAGGTGTGGTTCCGACCAGAACATGGAAGTTTACAGCCCTTCGCTAGATGGCACACGTGCACGACACGTGACTATACAGAGCTAGCAGCAGCCTTCATCAATCGTCCAATGCAGACAGTGACTAGGAGGCGTCACCAGAAGTGCAAAGAGGTGGTGTTCGTTTACTGACAGAGGAAGGAGTAGGAGGAATGGACATTCATCGACGAATGTCACAAGTGTACGGCGAACACTGCATGTCCCTTGCAAGGATCAAGGAGTGGCACTAGCGCTTTAGGGGAGCACGCGTATCGTTAGCCTATGATGCACGGTCTGGAGCACCACATTGTATTACAGATGACATCGCCCAGCTGGTGGATGCACTCATTACCCAGGACCTCCGAGTGACAGTGAAAACCGTAGCCGCCGTCGTCGGATTCAGCGTCGGAAGGGTTCACACCATCATGAAGGAACGACTGCACATGGGCAAAGTGTGTGACCAATGGGTGCCCCATAGTCTTCAACCACACCAGGAAGCATGTCGAATGGCCTACTGTATTGCTCATCTGCAGCGCTATGGTCGGGAAGGGAATGCCTTCCTGACAGGAGTGGAGGCTGGAGATGAGCCATGGTGTCATCACTTCGAACCAGAATCAAAACGACAAAGTCTCCAGTAGAAGCATCCAGTAGATGTCTCCAAAAAAAGCCAAGCCCATCCACACGAGTGCAGGAAAGGTTATGCTGACGTTCTTCTTTGACCAAGATGGGCGGGCCTCTTCTGATTCATTTCCTGCAGCACGGGACAACAGTGAACGCCCAGCGTTACCCGCAAACCTTGACCACCTTTCGCCAAGCTATCAAATCAAAACGACCACGCAGTCTCACCCTTGGGGTCATTCTGCTCCACGACCATGTAAAGATTCCCACGGCCGACACAGTCGCGGCACTCCTGCAGAAATTCAAATGGGAGGTTCTAGGCCACCCTCCATACAGTCCAGACCTCTCTCCTTGTGATTACGCCATTTTTAGTCCCCTTAAAAAGGCTCTGTGGGGAAAATGATTCACCTAGGATGACGACATCCAGCTGTATGTGCGGAACTAACATCGCAGCCCCAGTAATTTTATGAGATAGCCATTCACCGCCTTGTGTCACAGTGGGACGAGTGTCTCAATAGCCAGGGTCAATCCTTCTAACATACAGGTACTGGTTTCTGTAATTATGCCTCCAGCTCGTTTGTTTTTGAACGCCCTTTATACCTTCCCATGCATAAGCTGCCTTTCACACCACAGCAATACAGCTGCCATTTTGTGGAGTGTTGCCGTGACAAGGAAGCATGGATTGCTGATGAATGGTGTCGTATTGTGTCCAGCTACGAATCGCAGTTCTGCATTTCCCCGCGTGACCATCGTCAGCGAGTATGGCAGGGACCAACGTTGTGGAGAGGCAGAGATCCCTTACTCCTGGCGTAACGGCGTGAGGAGCAGTCAGATATGGCTTCAGGCTGCGGCTGATAGTGTTTGAGATAAATCTGAGGGCACAGCCATACGTCACAGACATCCTGCGTTCTTGTGTGTCACATCTGATGCGACAGTATAGTTATATTTTTTTATCTGAAAAGAACGATGTTCATCCAGACACGGCGTGTGTGTGTGTGTGTGTGTGTGTGTGTGTGTGTGTGTGTGTGTGTGTGTGTGAGAGAGAGAGAGAGAGAGAGAGAGAGAGAGAGAGAGAGAGAGAGAGAGAGAGAGAGAGAGAGAGAGAGAGAGTGAGTGAGTGAGTGAGCCGGACGCTGTCGCCGAGTGGTACTAGGCGCTTCAGTCCGGAACCACGCTGCTGCTATGGTCGCAGGTTCGAATCCTGCCTCGGGAATGGATGTGTGTGATGTCCTTAGGTTAGTGAGGTTTATGTAGTTTTAAGTCAAGGGGACTGATGACCGCAGATGTTAAGTCCCATAGTGCTCAGAGTCATTTTTTGAGTGAGTGAGTGAGTAAGTGAACTGTCCGAATGGTGTTGAGGTATTCCCCGAGACCAGCAACTTTTCCAGGTTTGTTATCGATAGAACATTTATGTGACCATCTTGGTCGTCAGTTCTATCTCCGTGCTAGTTACAACAGTTGTGGGTCAGCTTGCCTCAGGAAAAGATACAGCGGACACCCATACTAACCGTATCAGCGCACGCAGCCATTCCAGAGGGAGCGAAACGTCATACTGATAAGCGGACTCACACTGCCAAGTTACCTGTAAATTTTCCTGGAGACTGTGATCATTGAAATAAAGTTACATACTTTTTCAACCTGTAAAGTTTCATTTCGTTTCCTCCTCCCCTTCTGAGGCCTTAGCTTTTTCTCTCGAGCGATGTGTTTGATGAACAAGGTTGGTACACTTTAATCAAAACTATTGTTCTGTTAATCAAAATTACCAGATTTAGGCTCGTAATAAATTCAAGATGCGCTTCAGCTCAAGCCAACAATGTACCGACTGAAGCGAGAAGACAAGTTGCAGCCAGATAGTCGGCGAGAGGGCGCAGTTCAGAAAGTTGTGGCATGGTGGTAATGGTGCAACAATGAAAGTCGTGTGGCTGAGTCTTCCCGAAACCTGTAGGTGGGTCATATGCTGAGGCGTCATTTTAGTTCATCAGCTGATCGCACTGTATCCTAACTTTCGTGGTTGCCACTATGGACGCGTTTGGAAAGTCATTTCGGAACTTTCACGGACTCTACCAGTTACTGCAATGAATACGCTTTACATTTAGAGTTGTTAGGCGTGCTCAATAGTTGGGACACTGAGTCTGTTTCATAATGTAGATCAAAATCCAAGATCTGTCAGATGCAGTAACTCCCGCAGGATGTGACTGAATGAGAGACTGTTCGGTCACCCAGTACATTATGTTTGGGAGGATGCCACATTAGAAACGACGCCAAGACTAGTTGCTCTAAGATTGCACAATACTACAACTAATCCACACATTTGGTACACAAACCATTTACCAAACTGAGCAGAAATAGGACATTATCCGACAGCGCTGTTTTCTGCTGGAAGCTATGGTTTGTGGAAGAAAGAAAGAAAGAAAGAAAATCCAAAATGTTACATGGAAACAATTTTATATTGTTAGTAAACTGAAGAACGCCAGAAATATTTGTAAATTCAGAAGAAATATTTAACGCAAAAATATCGTAATGTCATAAATGTCAACCTCCTAATAGCTGCCACATTGTTGACACGTTATGTAGAATTAACCTTACCCAGTGTGAAGTTGGATTGATCAAGGAATTTTAAATGGGAATCCGACGAAGGAAAAATTATCTTGGAAAAACAACATTTCAGGTAGAGAAGGACTAGATTATCACTGTCAGAAAGGAAAAATAAAATAAGAAATATCGAACTGGGTACGTGAATGGAATCGAAAGTGATGCGACGACTATCAACGCGCCGTACTTTTCTTCATGCACTGAGCAATAGCTTGCAGAGAATGTACATAGATATAAGAGCCTTATCGTCTAGAAAACGCTGAGTCATTATTGAGCTACTCTCAGGCAATAAGCGCGTAAAATGACTTCAGTGTGGCGAATGCAGCAGCTAATCCAAGCCTCAGCCAGCTACGCATAGAGGCAGTTAGTGCAGCCCGGGAGAAACTGTAGACCGAACGGCGAATGTGGGTCGCGTTGCAACACGACTGCACCTTGTCCGGTTAGCGGCAACATACGGCACATCCGTACCTGCAGGCTTTGATGCACCATGATCGTGCCGTCGTCACAAATTCTAACAAATACTAGAGTCGAAAATTGATCAGTGCAGGATACGTGATCAGTGACTGAAAACAATTAACACCTATTATGAAGTGTGCTGGTGTGAAAATCATTGATGTACAAAAAGGAGATGGCGTAAGTTTGAGTGTCGCTTTACTACAACATAAGATCTATAATGAAGTATGTTGAAGAAGAGTTGTGAATTACTTCCAGACATGGTTTCCTGGTATCCAACACACAGTTACTGATAGAAGTATTCTGAAATGTCTGAATTATGGGTTGTTAATATGGTAATAAGAGATAACAGTACCTCTAAGAAGATGATTATAACAAATTAAAAACTTCATTTAATGTATCTTCTTGGTTTAGAAGTGGTACAACTCTTGGCATTAATTCCTCCCATGGATCTGAATGAGTCGGAGACAATACGCTCTCGTAAAATAATTTGCTTGCGTAAATTGAAAAAAACAAAACGCTGCAGAACATTTCACGGCAGTCTGAAAGCACCTCATTAGTTGCATGGCTAATAGTTCCGCACTTAACATAAATATCTTTTAGCTCCAACACATTTCTTCCCTTGACCTATGCACGTTTGCAGCTGCAACACAAAACTCAAGGTGCAACTGCGTTCAAGGAGAGCCACTACATTCGTACACAGCTCATCGTATTCTCCTCACACAGCTTATGACGCAAGAGACTACCCAGAGAAAAACGAAGATGGCTTCTGGAGCTCGAGCAGGAGATGACACTGGTCAGAAGAGGCGCTTTACTGTGCCGGTATTTTACTTCGCTCAAGCAGTTTAGCAGCATTGGACGGATTACCCTCCCCTGTAGACAACCTTGTGCTTGACTATGACTATTTCCTGATAGCATTATGATCATTACTCCTGTCACAAGCGTTGCTAATACTGACAATACTATTAAATGTAAAATATACATAGTACAATGATCAAGTAAGTGAGTAAGCATGCATACACGGTGAAGATTCTCCGAGTGTCATCGGCAAGAAACGGGCATCTCCTATTGCGCTGTCTACTTTCTACGGGAGTTGCTCCTTGGTACAGGACACTGGACAACATGTACTCTTTCACTGATGTTTAGTGGACTGTTCATTTCTGCAGTTCTTTGGCTCATACCCCCGTAGTTAGAGTATTCTCTCCTTAGACGTGTATTCTTACTGAAAGTAGAAACAACAACTGAACGCAGTTCATTGCTTTACTTCTTAATAAATAGCACCTTTACAGATTTAAATCTGACTGGTTCACCTTCAGACGGCTGCCCACATACGTTTTATGTCATTTACTTAGTGCTGACTACAAAGGTCATCGGTCCCAATGTGTGGCGATAGTTTCTTAGCGTGGTTGTGACCTTTAACAATAACTGTTATTAGAAAAATGATAAAATAATAACTAATTTTTTGTCTGCGGCTTCGTCCGCGTGTATGTATACAGGCGTGTATGTATACACAAATGTTAGCTCGCTGCATTAGCCATTCTCGCGACCCTGTTAAATCATTCGACAACACGCATGAGAGATTACGCTTCATACTTTTAAAATATTGCAAGTCAACTTAATACGGGAAAGAAATATCACCAGATCGTTCTAGAATGTTTTTACGTCATCCTTTCTCATTCCCGCCACACTCCTAAGTGTAGTAGGGGTATCTTATTCTCACAGTGTTCTTATAACTTATTATGAGTCACACATGCACCAGATTTGGTTGAAATCGCTCCAGGAGTTGCTGGGTCATGCATTTATGTCACTTTTTCATTCCCATTCCATAGCCATAGGGATACCGGAGACGTCCTATTGCGTCCTATTGTCACAGTGAATTTTTCCAGTGATACGTGTACCAACTGTGGTAGAAATTGCTTCAGTCGTCAGAGAGATACGCCGATACGTCACTGTACTTGCACACGCCAACAGACACACACCACGCCAAGGGGTAGAACTTTAAAGCCGCTGTCACCAATACGCCTAGCGCTCCAGAAAATTATGAATTCGATACTAATATGGGTCGTTATCTAATATTTTTACAGGCCACGGATACTCTCACCCACACGCACCCGTAGTGTTGGAAGAGGTATAGTTACCGCACGTTAGTTCTATACGAATAATGACTCATGTATATACAAAATTTGGTTGAAACTTTCTCACGTTGCTGAGCTATACTGTAATGTCTTACCCTTTTCACCCACAACCCTGTTGGAATTAGGTGGTTTCAACTCAGTAAAGTTTCATCGCTAACGGATGAATGGTATGGAAAAGCATAGAAGACGAACAAAAGGAATAATGTTCACCTTGATGTATTAAGTGACGAGCTGAAGCACTACAATTGTGCACAAGCGTCATACGATCGAAGTATCAAGGTGTGACTGTGAATCTCTGTGCAGTTTTACTCTCCAGTGTCCATTCTCTCTCCTGTTCTCCCTAGCTGTACTAAGCCCATCGCTGACATCAGTCCTCCTAAGACGATTCAGGATTTACGATGTAAGTAGGTTACCGCCCCCACCACCACCATCAGCCTGTGCATTACGATCTTGAGCTACACGCATCCGTCGCTGCTCCTTTACGTTTTCTGCTCTGACCTACCATCTTCCATTTTGTTGTATAGTGCTCAGAGCCATTTGAACGTCACCGACTAGTCTCCTGATCTGCTTGTTCGTTATTCGAAGTCCATGTCTCACTCCAATATGTCAAAAAGATCACAAACATCCCTTACCTATAGAAAAATTAGCTTGCAATTCCCTGCTTAATTTATCAGTTTTACTCTTCTGTTTATGTTTCTGTTCATCTAGGCATCGTCTTAAAAGTGCACTTAATACTCGTATTAACAAATTTTCGTTTTGTTCTGTGACTTCATACTTTTTTCTTCACAATATGTCGCTTCTACATTATCTAGTATGATTGTAATTGATTTCCAAGCTTAGTTTCAAACTTGTTCCATGATTATTGCTGAAGTTATATCTTCACAAGAGGCAAATTATAAAATATCATCAGAAAAATGCAAATATTTCAGGATGCTTCTGAGACGCGAACACCTACTTCGCTTTTCCCCAGTTTCGAAATTTGACAATTTTTTTCTGTGACTTCCTAGAATTTCCGCCTCCATTGTTATTTAAATACTCACCTATCTTATTATTATGTGTCAAAAAACTCTGTAGTTCTAACGATAAATAAACTAATATTTTTAAAGTAAAGTGGTCAGCGTGTCTGGATGCTACACGAAGGACGTGGGTTCTATTCGCGGCACTGCCACGGACTTTACCTTGGTCTCAGGGCTGGTCCGGGGTGTACTCAGACTCTTGAGGCGGGATGAGGAGTTACTTGAATGAGAAGTAAGACTCTAAAGGATCAAGGAACTTGACTACAGAGCGGTGCGCTTACCTCACGCCTCTCCATACCACACCCAAGGACATGGCGGTCGGTAGGTTCCGATTCGCCCACCAAAGCCATAAATGGCGCTCTGATTATTTAGTATAAACTATTTTATATGGATTCGCCTTGTAGTATTTTCATTCCAGTACGGGACTTCCCATTATCCTACATATGTAGCGAGTTCAGAAAGTAAGTTACACATATACTCCCTCGCTAAGACCACTGCGTAACAAGAGTGGCGCATTATTATTATATTTGCGTTATCAGACTTAGTTTTGCAGCGGTACGTATAACAGGAGCAGAATGT
Organism: Schistocerca gregaria; assembly: GCF_023897955.1. Classification (NCBI taxonomy): domain Eukaryota; kingdom Metazoa; phylum Arthropoda; class Insecta; order Orthoptera; family Acrididae; genus Schistocerca; species Schistocerca gregaria. The sequence goes on along the minus strand of NC_064926.1, from coordinate 315,738,558 downwards.
GAGACTGAAATGGAGCTACAAGTGGAAACGTACTCCCAAAGTTAAAGTAGGCTGGGCAGTATTCTTCTCGTGGTCAAGACGAATGTCACGTCCAGCCACACTAAAATACTGCCAACAATTTGACTAAGACCGCATAGATGTTGGTGAGATGGGGTACACCAGATCTTGCACTGTTTGATTTCCATGTTTTCGACAAACTGAAAGAACACCTGGGGGGAGAAAAAGGTTTTCCGACGATGAGGATGTTTACACGTAAGTTCTCGAATGGCTTTGTGATCGTTGATGAAAGAGTGGTAGAATTTTCATACCGTTGTTCACGGAGACCTGGCTACTATGCTGAAAAATAATGCTATGGAACATATCTGTGTCACTTTGAAGTGTAGTGCATCATTCAGTAACAGTTACTTGGCCTGCCATCATAATGTGTAATTTGCTTTCTGAAATTTTCTCGTGATTTTTCCTTAGACGTGCTGTAGTGGCAGTCGTTCACTGTACAACGTAAGTACTGCACATTTTTCTTGGTTAGATGACCGTGGGGCGATGTCGTATACACCGCACACGACAATGGCAGCGTTCTAGCGAAACGTTTCAAATTTTTATGGTGTGAAATGACCAAATCAGATGAAACGTTTATCTCATCAGCTAAGGGCTTAATGTCATTGGTGACTCCAGGCTAAATGTCGCATTTGATATTGATGAGCTGCCGTTTGTAATGGAGCTCGTGGCTAGAATTTGTGTCCTGGAGCCAGCCTGGAAGACCTGGCGCCAGGCATCAGCGTCCGTGGCCCGCGTTATGTAAGCCCGCCCGGGTAAACGTTACGCAGTAAATACACCCACGAAACAGCCTGCGACCCACGCTTAGGAGCTTGGGCCGCTCTCGGCGGTATTGCAACACTCAGCGGTGAAAGACCCTCCTCTCGTCCACATTTCTGGACAAGTGTGCCCGAAACATACCTTTTTCCAGACGACTATGTGGTTGGACTAAAGACTTAATTGAGGAGGAGAGTTGCTGCTCTCTTGTCGAGTCCGAGACTCAGTACGAAGATATCAGTAATTTATGACGTCAACGGAGTTGTAACCTGGAGAATTTCAGCAAGTAGATTAGATCAAAGGAGCGGCTTTATCCTTATCAAATTGCTGACACAGTTTTTGAGACCTGGTTTACGTAGCATCCGGAAAACCTGCTGTCCCTACTACTTCACGTTCGTACTAAGTTATAGCGCAGCATAAAATGGGTCTTTTGCTGCCAGCCTCTCACGAAAAGACGAGAGTACCACTATCTGGGTAGCAAATGTTCAGAGTTGTACAATTATGACATCATATTATTGGGAATTCGCTATAGAGGGAACACGTATTTATTGCCCAGAACCGTGCAATAAGGGTAGTACGTGGTGTCCTCTCTAGAATATCTTGAACAGCTGTTTAAACAGTTGGGAACACTGACAATAACCCCATAGTTCATATTCTCCCTTATGAAATTTCTTGTCAACGGTCAGAATTTGGAAACAACAGTAACACTCGTAAATATATGTTGTGGTCTTCAGTCCTGAGACTGGTTTGATACAGCTCTCCATGCTACTCTATCCTGTGCAAGCTTCTTCATCTCCCAGTACCTTCTGCAACCTACATCCTTCTGAATCTGCTTAGTGCATTCATCTCTTGGTCTCCCTCTACGATTTTTACCCTCCACGCTGCCCTCCAATATTAAATTTGTGATCCCTTGATGCCTCAGAACATGTCCTACCAACCGATCCCTTCTTCTGGTCAAGTTGTGCCACAAACTTCTCTTCTCCCCAATCCTATTCAACACTTCCTCATTAGTTTTGTGATCTACCCATCTGATCTTCAGCATTCTTCTGTAGCACCACATTTCGAAAGCTTCTATTCTCTTCTTGTCCAAGCTATTTATCGTCCATGTTTCACATCCATACATGGCTACACTCCATACAAATGCTTTCAGAAATGACTTCCTGACACTTAAATCTATATTCGATGTTAACAAATTTCTCTTATTCAGAAACGCTTTCCTATCCATTGCCAGTCTACATTTTATATCTTCTCTACTTCGACCATCATCAGTTATTTTGCTCCCCAAATAGCAAAACTCCTTTACTACTTTAAGTGTCTTATTTCCTAATCTAATTCACTCAGCATCACCCGACTTAATTCGACTACATTCGATTATCCTCGTTTTGCTTTTGTCGGTGTTCATCTTATATCCTCCTTTCAAGACACTGTCCATTCCGTTCAACTGCTCTTCCAAGTCCTTTGCTGTCTCTGACAGAATTACAATGTCATCGGCGAACCTCAAAGTTTTTATTTCTTCTCCATGGATTTTAATACCTACTCCGAATTTTTCTTTTGTTTCCTTCACTGCTTGCTCAATATAAAGATTGAATAACATAGGGGAGATACTACAACCCTGTCTCACTCCCTTCCCAACCACTGCTTCCCTTTCATGTCCCTCGACTCTTATAACTTGCTTCTGATTTCTGTACTAATTGTAAATAGCCTTTCGCTCCCTGTATTTTACCCCTGCCACCTTGAGAATTTGAAATAGAGAAGCTTTTGACAATGTTGACAGGAATACTCTAAGTCTACAAATGCTAGAAACGTAGGTTTACCCTTCCTTAATCTAGCTTCTAAGATAAGTCGTATGGTCAGTATTGCCTCACGTGTTCAAATATTTCTACGGACTCCAAACTGATCTTCCCCCAGGTCGGTTTCTACTAGTTTTTCCATTCGTCTGTAAAGAATTCGCGTTAGTATTTTGCAGCTGTGACTAATTAAACTGATAGTTCGGTAATTTTCGCATCTGTCAACACCTGATTTCTTTGGGATTGGAATTATTATATTATTCTTGAAGTCTGAGGGTATTTCGCCTGTCTCATACATCTTGCTCACCAGATGGTAGAGTTTTGTCAGGATTGGCTCTTTCAAGGCCGTCAGTAGTTCCAATGGAATGTTGTCTACTCCGGGGGCCTTGTTTCGACTCAGGTCTTTCAGTGCTCTGTCAAACAATTCACGCAGTATCGTATCTCCCATTTCATCTCCATCTTCATCTACATCCTCTTCCATTTCCATAATATTGTCCTCAAGTACATCGCCCTTGTATAGACCCTCTATATACTCCTTCCACCTTTCTGCTTTACCTTCTTTGCTTAGAACTGGGTTTCCATCTGAGCTCTTGATGTTCATACACGTGGTTCTCTTATCTCCAAAGGTCTCTTTAATTTTTCTGTAGGCAGCATCTATCTTACCCCTAGTGAGATAAGCCTCTACATCCTTATATTTGTCCTCTAGCCATCCCTGCTTAGCCATTTTGCACTTCCTGTCGATCTCGTTTTTGAGACGTTTGTATTCCTTTTTGCCTGCTTCATTTACTGCATTTTTATATTTTCTCCCTTCATCAATTAAATTCAATATTTCTTCTGTTACCCAAGGATTTCTACTAGCCCTCGTCTTTTTACCTACTTGATCCTATGCTGCCTTCACTACTTCGTCCCTCAAAGGTACCCATTCTTCTTCTACTGTATTTCTTTCCCCAATTCCTGTCAATTGTTCCCTTATGTTCTCCCTGAAATGCTGTACAACCTCTGGTTCTTTCAGTTTATCCAGGTCCCATCACCTTAAATTCCCACCTTTTTTGCAGTTTCTTCAATTTTAATCTGCAGGACATAACCAATAGATTGTGGTCAGAGTCCACATCTGCCCCTGGAAATGTTTTACAATTTAAAACCTGGTTCCTAAATCTCTGTCTTACCATTATATAATCTATCTGATACCTTTTAGTATCTCCAGGGTTCTTTCATGTATACAACCTTCTTTCATGATTCTTAAACCAAGTGTTAGCTATGATTAAGTTGTGCTCTGTGCAAAATTCTAACAGACGGCTTCCTCTTTCATTTCTTTGCCCCAGTCCATATTCACCTACTACGTTTCCTTCTCTCCCTTTTCCTACTACCGAATTCCAGTCACCCATGACCATTAAATTTTCGTCACCCTTCACTATCTGTATAATTTCTCTTATTTCATCATACATTTCTTCAATTTCTTCATCTGCAGAGCTAGTTGGGATATAAACTTGTACTACTGTACAGGTGTGGACTTCGTATCTATCTTGGCCACAATAATGCGTTCACTATGCTGTTTGTAGTAGCCTACCCGCATTCCTATTTTCCTATTCATTATTAAACCTATTCCTGCATTACCCCTATTTGATTTTGTGTTTATAACCCTGTATTCACCTGACCAAAAGTCTTGTTCCTCCTGCCACCGAACTTCACTAATTCCCACTATATCTAACTTTAACCTATCCATTTCCCTTTTTAAATTTTCTAACCTACCTGCCCGATTAAGGGATCTGACATTCCACGCTCCGATCCGTAGAACACCAGTTTTCTTTCTCCTGATAACGACATCCTCTTGAGTAGTCCCCGCCCGGAGATCCGAATGAGGGACTATTTTACCTCCGGAATATTTTACCCAAGAGGATGCCATCATCGTTTAACCATACAGTAAAGCTGTATGCCCTCGGGAAAAATTACGGCTGTAGTTTCCCCTTGCTTTCAACCGTTCGCAGTACCAGCACAGGAAGGCCGTTTTGGTTAGTGTTACAAGGCCAGATCAGTCAATCATCCAGACTGTTGCGCCTGCAACTACTGAAAAAGCTACTGCCCCTCTTCAGGAACCACGCGTTTGTCTGGCCTGAGAGGTTGCACCTACGGTACGGCTATCTGTATCGCTGAAGCACGCAAGCCTCCCCACCAACGGCAAGGTCCATGGTTCATGGGGGGCGTAAATACATAAGTAATACTAAAAGGAGAAATGGTTACACTGTCCATCATCCGGCTATAGTGTTCCACAAAAGGAAATAAGATATTTATCCACACAATTCTGGGACACACTGATATAAAGAATTTAATATGTAATAAAATTAATTCAAACAGAAACTGAAATCACATCTGCCGGACGATTCCCCCTACTCCATAGAAGAATTTCTGAATGTGTAGTTGTTACCATGTTTTACCCCGAGGCAATGTATTATGACTGTAAAACTGAGTCATTCCATACGATAGCGATAGGTCACAATATGATCCATTGATCATGCAAGTGACTAGCTAACCAACTAGCTACCTACCTACCTACCTACCTACCTGACTGACTAACCCACCAGATAACCCACCTGTGCCAGAGGATATGTACACGAAGATTCATTCGTTGCATATATTTACGTCTGTACTAAGCAGGCCACCTCGCGGTGTGTGGCGGAGGGCACTTTGTGTACCACTATATCTCCACCGCTTTCCTTAACCAGTTGCGAACAGTTCGAGGGAAGAACGATTGCCGGTAAGCTTCCGTGTGTTCTCGCGTCTCTCTAGCTTTATTATCGCAATCTTTCCGAGACATGTGCGTAGGAGGAAGGAATATATTTGTTGACTTTTGTAGGAACGTACGAATGGTTCAAATGGCTCTGAGCACTAAGAGACTTAACATCTGAGGTTATCAGTCCCCTAGAACTTAGAACTACTTAAACCTAACTAACCTAAGGACATCCCACACATCCATGCCCGAGGCAGGATTCGAACCTGCGACCGCAGAGGTCGCGCGGGTCCAGACTGAAGCACCTAGAACTGCTCGGCCACACCACCCGGCAGGAACGTATGCTCTCGGAACTTTTACAATAAACCATACCGGAATCCAGAACGCCGTTCTTGCAGTGTCTGTTACAGGAGTTTGTTGTCAATCTCCGTGACACTATTGTGCTTACTAAATGAACCAGTAACGAATCGCGCCGCTCTTTTTTGGATCTTCTCTACTTCCTCTATCAGTCCTATCTGGTACGGATCCCATACTGACGAGCAGTATTCAAGTATTGGTCGACCGAGTGTTTTGTAAGCTACTTCCTTTGTTGATGGACTAGTGACTGTTCTACAATCGTGTAATCTTACAATAAAGGGTCTTTCTGTTGTATTTTCGCAACTGACATTTGTTTATGCTGACGATCAATTGCCAATCCCTACACTAAGCGTCGATCTCTGCAAGTCTTCCCGCACTTCCCTATAGTCTTATAGCTTCGGGAATTCTCTGATTACCACAGAATCGTCCGCAAAAAATATTACGAATTTTCAACGTTATCTCATTTATATGATTGTGAAACTTAAAGGTCCTATAACACTTGCCTCGGGCACTTCTCTTCGTACAAAATGACATGCTGTGTTCTTTTTGATAGAAATTCTTCAATCCCATCACACATTTGGCCTGATATTACGTACGTTCCAATTGCAGAACTGTATCCAATGCCTTCCGGAAGTCTCTCTGGGAACCTGTATCTAGTCCTTTCTGGGGCTCGTGGGGGAACAGAACGAACTGGATTTCACAAGATCGTTGTTTTCGGAACCCACATTGGTTTCTGCAAGAGGATATTTTCGGCGTTCAGAAATGTCCTAATACAGGAGCATAGAACGTGTGCCAAAATTCCACAACTGCCAGATGTCAGAGATACAGACCTAGCTTTGTGCCTCTGTTTGATGATCTTTCTTGAAAACGGAAATACACACATATACTCAGTTCTATAGAAGTTTCCATGTAGTTTCCTCCGATCAAAAGCCTCTTCGCTGGAATTGTTTGCCTTACATGCGTTCGTAGCTGTCAGTATGTGTGTAGTGAACTGTGAATCACCCTCCATCCTGGCTAGATCACACACGAAATACCTAGGTTTCACGTTTCATTGTGCCAACACAGCCATTTTCTATCTGTGACAACGAGCTCACTTTCGCTGAACCAGACTGATACGTGACATACGAAAGATAATTACATTATAGCAAAACAGATCATTTTTCATAATAGCTTTCGACGTGGTGTTTGATACCAGCATGTCGTCCTATCCACGGAATCAGATTTGATACCTCTAAATTTACATTAATATGGGCCAAGAGTTGTGACAGATACCGTGCTTGATATCGACATCAGTTTCCCTCTTCTTATTCCGCTTGTGAATCATGGGAGAGGAAAACAATTGTCTGGCTGTTAATTCTGTTCCTCTAAGTTACAATTGTATGAAAGTCATAGATAAATTAATATGACACTGACTGAGATACGGTCTCAGAGAGGTCCTCGCCAGGGACTTTAAAGCTTGCCTTCGACTTTATTAACGGAGCATTTCTTGTACATTTTTTTCCTAGGATTTTGTCAAACGTGAGTGTAAGACTCACTGTCGGATCAGACAAACACGTCACGCAGTGATTCTCTGCCTTGAGTCAGTACAGTTTCTTTAGTCATTCCGGCTGCATGGACATTAAGCACATACAGCAATTTCGAGAATATATTGCTTTATCGTCTTGTAATATAATTTCCTAGCAAACCTCATATCCTCAAAATCCTCCCAGTCACCAACAGCACATTTCATTGAAGTCTCTCAGACCGATCACCATCACGACCACCACAAAACCGCAGTAACACATTGTATTGTATTGTATGGTATGTTAACCGGGGGCCTAGAAACGACAGAGAGGCTCTGTCCTCGCCGCAGCCGCAGTGGTCCACAACCCCACGACGACTACCGCAGTCCACTTCACCCCACCACCCCGCCCCGCCCCCACCGTACCCAGGGTTATTGTGCAGTTCGGCCCCCGGTGGACCCCTCCCCCCCCCCCCCCCCCCACCTTCCAGGTAACGTCTCACACAGACGAGTGTAACCCCTATGTTTGCGTGGTAGAGTAATGGTGGTGTACGCGTACGTCGAGAACCTGTTTGCGCAGCAATCGCCGACATTGTGTAGCTGAGGCGAAAAAAGGAGAAGCAGCCCGCATCCTCCGAGGCAGATGGAAAACCGCCTAAAAACCATCCACAGACTAGCAGGCTCACCGGACCTCAACACAAATCCGCCGGGCGGATTCGTGCCGGGGACCAGTTAGAGACATTTAACTCCTCTGCGTGCTCGATGTAACTTTTTCATGACTCTTCTGACTTGTGTGAGTCTCTTTTATTTTACCCACTATGTAGTTATTCTTCTTCAGATATTCCTTTACTCCCGGATGCTGCTGAAAACCTCTTCATTTATTGTTTTCAACAACCTTCTGTCAAATAATTTCTTAAAATACTCGATTCCCTTCTCCTCCGATTTTCCCCATCTTAACGCTACATTTGCTTTAGTTTACTATAGACGCTTCACCAAAAACAAGTTTTATGCCTTTTGAATTTTGTAAGAATTTTCTCGCGTGGCACCCTGTCTGTAAACAACGTAGTTGAGAAGCAATGTTTGAGAACTATTGAGACCACCTACCGTGTCAGGTCTTACACTCAGAACACGATTTATAAACTGACGTGTGACTTCTGCTATGTAGACTTACTGGCGACATTCATTAAACACAATCTTTATTCGCTGTTATTGGCATAATCAGTGGAAGGGTAGATACGTACATCGGCACTAAATGAATATTCTGCTTAGCAAGGCTCACCTGAGAACTCCAGTGGTTACGAATTATGGCGTCTGAAAGAGGCCATGATAGACAGTTCGTCTCTGTAGGCAGCAGACCGTGAAATGTGACGTAATCTGGGACTACAGGCATCTTGTTTGAATATTGCGATGACAGACTACAGAGATTTATCTTGATTATTGCACAGTCATACGGGGCCCTGCTTTTTCTATATACCTCTGAGTGTGTTACTCCATGGATTGAATGCCCGTACACTCATGAGCCTAAACATTGTGACCACTGCCGAGAATTCTTCCGGGTTGTATGGCCATGGTCCATGGAACTCTCCTATCCCTGACGTTTCGTCCAAAACTACGTTGGACATCTTCGGAGGTGCTCCTGGTTGTGCTGTGTCTTGCCGACAGACGAGTAGGACGTCGTAGAACGGCCTAAATACCGTGGAAAGTGGGCTTGGTCTGGATTTCACGCGATAACGGAGATGAATCTTGTCAAGGATAAAATATAACTATTGATCATAGTACGTCAAAGATTAAAACTTCTCATCGATTCTGTAGCGCCACTGTTCATATATCTCTGAGTTCCACAGCTTCTTTTTCTTTTAAAATTATCACCATGTTTGTGCGTGATCATCCGACTGAAGAGGAGCTATGAAACTCAGCGATATGTGGACAGTGGCGCTACAGAATCGATGACAAGTTTTATCTTTGACGTACTATGATCGAGAGTTACATTTTATCCGTGACAAGGTTAATCTCTACTATCACGTGAACTCCAGACCACGCCCACTTTCCACGGTATTTAGGCCGTTCTTCGACGTCCGATTCGCCAGTCGGCAAGACTTAGCACAACCAGGAGCACCTCCGAAGATGTCCAACGTAGCTTTGGACGAAACGTTAGGGATAGAAGAGTTCCATGGACCACGGCCATACAACCCGGAAGAATTCTCGGCAGCTGAAACATCCAGTCGTGAAAGTCTTAATTGTATGGTTGTGACCACTGCCTACCGCCGAATACAGAGTCACCTGGTGGCATCTCAGAACCGGTGCTGCTGTTCGGCTTTTTGCGCGCTGCTGTCGTGAGCATCTATAGAAACTGGACGAAGGTCGATAAAACCACGAGCAGGCAACGAGGTGTTGGACGTCCAGTCTTCATAACAGAACGTGTAGGTCGGAGGCTAGGCTGCTCTGTAAAGCAGAGTCTGCGGTATATCTGACAACAGAGCGCAATGCTGTTGCAGGCACAAGAGTTCCAGAGCACATTTTGCTGAACGTGGGGTTCAGCATCAGTTGACCCCTACGTGCTCCTATGTTGACAGAGTAATATCGTCAATTAAGACTGCAAAGGGCACGGGGTCATAGAGATTCGGACGTGGATCAACGGAAACGGGTAGCCTGGTCGCATGAATCACGTTTCTGGTTACACCAGGTCGAAGGTAGTGTTTGCATATGCACTCACCCAGGAGAACGGCAGCTCGTAACATGCATGGATGCAGGGCAGTGGGGACAGTATTACATTAGTGAGACATTCTGCTGAGCTTCCATGGTGTCTGTGGCAGTAACAGAGGGCCCCGCTACAGGTGCGGACTAGGTGAACTTATTTGCAGACCACCTACATCCATTCATGCTGGGTTTCGCCCCCATAGGCAGTGGTATCTTTCAGCAGGATAACTGTCCGTGTTACAAGACCAGAATCGGGCTATGATAATTAGTGAACTCAGGACGATGCCTTGGACAATTTTGCCTGATGTGAACCTTGTGGAACAATTGTGGGACACTATCAGGTGCCAGCTCCGCGTCCACTAATGTGGTCCGAAATTTACGGGAACTGCGACACCTGTGAGTAAACTTTGAGTGGTACTTACCTACCATCCTACCCAGAATCGCTGCTGTGTTGCGTTCGAAAGATAGACCTACACGCTGTTAAATAGGTAGTCATCATTGTACTCTTTAAACAGGAAACACAGATACCGCCAGTTGTTAAGACAGTTGTAAGTCATTAGTGAAGAGAAATAGATTCATTCCTGTAGAACTGTTCATGATGAAGCATTATCACTCACTGTACACCATTAAATTACCATGCTGTCTTCGTCATCTCGACACTTTGGTGTATATCCTCGTGATTAGCAGACAAACATTTAGCCTGGGCCTTGTAGTTATGGAAAGTGAAATGTCATTAAGATTAGTTCCACGTTCACCTTCACGTGTAGACTCACGCATACTGCAGGTTTAGCATATACAGAAGACTGCGGTGACTGCGATCAGCATGAGCGTTACGCGCATCGTGTGACCGTCAGGTCATCGCGCTGTTTTGCCCGAACGCGAGAGGTGGTGCTTCTCGCGTTCGACTCGCGGTGTTCCACGCGCCTTGGCGCTAGCTCTACACTTTCCAAGACAAGCGAAGCGTTACACACCGTCACACTCTACTCCTCCGTTACGCAGTTTCTGGTTCTGATTGTGTAAGCAATACGGATTCCTGCACCATCAAAAGGAACTGCAACGAGCAGCTGTTGTCGGCCAGTTCTTGCTTTTTCTCGTCCACCTCATTACAGTTTTTACGACGTGCTGCTGAAGTTTACGTCCATCATTTCGCCTGGGAGACTTCGTAATCGCCACGTTGGTCCAGTGGGGCAAGTTAATTGGGGGCAAGAATCTCCCGCCTTGCTCCATAGTTTGAAGAGCACTTCACGTCGTTCATCCACCTACGTCAATACTCTAGCGACTGCCGACCGGAAGACGTTTTACCCATCCGCTGCAAGGGCCTTGACATCATTAGAGAGGCCGTGCCTCGGACTCATCTTCTTCCGTTCATTATTGTAACAAGACTGTCCTATGTCTTTCTATGTGCTGTCTTCTCTTTCGTATCCGAAAAGAATCATGCTGCACGACAAGTAAAAGTGAAGCGCCTAGAAGAAGAGGAGGAAAGGAAATGAAACCTCACGAGTTGAGAGGCTATGTGACGTTATTTGAGATTAAAAAATAGAATCAAATGTAGAAAGAATTTGGCAGTACTAGACCACTTATCAGTATGACGTTACACCTCCTCTGCCCTGGATCCTTAAACTGACTTTGTTGGAAAGGCGCGTCATAAAGCTGCTTTATCATCTCCTGAGACAAGTTGGCCCTCAGTTGTTTAATTGGTCCTTGATATCCTGGATAGCGGAGCCAGGACAGATGTGACGTCTGACTTTGTCCCGTACGGCATCGGCTTGAGGTGCATGTATTGTAGACTGAAAATTAGCTCCAACCACACGACTGAGCCTGTTGCTAAAAGGTTCTTGGGGGGGTCCCTACTTCAACCGGTAAAAACTAAATCCGAACAGGATCATTTGTAGTCCGTCTGTCTGTCTTTCTGTTTCTCATCTGTCCGACTTTTAAGACCACTTTTTCCTGGGGACGGGTAAAGGTATCAAGTTGAAATTTATGTCGCGTTGTAAAAAGTGTACAGTCCCTTGGCGGTGTCAAAAATTTAAGTTTCTAAGTCATTGCAGTCAAATGACAGGGCCATCTATGTCACATATCTTGACTCGCAAACTCAGTCATCAAAACCTATAAGTGAGCTATCTACTCTAATGGAAAAAATCGCAACGCCAAGGAGGAGTTTTGCGATATAAACGAAAGTCGGTACGCGTGTTTCTACATATGAAAGATGATATTTATTCAAACTTTCCGCCAGTCGCTTAAGAGTGGCGCCAGCAGCGTAACTATGAGGATGCATATCAGGTTTGCTTCAAATGCATGCAATAATGGTCGTGAGCGTTAGGTACCTTCGATATTGCGCGTGGTGAGCTGATGTTAGTCATGATCGCTTTTAAAACGACAAAGACGCCATCATCAACAGGTGACTGAGTTTGAACGAGGCTGTATAATAGCGCTACGAGAAGCTGGATGTTTTTTCTGTGATACTGCAGAAAGACTTGGCAGGAATGTAGCAACTGTACATGAATGCTGGCAACGGTGATCAGGAGAGTGTACGTTCGCAACAAGACGGGGCTCTGACGGCCGCGTGACACTGACCAGAGGGAAGCTCATAGTGATCGGCGTAAGGCTCTGGCGCATCGTTCTGCATCTGTAACAGCAGTTTGACCAGTAGTTGGCACCACAGTGACACAAATAACTGTTACAAATCGGTTATTTCAAGGGCGGCTCCGAGCCAGACTCCCTGCTGCATGCATTTCACAGTCCCCAAACCACCATCATTTGCGACTTCAATGGTGGCAAGTAAGAGCTCATTGGAGGGTAGGGTGGAGGTCTGTTGCGTTTTATGGTGAAAGCTGGTTCTGCCTCTGTGCCAGTGATGCCTGTGTGTCGTTTAGAAGGCGGCCGGTTGAGGGCCTGCCAACAACCCATCTGCAAGCTTGACACACTGGGGCCGTCCGGGGTGGCCGAGCGGTTCTCGGCGCTACAGTCTGGAACTGCGCGACTGCTACGGTCGCAGGTTCGAATCCTGCCTGGGGCATGGATGTGTGTGATGTCCTTAGGTTAGTTAGGTTTAAGTAGTTCTAGGGGACTGATGACCTCAGAAGTTAAGTCCCATAGTGCTCAGAGCCATTTGAACCATTTGACGCACTGGACCTACATCTGGAGTTATGGTCCAGGGTGCAATTTCATATGTCAACAGGAACACTCGCGTAGTTACCCCATACACCCTGACTGTAAATTTGTACGTTACTCTGGTGATTCGACCTGTAGTGCTGCCATTGATGAATAGTGTTGCAGAGGGTTCTTTCCAAGAGGACAACGCTCGCTCGACTTGTTGCCTTGGCCTGATCGATCTTCAGATAGGTCTCCAATCGATCACATATGGGACATCATCGGACAAAACCGCCATCATCATCCATAAACAGTACTGACTGTCCAAGTGCAACAGGCATGGAACTCCATTCCATAAATTCCCATCCGCCACCTGTACGACACAATGCATGTGCGTTTGCCTCTTTGCATTCAATATTCTGGCGGTTACACCGGCTGTGTACTGGCATTTCACGTCTGCTTATATCGCGCTTACATTAACCTGTGATCTTGCAATGTTAATCAGTTAAATGTGTTACGTAGACAAATGTATTTCCGAAATTTCATTACCCTGTACTAACCATTCTTTGGTGTGGCGATTTTTTCCACCAGTGTATACATATATCGGGCCTGGTGCTTTTGCCGTAAATTATCTGGAATCCGAGAGGTCTTAGAACCGTATCTCGGTCACCTCATGGATTCTTCAGTTTTCGTTTTGACCTAGCCTTCGCCTCTAAACGATGTGAGGAATCGCCAGAAATAACAAATTGGTTCAAATTCCTCGTTAATCTGTATGTCCCCTTTCCCCGGTTGGATAACTCGGGCAGGATAGGAACACTCGAGTAGCCAAAGTGGGCTACAATAGAAAGAATTGCTCCACGCAACTGAGCCAGACGAAATTGTTGTTGATATCTGCATAACTGAGTTCGTACGGGACGCTCAGAGAGCGGGTCTTGCTCTCACTTATTCGGTAGTAAACACGACGGGCCGTGCAGGCTAGAAGCAACGCCACCTCAATCTAGTTGGCGTTGTTAGAAGCCGCCTCCCGCGCCCGCTAGCTGCGTGCACGCCCGCACGTCTGCTCCCTATGCGAGCCCCGAGGCGTCGCGGCGAGCTTTCCCGTGCGTGTTTGGCGGCAGGAAGACGCATTGACTTGCAGATACGTCCAGCGAGACCCGTATGTCGCCTGTCTCACTGCCGAGCGGCGTGGCCTAGCTGCCGCACCTGCTACATTTTGCCAGTGCCTCTAAACACATGAAGCGTCGAGCTTTGCCTTTCCTAGTAGCCAGCGCTCCTGGCTGTTCGTGTTGTTTCTATTGATATGGCGTGCTTAATACGTAACATCATACAGCTTTTAGACATTACACTGTTTTATCATTCAAAATATATAATTCAATTAATATTAGAATGCTGGTGCCTGTATATGCTCGATACCTTCTACACCCATACCATACTTCGCAAGCAACCTAACTGTGTGTGGTGGAGGGTACTTCTTGTACGGTTAACCTTCCTTCTTGTACTCGCAAATGGTTCATGGGGACAATGACTGTCGGTAACTCTCTGTGTTAGCTCTAATTTCTCGAATTTTCTCGTCCTGCTAATTCGTGAGATGGGTGTGGGAGGAAGAAACATTTAGTTCAACTCTTACCGGAAACTACTCTCCCGAAGTTTCAATAGCAAACCTCTACGTGATGCACAACGCGCCTCTCTTGTAACGTGTGCCACTGGAGGTTCTTGAGCATCTCCGTAACGCTCTCGCGCCGACTAAACGAGCCCGTGACGAAACAAGCCGCTCTTCGTTGGATCTCTCTCTCTCTCTCTCTCTCTCTCTCTCTCTCTCTCTCTCTCTCTCTCCAGATTGTTGAACAATACGTAAGAATCAGTCGAAGAGATCCTTCTAAGCCATTTCTGAAGTGGATGAGATACAATTCATTGAGATCCTTCTTATAAATCTGTTTGAGGGGTTGGGTTGTTTGGGGGAGGAGACCAGACAGCGAGGTCATAGGTCTCATCGGGTTAGGGAAGGACGAGGAAGGAATTCGGCCGTCCCCTTTCAAAGGAACCATCACGGCATTTGCCTGGAGCGATTTAGAAAAATCACGGAAAACCTAAATCAGGATGGCCAGACGCGGGATTGAACCGTCGTCCTCCCGAATGCGAGTCCAGAGTGCTAGCCACTGCGTCACGTCTCTCGGATAAATCTGTTTGACATCAGCTTTTCCTGCTACTTGTTTATGTACTTCAAGTCACTTCGGATGGAATACTTCTAGACATTTTATGGTAGATATCGTGTCCCCAGTCTGTCACCAACAATGGTATTATACAGTGGAGGATTTCTTTTCGTATGCATGCGCAACATGTTACATTCATTTGCGTTCAGAGTCAACTTCCAGAGTCTGTACCATTTATCAACAAATACCGTCTTCTGGCATTGCTATTTTCTTACAGACAATCGCACCATTTGCGAACAGTCCCAGAGAGCTGCCGACACTTTCTACTTGATCATTCACATACATTGCAAACAATAACAGTACTCCGGAAATTATCTTCACATTTGAATATCCTGTTTCATTAAGAGCGACGTGTTTGGTTCCGTCTGCAAGGAAGCCTCGAATCCAGTCTCTAATTTGCTCCGATGCTCAGTAAGCTTATATGTTTCTCACTAAACGGCAGTGCGCGACGGTGTCTAATGACTTGCTGAAATCAAGGAATACGAAGTCAACCAGAATGCCGTTGTCTACCGCCGTGTGGATCTCACGGAGGAGCTCAGCGAGGTGAGTTTCGCAACATCTCTGTTTACGGAATCCATGTTGATTTTTACAGAGGAGATTTTTGTTCTCCAAAAGCGTCATAAGTCTTGAGTATAAAACGTGTTCCATAATTCTACAACAGACTGACGTCAACGCTGTAGGCCTACAACTACGTGTGCTACGGCTCTCCTTGAAAACGAGAGTAACCTGCGTGTTTTTTGTTTTGTTTCAAGTACCCTTCGTTGCTCCAGTAAGCTGCTGCTTCATACAAGGCATTAGGTAGTTAAGGCACAACACCAGGGACAACGTTTAGAAACTTACCCAGAGACTGCGTCGTGAGACCGAAGGGCATTCCGATACTGGTGGTAAACTTCTTGAGCATTTAGTGTAGTATAAGTATTTAAAGGTAGCCCTGAGAATTGGTGTGAAGCGATAAGAACGCGCGAGTGCCGGCCGCGGTGGCCTTGCGGTTCTAGGCGCTTCAGGCCGGAACCGCGCTACTGCTACGGTCGCAGGTTCGAATCCTGCCTCGGGCATGGATGTGTGTGATGTCATTAGGTTAGTTAGGTTTAAGTAGTTGTAAGTTCTAGGGGACTGATGACCTCCGATGTAAAGTTCCATAGTGCTCCGAACCATTTGAACCTTTTTTTTATATATAAGAACGCGCACTATCATTGTTACAGTAGGCAAATGCAAGATTCAGATTTCTTGGAAGGGTACTGGGAAGGCGCACTGCATCTATAAAGGAAACCGCATACAAGACTCCGGTATAACAAATTTTAAAGAGTTTTCCCATCGTTTCGAGCACTTACCAAGTAGGCATGACAATGAATTCAGAGGCGAGATCCTTTGACGGTAAGAGATTAGTTTAGCCCATACCAAAGTGGAACAGAAACTCTGTCGGGTCAGAACACCGCTCTGCAGCACGTTCTCATCCTTCCAGGCCTTGGAGCCGACATTTCTCAAATATCTCGCCAGTTGTCCTCACGAGGTTGAGAGCACCTCTATTCTATTCCTCCCACCAACGTAAAATCCCTGGTGGTATCGGGGACTGAACCCGAGTCCTTCACATGGAAGCCAGACAAGCTGAAGACCCAGATACGGAGGCGCACTGGAAGGATATCTACTCGAAAAATATGTTTTACGTGTCAATAACATCTGAATTATCAGGAACTGAGTATTAGTTCAACAATCTTACGTTAGGAAAGGAAGCTACGAGTCCTGATGGAAGAAGCTTGAATACAAATAATTGTACATACTGATCCGGACCGCGCAAATTATAGCAGCTTCATACTGATAGTGACTTTGTGCAGTTGGGCTTGTGGAGCCCTGCCATGCCCCAGCTGTTTACAGATTATGTACCCCGTCCTGTAAGCGAGCCAGCAGTTACGAAACCACAGCAAGGCAACAAAGCGTGTGGTAACAGCTCGTGACCAAGCCAAAGTAATGGGCCAGATGTAATCTCTCTCCATCCCCTTAACTTATACCGAGTGTTTAAAAAAGAAGTTTCCACATATACTTGTGAGAGGCAGGATCGGTCAAAACTAGAAGAAAAGTACCTATAATACACTCCTGGAAATTGAAATAAGAACACCGTGAATTCATTGTCCCAGGAAGGGGAAACTTTATTGACACATTCCTGGGGTCAGATACATCACATGATCACACTGACAGAACCACAGGCACATAGACACAGGCAACAGAGCATGCACAATGTCGGCACTAGTACAGTGTATATCCACCTTTCGCAGCAATGCAGGCTGCTATTCTCCCATGGAGACGATCGTAGAGATGCTGCATGTAGTCCTGTGGAACGGCTTGCCATGCCATTTCCACCTGGCGCCTCAGTTGGATCAGCGTTCGTGCTGGACGTGCAGACCGCGTGAGACGACGCTTCATCCAGTCCCAAACATGCTCAATGGGGGACAGATCCGGAGATCTTGCTGGCCAGGGTAGTTGACTTACACCTTCTAGAGCACGTTGGGTGGCACGGGATACATGCGGACGTGCATTGTCCTATTGGAACAGCAAGTTCCCTTGCCGGTCTAGGAATGGTAGAACGATGGGTTCGATGACGGTTTGGATGTACCGTGCACTATTCAGTGTCCCCTCGACGATCACCAGAGGTGTACGGCCAGTGTAGGAGATCGCTCCCCACACCATGATGCCGGGTGTTGGCCCCGTGTGCCTCGGTCGTATGCAGTCCTGATTGTGGCGCTCACCTGCACGACGCCAAACACGCATACGGCCATCATTGGCACCAAGACAGAAGCGACTCTCATCGCTGAAGACGACACGTCTCCATTCGTCCCTCCATTCACGCCTGTCACGACACCACTGGAGGCGGGCTGCACGATGTTGGGGCGTGAGCGGAAGACAGCCTAACGGTGTGCGGGACCGTGGCCCAGCTTCATGGAGACGGCTGCGAATGGTCCTCGCCGATACCCCAGGAGCAACAGTGTCCCTAATTTGCTGGGAAGTGGCGGTGCGGTCCCCTACGGCACTGCGTAGCATCCTACGGTCTTGGCGTGCATCCGTGCGTCGCTGCGGTCCGGTCCCAGGTCGACGGGCACGTGCACCTTCCGCCGACCACTGGCGACAACATCGATGTACTGTGGAGACCTCACGCCCCACGTGTTGAGCAATTCGGCGGTACGTCCACCCGGCCTCCCGCATGCCCACTATACGCCCTCGCTCAAAGTCCGTCAACTGCACATACGGTTCACGTCCACGCTGTCGCGGCATGCTACCAGCGTTGAAGACTGCGATGGAGCTCCGTATGCCACGGCAAACTGGCTGACACTGACGGCGGCGGTGCACAAATGCTGCGCAGCTAGCGCCATTCGACGGCCAACACCGCGGTTCCTGGTGTGTCCGCTGTGCCGTCTCTCGCAGTGTCCGGAGCAAGTATGGTGAGTCTGACACACCGGTGTCAATGTGTTCTTTTTTCCATTTCCAGGAGTGTAGTATGTCCGGAAACCGATACATGTTGAAATATGGGCGAATCTCCTCTCTCTATCCCATCTATCACGTAGGAGATACTAGAGAGTGCAGCATGCTACCGCGCATCCTGACAAATCTCTCATTTCAACTTCGCAGTGAATCATTCACTCTTTCAAACTCACCTTGCTGCATTTGCACTGCGTCACATGCAGTAGTCACACGACCTTGCAACGTCTACCCATTGTCGATGGGTAGGTCATACACCAATGCCTTTAAATGACCCCATAGCCAGAAATCCAACGAATTCAAGTCTGGCGAACGGGGAGACCATGCTTCCGGACCACCTCGACCAATCCGTCGCCTCTTAAACGTTGCGGTGAGGCACCGTCGTATAATCCGTAGAAAGTGAGATCGTTGTCTTTCTGCAACGGTGACGTTTTCCAGTAGCTCTGGTAAATCGGTGATACAGAGGTCCTGTCAATCCGTATGGTAAAGGATATGGCATTAAGAGTCTTACCATCGACAATTCCCGTCCATATACTGATACTGAATTGTCATGATGCCTCTTAGCTATTACTCGTCACAAGGCAAGTTGCCTGTAGCTCAAGAGCTTTTGGTTTCCGTGCCCAAAATTATCGGAATTTTTCTTCTAGTTTCGACCAGTACTACCTCCTGCAGGAATTGAGACATTTCTTAAACACCCCGTATACGGACGATTGCACATGCAACTTGGCTCCAGTGCCGGAGAAGAATTACTCTCATTCTAAATATGCGTTTTTAATACCAGCACACATTAATCTAAAATGAGACACCACTAAGAAACTGAGGGATCTTCCCACATCTATCTGTTCACACCATCCTCCTACCTCTCTCCGTCCATCTCCTTCTCCTCACTCACCCTGTCCCTCTGCCCATCTCCACTCCCCACTCTCCCTGACCATCTCCTCCCCTGAGAGGGCAGTGGGTAACACACTGGACTCGCGTTCGAGAAGACGACGGTTGAAACCAGCGTCCGGCCATCCAGATTTAGGCTTCCAGTGATTTTCCTAAATCACTCCAGGCAAGTACTGGGATGGTTCTTTTCGAAGGGCACGACAGATTTCGTTCCCCGTTCTTGACACAATCCGTGCTTGTGCTCCGTCTGTAATGACCTCGACGTTGACGGGACGTTAAACCCAATCTTCCTTCCTTCCTCTTCGCCTCTCGCTGCGCACTTCCTCCTCCCTCTCTTATCCGTCTATTTCCTCTTCCCCCTGTCTCTGTATATCTCCTCTGTTCGCTCTTTCTGTCCACCTCTTCCCCCTCCACGCTCTCCCTGTCCACTCCTCTTTCAGGCTGTAGTGTTCATAAGTAAACAAGTAAACAATCGCGTGTAGTGCCACGAACTGACACCAGTAGGGCGTGTCTCTGTAGTTCTGTGAACTCGGTTCCTCACACAGTGTGCTTCCTCAGAGACTAGGAGATACCTTTTGCCAATGTGAAGGGGGTAGGAATGCCAATGGTCACTTAGGCTTTCAGCCTAGGAGTCATCCGGTGTGCCCACGCACCGCACCGCGTGGCCTCATTGATGTGGCGCGAGGCGTCTGGTAGCTCGGGAGACCAGAGTCCCTCTGAACGCAGCCGTCGCCTTTCGAAAGCAACGGCCAAAGAAACAGCTATAGTTTTACGCCATCTTGAAGAATTTACGAATTAACTGATAGGTGATCACACACACTCCATCCCCACCACTTTACAGTACTCTACTCAGGCAAGCTATATGCCGCTGCGGATGACTTGAGAAAATTATTTTTAATGCGTAACCAAGCGAATGTAGCTAATCGTCTTTTAGTAAAAGAGTTTGCAGCCTCATGCCTATTGCCTTAAACTCGTAATTGTGGAAAACCAGCGCGGAGCTGTGACTGGAACGGCAGTTTTAATTTTATTCGCTCCCTCCCTCCCTCCCTCCCTCCCTCCCTATCTCCCTCCCTCCCTCCCACCCTCCCTATCTCCCACCCTCCCTCCCTACCTATCTCCCACCCTCCCTCCCTCCCACCCTCCCTATCTCCCTCCCTCCCTATCTCTCCCCGTCTCCCTCCCATCTCTCGCCCTCTCCCTCCCTATCTCTCGCCCTCTCCCTCCCTATCTCTCGCCCTCTCCCTCCCTATCTCTCTCCCTCCCTATCTCTCGCCCTCCTGTCTCCCCCTCTGTCTGTGTGTGTGGTTGGGTGACGGGAGGGGCGATTGAGGATTGGACTGGACAGCTAGAGACTTCGACAGATTTATTAACGAAACTGGAAAGTCTCTGTGTTACACTACGAGAACGTTGAAATCCGTGTGCGGACTGAGGATGAAATAAAACAGTCCGCTAAACTTGGTGTAGGTGAACAGCCACGATCCTCTTTGTAAAAAGGCTGAAAGAAGGCAACTCAGCGAAATTCCACCGCCAGTTTAGCGCTAGGAAAAGCCATTGGCTACGCCCACAGTGGTCCATACTGCCATACTGTCCTAAAAAGCTGACATCTTCCAGGAAATAAAATCAGCGAATCACACTTCTGTGAACTGTGTATGTGCTTTTCAATATAAATAATAAATAAAATATTCTCGATATATCGGCAAAGAGAATCTATCTCCCACCTGATCATCTCGGACTTTTCGAATCCGCGGTTACAGTAAAAATATTTAAACCTAAAGCAGCGTGGGAAGAGGTATCGGCTCCTCATCGATTGAGAGTATGATTGACTGAGTTGTGCTCAATGGAGGGAAATTAATATCGTGTTATAAATTGGTATCACTAACTGATCTCCCCTTTTTTTATTCCACTCGTCAGTGGCGTGTTGGAAGAATGATTGTTGGTAAGCCTCTGTATTACTGGTACATCTAATTTCCGGAATTTTCTCGTCGTGATTACTTCGTGAGAGGTGTGTGGGAGGACGTAATATTTTGTCCCACCGTCCCCAGAAAGTTTCAACAATAAACCTCTCCGCGATACACAACGCCACTCGTTGTTTATTGTAATAAAATCCAAGCCTTTTCTTACCTTAGCTTTGTTTATTTTAGTTTTGATTCTGTGACGGCATTGGCGTTTTGTTAATTGCCGCTGTTGTTGTTGCATCTGCTGCATGTTGCGTGTAGCCATTGGACGACGGCTCACAAAGTTGAAGGTATAGATTTGGAACAGTTATGCTGGACCATTACAGAGCATATCTCAGAACGCTGGATTCTGCAGCTGGCGGAATCTGCATGCACCAGCACAACGCAGTACAGTATTTTGAACCCCTTAATGCTACTCAACTTGTACCATTGCACCACTTTCCTCAGTCTTCTGCTTCGTATTCAGTTTGCCTGTAATTCCTTTTTAACCCCATCCAGCAATACAGGTTCTCCATTTCCTGTCCTATCCTCTTTCCCTCAAAGATTCCTCACTGTAGGTAGTTACTTCGCAATATAAGTCCCTGCCAAAATTTTGCACTGTTTCTATCATTTCCATACTTTTGTTTCCTGCCTGTTCTTGGGAGTGAT
The DNA here is from genome assembly GCF_023897955.1 of Schistocerca gregaria. Classification (NCBI taxonomy): domain Eukaryota; kingdom Metazoa; phylum Arthropoda; class Insecta; order Orthoptera; family Acrididae; genus Schistocerca; species Schistocerca gregaria. Next base: position 315,716,422 of record NC_064926.1, on the reverse strand, counting down.
TGTTTTCTTCATTCTGTCAGTTAATTTCACTACAACCATTTCACCACAACCTCATTTCAAAAATATGAAAATATTGTTTCCTCTTTCTTTTTGATTGTCCATGATGCGCTGCCATGCAGTAATACACTACAAACAAAACACTTCGCGAATCTCTGTTTTAATCGGAATTCTTTTTTCTGACAGCAAACTTTTCACCTTTCACAAGCACTTTTACTAGTAGATAATCTACTTAATGCCTTCATAAAACTCGCATTTTTTGCCAACATACTCTCTAAATACCTAAAAGATTTTACTTGTTCCAGAATCTTTGCTTCCAACGATATTTTGGCGGACCCTTCATATTTGCTGCTACTCATCACTTTCCTTACACTCGTCCTCACTCCATACTCTTTCCCTGATTTTTCGAATCTTACCCCTCATAAGGTAGAACTAGAAACAAGACGATTCACTTGAAACAACCGAATAATTCATTATTGACTTTCATAATTGTTACCGCTCAACAAATATTCGTCATAGTTTTGTGTTAAACAGCAGCCACATGGAAGGATGTTCATCATATAACCCCAGAGAGCTGTAAATAGGGTTACCACAGCTTGCTTCTTAATTTCCGTACGACACATTCGTAAAACGAAAGTGTAAATGAGACGGGAATGCCGTGCCTAATCAGTGTGTGCCGTTCGCCACAAGACATTCATAGAGCAGTACATTTTTTCTGTGTATCCGCTGGGTCTCCGTAAACAGATTGTCAATCAGCCAAAGCCACACCCGTAGCGCTGCCTCAAACGGCAAAACGCCCTCGCATTCCACGGTCGAAGACAGAAGCTGGTGGTGGTACTGTCAACGCCAGGAACGCTACTAGCAGCAGAAAAGAGATCAACAAAAGATGAGAGTGGCAGCAGCTACGAGAGGATGGCGTGTTTTGCATACGGGACAGGGCCTTCTGCAGAGTACCAGCTTCCCAGCTGCCTTCCTGCTGCTACACAAGGCGGTGGAAACCGGCTGGCCCGTCTGAGTTGTGACATTCAGAGTAGGCACAGTGAGTCGTGGAAGTGGAACCACCGGAATTACGTGATAGCAATCTTCTCGTCGATCAGATGTGAGCGGACTCAGAGCAAGGTACTGGGCTTCACCAATAGACAGCCGCTGTACTAGTACCCCTCCGTCAGGCTGCACCTGGAATTATTGGCCATAGCTCGTCGTTTCCACAGGATGTATTTTTACGGCTAGCTGAAACCCACGCTTTCCTACTAATATTATAAATGCGAAACTAACTGACTGTTACGCTTTCATGACTAAACCTAAGAACCGATTTTGATGAAATTTGGTATGGAGATAGCTTGAGCGGTGAGGAAGAACATAGGCAACTTTAGAAAGTGTGTGGTACTACAGGTCTACGGCCTTGCCGCAGTGGTAACACCGGTTCCCGTCAGAAGTTAAGCGCTGTCGGGCTGCGCTAGCACTTGGATGGGTGACCATCCGGTCTGCCGAGCGCTGTTGGCAAGCGAGATGCACTCAGCCCTTGTGAGGCAAACTAAGGAGCTACTTGATTGAAAAGTAGCGGCTCCCGTCTCGGAAACTGACATTCGGCCGAGAGAGCGGTGTGCTGACCACATGCCCCTCCATATCCGCATCCAGTGACGCCTGTGTGCTGAGGATGACACGGCGGCCGGTCGGTGCCTTTGGGTCTCCATGGCCTGTTCGGGAGGAGTTTTTCGTAGTTTCGTTTCGTAATACTACACATTTATTGAGCTGAAGAACATAACACGAAATATGGAACAATAATTACTCTTTGAAAAAGCTATTTAAACTCTGAGTTTAGAACTTTATCACATCTGTAAAAATGCATATATTGTTTGATATACGATTCAGCGTAATGCGTACAACACTTATAGAATTCTTTGCATATTTAATCTATGCTTACGTAGTAATATCAATGACCAGCTCTTGGATTTTAGCCGCTCAGCGTCTCGCGTCTGTTGCACCTTCTGAGACGCGTAGGCCTACTGATGTGCATAAACAGGTGATGCTCCCGTGGTTAACGTTGCTGACTTACTCGTGGGGTCTCAGGTTCGATTCCTGGCTAGCTCCGATTTTTTTTAAAATTACAATTGGGTGTACGTGTGTTGTCCTTATCATTTTATCATCATCGCTGCGCAAGTCGCTGGAATGGTGTCAAATGAAAAGACTTGCACCAACCTCCAGGCAGTAACTTGTAAAACATTTAAATTTGCTCTTAGCACAAATTCGGATAAATAAAAGTTCGTCGCTGCAGTAGCCACCTCTGGAATAGCTGCCACGCTGCTCAATGGTGGCCGAACGGCGTGTTCAGTACTTAAGCTGCCGTTGAACTCAGCTCACCTACTTGTAACATGAATAAAAATAGCGCTCGTGGACGGATGTTGAGGCAATGTCAGCTGTTGGTCTGCGTCGAATGCACATTGTCTTGACATACTCGGCAAGTAACAACTAAAGGCACACCGGCAGATGAACTAAATGCGTGTTCAAAAAAGTCAATCTTATGGCAACACCTTAAAAAATAGCTTAACAAAAAAAATGTGTGAACAACTGCTCAGTGACACAGAACTCCCCGAATGAAGTCTGACATTTGTGCGGCACTTGTTTCAAATCGGAGAATCCCAAGCATGCACACGTGCAAAGCATTCAGTTCAGTTCAGAGAGGCCATAAAGACTAATGAGCAGTTCAATATTTTCTATGCTTGGGATTAATTTTATAAAAAAAATTATCCGTTTTAATGATGAATATTCACTAAATTAAGAAAGTGACGGTGAGATTTTCATTGCCCCCCACCCCACCCCCAATTTAAATGAGATTTGGTAAGATTTTGTCCGACCCTTCCACACTCTTTTGAGTTCACGTAATTTGTGGACGTCCCCTTTGTGCAGGCAGTGGTCGTCCTGAGCAATAAACATGTGCGGTGGATTACAAATGGCGCAAAACGCTTCCCAGAGCAACCAGCAGCGTATGAGAAACTCTGCCTGCTTGCCGCTCCGACAGAAGTGGCCGGAATTGGCGACTGCGCGTGTCGGCTTACACTCACTGTGGGCCAGTCTCGGGGCGACCTCCTTAAAGCAGACGCAACGTGAGCGAGCGGGCTGCGAGGCGACATGGCGGCCCAGCGCGGAGCACGTACGGCGCCCTCAGTGCAATGCAGTCTGCACACGAGTTACTCCGATTCACAAGGCTACGGTGAACGTAAACATTAGAACAACCTACTTGTCACAGAGACTTACCAGCTATCCTTATTTAAAGAACATGTCCTTCTTTCCGTCTGTCGATTGCTGTTTTATTATTTCAGACTAATCTCTTTCGGGAACTGTCACTCATATTGGTATCTGTTAAACAGTACAAAAATTAATGACAGTTCAGTTCTAATGCTGTGCTTACAATGCCACAGAACTAAAAGAATTTTCTGACCTCCACAAAAGCATTTTATAACGTACCATTTCACGTGGTATACGGAAGTATCAGTTGCACTGTCATTACTAAAGCCAAACCAGTATGCCTTAGTTTTCTATTAAAATTCTGAGAGAAATAAATTGGTGTAAAAAGTCTGTAGTGTTAATGAGTGCCTTCTACACGTTCTAACGGATTTAAAAACACCCTCTTGGTACAGTTCATACACGAAACATCCCATAGCATTAAACATAAAACATTACAAAGGATTTTCTAGACTGACAAACATGTTTTTTTTTATATATATAAAAGGAGCCAGTTAAAGTCTTAAGACTGTATTCTGTCTTCTTTTCCATTAAATCATCGTAAAAGGAGCTGCGTAACTGTCAGACCGAAAGTAGCACCACGCTGAGATTTATCCTGCCGAGTAATATTTGACGCTGCTAGTGCGCGTGTGTCAGATTCCGCGCACCTTTTGGCGCCAACGCCAAAAGGAAACGACCACTCGTGACAAGGGAACGTCAGTACAGGAATAACACGCCAGGGGCTCTGCAGGAGACTCAGTTGTCAAGATCTGTACAGGAGAGACCAAGCCACGCTCCCATACGATGGTAGCCATCTTGGGTCATTACATGTCTAAAGTAGACAGTGTTTTTTTTTTACAGTTTTAGTTAAAGAGAGTATATTTATGATGTTGGAAACTTCGAAAGCGGTATTATGTTGCTTCGAATAGTACCAGTAGCTCAGCAAAAGGAATCACGATATTTAGATCTCCTACGAAAACAGTCGGAGAGCGAAGTGGTTCGAGCCCTGTAGTAGAGAGAAGTGGATAAGAAACAAATGTTCCAAGTTTTGTTGGATAAGTGATTAATCAAATTACAGTTAAAACGTTTATTTCTATGAGTGTAAGTGCGCATGATTTGTTTAAATTTCACTCTGAGAACTCGCAATTCGAGATGAACTGAAGTGATGGTAATAGGCCGTTACAATGGAAAGCAGTGCAATGAAAATAGACAACAGTATTTGGAAATTCTAGTGTAAGCCTTTTCCTGTCCCGCGTAATTTGAAAGACAAGTTTAAACTTAAATAGTTTAAAACATCGTCAAGACTGAATGAAATACGCTTATTATGGGGAACAGCAGACTGTTGCCATTTTTTGGCCAAATGTGTAGACAATAAATGGTACACTTCACGCAAAAGAAAATCTTCTGCTTGTGGCATTGACAATATTGTTGGTTCTAGATTCCCTAAAATCTGTAAGTGGAGCTTTAATTTTGTAAGTTGTCCTTCTCCGTCTTCCATTAATTAGCCTCGGTAGTATGAGCTAGAAAAAACATTGTAATGCTACATTTATGGCGCTGATGTCAGTATGTTTCCGCTCTTTGTATTAAATGTGCACATGTTTATAAAAGGGTTCACTGAAGACGTCTTCTGTTATTACCGAGTTTCTAAATTTTTTTCACAACACAAATATTGTGAAGTATACAGAGCACTAACCTGCTGTCCTAGCAATCGTCATAGCCACAGTTCGACCATGAGTATACTGTTGATGAATTTTTTACACGAAACGTGGAGGTTTGTGATTTTTTTTTCTCCCACCAAATAACTTATGTTGGCTTTTTATGGCATCCATGATTTATTTGAAGACATATCAACGCCGTGTCCTGTTCAAAACAACCAACAAAGCGATACATACTGCCGGAAGTAAGTTAGTGTTCTGTTAATGGCGTTACACTGCGTAGTACGCTTTAGCCTCAATGTGGCGGTTTCATAAGGAACAATAGAGTTCAGACTTCTGTACAGGACGCATCAGGAAGAAAGGTACACGCTTTGAGGTGTCACAGTATTAGTGATTCTCAACAAAAAACTTCAAATGAACATTTTCTCTTTTGTTAACATTATCCGATATACAGCTCTTGGAAAATCATGGCCGTCATTCGCAAGTACTCACATGCGAATTCCGGGTGGTTAAAATTAAATTTTCTCTATTTAACACGTTATAAAACGGAAACTAATTACCTACGAGGGCGAAACTTAGTAGCATTAATGTCAATGGCATGGGGAAGAGAAATAATTCAGAATAAATTCAACTGAAACACTTCTAATGTGCTGCTACGGTACATCATACCATTACATACAGGTAGCATTACTGCTACAAAAATGGCTCAGTATGGCGCGCATCAGTGACCAGAAGAGTCTGAAAGCACAGGATTGCATTCTGCAAAGCAGAACGAAGCGTGTCCGTCGGTATGCTGGCTTTCTCTCCTGATATGCTGCGCTTTGTATCAGAACATGTGCGAATGTTCCCCTGGTAAAACCTGTCCTTCAGGCAGTCCCACACCCAGAAATCACAGGGAGTGAGATCAGGTGATCGTGACGGCCAAGCATTTGGAAACGATCGGCTGATAATTCGATCGTTTCCAAATGTCTTTCGGAGAAGCATGTGAAGTACGAGCGACGTGATGTGGGACCCCATATGGCATGAAAACTGTTGAGTTCAATGCGTCCCTCTCCTCTGGGGCGGGTATGACATACTGGCGAGGATATCGCAGTAACGCCGGCCAGTGACACTGCACGTCCTTGGTCCTTGAGCGCCAACCTGTTCACAAAAGAATGGGCCAATGATGAACTGTAGCCGTGAAGCCACACCATACGGTGACACGTTCACCATACAGAGTACTTCATGCACAGTGACTGGCAGTGAAGATCCCCACACTCAGTACCTCACCCGTCAGAGAAAAATGAGCTTCGTCTGTCCATAGGCTGTACCAGGTCCATCCCTCGTCAACTTCAATCCTTGCGAGAAAGTGGGTAGGAGCGAAGTCAACACTTTGTTGTGCGTCCGGTGGTGCTGTACGATATGGATCTTGTACGGACACCATTTGAGAATGGGTCGAAGAACCTTCCACACCATGAACCACGAGATGCTCAATTGTCGTGACACAGCACACGCACTGCCTGACAATCGGGAATTGCGCGCATCGCTGTCTGCCATAGTAACAGCGATTTCAACAACCAACTGTAGTGCAACCGGTCATCGGCCTCTCCCCAGAGCGACGCCCAGTTCTTCAGTTGATTCGAACTTCATCATCATGCTCAGCACAGCAGGTGGAGAAAGATGAAACTTTCGTAATCCTTTCAGCCGGCGATATTCTCGAGATGCAGTTGTTTTGATAACAGAGCTTCACCAATAATGCGCTGCTCCTTTTATCCAAGCTCTTGTTGACACGTCAACTGGTGCACTGAGACTGGTCAGGCGTGTGAGACTACGAATGACGATGACTGATCATGGCACGCAGTGGCCATAGTTGGCACTGGACGGTGGCGCTGTGACGCATGGGGAAATCATGTACCCCATACTCTGGACATTACTCTACCGACTTTGGTATCCTTACGGTAATTACTTTCCGTGTTATAGCGTGTTAAATACGGAAAGTTTAATTATAACCACTCGGTACAACCAAAACGACATGTGGGATTTGCTTAAGAGCTAAGACTACAAGCGTAAAGTGGACACAGAGGAGGAACTTCTACTCGTACTTTACATGCGTGTGCTGAAGTAAAGGAGCGTACGATTGAGTTCAGTTTAGTAAAACAGCAGCTGTCTACAAGAGCTGCAGAATGCGTTGCATTATATGGTGGACTTTTCGGACATACAATATCGGCCATTGCAATTGCTATACCACGAAGATGACGTGCTTCAGACGTGAAATTTAACCGAGAGGAAGAAGATGCTGTGATATGCAAATGATTAGCTTTTCAGAGCATTCACACAAGGTTGGCGCCGGTGGCGACACCTACAACGTGCTGACATAAGGAAAGTTTCCGACCGATTTATCATACACAAACGCCAGTTGACCGGCGTTGCCTGGTGAAACGTTGTTGTGATGCCTCGTGTAAGGAGGAGAAATGCGTATTATCACGTTTCCGACTTTGGTAAAGGTCGGATTGTAGCCAAACGCGATTTCGGTTTATCGTATCACGACATTGGTGCTCGCGTTGGTCTGTTAGCAGAATATGGAATCGTTGGGTTCAAGAGGGTAAAACGGAACGCCGTGCTGGATCCCAACGGCCTCGTATCACTAGCAGTCGAGATGACAGGCATGTTATCCACATGGTTGTAAGGATCGTTCAGCCACGTCTCGATCCCTGAGTCAACAGATAGGGACGTTTGCAAGACGACAACCGTCTTCACGAACAGTTCGACGACGTTTGCAGCAGCATGGACTATCAGCTCGGAGACCATGACTGCGGTTACCTTTGACGCTGCATCACAACCAGGAACGCCTGCGATGGTGTACTCAACGACGAACCTGCGTACACGTAGGGCAAAACGTCATTTTTTCGGATGAATCCAGGTTCTGATTACAGCATCATGATGGTCACGTCCGCGTTTGGCGACGTCGCGGTGAACGCACACTGGAAGCGTGTATTCGTCATCGCCATACTGGCGTATCACCCGGCGTGATGGCATAGGGTGCCATTGGTTACACGTCTCCGTCACCCCTTGTTCGCATTGACGGCACTTTGAACAGTGGACGTTACATTTCAGATGTGTTACGACCCGTGGCTCTAACCTTCATTCGATCCCTGCGAAACCCTACATTTCAGCAGGATAATGCACGACCGCATGTTTCAGGTCTTGTACGGGCCCTTCTGGATACAGAAAACGTTCGACTGGTGCCCTGGCCAGCACATTCTCCAGATCTCTCACCAATTGAAAACGTCTGGTCAATGGTGGGCGAGCAACTGGCTCGTTACAATACGCCAGTCACTACTCTTGATGAACTGTGGTATCGTGTTGAAGCTGCATGGGCAGCTGTACCTGTACACGCCATCCAAGCTCTGTTTAACTCAATGCCCAGGCGTATCAAGGCCGTTATTACGGCCAGAGGTGGTTGTTCTGGGTACTGATTTCTCAGGATCTATACACCGAAATTGCGTGAAAATGTAATCACATGTCAGTTCTAGTATAATATATTTTTCCAATGAATGTCCGTTTATCATCTGCATTTCTTCGTGGTGTAGCAAATTTAGTAGGCAGTAGTGTATTTTGCGGAGAAATGAACACAACTGAAACATCAGATCACATAATTCCATTTACTAACATCTGGATTTGTCCTGTTCCCCATTGTTTTCATTAGTTTCCTCAGACACTTAAGAACAGGACATGCATTCATATGACTTTTTTTGTACAGAATCACTATCACCCATAAAAGTACGTACCTTTCTCTCCTGATTCACCCTGTATAGATTATGAACTGACTCGAGTGGTCGACTGCGACAAGAAAGTCACTCTTGCATAAGTCGCGTAACGCAGGGAAAAGCGCCCTGCAGCGTAGGCTACCAACCGTGCAGCAGTGCTTCTCGGGCCCGCCATGCCTGGCGGACTATGCATCCTGCCTGCCCGGCGTGTCGCAACCAGCGCGGCACACGTGCACGCCCGGCCCAGCTGCCGCGTCCTGCTCACGGCAAACACGTTAACGCAGCCAGCAGGCGTAAGCTAAACGCCCATCCACACCGGTGTCTCATGTATTTACCCGTCGCCTCATACAGTGGTACAAGCGTTTCTAGCTGACAGTGCATGGGCGGCTTGCGTGTTACGTAGCTTAACTAAAACTGGTTCCGAAAGCTTCGTTTCTGATGGGCCTGCAGCATGCATTAGGTCAGTGAATGACCTGTGAAATATTTTCCCGTTTTCCGTTGCACCATGACTTTATTATCTCGTTATTTACACAAACGATGGATCCCGTTTCGGCAGTCTGCCTTTTTCAAGTTCTCGTGCAATATGCAATGTATAGTTTTTCACAAATAAAACTACAGATGGATGGATGGAGAGGGTTGTATGGACGCACGACGGCAAGGTCTTCAGGGCCCGTTCAGTAACAGATTGAGATGGGTATCAAGAAAAGATTCAGAACAGTAAGATAAAAGAGAACGTAAAACACAGGTAACGATCTTGGAAAAATATGTGCCTAGCCACACCGAAGCGTGGGACGAAGCATGCCGCCAGCAGTAAAACGTGGACAAAACAGGAAGAAAGGGAGCTAAAACAAAATAGCAGATCGAAGTGGCTGGCTGACCGCAAGGAAAAAAGGGAGCAGCCAGCCACTTTTCAATACACTAAAACCTCCAGCCTAAAAGTTTAGGCCAGAGTCCAGACACATCACAAAACTTTTAAACCCTAGACACACACGTCTCATCATTAGTTAAAACACAGGGCAGATCCCCATCAACTTGTGCTTGTACCCTTGCATCACGGTATAAAATGCAGTCTGTTAAAATGTGGCGGACAGAGGTGTGCACACCACAAGCATCACAAAACGGGTGATTCTCCGGCCGTAATAGAAAGCTGTGTGTTAGAGGACAGTGCCCAATCCAAAGACGCGTGAGGGTCACTTCTATACAGTATAGTTTAGATGAATTACGTGAAATTTTGTAGGTATTTACTTTTTTGTGTGTCAACACGCTGTTTTGGCACATCTATTGAAACCGTCTCTCATTTTCATTTTCCATGCTGCTGAGACTTGTTAGAATTTTATGGATTGTGTGCACTTTTTTATTTGTACTTACGTTAATTTGACAGCAAAAACCAATCCACAGACTTATGTTTACAATGAATTTACGTTTCACTTTCGCAGAATTTCAGTGATAGTAGTTACATACAAAGATCGTATTATTCTATGTTTTCGTGTAACGTGCAAGAGATATAATTTATGCTGAGAGATGTTGTACTGTTTTCATTTATTTCTTGGCATCGTGAGATGGCGAAAATTGTATTTTTTCTCTTTCAGGAACTCAATTAAGCACGACAATATTTAGAAAACTTTATTGACTTCGTAAAAGAGAGAGCACGATTTTCAGCACCTCACGATGCCAATTGAAAGGTTCTATAGGGCCAAACTGCTGAGTTCATAGGTCCCTAGGCTTACACACTAATTAATGTAATTTAAACTCTCTCACACACACACACACACACACACACACACACACACACACACACACACACACACACACGCCTGAGGGAGGTCTCGAACCTCCGAGCTACGCGAACCGTGTCAAGGCGTCCTTGATCGCGCTGCACGATGCCACGAAATAAATAAATAACAAACAGTAGAACTCTCAACATAAATTATATCTTTTGGGCAGTACGTAAAAGAGTCCAATAATACGATCTTTGCATGTAACTATTATCACTGAAGTTTCGCGAATATGAAACGTAATTTCATTGTAAACATAGCTATGTCTGTGGATTCGTTTTTGCTATCGAACTAGCATAAGTACAAATAAAAAAGTGCACACAGTCCATAAAATTGTAACAAGCTGTAACAGCATGGAAAATGAGTCATGGTTTCAACAATATGTTGTGACACTTAAAAACGTAAATATCTGGAAAAATAGACGTAAGCCATCTAACCTATACTCCATAGTTTTTTTTTTTAATAAAGCTGTCATTGGATATTGCACGATACCTTGAAAGTAGCAAACAGCCGAAACGAGACTCGTTATGTAATTAATGAGCTAATATAATCATTGTCCAGCAGAAAACAAGAAAATATTAAACGTATCACCTATTGGTTTCGCATAAGAGACTGATCAACTGATGTTAGGGTGGTAGTCATACAGATTTGTCACCTCGAGGAAAATGACCTGTCGCTGCATATTCGTACTTAAACGCGAAACATTTTCCCCAACGTCGGCTTACTTGGAGGAGACTTTAGTTGCAGCATTCTTCGTTTTGGTTGTTGAGGAGGAAGTGTTCCCCCTCGAAAAGCAACTCGTCGTCACCTGAAGAAAGTGGAAGACGTTTCTGGGCGCCATGTCACGACAAATATAGGCGGTGAGGAAAAATTTGGTAGCCGCAAAAAGCAGCATGTGTGGCTGTTTCTTGTGTACAATGAGCTGGGGCACTGACGTACAGCAAAGCCTCACTTTGGGTAGCTTCCGGCGAAGTTCCGTTTTGTCTCTTACGCGCATCATCTGTCAACATTACACCCTAATGTCAGTCAGTATCACCCTGCCCTTGATGGTTGGGTCATCGCCTTTTTCGGACGTGGTGAATCTACATGTTTCCACTGCTTGCTTTGCTCCGGTCGTCTCGGGCTCGCAGTGATTCACGCACCACTCGTCACGGTGACTAGGCGGATCAAGAAGCCATCTGGATTGGTCTGGTGTAGCTGCAGCTTTTCCGTTACTGCATTAGAATGGCGGGCGTTATGAATGGGTGTGAGCACTTACGGAACCCAGCGAGTGGCGACCTTGGTCATGTTCAAAATACCGTGGAGAGTACATGTAAGGTTTTCGCAGTTGCGAATACGGAAAACATCAGCTGTATAATGGAATGACGACAGTCAAAACTTATGCCAAACTGGAACTCGATCCCGGATTTTCCGTTTATGTGAACGGTCGCCTTAACAGCACTAGCTATCCAAGAACGACTCATGGCCAGACCCAAACTTTGGTATATTGTTATTCATGAAATATTACACGAAAGTTAGAAGATGCATCAGTTATCCGAGACAAGGTTTCGTAGGATTTTGTAATGGTGGTAGAGCCAAAGTTATGCTCTCTCAATAAATACCAAATCAATGATCAAGGAAGTTTAAATCAAAGAAAGTAGTTGATTGTCACGTGGTATAATTATCTCAGAAACAAGTGGAAAGAATTATGAATAGCCTCTTAGCATTACAAAGACACGTGGCTAGTAAATCAGATATGCACACAACAAATGAACTAAAATCTACATCCTACACAAAAGATTGGATAACTTAAATGGGAAGTTAGAGTGATTTGAGTTGACTGAACCACTCTTCGGATGGAATGACTGAATTCGGGTTCCGCACCTCGATGGCTAACTACAGACCTCGTAAGACAACTGAGTAGTCACGGCACGGCGAACAATCTTCCACTAGCGGCAAACGTAGCAACTACGGTAGTTAAATCAGTGAACATCTGACAACGTAATACAAATACCTCGCGTACACCTCACGAAATCACTTTGCGAGTAGGCAGTGCCTCCAGATAACCCCAGTAACATGAACCGTCTTAGCAAACTGCCAACCTGCGAAGCCGCAATCAATATTAGTCAACCGTACGCTGCCAAGAACAAGGAAGAAATGCACGTCGCCGAGAACAACGAACAAGTATACTTTGAAATGCTCCGATACCGCGTGCTCTTGTACCGGTTAAACGTTCATTGGCCTAAGCGCCCATTAACGTTTAAACATGCTTCCGTCGATCCTCACAGAGGAGAGCTTTAACGATAGATACTGACTGCAGTCGATACTGGTACGGAATCATCTTTGCAAAGCTTCTCCAGTGAACAATTAGCGAAATAGAATGGTAACGTAATTAAAAATGGCATGTGCCAACTTAAGAGGCAACTTTCGAGTTCAAGTTGAGAACTTTATTTCACGCCGTATAAATTTTCTTCGCTGCGCTACTTTCAGAAAATATTTCCGAAGTCGCGGCTTTAGTGCCGAGACAGGCCTCTAGAAGAAAGTTCTGAAAAAAAAAATTACGAGACTGTGAAGCGCTGTACATCACTGTACGATACCTAATAACTGTTATTCCAATAGTGATGATTTCGCTCGGCGGAGGACAGTGTGGTGTTTTAAAATTTTCAGGCATTTTAAATCTGTGTGTCGACAGAGACTCGAACCTAGAACCTTACCTTCGAACCTCCGTCCGTCACACAGTCTTAATCTAGCAAAAAATTTCGTTATTATTATTATTATTATTATTATTACTGTGTCTTGTGGATTACGCGCCGTAGCAAGAGATGGCTGGAAATGTGTAACGTAGCTTGAAAAAAAGGTTATCTCAAAAATTAATAGCAAAGAGTTGGTCCCTCTCGAAGTGCTTTCAATCAACTAGCACATTAAACTAATCACCATTCAGCTTCATATCTTTCCCATGTTTCGAGACTCAGATGAAATGACGGCTTTTCAAATAAAAAAAATCGTAGTACTCTCTGTTTGCAGTGTCTGAAAGCTTTCGTTTTGTGCTTTGCACATATACACGCCTATTGCTGTCGCAGTTCTTAGAACCAGCCACAGTTGATGAGTGGTGTCGCAAGTTTCTTTCTGTTTCACAAACATTAATTAAAGACACCTACCATTATCGTGGCTATGGAGATCCGAGAAAGAGCATGCTAGGGAACGAGAATGTATTATTTTCTGAAAGCTTTAGCTACTACACTATATACCTTGTATTGGTGGTTCTGACTGGCTGTTTGTTTGTGTTTCAGGTAAGCAGTGACAGAGCGCTCTGTAGCCGTAAGTACTGCTGCTCAGCAACGCCTCCATGAAGGCCGTCCGGTGTCGCACATTTGCATTTCCAGCTCAGTTCTGCAGCCACGCCTTATTAATAGAGGTCGCGGACATTCCAGCTATTCAGAGCTCTGACCATGTCCCACAAGTAGGTTACAAACACCGGCAACCTTTCGTTCGTATATAATAGCAGAATCTATGCTTTACAGAAAGTGCCCCGGTACCTGATACCAGGAAAAGCGTGGCCACCGTACGTTCGCTTCGCTGTAATATCGAGATTATTGTTCTTATCATATGAAGTGCGTTGAGCACCCGTAAGCCCCCCTCCCCCCCCCCCCAAAAAAAACAACGCACACGTACACGCACACGCACACTCACTCACACTCATACGAAGTGCAATGCGCAACTAGGAAGCCTTCTTTACCTCGAAGAAATATTTTCCCCGTCAAGAGAAGCACACCCCGTCAATCCGCAAAGTTTCGAGAGTGGATTAATAAAAGAGAGAGAAAATTTAATCTGTTGGTTTTAAAGATTCAGGTATTCTACATAGTCTGCCATCTCCCCTCACTTAACCCTACATTACTGAACCCTCGTAAAATTTACGATTGCAGTTGGTATCTCTTTGCGGTTCCCGCCCATCTGGGCACATGAGCAACACGCGCTCTTTTTGGAGTACCTTCATGCCAAATATTCTAGTCAACAATGGCTGAATAATTTATTGCCTGATTCCAGCTGTTTGCTAACACTGGTGCTCTTGTCGTAAATATTACGAATGTTTAAAGATAGTGTACCTGTTTTATAATAGTCGGCGTATTTGTTTTATCGCTTAGAATTTATCTTAGTGTGGCATATTAGGTGAATTACGAACCAAATATACAAGAGAGCATGTATCACATTGGCCCTCTTCAATACTAATCTCGGCTTTTTCTACTGAACTTAGCGGAATATAGATGGTTCTGAGTTTGATTTTGATACTAACATATTGGATAAGTTGCTTGAAGAACTGATAAAGACACAAACAGTGGAGAATCTCAAGAGGAAGGAGGTTCTAGTTCTCCATCGCGCATGGGTGTGTGTGTTGTCCATAGCGTAAGTTAATTTAAGTTAGATTAAGTAGTGTGCAGGCTTAGGGACAGATGACCTAAGTCGTTTGGTCCCATAAGACCTTACAAATTTCACGAATCTCCAATATGACTTCCTTCGAATAAAATTTGGATTAGTAAAATTTACGATGGGTTAGTAGCAATGTAACATTTGCCTTCCTTTAGTGCTCTAGGGTTAAGTGAAAAGCCCAGAACGTTCATACAGCCATCTGAGACTGCTGGAAAAGTCCTCCTTTGGGGTGGTGTTCGTCTCGCTTCCACATTGACTTGAATGTTAGTTATGTCGTCAAAGTATTAAACGTTCATATTAATTTTTGTATTGATAACACCAAGTTCAGTCGTCCCTGATTATTTTTCCAGTAAAGAACTGTCCGAGTTTGCACTTCGTTAAAGTCGCGTCAGGCATGCACGCGTCTTTTTTTTTTTTATTCGTGTGTCAAGGTCTGCGGTACAAGCTTTGCACACGCATTTCTCTTCCTTTAAAACATCCTGGCCACTTGATTTAGAGATGTTGCTCCATTGCATTTGTGGCACAACAAGGTTGACACACTAGGGCCGCACGTCCACTACTTAACACTGCCTGCTCACAACTAACTGTTGAAATGCACATCGGTTGTTTACAGTTGTTAGTTCAAGCTGCCAGCGTAGTTACTCCGCTGACATCGCTTATATGCCAGGAACAAAATCAGTCTCCCAACTTTTTGGTTAAAAGTTGCAAATTTCCTGGGAGTACATCCCATCGAAGAAAATTCTAAATAATGCTCAGCAGTTTCTTCTCAGCTGTATGGAATAGTTATAGAATTGAATTTCTTACCGAAAACTGCTATTGCACAACAAACGGCAGCACAGTTTCAAATGAAAAATAATGACAATAATAATAGTAGTAACAATAATACTTATTGTTACTTATTGATGTTTGTGTCTCGGTGATGACAGAGGCTATGGAAATTTACTGGTCATCTATTTATAAGAACCCTAGTAACTATTTTTCAAATAGATTACAAATACGGATAAGGTATCAAATGGTACTTGAGGTGAAAATACTAGGTGCCTCTCAAGGCGTGAAGAGCAGACGAAATCGTCATCTTCACTCTTTCGTTTTCGTCTGTACAAGATATGATGTAAAACTGCACAAGACATTTAGGGTCAAAATTATGTACGAGGTAAAGGAACCTAAGTGAGTACTAACAGCAAGAAAAGTGGTTCCTGACATAACCAGCATGCACTTTAGAGCCACAGCTTAAACTCTTGACAAGTATTCAGAGTGACTACTGCCAAGTTGGCGGTTGCTTGTTGACGAATCCTCTCCCATCCAACACTATCTCCTCAAATCATACTATGCCACCAATTGTTTGTCGATAATCTTGGCCAGCTATGTGTAGCTTGAACGATTCCGTATCTCGTAAGTTTCTGTCTATGACATAAATAGTTGCCACTTGTTTGTGAAACTTTCTTCTGTGTATCCGTTCTGGTTTCTGGGTACTACATCCTGCTGCACCACACATTGAATTCATATTTACAAGCTCCCGTACCAAGCAATGCTGCATTTTCAGCGAAGCTACCATGAGCTGTAAACTGTGGTAAACTCGAAATTAGAAATATATGAGTACCTTCGGCTGCTAACGGGCGTTGATATATATCAACGTGGACAGGTGAAAATGTGTGCCCCGACCGGGACTCGAACCCAGGATCTCCTGCTAACATGGCAGACGCTCTATCCATGTGAGCCACCAAGAGCACCCGAGGATAGCGCGACTGCAGACTATCTCACGCACGTTTTCCGCGAGACCCACACACTACATTCGTAGTGTGCCACCCCAACACAATCATTACTCGTGGAAGACATTCTTACTAAGTCCCGTAAGAGTTCAGGGAATATGTGTGCATCCGCACAGATGAAGGAGATCATGACTGGTGTTGCCAGAACTATATCCATACATGTACTAAACTCCGCCGTCGACATCTGACAAATGATTGTGTATTGTTTTACGAGGCAGCGACACCAATAGGTTGATGGGGTAGGCACCTGTTCGTTGTGAAACATATTAAGCAGTGTACAGACACAAGCTTTGCTCTTTCAGTACTTCGTAACCGTCTGATACGCTCATTTCCGATCGTTGGTTCCAAATCTCAAGGCGTTCACTCTAGGATGCTCTACCCTCTGTGAGGAGAATTCTATGGGCCTTTAAATTGTAGAGACTTACATTATTATTGAATTATTTCTTTTGTATGACATTTAAGGGGTTAATTAAACTGATAATGTCCCAGCTGTTACTAGGTCTTTTGTAACTGCAGTCCAGGGTGATCGGTAGCACTATTACTTTCTCTGACGAATCTTGCTCAAAGTCAACGACGCAAAGATGAACAAATACACGCGCTTATGCGGGCTTGTCAGTAGTAGTTGATTTCGTGCACTATCAGCTAAGAGAACAGATACTGATAGAAATTAGTGATACGCTATGTACCTCTCGCCAGTCACTATACAGTAACTTATAAAATAAAGACAAAACTGTATGTCAGCGAAGTTGGGACCCGTAATAAATATGCGACTGAAATGTTTATGTTGCTAGTAGTAGTATTAGTAGTAGTAGTAGTTGTTGTTGTTGTTGTCACTACAGGTTGGGGCAAGGAAGTATTCCAACTTTCAAGGTGACCTCGTGAAGGGAGGGGGAAGATATTGGAAGGGTAGGGTGGGCTCAAAGGATTCAGTAACAATGAAAGTTGCTGTTACTGCCATTGTCATTTGTAAACAGGGCTTCACTGATCGAACAACATGCTTTTGTCGTCAAAACGTATTTTACTAATACCGGTCTATTATTGTAGGACAACGTGTGGTACATACTCGAAATGAAATCTTTCTTTGGAGAACTGTTCCTAGCTGGAAATCGATTTTGTTATAGATGGAGGATTTCGGTACGTGTGGTAGCGTTGTGCAAACAAGAGGACCAGTCGAACTCCAGAAAACAGTGAGCGGTTAAGAAAATCGATTTTGCAGTCTGCTAAGTATTCTGCTCGCAAGCATGTATCCATTCTACTTGCTTCTGACCATACTGTGCATTGAATTCTCCTCAAAGACCTTCGTTTCCATCCACACAAGGTGGTCATTGTTACGAACAGTTGCAACATGATTGACAAAATTGACTACAGGCATGAGAAATGTTGATTCAAAACTTGCCTCAATATGCGCATGTTTTACTTAGTGAAGAGTCACACTTCCACATTTCTGGGTGCGTTAACGAGCAGAATATTCGTTATTGGAGTGGTGATAACCATAGGGCAACACACACGAGGCGTCTACACAGTGAAAACGTGACATTTTGGCGGGCGGTTAGTAGTGAAATCATCATTGGGCCTTAGATTATTTTTTGAGAAAAATGTCCATACTGATACCAGTACACCGGAGCGATGATCCAACAGCTTTTTGAACCACAGCTTCAACAAATGGATCTAGGACTACAGTGGTTTCAGCAGGATGGCGCCCACACTGCTAGAAATTTGATTACTGTTTTGAGGGACATTCTCCTTAGGCGGTTGATCTCCCAGTACGATATCATTCGATGATCCACACTTTCGCCATATTTAACTCCATGTGTCCACTTTTTATTTATCTATCTCAAGAGAGAAGTGTATAAACATTGACCCAGGACCCCACAAATCTTGAAGCATGCAGTACGTCTTGAAATAGGGTGCATTCTACAACAGATGTGCCGGCCGTTGTGACCGAGCGGTTCTAGGCTCTTCAGTCTGGAACCGCGCGACCGCTACAGTCGCAGGTTCGAATCCTGCCTCGGGCATGGATGTGTGTGATGTCCTTAGGTTAGTAAGGTTTAAGTAGTTCTAAGTTCTAGGAGACTGATGACCTCAGATGTTAAGTCCCATAGAGCTCAGAGCCATTTTTTTAGCAACAGATGCTTGACAAAGCTATGCAGCACTTTATTAAGAATGAGAGACATCACTTGCAAGACCTGTTACTGAATCTTCATGAAATTAACTTGCAGTTGTACCATACTGATTCCAAGATATAATTTTGTTCTGCCATTTCTTACTTTTTTTTAATAAACCTTCAAAGTTAGGGATACTTCAGTGCCCTACCCTGTACTTTGTGTGAGGCATGTTACGGAGGTTGGAGCAGTAATAATATAATGCAGAAGTAATTGCTTCTGTGAGCTCAAGTGTGCTGGGCTATGAGGAGCGTATATACATCGAGTATAGTCAATGAAGTCCCTGACTGACCGAAAGGTCAGGACGCTTTGTTTTTCTAAACATGTGTAGTGTTTTCTTCGGCTATTGGAAGGCACGCGGTGCTCTTGTGGATTGAATGCTCTGGATACCGATTCAGTGGTAGATTATTATTTGTATACGGAAATATGGTACGTCTAGCCGCACTGTTGCTTGTATATTGCCATTTCAGTCTTACACAGTTGTTTTTGTAGGCAAATTTTTACTGATGGTGATTCGCTGGCCTGTATGGCCAGCGTACTTATAAATTACAATCTAGAAGCATGCAAGGAACTTCTATTCGCTATGGAAGTAAGAATGATGGTCATCATGCTAATGTGTCTAGTAAGTAAGGACGGAAATTATGGACAGTTTTAGTTAACCGGAAGACGAAAGTAGTAAATTTGCTTTGTGGAAACAGTAAATAATTCCCTCTGAATTAAGTATTTTATTTTGTGACATGGCATTCGGAACATCCAACGAAAAATGTTTCTTAGTCTATATTGTTCAATAACTTGGTAGTTTACAATTTCAACGTACAATATAAAGTTCCTAGTTTCATTTCATGTCGCCATTCTGTGAGCTTAATAATACGCTGACGGTTAGAGTACTCCCTTATTCACTGTGTAACATACTGACGCCAGTGGATAACTACTACTGTTTTGCAGGTTTATCTCTTACAATGCCTACTATCTTAGTGTTACAATGGTCATGACGATGTAAAAATTTGTGACTCTTAGATATTTCTGTTGATCTTTGTCGTATTTAGCGACCTGCCCATCGAACACAGAACTGTAACAAGACTTTTACGTTTTAATTATTCGAAGTTCAGATACATGAAATCGTTTCCTGAAGTCGCCCAGTACTAGAAGTAATTATTAATATCACAACTAGTCATGAAAAATGCATTGTACAGAAACGGAGACAATTTTCAAAGCTTATTTGCTACAAACTTCGACAAGGAACATTTTTCAGGAATGATTGTAATCGCTTGGGTCTCTTTGAACTGAAACAAATGAATCTTATTTTTTCTGAACAGTTCACTGTATAGCCAACATGAAATTGCATTACTGATATTTCATTCATTGTGCCGTTCTTCGGACATGTTACACTGTTACGGGGCGGATTGTCTCGTGTACTAAATTACTTAAACAGCTAGATTTGAATAGTGCTTACTGTTAGATATAATCAAAAGTGTTGATTTGGTGTCACTTGCGAAGCCTATGTCTTTTTCCCAGTCGGTAGGTGACAGCATTTCACCTTGTAACGCCACCTGACCGTAGGTCCCGCGTGCAAATTGGTGTAAACATGGCTTACCGCCGTAGGACTGTCCGCAGACTGCCTATTGGCTTTCTAAGCGTACGTGAGACGGGGCGCGTTCGCAGGTCCCTGACTTCCGCCTTGCTGACTACGTGACCCTCCCGTCTGAGCGCCCAGACATCTGGAGGTGCGTGTGTGCGTGAGCTTCCGCGTGTGTGCGTGAGCTTGTGCTGTGGAGTGGGGTGGGGTGCGTGTCTCGGCTTACGGCGGGCCCTGCCACGTTGCATCAGCCCAACCTGCAGACGCGGCAGGGCAAGCACGGCGCGGGCATTCCACTCTGCCCAGAATAGCAGCCGTTAGACCGGCCTCTGCCGTGACGTCACGGCCGCGCCCCCAGCCGAGCCTCCGCGCGCAGGGTTGCCAACCATTCGGCACAGCGCGCAGCCCGACCCGCCAGCCAGGAAGTTGATAACTCTATTTAAGTGTTCATGGCATCCCATATCTACAATACTATTCACCGTCAGTTGCATGACAAGAGATATTTTCCATTTTGCTGTAATATTCACTCTCCCCCCAGGCACGGACGCCACTAGAAAACATGAATAAACCGTGTATCCATCATCAATAATCTAATCTTTGAGTCTCTTATGGTTACAGCACATATGATTCTCCGAAGTTCTTACAGATACTACTTTCCGAACCGGCTCTTACTATTGTCATTGCAGTAAATGTGAAGCTTAGTTGTTGAGAATGGAGATACAACGGTGAAATATTTCATTCGTCGAAAAAGTTACAAACATATCGTGACTGAAGACGCTTTGCTATTATTGAGTATTGTTGCGTAATAGTAATTCAAGACACTGTACGTTCATAATGATTAACGTGCCAGTCAGTAACGAGCAGAGTTTGGATTATGTAAATTAACTTTCTTTCTATAACTCGCATCCTAGAACATGCAAGTTAAGATAAATCTTCATATCTTTGGCACAGCTGTGACTTTTCATCCCTGGTCTTCTGCCTCTGTAAGTTCGAGCGATGTTCTACTGTACGTTGCACAAGTGTATTAGGAGCAGACCCATTCGTAGACGAATATAGTTTCTTCAGGTCCTATGAATGAACTGCCACTTACTTTTCCAAAAACTGAATTTACGTCCACTTCATTTTCTTTCCTATTGTTCCAGATAGGTGAAGAAAATTTCAAATTCCAGTTGTTGCTTACAAGAAGACCGCGATAGTAGTATACAACCATAATGCGACAACCGTGGGGTCAAACCTCTAAATGGGAACTTTTTTAAATTATCTATTTTTACGTTACTTGCACTGCAAATAAACCGCAATATTAATAAAGTAATTCTCTCGTATACAGCACAACACGCTAAACCCTTTCTGGAAAATTATCGCCAGCAGTCTACTTTTGCCTGCAAGAGACCACTGACTATTTTGATCCTCAAGATTCAAAAAACGGTCGATGAGTACGTGGAAAAACACAGGAATGTCATCTTTATTTCTCAAAATCTGGGAAACTTAACAACAGCCCTATACAAACATTTTATGATTGATGTGATAAAGCTCTACGTGAAGGAAAACAGATTTCTTCTGTTAATTGACTTGTGGGCAAGACAGACAAAACCACAACTAGGTTTTTCAAGATGATGGATTGCCATCATGCAGTATTAAAGTGATTCTTCCCAAATGTATTCCGTAAGTGTAAGCCTTTGATGTCCGTTTTTATCGTTAAGTAAAGAATTTGATCAAAAAAACTACTGCTGCTCTGCTACGATGCATTTTGCAGCTGTTTTCAAGAAGTCGAGGTTCGAAGTTTTTCGAGCCTGTTGACTGCCATACGAGAGCGCCAGCCCTGAAGCAGCGGCGCTGGCAGCATCCAGCTACATCATTTTCTTATTTTTCTAATCTTTCACCAAAAATCTGTACGCTACAACGAATCATCGAAGAGGAACAACAACAACAACGACTACTACTACTACTACTACTACTACTACAATGTCCATCCAAAAAGTGAAAAATGGGGCATTAAAGTACAGTGGTGAAGCCAGAATGTCCACATACAATCGAATGACCAGCACTAACCTATAACTTAGATACAACACAAATACTAGAAATGCGAATCATTAGGAAATTATCAGACCCATTGGAGGTTAGGAGTCACGAAGTAACGATGAAGTGTATCGAAACATAGAAAACCTATCAGAAATAATGAGAAAAACAAGACTGATATATTTCTCACATTTATGTCGAATGCAAGACAGTAGATTAATCGAAACAGATCTTCAGGTATTTCTGGGATAGCGGGCCGGAGTGGCCGAGCGGTTCTAGGCGCTACAGTCTGGAACCGCACGACCACTCCGGCCGGCTGGCAGACAGCAATCTCTTGCTCTTGGGGTGGGAAATGGCTCCTAAAAAGCGTAAAAATCGGCAATGGTAAAGGGCATGACGATGAAAAATTCTATGGAAACAACTACACAAAAGACACATAATGTGAATCCACAGACATGTTGCCTCTAATTAAAAAAGTGTCATGACGACCTCTCCATTGGCGAAAGATTCTGGACTACTCCCCTATTCAGATCTCCGGGAGGGGACCGCAATGGGGTCAGTGACCATGAGAAAAGATTGAATAACTAACGAAAGCATAACTTTAAACGATTCAAGGAGTGGAATGTTGCCAGTTTGAACGTGGTAGGGAAGCTAGAAAATCTGAAAAGGGAAATGCTAACGTTTAATCTAAATATAGTGGGGGTCAGTAAATGAAATGGAAAGAAGACTGGGACTTCTACTCAGATCAGTGTACGGTAACATCAACATAACTATTAGATTTTTATCTCCCTTTACGTACTGAATTATCTGTTCTATATCCTCATATACTTTCTATCTCTCGATCTTCGGCTTGCGACGTCGGTATTTCTACCTGAACTATCGTTGTCGGTGTTTGTTTGCTGTCGATTCCGACGAGAACAACTCTGTGATTGAACTATTCACAGTAACTTATTCTCTGCCCCACCTTCCTATTCATAACAAATCCTACTCCCGTTGTAACATTTTCTGCTAATAGTTAATTTAAACTTGACCTCGAGTGTTAGCTTCTCATTTAGCTTTAAACTGAATTTAAAACTGCACGTTAGATACTTTAAAGAATATACCGATCTCGTAATAAATAAATAAATAAATAAATAAATCCCGTATATCACGATCTTCCCCTTTGGAATAGATTTAATAAATGCAACACAACAGTTGTATATGGTTATCAGTTAGTAATGGCCGAATACATCCCTCACAAAAAAGTTGGTTGATCTGTGTGTACCCAGAGCAGCATTTATGTTGAATCGCAACAAATAACCTCACAAAACAGAGGTACTCCACACAACAGTAAGCAGGGTTACATCATGTTCCGCGAGGTCGAAAAAGCAGCAAGAGATCAGTCCATCACTGGACTTTGTGAGTCTCGGGTGAGTTTTCATTGGAAGACGGGGCAGCTGATAACAAACCTGCACTGCCTTCGTAAACTTGAACCGAACTTCTAAAGTGCAACAAACGCCAGATGTCGAAGGAGGAAAGCTACAGGCTTGCGCCAGACTGTCACTTATTTCTTTTGTGGAAAACAAAGAGGTAGCGAACGGGAAGTGGAAAGCCGGTTTGTGTGACCTCGGGGTAGCGTTAGTACCTCTTAAAGTGGAAGTGGTGGGTTATAGTACAACCTATTGCTTGACTGAATGGTTTTTAAAGCACCGTTGCTGTGTGTTGATCCACTGCTGTGGGGGGGGGGGGGGGGGGGGGGAGGATTGGTTTGACAACGTGTGTACAGGCAAGATGTATTATAGCTAAATGGCATTGCGAGCAGCATTTCATGTGGTGCTGTAGAGATTTACTGTGTGAAACAGGGATTTAACTGGTTGTGGAACATTTCAAAATAAATATAACAAACTGGCCAAGTGCGAGTAGGGCTCCGTACAGACTTAATTATGTATAAAGACAGTTCATTCAATTCGGGAATCGAGAATCTGTATGATCTTTGCCTATTACCAACACTGATATTCGCAAGATACCTGTCCCATTGAGTCCAAGACTTCCGAAAATGTTTCAATTTCAAGTTATAAGTCGGATAACAGATAACAAAAGAAAAAATTTTCTTTTCGTGTGATATAATTACAAATTCACAATACTCGGTTTTTTTCCCCTTTGGTTGTGCTGAGAGACCTTGCTTCTTGCCAAATTTCATGATTCTGCGTCAATGGTAAGTATCCTTCAGATTTTGATGGGTGAGTTTGCGAGAATCAAAAAATGCATGACATAAATGGTCGAGGCGAGGTCAGGGACTTTCTTTGCCTCGTGATGGCTGGGTGTTGTGTGATGTCCTTAGGTTAGTTACGTTTCAGTAGTTCTAAGTTCTAGGGGACTGATGACCATACATGTTAAGTCCCATAGTGCTCAGAGCCATTTGAACCATAAATGGTCGTATCTTCTGACTGCACTGACTTCAGAAATTTAAATTTATTACACCGCCAAGGGACTACAGGCCTTACGTGACATGAACTTCAACTTGAAACGTCCATGTGGTCCTGAGAAAGAAAGAAGAAAGGATCCTAACAGACGGACGGGCAGGCACTCAGTGTGATTACAAATGACAAAAACTTTTTTTGTGATACAGTTAGAAATCAGTAATTTTCCGATTTTTTCCCCTTTGGTTGTTCCGTGAAACGACGCTGCTTGCCAAGTTTGATGATTCTAGATCGACGGGAAGTACCCTATAGCTTTTGATGAGTGAGTCTGCGCGTATCAAAATGTGTGACTTACATGACCGTATCTTTTGATTGCATTGGGTAATAGAAGCTTTTTTTTTATTTACACCACTGGTAGTTTGACGTCAGTAAGCGTAATAATTTCAACTTGATACATCTGCCCGTCCCTGAGAAAAAATGGCTTTTAACACTTGGGCAAATAGACAGAAGGACAACAAAATGGCTCCGAGCACTATGGGACGTAACTTCTGAGGTCATCAGTCCCCTAGAACTTAGAACTACTTAAACCTAACTAACATAAGGACATCACACACATCCATGCCAGAGGCAAGATTCGAACCTGCGACCGTAGCGGTCGAGCGGTTCCAGACTGAAGCGCCTAGAACAGCTCGGCCACTGCGGCCGGCAGAAGGACAACAGAGCGATGCTATAAAGTGTTCCTTTCTTACCGACTGATGTACGGAACTGTAAGAAGGACAGAAATAAAGAGAAAAAAGGCAGTATTCGTCTTCATTGTCACTAGAAAATGAGAGAATTTCGAGGTATAACAAAAAAGAAAAAAGAAAAAAGACTACAACCACTGACGAAAAATTTCTTGTCATAATTCTCTTTAATACAACTTTCTCTGTTTAACTAGGCCATACTGTTGATTAATAATCAACATGCGTCTCTGTTGGCCTATCGCGAGGCGCTACCCTTGCTAGTACATCTATTTTAAATACCGCTACAAACTAAATATATTCATATAGCTATGTATAGACTAATTAATTCATTTTGTCTCCTAAGAGACTACACGTGACAAAGATCAACAAAGAGAGGATCAATATGATCTGAACGAACGAAGAACCATGTCATAATCTACGCAGATTTTCGCCAGTATTTCAAAAGATGACAAGTATTTGCACATCCATTGTAACACTATTACCAAAACGTGTAAGCGAAAATAGTTATTGCGAAAGAAGATGTAGTAACCAAAACTCGAGAAACCAACCAGGATTTTGAACAGCAATTAAGTGCAATACTTGCAGCCGTCCAACTGCATATACCAGGAGCTCCCAAGCAATTCCTCTAACGCAAAACTTCGAGAATCCTGGTACTTTGATGGGAAACCTTGTTTATACTGAGGGTTGACAAAATTTTAAAAAGGGAGATAAACTTGTTTTCTTTGGGGATTACTTCAGTTTTGCCGGCCACTGTAGGCGCTTCAGTCTGGAACCGCACTGGTGCTACGGTTGTAGGTTCGAATCCTGCCTCGGGCACGGATGTGTGTGATGTCCTTAGGTTAGTTAGGTTTATCTAGTTCTAAGTCTAGGGGACTGATGACCTCAGATGTTAAGTCCCATAGTGCTTAGAGCCATTTGAACCATTTTTGATTACTTCAATTTTAAATCGCAACTACTAACACAGAAATCATAATGATATTTTATAAGTTATTAGTACCATCAAAACGTCGAAAAAACCGCCTTATTATTAATACTCTTTTGCGAAGGTCTTATTCATTTCGCACGAAACACCAGTGTTCCGCAGAAAACAGTTTGGGGATCCCTGGTATAGACTCATGTTTTGCACTTCCATAGACATACAAGAAACAATGTGTAATAAAAATGTACTGGCATTTACATTACGTGTACAATGAAATAATTAAGCATCTAAAACATTAATTATCTAAAATTTATAACATGAATCTTCTGAAATGCACGCAGCTGTTCCACAGTTCAAATTAAATGACCTTTTGCTTTTATAATCGTAATATGTAGCTAACTGAGCTTAAGATTAAATCTTTTGTTCTAAACAATTGCTGCAACATAGACGAACAGGATCACCGCTTGGGGCAGTAAAAGGTTCATAAACAATTCAAAAACAGACCACATAGTGTCTTACTCGAATCTGATTGTATGCAAGTCGAAGTTACTTCATTCTGATGTGATGTGCGACAGAAACCATAAAAATTCGCAGATAC
The DNA here is from genome assembly GCF_023897955.1 of Schistocerca gregaria. Taxonomy (NCBI): domain Eukaryota; kingdom Metazoa; phylum Arthropoda; class Insecta; order Orthoptera; family Acrididae; genus Schistocerca; species Schistocerca gregaria. The sequence continues at coordinate 315,689,441 of NC_064926.1, read as the reverse complement.
GGTATAGGTTCAACAAGTATATACGTATGTTGTTCTGTAATTCTGTATGTGTTTCACCACAGTTTCGCAAACTGCAATTAAGGACCAATTATAGCTTTCCACATATGTGCGTTTCTGGCGTATTAACAACGCAGTGTAGGCGCTTACTTAAAAACTGTGGCCCGATGATGCCTAGACCTCTAATTGTAAATTGTCTGTAATACTCCTTGCAGCTCGAATTTTAAACTGTTTGCACACTGAAATCTTCACAGTTAATACAAGTTTTAAGTTTGGAAGTTGCAATTGACGTGGCAATCTATGACAAAAAATTTCTTACCTTGATTTGTATTAGCATTACGACAGACTCTGATAATATTTCGTCTTGATGCAAGAGCTAGAAACTGGCTCCGAATGTGGAATGATTTAAATTTGTGAACGTAAACTAAACCTAAAGATGTGACATACACTACATACAGCACTGTAAACAACGACTCCGCGCCCACACATCATCACAGATTTCGTCAAAATTTGTTGTACTTGCAGGACTTTGCTAGACACGGCAATGACGGAAGTGGGGGCTTCAGATGGCAGAGTGGTTAGGGAAAACAGCATTTTTGGCACGGGTCGAGAGAGGCATGAGCCATGTATGTTAGCGTAGTTGTCAGGAAGCGGTTTGCGCCATGGTAAATACACAAAACTGTAATCCGAGGGTCGTGGGGTTGACTCCCTATGCAAAACCTTTTTCTTATTTGCAACTTTACAGTACTTACAGTGTAGATAAAGCGGAATAATGTTCCATATATTCTACTGATTAACATTTTCATAAAAATGCTTGAAAAGAAAAGGCAAAGGAAAATATGAGATTGGAAATAAATTACCAGCAACAGATTATAAGGCATATACAAGAACTTTGCATGTAAAATCAGATATATACGAGTACTTTTATTATTTTACAGTTGATGATCTACACATGCTGAGGTGAAATTCGCCGTAAAAACAGAGGAAGCAGTCATTTTCTCGGCATCTTGCGCGCATTATAGACGACACATTTTTACGATTACGTGTTTCTATAGAAAAATAACTTTTGTTTACATTCATAAAAGTTTTACTTTCATCGCACAGTTTGGCAGGAAACCACGCGTAACGCATTTCGCCAAATATTTGCAAGGATAGTTGATAAGGTCCAGTGGAATGTATTTCGATGCAGTCTTCTGGGTATGTGATTTCTTATTCTCTCTCGATGAGTTTAGAGCCAATGGATTTGTACTTCCCTTATCGGTAAGGAAAAGTCCTCCTTGAAGCACAAAGGAATTATTGCCACTTATTTGTCCATATCACACTTGAACGTTTCAGCCGAACGGCTTTATACGTTGGAAAGCGAAGTGGTATCCGTAATGCGAGTGCACGGCAGCCGACTTAATCGACTTGTTGTATACAAGCGTCCGGCAGTGACAGAGCTGTGGTGCCGGAAATACGGACGGAATTGCACACTACCCGAGTACAGTGGAACTGGGACAGCGGCGGTGCAGTCGACAGGAGGCGCGCTGTTGCGTCAGCCGCCCACTCATGCTGAGGCAGCCGTGCCCGCGTGACGCGGCCGTGACGTCACTGCCACGCCTCCGGCGCGCTGCGTCACCCGGCAGAGAGCAACGAGTGCGCCACAGTCGGAGGGGTGAGGCTGCATTTTGCAGTCTGCTCAGCACACGATTTCTTCTTCTTCTTCTTCTTCTTCTTCTTCTTCTTCTGAAACCTGTCTTAAACGAGCGGCTTAGTTAGGGCTAGGAAAAACCGACCAGTTAAAACCCATACCGGTATTTTAGTTCTGAATAACCTGTGTTTTTCGCTACTTGTCTGGTCTCGGTTATTACTGTTTCATTTTACCAATGACCAGGCAAAAACCCGATATATACAGGGTGTTCAAAAAAGTGTCGAATACTTTGAGAGGTGGTAGTATTCAACGAAACAAGAAAAATAAGTCCAATAAACGAGGGTTGGAAATGCATACATTCTGCGATAAACACGTGTTTACAGAAGGTGTTCAACTTGGAGTCCATTCATGACGATGCACCCCTCTGCCCTCCGGTGTAAACAAAGACGCACCGTTTGAAGTACACGCGGTTGTTCTTGTACCTGCTGCCGTGCATTGAAGACGTGACCCTGTGATGCCCGCACATCACTGACTTGCGTGACGCAGACCAATTCCTTCAAGAAATTAGAATTATACAAAAACTGTCATCTGTTCACGGGCGTTGATATATATCAAGGGGGACAGGTAAAAATATGTGCCCCGATCGGGACTCGAATCCGGGATCTCCTGCTTACATGGCAAAGGCTCTATCCATCTGAGCCTCCGAGGGCCCAGAGGATAGTGAGACTGCAGGGATTATCTCGCGCACGCCTCCCACGAGACGCACATTCTCACCTTGTATGTCCACACACTACATTCGTAGTGTCCCATCCCAACACTCATTACTCATGGGAGACATCCTTACCAAGTCCTATAAGAGTTCGGGGAATATGTGTGCATCTGCACAGAAGAAGGAGGTCATGGCTGGTATTGCCAGAACTATATACTGATACTGATATGGATATGGTGTCTGTTCTTTCGGACATGGCCCAGATGGAGAGAGCCTCTGCCATACAAGCAGGAGATCCCTGGTTCGATTCCCGATCGGGACACATTTTCACCTGTCCCCGTTGATGTACATCAACGCCCGTGAGCAGCTGACGCTATTAATATAATTCTAATTTCGAATATAATTCTAATTTCGTTCTAGACGGCTACAGGTCATCAATGGTGTCTGTTCTTTCGGACATGTCCGAAAGAACAGACATCATATACATATCAGTATATAATTCCTTCAAGTGTCCCCATAACCAAAATTCTAGGGGACTGAGGCCTGGGAAACGAGTATGCCAAGGTGTGGGTCTTCTCGAATAATCCAGCAGCCCTGAAGTGTATGAGTCAGATGTTCGCGCACGTTGTGACGAAATTTGTGCTGCTGCTTCATCATATACGAACCACATGTGTATTAGCTGCTGCAATGGAACACCCTCCAGCAAGATAGACAATACACTATTGAGAAAGGCAAATAGTGCACCAAAGTTAACCTTTGTAGTAGCACGTACGGCCCTATTAATCTATCGCCAAGTACGCCTGCCCATACGTTGACTGACAATCGGCGTTGGTGCCCTATTTCCTGAATTGCTGGGAGATTTCCATCTACCCATACATGCTGGCTATGGAAATTCACATCACCATCTCTTGCAAACCCTGCTTCATCGGTAGTAAAATCTTGGATGTGAACAGAGAATGTGTGGCACACTTCTGTAACAGCCATTGCCAGAACCGCCATCTGCCATGATGATCCTGTGGCCTTAGGACCTGACCACGCTATAGATTATATCGATACAGCAATTTTTCATGAAGTACCCACCAGATAAGAGAGTGACACACGCCTTCTGTTGCTGCTAATCGTCGCACACTGGTCCCACAGGATTCTTCCACCGAACGTAGAACGCGCTCCTCCATGTGAGGCGTGCGGACTGTGTGAAGCCTTTCCTAACAGTCTGTAGAGGTGCAGCGGTGCCTGTGTCCCTCAGACCTGGAAAAGTCTGCCGAACAGCTTATTAGAGAGCACTCTGTGCTGTGCATATTTTCCAGCGTAGAGGGCACGGCCTCACAGGCTACGTCCATTAGCTAAACTATAGCAGAATATCATATCCGCCGTTTTACTTGGCTAGTAGTAAGTTTCCATTGGTAACAAGTGGTGAAGGAGAGAAAATGTAAATGTACTTCACCATCTGTAGGTACGAATAGTGCTGAAAATGTTCAAATGCTTGTGAAATCTTATGGGACTTAACTGCTAAGGTCATCGTCCCTAAGCTTACACACTAGTTAACCTAAATTATCCTGAGACAAACACACACACACACACACACACCCATGCCCGAGGGAGGACTCGAACCTCCGCCGGGATCAGCCGCACAGTCCATGACTGCAGCGCCCAAGACTGCTCGGCTAATCCCGCGCGGCGTACGAACAGTGCAATAACAGTAAACACACAACGCAATCCGCGTTTGGAAGAAGGTAAAACGCCACGATACGTACCCAGGGTTGACAGTACTGAACAACAAAGTACATAAACGCGACGAAAATTAACGCAGGCTGCAACACGACTCGAATCACTTATGACTGCAGACCACATAAACGTAGGCAGAGTACTTTGAATAAGATATCAAAATCCCCTGTCGACACAATTGACGGAGAGCCAATGCAACGACTATGGTAAAATACCCGCAATCAACCGTCGCGGAGCCCTTTGTATAAACACGTGTTTATCTCCGAAAGTGTGTTTCCGGACCCATGTCTATAGGACTTATTTTCTTGTTTCGATGAGTTCTACCACCTCTCAAAGTATCCGACACTTTGTTTTGAACACCCTGTATGTATTAAGTCGTCACGCAGGTTGACAATGGATTTTTCGAGAGTCAATCTCTCAGTATCAAGCCGGTCTGTTTTCCAATCATCAATAAGAAGTACTTGAACACGCAAAGTAGCACTCGTAAATAAAGTAATTTCGATAAAAAGTCCTCGTTTTAGTTTTAAATCTCTAACTTGTGTCCCTCTGCTCCATCCTATCACCCTGTCCATCGTTCACAATACGACTCCTTTCTTCAGTAGTGGTTCTGCCAGCGCCCGCTTGTAGTCATACCAGCTGATTTCCAGTACAATGGTTTGTCGAGTAAATCCTAAGTGCACGGCGTCACTTGATTGCAATGAGTTACCAACTTTTCCCTCCCCTTTCAAAGACAATAACATGTGATTACGCTGAGGCATATTTTTACATTCATTATCTGTAAAAAAAAAAAAAAAATGTACTCGCGTACGGCGTTTACATTTGTATCAGAAAAAGGATGTTTATAGCGAAAGTTCATTTTGTAAAAATTGAACATCTGTAGCTAATGATTGGAGATGTATGACAGATTCAGCTAACAAAATGTTGATCTCACTATTGCACAAAATCAAAGTTACCGCGAGTACATTTTCTTCAAATTAGTAATGTCGATTTTAGATGTTACTTGGCGTCTATCAGTTTGATTCCAGTGACGTAATTAGTTGAATTTGCAGTTATACAAAGTGTGTTAATCGTCACTAAACAACGATGACTAAGTTTATTGACTTCCTTGTAGTGTTGATGACGCAAGCCTTGGATTCCCTTCTCACAAGTCTCACCCACTCATCCGCTACGCCTCCGCCCTCACATCACTTCTTGGCTGGTTGCCCATGATTCATTCTCACTCAGGGAGCCCCCTTCCCCTAGCGTCACTTCCTCGCTTTCACTTCAGTTACCACATTATTGATGCCGTCTGTTAGCTTCATTCAGATTCGCTGGTCTTTCTCGCTACTAAGCGTTCACCATTTTGATATTGTGGAGATGTCGTTGGTTAAATTTACAGTTGTACGAAGAATGTTAATAATACTGACTGTAAAATTGTATTTTTTGTTTTGCGGAATTATGGAATTGCAATTCAGTTCCGATGCACGTATTTCAAACTTACCCAAATTAATAAAATTTGTAAATATTAAACTACTTTGTTACCTTAATTCTTTTTTCAAATGATTCTCTAATACCCACAGGCATATTTCTCTTGCAAAATGCATGACAATTAGCAGGGTATTTTTGTAATCACTATATGATTATTATTATTATTGTTAGTCTTGTTATTCTTATCGTTATTATTATTTCTTTCCTTTCTCAGACGTTATGTCTGGTTAAAAGTAGAAAGTGACGTGGACCTTGATCAAGCGTGACTTCCTTTTAACTCTACAGTATATGTTACATTGCATTTAGGAACTTTCGGGTAATTGAACATGTATCAATAATTACAGATTTCTGTAGTTGTATATATACGTTTGGATGAAGCTGTATTGCGTTGATGTACTGGTGGATATTGTGTGGTATGACTCCTGTAGTTGATAGTATAATTGGTATAATGTCAACTTTATCCTGATGCCACATATCCTTGACTTCCTCAGCCAGTTGGATGTATTTTTCAATTTTTTCTCCTGTTTTCTTCTGTATGTTTGTTGTATTGGGTATAGATATTTCGATTAGTTGTGTTAATTTCTTCTTTTTATTGTTGAGTATGATGTCAGGTTTGTTATGTGGTGGTGTTTTATCTGTTATAATGGTTCTGTTCCAGTATAATTTGTATTCATCATTCTCCAATACATTTTGTGGTGCATACTTGTATGTGGGAACGTGTTTTATAAGTTTATGCTGTAAGGCAAGCTGTTGATGTATTATTTTTGCTACATTGTCATGTCTTATGGGGTATTCTGTATTTGCTAGTATTGTACATCCGCTTGTGATGTGATCTACTGTTTCTATTTGTTGTTTGCAAAGTCTGCATTTATCTGTTGTGGTATTGGGATCTTCAATAATACGCTTGCTGTAATATCTGGTGTTTATTGTTTGATCCTGTATTGCAATCATGAATCCTTCCGTCTCAATGTATATATTGCCTTTTCTTAGCCATGTGTTGGATGCGTCTTGATCGATGTGTGGCTGTGTTAGATGATACGGGTGCTTGCGATGTAGTGTTTTCTTTTTCCAATTTACTTTCTTCGTATCTGTTGATGTTATGTGGTCTAAAGGGTTGTAGAAGCGGTTATGAAATTGCAGTGGTGCAGCCGATGTATTTATATGAGTGATTGCTTTGTGTATTTTGCTAGTTTCTGCTCGTTCTATAAATAATTTTCTTAAATTGTCTACCTGTTCATAATGTAGGTTTTTTATGTCGATAAATCCCCTTCCTCCCTTTTTGATTAATGTGAATCTATCTGTTGCTGAATGTATGTGATGTATTCTATATTTGTGGCATTGTGATCGTGTAAGTGTTCTGAGTGCTTCTAGGTCTGTGTTACTCCATTTCACTACTCCAAATGAGTTGGTCAATATTAGTATAGCATAAGTATTAATAGCTTTTGTCTTGTTTTTTGCTGTCAATTCTGTTTTCAGTATTTTTGTTAGTCTTTGCCTATACTTTTCTTTTAGTTCTTCTTTGATACTTGTATTATCTATTCCTATTATTAAGACAACGCTTAACTTGAATGTTAAATGATTATTCAATTTTTTCTTGTTTCCTTCTTTTTCTCTGCGCAAAATCTCTTCATTCTTTGGCTATGTTCGTGTTTCCTTTGCTTTGTACATGTTTTACCTGTTCTCTTTCCTTCTGATACTTGATATTTCGAGTTTATAATTTTGTTTCGGAATTTATCTCTTCGATTTTCATTGCCGTGTTGTTCCCTGGTTGTTTTAGTTCTTCTTCTATTTCTTTAAAGCAATATATTTTTTAATCCAGCTTTTTACTGTACCAGAAATCCTCTTTATGAGTCTGTTGTTGTTCACTGTGCGTATATGTCCATAGAATTTTAATCGGTGTTTTCAAACCATGCCCGTGAGTCCATCGTATAATTCTTTGGTTGGTCTCTTCATCCTTATACCATGTATGTACATTGTTCCAAAAACTTTTTTGAGTATGTTACGTTCTATTTTTCCTGTCTCTGTGATGCCTGATAGTGGTCGTTTCTGGTGCGTGGAGTGCTTCTGGCAGCACAACTGTATTATACTGCCTCAGTGTTGCTTGTCTTGAAATCTTTCTTTTATTGTAGTGAGTCCATGCTAGTTTGTATACTATCTGAAGTTTTTCTGTTCGTTCTATGTTGGATGTCTTGTTTGATTCTCTTATTTGTATGTATTCCCCAGTATATTAAACTTTTTCCACTCCGTTAAGCTTTCAGTATTTTGTATGCGCATGGCTTGAGCGTTGTTGTTCTTTCCATGCATTACTTCTTCTCATATGATACACGCAGACATGTTTTGCCAAGAACTTCATGGAAATATTCCAGAGCTTCTTGTCAAGTCACCTGCAAATGCCAGCAATTTTATAACTGTCTTGTTTGCACATGTCCTTTCTAACTGAATCCCTGTTACTTTTTCTTCCCATTGTTTGATAATTTTGTTCAAGGCCATGTTGACTAAAAGCACCTTCTTGTCTGACTGGATCGGACCTGTCAAAGATAACTTGAAGGAAGTTGAAATAACAGAACTTCGTCTAGCAGACCATGGACCTAGTAGAAAAAGCCAAGAAGAGTGAAACAGCTTGCTCTGACGAGTCATCAATAATAATTATTAATACGTGTCTAGTTTTTCCTTTCAAAAGGCTTACTGATTACTACTCTATTTGCCATAGTAACACACACATGTAAGTATTCCACATAGCGTAATACACAATTCTTATATATGTTTTTAGGCTCCACTATCTCCAATGGATTTCTCTTAATTTTACTCCAAAATAACTTGAAAGCCGCTGCGAACAGAGACGAAAGTGAGTTGAAATAATAGTTAAATGTTTCCGCACATACAGATTTTAGAAATCGCAATCAAATCAACAAATTTTGTACTTATCTACCAATCACACTCTAGTAAGAGCCTCAAAAACATAGTCAGGAAAGGATGCTGTAGAAAGAAGTAGACATAATTGTATCTCATGTGTCGTGTGAAAATATTCAGGATACAGGCCGACAGTGACATACACAATGAGGCGTGATATTTGTTGCTGCACAGTGCTTACGTTCACTCTTGAATATTGTGTGTGTGTAGCTGGGAGGTCAGAGAATTAACAGATACGTGTCGTTGAACCTGTGCTTCGGTTTCCATTGTTTTGTCCTGCCCCTGGATTTGCGCACACAGGTAGCTGGAAGCGAACACTTCCACAGCTTTTCCACGAGCTGCGTGCACTTCCTTCCGCTCAGTTGCGCGATCGCGATACGCTGTCCACTTCCCGTTGCGCAAGCATTTTCGTGCGATTATCTTAACATAGCCGTTACCTACTTTCTGGCCAAAGTTCGTCAGCGTATCCGTTTGTGAGTGACTAATGCAAACCTACGTGCCTGATGTCCCGTTCACTTGATTCGTTATTCTGTTCCGTGTACGTTCAGTCTAATGAAATTACGTCCTGTGGCGAGCACCAGGACTAGAGCTCAATCTGAGCAGACTTTTGCTGGTAGTCTTATTCCCTCATCCTGAGGCGTGCATTCTTGGACAGTTTATCTATTTGTAGTAACTCAGTGTTTTGACTACTCACAAGGCTACTGCCCGTTTAACTGTAGTGTATACAGGTATGTTGGTGGCTCTTGCGCTTTTCAGAAAACTATGTTTCTGCACGCTCAAGGTGAAACATTAAATGGTCCCCCCGTGGCAATGACGACTAGGACTAAATAACACAATTACATTGCTTTACCAAGCTTGCTTCTTCTGGAAGGTGTATGATGCAGCCTTCCTCTGATCGATGACCTGGCTAAGACAGTTAAGGGATTAGATGCAGTTAATCATAAAATATGGATAACAGTGTGGATTGTTATTATCAAAACATTACCGGAAGAGAAATAAAGTTTCCTATTCATTGAGAATGCTGGGACCAAACCCTGAAACACTTCCATCTGCATCTCGACATCTGCTCAATTGTTATGCCTAGTAACACATCAACGGTGTTCATGTAAGCACGTTGAAAGTACAGCTCGTCTAATACGAGCGTGTGTGTGTGTGTGTGTGTGTGTGTGTGTGTGAGAGAGAGAGAGAGAGAGAGAGAGAGAGAGAGAGAGAGAGAGACGTCGGACATAGTGTTTTATAATCAGTGAAATTTCAACTGTCAGTGTTTTAGGCCAGGACTGTATCATTTGGCAGCAAACTTAACATACTACAATCAGAAGAAATTAGAGGAAAAAATGCACTACAGGAACAACGAAAAGTTTCGCTAAATAAAATCTCAGAATCAGACGATGTTTTGTAGAAGTGAGGGAGGGAGGGGAGGGAGCTAGAGATTTGCTGCTTCGTCTGCAAGACAGATATGCCAACATTGTAAATATCCGCCCAGAACAGCTAAACTAGCGTGAATGTACATGATACTCTACCTCCACTATGTAATAACAATTAGTCAAAAAGAAAAACGGAAAATTGGACTAAGCCTTCAAAACGCAGTAAAACGTTCATGGTGCCAATTTGTTCCTAGTAAAAAAATTGAATAAAAGTTATAATGACAAACCAGATCGGGAAGTACCAACTGGCTTCATACGCTGAGTTATGATTGCAGGATTCCGACTAACTGACCATCTTTCATTGATTTTGTTTGCGTATCCTTTGGTTGACGATGGCTGAATCAAGTCAAATACTAACGAACGTAATGTATCTCATAATAAACGAATACTGACAGGAAACTTCCTGGTATATTAAAACTGTATGCTGGACCGAGACTCGAACTCGGACCGTTGCCTTTCGCGGGCAAGTGCTCTACTGTAAAATGTTGCGTGGTAGTGCTCTACCACGCAACTTTTTACAGTAGAGCACTTGCTCGCGAAAGGCAAAGGTCCCGAGTTCGAGTCTCGGTCCGGCACATAGTTTTAATCTGTCGGGAAGTGTCATATCAGCGCACACTCCGCTGCAGAGTGAAAATCTTATTCTGAATACTGACATGTCGAGAGAACATAACCAAAAGTCCGTTTGTTAACGGTGATAAAAAGAACACTTACAGCTAATGTTCAGAGCCAAAGTAAGTTTAGGAGCCAATGAGCTTGTTACCCACGCAGTAAAATTTCCACCCATGCGTATTGTCGATTGAACTGCTACGCATTTGCGACCTATCTTACATAAAGACAAGTTCGATCGAATTAATCTTCGACTGCCGTCGCCAAAATATCCTATGTTTCTGTTAATTATTTCGTCACGCATGTATTGACGGACCAATGATAATTGGAAAAGACAGACACTGACAGTGCAACACACGTACTATTCTGCTACGTACTGACAGTTTTTACCGATGTAGTTCAGCTCGGTAGCTGAGTGGTCAGCGCAACGGAATGCCATGCCAAGGGGCGCGGGTTCGATTCCCGGCTGGTTCGAAGATTTTCTTCGCTCAGGGACTAGGTGTTGTGTTGTCTTCATCATCATCTCATTCAACGAGGTGGCGACAGGAAGGGTATCCGGCCACTCATGCCAAATCCGACCATAAAAATGCGACCCTGCGAAAATGCTGGACAAAGGCTCACGAAAAAGAAGACGAGTTCAGAACTTCGTAACAGAGCAAAACACGCGGCGGCCACTTTGATGAGGTTCCAGCTTGTCAGCCACTTCCACCAAACACACAACTGTCATAATCCGTAGAGGCCTATGGAGCGAGCTGTGTTTGGGCGCGGACCCTCCGGACCAGCAGTTTCTTTGATAGCTCCTGAAGCCCCTGCATTCTTTTCAAAGCTGCTCTGGGGCCTGTCTGGGAAGTGGTCTCTTGCTCCTGCCCCCACAATTATCCCCACTACCTCCACCGACATTGTAGCCAGTTCCTTAACGCGCCTTTCTCCAGGCCGCCACTAAATCTACGAGTATTTACCGCGTCCCTGCCTTTGTATGACAGTTTAATTGTATGTGTCAAACTTTTTCACGTATGTTGAACACGTGTCACTTACATGTAGTTAGTGTTGGTCAAACCTAGCCATGAACTGACGACAGAACCTGAAATCACGTACTATGTTGAAGAACTTGCACGATATTTGGAGTCAGATTGTCTGTCCTCGTACGCGGTCATAGCGTCATTTTAATGTGTAGCAAAGTTTGAGAAAAAATGTTGTGTTCAACTTTGCTTCCCCGATCTGCCTTCTCTCGAGAAGTTACATCTTAGGGCTTCTTGCCTGCAGTGAAAACGGTCTTTGAACGCGGACAACATTAGCATTCCTATGGCATTGACAGGTTCTGTGAATCAAGTACACTGCAGGGAGGAAAAAGTACAGTACCTGCAAGAATAAGGTCATTTTACTAACATGTGAGGTGACAGGTATTTTGTGAAGTTCCGGGACTGCAGCCGGATCATACTGACTTTTTGCCACAATATTTCGGCTGACAACAATCTAGCCGTCTTCAGTTGAGTGTCCGTCACAGGCACTTCGTCATTATAGGAGTATATCATAACTAATTCAGACAAAATGAAACAAGGTCACAGTAAAGGTGCACAAATAGTCGCATCAACACTTGGAGCACTCCCTCCGACGGTAGCGCAGGCGTGTATTCGCGCATATAAACGATAATAAAGACGCCGAATGGCATCCTGTAATAGATTGTCGCAAGCATCTTGACCTTTTATTGCAGTTCGGCAGTGGTCCTCGCAGGTCACGTAGAACGATCCGCAGCAGCTGTATGGGGACGCGCACTGTCCTGAAAAAGAGCATGTCCTTGCTATCGAAGATATGGCAGCAGCACGGCCACGGTGATAACAGCCTGTGCAGTGGCCAGTGTGACGGGCAGCGGTTACTTCACTCTGGAGGAAAAACATGAAGCCTGGGACTGGACCTGTGTGGGCTGAATGCACTTTCTAACAGGCACTTCAGCTGCTCTGTGCCACACACTAGAGATACTATATAGCAGGCTGAATCGTCCGCCATGTTTTCCCCATCTCTTAGGATTCAGCAGTGCTTAACTTGAGGATGGTTAACCCATTCACGCAACTTTTTACAGTATTTTTTATAAAATATTTCATATTGCATGTGCGAAGTGAACAAAGCAGTAATTACTGTTTTAAATATATTTTGAATGCACTTTTCACATAATAGAAAAATTGACAAACTGCCTGTTGCCTTCTGTCTCGGGTTTTTCGGCCGACGTTCGTCTGACGATTTTTCTGACATTTCGACAGCACGAGTGGCTGGCATTGTCAAAGTTTCCCCCTCCATTGCTGGTGGTGGGAAAGAAAAATTGAAATGTAATATTACACAGCTATACAAATGCAGGTTCGGAACTTGAGTGGTAATTTGTAAATATTAAATGTAATGAGTTAAGAATTCGGTTGCAATATCTTCAATGATGGGTGTTATGCAGTAACAACCTGCGACTATGCATTACTTTTGCCTGTATACATCCACTTGTAAAAGAGGTGTTTCTTTTTTATTCAAAAGGAGGTACTGTAAGAAATACCGCATTTTTGTTGTACAGAGGTGGGGGGAAGTATAGCTTCATCTTACAGTGAAATGATTTTTTTTTATTACTAGTTTTATCTATCATTTAACCAGTATTCATTCTTTGCACTTCATGATAGGCTTGTTGCTTGTTGAGTTGTGGTAAAAACTTTATACTTCGAAGCTTATGTTGCCGGGCGCTGTGGCCGAGCGGTTCTAGGCGATTCAGTCCGAAACCGCGCTGCTGCTACGGTCGCTGGTTCGAGTCCTGCCTCGTGCATGGCTGTGTGTGATGTCCTTAGGTTAGGTTAGGTTTCAGTAGTTCTAAGTCTAGGGAATTGATGACCTCAGATGTAAAGTCCAATACTCCTTAGAGCCATTTGAACCTTTTTTCAAAAACTGAAGTCTGTCTGAACATTCGTCGTGGCAGATCAAGGATATTTGTGGGATGTGTTGAAGTACTGAAATGAAATTTCCCTGATTGTTCCCGGTATAGTAAACCAGTTCTGCATCCATACTTCACAAGCGATCCTACGGTGCATGTAATGCATCGTGCGGACGACTGCCACAATTTCCTGTGCAGTATAGTTCGCTATTCATACACTCCAAGGCGAAAAAAAAAAAAGAACGCACAACGAAAGAATTATCCGAATAGGACGGAAATTGTTAGATATGATGTACAGACAAACAAATTATTCCAACTTCCCACCGCTGTCCAGGGCGTCGCCAGACACGTCTTCGGCCTGGAGTCTCTCTGTCTGGAGCAGAATTGTCTTCAGTGATCAGTGGCGCGTCAAACTGAGCTACGATGACCAGCGAAGACGCGTTCGAAAAAGCCCGTCATAAGGCCCGACGACCAGGAGTAGAGGTCTGGAGTGCCATTTTGTTTTTCATCCCCTTTGGCTGTCGTTTGCGGCATCCTTACAGTACAGCCCGTTTTGTTGCCCTTCATGACGAGTCATCTTCGGTTACATTCCAGCAAGATAATGCCCGTCCGTACAGGGCGAGAGTTCCTACAGCTTGTCTTCGCTCTTGCCGAATCCGACCTTGGCCTGCAGGGTCGCTGGATCTCTCCCCAATTGAGATGGTTTGGAGCATTAAGGGCGGGACCTTCCAAACAACTCATGATTTTGACGAACTAACGCCCCAATTAGACTAAACTTGGCACGATATCTCTCAGGAGCACGTACAACAGCTCCGCCAATCTGTGTCAAGCCGAATAACTGCTTGCATAAGGGCCAGAATTGGACCAATGCGCTCAGTTTGTGAAGCTCTCTTACATAATTCATCCAACTTTTTGAAATTGCAGTTATTTGTTTGACTTTACATGTGCGACCCATCTACCGATTTCGTTCCCATTTTGGATAATTCCTCTGTTGTCTTTTTTTTTTTGTTCAAAAATGGCTCTGAGCACTATGCGACTTAACTTCTGTGGTCATCAGTCGCCTAGAACTTAGAACTACTTAAACCTAACTAACCTAAGGACACTACACACATCCATGCCTGAGGCAGGATTCGAACCTGCGACCGTAGCGGTCGCTCGGCTCCAGACAGTAGCGACTAGAACAGCACGGCCACTCCGGCCGGATTTTTTTCGTCTTAGATGGTGTTTGCAGATATTCTAATAGCACCAAGTAGCCACCAGCTTTCTCATCCGGCGGACGAATTAGTTATAACAACAGCGTAATTGCCCTTCTCGTATTGCTTATTACGAAGTTTAGTGACCTGTGAGATGAAGGTGACTTGCATCCGAATCAATTACCACGCGTAGAGTTCATTAGTGTGTGGCTTAGATTCACGGTTGTCTATGAAAATATTTGGCTGGTAACCCTATAAGAGCCTCAGTAACACAAAACATAACCAGTTGCAACTAGAGAGGCCATCAGGACATAGTTGCACAGAAATTAGTCACCGAATCGAGAATGGTTGATTGCTCATTATTTGCAGAACCTACAACGGGTGCGTAAAACGGCGAAGAAAATGGAGGACAATTTATACTTATCTTATTTTCATTCAGTCGTTTTTGACATTTATGGCATTTTTATTTTCGTTTTATATTTATAGTGACACACCTTTAGGATATTGCCAGCAACTGGCGATATCCACAATTTGAGAACAATTGATAGTGTAATTGGAATTAACGTAAAGTAACTGATTAGCATTCATTTAAACTTCGTCCAAAGAAAACTGCAGAAAACTAATGAAATACGGTACAGAAGAACAAGGCCACGTCGTAATAAAATTCCAGATGAGTTAATATTTACAGGAATGATAAGCAATTGAAAATGTGACCTATTGTACAAAGAAAAGGTGTCCTGGCCGTATTTAAGTCCGTGGTATTTAATTTGTGACGTAGTTATTCGTTCCTTTAATGTTTCTTTTCCATAGCTTACTCACATATATGTAACTTATTCTTTGGTTGGAACAGGGATAATTGACGGTCGAATTTCACCACTAAGAAACTACTGTCATAAGTAATCAAAGCTTGGTGTCTCTGAACACCAGTTATTATCTTCTAATGTCCTCCTTTTTCCCAGGTTGTACTGCTTCAGAAATCAAGATCAAAACAGTTAGGAAACAATAAAATCGATTCCTATACCTTCTTATAGCAATCAGTTTGATTACATGTATAATCGAAAGATGGAAATGGCTTATAACATCGAATGCTCCCGATACTCTTCTTTAGAATAATGAGCGATCTTTGTTATATGCCTTCAATAGGACTTTGTTGGATTATATTTATATGAAAGAAGCACAGCGAATGCAAATGAATTAATGAAAATATGTCCAGATTAACGTTGGACTGTAGGTCTGGTCTACCTTTAACTGGATGCATGATTTCATGCTGCATTTTAGAATGTATGGTACACAGTGAGAAGTGTCGTTTTTATCAGATATGACTTTTAAATTGTCGACTTATTCCTAATGTGGACTATACGATCGCACGTAACTGCCCATTAATTACAAAGACATTATAAGTGCTGTTTTCCAAGTAAAAATCCTCGCTGTCAATAGCGAAAACTCATAACTTTCCCTGACGTCCACCGTTGTCTGTCCAGAGCAGAAAGTGTTCTGTAGTAAATCTGTTCATGACATTTATTTACGTTTTGAGGGTCGTTGAAGATACTGGTTCCCTTTTTGTGTTGTCGGGATACGTTCTCAGGGGCTGAAAAAAGAAAAAGAAAGAATTTATCACAGCGGAAGATGGAGACGGTCTACGCTCTGCTTCCCGCCAAACCGCAAAGACGACGTTTCGAATTTCGACACGAAGCAGCCGACACAGGATACTCTTTCTCGGTCAACACTGAGGCATAGCGGGTGAGCGGAACGTGTTTGCGCCTGACAAACTCCAAAGAAGCAGCAGCAGCAGTCAGTCAATCAGTATGTATATATGTACATCATAATGGGCATTCGGTGGCGGAAGCTAATGGCTGCAGAGGTGGCACGTAGCCTGGGAGGAAAGGTTCGATAAACTTGTGATAACATCGAATTATTTTACTTTACAACTCTTTCTCTGAAGTGTACTCAGTGTTGTGATACTGCTGGTTAAGAGTCATTTGCAAGGAATGCAGACCCTTTAGGGAAAGGAAGACTTGACAGGAACGAGGGCAGAAAATAAGTTGAAATTTTCCATTCCTAGTCAACCAAGATGCAATAGGGGAGTTATGCATCCTCAAACAAGTAGCAGTCGCCACTGGTCTTAAGAGAAGATTGTTTACACAAATTCTCAATAAATATAAAAGCGAAAAAAACCACATAAAGAAAGAAAAAAATTTAATACATGGAAATATTATGGGCGTATTATCGAGAAGTTTGCGCACGCTTTCCCTAAACAGTACAAAATATCATTTCCAGCTGCAGGTCAATTAAGGTTTAAACTAAATTGTAGGGTATTACATTATAAAAAATGAAAAAAAGTATTATGCATCTAGTGTGTAGTGATCACAAGTGGAACATATGATCGTTTTTGTATAGGTCGGAATTTTATAACTAGATAGAAGGAAACATACTAGCCCAAACAAGACCGCTTTTGGCCATCATTTGCGAAGCACAAAATATAGGGTTGGTGGTGTGGTCAGTACTATGAAAATTCTACACGTAACACCTAAAGAAATCAAGTTAAATGTATTTGAAGAATGGGACGTATATAAATGGAGGATAATGGAGCCGGTCAAATTGTTGAACGAACGGTCGGAATTTGTTGTTGTTGTTGCGGTCTTCAGTCCTGAGACTGGTTTGATGCAGCTCTCCATGCTACTCTATCCTGTGCAAGCTTCTTCATCTCCCAGTACCTACTGCAACCTACATCCTTCTGAATCTGCTTAGTGTATTCATCTCTTGGTCTCCCTCTACAATTTTTACCCGCCACGCTGCCCTCCTTACTGAATTGGTGATCCCTTGATGCCTCAGAACATGTCCTACCAACCGATCCCTTCCTCTAGTCAAGTTGAGGCATAAATTTCTCTTCTCCCCAATCCTATCCAGTACCTCCTCATTAGTTATGTGATCTACCCATCTAATCTTCAGCATTCTTCTGTAGCACCACATTTCGAAAGCTTCTATTCTCTTCTTGTCCAAACTATTCATCGTCCATGTTTCACTTCCATACATGGCTACACTCCATACAAATACTTTCAGAAACGACTTCCTGACATTTAAATCTATACTCGATGTTAACAACTTTTTCTTTTTCATACAAGCTTTTCTTGCCATTGCCAGTCTACATTTTATATCCTCTCTACTTCGACCATCATCAGTTATTTTGCTCCCCAAATAGCAAAACTCCTTTACTACTCTAAGTGTCTCATTTCCTAATCTAATTCCCTCAGCATCACCCGACTTAATTTAATACAACAATTTTTTGCTTTTTTTAAAAAAATGATTTAAGTTTTAGCTAAGCCGTTAACTTCAGACATATCAGTAATTTATAAAATAGTGTGACAATGTCTGAAATCCTTAATAATACAGATCTATGTATTTAGTTGTAGCATTATGATCTCTGAGAGACAGAGCATATGGACACACAATGAACAACTGAAGGCGCCTGTCATATTTTTGTGTATAAACAACAAAAAACGCTTATCGAATTTTGAATGTATCAAGACTACTGTAATGCAATCATGTAACATTTGTTATGTTGATCTGATGTAAATACAAATGTGTGATGTATAGAGAAACATTAAAAATGCAGGTATTTCACAAAATAATTATTGGCTTGCCGTAATTTCGAAAATGTTTTACTTCATGTTTCGTTGACAACATTGTATCTTACAATAAAGGTAATGGCTTAAGAATGAACGAAAAATTCGAAAATACTCACCGATAAAAATATTATTTGCGACTGTCACGGAAACCGTAATTAATAAATTAAAAACTCTTACTAATGTTTTTAGAGGTGTTTTCTGACAAACCTGCTCCCTCCCTTCTGTATCGGCACATGCGCGTAGACGGAACGTCAGCACAACGTCTCGTCACTCAGCCCAGTACTGAGCTGCTAATCTAAAGATCTGAAGAGCAGTCTATCTTACAAGAAGGCGAAATTTAATAAAGACACTAAGCAACTAGCAATGGTAGTTGGGTTCATTGAAGCCTAAGAAAAATTCGTAACGGATTTTCTTCGCAAAGATTTTTTGATACAGTTTCCATGCTGCTGAGAGCTGAAAGAATAGGAAGATTATCTTCCATTCTAAATCATCGCTTATTTACTCGAGGAAAAAATACAAGAAATCAATATTTTGAAGACAGAACATGTCCTTGGCAGCTTGCTTCCTTTCTATCTAATTAACGTCGGAAAAAAGTTTTTCACCCTCGACAGAGCTGCCTTTTTTCACTCTTGAAACAATTTAATTAAAAAACGCCTACTTATTTATGTTGTTATTTGTGCTTAGAGTTAGAGTTTTTTTCTTTGTCCAAGTAGTATAAAGCCTAATCATTTCTCACTTGCAGATGTAGCATCTGTTTTGTGGGGAGAATAGCAAGGCCACCTTCAGTCTTCGCAGTGCGTCTCGAAAACAAAGCAAGCAATAAAATAAAGATTAAGAGGAACGAAGGAAAGAAGTTTAGGATTTAACACCTCTTTGACGACAAGGTCTTCAGAGACATAGTGCAGAATCCCATTGTGGAAGAAATCGGTTGTGTCTGAAACATGGTACTTAGGGAAAGGTAGGATTCGGTGTGGACAGGGCCTTACTCATTTACCGTTGGTTGCTCAGTTTTTTTTAATCACGTACACTTTGTTTGAAACCAATTGTAAATTAGGTTGACAGTAAGGAACAATTATCAAATTTGACTGTTAAGACACAACGTCTAAATAATAAAAAAATCTTAAGCAAGTTGCACTCATGGCTGAGCGCCTTATTGAACAGAAATTCAAATTATTTGTCGGCTGAGGTCCCAATAGTAATAATTCAAAAACAATATGGCGGCTGAAGGCCTGGATAGCAATTAAGAACAGTTAAACTTCTCCAAGAGATACTAAAATATTTTTTTTAAAAAAGACGATCATTAAAATTTCTCTATTAAGAGACAATATCTTGTTAAAAATTCTTAAGACATATTGCATTCACAGCTGAAGGCCTTATTGACCAGAAATTCAAATTACTTGTCGGCTGCTTGCCCCAATAGCAGTAACTCAAAATTAAAATATTAAAAAAAATCATCACAATCCGATCAACCAAGAGAGAAGTGGGCCTCAGACAGTGTTTCAAGAATCTGCCTGGGAAAGTCGCTCAACTTCGTAACCGATGAGACAGGCAGTCAATAGCAGTGTTCACTTAACCAGATGGCAACTCAAACTAGTGACAGTTTAAACGCGGACCAACACTCTTGCAAAATCTACCTAACATCTGATAACCAATACAACGATGCCATCAATATCCCAGGCAAGGTGGAACCGGCAGACAGCAGTGTGTTTTCATAATCCAGTGTTTAGAACATCCAGAAGCAGAAGGAACCACTACGACCAAACTAGTCCAAAAGAAACAAAGATTCGAACCACAATCAAGGAGGCTGTCGAGCTACACGCCTCACCAGACAGCAGCGGCAAGGCAAGGAAAGATACACTGCTGCGAAAATACACTAACCTCCAGGGCAGGTAATTGGGGTATTAGCTGCCACTAGGCAGAAAAATACCGCTGGTTCAACTTCATCAATAAACATGAGGAATTCGATGATTAATAATAAAAGGTGGAGGATGGCTAATTAATTTCCCCAACTCCAAACACTCCACTCATTGCTCTTCGTCTCAGCGACCCTGTGAGCAGCAATGCGCGAACAAATGGTGTGATTCAAAAATAGTAGAGGAAACACTACTGGGTTAATGTTCACCCAACTCAAACGTCCTGGGTCCGGTGGAGAACGAGGTTGTCGCCTACGCAACTACAGCCCCTTTATCCAGCAGTGCCGGCATGTCCACGCTCTGCCGGGCCTCACTGCTGCTCCGTCCCAACTGAACTAACCGACACACTCCGATCTGGAAAACATTTGACGCCCTTCGAAAGGGCTGCTGCTGCCACTCGCAGACAGACAACACTAGCAAACGTAGTGGCGCCAGTAAACAAGAGAAGAAAACGAGACGCCACTATCCCTATTACACGATGCCAACCTACCAACGGCACAAACGCGAGCCACAACACGGCTCATTGTGTCCTTTCAAAGCAACTGCCCAGCATTCGCCTGATTTGATTTAGCAAAAGCAGGGATAAACCTAAATCTAGATGGCCGGACGGGTATTTGAATCGCCATTCTCTCAAATATGAGAGGCATTCAATAAGTAATGTAACAACGTGGTTGGTTTTATTAAGGATTCCAATATACCTTATTATTTCCCATTCTTTCGGATACAAAAACTTTACTTTTCAACATAATCTCCTTTCAGTGCGACAGCCTTACGCAACCTTACTAGGAGGGCCTGCATGCCTGCACGGTAACAGTCTACTGATCGTTGTCGCACTCAACGTCTTGCTAGGTCAGTTACCTCCCGTCATCCACGTACTGCTCCCCATGGAGTGCATCTCTCACCTGGCCAGACAGACGGAAGTCGGAAGGCACGAGGACCAGACTGTAGGGTAGACGAGTAAGAACTGTCCAGTGAAGTTTTGTGAGCTCCTGTCAGGTGCACTGATTTATGTGAGGCCTTTGACTTGTCATGGAAGAGGAGAAGTTCGTTTGCATTTTTGTGGCGATGAACACGCTGAGTGCATTCCTTCAATTTCCGAGAACACCGTCGCCATAACTTTAGCGGCTGACGGTACGGCTTTCAACTTTTTCTTCAGAGGGGAAGCGGTGTGGTGCCGCTCCATGGACTGCCGTTTAGTTTTGGATCGAAGTGATGAATCCACGTTTCATCGTCTGCTCGACATTCGACAAAAAATTGTCATGATCAGCCTCGTAACACGCTAGCAGCTCTGCATGGATGATCCTTCGCTGCTCTTTATGGTCTTTTGTTAGGCTGTGAGAAACCCAGCGGGCATACACCTTTGAGTACCCCAAATGATGGGCGAATGCGTCAACACTACCAGCAGAGACGTCCAGTTGTGCAAAGAGACGTTTTATTGTGATCCGTCTGACACTTCGAATGAGAGTTTCCTCACGTTCCAACATTGTAGGAGTCACAACTGTGTGTGATCGGACAGGTTTGCACGACCTTGTTGCGATGATGACAGACGCCGTACCAAACGACTCACCATGCTTTTGTTTACAGCCTAATCTCTATGTAGATATTCTGCAAGTACCTATGAATATCTGCGACACTCTGGTTTCCTGCCAAAATAAACTCAATTACCGCTCTCTGCTTGCAACGCACCTTCATTGTAAGCGCCATTTTCAATGTTTCATAGAACGCCACGCCGTCAGCTATCAGAACTTCATGATACTATAGGTGATGAAGCGGAAATATTCCAAGATGTTCTGCAAGTACTACGGCAATTTTTCAACGGGGCCAAGGAAAAAAATGTGTTGCATTACTAATTGAACGCCCCCTCGTATAAATCCATCGTTTTACCATACCACCAACTCAGCCGAAAAGATCAAGAAGACACAAGACCTCGAAATCCACTACTGTAACATGAATCAGTGTGGCGGGAGTAAATAAACATGCGAAATCAGCAGATGTCGACACCATCGTTTGCCTACGTCTACGTCAACAACGGAATTTTTCCCGAGAAACTTTGATGGTGGTGTTTCATCCCGTCCCGCTCTCGATCTGTAAGGATACTGCCATTCTAAACTTCGAAACGCACTGTAGAATTTTTCGATGTCGCATTCCATGAGATCCAGAATCAGTCGACCTAACAACGTTACGGCTCTCCGGCTAGTGTTATGCTTATTGACAATCTACTCCTTTACTATTGTAGCTGTGGTGTTAATTCAGTATTGAACAGAATTTTTTTTACTTTTAGACTACTCAATAAATCTATACAACATGATTCTAGACATGTCTACTCTGAATTCCACTAAACATTGAGAATACTGCAGGCAGTGGAATTGTGAAAACCATATTTCTTTCACAAGACAAGTAAGAGCTACTGCACTAACAAAGTAGAACACCAAACCATTTTCATAATCACCGAAAATCGAAGGCCTGACTGTGTGGATGCACTTAGCTGAAATTTTGTACCCTAGCATCTCGTCAAATATATACTGTGTCCGAAATGACATAAATGTGTGCCATCGGTGAAAAGAGCAGAACACGCAACGTGGAATGTGTATAGTACACAGGAGACACGCGCTTTAATCACATGACAAGTTTTGTTGTTTCAGGCGCTCTGAAACAATATAGCGGAAAGCCACCGCGATAAGATAAAGCATATGGAAATTTTGTCCTGTCACGGACTTTCCAATCCCCGAGCACATACATATAAAACCTCATGTGACATTAATTATTTAGTCTAGTATATGCTGAGGATAAGATAAGAAAGCTAATATTTGTCAGTGACGAAGTGTTTTGGAATTCAATATACACACTAATTGAAAAGCTGGCAGAGAGATCAATTCGAGATACATTCGTGTAAAAATACGAAAACGGAAAGAAGTCTGGATTTGATACCTCTCTTCCAGAGAAGTACTACACACAATTAAAGAGACCATTACAGAAAATATTAGTGTTTTATATTAGGTATAAATGTTAAAGTATACCTGCATGTCGACAGAGCTGTTACAACTTAAAAAACACCATCTCTTCAAAAATATCTGGACCCGTATTAGTGCATATTAATATGGCGTTGGGGTCTGCGCAGAAGTCGACGTTAAAACTCATCGCAAAGGTATTTCATTGGGACCAGTTCTGGACTATGGACAAATCACATTTCAAGAATCTTATTGTCCACATATCACTACCTCACAGATGCTGTTTTATGACAGGCTGATGTGTCATCGTCTCCGAACTGTTCATCTGCTGCACGCAGTACGCAATACTGTAAAATGTGTTCATATTGTAGTTCTTTTGTGACTTACTTTACGTGGACAGTTAATGTTTTCCTTAGTATAAAAATATACTTGCATAGTGTTTAAGCTTGGTAATATCTTTTCTTCTTTTGTCTTGCAACATTCTCCTGTCATTTTGTTTGTTACCTGTTCGCTTCCTCGCCTCTATTTGTATGGATATGTAAAAACATGGTTCAAATGGCTCTGAGCACTATGGGACTTAACATGTGAGGTCATCAGTCCCCTAGAACTTAGAACTACTTAAACCTACCTAACCTAAGGACATCACACACATCCATGCCCGAGGCAGGACTCGAACCTGCGACCGGAGCCGTCGCGGGGTTCCAGACTGAAGCGCCTAGAACAGCTCGGCGACAGTGGCCGGCTATGGATATGTAAAATTGTTTAATTTATTCTGCACAGTGATAATTACGATCAAATAGACACATTACATAGTGCTTATTGACTTCCCTGATACTAATGATATATTTGATTTTAACACCCTATCTTTTGGAAGAGTTGGTGAGTTTATTTCATGATTAGAATTAGTAGGCCTTGACGTAATCTGTTTAGCCACCATTACAGCTACCTCAATGAGATAACAGCGAAGAGCAGTAATTATATACAACCCGCTTGTTTCTTTCTTTTTTTAATCACTAACGCCGATGCACAAATGCGAAAAAAATTGGCGCATTTGAAATATTTGAAATTTACGATCGCAGACTAATGAAACAAGCCAGCCACTTCTCAAACACAATATTTCCTGTTCTTTATTTAACACTTGATCTGGCATGTCAACGTAAAAATTTCGTAACACTATATCTTTCAGCATTAAAAATTTTACTAAGCACTATAGGGGAACCACACTTCACCCACCTCCTTCGTATTTCACTGTCGACACTACACATGACCGCACGTAAAGTTCTCTGGGCAATTGCAAACCCAAACCCGCCTATCGAACTGCCACAGGGTAAAGCGTAATTCGACACTCCAAACCACCCCTTTCTAGCCATTCACTATCGACTGGCAAACAGGTCAGAACACTGTATCAGAGACAACGAGAAAAGCATACCAAATTTAAATGAACGCAAAGTCTCTAAGATTGGTAGTCTTTTACAGAAGCTCGAATTTAGCACAGACTTCAATTCGAGGTGCTTACAATAGTTTTCACACCGAAACTTTGTCTCGAAACCTGGCAGATAATCCAGAGAGATTCTGGTCGTATGTAAAGTATGATACCGGCAAGACACAATCAATGCCTTCTCTGCGCCATAGCACTGGAAATGCTATACACGACAGTGTTGGCAAAGCAGAGTTGCTAAACACAGCCTTCCGAAATTCCTTCACCAAAGAACACAAAGTAGATATTCCAGGATTCGGATCCAGATCAGCTGCCAAATGAGTAACTTAGAAGTAGATATCCTCTGATTAATGAAGCAACTTAAATCAGTTAATAAAAGCAAGTCCTCCGGTCCAGTCTGTAACCAATTAGGTTCCTTTCAGAGTTTGCTGATGCAATAGCTCCATAATTAACAACCATGTACAACGTCTCGCTCAATGAAACATCCGTACTCAAAGACTGGAAAGTTGCACAGGTCACACCAATATTCAAGAAAGGCAACAGGAGTTACGCACTAAATTACAGGCCCATATCATTAACGTCGATATGCAGCAGGATTCTGGAACATATATTGTGTTCGAACGTTATGAATTACCTCGAAGAAAACCGTGTCAGCCTGAGGCGTCTTGTCACCGTCCGCGCGACTCTCCCCGTTGGAGGTTCGACTCCTCCCTTGGGCATGGGTGTGTGTGTGTGTGTCGTCCTCAGCGTGAGTCAGTTTAAGTTAGTTTAAGTAGTGTGTTAAGCTTAGGGACCTATGACCTCAGCAGTTTGGTCCCACAAGACCTTACCACAAATTTCCAAAAACCGTGTATTGACAGACAGTCAACACGGATTTAGAAAATATCGTTCTTGTGAAACACAAGTAGCTCTTTACACGCACGAGGTGTTGAGTGCTGTTGACAAGGGATTTGAAATTGATTCTGTATTTCTAGATTTCCGGAAGGCTTTCGACGCTATACCACATAAGCGGCTTGTAGTGAAATTGCATGCTTACGGAATATCGTCTCAGTCATGTGACTGGATTCGTGATTTCCTGTCAGAGAGGTCACTGTTAGTAGTAATTGACGGAAAGTCATAGAGTAAAACAGAAGTGATTTCTGCCGTTCCCCAAGGTAGCGTTATAGGCCCTTTGCTGTTCCATATCTATATAAACGATTTGGAGATGATGGTGTCGTTTATCGACAAGTAAAGTCATCAGAAGATCAAAACAAATTGCAAAAGATTTAGAAATCTATATGGTGCGAAAATTGGCAATTGACCCTAAAACAATGAAAAATGTGAGGTCATCCACATGAATGCTGAAAGGAATCCGTTAAACTTCGGTTACACGATAAATCAGTTAAATCTAAAGGCCATAAATTCAGCTAAATACTTAGGAATTACAATGACGAACAACTTAAATTGGAGGGAACATATAGAAAATGTTGTTTGGAAGACTAACCAAAGACTGCGTTTTATTGGTAGTATACTTAGAAAATGTAACAGATCTACTAAAGAGGTTGCCTACACTATACTTGTCCGCCCTCTTTTAGAATACTGCTCCGCGGTTTGGGAGTCTTACCAGATAGGATTAACGGAGTACATCGACAAAGTTCAAAGTAGATCAGCACGTTTTGTATTATCGAGAAATAGGAGAGTGTCACGGGCATGATACAGAATTTGTGGTGGCCATCATTAAAACAAAGGCATTTCTCGCTGCGGAGGGATCTTTCACGAAATTTCAGTCGTCGACTTAACCTTCTGAATGTGAAAATATTTTGTTGACGCCGACCTACATAGGGAGGAACGATCAAGGGAAATCAGAGCTCACACGGAAATATACAGGAATTCGTTTATTCTGCGCGCTGTTCGAGAGTGGAATAACTGAGAATTATTGTGAAGGTGGTTCGACGAATCCTCTTCCAGGCCCTGATTTTGAGAGTATCTATGTAGATGCAGAACTCAACCGTCACTTAGTATTGCCTACAGAAGCGTGTGGCTTATGAGGAGCTGATCGGCCATAGTACCCCATTCATTTTATCTCCCTCTTGACAGTCCTTTTGCTAGCTGGACAGCTGGTAGAACTTTGGAAGTTCTACTGATTTCATGCGATATTTAGGAGCGTCCTCTGCTTTGCTCGACAGACCTTGTCAGTCAGTGAATGAGGTCTCCCTGGTTTTGGTTTAACTGTGGTTGTTCCTTCGCATCTCCACTTCACAGTCACTTCACTAACACTCGACTTAAGCCGTATTATAACGGTTGAAATGCTCTTGACGGTTCTGTTGCTCATATGGCATCCAATGATTAGTCCACGTTAGAAGTCAGTGAACTCTCCTGATCGAGTAATTCTGCTGTACTGCTCGTCTACTGACAACACGATACTCGTTGCCTCGTTTTATTCTTGCATGTCCGCCTCTTCTGACATCTGGTGCTCAATTCCGCTTTATACGGAGTGTCTGGATACAAATACAAAAGCGCAAAACAAAAACTAAAAGACAGTATTGATAAAACCTCCCATCATCAAAAATGACAATACTCGTCCTGTTATTATCGTTCCCAGTTGTTTTGCAGTTGACTGAATGGGGGAAGGCGTTAGCACCATGTTCAACAATTGTCAAAGAGCTGTCGCATACATGAGCACCGAACAATTATTCCATTAGCTGTTCAATATGTGACAGTAATTGTGTTATTCTGTACATTGTATTAATAATGTAATGACATTGCGTTGTAGTATATGTTTTGCACTTTTATATGCTAAAAGTGATGACGTTAAAATTAACTGGGAAGCTGCTAACTCGAGAAAAGCTGCCTCAGCATATTAAATAACTACCACTTGTTTACTGTTGTCTAATCCTTACAGTATTCCATGATAAATGCCACATAAAAACATTCTGTAAGAGCAGAAGCATTTTTATAATAAAAACTGTTGCTTGTTGTTTTGTCAACTGTACATTCGATCGCAGGGTACATTTCTACATTTTTGTATATCCCGTTTGATATATTTTATTCAGTTACTTACGTACCTAGCAGAATATGTTTCCTTCCGTTATATATATATCTCCCCCCCCCCGACCGTTGTCAGTTTTTTCTGTAAGTTGCGATAAACCATCGTAACGCCCAACAAGTGCCTATTACCTCACAATCTTACCCTCTGTGCCCGTAAGTGTCCTAATGGACCAGACGGGCATGTGCGACGTCCAGTTGTCAGTCTTCACGCAGCTCCATTTACATCCACATCCCTCCTTCGCAAGCTACTTGACGGTGTGTGGTGGAAGGTACTTCTGGTACCACTATCTGTTTCGCGCTTACCTGTTCCATTCGCGAATGGCGATTGGAATGGATGATTGCCCATAAAGCTCCGAATTACCTCTAATTTCTCGAGTTTTCTCGTTGTGCTCATTTCGTGAGACGTATGTGGTTGGAAGTAAAATGTTGCGCAACTCTTCGTCGAGCGTACACCTCGGAATTTCAATGGTAAACCTCTCCGTGATGTACTACGCCTCCCATGTTTTGTACCATCTGCCACTGGAGTTTGTTAAGCGTCCCTGTAACGCTGTTGCCGATACTGTATCATTCCGTGACAAAACACGCCACTCTTCGTTGTATCTTCCCTCCCTTTTATTAACCCTGCGTGTTGAGAATGTCATACTGATGAGCAATACTCAAGTACCCATCCAGCAAATGTTTCTTAAGCCACTTATTACGTGGATGAATTACATTTCCTTAAGAGTCTCGCAAGGAATCTCTACCTGTCCATGGGTTTTCCTGCAATTTGTTTTATATAGTCATTCCAGTTTAGGTCGCTACGGATGATTAGTTGTAGATATTTCACGTGGTTACTGTTTCCAGTGTTTAGTCACCAATAGTGTTACCGAACAGTAATGGATCTCTTCGTATATTTACGTGCGATACCTTCCATTTATTTTCGTTCCGGGTCAGCAGCCAGTTCTCGCAGTCTTCATCCATCCTCTGCATGTTTTCCCTCAGTTCGCTATAGTCTTCTGCCTTTGCTGCCTTCTTATAGACAACGGTATCATCTGTGAACAGCCTTATGGAACATCCGGCGCTATCCACTACATCAGTGGTTCTCCATTACCCTTGAGGGCTAAAATTAAATTTTCTGAGAGGTAAAAACAAAATGGTTCGGTACTGTTTCGGTTACGAAACATTATTATTTTTAAAATATCATTACTATTATCACTATTTCATAAGGCTGTATTACTGGTTACATATTGCCGATAATAACATTTTTTCTTTTTTTAATATTATCATCAACGCATGAGGCACTATGGTGGAGATTATAGCTTGCGAAACGA
The DNA here is from genome assembly GCF_023897955.1 of Schistocerca gregaria. Lineage (NCBI taxonomy): Eukaryota > Metazoa > Arthropoda > Insecta > Orthoptera > Acrididae > Schistocerca > Schistocerca gregaria. Next base: position 315,660,619 of record NC_064926.1, on the reverse strand, counting down.
CTGTATGGAAGTCATCTTCCATACACAGTCCGTCTAATACACAAATACTTTGTGCCACGCATCTATGATAATAAAATGGAGACATACGTCAGATATGGCTTAGATATCTCACGGAAATGGCTTCTCCGAGTTGCAAGTAGTCGGTCAGTGGATCTGAAATTGCTTCATTATTCACTCCACAACAGATAAATCAACTCATTAACTATTAAACGACGTCTTATATCCACCATTAGCTGCACTATAAATGTTTATCATTTAATATGATAGACTCTATAATCAGTCCTATTACACGGTATAAAAGTTTTCATGTATGTTAATGCTGTCAAATCTTAGGCAGTGACTTCATATATGACAGTTATTTCCAAAGTTATCAAGAATTGACTGTTACATCAAACGTTATCGAGAATTGTGACTCCATATGATTTGACAGTGCTAACATAAGTGATAACCTGTATACTATGTAATAGAACAGATTACAGATCTTAGTTTGTTAACTGATATGCATGTCACTGCTACTGAGATGCCACTGATGATGGCTTAGGAACCCGAAAGCCGGTTTCGGCAAATAAACACTTTTAGTGCAGCTCATGGTGTATACAAGATGTTAAATATCTGAAAGCGACGGAGCACCAAGCAATCAAGAACTCATTAATATCACAACGCAACAGTAAATATGCAATGGTTACTATATTGCCATAGAGCCAACTCATTATTATTATTATTATTATTATTATTATTATTATTATTATTATTATTGTAGTTGTTGTTGGCAGTGGTCATGCACTAAGTGCCGGCAGCCAGAAGTCTTCCAGTTACTGTCAGTTCAGAAGTAAGGAATACAGCAATGAAATATAATATAGTATACACATATCACTTAGTAGATTTTAAATGCGATTAGCGTAGGCCGTCCGTTGTGGTCGAGCGGTTCTAGGCGCTTCAGTCGGGAACCGCGCTGCTCCTACGGTCGGAGATTCGAATCCTGCCTCGGGCATGGATGTGTGTGATGTCCTTAGGTTAGTCAGGTTTAAGTAGTTCTAAGTCTAGGGGACTGATGACCTCAGATGTTAAGTTCCATAGTGCTCAGAACCATTTTATAGCGCATGCGTGAAGAATGTGTCGTTAGGGAGAGTAGTAGTGCAAAGGAAGCATATTTACCCTCATTGTGGATAATTAGCTTTCTTTCTTTCTTTCTGAGAAGGAGCTGTAGGTAACACTTTCGATGCAGTGAGTATTGGTTCAACGTTGTATCCGTTGTTATAAATAAGCTACACCAATTCTCCCACTGACGCGTTAATTCGTGATTTAATAAAACATTTACGAAAACAAAGTACCATTTACCTTTTGTCATTTTATAAAATGTGTTCAGAGGAAATACTCCGCGGCACTGTACCGCACATTCCTTGAGGTGCCAGCACAAAATGGCCCAGTCCATTGATAAAATAGAGTATCGCAGGGTAATGTGCACTGAGCTGACAAAAGTCATGCGATACCTCCTAATGTCGTGTCGGACCTTCATTTTCTCTGCGTAGTGCAACAACTCGACGTGGCATGACATGGACTCAACAAGTCGTTGAAAGTCCCCTGCATAAATACTGAACCATGCTGCCTCTATAACTATCCATAAATGCGAGAGTGTTGCCGGTGCAGGATTTTATGCACGAACTGACCTCCCGATTACATCCAATAAATGTTCGATGGAATTCATGTCGGGCTTTCTGGGTGGCCAAATCATTAGCTCAAACTGTCCAAAATGTTCTTCAGACCAATCGGGATTAATTGTGGCCCTGTGACACGGCAAACTGTCATCCATAAAAATGCTATTGTCATTTGGGAACATTAGGTTGATTAGTGGTTGCAAATGGTCTCCAAGTAGTCGAACATAATTATTTCCAGTCAGTGGTCGGTACAGCTGGAGCATAGGACCCAGGCCATTCCACGTAAACATAGCCCACGTCACTACGTAGCCACCACCAGCCTTGCTGACAACCTGGGTCCATGACTAGGTGGGGTCTGCGCTCTTACCAAATGAAATCGGGACTCATCTGAATAAGCCACGGTTTTCCAGTCCAGTGTCCAATTAACACTACGACGAGTCCAGGAGAGGCGCTGCAGGCGATGTCGTGCTTTTAGCAGAGGCACTCGCGTCGGTCGTCTGCTACCATAGCCCATTAACGTCAAATATCGCCGCAGTGTCCTAACAGATACATTCGCCGTACCTCCCACATTGATTTCTGCTGTTATTTCACGCAGCGTTGCTTGTTTGTTACCACTCACAACTCTACGCAAGCGCCGCTGCTCTCTGTCGCTAAGTGAAGGTCGTCGGACTGTGCGTTGTCCGTGGTGAGAGGTAATGCCCGAAATGTGGTGTTCTCGGCACAATCTTGAGACTGTGGATCTTGGAATATTGATTTCCCTGACTATTTTCGAAATGGAATGTACCACGCAATTAGTTCCAACTACCGTTCCGCGTTGAAAGTCTGTAATTTGCGTCGTGAGGCTTAAATCATGTCGGAAACCTTTTCATGTGAATGACAAATGTCAGCCAGTGCACTGTTCTTTCATGCTTTGTGTACGCGATACTACCGCCATGTGTATATGTGCATATCGCTGTTCCATGACTTTTGCCACCTCACTGTGTAACAGTAACGATCCTGCCACACTTCCTTGGTGTAGCACTGGCAACGAATATTCCCGATCGTCTGTAGACGTTCTGCTCACACCGTGGCGCCAGCGGCGACAGTGGACGCTGAGCAGCGCTGTGGGCGGCGATCGTTTCCGGCAGTGCGTAGTGTGGTTCCGCTGTCTGGCGGCGCACGAGCGTATCGTGGGCGGCACGTGCTTGCTGCGTACACGTGCCAGGCAGCCGCGGAGGTCGCTGCTCGGCCGCCGCAGACGCTCTCACCAGCCGAGCTGGGAAGTCGTGAGCGGCCAGAAGCTGTAAATGTAGTGTGACTAGGGCCACCCGCCCGGTAGACCGTTCGCCGGGTGCCAGTCTTTCGATTTGACGCCACTTCGGCGACTTGAGCGTCGATGGGGATAAAATGATGATGAATAGGACAACACGACACCCAGTCCCTGAGCGGAGAAAATCTCCGACCCAGCCGGGAATTGAACCCGGACCCTTAGGATTGACATTCTGTCGCGCTGACCATCTCATATTGTTCGTTATAGTTTGTCCCATTTGTTCGGGGCGGACGTCCTATGACGTCCGTTTAAGCTCTTCGTTGATCCATTCACTCAGTTTTTTTATTGCAGAGGGCAGCTAACCCTCTGACCGAGCACGCTGATCTACCGTGCCGGCATCAGTCAGCTACCGGGGGCAGACGCTATCTCAGTAAGGAGTGACAATAGGTCAGAGTAGAGAGCCTGTATAGGGTGAAAGTGGCCAACCGGACGATACGGCGGCCATTTTTCTGCCATACTGCGGGCGGGACTTTTGAATGGTCAGTAGTGGAGTACACACTCACCGAATCAAAAGCACAAGACAATATGGCGAAATCGTTCGTTAAATGCCTTTCTTTACAGCTATAATATACTCATAGTAGCCTACTACGTACAGCACAGGAAAATTTGATACAGTGGCTGTAAAAATTATTCGTTACTTACATTTATCTCCTTTAAAGTTTGTTTACTAGACATACTGCAATGAAAGTAACGTAAATAAAAAAATATAGTGTATAGCATTTGTTTCCTATCGGAAACGCATAACGCTAAAGATTTAAAGTACCTGTATTACGTTAGATGAATGAAAGTCGTAAGCAGTTGTTTACAACCACATGCAACACAACCGGGCATTGTTTACGAACGTCTGCAGAACGAATTACAGATGTCAAAAACAATACTGTATAATTACTAACGTGTTTACTTCAAACATATAGGCCTACCGACTTCATCACAAAACGCTTCATTATTTTAACTCGTATTTAAGATCGCAAACGCTAATTACGTACTAAAAACTATATAGAACTAAATTGAACATGCATGCACAACGCATAACGAGTCTCTTCTCAATAATCCAAATACCTTTTAATCGTTTCCAAAAGTCCTCTGAACTTCAATTCAGCTCAAAAGCACGGCGAAAACTAGAAGCGCGAGAGACGTTTGGCAGAAAAATGGCGCCAAAGCTAATCAACCAATCACGGGCACCTTCACATATGGTCACTCTCTTTGTATACAGGCTCTCTACGACCGCACTGCGACCCACGGCTCTCAGCCGTATTTTATAATAATACCAGCCATGAGCCCCGGCTTTTCACGGGTAGTACAGACGTAAGTATCTACGGCTGAACTACTTCACTTGCGTAGCGGCAATTTTGTTTACGCTGCACTGTAGGGAGATACGATTAAAAATCAGAGCCTGATTGATCTTGTGGACATTTTATATATTACAGACATTCTCGTCGGGGGGGGGGGGGGGGGGGGGGGGGGCGGGCGACCTACGGATTTTATATTTTAAGAAATATTTCTGAGGCAAGACCGCACTTAAGTGTTTATTTTGAAATCATGACCTTTTTCAAATTTATGCCATATATTTTGACAATACTGGAGCGATTATCTCGTAAATGAATTGCATACTTTGTCTAATGTAAATGCAAACAGTAACATCTGCTACCAGGCTGCCAACTAGTGGACACAGTGCGCTGATGACCTCGATGTTGAGCGCCCATAAGCCCCAACACACACACACACACACACACACACACACACACACACACACACACACACACACACATACACACACACACACACACGCCTAGTGGACATAAGAGGTAGCTCGCTTGTCACAGCGCTCTGCCCACCAGGCGAGACCACGAGGTTCTGATCACGGATTTACTTCAGACTTTGTACACCTTTAGTAGGCCATTAAAATAACATAATGCGAAGGTAATAAGGTGCATTACTCTGGCAATTCCGAGAAAAGCGCAAGAGAAAATGTATGCACCTATTGTGTAACTAAAATGTATCTGTGCGAAGGAGCTAGCTGTAAGAAGTCATTGTGGTCAAGTGGTTCGCTGGCACGGCATATCAGCTCGTTCGGTCAGTGGGTTAGCTGCCCTCTGTAACAAAAATATTGAGTGAATGGATCAACAATGAATTTGAACGGGTGCCTTGGACGTCAGCCCCCTAAAAAATACAATCAGCAATAGTGAACTAAATGAGATATCAAAAAGTGGTTAGCGATTGCGCTTTGAAAGAGGGGTCGTCGATGACGCGACTGTTCCAATCCCGCTAAGGCCAATGTTGCTGTCATACTTCTTTGAGAAAGTACTTTGGCTTTGGGGTAAAAATGGGTATTACATTGTTGTCATATTTTTCGTAAAATTTAAAGTTGGCGGACAACAACTTGTTTTGCCGGTCGGAGTGGCCGTGCGGTTCTAGGCGCTACAGTCTGGAACCAAGCGGCCGCTACGGTAGCAGGTTCGAATCCTGCCTCGGGCATGGATGTGTGTGATGTCCTTAGGTTAGTTAGGTTTAATTAGTTCTAAGTTCTAGGCGACTGATGACCTCAGAAGTTAAGTCGCATAGTGCTTAGAGCCATTTTTTTGAACAACTTGTTATGCCCTCCAGTTGCTAGTACAATTGCGTTGAGTTTGTATTTGGAAGAAAAGCGGCGGAACAAAAGGAAACACACTTGGATGGGGTCATAGCTATTACGCCGAGATAATAATAGCATTCAGAAGAATTTGTTACGAGAGCTGTAAGTGGAGAAAGTCAAGTCTTAATCCGTAATCATTTAAAAGAATCTTGGTTCTTAATTATTTCTTCAAATATTACAACGTGTGGACATGATTGTGTGGACATCTGCATTTACCTAGCCCACCAAGTTGTCTCCAACACAGCAGCGATAATTTCTTTTTCATTTTCTTCTGGTATCTATGAGCGATAATTTCGCTTCAGTTCGATTCACGAACGATGGCCTTTAGCGCAATTTCGAGGCGCGGTCAGGGACTACATTTTTGCTGAATCCGAACAACAATTGCGTTACCCGCTTCAGCCTTGAAGAAAGCGTGTATCCTGGAAATTATGTCTTCCGCTTGTTCATGTGAATTTGTCACTCACCACCAGCATCGACGACGACAACTCGCAACAAATGAAGAAAATTGCACCAAAAATAAAACGCGCTGTCACCACGTTTAATGTTCGCATTTGCTACGACATTAACAGTAGACAGCTCAAACGCTATTGAACGAAATCTCATTGGCTGTCAAATGTCACCAAAAGGGGAGGGGAGGTCCAAATTTTAAAGAATACTCCTCAGACTTCAAGAAGAATATGATAATTCCAATCCCAAAGAAAGCAGGTGTTGACAGATGCGAAAATTACCGAACTATCAGTTTAATAAGTCACAGCTGCGAAATACTAACGCGAATTCTTTACAGACGAATGGAAAAACTGGTAGAAGCCGACCTCGGGGAAGATCAGTTTGTATTCCGCAGAAATGTTGGAACACGTGAGACAATACTGACCCTACGACTTATCTTAGAAAATAGATTAAGGAAAGGCAAACCTACGTTTCTAGCATTTGTAGACATAGAGAAAGCTTTTGTCAATGTTGACTGGAATACTCTCTTTCAAATGCTAAAGGTGGCAGGGGTAAAATACAGGGAGCGAAAGGCTATTTACAATTTGTACAGAAACGAGATGGCAGTTACTAGAGTCGAGGGACTTGAAAGGGAGGCAGTGGTTGGGAAGGGAGTGAGACAGGGTTGTAGTCTCTCCCCAATGTTATTCAATCTGTATATTGAGCAAGCAGTAAAGGAAGCACAAGAAAAATTCGGAGTAGGTATTAAAATCCATGGAGAATAAATAAAAACTTTGAGGTTCGCCGGTGACATTGTAATTCTCTCAGAGACAACAAAGGACTTGCAAGAGCAGTTGAACAGAATGGACAGTGTCTTGAAAGGAGGGTATAAGATGAACATCAACAAAAGCAAAACTAGGATAATGGAATGTAGTCTGATTAGGTCGGGTGATGCTGAGGGAATTAGATTAGGAAATGAGACACTTAAAGTATTAAAGGAGTTTTGTTATTTTTGTATCAAAATAACTGATGATGGTCGAAGTAGAGAGGATGTAAAATGTAGACTGGCAATGGCAAGGAAAGCGTATCTAAAGAAGAGAAATTTGTTAACAGCGAGTATAGATTTAAGTGTCAGGAAGTCGTTTCTGAAAGTATTTTTATGAAGTGTAGCCATGTATGGAAGTGAAACGTGGACGATAAATAGTTTGGACAAGAAGAGAATAGAAGCTTTCGAAATGTGCTACAGCAGATGAATACCGAAGATGCTAATGAGGAGGTATTGAATAGAATTGGGGAGAAGAGGAGCTTGTGGCACAACTTGACTAGAAGAAGGGATCGGTTGGTAGGACATGTTCTGAGACATGGAGGGATCACCAATTTAGTATTGGAGGGCAGCGTGGAGGGTAAAAATCGAAGAGGGAGACCAAGAGATGAATACACTAAGCAGATTCAGAAGGATGTAGGTTGCAGTAGGTACTGGTAGATGAAGAAGCTTGCACAGGATAGAGTAGCACAGAGAGCTGCATCAAACCAGTCTCAGGACTGAAGGCCACAACAACAACACTCCTCACTTAATTACTGGACGTCCCATTTACACTATCCGCTCACCCCCTTCCGCACATGCGTTGCTTGCTCCACTAGCCTGTCAGTGCACAGACTTTGGTCCTGAAGGCCACAGCGAGACTCCGTCCTTGAGACGCTCGGCTGTCCTGCCAGATCCCGTTACACGGAACTGGTTGCGCCGTCTCCGTGAAGGAGTGTCCGGTCTTCTGGAACTGCAGTGCGTATTTACAAACAAATGCGCTCCAGCAATTGCTCAGCCAAGAAAAGTGCGTGCCTAAGGAAGAAGTCACCGACGCACTGTGTTGTGGCAGTACTGGGAGCGCAAAACGTGTTTTAAGAGTAAATAATAACCTCAATTCTTAAACATAACCTTCTGCAGTACATATTGACATCAAAATTGGGTCCTAAGAGATAGACAAAGAGAAGGAATTATGTTTTTAATCAAAATAACGTCTGACGGACGAAGTAAGGAGATTATAAGACTAGCACAGGGAAAGACAGCGTTACTCGTCAAAAGAGCTATGCAATTATGAAACGCGGGCCTTAAACTTGACAAAGAAATATCTGAGAGTGTGCATATGAAACACAGTATTTTACAGAAGTGAATTATGCACTGTGGGAAAAGGAAAAGAAAAAATCGAAGCGTTTGAGGGTCGTTGCAAAGGTAGGATATTGAAAATTAGCTGGAATGAAAAGTGGTACAATGGGACGTAACTTCTGCGATACACTTCGCTGTGCTTTGTAGAGTATAGATGTAGAGGTAGAGAAAGAAGATCGCCGTGGAAGGGACTGTGACGGAAACTTTGGAATGAAGTATAGGGTGATTGGACATGTCTTAAGACAGCAGGGGATTAATTTTCATGGTGTACTAGACAGAGGGAAAAAATGGAGAGGAAGACAGAGGTTGCAACACATACAACAAAGAATTAACTACGTTCCGTGGAAACTTTGCTCTGAGTTCATAAAATCACGATGAGTCACAAAAAACGAGTCAGAAGACTGAAGATAAAATTACTAGAGGCGTTAAATAAGTAAGTTTCCATATTTTACAAGAAACATTACACGGAGTTTATCGTGTTGAAATAATTTTATCGACATTGTACAAGGCTTCTGTTACTTTTCTACAAAGTCGCCATGGTTTTCCAAACTTTTTGAAAACGTGATACAAGTTTTTCAAACGGGTGTTGTACCAGGTCAGGTCCTGTGCTCGTAAGTAGCTCTTCACCGTTGCTGTGGCTTCATCATCGGTCCTGTACTTTCGTCTCGTGAATTTCTCTTCCTTCATGACAAAGCTTGCCCTCATATAGCTCGAATGGCTCAAGCGGCTCTCGGAAAATTCAACTGGAAAGTGTTCCCGCATCCTCCACATTCACCAGATATTGCCCAAAGCTTTTTCACGTGTTCCGTCAGCACGAAGGTTATCTTGGAGGTGGGCACTTAAACACAGATGATGAAGTCATGTCAACAGTGAACAGCTGGTTACGAGCGCAGAAATTGACCTGGTAAAAACTGGTTTTCAAAAACTTGTCGCGTTACAAAAATGCTTGGTAAAACATGGCGACCACGTAGAAATGCAACAGAAGCATTCGCCAATGCCAATAAAATTATTTCAACATTATAATTTGTGTGTAATCCTTTTCATAAAACATGGAAACTTACTTAATGGACGCCTCTCGTAAGGCACACATGAAAAAAGTTTTGCATCACTTCGGATCCCAGAACACTTGAAGATAGACGTTGACTGTGGTTATTGTATCACAGGCACAGTCCCTTTGACTGTTCAGAGATGTCACTAAACCCGCACAAAGACGTAAACAACCATGCATGAGCAGCGCCTATTAGACGGAGGGGGTCCGACGGCCAATCACTTCCAATCATTCCACCATGAAGGAGGTACACGGCTCGTGTTGTCTATAATGCAGCCATGCCTAGACGGTCCATACCGCGGTTCGATCGCACCCGTATTGTTACTTTGTGCCAGGAAGAGCTCTCAAGAAGGTAAGCGTCCAAGCGTCTCGGAGTGAACCAAAGCGATGTTGTTCGAACATGGAGGAGATACAGAGAGACAGGAACTGTCGATGATATGCCTCGCTCACGCCGCCCAAGGGCTACTACTGCAGTGGATGACCGCTACCTACAGATTACGGCTCGGAGGAACCCTGACAGCAACGCCACCTTGTTGAATAATGCTTTTTGTGCAGCTACAGGGCGTCGTGTTACGACTCAAACTGTGTGCAATAGGCTGCATGATGTGCAACTTCACTCCCGTCGTCCATGGCGAGGTCCATCTTTGCAACCACGACACCATGCAGCGCAGCACAGATGGGCCCAAAAACATGCCGAATGGACCGCTCAGTATTGACATCACGTTCTGTTCAGCGATGAATGTCGCATATGCCTTCAACCAGACAATCGTCGGAGACGTGTTTGGAGGCAACCCGGTCAGGCTGGACGCCTTAGGCACATTGTCTAGCGAGTGCAGCAAGGTAGAGGTTCGCTGCTCTTTGGGGTGTCATTATGTGGGGCCGACGTACGTCGCTGGTGGTCATGGAAGGCGCCATGTCAGCTGTACACTTGAATGCCATCCTCCGACCGATAGTGCAACCATAACGGATGGACAACAATTCGCGCCCCCCATCGTGCACATCTTATGAATGAGTTCTTTCAGGATAACGACATTGTTCGACTAGAGTGGCCAGCAGGTTCTCCAGACATTAACCCTATCGAACATGCCTGGGTTAGATTGCAAAGGGCTATTTATGGACGACGTGACCCACCAACCACTCTAAGGTATCTATGCCAAACCACCGTTGAGGAGTGAGACAATTTGGACCAACAGTGCCCTGATGAACTTGTGGATAGTATGCCACGACGATTACAGGCATGCAACAGTGCAGTAGGACGTGCTACTGGGTATTAGAGGTACCGGTGTGTACGGCACTTTGGACCACCACCTCTGATGCTCTCTTCGTATGGTGGTACAACACGCATTGTGTGGTTTCTTTGACAAATAAAAAATTGCGGAAATGATGTTCATGTTGATATCCATTCCAATTTTCTGTACAAGTTCCGGAACCCTCCAAACCGAGGTGATGCAAAACCTTTCGTGATGTGTGTATAATAGTAAAATTAGGGACAATGAGGTGCTGAGCACATTCGCCCCTTGGTACCGAGAATAAAATCATGGCACACCTCTAGGATGGATGCAAAGTTCAAAGTCTGTTACTATGAGAAGAATTCAAAAAGTAAGCGACACATTACCATGACAGGTCAAGCAACCTTTACTGAATGCTGCACTACACTTGAAAGTGGCACAGATACATGACACTATTTTTCAACGTACTCAGCAAGTCTCTTTAATCAACGGTCGGAACCTTCTACTAAATGTCCGAATTATCGCCGACAGAAATCACCTCCATGGTGACGGAGGCATTCGAAAACCACTGTGTGAGCGTCCTCATCGCCGTAAAATTTCTTCCTCTCGAGATGTTCTTTCAGATTCCCGAAAGGACGAAAATCTCGTTGATCTGGACTATACGGCGGCTCAGAAATTCAGAACTTCCTGTCTAGACTTGGCGCTAAACGCATCGTAATCCCTCGGGCCTCGCTTTCAGCTGGAGCAGCAGACTCCATTAGCAGAGTGGGGTCTAATGTTTAAAGAGTCCTTGGCGGCGACGTACTTAATGGCAGGCAGACACAGTATCACCATTCTACTCATATCGCACTGACGATAACGCTGAGCACAACTTGCAGCTTCGGCATGTAAGGACGACTGCGAACAAGAAATTAAGACTCGTGTTCGAATTCACTTTCCCACGTTTGTCAGCGTATTTTCAGTTACATGGGCTTCTTGGTTTCTCCGTTGACACAATAAATCATGGTAACTGATGTGGGGGCAGGTAGAGCTAAATTTTGCAAACACTGGTATGTGATCACGAGCTAATTTCAACGCCAAACAAGTAACTTTGCCATCCGACATTTCACGTATCTACTTTTCATGGTTAATATTCTGTGTTTGTAATTTTCATGATTACATGACTTACTTAGAGGCTGTTTCATTCTCATGCCCTTTTGTAATAAACTAATAAGTTCCTTTCCCTGGTCATATTTAATACTAGCTCTTACCCGCAGCTGCGCTCACGTACCAGTAGTTTCCTTGAGTGATGATGAGTAAGCAAGCTACTGTATGTGCCACAAAGTCAGCTGCTTTCATGTGTCCGTCTGTCCGGATAAGCATAGCTCGTGATCTGACCACGCCCTCCGCCCGCCCATCATCTCCCAAGTATGAAGACGTGGGATGCGCAGCGTCGTTCCTGACTGGTGCCTGCAGCAGAAAATGGTTTCCTATACATTAGACAACATGTACGTTATGCAACAAGTTTAACAGTTTTTTAACTTAGTTTATGTTCACTGATGTAAAAGAAGATGCTTTCTCTATTCGTTACTTCATTCTCGTAGGGGTCGATTTTATTTTCTACTTTCTGAAGTAGCCTATGTTCTGCTTCAAAAAATGGTTCAAATGGCTCTGAGCACTATGGCACTTAACATCGGAGGTCATCAGTCCCCTAGAACTTAGAACTACTTAAACCTAACTAACCTAAGGACATCACACACATCCATGCCCGAGGCAGGATTCGAATTTGCGACCGTAACAATCGCGCGGTTCCGGACTGTAGCCTAGACCCGATCGGCCACCGCGGCCGGCCTGTTCTTCTTCAGAATTGAAGTTATGTCATACAAAATTTAATTGAAATACATTTAGTGATTAGCGGTGGAAACATAACCGACATTGTTTCTTTTGACTGCAATAATATTAGTATAGAAGTATGAATTAAACACTATCAGGTCTGTATAAATATTGTATTCATGACGTTGAACTGTATTATGCAAAACATATCAAACAATTACAGTATTTTGCTCGTTATTTTCTTCAGGTAAATAAATATCTTGTGCTACACGCTTCCTACAGGAGCCTATGTTTTTCCTCAGCGTTCAGGCTCTCCCCATATCAAATTTCACCAAAATCTGATCAGTAGTGTAGTTGTGAAAGCGTAACTGATATAGTTACTTTCGCATTTAACATATTAGTATGGATATAGGTATTTCAGCGATAAAACTCATATTCCCACCTTATGGTTCAATGCTAGGGCCGCCATATTTCATGGCGTTAATGATTCTGTTGCATCCATTTATTCCAGTATTAGGTCTATAGGGTGTGTCTGCATCACGATTAGTTTCGATACAGTTAACTTTATTCAGACGCACGTGGGGTTTCGCAACATCTCTCTGAATATGACATCCATAGTTAATTGGTGTTACGTAGTCAGAGCGACCTTAATCCAGCGCTGCCAAGAGATAAATACGAGTGGATATTGCGAATGCTTGGTAATTTCTATGAAACGGTAAAACTACGCTGAGAGACGCAATTATAGAAATGGTTCAAATGGCTCTGAGCACTATGGGACTTAACATCTGTGGTCATCAGTCCCCCAGAACTTAGAACTACTTAAACCTAACTAACCTAAGGACATCACACACATCCATGCCCGAGGCAGGATTCGAACCTGCGACCGTAGCAGACGCGCGGTTCCAGACTGAAGAGCCTAGAACCGCTCGACCACTCCGGCCGGCGCAATTATAGCTCTTTGTCGGGACACTAAAGGGACAGTAGCAACGATAACTGTTGGTCGGACGTGCGTGAGCGCCGCCCGTGTGACGTTGGTGCTGGACAGTTGCGTCTGTCGCACAGGGCAAGAGAAATCAGTGCCAACAGATAAGGCAGAGCGACCCGGGGTCTGGCAGATCACTGACCCCAGGCCAGGCCTCTAAGCTGCTGCTGCTGCTGCTATCTGCACTTCCTTGTCCGGCTCTCGGCTACTCTTGTTCAGCCTATCTCAGGACTATCCCCGTACTCAAGAACACCTGCACCAGTACTCTGAAAAATTAACAGCTTCTTCACAATTTTGCCGAATGTGCCATTTTAGAGTCAACTGAACCTACCGGCACCGAATCTCGGTTGCAACCCGTAACGTAATGTTGTTGTGGCGTGTGACGCCATATAACAGTAAACAGGAAGAGAAAAAATTATGGCAAATTTGTTTTCGTCTATATTATTTTTTGGAATGTAGGTTTGGTGACAGACTGATCTGTAGCGAACGTCGAGGTATAGCTAAGGCTGAAATGTAAAAATTTGGTTTTGAGTTGGCGAAGCCGGCGAATGCGAATTTAAATCATTGTTGCGTCAAACCTGCACACCGGACTAACCATGCGTTGGACTGCTACAAAGTCTAATGTGAGTGTGACTATACCAGTCTCCCATAAACGTACAGTCAAGCACTGGTTCCCCATCTCTATCTCACAAACGTAAATCCCAAATAGCTGAAGCACTGGAGAATATTGGGACGGTTCGCAGGTGGTGTTCACGACATTACCTATCATACTACACTAAAGTGAAGAAGATTGCTTGTATGTTGTTTGGTTGGTATTAGGTCCTACGGGGTGTATCCACATATCCTTTTACAATTAAAAAAAACAGTCACACAAGGAATAACACACTAACATGTATAATAACACACGTACACATAGCAAACAAACAAATATCAGACTAAATACAGATACGACAACATAGACAAAAGACGCGTGATGTACGCAACGACAGTTGGAAACATTATTACCAGACTACGATATCACTGCACTTGGCCTCCTGCTGCCGTTATCGAAAACACGCGCTGACGTGACAGTAAACAAGTGGTAACGTAGAAAACTCATAGCACTGTGAATCCTTTACTAACAGTTGTGCGTATACTGTCACTAACAAGTGGTTCGGAGTGTCCTCGTGAAATACTGCGATAGAAACTCACGATAACCCGACCGAAGCGCCCTCACTTACAAAATAACGTGGTCGATTAGTGCAGGCTGCAAACACGTATAATCAACACCCAGTAGATGTAAATGTGAAGTGACTAGGGCCTCCCGTCGGGTAGACCGTTCGCCGGGTGTAAGTCTTTCGATTTGACGCCACTTCGGCGACTTGCGCGTCGATAAGGATGAAATGACGATGATTAGGACAACACACAACACAACACCCAGTCCCTGAGCCGTGAAAATCGCTGACCCAGCCGGGAATCGAACCCGGGCCCTTAGGATCAACATTCTGTCGCGCTTACCACTCAGCTACCGGGGGCGGACGACACACAGTAAAAGTGTAAGTTAAGTGCTCACATAAATGTGTTCGGAAAAAGCTCCAAAAATCGGCCATTTGGAGTATGTAGACCAACTATATACGACGACACATACGAATTAATAACATCAGAAAAACTAGCACCAAATGGTAATGTAACTTGTCCCGCTGAATGGTAATGAAACTTGTCCTGCGAAAATTGTTTCTCGCCCAAAGAAAAGCAAATAATAACAAGAAAAAAGTAATGTAATAATATATTTGTAATTACTACTACACATCGTAAGTATCATACCCCCCTGTGGGTTCGGGGGTAAGAATAGGCCCACGGTATTCCTGCCTGTCGTAAGAGGCGACTAAAAGGAGTCTCAAACGTTTCGGCCTTATGTGATGGTCCCCTACCGGGTTTGACCTCCATCTTCTAAATTCTTCCGAAGAGCGAGCTGATTGGGGAAGGGCGCCTTACAAGGTGCAATGTGTCCATCGCTCATTACCATCTCTAGCTTGGTTGGTCGTCGTCGCATAGCTGTCCCGCCCACTCACCATCTCTAGGGCGTGGCTTTGTTCTTGGGTGCGGTTTTTGCAGTCTGCTCTGCTGTGTCGCTTTATGCGCCAATGACGATCATGGGCTACATTTCACCTGAAATCCAGCACGGTAGCCAGTCCGTTGTGGTGGGGCCGCCATGTACCCTGTCGGTTGTAGCCCCCTGACAACACAGGGATCGCTCTACTGATGCCTGCGCCGTTAACTCCCCGCGTATGCCAAGGAGTAGATGCCTGTCTCCTTGAGGCCTCGGGACTCCCGGCAATGGCCATCCCGCCAGGTGGTCGTTGCTGAGGCTGGGTGGCGCCCGTGGGGAGGGCCCTTGGTCGGAGTAGGTGGCATCAGGGCGGATGACCCGCGATGAAGCGTGGTACATCATCTCTTGCTGGCGGCCAGCCGCCAGCAGTCTCTAAGCGTTCTCGGCCTCAATACAACGCTCAGGCATATGATCCACAATCGTTCCCCTCCCTGGCCACACCATGGGAGGCACGAAAGGCTACGGTTGGCAGCGAACCTTATTCACCTCGCTATTTAGTCTGTACACGAGTCGATGGGGAATCGTTTATGGCGACCAAGCCTCAGTTTTTTGTCGAGCACTTGGAGGACAAGTTTGGGGAGGTGGAGGGCTTGTCCAAAATGCGCTCTGGGGCAGTATTGATCAAAACGGCATCCTCTGCACAGTCACGGCGGTTACTCGCTTGTGACAAGTTGGGGGATGTTTCCGTCACGATCACACCCCATACGAGTCTCAACATGGTCCAGGGCATTATATTCCATAGGGACCTACTCTTGCAGTCAGACGACGAGCTACGCGCCAATTTAGAACGGCGGGGTGTTCACTTCGTCCGGCGCGTCCATCGGGGTCCGAGGGATAATCAGGTAGCCACCGGTGCCTTCATCTTGGCCTTCGAGGGTGACGTCCTACCCGAAAAGGTCAAGGTGATGGTCTACCGATGTGATGTGAAGCCCTATATCCCTCCCCCGATGAGGTGTTTCAAATGCTGGAAGTTCGGCCACATGTCATCTCGGTGTACTTCCAGCATGACATGCAGAGATTGTGGACGCCCTTCACATCCTAATACTGCATGTGCGCCGCCTCCCATCTGTGTGAACTGCGGCGAACACCATTCCCCTTGTTCGCCAGACTGCAAGGTTCTACTGAAAGAACGAAGGATCATGGAATATAAGGTCCTGGACCGCATGACCTATACTGAGGCTAAGCGGAAATACGAGAGGCTACATCCTGTGGCTCTGACCAGCTCCTATGCCACCGCTGCCAAAACAGTAGTTTTGTCATCTGCTGCACCGATTCCACTGAACACTCTGAGCCGGAATACTACACCTGCCCCCTTGATGGTGGGGGGCACTTCCCCATCTGTTGCTCCTGCACCACCTACCTCAGGAGCAACGACCCCCCAACCATCGGGGACACAAGTCCCCAACTCTAAGCCGGAGAAGCGTCCGACTTCTTCGGCGACTCTCTCTCGCAAGGGATCCCTCGGGTCCCTCCCTTCCCAGGTTTCCACCTCTGGGAAGGGTGACGTCAGCCAATGGCTGAAAAGCAGGCCAGCGGCTGGTCGCAGGGCTTCCCGCTCCTCCTCTGTCCCGGAGACTGACTCGGTGGAGCCCTCCCAGCCAGTAAAGCCCAAGGAGCAGAGAGAGAAGACAAAGAAGAAGAAGGCCTCTAAGGCCAAGGAACGCGCGGTGGCATCCACCCCACCGCTCCATACAGGCTCTGCGTTTGAGGATGAGGTGGAGATCCTGGCGTCCGCTGAGGACCTGGATCTCGCCATACCCTCAGACGCCAAGGACGCCGATTGTACTGGTCCTCGATCGGTGACAGCAGGTGACCCAGTGACGTGATCTGCCTCCTCGGTCCCTTCACGCCTTTTTCGCCCATGGACAAAGTGATTCTCCAGTGGAACTGCAGCGGTTTTTTCCACCACCTTGCTGAGCTCCGCCAACTCGTCAGCCGTCACCCTTTCTTCTGCATTGCCCTCCAGGAAACGTGGTTTCCGGCAATGCGGACCCCTGCCCTACGAGGGTATCGGGGTTATTATAAGAACCGGGCAGCTTATGAGAGGGTGTCTGGTGGAGTCTGCGTCTACGTCCTTAACTCTATCTACAGCGAGTGTGTGCCTCTTCATACACCCTTAGAGGCTGCCGCTGTAAGGATGTGGACGCCTCAGCCTATTACTGTCTGCAGTTTGTACCTTCCGCCGGATGGTGATGTCTCTCGTCATGTGTTGGCTGCATTGATAGGACAACTGCCGCCTCCCTTTGTGTTGCTGGGCGACTTTAACGCCCATAACCCCTTGTGGGGTAGCGCCGCGATTACTGGCCGGGGCAGAGATGTCGAGACTCTTCTGTCACAGCTTGACCTCTGCCTTTTAAACACGGGAGAGGCGACCCACTTTAGTGCGGTCCATGGCTCGTTTTCGGCCATTGACCTTTCTATTTGCAGCCCCGGACTTTCACCATCCATCCACTGGAGGGTCCATGACGACTTATGTGGTAGTGACCATTTCCCCATCTTTCTGTCACTGCCACAGCGTCACTCTTCTGAACGCCCCTCCAGATGGGCTCTGAATAAGGCTGATTGGGACTTATTTACATCTGTCGCAGTGATCGCACCTCCTTCCACTGATCCGATTGATGCGGTGGTTCAGTCGGTCACCACCAGCATCGTTTCTGCGGCGGCATCTGCGATTCCCTGTACATCCGGGTCACCTCGGCGGAGGACTGTGCCGTGGTGGTCGCCCGAGATCGCAGAGGCGATTCGAGATCTTCAGCGCCATAAGCGGCACCCGTCGTTGGAGACCCTCATTGCTTTTAAACAGATCCGCGCCCGAGCCCGACGCCTTATTCGCCAACGGAAGCAGGAGTGCTGGGAACGTTATGTTTCCACCATTGGCGTCCGTACCTCTGCATCGCAGGTTTGGGCCAAGATTCGGCGACTCCAATGCTATCGGCCACCTGTCTCTGTCCCTGGGCTTTCGCTGAATGGAGCAGTGTGCACCGACTCCGACACGATTGCGGACCGGTTAGCTGAGCATTTTGCTCAGTGTTCCGCGTCAACGAACTACCCGTTGGCCTTCCGCTCCCGGAAAGAGCGGTTGGAAAGTCGGAGGCTTTCCTTTCACACGCGCCACGCGGAGTCGTACAATGCTCCTTTCAGCGAATGGGAATTCCAGAGCGCACTTTCTGCTTGCCCTGATACGGCTCCTGGACCAGACCGCATTCACAGCCAGATGTTGAAACACCTCTCAGTGCCTTGCCAGCGACGCCTCCTAGATCTTTTCAATCGCGTCTGGGTCGAGGGTGTTTTCCCGTCTCAATGGCGGGAAAGCATAGTCCTCCCCGTATTGAAACCTGGCAAGAACCCGCTGGAGGTGGACAGCTATCGCTCCATAAGCCTCACCAACGTTCCTTGCAAGTTGCTGGAACGTATGGTGAGCCGGAGGTTGAGTTGGCTCCTCGAGTCTCGGGGCCTTCTGGCTCCGTCTCAGGGTGGGTTCCGTAAAGGCCGCTCTGCCGTCGATAATCTGGTCTCCCTGGAGTCTGCCATCCGTACAGCCTTTGCGCGCCGCCAACATCTGGTTGCCGTCTTCTTCGACATGCGGAAGGCATACGATACGACTTGGCGCCATCACATCCTGGCCACACTTCATGGGTGGGGCCTTAGGGGCCCGCTCCCGATTTTTATTCAGAATTTTCTTTCGTATCGTTCCTTCCGCGTGCAAGTAGCTGCGTCGCGTAGTTCCTCCTGGGTCCAGGAGAACGGGGTCCCACAGGGGTCTGTCCTCAGTGTGTCCCTGTTTTTAATTGCCATCAATGGTCTCGTTGAGGCGGTGGGGTCGTCCGTCGCGGCTTCTTTATATGCGGACGACTTCTGCCTATATTACAGCTCCAGTGGCATCGCCGCTGCTGAACGGCAGCTGCAAGGTGCCATCCGCAAGGCGCAGTCATGGGCTGTAGCGCACGGCTTCCAGTTTTCGGCCGCGAAGACCTGCGTAATGCATTTCTGCCGGCGTCGCACGGTTCACCCTGAGCCGCGCCTTTACCTTGACGGTGAACCTCTTGCTGTGGTCGCGACGCATCGGTTCTTGGGACTGATGTTCGATACCCGGTTGACTTGGCTGCCCCATATTAGGCAGCTGAAGCAAACATGCTGGCGGCACTTAAACGCTCTCCGTTGCTTAAGCCACACCAGGTGGGGTGCCGACCGGTCCACCCTCCTCCAACTATATCAAGCGCTGATCCAGTCCCGCCTTGATTATGGGTGTGTGGCGTACGGTTCTGCCTCGCCTTCAGCATTGCGATTGCTGGATCCCATACACCACTGCGGGATCCGCCTCGCCACGGGAGCGTTCCGGACAAGCCCCGTCGACAGCATACTTGTGGAGGCTGGTGTCCCTCCATTGCGGTTCCGGCGTGACCGCCTTCTGGCCGCCTATGCCGCGCACGTTTATAGCATGCCAGGGCATCCAAACTACCGTCTCCTGTTCCCGCGCTCGATCGTCCATGTTCCAGACAGGCGGCCCCGGTCAGGGTGTCCCATTGCGGTTCGCCTCC
Organism: Schistocerca gregaria; assembly: GCF_023897955.1. Lineage (NCBI taxonomy): Eukaryota > Metazoa > Arthropoda > Insecta > Orthoptera > Acrididae > Schistocerca > Schistocerca gregaria. The sequence continues at coordinate 315,640,738 of NC_064926.1, read as the reverse complement.
GGGACCTTCTCCGTGGCCTTGACTTTTTTCCTCTGCCGCCTGTTTTCCGGGCCAATCTCCGTCTGCCCCCGTGGAGTGTGCCCCGACCGTGCCTTCGGCTCGACTTGGCACAGGGTCCGAAGGTCTCAGTGCCTCCGGAGGCCCTCCGCCGCCGCTTTCTTTCCATCCTGGCCGAGTTTCCGAACGCGGCGGTGGTCTACACCGACGGTTCGGTGGTCTCTGGTCACACTGGTTACGCTCTCACTCTACGGGATTATTGTGAGCAACGGTCATTGGCAGCTGGCTCCAGTGTATACACTGCCGAGTTGGTTGCCATCTATCGTGCCCTAGAGTTTCTCCGCTCCCGCTCAGGTGAGTCCTTTGTCATCTGTAGTGACTCCCTGAGCGGTTTACGAGCTCTTGACCAGTGTTTCCCTCGTTCCCGTCTGGTGATGGCCATCCAGGAGTCCCTCCATACTCTCGTCCGTTGCGGCCGCTCTGTCACCTTTGTTTGGTCCCCGGGTCACGTCGGCATCCCGGGTAACGAGCGGGTTGACGAACTGGCGAAACAGGCGGTCAGTTCCCCGGCCATGGAGATCGGTCTTTTAGAGAGTGACGTCCGATCCGTATTGCGGCAGAAGGTCCTTGCTGCTTGGCGTGATGAGTGGCGCACCCTGCCCTCTCCCAACAAACTTCGGGCAGTCAAGGAGACAACCAGTGTGTGGCGCTCCTCCATGCGGGGGTCTCGCAAGGACGCTGTCGTCCTCTGCCGGCTCCGCATAGGACATACCCGGCTCACGCACGCGTATCTCTTGTGCCGTGACGACCCGCCTCTCTGTCGCTGCGGATTGGCCCTGACCGTGGTACACGTCTTACTAGACTGCCCACTTTTAACTGCCCTCAGGCAGACGTTCGCGCTGCCTGATACACTCCCTGCTCTTTTAACCGATGACTCTACTATGGCTGACTTAGTTCTCCGTTTTATTCGAGCAGGGGGTTTTTATCATTCAATATGAGAGTCCCTTTTTATTTTTTTTTTTAGTGTCGACTGTGGCTTTTGGCCTGGGGTTTTAGTTTGTGGTGTTTTAATGTGTCCCTTGGTTGTTGGCCTTTCCAGTTTTATTTTCATGGTCGGCCAATGACCGTCGCACTCTGTGTGTCTTTTAATCTCTTTTCTCTGGTCTTCGTCTATGTCTTTCTTGTACTGTGTCGTCCCTTGTCGTCTCCGTTATGTGTTTATTGCTTGTTGGACTTTTCTTCGTGTATTATTATGGTCGTGGAACAAGGGACCGATGACCTAAGTAGTCTGGCCCCTTTAACCCCCACAAACCAACCAACCGTAAGTATCATATACATGAAACAAATATGTATTACAGGCCTCAGCAGATGCTTCACAAATAAATAGAAAGAAAAAAGCTCGTGTAGCAACGCGGCTTGGTGCAAGTCTTTCAATTGGACGCCACTTCGGCGACTTTCATGTCCTTATAACCAGTGGGACCTGGTTTTCTCTGGACGGTTGCCCATCCAAGGATCCAACGTTTCTTAACTTCGTTGATTGAACGGAAACTTGTGTTACCAACGTGATAAGGCCGCTGGCGCTTCGGAAATAAAACAAGCAAAACACTTATGGCACAAAAAACTGCCTTCATTTAGTTGCGGAGACGGAATACTATTCCATGGAGAAAAAAATCTTTCTTCCCTTCTCGTTAGATGTACTGTTCCTTTCTCAATATGGATTTCTTTTTACTGGTAAGCCCTCTGACTGGTTTCAAAGAAATGGAGAAAACTAGAAAAAAACTATTTTTTTGATATCTTTTACCCCTGCGAGGCAACACGCAGTCAGTTCACATTATATTTGGGTGGTATACGAATGTAGCTTGAAAGTTTGTCCGTGCGGTGGCAACTGCATAGAATTTGCATGAGACAGCTTCTCATTAGATGCAGTTTTTCATTCTCAATATTGTTTCCATTTTACTGGCAATTCCTCTGACTATTTTCAAAGAAAGGGAGCAAACCCAGCAAAAAGAAATTTCTGATTTCTGTTACAGCTTTGAAACAAAATTCAGTCAGTTCACATTATTTTTGGCAGTATACAAAATACAGCTTGGAAGGTTCTCGAGCATTTCATATGGTGGAGTGGGAAACACCTGCTCGCCATATTCAGGTACGCCTTTGGGTGACTGTAGCGGGTCGCCAATTTGTACGTCGTTTCCCCGGTGTTCCCTGCCTAAGAACTGAGCCGTGGGCCCCAGCGTATGCGATGGGGCAACGTGCTGGCGCCCGGCTCAGCTGTCCTGGCTTCAATACCCGTCGGTATGATCTCGTTGAATTTGCTAGTTTGTAGCCATTGCTAGTTCCCATACTTTACTGAGCTGAAATCCCATGTGTGTGTCAACTTTCTTTAAGACCCAGTCCCACTAGGTCGAGACAGACTAAAGGATCTTAGTCACTCCGTCGTTCATCCGCAGTCCCGTATCAAGACAACGTTCAGCAACAGCAGGTTTTTCTGGCAGATCTAGTCTGATGTAATTTCTATATTAATCCTATCTGTGTTCAACAGTGCGACACGTCGATGTATGATTTCGCACCCTGGCACAGTATCTTGTATAGTCCTGTTCCTTTTAGACCTAGGCCGCGTTTTACAGAATTCAGAATCGTTTGCATTCGCGGCGGACAACAGAAGACATATTTTATTCGGTGTTTCTCGAAGGGTCTACCGATCTTGTAGGACGCGCCATCAATACGAGATAGGAAGACCACCCTAGTGGATTTCTCCTCTTTCTCTGACTTTCCTTGAAGTAAAATACCTGCACACCGCGTATCTGCTTATCGGAGCACGACAAACACCGAGCGGAGGTGACTACGTTCTGGTAACAAGATTCGTGGAGCTAAGACTGCTCGAGCGCTGTCAGTGTCTATATTACAACGTTGCGTTAGAATGTGTGATAGCATCAAATACCACAGTTTCTGCAATAATATCGCATTCTGTTCAATGTAGCTAAGGAAAATCTGAAAATTCCCTTCTTCTCAAACACTTTTCAGTCGAAAAAAAACTTAAAATTTATTGTTAAGAAAAAGAGCAGCGGCTGCACGACGGCTTGAAGTTCATTATATTGGCCACGTTACGAACCGCAGTGGACAAATCCCAGAATCAGCCCTTACGAAAATGAAAATTAAACTTGTAAAAACTTTTTGCAAGGCACATTCCATTTCGTATGTCGTTATGTGATTCAGTATTCTGATATTCTGAGGTCGACATTGTTCAGAGTGTGCCGAGAATACCCAGTCTGAGACTTTACCTCGCACCACGGACAACGCAGTGGCCGACGGCCTTCACTTAACGACCAAGAGCAGCGGCGTTTGCGTGGAGTTGTCACTGTTAAAAGACAAAGGTCAGTGCTAACAGACAAGCAACGCTGCGTGAAATAATCGCTGAAATCAATATGGGACGCACTACGAACGTATCAGTTGGATAGTTAGGACAGTGCACCGATATCTGGCGTTAGGGCTATGGCAGCGGATGACCAACACTAGTGCCTGTGCTAACAGCACGACATCGCCTGCAGTGCACCTCCTGGGCTCGTGACCATGTCGGTTGGATCCTAGACGACTGAAAAACCGTAGCCTGGTCAGATGAGTCCCGAGGTAAGCTGGTAAGAGCTGACGTTAGGGTTCGATTGTGACGCAGACGCTACGAAGCGCTGGACTCAGATTGTCAACAAGGCACTGTGCAGGCTGGTGATGGCTCCGTACTGGTGTAGGCAGTGTTTCCATGGTCGAACTGAACCGATTATTGGCTGGAAATGGTTATGTTCGGCTACTTGGCGACAGTTTTCAGCCATTCATGAACTTCATGTTCCGAAACAAGGATGGAATTTTATGGATGGCAGTGCGCAATGTCACTGGGCCACAACTGTACGCGATTGATTTTAAGAACATTCTGGACAGTTAGAGCGAATGATTTGCCCATCCAGATCGACCGACATCAATCCCATTGAACATTTACGGGATTCAATCGAGAGGTCAGTTCGTGCTCCAGCAACACTTTCGGTATTACGGACAGTTATAGAGGCAGAATGGCTCAATATTTCTGCATGTCAAATTGCTACACTACGCCAGCCAAAAGCAGTTCCTACACGGTATTAGGAGGTATCCCAAGACTTGTCACCTCATTGTACGTTACCACGCCATAGTCTATTTTATCAATGGGCTGTGTCATTTTGTTTTGGCACCTCAAACAACATGCGCTGCTGTTGCGCGGATTATTCATTGTGTACCGTGACTGCAGATAGGTGCCTACAAACAATTAAATAATCAGTTTTTCTAGGTGACAAATAATCCTTTAAATATCCCTATTATACACCTTCTTGAACGAATAAACGTTCGTTCTAAAATGTATATTCCCCACTGTCCCCGTTATTTCATTTTCTTCTGGCCAGTAAAATTTACCGTATGAACTTTCTCAGTAACATGCACTACTGATTTTTCTGTGGCCAATAACAGGCGTAAATACTAGGGTAACCCCAAAAGTAAGGTCTCCTATTTTTTAAGTATATAGACCTGTTTATTTCTACAATGGTTTACATCAGTTTACAGCTTGAACATTTAGCTATTTTCCGACATAATCACCACTTCTGTCGGTGCATTTTTGTAGACGCTGCGGTAGTTTTTGTATGCCCATGTCATACCAGCTCGCCGCCATGCTGTTCAGAAAGTTATGAACGTCTTATTTCACCTCGTCGTCGGAGCTGAATGGCTTTCCGGCCAAATGCTCTTTTAACTTAGGGAACAGGTGATAGTCACTGGGCGCCAAGTCAGGACTATAGGGTGGGTGGGTGATTATGTTCCACTGAAACTGTTGCAGGAAAGCAACGGTTTGACGAGCGATGTGTGAGCGAGCGTTGTCATGGAGAATGTGTACGCCCTTGCTCAACATTCATCTTCTCCGGTTCTGAATTGCCCGTTTGAGTTTTTTCTCAGTCTTACAGTACCTGTCAGCGTTAATTGTAGACCCAGTGGGCATAAAGTCGAACAACAATACCCCTTTCCGATCCCAAAAAAACGGCTGTCATGACTTCACCAGCAGACTGCGTTTGTTTGAATTTCCGCGGCTTCGGCGAAGAAGGATGCCGCCACTGGCGTGATTGCTGCTTGGTCTCAGATGTAAAGTGATATGCCCAGGTTTCGTCACCCGTGAAAATTGAGTCCAGAAAGTTGTCCTGTTCGGCTGCAAGGCGGCGAAGAAATGCGCTGGAAGCATCAACTCGTTCCCGTATGTGGTCCTTAGTCAGCTTGCGTGGCACCCATCTTGCGTTCACCTTCAGGTAGTTCAATGTTTCCGTTAAAATCCTGTGAGCAGTGCTTCGGGAAACCTCAGGAACCAACGTGCAGAGATCATCCAGGGTGATGCGCTGATCTTCACTCATGCTTTTCTCAACCTTCAACACTGTCTCCTCAGAAATTGACGGTCTCCCGCTCCTTTGTTCGTCGTGAATTTCCGTCCGACCAACTGCAAACTCTCTACACCACTTACGAACATTGTTGACATTCATGCACGACTCAACATACACTTCCGTCAATTGGCGATGGATTTCAATCGGCGCAGTACCCTTTGCGTTCAAAAACAGAATAACTGCTCGCAGTTCGTACTTGGCGGTAACATCCAACGGGAGCTCCGTTCGCAACAGTTGCCAAGACTGAGAGCCTCAGCGCGACGTGCGCATGTTTACACACAGCGCGTGAAGAACTCTTCATAATACTGGCACCAACTGCCACACAATCAGAGTTCTGCACTTATATAAAAAAAAAGGAGACTTTACTTTTGGGATTACCCTCTTAGTACTACCGCTATCTATGTTTCCTTAATACTGATGCCAATTGCCGATCTGTTGTAAGACGGAAGAACATTCGTAACATCACTTCTGTCATTCGGTGTTATAGACCCTGCAATGTGAGGTGACTTTGACGTACTACCACTTGACGGGACGTGTCGTTCTGTTGACGTCCAGTATACATCGTTACCTAGGAATAAGGAGTAGATTTTATCCTTTGTCAAACGGTGGGGGATGGAGTAATGGCTTCGATGATGTCGGGGAGTTGCTATATGCCGTGGCTGGGCACCCGCTTACGCTTGCGTCAACAAGGCGCAATTCTCGCTGTCCAGTTTCAGTGAAGCGCTGTCCCCTTCACCAGACACCCGTCCAAGGTTGCGAGCCCATAAACATTCCGCGAGTGTTCGAGGATCCAATGCGCGCAACGCCTTCCGCAGTGACGAGTCATACCGCATTGCACTATTTCAACTACACACCCGTTTCATCTAACAGTACAGTAGTGCCGACTGCGAACTGATGAAGTTGAGCGCCGAGGAATACAAATAACTTTCAAGGGAAAAAATAATCTGTTTCTGATTCTATAAAATGTCTCAATTTCTATGAGGGAGGGCGGCGGTATACGACCCTATTAAATATTCTTGACCAGATGGGTTCCGATGAAGTGAGTGGAGGTCCACGTGACTGACCCATCGGGAAGAGTGACGGCGACTAACCTTGGCCCCGTGTCCGCTGCACGTGTTCTGCCAACACTCGCGTCCATCCTCCGCTTGTGTCGGCCAGTCCAATGTCTTTAGCGTAACTAACAACTCCCCTTTATAAGAGGACGCGACACTCGTCTCTGACAGTGTTCTAGCAGTGGTGCGCACCGTAAGATCCCGGGGAAGATCCCAGCAGAGGGGTTGAAATGTCGATCATTTTAGTATAAATATGACACGCCTAATAACCCAGAAGATTTTAACTTCAGTGACAATGCCAGCAGCATTACATAACAACCAAGATGCTAGGGAACTTGAGTATTACTAAAGAAGCTTTCGTGATACAATTAAAAATTAACAATTTTCGGACTTTTTTCCTTTGCTCGTACTGCGAAACCGTTGATCTTACAAAGTATCCTGATTCTAGGTCAACGGAAGTACCCAGTAGGTTTTGATGGTTGAATTTATCAGTTTAAAATATGTGAATTAAAAGGGCGTATATTCTGATTACACTGCCTCAGAAACTTAAGGATTTTACCTTAGCGTGTGACATAAATTTGAACTTGATACTTCGAGTTATTCCTGAGAAAAAGGGATCTTAACAGGAGAACGGACAGACAGACAGACAGATACCAATGAGCAAAAACAATTTCCGTGCATTATAATTACAGATTAACATTTTTCGGAGTTTTTCCTTTAGTTGTACTGCGAAACCTCGCTTCTTACCAAATTTCATGATTATAAGACAAAGGGAAGTGCCCTAGATTTTGGTGAGTGAGCTTGCGAGTATCAATATAGATGACATAAATAGCCGTATCTTTTGACTGTATTGACTTACAAAATTAAATTTCTCCCAGCGTCGTCCAGGGGCCATAGGCCTTAACACGTGACATGAGAAAAGGGGTTTTTAACAGTCGGACAGATAGACAACAAAGTGATCCTATAAGGGTTCTGCTTTTACCGATTAAGCTATAGAATCTTAAAATCAGGTGAAATCAGCGGAAGGCATCCATTGTAAGTTCCAACATGCTACCAACAGCCCACCTAGCGCAATGACAGCGTAGGGAGCAAAAAGAATAGGACGCAATGGTCGAGTAGCTCCTCAAAAGCTACACGTCTGTAGTCAGAACAAAAAGCGAGGTCACTGGACACTGGATGACTGCAAATGAGTGACTAGAAGTCTTGAATCATGCTACACACTATAGTAAAGCGATGGAAGGGTTTGGGCTTGACAAATGCCTGGAAGACATTACCTACCGTCCCGTAAAGTGCTAACAGTGAAGTAGAGAGATGGTGTTACAACATAAGGGTGTTTTCCTTTGTTAGGCTGCGGCCCCCTTGTTGTGATTATGAAAACTCTAAAGATAAGGACACATTTTACAACACTGTGTACTGCGTGCAGTAGTGCAACAGTTAGGAGACGATGACTGTTTCTACCAACATGACAATGCACGCTGTCATAAAGCAGCGTCAGTGAGGCAAAGATTTTTCGACAATAATGTTCCTGGAATTGACTGACCTGCCCATAGTTCTAACCTTGAGCCAATGGAAGATCTTTGGGATGAGACAGAGCGTCGACTTCGCTCCAGACCCCGGTGTCCAACTTCACTTACTTCGCTGGTTTCGGCTCCTGAGGAAGAACGAAACGCATTTCCTGCGTTAGACAGTTACATAGCCAGTTAATACCTCACTGAAACTGCCCTCGGCAGAGTTAAAGTCTCATAATGACGAAGGTGGACACAACGCTTATTATGGTCGACTAATAGGTGTCCTCATACTTTTGATCAGACAGTGTATGTCGTCTCGTTCGTACGTGATGAGCCTTTTTATTGAGACAGCTTTAAAAAATAGACAGACGAATATTTTTATCAGTTTCCTTACCATTCTTGAAATGTAGTGTTGTGCAACAAAAGATGTAAACTTTTCGCAAAGTAGTGGTACCTTTCAACTCTTCATTACATTGGACAAATTTCTGCATATAATCCATTTATCCGTTCGTCAGTGCGTTATTTATTGTGGACATTTTACTGTTTAATGCTTGGGGCGTCATGCCCTCCTGCTGTAATTGACACGTCATCGAGTTACATTAAAATTTAACATGTTGTTAGCACGTTCCGACAATTTTTCCGTCAGCACTATTACTCTCTTCGCCTTCTCGTCGTCGATAAACTTGACGACTAACAGCAGGTTGCAGCGGTTGCCGGCGAACGGATTTTCCGCGATCAGTTTTGGCGCATGCTCTGCAAGGCACCAACGGGCGCTACTTTGATCTAGAACATGGCTGCAACTAGCCACACCGCCAAGTTGGTTCTCGTTGCGGACGGGTCGCTTAGTCGAGTTAAACGTGCGGCTCAGCGATAGCAGACTGCCTGTGTGCGGCTCCGGTTGAGACGTTCCGCCGGCCGCGCACTGCGGTTTGGAGACACGGCGACTTCCATTGAGGCCGAGCTGTGGCGTAACGGGTACAAGGCCGCGGCAACCTCTGAAGTCGAAGCACTGCCAAGTGGCGAGGACGGGGCCACCGCACTCCACACCGCGCGACCTCAGCTAATAGAGTTAGCGCCTAATGTGTACTAGCGTCCACTCCAGTACCACGGCTCATCCTGACAGCAAGTCCAGTTGGCCACATTTCCATGCGGCTTTCACGAGGAAGTCCATGGCAGTGATTGTCACAAGGCAATAGAGGAAGATAAAACTGAAACTTCGTTAGTTGCTGAGACAAATTGATAACTTCAGGTACCTAGGATGCGAAATTACAAGTAACATAAATGTAATCGTTGTTGTTGTTGTTGTTGTTGTTATTGTGGTGGTCTTCAGTCCAGAGATTGGTTTGTTGCAGCTCTCCATACAACTCTATCCTGTGCAAGCTTCTTAATCTTCTTCATCTCCCAGTACCTACTGCAACCTACATCCTTCTGAATTTGCTTAGTGATTCATCTCTTGGTCTCCCTCTACGATTTTTACCCTCCACGCTGCCCTCCAATACAAAATTGGTGATCTCTTGATCCCTCAGAATATGCCCTACCAATTGATCTCTTCTTCTAGTCAAGTTGTGCCACAAATTTCTCTTCTCTCGAATTCTATTCAATACCTTCTCATTACTTATGTGATCTACCCATCTTATCTTCAGCACTCTTCTGTAGCACCACACTTCGAAAGCTTCTATTCTCTTCCTGTCCAAACTAGTTATCGTCCATGTTTCACTTCCATACATGGCCACACTCCATACAAATACTTTCGGAAACGACTTCCTGACATTTAAATCTATATTCGATGTTAACAAATTTCTCTTCTTCAGAAACGCTTTCCTTGCCATTGCCAGTCTACATTTTATATCCTCCCTACTTCGACCATCATCAGTTATTTTGCTCCCCAAATAGCAAAACTCCTTTACTACGTTAAGTGTCTCATTTCCTAATCTGATTCACTCAGCATCACCTGACTTAATTCGACTACATTCCATTATCCTCGTTTTGCTTTTGTTGATGTTCATCTTATATCTTCCTTTCAAGACACTGTCCATTCCGTTCAGCTGCTCTTCCAGGTCCTTTGCTGTCTCTGGCAGAATCAGAATGTCATCGGCGAACCTCAAAGTTTTTATTTCTCCCTCATGGATTTTAGTTCCAGCTCCGAATTTTTCTTTTGTTTTCTTTACTGCTTGCTCAGTATACAATGTAATGTAATCAAGAAGTAAAAACAAAGATAAGTGCTGCAAAAGAAATGTATCACAAGGTGAGAAATATTTCCTGTAGTACAATAAATAAACAGTACGAAAAAGACCTTTGATGTGTTTTGTATGAAATGATATACTCCGTGGTTCAGAAACACGGGCACTGCGGCGGAGAGAGAGAAGGAATGCTTACGGGTTTTTGAGATGTGGATCTCGAGAAAAATGGCAGGCGTGAAATGAATATGCAAAATAAGGAACGAGGTTGTCTTACGCAACACGTCTTTACAATAACGACCTAGCTGCACCAGACCATACTTTGCTGTGGCACAGTCTGCTTAGACTGAAAAGAAAGAAAAGAGAAAGCACGCGTTTCTAATATGTATGTGTATTGGATATATGTCCTTATCTGCTTCTCTGCCCCGTCCCTGTCCATCCCCCCTCCTCCTTTGTTTGTCTGTCTCCTCCTCTTTTCCCCCCTCTGTCTATCCTCTTCTCCCCCCCTCTCCCTATCCTCTTCTCCCCCCTCTCTCTCCATTTCATCCTGCCCCCTCCCTATACCCCTCTCACAGTCCATTACATCCTTCCTCCTTTCTCTCTCCACATTCTCCTCCTCCTCTCTCTCTCTCTCTCTCTCTCTCTCTCTCTCTCTCTCCTGCTGCCACCTCTCTCTGTCCTGTCCTCCTGCCACCTCTCTCTTCCTGTTTTTTTATGTCTATTTGCTCCCACCCCTCTGCCCATCACCTCTTCCCCCCCCCCCCTCTTTCTGAACTTGAGCCTCGTTTATTGTTATTGCAAATTCAGATTTAGTAGTAGTAATAGTATTCTAATCATAAACCAATAAGGCATAAATGCAGCTTTCTTGTAAAAGTATACAACCTACATGTGTTTAAACGTTATACTAAAGAATTAGGTACATAAAAAAACGTCCGTAATAGAATTCAACATCGTGTCAAAATTTCAATGGAATACATGAAGAACTTTCGGAGACTTGAGACTGAAGAAACGAACATTAACGTCAGTACTTGCAGATGTTCCTAATCGCAAATCTCAGAGAGTTTTTGACCAATTGCTTTGAAATTTTGACACAACGTTCCATTGGTACAGACACTTGTACCAATGACCGGCTGGCACTCGGGAAATGGGACAGGTTTGCGCGACCTTGTTGCGATGACGACAGGCGCCTCACCGAACGACTCACCGGCCTTCTGTTCCCGGCCAAGCCTCTGGCAAGCGTCTGGGTATACATGCGATGCTCTGATTTTCCGCCTAAATAAACTCAATGATAGCTCCCTGCTTGGTACGCTCCTCGGGACAGACGCCAGTTTGAAGTCTGCATATAGAGCCACCACGTACCGGAACTTGACGAAACTGTAGGAAGTGGAGCGGAAATATTCCACGATGCCCCACAACAAATACCGTACTTTTTTTTCAACCGAAACTGGCCGAGAAAAAAAATTTATTCCACTACTCACAGAACACCTCTTCGTATCATCCATGTAACTCAAAGAATATAGCCGCATTCAATGGAAATGTTGAACATTGTTCTCGTATAAATTAACATGTAAATATTATTGCAGTTTGCGTAAATATTTATACAAATGGCTTTACGAACATATTTATGTCTTGCTATATAAATTTATATGAACGGATCGAATACACACTGCTATCGTAGATTTCATAATGAGTATTAGCTTGGTTATATGACAGTACAAAGCTTTAACGAGAAAAGACAAACACTGGAAACTTTTAACTGAAGGAAAAAAAAATTGGCTAGGACACTGTATGAGAGCAGACTGCACAGTAGTGTGTGTGAGTTCCTGAGAGACCAAACTGTTGAGGTCATCGGTCCCTAGACTTACACACTACTCAAACTAACTTATGCTAAGAACAACACGCACACCCATGCCAGAGGGTGGACAACAGATATTACCATAGGGAGGACCTACGGCGTGTGACGGAGGGTACTTCTCGTAGACCTTATATGGTCCACCCCTCCCTGTTCTATTCACGAACAGCACGGGAGAAGTATGGTTCTCGGTAAACCACCTTATCATCTCCAGTTTCTCGAAACTTCTCGTTGTGATCATTTCGTTAAACGTATGTGATGGGAAGTAATAAGTTGCTAGACTTCCCGGAATGTACTCTTTCGTAATTTCAATATTAAACCTTGCCACTACAGCTCTCTTGTAGCGCCTGTCACTGAAGATCTTTGAGGATGTTCATAACACTCTTGCACCGACTAAATGATCCCGCGAAACAAAGTGCAAAATCTCAGTTTGCAGAATCCGGGTTGCTTCTTACAGAGGACACTGTTATTGTCCAAAATCGTCATAAGCATAAAACATAATCTATAATTCTACAAAAGATTGAAGTTAGCTATGTAAGGTGTTTAATTATGTATATCTGTCCAATGTTCCTTCATGGCTGTCAATTCAACTAAGTACCTGGGTGTTAAAATTACGAACAACTTCAGTTTGAAGGACCACATAGATAATATTGTCGGGAAGGCGAGCCAAAGGTTGCGTTTCATTGGCAGGACACTTAGAACATGCAACAAATCCACTAAAGAGACAGCTTACTCTACACTCGTTCGTCCTCTGTTAGAATATTGCTGCGCGGTGTGGGATCCTTACCAAGTGGGATTGACGGAGGACATCGAAAGGGTGCAAAAAAGGGCAGCTCGTTTTGTATTATCACGTTATAGGGGAGAGAGTGTGGCAGATATGATACACGAGTTGGGATGGAAGTCATTACAGCATAGACGTTTTTCGTCGCGGTGAGACCTTTTTACGAAATTTCAGTCACCAACTTTCTCTTCCGAATGCGAAAATATTTTGTTGAGCCCAATCTACATAGGTAGGAATGATCATCAAAATAAAATAAGAGAAATCAGAGCTCGAACAGAAAGGTTTAGGTGTTCGTTTTTCCCGCTCGCTGTTCGGGAGTGGAATAGTAGAGAGATAGTATGATTGTGGTTCGATGAACCCTCTGCCAAGCACTTAAATGAGAATTGCAGAGTAGTCATGTAGATGTAGATGTAGATGAACACAGTAACGGCCTGCTCTTTTTTCCTACATTTCAGCAAAAGCAATACGAAATTTTGTGCAAAGTAGTATTTTTTATTTTGATGTACAGTAATAATTAAAGGTATTAATGAAAAGCAAAATACTGTGACCACGTTGGTGCAGCAGGTAGAGTACTCGACTCCGGCTCGGATCGTCCTCGGTTCAACCTCGGGTAGGCGGCAGGGGATTTTTTCTCTTCCTCTTCCTCCAGGACAGCCTGAAGCTCACTCAGACTGCCTTCAAAAGAGTACGGGAGACATTTCGAGGGGCACAAAGCGGCCAGGGCACGGACGCGCCACCCTCCCCCCTATAATCAAGTCGCCGTCAGAAGATCGCTAAAGACAGCGCAGCTTTCAGCTACGAAGCGCGAACAGCTGCAGGAGAAAACAGTAGCCGTCTAATGGAGCTGTGACAACGGGGCGTTGCCATAGGGACGTTTACAAAACTGCGTTACGTTATTTCCGAGATAGGTGCGCGAAGCTGTCGCACCCAGTCCACAGCAACTGTGAGGGATCAGCTTACGCCGATTCAACGATAGTACCATGGCATGTACTATGCCTACAGTCACGCCCATAAGCCGGTCACGGGCTTGCTCCACAGTCTTTCCTTTTCTATGGTAGTAATTTACTTCGTTAACCGGTTTACGTCTTACAAGGTCATCATCGGACTGTAAATGGCTGCTGTCGTCAATAATACTGTCGTCAGTAACAGGGTATAATACTCGAGAACAATATGGAAACAGACGTCATACAGAAGAGTGAAGTACAAACCAAGGAGGTTAAAATAAAGGGAGATGGCACTACCTATTCCGAGCGCAGCCATCGATTGAAGCTAGGTGCATCATCTTGTTGAACCCAGAAAGTGAGTTTATCAGTTAAATGCCGTGTGACACTTGCTCTCTTAGCTAATAGGCAGTTATTTTTGAGTTGGTATTTTGAAACAGTGTAAAGTGTCACAGCAGTGCAGTGTGAATACTTACACTAAACGTTATGGACACACCAATATGGCGGCGATGGCTTCAGTTTTGTCTCGTGAGGTCACCTCCATTTATTCTAACCTCCTTGATACAAATACAGAGTAAATGTCTTCTTTGACACTGCAGTGGTAACGTAACTGAAAATTTTATAGATAAGCACTAAACAGGTATAAAGGGGAAAAAACCAGAAAAACATAAACACCCAGCCTCGGAAAAAAAACGCTCGCGCGCAAAGCAGGGGTACAAGAAAGGAGGACAACATTGGCCAAAAAGCCTATTTAACAATTTAAATTAAATTAACAATCACAACAAAATAAAATGAATGCAAGGCAGGAGTACTGAACAATGACTTGCAGAGGTGTTATATGCCGAAAGCGATTCAGAAACAGAGCAAAAGATATGACTGACATTTGTGGCATGAAAAATACAAGTTAATATACAGGGTGTTACAAAAAGGTACGGCCAAACTTTCAGGAAACGTTCCTCACACACAAAGAAAGAAAATATGTTATGTGGACATGTGTCAGGAAACGCTTACTTTCCATGTTAGAGCTCATTTTATTACTTCTCTTCAAATCAAATTAATCATGGAATGGAAACACAGCAACAGAACGTACCAGCGTGACTTCAAACACTTTCTTACAGGAAATGTTTAAAATGTCCTCCGTTAGCGAGGATACATGCATCCACCCTCAGTCGCATGGAATCCCTGATGCGCTGATGCATCCCTGGAGAATGGCGTATTGTATCGCACCCGTCCACTATACGAGCACGAAGAGTCCCTACATTTGGTACCGGGGTTGCGTAGACAAGAGCTTTCAAATGCCCCCATAAATGAAAGTCAAGAGGGTTGAGGTCAGGAGATCGTGGAGGCCATGGAATTGGTCCGCCTCTACCAATCCATCGGTCACTGAATCTGTTGTTGAGAAGCGTACGAACACTTCGACTGCAATGTGCAGGAGCTCCATAGCGCATGAACCACATGTTATGTCGTACTTGTAGAGGCACAGGTTCTGGCAGCACAGGTAGAGTATCCCTTATGAAATCATGATAACGTGTTCCATTGAGCGTAGTTGAACGAAACTAAAATGAGCTCTAACATGGAAATTAAGCGTTTCCGGACACATGTCCACAGAACATCTTTTCTTTATTTGTGTGTGAGGAATGTTTCCTGGAAGTTTGGTCGTACCTTTTTGTAACACCCTGTATATCAGTGATAGAAGAATTCCATTACTGCAGGGGAGATGTACCCATTAAGAATACATAGATGACGACAATACAACTGAAAGAATCAGGAAAACGGACGCGTAGAATTCAACAATCAGTGTGGGAATAATTGGAACAATTTGAAGATTAAATTAATTTCAAAAATCTGGATGTATTGAGCTCTTTGGTAATTCAGTATCAAGTCAAGAATGTGCGACAGATATTTATTGATTTCGGGGTTTCCAAAAGATTAAATTTTTGACCTGCGTTTGTTAAGTGAAGGACGCAGAACTGTGAGTGGTAACTGTGGCCACACTCAATACGTGCTCAGCAGATGTTGAGACGAATTCTGCCATCTCCAGCTGCGTTCATGTTCAGCTAACGTAGTTTCTATGTCTCTGTGTGAGTGACCAACACAAAACTCATCAGAACTAGAACAAGTAAATCTGTACAACCCGCTTTTGGTAGTCATTGGGGCTTACCTTCCCCTTTAAAAATACACTGGGCTGTGGTGTTGCTTAACTCACAAAACACTACTGTAGTTGCAGGATTTCAGTGCTTGTGTTACACTCTGTCATACCTGTTCTAGGTACGAATATTACACCATTTTCTGCAGGCTTTGGAAGGGACAGTAGAGGGAGCGTAGAGACGTATAATTTTTGTTGTGGTTGGCAGGAGAGCCAACCGTATGGTTAAAGGAGGCCGAAATGCACGCGTTTTTGCTCACGCAGGCTGGCGTGAGGTCTGGAACATGAAAAGGGAATTAGAATTGAGAAAAACTGACATAGCTGGTGGAATACTTAACTTTAATCCATTAATGACGAACGTCGCTCTTTATGGTACATGATTCACAATATCAATAGTACGGATACTGGCGCCTTGCTAGGTCGTAGCAAATAACGTAGCTGAAGGCTATGCTAACTATCGTCTCGGCAAATGAGAGCGTAATTTGTCAGTGAACCATCGCTAGCAAAGTCGGCTGTACAACTGGGGCGAGTGCTAGGAAGTCTCTCTAGACCTGCCGTGTGGCGGCGCTCGGTCTGAAATCAGCGCAGCCGATTTAAAGGCTACCACCTAGCAAGTGTGGTGTCTGGCGGTGACAAAACAAAATTATCATTTTTGTTTTCTATCAATTCTGTCAATTAAAACAGGGCTACAGCCATTGGTTGATGCAAATAAATATTATTGTGTCTAACTCCGCTTTTAAGTAATTATAAAATTTTATATTAGTCTCAGATTCTTCAAAAGAAAATAGAAATAATTATTGTTGATAATCAATTAGTCAAAATAAACGAAAACAAAATGTTCCTCTTATGAAAGGTGGACCTGCTAATCACCCTTTCGGTTTAGTCGAAGTTAACAAGAATACCAGTTAAGGATCAAAGAAGATGCCGAAATCGCACAAAGAGAAAAAAAAAATGGGAGTTAGTATGGAACTGTGACGGGGCTAACGCTGATACTGTGAATTTGTGCCGGTGGCTTGAGCTCTGAACTACTATGGTCAACCCGCTAGGTCTCTGCAGATAAGAAGGATTACGCTGAACGCACACCGCGTTTTCGGACTTCCGCTACGCTGACGACGCGGAGTGAATTGTTTCGAAACACCACAGTGCTGCCTGCGGTGACGATTGGGGAAGTGTGTCCACAGCTCGTAGCTCGCCTGGAATACCCTTCGCTGAGAGTCTTCCGCCAAGCCCCACGCATCCTTCTCATTGAAGCTACTGATGACGCACACTTTGATCTCTGTCCGCAGATGTCTCTGTTCCTTCCGCTCTTATCTTGTCAGCGTTTACTATCTCAGTACGTGAGTAAACAATAAATATATCGCCTTCGTCTATCATTCGGCATTTGACGTCAACGTCTGTAAACAGTGATCTGTTCCCTCTTCCCTTTACGACCTGACGGTGGCTTACTAAGAATATGGTCGTGCGTGGAAAAATTTCTGTTCTTCCAGCTTTATCTATAACGTCTCTACAATAGCACACTCAAGCCAACACTGATAATTGAGAATAACAGAAAAGAAAAATGGAGAACAGTGCTTAATAATGCCCTGACCACTGTAATGCAATGTTGTTGTTACATTTTCACTAAAACAAAGTAAATAAATGAGCTACGAAGTGCATTACAGTGTAAGACATTTTTAAATAAGATCAGTGTTTGTCAACTGGGGCCGTGATAGTAAGTAGTCTCAGCTAAATAAATTACTCTTTAAGATTTTTCAGGTATGGTGATTATTGTTAAAGTACGCAGCACAGAGGAGCATGACTAACACACATGTAATTTTAACAAAATTTCAGTACACAATTATTAAATTTTTGTAGCAAGGAAAGCTAAAATATCTTCTAGAATAGAAAGATCATGTTATTATCAACTGCAAATATAAACATGTAATTACATATTTATATTTGCAATTGACAGTTACATGCCGCGCGGGATTAGCCGAGCGGTCTTAGGCGCTGCAGTCCTGGTCTGTGCGGCTGGTCCCGGCGGAGGTTCGAGTCCTCCCTCGGGCATGGGTGTGTGTGTTTGTCCTTAGGATAATTTAGGTTAAGTAGTGTGTAAGCTTAGGGACTGATGACCTTAGCAGTTAAGTCCCATAAGATTTCACACATTTTTGATTTGACAGTGACATGCTCCTTCTTTTCTATGAAACATTTTAATTTCTATCTGTTAGAAATATTTTATGACTGTATACCAGTTATCACAATTTTATTGCAATTATTTACGTATATGTGCAATTAACAATGCCATGAATTTATAAGGGCCTCAAGCGGCAATAAATGTCAACATGTTCTCTAGTAACTGTCGACGCGCTTCAGTTCAGCGGCGATTCTCTATTAGTGACGTACTCTGTAGTTTGTAAGATGGGATGGTTGGACTTGGCGAAACATTTTGTAAATACTGGATTTAACTTTGACATGCCGATGCCTCTTACGTCAACTATCTGGCTAATTAAGAAGCGGAGTACATTTATAGCTCTAATTGGGCATTTTTATTTATCGTTATCGGGATATACGTAATAATAATTCACTCTATGTATTACATTTATGACACTGTACGCTATTTTTTTAATAATGTAATACGCTTTACACTTCACGTACACTATTTACAGATCAAATGATGGTAACTCTGTTTACCACCGGCCGAAGTGGCCGTGCAGTTCTATGCGCTGCAGTCTGGAACCGAGCGACCGCTACGGTCGCAGGTTCGAATCCTGGCTTGGGCATGGATGTGTGTGATGTCCTTAGGTTAGTTAGGTTTGATTAGTTCTGAGTTCTAGGCGACTGATGACCTCAGAAGTTAAGTCGCATAGTGCTCAGAGCCATTTTTTTTAACTCTGTTTACCGAAACCGGTCAACGTAAATAAATATTTTACAAATGCTGTTTTTGCTAAGAAGTTGTCTTCCTTCAAGTCGAATTTGACTAGAGCCCTAACTGGAGTCAGATATGCCGTCAATGTCCTATCAAGACAGGTGAAGAGGCATAACTAGCGATAGCTGTAGTCCAGGTATTACGAATACATTACAGTCTGTATTCTCGTTTTCCATTAAGACAGCATGAGTACATACTCTTGCGTGGCCATAGCATACTCGTAATTCCTCCAACATTTCCAGGTCAGTCCGACACAAACGGTGCTCACATTTATGTACAAAAGACGCTCACTCTTACAAGGCTGTCACGGGAAAATTTGTGAGTTTCAAACAGCTGAATCTGGCAAACAACTGAGATCCAAAAAACAAGCAAAATCAAGTCCTTTGGAATTTATACAAACACTTCTAGTTTTAGAGTCCGATAAACCCCAAAACAGCGCATTTTTTTCCATGTTTTACGTTAAGAATGGTTTATACTGTAATCTCTCTACGTACCCTCAATCCTTCATGAAACACATTGTACAGCTGCATTCTTTAAAAAACTTGTTTTATTCCTACTTTTAATACATTACAAACATATCTTGGTTCCTGAGGAGTCCAGCAGGAAACCATGCAATGTTATGTTGTTCTGCTTGTTATGAACTACGTTTGGGAGGCCAAGCAATGTGTACTGGAGGATCGGCAAAGTTAAGTGAGGGAAAGGTTGCGCCGACACAGACTGGCGGCGTATTTACTCAGTAAAGCCATCACGTCCAGGCTTGCCCACGCGACACATAAAACACGCTCTGGAGTCTTCCAGTAAACACAAAACGAAAAGATTCCACTGTCAAGTGTACATGTACGCTACATGAGAGCTAGTGTATACCTATTCAGACTGGTGTACATGAGTTTTTTTACTGAAAAATTAACATAGTATAAATTAACTTTTTTCTCAAAAATTTAATTTCTGCTGACTGCACGGTAATTCAGAAATAGTTCAAGGTTGTTCCCTCAGAATTACAGATTGAATTTTGTGTTTCTCTTATTTAGTTGTCAGTCGCCACTGTTAACGCTTCATGAATACATTTTGTCTCCTTATCTTCAAATCTCAGACAGATTGTGCTGTCCTATTTGGCTGACTACAGATAATGAAGATGGTTACAAGAGTTCGTGGTGTTGTACGGTCTTTTCTCGGGACACAGCACTTTGTTTGGTCTCCATAAAATGAAACTTGGCACCCAAAACCAATATTGTAAGGCTAAAAATCAGTCATAGAGGACCGAAATGCAAAATATCAGAAATGTGACAATGAAATCATAAACTAAGCTCGTCATCAAATTAAACTGGTGGCATAAAAGATGCTTTAGCGCAGAAGAGGGTGACTCAATCATGCAACTGTTGCACATCGCAACAGGGTAAACAACACATTAATGAAAAACAAAACAAAAAAACTGGCGTTGGGACCCTCGGTCAGACCGCTAGATCTGACAGTACTTCGAATAGTCTCTTTTGTGAAAATAGCTTCTTTTTCAGTGAGAATGCAGTTTTCTCGCACATGTTGTTATTTCTGTCAGCTGATGTTACTACTGAAGTGTGCACATACTGCAGCGGCAGAATTAAAACTCACATTAAGGCCCTAGGGGGGACTCCAGCCCGTTCCCTCGCTTTGCCATATCGCGAACACTACTCCCAGTACACAATCATCAGCTAAACATTCTCGTTGAACCTAGTTTGTCAATAAATATGTCGAGGATTGCCGTCGCTTTGTGGCGAAATATAGACGAGTTCATCAGTTAATGTACTGATTTTCCTCACCTATACGGTTTCCGTTCCGAGGCATTTCACAGTGGAAAGGTCATAGAACATTTAGGGAACTATGAGCATGCGACGTACTTTTTTCTCTTCTTTTTACATTCCTACACTTAATTTGCAAGTTGAAACATTCTTATGATTAGCTGCTGACGAAAAAAATTACACTCTAAACTGAAATTGATTTTGCGCAATGATATTGCCACCACACCACTTAGAAAATTACTTTAAACTTCACGTAATGCCGAAATGACTATGTTAAATAATGCAACCGAGAAAAATTAATTGAAGGCACACCCTTTTGCTCAACAGTAACAGTACTTCTGATGAATCTTTTGTTCTAAAATTATTTTCACTAGACATGTCTTGCACGTATCCGTGTTTGAATTGATCTGAATCAGTTCAGATTAACAGATGTTCCATTATTTTCCATTTTTCGATGACTACGATATTGCAGTACATGTGTTATTCTGATTTCATAACGACTTTTTTTTAACTATGGCACTTAACTTTTGAGGTCATCAGTCCCCTAGAACTTAGAACTACTAAAACCTAACTAACCTAAGGACATCACACACATCCATGCCCGAGGCAGGATTCGAACCTGCGACCGTAGCGGTCGCGCCGTTCCAGACTGTAGCGCCTAGAACCGCTCGGCCACCCAGGCCGGCCCCAAAGGAACTTTGCATCGTAATCAGAATAACGCAGTCACTGCAATATCGTATTTATCTTTCGATACCGGGGAAGCGACTTTCAAGTACGTCTGACCTGCAAGGGAATATACATAATGGATGTAAAAGTACATGTCGTAGACGCATGGTTGACGACATATGCAAGTTTGGTTCTGGCCGTGAGTCGTGCACAAATAGCCAAATGGTACGATAAGTGGGAAATCTGGGTTCGAGTACCGATCCGGCACAAATTTTCATTATTGTCATTCCATTCTACAGCCCATTGTTGTCCTTATTCGCATTGATGGTACAAGGGTTTTGGCAGTCAGTCGTGCTACGAATGTTTAAACTGCATCATTATGTTTGCTGTTGTGTGAAGGAACTTTTCCAATGCTGTTATCAGTTCATTCCAACCATTATAGATTCCTAACCACCTTCATTAATATCATATTAACGACGTTCATAGGATTTGAAACACGACAGGCAACTTCAAACACACGCCAAAAAGTACATCTTAGGTTTATTATTACAAATAGAATGGTCCTCACGTACAACGTATTGGTCAAATTATCGAACAAACTACTGTCATGAGATAAACAATCAACATAAACAAGACAGTTTATTTTGCAGCTAAGTTCGTCGTATTTTGAAAAGATGAATGCTAAACAAGAAAGAACAGAAATAAATTAAAGAAGTGACACTTTTTTATTTTGTTTCAGAGCTCATTTCAACTTCTCTAAGGAATCTTAAACTAAATTTAATGAAGGTCTCTCGGTAAATTCTGTAGTTATCAAGCAGAGCTCATGTTTCATGTCGGATACTGTGATGTGCCACACACACACACACACACACACACACACACACACACACACTAAGAGTTTGGCCCTGTGTGAGGTAGCAAAAACAGAAGCTGTTGAAGTATTGCTTCAAGTAATTAGTAAAGAATAACATAAGAAATGAATTCATTGTTTTTGTATCTTCTGTATTTTCCGTGCTTTTCTCAACTAAAAATCTCACTGGCGGCGGCAAAACTAGTTTGGCCAATGTGAATAAATTGTTGTATACCGGGAGACATCCACATGTTCGATATTCCTCAGGGCCAAGAGATTATGCCAGAAAAATCTATAGCCTTCATTTTCCTGATCATCGAAATAAAGTGCCTGATAGTCTTTTCATTAGCACCGTACGATATTTCCATACGAAGTAATTTTTACTCATTCTGTATCGTCAGGAACTAGACACAGAAACTCATTCCGTTCGGTGTTCACATGTAGCGCGTCAGTATATCATACAGTCTGCTGGACTTCGACTGGTTTTGCCACTAGCGTGAATCATCCTTAGATGCTTGTTAATGATTCATCGCAGTAAACTACGGCTAGTGAATCATAACACGCTTAGGAATAACAGGGCACACAAATTACAGATGGAATGCGGCGTGGTCACTCGGATGTGTCTAGCAGGCTCAGTCTGTCGCTTACGCGGTAATGCATGTGTAGAGCCATGAGAATGTAATTGTTGCTACATTTTGCTTTGGAACTGGTCATCTTTTGGATACGGTCGACCACGCGTTAGAAATAAACAACACTATATGGAAAATTTGAGAAGTTATTAATGTATTTTCTAGTAGCTATGGAAGCTTTATTGCAGTATGTACAAGGAAGTTGAAATAACGAACACAGTAGGACAGATAGAGGTAGAGAAAATTAAAGTTAATGCTCTCCTAGCCGCCGATAGCTCTCAGCGTCGGATTGTATGTTGAGCGCTGTATTCCAGGCGACTTTCAGTGCTTACTTTGCACCTTAAGGTTTAATAGTTACTCTGAATATACCGGTCAAGACCACCTGATATAGGTTTTTTTGTGCACGTTTGTCTTATAAACAATGTTACCGACATACATTACACTGAAGACAGAAAATAATGATTACAAATTATATGAGGTTACAGACGCAGTGTGTGCTATTTATCTATTATTTCGTATCGTTTTTCGAATGTTAATCAGTTTCTAGACTGTGTGATTAGTCTCTAGGGTCACAGTTGTCGCCGAACACCTCTCTTCTTTCGTTTTGATCAACATTTACATCATTCACACGATTCCTAGGAAGAGTCACTCTGGATTACCTAAGGCACTTTTTGTGCATCCAATTTGCACCGTTACCAGTTTCCTAACAGATTCACACGACTATTTTGAAAGTCGTCAGATTATTACACAGAACTTTCATTTATCGTTCCGTCTAGTGCATGCTACATATCAGCAGCAACATGTCCGGGGGCTCTTCTTTGTTTTCAGGAGCATATTCCACTCCGAACTTCATATGCTTTAAGTACGTGGTATAAGAGCCGCGTGTCATTAAGAAGAGTACAAATCCCCGACTAGCTTAGAAATAATTTTTAACCGCTTACTGGTGTAGGAGACTGACAACTATTCAGTCCGCATTACCACCCCCCCTCCCCCCCCCCCCCCCCCCCACACACACACACTTCCTTTGCCTTGTATCCACTCGCTAGAGGTTTTGTAGAATATTCTAGCGCCTCCATGTACCCCTAATCAATACATTGTCATCCGAAAATCTCTTCACCCAGAGATGTACCCATCAGCCAGGCGTCATTGATGTAGACGTGCAAAGTAATAATTTGGAAACTCCAGCTTCATGACATCCTGAACATTTTCCAGCCAGAGCTATGCTGTATGTATGGCCGTTGCTTCCGCGTTGGGCTCCACCCACCATCATTCGAAGCGTTGCTGCAATGTATATGCAAAGCAGGACGACTCCGACGCCGGTATATAAGCAGCGATATTTAGGCTAGGGATGGGGGTAGGGTTTGTGTTTTCCCGACGTGCGCGCGATAAATGCGGAAACGTGGACTTTTAATCTTTTCTTGGCTGCCGAAGGACAAACGCCGGTAGACATCCACTGATGAATGAAGAATGTGTGTGGGGCAGCGTGCCTGTCGAAAACCACTGTTGTGGAATTGTGCGCCAAGTTCCGTACTGGTCGCGATTAGACACAAGACGCCGGTCGAGCTGACATGCTGCTAAATCAAATGGGGAACACTCGGGCACTCGAACTATAGTCCTAATCTCTCCCATGCGGTTATCATGCCTTGGGTCCCTTAAAAAAGGCCCTGACGGATCGACAACTGCTGCCAGGTGTGGCTGTGCGTCAGGCGGTTACAGACATCTTCACGACATTTTGCCAAATAGGGATCTTCATCCTAACGCGTCGGCGGGATGATTGTCTCAATGCTCGCGACGATTTTGCCTGATTAGCATATCCTGCATGGCCTTCGAATGGAAACTTTTTGGTCGTCTCTTATAATCTTACTTCCGTGCTGCCGATGATAAAGCTTGTCCTTGTCGACTTTTCAGGAAGCACCAAAAAAATATATTAAGATATGGAAGGCATAGTACTGGTCTGACGCAAAGTTTAACATTTCAGAAAACATCGTTTGGGTGGGAATTTTGTTGCAGATTGAGAGACTGTGGCTGAGTTTAGTGTTTCACTGTAATTATTTGTGTTATAATTTTCTCTGTGATGTTTTAGATAATTCATTGGACCTGATGTACATCAAGCATTTGTCTATCTACTGTCTTAGTACTGAGAAACAGATATTACTTATATGCATGTACCAAACTTTTGCTGTCAGAGTTAAGCCGAGGAGTTTCGTATTTAAAAGTACTGATAATTTTCAGAGGATCCCTGCAGCAAATAGTTGCGAACGACGCGAAATGAAAATCTTCCTCCGTCAGGCGTTCCAAATACACTCCTGGAAATTGAAATAAGAACACCGTGAATTCATTATCCCAGGAAGGGGAAACTTTATTGACACATTCCTGGGGTCAGATACATCACATGATCACACTGACAGAACCACAGGCACATAGACACAGGCAACAGAGCATGCACAATGTCGGCACTAGTACAGTGTATATCCACCTTTCGCAGCAATGCAGGCTGCTATTCTCCCATGGAGACGATCGTAGAGATGCTGGATGTAGTCCTGTGGAACGGCTTGCCATGCCATTTCCACCTGGCGCCTCAGTTTGACCAGCGTTCGTGCTGGACGTGCAGACCGCGTGAGACGACGCTTCATCCAGTCCCAAACATGCTCAATGGGGGACAGATCCGGAGATCTTGCTGGCCAGGGTAGTTGACTTACACCTTCTAGAGCACGTTGGGTGGCACGGGATACATGCGGACGTGCATTGTCCTATTGGAACAGCAAGTTCCCTTGCCGGTCTAGGAATGGTAGAGCAATGGGTTCGATGACGGTTTGGATGTACCGTGCACTATTCAGTGTCCCCTCGACAATCATCAGAGGTGTACGGCCAGTGTAGGAGATCGCTCCCCACACCATGATGCCGGGTGTTGGCCCTGTGTGCCTCGGTCGTATGCAGTCCTGATTGTGGCGCTCACCTGCACAGAGCCAAACACGCATACGACCATCATTGGCACCAAGGCAGAAGCGACTCTCATCGCTGAAGACGACACGTCTCCATTCGTCCCTCCATTCACGCCTGTCGCGACACCACTGGAGGCGGGCTGCACGATGTTGGGGCGTGAGCGGAAGACGGCCTAACGGTGTGCGGGACCGTAGCCCAGCTTCATGGAGACAGTTGCGAATGGTCCTCGCCGATACCCCAGGAGCAACAGTGTCCCTAATTTGCTGGGAAGTGGCGGTGCGGTCCCCTACGGCACTGCGTAGGATCCTACGGTCTTGGCGTGCATCCGTGCGTCGCTGCGGTCCGGTCCGAGGTCGACGGGCACGTGCACCTTTCGCCGACCACTGGCGACAACATCGATGTACTGTGGAGACCTCACGCCCCACGTGTTGAGCAATTCGGCGGTACGTCCACCCGGCCTCCCGCATGCCCACTATACGCCCTCGCTCAAAGTCCGTCAACTGCACATACGGTTCACGTTCACGCTGTCGCGGCATGCTACCAGTGTTAAAGAATGCGATGGAGCTCCGTATGCCACGGCAAACTGGCTGACACTGACGGCGGCGATGCACAAATGCTGCGCAGCTAGCGCCATTCGACGGCCAACACCGCGGTTCCTGGTGTGTCCGCTGTGCCGTGCGTGTGATCATTGCTTGTACAGCCCTCTAGCAGTGTCCGGAGCAAGTATGGTGGGTCTGACACACCGGTGTCAATGTGTTCTTTTTTCCATTTCCAAGAGTGTATTTGTCTTCTCATGATATTGTCACGGCCTACAATTATATGTTCGAAGCTTCACAGCAAAGGCAAGAATCGTCGCCTAATATGTGCCACCGTTGTTACCAGTCCCCTAGAACCGAACACGCGTTAGCTATGTGTGACCGGAGGTAACAAAGAAAGCGTTGCCGGCAAACTGTACTTTCCTCTACCGACGTTAACTTGATGCCAAAGCAGATCGCGAAGGGCGATTCAAGTTTCGGCCACGGTTGTGACTGTAATGAAACAAAAAGATTCGCGCGTTTTGGTGATACATCTGTATCTTGTATGTTAACCGGGACCTAGAAACGATGGAGAGGCTCCGTCCCCGCCGCAGCCGCAGTGGTCCACAACCCCACAACGACTACCGCAGTCCACTTCACCCCTCCGCCGCCCCACAGAACCCAGGGTTATTGTGCGGCTCGACCCCCGGTGGACCTCCTCCCCCCTCCCCTCCCTCAGGGAACGTCTCACACCAGACGAGTGTAATCCCTATGTTTCCGTGATAGAGCAATGGTGGTGTGCGCGTACGTGTAGCTGAAGCGGAATAAGGGGAACCAGCCCGCATTGGTCGAGGCAGATGGAAAACCGCCTAAAAACCATCCACAGGCTGTCGAGCTCACCGGACCTTGGAACTCGACACAAGTCCGCCGGGTGGAGGGGATACATCTACTACGCTATGTTAAAACCAGAAGTCAAATAATTTCAAACCACCGCGTTCCTCTAGGCATCCCGCTCTTGTAAGTGGTACATACCCCCTTTGCACCCACAAGTGTGGTTGCTAACACAGCCACTTACAGACACAGAACAATGTAAGTCACTTTTGGGTTAGTCTTAATATCACAGTTTTTAGTTTAATATGGATCTGAGGGCGGAGGAGCGGATAGAGGTTCAGGGCAGTCTCTTGTCCTAGGGGTGGGAAATTGCCCCTAAAGGCGGAAGAATCAGCAATGATCAATGACATGAGGATGCAGAAGGCAATGGAAACCACTACATTAAAGACACGTAACGTGTATCCACAGGACATGTGGCCTGTAGTTGAAGAAGTGTCATGATGATCTCTCCATTGGCAAGAGATTCCGGAATAGTCCCCCATTCGGATCTCCGGGAGGGGACTGCCAAGGGGGGGGGGGGGGGGGGGGGGGTTACCTTGGAAAAAGATTGAATAATCAACGAAAGGATAATGTTCTACGAGTCGGGGCGTGGAATGTCAGAAGCTTGAACGTGCTAGGGAAACTAGAAAATCTGAAAAGGGAAATGTAAAGGCTCAATCTAGATAAAGTAGGGGTCAGTGAAGTGAAGTGGAAGGAAGACAAGGGTTTCTGGTCAGATGATTATCGGGTAATATCAACAGCAGCAGAAAATGGTATAACAGGTGTAGGATTCGTTATGAATAGGAAGGTAGGGCAGAGGGTCTGTTACTGTGAACAGTTCGGTGACCGGGTTGTTCTAATCAGAATCGACAGCAGACCAACACCGACAACGATAGTTCAGGTATACATGCCGACGTCGCAAGCTGAAGATGAACAGATAGAGAAAGTGTATGAGGATATTGAAAGGGTAATGCAATATGTAAAGGGGGACGAAAATCTAATAGTCATGGGCGACTGGAATGCAGTTGTAGGGGAAGGAGTAGAAGAAAAGGTTACAGGAGAATATAGGCTTGGGACAAGGAATGAAAGAGGAGAAAGACTAATTGAGTTCTGTAACAAGTTTCAGCTAGTAATAGCGAATACCCTGTTCAAGAATCACAAGAGGAGGAGGTATACTTGGAAAAGGCTGGGAGATACGGGAAGATTTCAATTAGATTACATCATGGTCAGACAGAGATTCCGAAATCAGATCATGGATTGTAAGGCGTACCCAGGAGCAGATATAGACCCAGATCACAATATAGTAGTGATGAAGAGTAGGCTGAAGTTCAAGACATTAGTCAGGAAGAATCAATACGCAAAGAAGTGGGATATGGAAGTTCTAAGAAATGACATGATACGTTTGAAGTTCTCTAACGCTATAGATACAGCAATAAGGAATAGCGCAGTAGGCAGCACAGTTGAAGAGGAATGGACATCTCTAAAAAGGGCCATCACAGAAGTTGGGAAGGAAAATATAGGTACAAAGAAGGTAGCTGCAAAGAAACCTGGGTAACAGAAGAAATACTTCAGTTGATTGATGAAAGGAGGAAGTACAAACATGTTCCGGGAAAATCAGGAATACAGAAATACAAGTCGCTGAGGAATAAAATAAATAGGAAGTGCAGGGAAGCTAAGACGAAATGGCTGCAGGAAAAATGTGAAGACATCGAAAAAGATATGATTGTCGGAAGGACAGACTCAGCATACAGGAAAGTCAAAACAACCTTTGGTGGCATTAAAAGCAACGGTGGTAACATTAAGAGTGCAACGGGAATTCCACTGTTAAATGCAGAGGAGAGAGCAGATAGGTGGAAAGAATACATTGAAAGCCTCTATGAGGGTGAAGATTTGACTGATGTGATGGAAGAAGAAACAGGAGTCGATTTAGAAGAGATAGGAGATCCAGTATTAGAATCGGAATTTAAAAGAGCTTTGGAGAACTTACGGTCAAATAAGGCAGAAGGGATAGATAACATTCCATCAGAATTTCTCAAATCATTAGGGGAAGTGGCAACAAAACGACTATTCACGTTGGTGTGTAGAATATATGAATCTGGCGACATACCATCTGACTTTCGGAAAAGCATCATCCACACAATTCCGAAGACGGCAAGAGCTGACAAGTGCGAGAATTATCGCACAATCAGCTTAACAGCTCATGCATCGAAGCTGCTTACAATAATAATATACAGAAGAATGGAAAAGAAAATTGAGAATGCGCTAGGTGACGATCAGTTTGGCTTTAGGAAAAGTAAAGGCACGAGAGAGGCAATTCTGACGTTACGGCTAATAATGGAAGCAAGGCTAAAGAAAAATCAAGACACGTTCATAGGATTTGTCGACCTGGAAAAAGCGTTCGACAATATAAATTGGTGCAAGCTGTTCGAGATTCTGAAAAAAGTAGGGTAAGCTATAGGGAGAGACGGGTCATATACAATATGTACAACAACCAAGAGGGAATAATAAGAGTGGACGATCAAGAACGAAGTGCTCGTATTAAGAAGGGTGTAAGACAAGGCTGTAGCCTTTCGGCCCTACTCTTCAATCTGTACATCGAGGAAGCAATGATGGAAATAAAATAAAGGTTCAGGAGTGGAATTAAAATACAAGGTGAAAGGATATCAATGATTCGATTCGCTGATGACATTGCTATCCAGAGTGAAAGTGAAGAAGAATTAAATGATCTGCTGAACGGAATGAACAGTCTAATGAATACACAGTATGGTTTGAGAGTAAATCGGAGAAAGACGAAGGTAATGAGAAGTAGTAGAAATGAGAACAGCGAGAAACTTAACATCAGGATTGATGGTCACGAAGTCAATGAAGTTAAGGAATTCTGCTACCTAGGCAGTAAAATAACCAATGACGGACGGAGCAAGGAGGACATCAAAAGCAGACTCGCTATGGCAGAAAAGGCATTTCTGGGCAAAAGAAGTCTACTAAAATCAAATACCGGCCTTAATTTGAGGAAGAAATTTCTGAGGATGTACGTCTGGAGTACAGCATTAGTGAGACATGGACTGTGGGAAGACCGGAACAGAAGAGAATCAAAGCGTTTGAGATGTGGTGCTATAGACGAATGTTGAAAATTAG
The DNA here is from genome assembly GCF_023897955.1 of Schistocerca gregaria. Classification (NCBI taxonomy): domain Eukaryota; kingdom Metazoa; phylum Arthropoda; class Insecta; order Orthoptera; family Acrididae; genus Schistocerca; species Schistocerca gregaria. Next base: position 315,610,564 of record NC_064926.1, on the reverse strand, counting down.
GTGGACTGATAAGGTAAGGAATGAGGAGGTTCTACGCAGAATCGGAGAGGAAAGGAATATGTGGAAAACACTGATAAGGAGAAGGGACAGGATGATAGGACATCTGCTAAGACATGAGGGAATGACTTCCATGGTACTAGAGGGAGCTGTAGAGGGCAAAAACTGTAGAGGAATACAGAGATTGGAATACGTCAAGCAAATAATTGAGGGCGTAGGTTGCAAGTGCTACTCTGAGATGAAGAGGTTATCACAGGAAAGGAATTCGTGGCGGACCGCATCAAACAAGTCAGTAGACTGATGACCGAAAAAAAAAAAATTGGGTCTGCTGGCGGCGTGGCACCTTTGCCTTCTTCAGGATCGAAGTTTAAGGCGGAAGATCAAACAAAGCTGCAATTAGACTCTTTCGTGCACAGAACTCATAAGAACTGAAGGTCATGTTAATTGCTAAAGTAAACCATAGAGGCAGTCGATGATTGATTTTGTATTTAGGTTCGACTACCAAAACTTCCAAACCACAGTGTTATGAATGTACCAGCAGTTAAACTATAGCTGCTGCTGTAATTGGTCGGGCAAGAACGCTTCCGTATGGGATTACACGTCGGTCATACTTGCTTCAATTATAACGTGCCTAGTAGTCTAGTTAAACAATCACGTGCTCATGTCAATCTGCTGCTGATAATAAAACCTTTAATAACTACTCCACTAGTTAACCAATTCATCTGCCAATCTACTGTCTGGCACTGGAAGATACAAAAGAGAGACTCTTGCTGGTCCAAACACGTGCATGCGATGAACGAAACAGAATGAGTTCCCCGTCCACGAGGTCGGTATCCGATCACGTTTTCGGAGCCCAGTATCCGGTACAAACTCGTTCCCACGCGAAGATAACGCGTGGACTGGCGGTGTCAAAGCAAACATCTATTTGTGGGTCTTAGTCACCGACTGTTGCGACACTGGACTGCCGTCTTCCAGTCGTCTCCAGCTGCCACCTTTAAGACAAATGAAGCTCCTCACGATAGCTCGGATCCTTCAGACAAGCCAGCAATAGCTCTTCAAAGCCACTTCGCCACTACAAGTTCGCGTCACTTAAGATCAGCATTGGGGCCTCAGATCCTTTTTATTATTAGTAATCCATGTCACATGTATCGGGACCGGCAGTTCCACCAACAAAATTCCACCGTGAGTCACCAAACGTAGCTGTGGCCTATTCATCATAAACGCACGCATTGTAAGCCTCTTCGTTACTACATCGACTGTTGATAATACGGTGGCTATACAGGGCGAACCCGAAATCCGAAGAATAAATTTCCGAGGTTATTCACACATAATTTAGTGTAACGTGCCCTTGGCCCCGGGAGTAGACAATATTCCATTAGAACTACTGACGGCCTTGGTAGAGCCAGTCCTGACAAAACTCTACCATCTGGTGAGCAAGATGTATGAGAGAGGCGAAATACCCTCAGACTTCAAGAAGAATATAATAATTCCAATACCAAAGAAAGCAGGTGTTGAAGATGTGACAATTACCGAACTATCAGTTTAATAAGCCACAGCTGCAAAATACTAACGCGAATGCTTTACAGACGAAAGGAAAAACTGGTAGAAGCCGACCTCGGGGAAGATCAGTTTGGATTCCGCAGAAATGTTGGAACACTTGAGGCAATACTGACCTTACGACTTAGCAGAAAGATTAAGGAAAGGCAAACACGCGTTAGCATTTGTGGACTTAGAGAAAGCTTTTGACCATGTTGACTGGAATACTGTCTTTCAAATTCTAAAGGTGGCAGGGGTAAAATACAGGGAGTGAAAGGCTATTTACAGTTTGCACAGAAACCAGACGGCAGTTATAAGAGTCGAGGGGCATGAAAGGGAAGCAGTGGTTGGGAAGGGAGTGAGACAGGGTTGTAGCCTCTCCCCGATGTTATTCAATTTGTATATTGAGCAAGCAGTATAGGAAACAAAAGAAAAGTTCGGAGTAGGTATTAAAATCCATGGAGAAGAAATAAAAACTTTGAGGTTCGCCGATGACATTGTAGTTCTCTCAGACAGCAAAAAACTTGGAAGAGCAGTTGAACGGAATGTACAGTGTCCTGTAAGGAGGATATAAGATGAACATTAACAAAAGCAAAACGAGGATAATGGAATGTAGTCGAATTAAGTCGGGTGATGCTGAGGGAATTAGATTAGGAAATGAGACACTTAAAGTAGTAAAGGAATTTTCGTACTTGGAGAGCAGAATAACTGATTATGGCCGAAATAGAGAGGATATAAAATGTAGATTGGCAATGGGAAGAGAAAGGTTTCTGAAGAAGAGAGATTTGCTAACATCGAGTGTAGATTTAAGTGTCAGAAAGTCGTTTCAGAAAGTATTTGTATGGAGTGTGGCCATGTATGGAAGTGAAACGTGGACGATAAATAGTTTGGACAAGAAGAGAATAGAAGCTTTCGAAATGTGGTGCTACAGAAGAATGCTGAAGATTAGATGGGTAGATCACATAACTAATGAGGAGGTATTGAATAGAATTGTGGAGTAGATGAGTTTGTGGTACAACTTGACAAGAAGAAGGGACCGGTTGGTAATACATGTTCTGAGGCATCAAGGGATCACAAATTTAGCATTGTATGGCACTGTGGAGGGTACAAATCGTAGAGGGAGACCAAGAGATGAAAACACTAAGCAGATTCAAAAGGATGTAGGTTGCAATAAGTACTCGGAAATAAAGAAGCTTGCACAGGATAGAGTAGCATGGAGAGCTGCGTCAAACCAGTCTCGGGACTGAAGACCACAACAACAAAACCCTTGGTCTGGAGTGGATTTTTACAGTCATAATGTAATTATGATTTATTCGACTAGTAACGATAGGTATCTTTTTATCTGCGTGTATCATGGAATCATCAACAGGCGCAACACAAAATGTAGTATTTTACATCTCTTGGGCGCTAATATACAAATGATGTAGTATACTGTGATGTGTCTCTTGTCGCTGCGAGAACAAATCAGCAAAGCGCCGTTTGTGCCGCTCTTCCATTCCATTTGTTGAAGCCGTGAACGGAAATCATATTGGCCATCTCTACATCCGTAAACATACCCATAATTCTGTTTACGTATTCCACTACTTGGGCTGAGATATTTCTTATACTTATGGTCATGATCCTGAAAATAAAGTACAAACCTGTTTACACACGTTAGGAACTAGCAAGAGAACTCTCCTAAACAAACCCAGGAAAGAGGGAGTACTTACATCCATTAACACTATAACTGTCCCTTTGCTGCTCTATGAATCCGAAGTACAGGGCGTACCAAAAGAATCAACCAATTTTTAAAAAAAATCAAAACTATTATGGTACCTGAGATACGTGCGTGAACAACGTAGTGTTTGAAAAAGCAAACTCTCGAGTTTTACACGATTTCCGCTATTTAGCAGCAATGTGCGCCTACTTCAGTTCTAGTAAAAATGGTGTCGGGACAACAGAAAGCGTTGGGCTCTACGGTTTGCGCAGTGTGGTTCAGTAATAACTGTTCAGTGTTATTTTCGTTAAGGTATGCTGTGGATCCGCCTATAGCACAGCGCATTAGACGATTGCATGAACAATTCCGAGAAGCGGTTTGTTTGTGTAAGGGCAAATGGCCGGGCCGTCCACGAGTGTCTGACACAGACGTTGAGCGCAGCCGCCATACTTTCACAAGGAGTCCGCAGAAATCCGTTCGCCTTGCAGCCTGACAGCTCAACATGCCCCCGATGTCCATCTGGCGTGTGTTGCGTCGACGTTTACACATGAAACCAAAAATTCAGCTACTGCAAGCGCTTCGTGAAGGTGACAAACAATAAAGTGTGGAGCTCTGTAATTTAGTTTGTGGCAAGATGGAGGATGACAGTTTCCTTCCACACTTATTGTTTAGTGACGACGCAACATTCCAATTAAATGCAAAGGTGTACCGTCATGATGTGAGAACACGAGGTACGGAACAGCCACATGAAGGTTGTACAACACGAGAGGGACTCTTCAAAATTTAGCGTGTTTTGTGCAGTTTCACGGGAAAAGGTGCATGGTCTATTTTTCTTTGCCGAGAACACTGTTACAGGAAGCATATATCTCGATTGCTTGAGAACTTCCTTTTCCCACAGTTGGAGACTGATTCGAACGACTTCATTTACCAACAGGATGGGGCGCCGTCACACTGGCATCCGGAAGTGCGGAAATTTTTAAATCAAAGGATTACTGAATGATGGATCGGTTTCACTGGACCAAATGATTCAGCCTTACGTTATTGGCCTCCAGGCTCACCGGACCTGAGGTATAGCATTAACAGCAGCTGTAACTCGAGACCTGTTCACTGCAGTGTGGGAACAATCTGAATACCGCATTGACATATGCCATGCATCTCAAGGGTGCATACTCAAAACCTATGAAAAGGAATGAAAAAAACTTTTTGAGTTTCTGTACATCAAAAAAACAAAATTCATTTTATATGTTTATTAGTTTCAGAAATACAGACTGTCAAATCGGATGATTCTTTTTGATACACCCTGTATATCCTTTAACGACCAAACAATAGCATGGAACTGAAGCGGCAGAAAGGAGACTTCTAACACCTGTGACAGAATACAAATTAGGACACAAAGAGAACACTGAGATAGGAGAGGAGTTCCGTATTCGAGGAATAGTAGAAAAGATCCTACGGAATAGAAAAAAACACCTTGTTCATAACTATGTACGGACCAAAGTCGGATACCGAGGAAAACTACAGGCTCAAGGGTAAAAGAAGGATAAGACGACCACGAAGAAAATAGTGCGATCAGCTTTAAATTGCTTTGTTTCGGAACAGGCAAAGATGTCGAACCCGAAGATGCGCACGATGATTAGTTTATTTAAAAAAAAAACAGTCTGCATTTCAAAACATTAATCGGGTCTAATCTGACTTTGCAATATGTAAGGAAAAAAAATTAGAAATGTGCAAGTAGGACCCACGCACTGAGGGTTCCATACAGACTTAGTTATGTATATAGACCATACATCTACATCTGCGGGGTACCTTCAGTACCGCTATCAGGGACTCGGGAATCTCGACGATATTTGCCTGTTATCGAGAGTGACACTAGCAAGATATCGGTCCCAGGGATTTCAAGTTTAAAAGTAGAATAACAAATGAGAAAAGAAATTCGTTTTTCCTGTGATATATACTACTGGCCATTAAAATTGCTACACTGAGAAGAAATAGAGATGATAAACGGGTATTCATTGGACAAATATACTAGAACTGACATGTCATTACATTTTCACGCAATTTGGGTGCATAGATCCTGAGAAATCAGTACCCAGAACAACCACCTCTGGCCGTAATAACGGCCTTGATACGCCTGGGCATTGAGTCAAAAAGAGCTTGGATGGCGTGTACAACAGGTACAAGTGCCCATGCAGCTTCAACACGATACCACAGTTCATCGAGAGCAGTGACTGGCGTATTGTGACGAGCCAGTTGCTCGGCCACTGTTGACTAGACGTTTTCAATTGGTGAGAGATCTGGAGAATGTGCCGGCCAGAAAGGCCGTTACAGGACCTGCACATGCGATCGTGCATTATCCTCCTGAAATGTAGAGTTTTGCAGGGATCGAATGAATGGTAGGGCTACGGGTCGTAACACATCTGAAATGTAACGTCCACTGTTGAAAGTGCCGTCAGTGCCAACAAGAGGTGACCGAGACTTGTAACCAATTGCACCCCATACCATCACGCCGGGTGATACGCCAGTATGGCGATGACGAATACACGTTTCCAATGTGCGTTCATGGCGATGTCGCCAAACATGGATGCGACCATCATGATGCTGTAAACAGAACCTGGATTCATCCGAAAAAATGTTTTGCCATTCGTGCACACAGGTTCGTCGTTGAGTACACCATCGCAAGCGCTCCCGTCTGTAATTCAGTGTCAAGGGTAACCGCAGCCATGGTCTCCGAGCTGATAGTCCATGCTGCTGCAAACGTCGTCGAACTGTTCGTGCAGATGGTTGTTGTCTTGCAAACGTCCCCATTTGTTGACTCGGGGATCGAGACGTGGCTGTACGATCCGTTACAGACATGCGGATAAGTTGCCTGTCATCTCGACTGCTAGTGATACGAGGCTGTTGGGATCCAGCACGGCGCTCCGTACTACCCTCCTGAACCCACCGATTCCATATTCTGCTAACAGTCATTGGATCTCGACGAACGCGAGCAGCAATGTCGCGATACGATAAACCTCAATCGCGATAGGCTACAATCCGACCTTTATCAAAGTAGGAAACGTGATGGTACGCATTTCTCTTCCTTACACGAGGCATCACAACAACGTTTCACCAGGCAACGCCGGTCAACTGCTGTTTGTGTATGTTAAATCGGTCGGAAACTTTCCTCATGTCAGCGCGTTGTAGGTGTCGCCACCGGCGCCAACCTTGTGTGAATGCTCTGAAAAGCTAATCATTTGCATATCACAACATCTTCTTCCTGTCGGTTAAATTTCGCGTCTGTAGCACATCATCTTCGTGGTGTAGAAATTTTAATGACCAATTGTGGAATTACAAATTAACGATTCCGGATTTTTCCCGTACGTTTATTGTGAAACCTTTCTTCTTGCCAGAATTCATTATTCTAGACCAACGGGATCTTGATGAGTGAGCTTGCTTGCGACTATAAAACCATGTGGCTTAAATGACGTATCTTTTGACTGCATTGACTTAAAAGTTTCAATTTTTTACACCTCCAAAACACCGCAGATCATAGTAAATGACACAAATTTCAACTTGATACGACTACCCGTTTCTGAGAAAAAGAGTTTTTAACTGTCGGACGAAATGGCTGGCAGGCAGACGTCAGCAAAGTGATCCTATAGGGCTTACGTTTTTATTGATATAGGTACGTAATCCTAATAAAAGTTACTATGTAAAAGGCAAGATGATGAAAATTTAGAAAATGCGAAATACTTGCAATACGCTCTCTTCGTCTTGGGGGTTTAGCTCACTTTTTGGCAATATTTGCTTTTAAATAAATAGATTTTGGAAGGGATTCTGCCTGAAGCACACCCTACTTTCTTCTGTTTTATCCATACATGTTTCGGTGATGTTTCACCGTCAGTGGACTTATTTTACGTATGATAACAGGAAAAAAGTAGATGATAATATACACAGTTTGAGATTCAAAATGGTTCAGATGGCTCTGAGCACTATGGGACTCAACATCTGAGGTCATCAGTCCCCTTGAACATAGAACTACTTAAACCTAACTAACCTAAGGATATCACACACATCCATGCCCGAGGCAGGATTCGAACCTGCGACCGTAGTAGTCACACGATTACGGACTGAAGTGCCTAGAACCGCAAGGCCAACGCGGCCGGCTCACAGTTTTAGGATTATGATGATTATACTCATATCATTTTAATCAACATTATATCTTTATATATATATATTTACGTCCACGTAACTGTCTGTCGTGTGCAGTACAACTGATATTTTTGTACAGTTTGTCATTTGCAGCTATAGGTGCAGTTGAATGAAAACAAGGCAATAGGAAAGAAATAAGCAAACTATTTATTATTTCAAGAGAGATCGCCGTAACTGTTAATACATTTACCCCACAGAGAGGGAAGATCGTCAATACATTGGTGGAAAAATGTTTGCGGTTGCCTACGGAACGATGATTGCACCCAGGCATGGACCTCTTACACCGAAGCAAATCGACAGCGATGAATGTCTTTTTTCATGGCTCCGAAAATACGAAAATTGCGTGAGGAGGGATCTCGACTGTATAGTTGACGGGTAAGGGCTTCCCAGACAAACCTCTGCGGCACAGTGGAGACAACAGACACGCCAGCTCTGGCAAAGTTACACTCCTGGAAATTGAAATAAGAACACCGTGAATTCATTGTCCCAGGAAGGGGAAACTTTATTGACACATTCCTGGGGTCAGATACATCACATGATCACACTGACAGAACCACAGGCACATAGACACAGGCAACAGAGCATGCACAATGTCGGCACTGGTACAGTGTATATCCACCTTTCGCAGCAATGCAGGCTGCTATTCTCCCATGGAGACGATCGTAGAGATGCTGGATGTAGTCCTGTGGAACGGCTTGCCATGCCATTTCCACCTGGCGCCTCAGTTGGACCAGCGTTCGTGCTGGACGTGCAGACCGCGTGAGACGACGCTTCATCCAGTCCCAAACATGCTCAATGGGGGACAGATCCGGAGATCTTGCTGGCCAGGGTAGTTGAATTACACCTGCTAGAGCACGTTGGGTGGCACGGGATACATGCGGACGTGCATTGTCCTGTTGGAACAGCAAGTTCCCTTGCCGGTCTAGGAATGGTAGAACGATGGGTTCGATGACGGTTTGGATGTACCGTGCACTATTCAGTGTCCCCTCGACGATCACCAGAGGTGTACGGCCAGTGTAGGAGATCGCTTCCCACACCATGTTGGTGTTGGCCCTGTGTGCCTCGGTCGTATGCAGTCCTGATTGTGGCGCTCACCTGCACGGCGCCAAACACGCATACGACCATCATTGGCACCAAGGCAGAAGCGACTCTCATCTCATCGCTGAAGACGACACGTCTCCATTCGTCCCTTCATTCACGCCTGTCGCGACACCACTGGAGGCGGGCTGCACGATGTTGGGGCGTGAGCGGAAGAAGGCCTAACGGTGTGCGGGACCGTAGCCCAGCTTCATGGAGACGGTTGCGAATGGTCCTCGCCGATACCCCAGGAGCAACAGTGTCCCTAATTTGCTGGGAAGTGGCGGTGCGGTCCCCTACGGCACTGCGTAGGATCCTACAGTCTTGGCGTGCATCCGTACGTCGCTGCGGTCCGGTCCCAGGTCGACGGGCACGTGCACCTTCCGGCGACCACTGGCGACAACATGGATGTACTGTGGAGACCTCACGCCCCACGTGTTGAGCAATTCGGCGGTACGTCCACCCGGCCTCCCGCATGCCCACTATACGCCCTCGCTCAAAGTCCGTCAACTGCACATACGGTTCACGTCCACGCTGTCGCGGCATGCTACCAGTGTTGAAGACTGCGATGGAGCTCCGCATGCCACGGCAAACTGGCTGACACTGACGGCGGCGGTGCGCAAATGCTGCGCAGCTAGCGCCATTCGACGGCCAACACCGCGGTTCCTGGTGTGTCCGCTGTGCCGTGCGTGTGATCATTGCTTGTACAGCCCTCTCGCAGTGTCCGGAGCGAGTATGGTGGGTCTGACACACCGGTGTCAATGTGTTCTTTTTTCCATTTCCAGGAGTGTATGATGACCGTTGTCTTTGACTGCAATGGCCCACTGCTCATTGACTTCTTGGAACACTGCGCCGCAGTTAACGTACAGCGGCACGTGGACACTTGGCAAAAATGAAGCGAGCCGTCACAAATAAATGCGTAGGAATGTTGAAGGACGGCACCCATTCTGTTGCTGGATAGTGCCCGCCGACATGTTGCCGAGGTTGTTTCGACGACGCTGCAGAAGTTTCTGTTGGGAGGTCTTAGACATCCTCCATACAGTCCTCATCTCTCCCAGTGCTATTTACACATGTTTGAAGCCCTGAAGGAAGACATTTGTGGCCGGCGATTTGCTTCGAACGAAGAGGGGCACGTCTGGGTGTAATCATTCTTCCGTAGACAATGGCTGACATTTTTTCATGAAGTCATTGACCGTCTTGCCTCACAGTGGCATAAATACACTGAAGCACCGAAGAGACTGATACAGGCATGCCAATTCAGATACAGATTTGTAAACAGGCAGAATACGGCACTGCGGTCGGCAATGCCCATATAAGACAACTGTCTGGCGCAGTAGCTAGATCGGTTACTGCTGCTACCAGGTTATCAAGATTTAAATGAGTTTGAATGTGGTGTTATAGTCGGAGCACGAGCGATGGGACAGAGCATCTCCGAGGTAGCGACGAAGTGTAGATTTTGCCGTACGACTGTTTCACGAGTGTGCCGTGGATATCAGGAACCTGGTAAAGCTCAAATCTCCGACCTCCCTGCGGCCGAAAAAAGATTCTACAAAAACGGGACCAATGACTACTTAGGAGAATCGTTTAACATGACAGTCTTCAGTCCTGAGCCATCCGCAACTATCATTGTGCGAACTATTGAACGAAACATCTTACGGGCTTTCGGGGTCGAAGACCCACTCTTGTACCCATGATGACTGCACGTTACAACTTTACGTCTCGCCTGAGGCCGGCCGAGCAGTTCAAGGCGCTTCAGTCCGGAACCGCGCTGCTGCTAAAACCGCAGGTTCGAATCATGCCTCGGGCATGGCTGTGTGTGATGTCCTTAGGCTAGTTAGGTTTAAGTAGTTCTAAGTCTAGGGGACTGATGACCTCAGATGTTAAGTCCCATAGTGCTCAGAGCCATTTGAACCTCGCCTGGACCCTTCAACACCGACATTGAACTGTTGGTGCTGGAAACATGTTGCCGGGTCGGAGGAGTCTCGTTTTAAATTGTATCGAGCGGATGGACGTGTACGGGTATAGAGATAACCTCATGAAGCCATGGACACTACATGTCAGCAGGGGACGTTCACGCTGATAGAGGCTCTATAATAGTGTAGAGCGTATGCAGTTGAAGTAATATCGGACTCCAGATACGTCTAGATACGACTCTGACAGGTGACACATATGTAAGCATCCCGTCTGATCACCTGCAACTATTCATATCCACTGTGCATTCCGAAGGACTTGGACAATTCCAGTAGGACAATGCGATGACCCACAAGTCCAGAACTGCTACAGAGTGGCTCCAGGAACACTCTTCTGAGTTTAAACACTTCCGCTGGCCACCAAACTCCCCAGACATGAACATTATTGAGCATATCTGGGATGCCTTGCAACGTGCTGTTCAGAAGAGATCTCCACCCTCTCATACTCTCACGGACTTAGGAACAGCCCTGCAGGGTTCATGGTGTCAATTCCCCCCAGCACTTCTTGAGACATTGGTCGAGTCCAAGGCACGTCGTGTTACGGTACTTTTGCGTGCTCGCGGCGCCCTACACGATTTAGGCAATTGTATCAGTTTCTCTGGTTCTTCAGTCTATATTAACAGTTACGGAAATTAGTTTGAAATATTAATCAGTTTCATTACTTTTTTCCATCTGTTTCGTTTTCATTTGACTGGCCTTTATAATAAGGATTTCTCTATAGTACATTGCTTGCTTTGCATGAAAAACTTAGGCCTAACATGACTCTATTGTTGTTTATTACGATTTCACTATAATACACAAGTTATATTCTGCTGCTAAGTTGTTTATTGAAATTTAATTGTCAATAATTATTTAATGTAGTTTTTTGAATCTCTGATACCTTATTCTACGATTTTTACTAATGTACTACAAAGTTAACGATACTCTCGCAAGTGAAACGGTGTCATTGTCACTAAGATGCAGCGATCACGAAACTGTTGGTAAATTATGAAATTATTATTGCCAAATATTTTTCATTCGCAGAATGGTGCTTACGATACTGCAGTTCACATCGACGTGCTATTCGTAGCCAAACGTTGTACATCTGTCGATAGTTCAAAAGGCACTGAAACCGGACACATGTTAATAAAAATTATTGCTATCAAAATAAAAATGTATTTTTGTATTACTGTCGTGAATCGTGATGGTATATTTTTTCTCCTTTACTTTAACTGCTTGTTTTCGTTGTACATGCGTCGCCGTCACCAACTAACAGCATGTTGAAACATTTCACCATTGCGCTGGTTCTGTCAGACGTCAGTAGTTACCATTATGAAAACAGTTACTTCATTTAGAGGAAATGTTTGTGTCACTGGCAATCGTATTTGCTGCATACACGATATATTTTTTTAATGTCCTATCAGCGGGTGCAATTTTTAATGATATGTTATTGCCGACGGACCTGCCTCTTTGAGTGTTTCATCACAGAGTCTACTGACGTCCTTTCCTCGAACCCGTATCAGAGTTAATTTCATGTCTCATTAATTTTGCGGGTCATTGCAATCTGTCTCTGTCTTTGTAAGGCCTCAGTCTCAAAGTTCACGGTTGACATCATTTACTGCTAAACCGTATCGCAAAACACAATGATAAAAATTGCCATTCCATCGTAGTGCAGTAGCTTATTTCCTTCAAGTTCTCTTATTTTCCGTCAGCGTTTCTGCAAGATGTGTGGTGTCGTATACGCTCGATGTGCGGGCAATGTACATAAGGAGTACACTGATGAAGACACGTGCATTACACGTGAAAGTGATACTGAAACAGGTGTCGAGCTATGTTATTCATCATTCTTGTCGGACACGGAACCACAAATTCTGTCTCCAGTGAAACGTAATAAAGGACAATCGTTGTCCAAGGAGCTGGTTCTAAACAAAATTATGTACGTAGAAGATCATCTGCAGCATAGTAAAATAAAAAAGTTATGAACAGCAAAATGATCGTGTTGTGCACAAGGTAAAACTACGGATATTCAAGGGAGGACAAGGCGTACTTGTTACAAAAAACTGGTGTTTGCGCGTTTCAAGGATACTCGATTCAACTTACAGGATGTGCACGATTGTGACCTACTACGTTGTGTGCATAAAAGTGCGCGCAGCGTAGTTACAGCTATTTCAAGGGAAGCAGTAGACGGTTGCATAACTTCAAACAACGCTACGGAATTGGAAGACGTAAGATAACGAAATTTCAAACAAAGCGTCATCTTGACGATGCATAGCAACTGCAGAATCGGGCCTGAAAATTTACGGATGATATAAACAAACTTATACCACCGTTCGAAAGGGACCCTGGAAATTAGAGGTACCAAGAGAGTTGTAGATCAAGCAATATCAATGCCTTAACGCATTCGTATACAATTATATCGACTGTTAATCTGGATGGTAAATTGACTAGAAAGATATCTATTGTGTTGAGAAAAGTTGGAGTTACTGTGTCCGCTAAGATTCTTTCCCGTGTACGTGACCTTTCTAGGGCAGTAGGGAATATTTACGTCAGTGGAAGCAAGAGGGCAAAATGAGCGTAAGACAATTACACAAATGGTGTGCACTGCTTTTGGCCAATAGCTGGCCAAAATAACTTGCTTTTGCTTGATTCCAGATCTGAGTATAAAAATCGTACTCCCTTAGAGCAAAATATCCCTTCTGAAAAATGTGTGACATTGCAATTCATACCACCAGGGACCACTCGACAAATTCACCTTTGGGTGTTCGTTTTTTGCGTGCCTGTAAAATATATTATCGCACTATATGCAGATATACCTTAAACTATAGCCAGTTTCATGATAAGCTCCACGGCAGACTGTTTCGCATTCGGTTGTATGCCATGATAGTCTATCCTCATCACCCCGTCACACCGATATGATTCTACACTGAAGCGCCAAAGTAACTGTTGTGGACATATGTATTCAAATTATATGTAAACAGGCAGAAGACTGCGCTGCGGTCGGCAACGCCTATATAAGACAAAAAGTGTCTGGTGCAGTTGTTACGTCGGTTACTGCTGCTACAATGACAGGTTATCAAAATTAAAGCGACTTTGAACGTGGTGTTACACTCGGCGCACGAGCGATGGGACAGCATCTCCGAGGTAGCGGTGAAATGGGGATTTTCCCGAACTACCATTTCACGAGTGTACCGTGAATATTAGGAATATCAAATGTTCAAATGTGTGTGACATCTTATGGGACTTAACTGCTAAGGTCATCAGTCCCTAAGCTTACTCACTGCTTAACCTAAATTATCCTAAGGACAAACACTCACACCCATGCCCTAGGGAGGACTCGAACCTCCGCCGGGACCAGCCGCATTAGGAATATCCTGCAAGAATGGGACCAACGACGACTGAAGATACTCGTTCAACGTGACGGAAGTGCAGCCCTTCCGCAAATTTCTCCAGATTTCAATGCTGGGCCATCAACAGGCGTCAGCGTGTGAACAATTCAACAAATCATCGTCGATATGGGCTTTTGGAGCCGAAGGCCCACTCGTGTACTCTTGATGACTGCACGACACAAAGCTTTACGCCTCGCCTGGGCCCGTCTACATCGGCATTTGATTGTTGATGACTGGAAACATGTTGCCCGGTTGGAGGAGACTCGTTTCAGATTGAATCGAGCGAATGGACGTGTGCGGGTACGGAGACAACCCCGTGACTCCACGGACCCTGCGTATCAGCAGATGACTGTTCAAGCTGGTGGACGCTTTGTGAAGGTGTTGCGCGCGTGCAGTTGGAGTGATGTGGGACCCCCTGATACGTTTAGACACGGCTGTGACAGGTGACACGTCCGTAAGCATCCTATCTGATCACTTGCATCCATTCAAGTCCATTGTGCATTCCGACGGATTTGGACAATTCCAGCAGGACAATGCGACTCGCCACACGGCCAGAACTGCTACAGAGTGGCTCCAGGAACACTCTTCCGAGTTTAAACACTTCCGCTGGCTACCAAACTCCCCAGAGATGAACATTATTGAGCATATCTGGGATGCCTTGCAACGTGCTGTTCAGAAGAGGTCTCTACCCCGTCGCACTCTTACGGATTTATGGACAGCCCTGCAGAATTCATGGTGACAGTTCCCTCCAGCACTACTTCACCCATTAGTCGAATCCATGCCACGTCGTGTTGCCGCACTTCTGCGTGCTCGCTACACGATATTAGGCAGGTGTACCAGTTTGATTGGCTATTCAGTGTACATGCAATCTGTAAGAATGGGTATCTAGCTGAACGTCCTGCATGATTTGTAACTCCCAAGGAGTTCGCCTTCGATCTTGATGCTACGTGCCTTTGTGTTCACAGTGGCGTGCCATTTTTCATTCTGTTTCCATTGTGCTGGTTAATGGTTTGTTTTCAACATTTCTTGGACCTCGACGATGTCCATTTTGTGAATGTTGTACATACTGGTGCATCCTACAGAAGGTTGACCTCTGCACCTTTTCTGTCGCCCTCCTTATTCACATAGCTGAGTCACTATCATCCAATACTTTTTGTGGTATGATGTTAACAGAAGACTTTCAATTGAGTCCCTAAAATTGGACTTTCGACCTCGCATTCGAGAGGCCGGCAGTTAGTAGCTTACTAATCCACAAATGAAAAACAGTATAGTAACGATTCTTCGTGTCATGGATTCAACAAGTCTGTGGTAGGTTGTTGGAGATAGATGGGAACAAGTGTCCAAAGATAGGTCGAGTCGTTCCCTTAAATTGCTAGCTGGTGGTTTGCGGGTGCAGAGCTGTTGGCCCATAGCGACCCAGAAGTGTTCCATCGGGCTCAGCTCAGGCGAATTTGGTTACCAACGCATCAACATGAGGTCTCCATCAAGCTCCTCAAACTAATGAAACATTTCTGTTGTGGGAAGGACATTTATCCTACTGGAAGATGTCATCTCCGCTGGGGAAGACATCAAGCCTTAATGGATGCAGGTGGTTCGCTACAGTGTTCACGTAGTCCACAGGTACCATGGTGCCTTCGGTTACTTCCACAGGTCCCACGGAATACCAGGTGAATGTCCCCCACAGCATTATACTGCCACCGCCGGCCTACGTCTGTGATGCGATACATGTTTCAAGTAGCCGTTTCTGGATGATGGTGTATCTATCTGGACACCGCTGTCGACGTAGCGAATCAAGAAACATGATTCATCCGACCAAGTAAAACGTTTCTACTGACGGTGGCATAGTCTCGATGATCCCGTGCCCTCTGCAAAGTAACTGACATGTCTTTAGGCAATGCGGAAACACGTAGTGGTCGTCTGCTGACCATGGTCAACAGTTCGCACTGAGCCATGTTCTCGTAAACACGAGTGACTGCACCAACATTGTACTCTGTCTTCAGTTGTGGCGCAGATAGCTATCTATCTTGAATTACAGAGAGGGCACGCCTCCGACGTCCACCTTCTGTAATGAGACTTGGCGTCACCTACTGGTGACATCACCGCCCTTCAACACTTTCCATAGATGCTCACGACAGTAGCAGCAGTAGCTGCGCCGTTTCCGAGATGATAGTTTCCAGTGGTCGGTCTATAACAATCCGATATTTGTCAAAATCGCTTATGTCATTGGAGTTGCCCATTAGTGGCCGTTGCTAGAATGATCCCCTATTCCTCTCTGCTCAGCTTGTATACTTTGCTTAGGCGCCACGTGCCCAAAACGCCACTATCGGCATTCAGTCTCGCGGTGGAGATCGTTCATAATGTTTTGGCTCATCAGCGGCGGTAATGTGACTATATTTTCCAGTAGTAAGAAAATTCACTCTCTTTTTATATTTTCTAATGCAGTGTTTTTATCTGTATATAAAACATTTTTGAAGGCGCTGAATTAAATTTTGGTGTACCCTTGAATAACAGCCGTCTGTTAGGACAAAACGTCTTAGAACTGTTCCTGGGCACAAATGGAGGCTTCCAATACTATACGTTAATGTGTTATCGTATCCTTCCCCCAACTTATACCATTCTGTTGAAGGAGGAGGAGGTCAAAGTCTGATTGTGAGTTTTAATGGGACAGGAATGGTGAAGGAAGCATCCAGAGTCCTTTTTAAAAGAGACGAGCTGGCATTATTCATCATGGAAAACCACAGAAAACCAAAGTTTAGTTGACGTACAGGGATTTTAACACCACTCATTCCTGATAAGAATCCATTGCCTTAACCACTGCGCCACGTCACCCAGTCTCATTTTATGGTGGGAAAAGAGATCTGCTGTTTGTGAGTTGCACTCGACAGGCGTTAATATGGCTAGCACGGTTTGTGTGAGAAATGCTGTACAGATGTAATGTTGAGTTTCGTGAAAAGAAACAGTATCACTAGTCTGTGATGTCGGCATTAAGGCAATCTGTAATGGATCGCTGGTGGTTGCAGAAATAAGTGGTCCACCTGATGGACTGAGATGCCACGAATCAAAGTTTGGAGGTTTACTCCGAAACTGATGAAAGTATGGACTACTCTTCTATTCTGAAACAATGATAAGAGGAATTGCTGTTCTACAGTGTTGCCAGTCGCAGAACAAGGACCACTCTTCAATGAAATCTGCGTGCTACCTGAATTTTTTTCCTTTCGTTTTGCTGGGTTGAAACGTCCACCGAGTTGGACTCGAGGTGAATTTCATTCTGTCGCAGTAGTTCGAAGGATTTACTTCATGAGTTGGTCCAGGAGGCAACCAGGTGTTAAACCCAAACTGATTGGCGATTTACTAAGAACAGGATTAAGATGCGCAAGAGACTCACAACTGGCCCAGATCAGACTGGTTTGTGCACTGTAATAATTAACGCTTTGTCCACATGTCACTGCATCCTAACTGAACTGTGCTGTAAACACCGGTACTCGCGGTGACCCAAGTCTTTTGCGCCAATATTATACAAACGGCAGAGGATCATTAACTTAGTAGTTTGAAACATAATGTTTGAAAATTAGTATTCCGTTCTTTTTATTGACATAAACATGTTACACCTTATAACTGTAACTTGAGCTCATAGCAAACGTTCAAAATGACAAGCGCCAATGTTAATGCATGTATTACAGCAGAACCCATTGACAGAACTGATGCTGGATTAAGCAGAACTTGCTTTCACACGTTATTTATCATAGGGGTCTAATTGCCGCTCCTTCAGTATTTGGATAGTTATGTTGGTACCATAGATCATATTCAAGAAAAACTTTTAATCTGGCACGTGTTAGTCGGCCAAAAGTTTCCCGAGACAATTAGAAAAAAAGTTATTCAGTTTTGTAGTTCACCAATTATTTCTGTTCAGGAATCTCTCCATGGTATAGAAGAATTGTTAATGAAAAAGACTATAATATATATTTGAAAACTCTTCTGCTGTATGTCAAACATTTTATTTCTCTGGGCAGATTCTCAAAAAGTTTCATAGCTGAATAGTGCACAGGTTTCAGTGAAGTTAGATTCGCTTGAGGGAAAAGCAGCTAATTTTTCCTTCTAACATTGCATTGTTGATCATGTCTAATATTTTCATTCTGCAGTTTAAAACATCAATGAATTCAAATATGCAAAATATTTTGACTTACTGATTTCTGCGCACCTAAAGATGGGAATTGTTCTTATCGCAAAAGCAACTGAACATAAACATTTTGGCACATCTACTATCTAGTTATTTCCGTTTAAGGTTTTTATTAATATACACACTCAAGAACTTAGTACTTACGCTATTTATTATTATTTATTGCTGAAAATTACATTCATCTTAGGGGGGGGGTATTTTTAACTGTGAAAAGTGGATCCAGCATTGTCACCTCAAACAAGTGATTTTCGAGAACCTGCTGCTTGTATGATCCAGATTCTAGAAATTTTCTATCCATGACGATAACTTACTTCCGGTTCTGATGGAACCTGCAGCGAAACTTTATTTTATCTCTTGGTTGGTCTTTTCATGCACTGAACTGTATATTAAATGTATGACTGCAAGTTCCTGTTACAGGTTATGCTCCATTTTTGATAGAGAGTCGTCAACTCGAAACAGTTATCTACTTCACCGCGGGCTCGTCACAGACGTCTGTCTGTTGTTTTTCGATGTGGCGCTAACAATGTCCGTTGGTAGGCAGTTGTCTGTTACGAAAGACAAGCAGTTCACATAGACGTGTATCACAAGTGTTGCTCATGCAAGATTTCGTACAGCCTGGAATATGTAATGTCGACAATTTGTTCTTCACCTCAAAACACCCGTTTCAGCGCCTCTCATTATTACCACTCTTCCACAGACATTCATAAACTTCATTTAAAGTGTCTGCAGCATATTTCACGCTGTCATAAAGACGAAAGTTGCATACACCCCATATTATGCCCACTAATAGGAATCCAGATACCTTTGATCAGACAGTGTATACTGTCCATGACGTTGACAGTAGTGTTCCCCTTTTTGTTCATGAATAATTATATCTTCATGTGATACTTTTCCAATCAATGATACTCTATTTGACGGTCTATGTCACTGATGCCAGCATTTTGTTCACTGTTCACCTCCCAAGACACAAAAGGAAAGAGAAATTGAGTCATTTCTCTTATTTCAAACAAAAGTATCACAGATTTTATATGCGCTGCTAACCAGGCGCTAGAAAGCTTTTGACAATGTTGACTGGAATACTCTCTTTCAAATTCTGAAGGTGGCAGGGGTAAAATACAGGGAGCGAAAGGCTATTTACAATTTGTACAGAAACCAGATGGCAGTTATAAAAGTCGAGGGACATGAAAGGGAAGCAGTGGTTGGGAAGGGAATGAGACAGGGCTGTAGTCTCTCCCCGATGTTATTCAATCTGTATATTGAGCAAGCAATGAAGAAAATAAAAGAAAAATTCGGAGTAGGTATTAAGGTCCATGGAGAAGAAATAAAAACTTTGAGATTCGCCGATGACATCGTAATTCTGTCAGAGACAGCAAAGGACTTGGAAGAGCAGTTGAACGGAATGGACAGTGTCTTGAAAGGAGGATATAAGATGAACATTAACAAAAGCAAAACGAGGATAATGGAATGTAGTCGAATTAAGTTGGATGATGCTGAGGGAATTAGATTAGGAAGTGAGACACTTAAAGTAGTAAGGGAGTTTTTCTATTTGGGGAGAAAAATAACTGATCATGGTCGAAGTAGAGAGGATATAAAATGTAGGCTGGCAATGGCAAGGAAAGCGTTTCTGAAGAAGAGAAATTTGTTAACATCGAGTATAGATTTAAGTGTCAGGAAGTCTTTTCTGAAAGTATTTATATGGAGTGTAGCCATGTATGGAACTGAATCATGGACGATAAATAGTTTGGACAAGAAGAGAATAGAAGCTTTCGAAATGTGGTGCTACAGAAGAATGCTGAAGATTAGATGGGTAGATCACATAACTAATGAGGAAGTATTGAATCGAATTGGGGAGAATAGAAGTTTGTGGCACAACTTGACCAGAAGAAGGGATCGATTGGTAGGACATGTTCTGAGGCATCAACGGATCACCAATTTCGTATTGGAGGGCAGCGTGGAGGGTAAAAATCGTAGAGGGAGACCAAGGGATGACTACACTAAGCAGATTCAGAAGGATGTAGGTTGCAGTAGGTGCTGGGAGATGAAGAAGCTTGCACAGTATAGAGTAGCATGGGAGAGCTGCATCAAACCAGTCTCAGGACTGAAGACCACAACAACAACAACAACAACCAGGCGCTAATGCTCCATTTTGACATTTCATGAAACACAAGTTAAATAAATCTGTGAGCGCACTTTGAAATGTCAGTGAAATATGAAATAGTTAGTTCATTAATTAATCTTTGAATTGGGATATTGTAGTACCTCTTTGCACGAGTCCAATCCATGAAGTTGAAATACATCACAATAAACTATAAAAGTCAAAACCAAACATGGACACTCTTTCCGTGGAGGTCTGCATGGGTACGAGAATGTGTACCATCCTCAAGTACCCTCATTTGCATCTGCAAATCTTGTATTCGTGGACATTAAAATTTTCTTAACCACTTTAAATTGTTTAGTACGCCGTACCTCTAAAGGTGGGGCCTAAGTTTACGTCTGCTGAAGTCTGTGCTAGTAATTTACATTACATACACTAAGAAAGTAGAGGCCAATCGTGCCTACATTTTAATATCCTGTCATATTCTACATACGTTCCGTAAGTGACAACGTTCTGTCGTAATTACTGAAACGAGTTTTGTAAAATTTTCTGCGCAACGTTTTTGCAGTATTGGGAAGCCAGATGAAGTCGTATTGTGAGTTGTCATCACATATTTTACACAGTTTGCTTTTATAGTTCGGTTATGAGATGTAGATTAGTTGATGATAATGTAAAACCATTTTAATGTGCAACACTTATCACTGTAATAAGCATTACACTTGTTAACTCTGATAAATTCATTGATTTTATTCCAAACAATACGTTCAACAGTTATAAAGTTTAGATTATTCTGTTGAAAAAAAAATTAAGTTACGTGATTAATGTTCTGTTTCTTTTCAGGTACGTATTTGCGAGTTTGGTACACATTGAAAGCGTCATGTCACAGTACCGTAGCACGCGGATTCGGGAGCCAAATTAAAATCTGTAGCGGTGTAATACGGTAAGTGTCCATGGGATTTCAATGAGTGTCACGACCGCAAATATTTCCCTGTAACTAAACAATGATTAATTACAGAAGTTATAACAGGAGAAACTGATTTAGTGAAGCGTACTATACCACTTTTGTACTAGATTTCAAATGAGCTACTCGACCCACGTAATTAAATTGCCAAAAATTACATAAATTTCAGGTTTGTTTATGAAGTTCAACAACCGAACACGAAGTCACAATGTAATAACTATTCTCTTAATTACACACTGTATCAGTTCAAAAAACATAATTTTGAGCAACATTAGCGTGCCAAAAACAAGTAAATTAATTTCCAGTTACTGGTGTTTAGTTTCAAAGAGAACACGTGTACTTACGAATTTCCAAATCTGTGCCACAACGAATTGAGCAATATTTTACTATTCACTAGTTAACATTTGATCATCTGATTGCAGAAACGAATATAACGTCACTCAAAATCCTGCCATATGTACAAAAATTCAATTTTGTAAAAGTACAAAAATTCTGGACATTCTTATACTTATTCTGGTGCTAATTAAAATTTTACCATCACAAACTTTGATTTAGAGGCTTTTTAAGAGCCATTAGTGCACTCTCGTAATTTTTTTCACTTTTTGTTACTAACGTGTGTGAAATAGTAAATTAACTTCATAGCATTATTCTCAGAATGTTCTAGAGCAATGTAGTTTATTATAAATTCCAGCCCTTGGCTCCAAAGGTATATCAGTCGTGTCTTACTTGTATTAGTGTAGCAACATATGATATATTGCCTTGTTGTGGTTATATGCTCCTTGTTAGGTAATCATTTTGTTATTGGAAAACTTTTTGGAAGTGCATAGGGGAAAAAAATAGTGTAATGTCGGAAAGTAAGAATACCACTGTGACCATTTTTCATATGCGTAATTGACTAAATCCAGAAAATGATGAGTTGTTAGTTTACTCAATCACTATCAAAACAACCTTGGAACTTCAAGACTCACTCAAGATGACGACTGCCGCAAACTGATTCGAAAAAGATGACTATTTTCTACACTGAAACAATAGTATTTTCCGTATCAGCAAATGCACAAAATCTAACTTGATACACTGAAAAAGTCTATGAGAGCCAGCGATTTAAAGTTGGTAAAGAGTCCATTTCAAAGTGTTAATTTTGTCGAGATGATGATTAAACGTTTGCGAGTATATCTCTCGTATTTGTAAGCAGGTAATGCATATAGGTGATAATCATAACACTGACACTATTCACTGATTGTTAACCACGAAATAATTACTACCGCAGATATTCGTATCCGCGCAGACACCTGTCTCTAGGAATGTTTAGAACGCCAGTGAATCAACTAAAATGCTGTCTTTGACAGACGGCAAGTCGCAAATTACCTCTGTAGAACGGCGGAGCGATCCTCGGAGCTGCGCTCCGTGACATTTGGACGGGACGCGATAGTCGCAAGTCACCCCGGAGGCGACAGCGTTGCTCGCAGACGTCGTGTTGTGAGGCTCGTTCTGACTCAGCAGCGTCTCGGCAGCCGAGGTCGCTAACGTACGCCGCTGCGGTGGCGCTCGGCGCCCCTTGTATTGGTAGCTGGATATTTTGAGCGACAAACCGAAGCTTGTGAGGAAGGACAGGAAGTTGTGTACAATTCCTGGTCACCAAACTCATATAAACTACGAGTCTTTCCGTAGTGACTAGTGAAGTGTGCACTGTAACGTTTACAGCGCACTGAACTGCATTACATCACCTCTGTCCCATTCCGCGGATCTCATCAAGACGGCTCTCTGGGACGTGGAAATAAGTCACAAATTTAAACGGTCATGTAACGGTTTCCAAGGAGAACAAAAATTTTATTTTCAGTACTTCATACACTACTGGCCACTAAAATTGCTACACCACGAAGATGACGTGCTACAGACGCGAACTTTAGCCGACGGGAAGAAGGTGCTGTGATATGCAAATTATTAGCATTTCAGAGCATTCACACAAGGTTGGCCCTGGTGGCGACACCTACAACGTGCTGACATGAGGAAAGTTTACAACCGATTTCTCATACACAAAAAAGCAGTTGACCGGCGTTGCCTGGTGAAACGTTGTTGTGATGCCTCGTGTAAGGAGGAGAAATGCGTACCACGTTGTCGACTTTGATACACGTCGGATTGTAGCCTATCGAGATCGCGGTATATCGTGTCGCGACATTGCTGCTCGCGTTGGCCGAGATCCAATGACTGTTAGCAGAATATGGTATAGGTGGGTTCAGGAGGGTAATACGGAACGCCGTGCTGAATCCCAACAGCCTCGTATCACTAGCACTCGAGATGACACATATTTTATCCGCATGGCTGTAACGGATCGTGCAGCCACGTCTCGATCCCTGAGTCAACAGATGGGGACGTTTGCAAGACAACAACCATCTGCACGAACAGTTCGACGACGTTTGCAGCAGCATGGACTATCAGCTCGGAGACAATGGCTGCGGTTACCCTTGAAGCTGCATCACAGACAGGAGCGCCTGCGATGGTGTACTCAACGACGAATCTGGGTGCACGAATGGCAAAACGTCATTTTTTCGGCTGATTCCAGGTTCTGTTTACAGTATCATGATGGTCGCATACGTGTTTGTCGACATCGCGGTGAACGCACATTGGAAGCGTGTATTCGTCGTCGCCAAACTGGAGTATCACCCGGCGTGATAGTATGGTGTGCTATTGGTTACACGTCTCGGTCACCTCTTGTTCCCATTGACGGCACTTTGAACAGTAGACGTTACATTTCAGGTGTGTTACGACCCGTGGTTCTACGCTCCAATTGATACCTGTGAAATCCTACATTTCAGCAGGATAATGTGCGCCCGCATGTTGCAAGTCCTGTACGGGCCTTTCTGGATACAGAAAATGTTCGACTGCTGCCCTGGCCAGCACATTCTCCAGATCTCTCACCAATTGAAAACGTCTGGTCAATGGTGGCCGAGCAACTGGCTCGTCACAATACGCCAGTCTCTACTCTAGATGAACTGCGGTATCGTGTTGAAGCTGCATGGACAGCTGTACCTGTACACGCAATTCAAGCTCTGTTTGACTCAATGTCCAGGCATATCAAGGCCGTTATTACGGCCAGAGGTGGTTGTTCTGGGTACTGATTTCTCAGTATCTATGCACCCAAATTGTGAGAAAATGTGATCACGTGTCAGTTGTAGTATAATATATCTTTCCAATGAATACCCGTGTATCATCTGCATTTCTTCTTGGTGTAGCAATTTTAATGGCCAGTAGTGTACGTTGTCCAGTCTCATTATGTTACCACCTTACAAAAGCCTGAGTAATTACCTTTTGCAGCACGGACCGCTGCGAAGCGCCCAGGAAAATAGTCAGTGAGGTTCTCGCAGGTATCGACAGGGTTGTGGAGCCAGGGCGTACCCAACTGCGCTAGGATTCTCGGCTGAGGATCCATGGCGCGAACAGTACGGTCTTGGTGGTCCCCTAGATTTCCGGTTTGGTTTTTATCCGGGGAGTCTGGTGGCCAGTGGAGAGTACATACCATCGTGCCGAGGAAAAATAAACTGCATGTAGGAATGGACGTGGTCGTCAAGGATAGATGCATGCTTAGGTGGATTCATTTTGCTTTCCAGAACAATGAGGTCATCCGGAAAATGCCTTCCCTCCCAGTTGCAGGATGTTTGCTTTCAGACGTTTCACGCCGTAAACGCCAACGGCCCGTTGTCAGATGGAGTAAAAAGGTGATTTATCCGAAAAGGCCACCTGTCGCGACTCCGTGGACGTCCATTTGCGGTGTTGTCGTGCAAATCGCAGGCTTCGTCGCCGATGAACAGCAGTCACCATGGGTGCACGAACCAGGCGCCCGCTCTGGAGGCCCATACACAGCAACGGTCGTCGAGGATACACTGTCGTTAGCCTCTAGGTTCATCTGTGCGGTCAGATGCTCAACAGTTCACGGTATCAGTGCAGACTCCACTGCAGAGTGAAAATCTCATGTTGGGGAGTTCGACGTCTGTTCTCCCGTTCACATCTCCACATCCGCCGCTCACCCCTGTATCTATGCCCCGTGGTTCACCAGAGTTGCCTCGACGCCGGTTTAGGTTAGCTTCATTTTCTCAAATGGTTCAAATGGCTCTGAGCACTATGGGACTCAACTTCTGAGGTCATCAGTCCCCTAGAACTTAGAACTACTTAAACCTAACTAACCTAAGGACAACACACACATCCATGCCCGAGGCAGGATTCGAACCTGCGACCGTAAGGGCGCGCGGTTCCACACTGTAGACTAGAACCACTCGGCCACTCCGGCCGGCTCCATTTTCTCATACGCAGTATACTTTGACTACGCCTACACGTGAATAGTTAATAAACGTAGCCGCCTCAGAACAGCTTCCACCCTTGGCCCGAAACCCAATGTCGCGCGGGATTAGCCGAGCGGTCCAAGGCGCTGCAGTCATGGACTGTGCGGCTGGTCCCGGCGGAGGTGCGAGTCCTCCCTCGGGCACGGGTGTGTGTGTTTGTCCTTACATTAATTTAGGTCAAGTAGTGTGTAAGCTTAAGGACTGATGATCTTAGCAGTAAAGTCTCATAAGATTTCACACACATTTGGACATTTAAAAACCCAATAATTTTGTCCTTTCGGACGTCAGATAAATCGCTCCATTTCGACTGCACAACGACTGCACTGTTTTCCGCGTCCCCTGGCACGCTTTATACCCCGTCCACTGCTGCCACCTGCAGTCTTAAGTGGTTATTGCACTTTGACCTAGAACCTAGTCAGTTTATTGTCACAGACCGTGCATAATTATTGACCAAATTTAAAAATCTTAAATGCTCTGATACTCATTCAGACTTATAATCTAACACTAAAAGTTTAACACAATAAGACAAGTATTAAAGTTAGAAAGTATGTTTCCGTCTTGACATTATGTAATACACGGCGCTCAATTTACCCAGACCATATTCACCCAGTTTTTGACAATGAGAGCACCTGACGACTTCCAACAAACTTTACAGATAATTTTAGACATATTCGAAACTTTTTCTCACTGAAACCGCCAATAAAATTATGGTGCAGACAGGATGCAACACCCTGCTGATGCTGTGCAATCATACTGCACATTGATTCATACTGCAATTTTGAGTCGATTCTGTAATCAATGAAATAATATCACATATCATCGCAACCAAAGAGAGTTTTATTTCGTTACGAGCTCGCCTTTGGGTGTTTCACTTTTTATCAGGTAGTGTACATTGTATAAAATGATCGTTAGTGAATGGAAATATCCAGAACAACCTAGTCAGTTCATTTTTGAAATCAACAGCGGAAGTAATCATGCGTCCTGGAAATAACCGAACTTTACTCCATTCATTCAGGTCCGCAGCTCGTGGTCTCGCCGTCGAGTTCTCGCTTCCCGACCACGGGATCCTGGGTTCGTCTCCCGTCGGGGTCAGGGATTTTCATCTGCCTCGAGATGACTCGTTGTTTGTGTTGTTCTCATCATTTCATCGTCATTCCTGAAAATGGCGAGTTTGGACTGAGCGAAGGTTGGGAATTTGTACAGGCCCTGATAACCGCGCAATTGAGCGCCCTACAAACCAATCATCATTATCATCATCATCATCATCATCATCATCCATTAATTCAGGGCATTGTGGTTTTGCAGTTCGTTTTGTGAATGTATGTGGTCCAAAAATAATTACTCCAACAGTGAAATAAGACATAGAAAATGTAAACCTTTTTTATAGCTCGCAGAGTTTCTTGAGGCTAACTTACTTACTAAAACTGAATCTAATCTAAATTGTAAATATAGTCCGTCAAAATTTATCAGCAACCCATTTGCCTTGAACTTCTATTGATGTTTTTTTTAAATATTTCACTAGCTGCCTTACCAGTTTGGGGACTGGTACTTTGTTGCTTGCCGGCCGAAGTGGCCGAGCGGTTCTAGGAGCTACAGTCTGGAACCGCGCGACCGCTACGGTCGCAGGTTCGAATCCTGCCTCGGACATGGATGTGTGTGATGTCCTTAGGTTAGTTAGGTTTAAGTAGTTCTAAGTTCTATGGGACTGATGACCTCAGAAGTTAAGTCCCATAGTGTTCAGAGCCATTTGAACTTGGTTGCTTGATTTTGGGGAGGGGACCAAACAGCGAGGTCACCGGTCCCAGCGGATTAGGTAAGGATGGGGGAGGAAGTCAGCCGTGGCATTTCAAAGGGACAATCGGGGCATTGGCCTGAAGCGATTTAGGAAAATCTATATATCCGGATGCGGGTTTGAACCGTCGTCCTCCCGAATGCGAGTTCAGTATGCTAACCACTGCGCCACCTCGCTCGATGGACTGGTACTATTTTTACTCTTATACCTGCATCGACTGCAAAGTGGACAAAATTTATGTCTTCAAACAATGTCAATGCAAGGTCATTTGTGTATATCAGATGGAGATTCTTCCATCCACATGGAAATGTCTAGCTGCCCCTTTAATGTTATTTTAAAGCAACAGTATTTGTACTGGTAGCAGATTACAGTTGTTACTTTCTTTTCATA
Organism: Schistocerca gregaria; assembly: GCF_023897955.1. NCBI lineage: Eukaryota > Metazoa > Arthropoda > Insecta > Orthoptera > Acrididae > Schistocerca > Schistocerca gregaria. The sequence goes on along the minus strand of NC_064926.1, from coordinate 315,582,983 downwards.
TACTTGCTTAACTCAGGTTTCCGTCATTTTTTTTTTTGTTTTTCATAAAATAGGCTGCCTCTAGAACTTCGCAACGCCGAGCCCGGTGACATGCTGCCAGTGCATAAATATGGGACTAACTTTACCCACTTTCCCAAGTACAACATAGTGTCAGAGAGCGCTAACTCGTAGGGCTTCCCTACCTTTTAACAATTGACCGGACATGCAGTATCCACGAGTATGGTTGCATGCTGTTTGTGATCTCCAGACATTACGCCAGTGTTGAGTTGTCAAACTACAAATCCGTGGGTAATGTAAGAACTAAGACAATTTTGATAGCGGTAACATCAAGCTTGGTGCCAATCCCTACCCCCCTCTCCAAACATTTCCCCCCTCCAGGTATTTTTCAAGAGAGCAGTGCCTAGAAGTACCATGAGAGTAAGTCGCCTTAAAATTGTTATCGTAGCATTGAAAGTTGCATAAAAAATGTAGCTCTCACGAAGATTTAGATGTGATGGGTATACGAAGCACAAAGATTAAGTTTGAAAGAAATAGACGACAGCATCAAACCTTTAAAAATGCTGATTGCGGAAGAGAAAACCAAGATAATTTTTACCATCTCCCTCCCTTTCATTTCGTGCTCACTCCAGTAACTTCACACCACTGATCGCATACACTGTCACGACCCACTTCCACGCGTGGCACTACATCCACTTACCGGAGAGAAACAAAAGAATCCTCTAAACGTCAGAAACAATCGAACGCCTGCTTCTCTGACTGGTTCAAAATTTGTGAGTGTGTGACTTCCCGCCGTATATGAAAACTGGGTTCGTAAAGTTACTAACTTCGACAAGCATCATTACTGCGGAATTCGTGGCCTTCCTAGAAGCGTTTTTGCTGCGAGATATCATCTTTATCCGTTACACTTAGTGATTGACTATCTGTTCTAGCGATTTCTAAACCATTGGCGGCAGCTAGTAGGTGCTGGTATCGATGCAACGAGGACGTATATTACATGAAGATGTCTGCAGGTGCCTGAAACCACATAGTCGACTTACCCATAAGGACGTTATTGGCCACCAAGCCAAGAAGGTGGTGCGCCAAGATACAAAACTGTACGGATGACAGACAGGTAATAATTAAAGGCGGTGCAACAGACAATATGACGCACAGCTACGAACTCTGCATTCACTCGTCCCGCTGTTTATAATGCAACCAACCCCATTAATTTTCAGTCTCAAGGCGCCTGGCATCTTTAGCAGTTAAATTTTCCAGCACGCGTTTTCGCAAACATCTCCACAGGCTGAACATTACGGAGTTTCTTTTATGTTTCTATGGAAGAGGACGAAGACAGACTTATATTTCGGAGTCGCAGACGACATGAAACTGCGTCAGCCATCTTATACGGACTTTATGGCTTGGTTATCTATTGCCATCCATCCATATCTGATGTCTAGTCAACGGAGCCCCTGCGTCTAAAAGAACATATCGTAATACCGATGGTCTGTAACTCTTTAGTAAGTTTGTATAAGGTGCAAGCTAAAGACCAATGAATGAAATAAAAATGATGTAGAATGCAAAGTTTCATTACCTTCTTTGGATCTGCACTGGGCCGGTAATGTTCCATTCACGAGATGTGTATATAAATCTCTTGAGTCCACATAAATTTCTTCCGTTATCATCGCCGACAGACGCTTTCAGCTGCCTTGACACAAATATCTTAGTCTTCGTTGCCCCAGTTCATGCATTTCAAGGTGCTCATTCCAGTCTGCGGACTGATACGTCTCATAATCCCTGGCTTTTTCCACAGTGCGTTGTCTCCATCGTTTACTGCAGCACAAGAGCATTGTCAGTAATAGTTGCTCTAAGATGTCTCCTGCATATGTAGTATTTAAGACACGGTTTTGATCATGAACTTTTGTCGGCATCAAGCTCCTCCAAGCTACATATTGATTATGAATTATTTACGTGCCTGATGGAAAAGTATCTATTAGATAGGACTTTATTTTAGAGCGCAGTGTTCTAATTTTACAAACAGTAACCATGTGATATTTGGGAACAGGCCTCCTTCCACTATGTTAGATTACAAAGGAAAGAAGCGAACAACTCAAAGAATGCTGCTAACTGCCGAAACAGAATAATCAACTAGTGTAGGATAGTCTAGTGCTCTGGTACGTCATGACAAGGGAGTCTTGTTTTGTAATTAACTTTTTGTAATTCTATTTAGTATTTTTTAATTCCTATGAAATCACCGAGCGAGATGGCGCAATGGTTGCCACACTGCACTTGCATTCGGGAGGACGACGGTTCAATGCCGCGTCTGGTCATCCTGGTTTAGGTTTCCCGTGGTTTCCATAAATCGCCTCAGGCAAATGCGGGGATAGTTTCTTTGAAAAGGCACGGCCGACTACCTTCCCCATCCTTCCCTAATCCGATGAGACCGATGACCTCGCAGTTTGGTTCAAAATGGTTCAAATGGCTCTGAGCACTATGGGATTTAATATCGGATTCATCAGTTCCCTAGAACTAATTAAACCTAACTAACCTAAGGACATCACACACATCCATGCCCGAGGCAGGATTCGAACCTGCGACCGCAGCGGTCGCGCGGTTCCAGTTGAAGCGGCTAGAACCGCATGGCCTCTGCGGCCGGCCGCAGTTTGGTCTCCTCCCCCTAAATCAACCCAGCCCTATGAAATCAGTAGATTCCACCTGGCTTTTCATCATTTTCCCAATATTAATCATGGTATACCTACATTTCTTCCGAGAACTTCAAATAACTTTCGGTTGACCTGCATCCTGACATGAAAAGGATATGAGACACTGGTTCGTTTTGTGTTTCTGCTTCATTAGTACAGAACTGTCGACTTTTCATCAGTCACCTTAGGCAGACTGACCACTATTCTGACGTGTAATTCCGTATGGATACGACGGATCGTTTACGCAGCTACACAGATGTGAAAAAATCAACTTTGATCAAAACTAGTCATATTATAATTAGAAATGTGCAGCTAATATGGAAAAATAAAAGATGAAATTTTTAAATATCAGTACAGTTCTGGAATCTCACGCAGCGAAAATTTCGGAAAAAGTGAAATAATTACACGTGTGAGGCTACAAACAGGCGAGAAGCAAAAATCATTGATGGCAGAAATCAGAAGTATTAGACTAGCTCTTCAGTTGTTTCACGTTTCGGATATCCAGCATTTGGTGTGCGAAGCAATATAGAGTAGAATCGAAATATATGCCAGTCTCTCAAGAGAGCAAATAGCAGATGGTGTTGAACAAGGGAATACCAGGATTGTATGCCTTATATCGTATGCAAGCTCTCGTATGTTGCACATGAGTTTGAGCTAATGGCGGAAGAGATTTAGCAAATACGTAATAGGTTACAGTTGGACGTTACAAATCTATCATATAGGTAATAAAATTGTGAATTAATTCTTTTGCGTAGAATTTAGACATTTTGAGGCCAGCAAAGGGTGTTTCGAGTTGGTAATTTTAGATAAGATTGGAACCAGTAAACCCCAACATACCCATTATTCTATGAAGAATTGAACTCAGTTTTGAGAAAAGCTGCCGGCCGCTGGTGGCCGAGCTGTTCTAGGCGCTTCAGTCTGGAACCGCGCGACCGCTGCTGTCGCAGGTTCGAATCCTGTCTCGGTCATCGATGTGTGTGATATCCTAAGGTTGGTTAGGTTTAAGTAGTTCTAAGTTCTAGGGGACTGATGACCTGAGATGTTAAGTCCCATAGTGTTCAGAGCCATTTGAACCATTTTTTGAGAAAAGCTAATTTTTAACGTATATCAATTTTTACGGTGTTCTGTATCCTGAACTATGTGTCTTACAGTGTTATAATTTTGCAGTTACATTCCGTTGAATATGTGGACACTGTCTGCAAAATGTTTTCCGAATACATTCGATGGTAAAGTAGCAATAAATTAAAACGCCATGGCTGATGATGAAATTTAACTAAATGAATAGCGAAAATGTAGTAAGCTATAGATTCGTTTCCTTTCATCAGTTTATGAGGGGTGTCAGCGAGATAAAGCGCCGTAGAGGTTCAAATTATGTGAAAAGTTTGTTGGAAGTCGGTAGGTGCCTTCATTCTCAAATGACGGATGAATATAGTCTGGGTAACTTGCACTCTGTGAGTTAGCTGCCTCCAGACACACACACACACACACACACACACACACACACACACACACAATTTCTGACTGAAACAGTTATTGTGCTAAACTTTTCACTTAAGACTGTAATTCTTAATAAGTAGATTACAACAGCATTTAAAATTTTTAAGTTTGGTTAATAACTGTGTAAGAAACTGAAAATCAAATGTTTGTTGCCCCTGGAAATCGTTAGATAGGCAACCTACTTCTGGAATAGTGCCCTTGATAAGCTGTTTAGTGATAAAGATATCGAGCTTAACGAAGAGGAGGAGCTTGTGTCCTAGTAAGGGAAATAGACGAAAAGGCCGCGACGGCCCCCAACCAATAAGGAACAGGCGCTCGGTGCGTGCACTCTGTACCTTCGGCTGTTTCATCATCGAGGCTGAATTGTGAGAAGCGTGTTGTGTCAGAAGAGAACGATCCTGTTGACAAACAGGGGACACGTGCGCGCTCGCGAGGGCCGACACAAGTCCCGTTCACAAACAGCCACAGACGGCGTCGCTGCTATCTCTGTCCCTCGGGTCAGCGCGGGGCTTCGGATTAGATCCGGCTCAGTCCGGACCAGGCTGTGCCCACGACGCCCTGTATCTGCTGGTGGCCGAAGAACCGTTACGGTTTACCGCAAGAGTCCACGCACGTCTTACACAATTCGCTCCTGTACTTGTAATGAGCTTTCTGCTACCTGTTGACAGCTTATTGTAAGAATGGATTCGTACAGGCAAGCAACGCGTCAGACACATCTTGCGGAACGCTCATGGTTCATGAACGTAATTCAAATCGATGATATCATCGATATGAACTAAGATATGGACACGAAGATATTAGAAAAGAATCAAATATTTTCAGCTTGAATGAAAAAATTCAAAAATACCGCGAAGACTGGAAACAACTTTCATGAAAATGCCAGGTCACAGAATTCCTCAGAAGATGCTGAACTACAAGCCGAATGGGAAAAGAGACATAGAAGGTCTAGAAAAAGATGGGAACTATTTTGTTTGTGAGTTCGGAACAGATAGCAGCCTAATCCTTGAAAGGGTGGTGGTGGTGGTGGTGGTGGTGGTGGTGGTGGTGGTGGTGGTGGTGGTTCGATATCACGACCGCCATCATCCATTAGACATACGTTACTGGATAAAGGTTTTCTTTAGACTTCTTTTAAAAACATAAGTAGGGAAAGTTCAAGTTTGATTTCTGCCATTTATCGTAAGCCAACTACCACTCACACGTTATCGAAATGGACTAGTATCGCCCCTTCGTTCATAAGCAAGCGTACTTTTCCTGTATGTTCACTAGACTCGCCAAACTGCAGCTTAGCGGAGACGCTATCAGCACAGAGTTTGAGATTATAGTTCAGGCTGGAATAGCTAATGCTTACGCTAAAAAATCCATCCGTGCACTTGGTATAAAATTTTTGAGCAGGCAGCGGCTAATGAGCGCTAGCTAGGGGTGAAAGGACTAAATACGCTTTGTCTTATTTTGGTACCTGCTCTGATAGACTAGGTTACGCCTTTAAGAAGACTAATGTGAAAATAGGTTTCCGTATACTTAAGAAACGTACTATGGTCTTGCGTTACTGACTTGACAACAAACCAGATAAAGTTGAAAACCTGCTGTACGTAAAATTCATTGTCGGTCGAGCAATAGTGTCTACATAGGACAAATAGGAGTGGACTTTGCGACTGAGTATAGAGATAATAATTACAGAGACAGTAGTTCTATTGACCGTCATCTAAAACATGGACTCGCTTTGCCTTATATAAAAGAGGAGACAAAAATACTACATAACGAACCTAAGGACAAAAGATCGATATTCTCGGCGAGCTGGAAGTTTATATTCACCTTACTGCTAACCCTGCTATAGTGAATAATGAACAGACGCGTTCCGCTCGCCAAAGGTTTTTTTAGTATTTTAGATGGCTTTTTGACGGCATGTTCTTTGTCTGTTCGGAATGATGCGATGACTGCATATACACTTCTGTTGTTCGTTTCATTTATGCGCCTGGTTATATTTTTATGCGCACTCTTGCCTTTCATTTTGCTCATTACGATTTCCTAGTGTGTGGCATGTTGTCGTCCTTTCTTATCGTTTGGCTCTTCCTTTTGTCTGTTCCCCTTCTCTCACATGTATTTTCACAAAATAATTTAAACAAACAAAATTGTGATATGTGATATACTGCTCTAATGTCATATGGTAACACTATTTTTTAATGTGTCTAGCATTATATGTGTTTACATCGTGTTTAATTTTGTGTAATCAATGGAAATTGTATTGTTCCTCTTGTGCCACTGTCCCATTTCCTGTTTTTTCGTTTAACATATCTGTATGATGTCCATTCATTTTAACTGTAATCTTTCGTATTTTTACAATTTTCTTATTTACCGCCCCTTATGATCCTTTATTTGCTTGTTATGCCTCCCGAAGATGCTTGTTATTCATGTATATGAGACGTTTCTTACATTATTTTGTCCCTTGCTACATTTTGTATATTGTTAAGTATTTACTCTTTTATATCGGGTTTCAATTGTTAGCACAGCTGTTTCTTCGTACCTCCATCAGTTCCTGGTAGCGCCGCCACTTCACTCATATACCAACCGAATTTGACGGTCACTTCTGTCACTTTGCTAGTCTGTGATGGGCTTAACGCTAGTTGTACTCTGGAGCAGTTTGCTCTCACATGACCCCTTACTGTCTACGACGATTAACACCTTTCTTCTAAGGTGTGTTCGTGGGCTTGCCCTGCATGTTCAAAAAAAAAAAAAAATTCTGTTAACCGTTATTCAGAAAATATTTATTGCTCTGTTGCATATGAGTTTTGTAGTCTTTTGACAGATGTTTTCATAATGAGTTGATCCCGAAACGCGTCAGTAGGTGTGAACTATTGAACACCAAGCGATTTTCTTTTCCTAGCGACCTAATCAGCTGTGTTACAAGTTTTTTTAAAACAATTATGTAGACTTTTCCATGTAATACAGTTTTCAGCTAAATACATCACTGTTGACCTTGTGTACCGGACGCTTTGGCCGAGCGGTTCTAGGCTCTTCAGTCCGGAACCGCGCTGCTGCTACGGTCGCAGGTTCGAATCCTGCCTCGGAGTTGGATGTGTGTGCTGTCCTTAGGTTTAAGTAGTTCTAAGTTCTAGGGGACTGATGGCCTCAGATGTTAAGTCCCATAGTGCTTAGAGCCATTTGAACCATTTGACCTTTTGTGTTTTTCGATGTCATCTAGGCAGTTTTCAGTGTGTTATCGCCTATGGATTGCGATAGGGAATTTACTTCGTCCATTTACTATCTGTTCATCTCGGTGCACATCCCGCACAGCACAGTCTCATTTTAATTACGGTTATAATGGTACATCTGTTTTTTCTATTCTAGTGTCTCTTGGTAACATCCGACCTAAATCTCTCTAGCTTTCGACGGGCCACCCTCAGGGTTTGAATGGTTTCCCCATTAAAAGTCTAGGTTTCCTGTTACTTGTCAGAACTGCTAAAAAAAAAAAAAAAAAAAAAAAGTGTAGCACACAGAAGAGCAGAAATGAACGAAGTGTCACTTCAGTGGTTGAGAGGGTATGTGATGTTATTTCTGCTATTAAAACATCGAGTCAAATTTACAAAGAACTTGGCAGTATGAGGGCACTTATCAGTATGACGTTGCACCCCCTCTGGACTGGATGCATGCAGTGATTCGATTGGGAAGTGTGTCATAAAACCTTTGCAGCCTGTCCTGTCACAAGGTGGGTCACAACTGTTGTCATTGGTGTACTGGCAGTGTGACAGAGATGACGTCCGAGCTGCGCCCGCCATGTTCTATTGGGGACATATTTGGGGATCTTGCTGACCACGGGAATATCTCAACATCGCGCATACTGTATATACAGACACATGCCATGTCTAGACGGGCACCATGATAGTATCTAATGAGAGGTAAGACATGATGATGCAGGCACTACCAGCTGTGACCTGAAGCCATACCCGATGACAGCTCACATCAAGAGGTCACTAAGTACACCGCTGTGCCTGTCCAAAACATTGGAAGCAAAGGTCCTGTCACCAGCTCGCGGCCATACTCACTGACGATGGTCATACGGGCTAGTACACAACCGCTTATTATCGCTGAATACAATGAGACCCCATTCATCAGCAGTCCAAGCTTGCCGGTCACAACACCACTCCAAACACAGCCGTTTGTGTTGCAGGCTACGCGTGGGACAGTAATTCCCTAATTCGGCTGCTCCTAATCTCCGACCAATGGTGCACGAAGACACAGAATGTTGCAGAGAGACCATTACTTGTCAGGGATGACAGATGCAAATCTGAAGATTTGAAGAAAATTGGTAGCAAAAACCGTAATTTTATTTAATAACTGTATTTAGCTACCAGTTGCGGTGCCTCATTGGCACAATCTTCAGGCGCCTATATACGAAACTAGGTAAGTCATCCAGTCGTTTCTGCTATTATAGTGATAACTTTATGCAGCTGGTTTCCGTAGACTTCTAAAAACATCTCGACTTGGATCCTTCACAGTTAGAGATGTGAAGGGCGCACGTCGACGGAGAAGCTTTTACAAGTCTGTACTGCAACCAGTTGGATATAGTGGTCCCTATAACAGCACAATCGACTGGATGAATTACATAGTTTCGTGTATAGCGGCCTGAAGATCGTGTCAGTGGTGCACCCAAACTGATAGCTAAATAAAATTACTACATAAAATTACGACTGCTGGTATCAATTTTATTCAAGCCTTCACAGAAACCATATATGAAGGGGTTACTCTGAGCTTAGTGCAGATGTGGTCGACGGGTATGCCTGCCCTCACGTATCCATGCAGTCCACCGTCCGGCCACTGATACAGACGAATGCCCTAAAAATCTGGACACTGTACGATTCGATCAGTCGGCCAAACGGATAACAACAATGAGCCCCCTTTTCAAATCTGCGACGTGTTGATAACGCTATTACACTCCAGTGCGGCGTTTCCGTGTCCTTCGCAATGATCACTCAACATCCGATGTTCTTCACGTCCGTTATATACACACCACAAGGCCTGGTAACTTTAAACACACGGAGCACAAATGCACTCTCGTGGTCGTTCTACCTGTTAAAGAGAGTTGCAACTCCAATCATTTACATGCCCACCGATAATGTGAACGTCTACGAAGTTACATTGCCTTCGTATCATGTCTTCTGGGTGCTGAATTTTGTCAGGCAGTGTAGAATGATTGTATGTGGCTTATTGTATTGTTTTAGTGTTTTTATTGTTACTTCCGAACTTGCTCTATTAGTTGTCATTTGTTCATGAAGTTTACTCGCCATACAAGCAAATTGTGCAATGCCGTGGGAAGAACTAAGGTCTTTGCAAAAAACATACATAATGTCTTATGGGACAACAGCAATCAGTGATTTTATAATGTTACTTAAAAACCGTCTTGATTGCAATTTTTTTTATTCATATGACCGGTTTCGGTTCATTCAGAACCATCTTCAAATCTGATATTTCAGTTACAGGAGTAACCCGTCCAAATCCAGCAGTTTTCACATGTGTGTGAGCATGTGACGTAGCATGTGAAAACTGCTGGATTTGGACGGGTTACTCCTGTAACTGAAATATCAGATCTGAAGATGGTTCTGAATGAACCGAAACCGGTCATATGAATAAAAAAAATGCAATCAAGACGGTTTTTAAGTAACATTATAGAACTAAGGTCTGTTCCATTAACCCGAATCCCTTCTTCGTTTTCCCACTCTACCAATTTGAAACATCCTCGAGAACTACTTAGGATAGCTTGGGTGATATAATCTCTTTCTATGAATACTCTTTCAGTTTTTCAATTTCTCACTACGTTGTTGAATCCGATGGAAATTGCTTGACGCAGTCAAGTCGATTAAATATCTTGGCGCATCGCTGCAAAGCTATATGAAATGAAACGAGCATATGAGGATTAAAATAGAGAAGGCGAACGGTTGACTTAGGTTTATTGAGAAAATTTTGGGAATGTGTGGTTCATTTGTAAAGGAGACCGCTATAGAACACTAGTGCGACCCTTTCTTGAGTACTGATCGAGTGTTTGGGATCATCATCAGGTCTAATTAACAAAGACATCGAAGCAATTCACAGATGAGCTGTAAAATTTTTTTATCGATAGGTTCGATCAGCGTGCAAGTATTATGCAAATGCTTTGGAAAATCAAACGGAATCCCTGGGGGATAGGCGACGTTCTTTTCAAGGAACATTATTGAGAAAATTTAGAGAACCGGCATTTGAAGCTGACTGCAAGACGATTCTACTGCCACCAACGTACATTTCGTGTAAGGATCACGAAGATAAGAGAAATTAGGACTCGTACCGAGGCATACAAACAGTCGTTTTTCCGTCGATGTATTTCCAAGTGGAACTGGAAATGATTTGTAGCGGCTCTATATGGCGTTTTGGCGAGTATGTCTGGAGATGTAGGTGGAATCAATAATAATAATAATAATAATAATAATAATAATAATAATAATAATATATGTTAGATCGATGTTTTGTTTCCCTGGGATTTTTATTAAATATACCGTTAAAAGAGTCGGAAGCATCCTCAAAATCTGATAATTTCAGAAATATTGACACCTCATATTCACTTTTCGATTCTGTAACTTCGTTCGCGACTCTTTGTTCACTGTGCTATATCCACGTCGGAAGCTAGCTTGTTCTTTCACCTGGTGATTACTTTAGTGAATATCTCTTTCATTAAGTGAAGATGCTAATAAGTTGGTGACTAGTTTTGTGAATATCTCATTCATTAAGAAGTTTTGTGAAAATCTCATTCATTAAGAGAAGATGCTAATACATCTATACTTTCTTATGCTTCACATGTCCCATTTCTTATAAAGGAGCATAATTATAGCCATTTCTATGTTTTAATAATTGTTCTTTCGCAAACATTCTGTGATAAATTTTGCAAGTTCCTTCAATACATAGCGGCGGTGGCGTTCAAATATCCGTTCACCCAAAGAGATTACTTTTTTCTTTCGTTCCCCTAAATCGATTGACGGCATGAGTCCTTTGAAAAGGATATCTGCCTTAGTTTATCAAAATGCTATGAACGAAGATAGAAGCGTTGTGTAGACCTCCAACATCTGATAAAAGAACCGCACTTCAAGAAAAATAAGCAACATTGCTGCATAATGAAGCGTGTTGCAGTACTGGATGGCAATAAAAATAAGAAAAAAATACTGAGCCATCGCTGTTTCAATAGTTGAGAACCTGTTTTACATTGAAAAGTGAGCAAGTGTTGTACCACATGCATGTTGAGGCAGAGTATTCGACAGTCGAGTGTCTGCCACACTTACAACTTGCAGATGGGACGGATGTCTCCTTGACGTCGTTTCTGGAAGAATGCCAGATAGGTATGCAGAGTAACGTTGACGAGGCTCCTGGGTTAAGACTGCAGTGTTCTATGACGCCTGGTCTGCGATTCCCCTGCTGACACTCCCTTGCGGTCCTGGGTCGGGACGCCAGCGAAGCAGACCACGGTCGCCGTTCTCGGGCCCTGGGCTAGTGGAGCCCTTTTGGCAACGCCGGACACGTCCGCCGGTAAACAGCCCTCTTCACGGGTGGGCAGTCACACCCGCCTAGCGATGCAGGCGCGTTTCGCACCAAACGAGGACGTTCTTCAGATCGCGTAGAGAACCTCAGGCACGTACACAACGGTCAGCACCAGTGACTTGCGCGTGGCGCATGCGGTTGTCAGAGGTTTACAGCGCAGCAGCACAAATCTGGTTAGGTTTCGGTTCTGGGAATGAGTCACACTTGGCCACTGCCCCACCTCCAGTATACACTTGAAGAACCAAATAAACTGGTACACCTGTCTAATATGGGGTAGGTCCCTCGCTAGAACACAGAAGTGCTGCAACACGACATGGCATGGACTCGACTAATGTCTGAAGTAGTGCTGGAGATAACTGACACCATGAATCCAGCAGGGCTGTCAATAAATCCGTAAGAATGCGGACAGCACGTTGCAAGGCATCCCCAGATATGCTCAATAATGTTCGTGTCTGGCGAGTTTGTGGCCAGAGCAAATGTTTAAACTCAGAAGTGTATTCCTAGAGCCACTCTATAGCAATTCTGGACTTGTAGGGTGTCGCATTGCCCGAGTCCTTCGGAATGCACAATGGACACGAACTGATGCAAGTGATCAAACAGTCTGCTTGCTTACGTGTCACCTGTCAAATTCTTATCTAGACGTATCAGGAGTCCCATATCACTCCAACTGAACACGCCCCACACCATTACAGAGCCTCCACCAACTTGAACAGCACCTTGTTGACATGCAGTGTCCTTGGATTCACGAGGTTGTCTTCATAACCGTGCACCTCCGTCCACTCGATACAATTTGAAACGAGACTCGTCCAACCAGGCAAAAAGTTTCCAGTCATAAACGGTCCAATGTCGGTGCTGACGGGCCCAGGCGAGGTGTAAAGCTTTGTGCCGTGCAGTCATCAGTGGTACACGAGTGGGCCTTCGGCTCCGAAAGCCCATACCGTTGCTGTTTCGTTGAATGGTTCGCGCGCTGACACTTGATTGCCCAGCATTGAAATCTGCAGCAATTTGCGGAAGAGTTGCATTTCTGTCATACTGAACGATTCTCTTCAGTCATCGTTGGTTCCGTTCTTGCAGGATCTTTTCCGGCTGTAGCGATGTCGAAGTTTGATGTTTTACTGGATTCCTGATATCCACGGTACACTCGTGAAATGGTCGTACGGGAAAATCACCACTTCATCGCTATCTCGGAGATGCTGTTCCCCATCGCTCGTGTGCCGACTATAACAACACGTTCAAATTCACTCTTTATAACCTGCCATTGTATCAGCAGTAACCCATCTAACAACTGTGCCACACACTTGTCTTACATTGGCATCGGCGACCACTGCGCCGTATTTTGCCTGTTTACATATTTCTGTATTTGAATATGCATGCATATACCGGTTTCTTCGGTGCTTCAGCTTAACTTGCTTTCACCCCTATCTTTAAAGGCCCGAAGATTCCTAAGATTTCAGCAATACCAGAAAATCCATAGTAAGATTTCCCATCAACAGAACTATAAACTCATGAAGCCACCAAAACACACAAAAAGAACAAATTAAATGCTTTATTCTCAGTTCAACAGAATTGTTCAAATGGTCAGAACCAAAGGTCATAAGAGGTCTACAGTTGCTTTTTGGGAAAACTCTGGAAACAGAAGAGATGCCATAAAAGTGGAAAGTAGCATTTATCTGATCACTAAAAATAAGGGAGACCGGAAAAAATGTCAACAGTTACAGAGAATGCCACTTCTACCAGTGGCACACAAATTGTAATTAACAAAATTTCTGGTCAGATTTGAAGAGACTTCAGACATACAGCTAGAAGAATATCAAGGTAGTCTTAGAAAGGGAAGATCCTGCACAGAACAGACTTCTAATTTAATCGTTCATCACAGAATAATAACCTGCAAACAGTATCATCTAATAGTGTCAGGAAAACATTTTATTCTGCACTCAGAGATACAATATATGAAACCATTAGACAATTTGATGTTAAAGCAAAACTAGTAAACGTTATTCATGAAGCTCTAAAAATACTATATATAAAGAGAAAGTTAGGGGAGAAATTTCTCAACCTTTCAAATAAAACCTGTTATTAGACAAGGAGTGGCTTATCAGTACCACCGTTTAACTGTATTTTTTAAAAAAGTATAAAGATGTAGAATTGGAGCTGAAAACATCACTAATTGAACTAATAACTCTGCTGCCTAGCTTATGGAGATGATTTTGCTAAGCTCTCAAGAAGTCCTGTAGATGCCACTACTCAAAAAAATCTTCTGCCAAGAATAGCACACAAACGTAGTCATAGAATTTCATCTGCAAAAAAATAAAATCTTGACAAATATAAATATTTCAGTAAAGCACAAATAGGTAAAGTAGATTGAGTCTGTAAATTCATATTTACATTTGAGAAAACCATACAGTATAATGGACTAGCAAATTTGCTTTAGATGAAAGATTTAGTTAAATGGAAAAGCATATGGTGAAATATTTACAAGAAGAAATATATGATTAGAAATATGACTCTAAAGCATTGCACCACAGTGCTGAGAGCAGGATGTTTATATGAATGTGAACGGTTGACGGAAAGCTACAAGCCAGTCAGGAGAGAGGTACTTTAAAGGAGGAACTTTAAACACGGGTTATTAGCAACATTATGCAAAGTAATGAGCTCTACTAAAACATACAGAAAATATCAGGAGTGTCAAAGAAGCGAGGGGTAACATTACCGAATGAATAAGAACGGACTAACATCACCAATATTCTAGTATTTTGGTGAAAGGAAGTCAATAGTACTACAGATAACAGAAAAGAAAGAACTAGAAACAACCAACGTGAAAGAGCAGATATAACAGAAAGAAACATTTTTAAGAATAAAATCTAAATTTAGAAAACTTTCAGGGCAAAATACAAATTCAAGAACAACATGGACAAAAGCAAGGAAAAAGCAACATGGGGAGAAATGTGTGAGCTCTGCTGTGGACACTTTCTGTGGGGTGTCTGAATGTCGTGGGAGAATGGCAACTCTTTCTTCCTCAAGAGCCAAAACCAGAGAAGCTACTGAGGTTGGACGCTGGGATCTGGAGCGAATTGACGCTCTAACTCATCCCAAAGGTGTTCCTTTGAGTTCAGGTTGGGACTCCGGGCAGGCCAGTCCATTTCAGAAACGTTATTGTCTAGAAAACATTGCTTCACATATGCTGCCTTATGACAGGGTGCATTGTTATTCTGGTACGAAGACTTATCGTCTCTGAACTTTCGCTCTACTGCAAGCAGTACACGGTGCTGTAAAACGTATTCATATCCTTCCGATTTTACCGTTTTCTTAAGGGCAATAAGGGGACCACACTCCGACTCGAAAACACCCCCATTCCTAACGCCACCTCTTCCGATCTTAAATGTTGGGCGTACGCGTGATGGCAGGTAACGTTCTCCAGGCATTGGCCAGACCCAAACGCTTCCTTTGGATTGTCACAGAATATAACGTGTTTCATAATTAAAAATCACTAGTTTCCAGTAAAGTCACGGACAATGCAGTGGCATCACCCTTCGCACAACTTCCAAGTGTCGCTTAGCAGTGACTACAGAAATGTGTGCTCGATCACTGCGCCCCCTGTTTAACTCCCACACACTCATTGTACCAGCTGAACCGCTGGTAGGACTTCGGCACTCACGAGTGGTTCCTTCCACTGTTTCATGCTATTTTTTTCAGCAATCCTCCACATTGCTCGACGGTCCCTGTCCGTTCTACACACAAGATGTGCCCGGTCTTACTGTAGTGTGGTTGTTCCTTCGCGTTTCCAATTCACAGTCACATCAATAACATTCGACTAGGGCAGCTTTAGAAGGTCTGAAATGTTTCTGATGGATTTATTACTCAGGTGACATCCAGTGACCAGCCCTACTCGAGGTCACTGAGCTCTCATGGCCGACTCTTTCTGGTTTACTGCTTCCCCACTGGCAATACGGTACTCCCTGCCTCCTTCTATACTGGCGGCTCCTCCACTCATGATCTCTAGTGATCAGTTCCACATTTCACAGAGGTTTCCGGATATTTCTGATCAGATAGTGTATACAGATTGTAATAGTATTACATTAATTGGTTTACATACTTTAGCGTAAGTTTCTAGAACTAGATAAATATTTCATTTGAAAAGCATTCATGCAAAATTTAGAGAACTACCTGTGTCATGCAAATTATTCGAGAATAGCAATAGCAGCAAACATTCACAATATGAAATATATTCGCAATTGCGAATATGAATCACTTCCAGCTCTATAATAGAATGACGACAATGAACTTACACAATTAATGATTTCACATTTTATACAGTAACTAATGATTTCATAGTGAAGCCGATATAAAATCAAAGTTTGCTCTTACCACTGTGAAGATTTATGAGAGCACTAGACTTTATGCTGCAGAGGGCCGGGCGTAGATTGGAAATTTCCTAGGAGATTAAAAATTTGTGCCAGACGGGGTCTCAAACCTGGGACCTTCTGAAGCTCCTAGGTTCGAGCCCCGATCCGGCACATTGTTTTAGTCTGCCAGGAAATTTCCAGTATAATATTTTGAATACAGGCCAGCATAATCCAGCTCTGCGAGAGTATAGATTGGCGCGGGGAGAGAGCAGGCGGGGAGAGGAGGAAAATAAGGTTTGTTTAATTTTCCAGAATAGATTGGATTGTTTGGGGGAAGAGACCAAACAGCAAGGTCATCGGTCTCGTCGGAGTAGGGAAGGACGGGGAAGGAAGTCGGCCGTGCCCTTTCAAAGGAACCATCCCGGCATTTGCCTGGAGCGATTTAGGGAAACCACGGAAAACCCAAATCAGGATGGCCGGACGCGGGATTGAATCGTCGTCCTCCCGAATGCGAGTCCAGTGTGCTAACCACTGCGCCACCTCGCTCGGTTTTTCCAGAATGTCTCACCATTCTCTATTCGCTTAGTTCTCACGTTATTTTACTCTCTGAAAGTTAAATGGAAAATTTGGAGATATGTTTGTGTGTAAAAGAGATATGTATGTGTGTAAAAGCTTTCAGTAAAATGTTCTTTTGTGTGTGTGTGCGTGCGTGCGTGCGTGCGTGCGTGTGCGGGTGGGGGGAGGGATGTCGTAGGCACCTCATTCAGGCGTGGATTTCACTGCGTTGTCAGACCGCTTGTTTACTGGACAATGAGTGAGCCACGCATATGCTCGCCGTGTTGTCTTGGCGCCAGTTACGCACGCTATTCACTTCAGTTGATCCCTGTCTCCACCCATTGACCTGCAGTCGCGTGTAAACTAGCGAAGTGGCTGGGGAAAAGTACGGTACTGCGAAACGGTGCGGCCGGGTACGCTAACCGCAGGCGTTTAGCGTTTCTGTGAGAACTAAACACCTGTCCGTTAGTGTTTGCGTTTCCAGGAGGGATGTGACGCGATGTGGCGCTATCTGTTTATTCTACTTATTGTTCGACTAATTCAAACATTTGCATACTTGTTCAAGACGCTGATGACGTTGTAGGAGTGTCAGTTTTTCAGAAATTTCCGCACGTATAATTTGTCGTGAGCAGGGGTGAGGGGGGTACAAGGAGCTTTGCGTCCCAGACTACACAGACAGGAAAAAAACCAAAACATTGCACAGACATAACTACGCCAGCTTATAGTGAAGGAGCGAACTGGTGTTTAAACAGTACACAACGCTCGGCGACGTGGAAAATAATACACGAGCAACAATCGTTCATTCGCTTATCCCACTGAAAGTTGCGTTCTTCGTTAATTGGAGCTGACGTGCTAGCCCTCATGTTGAACGCAGATGATGTATTTACCGTGTTCTTAGGGCGCCAAGCAGAGAGTACCGGATGGTTAGTCAGTCAACACTCTCACGATTGCCACGTGCGCTGATCTGGCCACCACGCATGAACTGCACCCTCCCAACACAGTTCCCCCAATCTGCAGTGATATCCGTCGGTACAGTCCGTTAGTGCGTCATTTGCATTTCATTCTATCAATTTCTTAAGCGCACAAATACATTCTAAGACAAAAAAACTAAAAAAATTAACCGACGCACCACAAATGAATTATCCGAATGGTATTGCTATTGTTTTTAATTTTGCCCTCCCGCTTGTGCACAGACTGCAGTACATCTGACATCTGTAGAGGATATGGGGATGAGGTTCATATAATGACCTAGTAAATTATGACAGCCAGAAACTTGGGAACGATGTCTGGTATGAGTACTACACCCTAGCGAGGTGAGTGACCGAAGACAGTGGTGTCTACCTTTGGCTGATCTTCGGGGCCCTCTTTCCCTGCCGGCCGGGCTGCCCGAGCGGTTCTAGGCGCTTCAGTCTGGAACCGCGCGACCGCTGCGGTCGCAGGTTCGAATCCTGCCTCGGGCATGGACGTGTGTGATGTCGTTAGGTTAGTTAGGTCTAAGTAGTTCTAAGTTCTAGAGGACTGATGACCTGAGATGTTAAGTCCCATAGTGCTCAGAGCCAACCCCCTTTCCCTATTTCGAGACACATCTAACTCTAACATTTTTTGAAGGTTAAAACTCCTTTGTCACCTTCAGATATTGAATAACTTTTAACTGAATATTTATTTCATTGTTCACTTGTACACTACCACATGATATCTGAGCATTTCCATCGTCAAGCGCTTGAAATAAATCAAATAGCTGTGTAGACTTCACAACTATTAGAATAACCTGAAAATGTACACAGAACTATCTATCAAATGCCCTGCATTATCCGCATGACACAACACCAGGGAGAGTAATGGTGACGAAACTGACAAATACATTCCATGTGATTATACATCAGCCGGCCGGTGTGGCCGTGAGGTTCTAGGCGCTTCATGTATGAAAGAGCGTGACCGCTACGGTCGCAGGTTCGAATCCTGCCTCGGGCATGGATGTGTGTGATGTCCTTAGGTTATCTAGGTTTAAGTAGTTGTAAGATCTAGGGGACTGATGACCACAGATGTTAAGTCCCATAGTGCTCAGAGCCATTTTTTAATTATACATCATTTCACAAATAATATGCACCTGGAATGAATACCACTAAGTCCTTGCACTCGTGAGGATTTACAGAAGCTAGTAGCTGTGATGGCTCTACAAAAACGTCTCTCTCTGGCAAAGGAAAACGAGAGGAAAAACAAAATGCAGTAAAACTACGAATTAACGTCACGGCGACATGGGGCTTTGATACGAAATGCAAGTTCGCATCAGATAATGATGAGGCCGAAAATAGTCGCGATAATTTTGAGAAAATCGATATCTCATTTGGCTGAAATCGTTGAGAGAATCTGCGGAAAGCTTAAATCTCAGTTGTTGATATGAGCCTTTTAAATTCTCTGTTGCCTTGACGACTACACCACCTCTCCTTGTCAGGAAACTGGAAACATTCTGGACAGAGTCCACTGTGATACATGAAAGCTGGAGTTTCCTATCAAGCAATTTTGATGTTCCGCCGTGTATCCGTACGAGTGGATAAAGTGCGGGATAAGTGTACTCATTGAACAAAGATAATGTGAGTGAACATTACCGCTATCTGCAAAGAGCAATGGGCAAAAAAAAAAAGAGATGGATCTGTTGTACCGCCGAAGTAATTCGACGCCATTAGATGTCTTTTTTTAGAAGGAACATGTGAAGTGTGTACTGCAAACCTCACCGCCGGCCGGAGTAGTCGCGCGGTTCTAGGCCCTTCAGTCCGGAACCGCGAGACTGCTACGACCGCAGGTTCGAATCCCGCCTCGGGCATGGATGTTTGTGATGTCCTTAGGTTGGTTAGGTTTAAGTAGTTCTAAGTTCTAGGAGACTGATGACCTCAGATGTTAACTCCCATAGTGCTCAGAGCCATTTGGACCATTTGAACAAACCTCACCAGCTAGGGACAGAAAGGAACAGATAGTGCGAATTTACTCATGAACAACTGGATGAGAGACAGTGGCTGTGTTGGAGAGAGAGCTCTATTAATTCCTTGGCTAGTGGAATAATTCGGCGTGTCACATGAGCAGAAGATCGTCAGATCTCGTACTGGTCCTTGGCCAGGCCTGATAGTCGATTGGTGGATGGAGAAGACGCCTGATATCAGTGCATTTGATCTCGACCACATCGTGAGAGTCATTTAATACTCCTACAGCAAGAACATGCAGCCAAAGAGTCAAGTGTCAAGGATGTTCCACAAATTCACAGATTTGACATAAACATCCGCCACTCGCATGGGCAACAACTTGTTAGTGCTAGGGATCGATGTCGAATATTGTCGGTTCTTCAGTGCGGGGCGAGAACCATTGAACAACCGCATTACATAGATCAACCTCCATGCGCTAGGGCAAAGCATCCACCGTACCACACATGCACGGTACCTCTGTTCACCGAACAACAAGTGCGTATCCAGGACCTGAGATGGTGGACGGCGGAGCTTTGATATTTGACGACTCTCAATACACTTGCTACTAGTCAGTACCCATTACATGTTGATCTCTTGAAGCTAATACTTCTGCTTGTTTGGCAAGGCAGAATGTGACTTAAGAAAAAAATATCTTTGAAAACTTAAGATAAGAAGGGGGGAGGAAGGGGGGGGGGGGGTTGCAACTGCGCTCGCCTCCCACTCGCTAGATATGCCCTTGCACGCGGAACGGAAATTAACATGGACGTGCAGGAACACCGGCGTTGGACACTTGAAGAATGAGAAATCTCCTGAGCTGGTATAGTACGCTTTGGTGCGCGCCGATGGGCGGATACGTGAGCGTCTAAACCACATGAGACAAAATCAGACTTCTGATAAGGTTGCCAGTGTATGACCAGCGAAGGATACAGATAGCCTACTGCAGGTAACTATATTCTTCAGCAAGTCAGTGCACAGCCCCATAGTTCCTGAATTGTGTTAGAAAGTTACAAGGAACAGTGCACGAATGTGGATATGCTTGCGTGCCCCTTCGATTCTCTTTGTATAAGTCAACTTAGTCCAATACTTCACTGGTTTTTATACAAGACCAGTTGTTATCACCACTCCCACGCCCCACCTCCCGTCCAAGGAAAAATGAAACTGTGGTTCAGTCACCTCAAAAATGAGCTGATACAGCGTTTACAAGTGTGTCGATACCTACTTTCTTTCCAACTATGCCATCTATCTTCGCGTCCTCGTCTGATAACTCTTGCCTGCGTCCTTGTACGGACCACTGAAGGAGTCCTCTCAGAACACGATCAATCCTTCCGCCCCACCAATAAAAAAAAGGGACGAACTGTAACCTTCGATTGTGCAACTTATACTGGATCTGTGATTTTCCTCTTGTACGTTATCCGTTGTCCGAGGTTTTCAATGAGTTGCCCTACGACACAATTCTCGTTTGATAAAATTTTCCCAAGGACCAGGATTTTTCCATCTGAGAAACTGGGAATAAGCTATCTCGAATGCCTGCATTTAATCTTGGCTCGAAGTGCCTTCAACCTTCCTTCCTAGTGGTCAGGAAAAGCTTTTGACAATGTCGTCTGGAATGCTATCTTTGAAATTCTGATGGTAACAGATATCAAATACAGGGAGCGAAAGGTTATTTACAACTTGTACAGAAAGCAGACTGCAGTTAAAAGGGTAGAAGGACATGAAAGGGAAACAATGGTCAAGAAAGGGGTGAGACGGGGTTGCAGCCAACATTTCGATGTTATTCCACGTATACAGTGAGCAAGCAGTAAGAGAAACCAAGGAGAAATTTGGAGAGGGAATTAAAGTTTATGGAGAAGAAATTAAAACTTTAAGGTTTGCGCCAAGGACTTGTAAGTGCAGTTCAGTGGAATGGATAGTAATCTCGTAAAGAGGTTATAAGATGAACAAGAACAAAATAAACCAAGAGTAATGCAATATAGTCGAATGATATCAGCTGATGCAGAAGGTGTTAGATTAAAAAAAGAGACACTAAAAGTGTTGGTGAGTTTTACTATTTGGGCAGTAAAAAGCTAATGTCCGAGTAGAGATAAGAGAAATTTATTAATATGAAATATAAATTTTACTATTAATCATATACAGTTGAGGTTCCTGAGGCGAATTGAGTCTCACCTTTATCTACAATAATGATGTAGACTGAAGCAATAAATTAAACTTTGTACCAGTGGCGGGATGTCTTTACTGGAGGCACTTTTCCTGAGTGAGTGTTGCCTCGTGAGGAAGTGAAGCGAGGACGGGAAACAGTTCAGACAAGAAGAGAATAGGAATTTTTGAAAATGTAGTGCTACAGAAGAATGCTGAATATCAGATGCATAGACCGAGCAACAAATGAAGAAGTCTCCAGTTGTAGAAAAGAGACAGTTAGGCACAACTTGACTAAAAGCAAGCATCATTTGAAAGGAAAAACCTGAAGAATATATTTGGTAATCGAAGGAAGCGAGCCTAGGAATGAATACAGTGACCTGTTGAAATGGATGTAGGTTGTAGTAGTTATTCGAAGATGAAAGAGACTTACATAGGATAGAATTGTGCGTAGAGTTGCATCAAACCAGTCTTCGGAGTGAAGACATCCTTAGCCAGTCTTTCAGTGCCGAAAGCTTCACTATATTTACTTGCAGTCAAAGGCAATACCAGTTGTTTTATCAGTCATTCGTTCTTACAACTAAGGCAAGTAACAGTGGTTCCGTCAAACAGTGTCCATGGTATCTAGTGGGGGAAGTCCGCAACGGAAGAATAGTTGAACCCTCCCGTGAGCAGCACTTAACACTCGTGTTTGTGAAAATTGCAACATCGAGAAAGTAAACAGGACTAAAGTGGATTTTATATCACAATTAGGTATGTATACATTATTAGGATTGTGAAATACTCGTACATCATCTGTGACTGAAAATTGAGCATTCTCCCAAACCATCAGAGCAACTAGACGTAATAACATGAAAACAAGAATGTCCCAAATATACGCATAGTGAATCTACCTTCAAGCAATTTACCTGGGAACCACAAAGCTTCACCAGTGATAGTTGGAGGACCCTCGAGAATAGGTTGTCGCTCACAGAGCATACCCCAGTTCAGTGGGCGACTTGTCAAACGAACTTTTAGGACAGGAAAAGAGCGGAACCAGCGTTCTTCACAGGAAGATTCATATTTCTAGCCATTTTTTCATTTACTATTTATTTTCATGTATTATTATAGCAATTGAATGGCACTAACGTATTGTCTACTTCGATTCCTGAATATCTGGATGGCACAGCAGACTTTGCATATCATCAGTATTTCTCAAGATTTTAGAAGTAGTTCTTCAATAAAAATTTGCTGGAATCGTTATGGAGGCTTCACATATTGCCCTTCTTTTAAGTTTCCACAATGTGATGATACTTTTACTTGATGAAGGTTGAATTTATTGGCTATTGTTTAAATAAACGTGTATTATTTCTCTGCGCAGAAGGTACATATCTCGACTGGCTGTTTCTAAGAATGGTTTGTTAATCCAGTGGCAGTGTCAATTTAGATAAAGAAATAGGTATACAAGGAAGTTCCGGAACAATTTACACGTTTTAATACCTCGAACTTTGTTAATTAAAGAAACGTGAAGTACACAAAGTGTTAATGGTTTGTCAGTTCGCCGCAGGCAGATAATCAACTGCAGCCAGTGACGTCTAAGAACGAAGCGATGTCTGTTAAATGCGTTACACGGAAAGCGTAACAGATAACTGACTGCCTGCGAACTACAGAATGATCGTTTTGTTCGCATACGTCGTCAGATATTCTGATGATGATGAATCTGCTCCGTTAAACAAAAAACAGCTACACCATCAAAGAAAGGTTTGAAATTCACACGGCGTTAGTCACACACGACTAAATAAAACACAATACAATACAAATAAACGTTTTACGTTTGAGCCAGTTTAACTACTGTCAAAAGACGGTTATTTTGACACCAATTCCATTTGTGTTTCGATTTGAATCTAAAATTTACTTGGGAGTGACTGCTTGAATATAATAATGCCCCGGTTGCTTAGTGATACTACCCTGACACCAAATATGCCGAAGAAGTAATACTTCGAGCTATGCTGCGAAGAAATATTCCAAACGTTTTGCAGAGAATACGCGAGACTCTTACTAATTCCTATTTGTAATCTGAGGTGATGAGGATTGTGTCTTGTGTAAATCAGGCGTTTCGAAGAACAGTATTTCACGAACAGTAAACAGTGCTATGGATCGCCACATGTTTTTGACGATCAACACTGCTACGTAATATGAAAACTACGAACCAGAAATGAATGTTTCATGAAACTCGCAGCAATAAACTTTTCGATATACAATACAATGACTAGTGCCCAGTATCAGAATGTTTACAGCACTCAATACGGGGACTTTTTTACTTTTTTACCACGTAAACTATACGTTCTAAATCCTTTATTAAATGTGTGACAGGTGAAACACACACTTGGTGCAAAATCTTAAATTCAAGAACGTACGCAAGATATAGATGAAAATTACCACATACACTCAGTTCATCCTATATATTTAGTCCAATATACATTGAAGCGACAAAGAAACTGGTATACGCATGCGTATTCAAATACAGAGATACGCAAAATAGGCAGAATACAGTACTGTGGTCGCAAACGTCGTATGTAAGACAACATGTGTCTGGCGCAGTTGTTAGATCGGTTACTGCTGCTACAATGGAAGTTTATCAAGATTTAAAAATGGTTCAAATGGCTCTGAGCACTATGAGACTCAACTTCTGAGGCCATTAGTCCCCTAGAACTCAGAACTAGTTAAACCTAACTAACCTAAGGACATCACACACATCCATGCCCGAGGCAGGATTCGAACCTGCGACCGTAGCGGTCTCGCGGTTCCAGACTGTAGCGCCTAGAACCGCTCGACCACTTCGGCCGGCATCTAAATTTAAGCTAGTCTTAGCGTAGTGTCATAGTTGGAGCGTGAGCAATGGGACACAGCATCGCCGAGCTAGCGATGAAGTGGGGATGACTATTTCACGAGTGTGCCGTGAATATCAGGAATCCGGCAAAACGTCAAATCTCCGACACCGCTGCGACCGGAAAAAGATCCTGCAAGAACGGGACCAACGACGACTGAAGAGAAACGTTCAATAGCTGCAGATTTCAATGTTGGGCAATCAACAAGTGTCAGCGTGTGAACATTCAAAATAACATCATTGATGTGAGCTTTCGGAGCCAAAGGCTCACTAGTGTACCCTTCATGACTGCACGATACAAAGCTTCACGCCTCACCTCCGCCCGTCAACACCGACGATGGACTGTTGATGACTGGAAACGTGTTGTGTGGTCGGACGAGTTTCGTTTCAAATTGTTTCGAGCGGATGGAGGTGTATACGGGTATGGAGACAATCTCATGAATCCATGGACCCCTCATGTCAGCAGGGGTCTGTTCAAGCTGGTGGAGGGTCTGTAATGGTGCGGGGCGTGTGCAGTTTGAGTGTTATGGGACCCCTGATACGTCTAGATACGACTCTGACATGTGACACGTACGTGAGCAACCTATAAGATGACCTGCATCCATTCATGTCCTTTGTGCATTCCGAAGGACTTGGGCGGTTCCAGCAGGACGATGCGACAACCCACACGCCCAGAATTGGTACAGAGTGGCAACGGGAACACTCTTCTGTGCTTAAACACTTCCGGTGGCCACCAAACTCTCCAGACATGAACATTATTGAGCAAATCTGGGATGCCTTGCAGTGTGGGGATTAGCCAAGCGGTCTGAGGCGCTGCAGTCATGGACTGTGCGGCTGGTCCC
Source organism: Schistocerca gregaria (assembly GCF_023897955.1). NCBI lineage: Eukaryota > Metazoa > Arthropoda > Insecta > Orthoptera > Acrididae > Schistocerca > Schistocerca gregaria. The sequence continues at coordinate 315,557,561 of NC_064926.1, read as the reverse complement.
GGCGGAGGTTCGAGTCCTCCCTCGGGCATGGATGTGTATGTTTGTCCTTAGGATAATTTAGGTTAAGTAGTGTGTAAGCTTAGGGACTGATGACCTTAGCAGTTAAGTCCCATAAGATTTCACACACATTTGAGCCTTTTTTTAATGTCAGTTCCCTCCAGCACTACTTCAAACATTAGTTGAGGCCATGCTGAGTCGTGTTGCGGCACTGATGCGTGCTCGCTTGAGACCTACACGATGTTAGGCAGGTGTACCAATTTCCTTGGCTCTTCAATGTATTCAGTGGCAACAAATTTATGTCAAGTGTGACGAACGTACAAACTGTGGTAAGTATTCTTAATGGATCGCTCAGACTCATGAGGAGAACACACAGAAAGTGTAGTGCAGTTCCGGAGGATATTGAGGTAAAGGTATCTCAATTCGCTAGTGGAACAGGGAAGGAAGGTAAAAATGTGGTAACTTCTGCTATGCGTTCCAAGCAGTTTGTCAAGTATTTATATGAATGCCGAAAGGATATCTTATAGTTGGCTAATAGTAAGATTTTTTTCCGTTCTGTACACGGAAGGAACGTCACAAAAATGGCTTTCTTCGGAACCGTGCAGAAACGTCCGTTTGACAACACTGTCACTGGCTTTTGATCACTTGTCAGTTGGCAGCGCACCTCCCACCCGTCATTTTCAGCCATGTATCAACATAGGTCGAACGAGCATTGTAGGTAATTCATCAGAAAAACCTTAGGATGCTCTTGCTGTTCGCTTTTGTGACACTTATATAACAATGTATTATGTATCACGGGTGTTTCATACACTGTAGCCTCTTTCTCTCCGTCCGTATCACGTGTTTTATCTAGTGTGGTTTTACAGGCATTGGCGCGCATTTCACATAAGAACAGGCAAAGAAGACCGCATAAGTAAATTCCAAAAATTCTCTGTGAGGTCATTGTTAATGAAAATTTGAATTCAAGGTAGTTAGAGTTAAATCCACTTAATAAAGCTTGTTCTCAATAATTGCAAATTATTTTATCAGAGATTTTAGTTATATTCTTGATTCAAGTCAGATTCACTTATAACTCATTGCATTATAGATGACGACATGGTTATGGAGACTTTTACATTTGACATATATGTACGTTTGAGGTTGTAACGTCTTGAACTTTTCACCTTTGAAGTGGTGGTGGTGGTGGCTGGTGGCGGCTATCATACCAGCAGCAGTGTGTTACTTTATTATTCAGAATATTCTTCCACACTTATACAGGACATACCACTGAAAATTAGAGGAAGCATGTTGTTCGTACAGGATACAATTCCAGCATATTGCGATCGCATCGTTTGAGATTCCCTGGACGGCATCTCCCATAACAGATGGATAGGTAAATTAGGACCATTTCCATGGTCTGCACGTTCACCCGACCTCAGTTCTTTGGGCTTCTATGTACGGGACCCTTTTGGAACCATTGGTTTCGGAATACAGAGACGTGTCACCAATGTGTCGCGGAAGTCTGCGAAACCATTATTCTCCATGCAAGGTAACCACTTCGCATGATCAAATGAACACGGGATGTTTAGAAGCGATCTGAGGTCATTTCGACTATTTGTTGTACATTTCTGACTATATAAAACGTTCCTTTTTTCATTAAGCACCCCAAAACCCAAGGATTTTCGAACTATGTTTATATTAATCTTTTTGTCTGTGTAGAGGTGAGGGGGCTAGAGAGGAACGGGGACTGTCGAAGTTTTTAAAGGCCTCTTTCACCCATTCCGTAATACTCTTTATTTCGTGTAGAAGTATACAAGGTATCAACCTGCCGAAAACCAGATTGTTGAGGATTGTGGCTAAGCTGCATCAGTTCGTAGTGGAGTGCAGTGGACTGGCTAGATGTCTCCAGAGAAGCAGCTGCCAGCCGTCGCTGCTCGTCTTATAGGCTGCTGGAGACCAGACGACTGCCCCCCGTGGCGTACGTTGTCGCTCTCTTATCTCGTCGCCTCGAAGACGTCATTAGCGTGCCGACGGTGTTCACTGCGCCTAGTCTCAGCGCTAACCACTTGGTTAGCAACACTCCTCCAGCTACAGGCGCCACGTGGTGGTTTCTTAGCGGCCAGCCTCGTGGGTCGTCATCTGTCTGGAGTCGGGGGAAGCACATCTTGTCCATCTGTAAACCGCTAACTGCTGGTGGTACATAGCGTCGCACTCTAGGAATTCTAAACGAAGGCTATTTTGCTATTCTTATGCAGGCTACATGACGAACAGCATGTAAACTAAAACAAAGCTTTTTTTCAAAAATAGAAATATTTACAGGTTAGCGCCTCAATGATCATCAGAGTGAGAGCAACACCTCGTACTGGTAAAGTCGCGATAAAAGCATCGCCCAAAGCCTTTTTAGAGTAAATAAAAATTCTATTAAAAGCAGACTCCACTACCGTTACAGGATCCTGAACTTGTCCTATAGCTTCCATGGTTAGTTAGTATAAAGATAAAACGGTATAGTGCCAAGTTGGTTGTGCTGTGTCGCCGTTGCACTTTGCGTACAGTGATCAGATTAGAATAGGGGACACTTTTGTTTCACATGCTGCAGCAGAAGCAGCTTGATCACGCACGCTCTACGAATCTTAATTTAAGACGACACTCCTTCAACTGCATCCCTTCTTAACATTCTGTGTTTCAAATGCGGTCGATCAACTTGTCATCAATTTTAGGCGGTGTTGGATCAAGAATAACACATCTTCTAAAATGTTGTGTCAAGTTTCCGATATGTAACTAGGTCATCAAGCGGCCCTGTGTAATCCCACTATAAAACGCCAAAATTTTAGATATCTACTTAAATGTCTTAGAAAGGACTGAACCAGTCTCATTATTTTGCAGTATAATTTTAGACAACCTATCCTCGAAATTGAGCAAGCATACAGAAAATCAAGGAGAAATTTGGGAAGGGAATTATATTTCAGTATGAAGAAATAAAAACTTCGAGGCTTGCCGAAGACATTGTACTTCTGTCACAGACGGCAAACGACTTGGAAGAGCAGTTAAACGGAAAGTGCAGAAAAGAAGACGAGGTTTGCTGTTTGGGCAGTAAAATAACGGATGATGGCCGAAGTAGGGAGGATTTAAAATGTAGATTCGCAGTGGGAAGTAAAGCGTTTCTGAAGAAGAGAAATTTGTTAACATCGAATGTAGATTTAAGTGCTAGGAAGTCTTTACTGAAAGTATATGATTGAGTGTAGCCATATATGGAAGTGAAACATGCACGGTAAACGGTTTAGAAAGGAAGAAAATAGAAGTTTTCGAAGTGTTGTACTATAGGAGAATGCTGAAGATTTGATGGGAAAATCACGTAACTAATGAGAAGGTACTGACAGGAATTGGGAAGACAAGAAATTTGTGGCACAACTTGACCAAACGAAGGGATCGGTTGATAGGACACATTCTGAGCATCAAGGGATCACCAGTTTAGCATTAGAGGGAAGCGTGAGGGGTAAATATCGTAGAGGGAGACCAAAAGATGTGCACAGTAAGCAGATTCAGAAGAATGTCGGCTTACAACTTTGCCATTTACGAAACATTAATGGCATTTACCATTTTTTTAAAAAAATTGCGTCCTTTATATGGTGTCATTCTGTACGAGTACAACTGTTGAGGTCCATCATTGACCTCTGCAACATCTCAGCTGGGATACTGTGAATTGCATCTCGAATTCCTTGCTTTAACTCATCCAGGGTTTTTGGTCGAGTCGTGTAGACTTTGCTCTTGAAGTATCCCCGCAAGAAAAAATCACAAACGGATAAATCTGGCGATCTAAAGGGTCAGAGAATATTACCGAATTGTGAGATCTCACGGTTGCCAAACAATTCTCGCACATATGCCATTGATTTGCCGTGCAGTGTGGGATGTCGCTCCGTCCTGTCGAAACCAGGCTTCTTGAACGTTTGGAAAGTTGTTCAATGCAGCTGTAATGAAAGTTTGTAACATCTCCACGTAACGATCGGCATTGATAGTTATTGTGTTTCCCTGTTCATTTGCGAAAAAATACGATCCGATAATCGCATTTGATGAAACACCACACCATGCTGTCGCCTTACTAGCGTGTAAAGGGCGCTCCTGAACGTAATTAGCATTTGTGTTTATTCACATAACCTGTGAGATGAAAGTGTGCCTCATCTGACATCCACAACTTGTTTAAAAAATCATGGTAGTTGTTTATTTTTGTTATTATTTGTTGACAGAATCCTAATGGTAACCGGTAATCGTTGCCCTTCAGTTGTTGCTCCATCTGTAGTTTGTACGGATGAAATTTTAAAACAACATGGAGAATTCTGCGAACACTCTCTCGGGACAATTCAACAACTGCTGCTTACTTAGAATTGAACTCCGTGGGCTCCGTAAGACAGACTCGCGTACGCCATCATTGTTCGCTGGAGAACGCACATTTCATGGTCGTCCTGTTGGTTTCTTCTTGAGGGCAGATCCAGTCTCTTCAAAGTTATTAATTCAACATTTTATCACGTGTTTCGACGGAACAGCGTCATGACGTCCTACATTATAAAAAGGTCACAATTCCCTCTGCGCCGCTACCAAACTGTCATTGTTTTTATAAAACATTTTTATGGCTAACGCACACTGTTGTCTGTTCCACGGATCCATGGTTACTGAAATGGCGGACTGTTTACTCGCTAACTATACGGAACCGCAGTGCTGCCACCTGCCCATGGCTGCCACTATTTATTTCAAACATTCCCGTTATTCTGTGTCACTCTGTATATGTACAGTGTCTGTGTATATTGCAAGAAATGTTTTCTCTCTGGGGACAAAGAAACAATAAACACAAAGATTACCTATTTTAATGTTAAATTCGGAGACATAGTTCTTGAAACCATAAAACATTGTCCCAGACATCACCGAAACAATAATCAGATTTTTTAAAATTAAATTAACAATACTTCGGACCGCAGAAATTAAAAGATCTAGGCAGAAAAAAATGATTAAGAGAATTTTAAAGAAGAGAGATTTTTGAGAAGAAAGTACTGAACTACAAGTGTACACATACAGAAGAAAGCTAAGAAATCGATGGAAGAATAAAACAGCAAAAAATTAAATGTACTGGAAACGAAGATAGCGAAAAGCTAGAAGACGAACAACACCACCTGAAAAGTGATACTCGTCTGATAATTTAGATCTAGAAATGATAAAAAATAAGATTAAAAAATTTAGTGAGCTCGATAGTAGTATGTGTCTAATGTAGAAGTTATTCTGGCTCTCTGCAAAGTTTGTATGGTATATGTTAATTGCGAGTTGACAGATAATTATATTGTTCAATTGGGTGATTTAATTTGGGGCCTGTAGTGAACTCGCGTGTTAATCTGGTACGCAGAAAAGAGTGTATGAGCGGTGGTGAGACGTCGAACGGGTGCGTACAGCGGCTGCGTTGTGCGTACGTGCCTAGCTGCACGGGCAGAATCTCCAGCCCAGGGGTGGACAACCAAAACAGCCCCTCAGACGGATAAGGGGCTTCACACAGCGCGGCAAACTGCGTTCTGCATCTCCGCAAGAGGCAGGCTTCACGACTGCACAGAACGGGCGTAGAAATAGTTTCTTTTTCACGTCAGCTTTTGTTCGAGTTCCGACATAAATCTTCCACTTTTGTTGGTGAGACTACGAAAACTCGGTTTGCGTCTATGGTCGCGCCACTGCTACCTATTCCAAATACAGATAACTTACTAATTACACCAGCGAGGCACATTTACGCAATAATTCTTTCCACGCTCCTTACGCGAATCGAGCAGAAAGAAATCCTAATAGCGGTAAAATTGAAAGTACCATTTTCATTGCACTTCACACTGTTTCCAGAGTATAGTTTTAGATTATGCTAATAACGTACAGTTCGAGACCTACTGATTTTCAACATTTCTATAATCTCTTAATGGTGTCGTACTCGTGTTGTAACATGTTTGTTTCCCGCGTTTGGACGCTCGTAGTTGTAGGACCAATTTCGAATTTCGCTTTCATCTGGTTGTATGATGCAAACGTCCCCAAAACTTTTGAATAAGAGGTCGCGTACGGAGGAGAAATGGCTTCCTTATCTGTGTACTTGCGGTATCTCTGAGTTACGACCTCCTTGGAAATCTCCCGCGCATCTTGTCAAGGCTGTAACGCACTCGTTTGCTTAGGGTTTACCACGGGTTGTTAGCGAAACATTGTGTGTCACACTAGGCTGACGTAAAATCCCAGACTCCTTGCACTGCGTAGTAAGTCTGCAGGAGTTCCTAGGAAGTGTCGGGTCTGCTAATATGTGTTGACATTTTCCAAGTCATACTCGTTACTTGTGACTGTTGCCTCACATCACGGTTATTTTGCCGGTGTCTTTCCTCTGTTTATACGATATTGTTTTTATTTACGCCTGTTGCCGCTCTATCGACGGCGGAGCAGTAGCAATTTTTCATCATTTTATTTCCATATTTTTATTTAATTTCTCTGTGTGTGATTTCGAACTATGTCGCGCATAGGAAATTTAAAGTGTGGGCCAAAAGCGTCACTGTTGCTATGAACGGCGATCAGCGGGAAGAAAAGAAGCCAAATACTGAATATTGTTGTCTCAGTTCTTTGCGCATGTTACGAACTGTATTATCTCCTTACCCAAGGCTTGTTTACGACTCTGGGTACCATAAAATCGTTCTTTCGGTTTGACAGGCAAGGACAAAAAAGACTGCGCCACGTAAAAGCTTATTCTTGAACTACGGGGAGCCTGTATTCCAAGAGGCGTCAAAGAAATGCGTATTTTTCTCTAATATACGTGCAGCAGTTATGAGTATGACAAAATCGCAGATATGCGTTTGTACATTAAGGGGAACCACCGTGGATGTAATGGGGAAGGGTAACATGATACTATGTATATTAGTAGTTTTTATATCCACGGCAAATACTGATGCAGATTAAAAGCGACCTAGTATTGGTGAACATAAAAAAATGTCTGCTGGCCCCAAATACTTCGCTATAGTTACAGAAAAAGTTCTTGAAATAATTCGTGACATGGAAATTACTAGATGATTGTGAAATGCAGAGAATATGGATTTAGTGAATAAGAGGTCAGAAGTGTGTTATATTTGATAGTAAGGGAGAATGTAAATATTTAAGGGAGTAGGTTGAATTAAATTTTGAAGTGAAATGGAGCAATCGTTATACAGAATTAAACAGAAACCAAGAGGCATTTGCGGAACATTTGTCAGGCGGTGGGAGGCGTAATCGGGGTAAACGTAAAAGAGCTAGTAATCCAGCTAAACAGGCGATAGAAATAGTAGGAAGCAAATAAAACAACGTGTGTTCAATTTGTAAAGGAAAAATTGCCAGCCGACTTAGCTAAGCTTGACTGGAAAGAGAAGTTGGTCAACGCATTAGATGAATCCAAAATCGGCGGAGAAAAAAAAAATCGGAAAAAATTACTTTGGATCTCAGTTTCTGTCGAGAGGTTAGTTAAATGTGATCCTAGGTATCCCCGGCATTTCTTTTTATAAACGGATGTGTTTCATGTTAATATACGTCGCAACTAAAGTGATCTCTTGCAATAATACTAGAATCTTCTTATATTACTCTCCTCGTTCAAACATGTTTCGGAACATTTTCATCCTCAACAAAGTGGTCTTACGTTAACGAGGCATTATTTTCTAGTTGGTCACGCTCTGTACGACATGGATTAACTGATTACGTAACTTGTCACAGTTAGTATCATCATGCACATGTTCCTCTCATGCAGATGGAGGTACAAAGATAATACACTTGTTACGTCTCGTAACAACACTCACTGAACTTCAGAAACATAATATACATATTCATATGCGGCAGGGATTAAGCTTGTTAGTGCTGTTACGAAAAATAACTTGTGCATTATTTTAAGAAATACAGCAAGCACCCAAGTTTTTATGTATTTTATTTAAGCCAGTAGGCGTTTCGGGCTTTCATCCATTTTCAGCTAGCGTAATGCTTATTACAATTATCAGTAAGTACATCATTAAAACATCAACAGCAGATTGGATTCTGCAGCTGCCTTGTGTCAAATAAAAATGTTGTTTAGCTACTACACTTTGTAGACAGTATAGTGACTTAACTTACAGAATAATGTGATATGTGTTACACTAATTGAATATGAGTGGAACTCCGAAATGCGTATTGGTTTAAATAAAATTACATAAAAATGTGATTGGTTGCTATTTTCCTTAAAATAGTATTAGGTTGGTGCGTAAGTTCGTATCGTTTATTCATAAGTTTGATAAACACAATAGATACACATAACAGAAACTTGAATCATCAAAAATATATTCTCTTTCGCTGTTTACAACTGTCAGCCAATGCTGAGGTAACTGTAGAAATCACGTGGTTTTGAGGCAGAGGACTCCTCCAGCCATGTTCGGAGCGTATTTTCATCGGGAAAAGAAGTTCCTTGTAGGTCGTTGGATAGAGAGCGGAAAATGTGACAGTGTGGAGGCGCAACATCACTTGAATAAGGTGGGCGCGGAGTGACTTCCCATCCCAACTCCTGTGTAGTGTCTTTCGTCAGCATAACAGAATGCGGGCGGGCGTTATCGTGGAGTAGCGTCACTTCACGCAATCTTCCTCATCGTTGTTCTTGGACTGTGTCTGCAAGACGTTGACAATAATTGTGAGCAGTGATGGTTACACCTAGGGGAAGCAGTTCGTAGTACACTATACTGTACCACAGAGGTACAACATTATCTTTTTTGGATGCGAGAAGATCTTTTTACGGGGAGTTATTTAGGCTCAACCACTCCTTTGCTTTCCGTATGTTAGCCTAACGATACCATTTTTGGTTACCAGTAATGATACAGAATGGGAATGGCCGGTGTTGTTCACGAGCCAATTGATGACGAGTAAGCAGGGATGCGCGTAAGCCCGTTGATTTTTGTGATTTTGGCTTAGAACATAGGGTAGCTACACACCAGATCTTTCAACCTTCGCCGTTGCATGCAGATGTTGCACGACGGTGGAACGAGCACAGTTTATTACATGTACAAATTCTCGAGTACACTGATGTGGATCGTGGTGGGTTAATGCGTTTAAACGATCTTCATCAAACCCCGAAGGTCTTCCTGAACGTGGAGAGTCACTAGTATCAAAACGATCCTCCATGAAACGAGAAAACCATTTTCTTGCCGGGTTACGTCCAATGGCGTTATCCCCACACATGGCAAGAATTTTTCTGGTTGCCACCGCTGCTTCAGCCCTCTAATGAACTCAAAAAGAAGAATACTGCGGAAATGTTCCAATTTCTGTACTTGGCATTCCATTTTCTAGAGTCCACAGCTCTATTCACTATGTCCAAATGACAAAAAGACAATATGTCAACTCAAGTAGCAACAGTGAAATACAAATTTAAAAAAAAAATGATAATCGATAAATATACCCGTAGGTAACGGAATACCAACATGCAAAACAAAAACGCTACGAATTTATGCACTAACGTAATATAATCCACAGCCAAAGACCTCAACAGCCAGCAAAGTGGATAATTATTGATAACATGTGTACTTTTTGACACCTCCATCTGCAAGAAAGGAAATTAAGGATGACCACCAGAACAACCACACAAATTATAAAAAAGTATTTATTTATTTCAAGTTTCTGCTACCAGTCACTTTTTATTTTATGTTTAATCTAACATAATGCAACGCGTTTCGAACATGTTTTGTTCATCTTCAAGCGTTTGTACAAATATACATACATATATCGAGAAATGTATGTATGTACAAACGCTTTAAGATGAACAAAACATGTTCGAAACGCGTTGCATTATGTTAGATTAAGCATAAAATAAAGTGACTGGTTGCAGAAACTTGAAATAAATAATTTTCCCACACAGTCACGGTTCACAAACATAGCCATTATGGGAGACGAGATACTGGCAGAAGTAAAGCTTTGAGTACCGGGCGTGAGTCGTGCTTCAGTTGCTCAGATGGTAGAGCACTTGCCCGCGAAAGGCAAAGGTCCCGAGTTTGAGTCTCGGTCGGGTACACAGTTTTAATCTGCCAGGAAGTTTCATAGCCATTATGGCTGAAAATAATTATGACCAAGTTTCTGATCATTTAATGAAAATACTACAAAGCCTAACCAACTGCAATTTAGGGTCTCAATGCAATAAGGCCACATTGGTGGTGGAACAAAAGTTTATATCAGGAAAACAACTGAAGAAGAAAAAGTTCGTTGCATACCCAATTCTCATAATTTGTTCTTCAAATGGTGCAGTTAGGACCAAGAAAAGAATGGAAGATGGTGTACAGAAATAGTTCAGTTTTCCGTGAATTTTGGGACTCCTGAGGGCAGCGACAGTTCACTGGTAGAGGATACACTTTACTGGGAACACTGGCGACCTTGGGGCCGGCACAAAGCCATCGGCTTCCGCTGTTCTCCGGAGGCGGGAAAGCCAGGTTCGGCGTCCCCTCAGCCCCACGTGCACCGCGTCTCGGCGCCGCGTCTCGCGGGCGGCTCTAGGCACGGCGGTGGGCCAGTCTCCCGCAGGCCAATGGGAGCGCGCCACGTCACGCGCGCAGAGGCCGTGCCCCCACATTCCCCCCGCCCCTCCTCCTCCTCCCGCGCACGACCGGATCCCCACTTTATATGTCTGGGGGCTCGCCGCGCGACGCACAGTTCCGAGTGACGGTCTAGTCGGCAAGTAGCAGCCATGTACGTCAAGGTGAGTAAGCGCTCGGCGCAGCTTTGGCGGGTTCCCGCGCGACTGTGGTGCTCTACGGGTCCGGCCACAGATGGCAGCCCTTCTTTTCTCATAAAAAGTGGAATTGTGCACTGAGCACGGACGCGTGTAGCGCAACAAACGGAAGTTTATGTTACTTGGCTAATTTGGGGATCACGAATAAGTTCTCACTGCCCAGAAAAGCCATACGTGTGATGTTTCCAGCTTTAGAGGAAGTAGGGACAATAGTCACTGATATTAACATAATTATTTTTGCTTTACCCAAACATGTTTTAGCACTTTTTGCCCAATCTTCAGTGCGCCCTTGGTGATTTGCTATAAGGACATTAGGCTGTTGCCTAAGGCTTGCTTCTACGCTCAAATTTTGGCGGCTGAATGCTGGAGCCATCATCAGAGGCTGTAAAAGTTTCGGTTGCCGAGTTTGTTTCAGTTAGAGGCTTGGTTTTTCTGTCCAGCCTGTGACTATGTCTCCAACATTAGCAGACAAAACGTGCAGCACAGTAAGATGCCTTGAACGGCTCCCTAAGGAACGTAGAACGAAAGTCATCAAGGGAGCAAATACCGATCGTGAAAGCTGTGTTGTTACTGGGATTTTTTTTTTTTGTTGTTGTTGTTTGTCTGTCTCAAATGAAGCTATCAGTTGTTTTGTGGTAGTAGTTTTATATTTACGTTGCATTTTACAGCTTTTCGTGAGTTCTGATGAAGAATTCATGTTTCCGTTGTTTTAGGCATGTTAAAAAACTCATTTCATTTGTTATCACTTTAGACAACAATAAATGTGATACACCTTTTGTAAATTAATTTTTGTTACAATTAATTATTATTTACATGGTAAAGTCAACTGAAGTAGTAACTGTTCGAAAATTCGCCATATACACAAAATTGCGTATATACAGTAAACTGTTGAACGCTTATGGTGCTACCTCCTCAACCAAAAGACAACCTGCTCGCTTGTAAAGTATAGCAGCGATACTGGGAAGATGAAATTTTTTTAACGAAATGGGTTTTTTTCTTTGTCCTGTAGTCAGTCTTGTGGATTTTTGTGAGAGCACGAATTGGTCATTCTGCATAGTATTTTGTAGAAGTACCATTACAATTTCGTTCGTATTATTTTCAAACACGTTTACCGCAAATCGCCTTCACTGACATCCACGTAGCTAAGCGGGAAAAAAAGTTAGGTAACATATTCAAACACTCCCTTGAAAGGAGGAGAAGGAGATTAGTTAACGTCCCGACTACAACGAGGTCATTAGAGACGGAGCACAAGCTTGCGTTAGGGAAGGATGGAGAAGGAAAGCCGCCATGCCCTTTCGAAGGAACCATCCCGGCATTTGCCTTAAGCGATTTACGGAAATCACAAATAACCTAAATCAGGACGCGGGTTTGAAGCGGGAATGCGAGTCCAGTGTGCTATCCACTGCACTTCCCCACTCGGTGCCGTTGAAAGGAACAATCTGATGGTGTTCAGCACGCAATCATTGAACGCTTCTACCAAGTATCACTAGTGTTAAAAGTTGTGAGGCCGCAAATTTTCTGTTTTCCGGAAAGAAGCCATATCGCTGCAGAGCTTTTTGCTTTGTTACGACGGCGCCCGTAACAGTATTAGCTTCTGATCCTCTGACACAGGCGTCGCTTTTACGGTAATGCGATTTGGCTTGCTTTTCTCGCTACGCGTCTTTGGGTCTAAATGACTGACGCATTACCAAGGAAAACACAGATGTCCAAAACATTCTTAGGAGAATAAATCTGAACTTTCTGTGTTTACTCGGTCATCTCATAACATTTTTTTGCATACATTTCTACCTCGATCTCAGCAATAAAAACAGTAATAAAATGACCTTCGGTAATTCAGTAAACATGGAACCTGTGAGCAAACCGCAATCATGCTTTTTACACTATAAAAAATCAGATTTAGTGTTCATCGCTAATCCCACCATCTTTGTAAAGATATATTAAGTTCTCGTTAAGAGACAGGATTCATCTATGAAATTATTCACGTAAGCGGGCACGTCGTCAAGGTAAAAAGACACTCTGTCGGCGTACTCTTACTGCATTTCGGTATTCTTGCTGGCCGCTGAGCGGATACATCGCTTCACAAGAATGCTGGGATGATTCCTTCAACAAGGTGCAGGGTGGTTTCTTTCTCTTCATTGGTCTAACTGCGGCAGTGTTCCTTAACGACCTCTGCGATGACGAGACACCTACTACATCCACTCGTCGTCCTCTCAGCACTTCCGCTTATGCTATGTCCCTAGGAATTCGTTGCAAACCGTTGTATGTCATGTTTCATCTGGGTTTATGAGAGTTCTAACTAATCATTTGTTCACCGGGATCTTTAAACATGAGCTATAATTTCACCTCAAGGCGAGTGCTCCCGGATGCTGTCTTCCGGTTCCAAGACTGCACGCTCGCCGCCTGTGGGCTCTATTTCAGTCGTGCGCTTTTCTTCACGGATCACTACATCCGCCGGACAAGTATATAATGGAATACAATTTGTTAGATAAAAGCGGGCCTAGTATATTTTTAGATGTGGCCGTAACTTGGAGCAGCACGTCTTCAAAACGAGCGAAGGACAGCATACCGATAGATTACTAAAGTCGGCGTAAATTCCTAGAAGATACGCAGTGAATTGTGCTTCGACAGATAACGTGGAAGCCCAGTCGCAATAAGGATTACTCACGTTGTTTAGAGGTCGGAGATGTGGCCGCTGGCCAACTAGCATAGACTGAAAACTGTACACACACAAACACACACACACACACACACACACACACACACACACACACACACACACACACACACAGAGAGAGAGAGAGAGAGAGAGAGAGAGAGAGAGAGAGAGAGAGAGAGAGAGAGAGAGAGACAGAGAGAGAGAGAGAGAGAGGAACAGAAACAACACCGTACCATTCCGTTGTTCAGACTGTTCATCGCTCGGACTATTCATACTTACTTCCTATATCTCAAGCTTCCAGCACTCGTCAGGGAAAGCAACCGCGCAACATGACTCGAATTATCGTTCTCTTGGTGGCGATTGGCGTTCTGAGCGCTCAAAAAACACATTCGACTAATTTCTGGCGATTTCTACGAGGTATAGATTGTTAATTTTGTGCCGTTAATTTACATTATCTGTAATGCTGTGCATACTGGATCTAATGTGTAAAATAAAGTAGATCGTTCGATGGTATCCCAGATATTTCACAATATCGGTGGACAAATAGTGTGGTAAAATTGTGTTATCTGTTGGCAATTCACTTACAAAAGTCTGTACCCAGCACCATCAAATACTGTCATTGTGAAAGATGTCACCATTTGTACTATAAATAATGTTCATGGAAATATAGTGATGAGAGTTATTTCTAGTTTTTGACTGATTCACTTCGGCCATATGAATCCAGCTGTCACCTTAAAATACATCCCATACCGTTAGACAGTCACCAAAAGCGTCACTGCTAGAAAACTAAAACTCATAGCAAGATAGGGATATATGGAATACGCGGGCAGTTCGTACTAAGGGAACACTGTTTATCAAATCATGTAGTGTCCAACTCAACGGCCTTGCCGCAGTGGGTACACCGGTTCCCGTGAGATCACCGAAGTTAAGCGCTGTCGGGCGTGGTCGGCACTTGGATGGGTGACCATCCATGCCGCCATGCGCTGTTGCCATTTTTCGGGGTGCACTCAGCCTCGTGATGCCAATTGAGGAGTTACTCGACCGAATAGCAGCGACTTCGGTGAAGAATACCATCATAACGACCGGGAGAGTGGTGTGCTAACCCCACGCCCCTCCTATCCGCATCCTCAACTGAGGATGACACGGCGGTCGGATGGTGCTGGTAGGCCACTCGTGGCCTGAAGACGGAGTGCTAGTGTCCAACGACTCTTTGTTCACTCAAGGGGACGAGCTCCGATGTCAACTTGCTGTTAAGAAAAGTCATTATGATTGTCTTCTTCCATATTCCGTTATCTCTAATTATTTACCCTACTTTGATTGTTGACAGAGCCAGCCTTCTGCATGCATACCGCTAACCCTCGCTACCTCAGTACAATTACGAAAGTAGGAAATTCTTCTCATTTATCGTTGTCCGCTCCATCGTCTTAAATTACCGAGCTGGATGGCTCATTAGTTAACATACCGGACTCGTCAATGTTTTTCTTGTACTGGCTCTTCATATGTTTGTTGAGCTCTTCCGCCAATCAACTCCAAGAAGCTTTCCGGCATAGTCAGTCATTTTTTTTCATGATATGATCCCAGGAAGGGAGCAATACTCGAGGATATGTTATTGTCTTGTAAAGTAGTTCTTTTGTAACAAACTGCAAGGCATGTACAAAGAAAGAGATAGTGAACAAGAGATGATTTTGGGGGACATGGGACACCACATTGGTTACTTGCTCTGAACAGTGTACAGTATTGTGCAGTTATTGTTGATTTTAATGTAGGACTTAATTTTTGGTCATCTGTCGTCTCTCTCATGGTTTATCCGCCCGTCATGCGTTATTTTGCGTCCAAGGTAGCGGAATTCCTTCGCTATTACGTGGTTCCCAATTTCGATGTTAACCTTGTCTCTTACGTCATTTCTGCTGATCCTCAGTACGAAATTCTCTCTTTTACTCGCAATCCATCTTCTGCGCCCACCTGACTGTCAATTCCATTGAACAAGTCCTGAAATTCTTGCTCGCTTTCAGAGAGAATAGGGATGTCGGGGACAGCTGATGTCGCTTGTGTACCTAATCGGTCTTACCTCGGCCTTTGGAAGTTCCTGTCATTGTCGGAAGTGGGTTACTAGGTTCGGGCGATGCGATCTACGTGGATTGACGGGATGGCCGTGAGCAGGGTCTGAGCTGACGACGTTGAAGGTCGCACGTAGAGTGGAATCAGTGTCGCGTGAGTACGCATTGGCAATCGAGAACGAAGTGTGTAGCTCACCACTGGTGACGAATTGGGGTCGAGGCGTTAGCGACCAGTCGCCGGTCGGTTAAGAGCGGTTAAGACGTACAAACGGTTGCAATGCGCATGCGCGTAAGCCTACGTTTCAAGCCCCGCTGTTCAATTTCATCTGCCAGTGCTGAACGTCCAATTGACACGCCCTTCCGTGTTGTACAATAAATGTCGGGAGAACAGGTCGTGACTGTTCATGAAGTTGTATCTTACAGTGATACCGTAATGCCTCGCTTTAAACATAGTGGCTGTCGCAAATTAACATTTTTACTCATTTATTGCAGCTGAACACCAAAACTGAAGTTTCGCTACCTATTGCAGATTGTATAACACCAATTGTAATTGCAGGTATATTAAATCTTTCACTCTTACAAGCATTATTCTTTGTTGAATGAGTTTTCTACAGCCAGAATAATCTATCGTAAGAAACCACCACTGTTCCCTTGAAACTAAATGTCAGGTTTATGTTGCTTTGAGTACATTTTACGAGGGCCTGCTGGAAAGCAATGCCTCCGAAATTTTTTCTTCGTGGCTACGCATTTGCCGCTCTCTGCCGCTACAGGTCTCCGAATTGTAGCTTGTGACATGGCAGTGTGTTCTGCCAGCAAGACGTTGCCAGACCACACATGAGCGCTGCGACAGCTGCAACGATTCGGCGCCTTTGAGTTCCTTAGTCTCATCCGACTTTCATGTGTTTCGAAAACGTAACGATCTCCTTGGGGGACTTCACTTTGATCTTAATGAAGTGGTGCAAGCAGAGGTGAGGTTGTGGTTCCGTCAACAAAGTCAAACACACTTCAGTGACGGTATCAACAAACTGGTCTCTCGTTCGGATAAATGTTTTTGAGAAACAAATCTGTAGACACGAAGAATAAAAATGTAGAATCTTAACAGCGTATTTTGTTATTTAGAAAGCGTTAAGAATTTTCACATAAAAAGTTCGGAGGTATTACTTTTCAGCACATCCTCATATATATTGAATATGATTGTGTCACCCATAATCTATACTAAGCTATTAAATAAGCGCTAAGTATAACAACTCACTATAACTGTACATCTTATTACTACCATGAGAGTCCTAATGATTCATTCTGGCCAATCTCACATTATGGAGTGGGCAGGAAGTCCTTGTGACACGAAGTGGTTGTCATTCTCTGAGCGAGAGATGACCACCCTTTCATTAGGGAAGTTTCCTGGCATCATTAGTGGGTCCGCAGCCTCAGAGTGGCGTCGTGCCAGCAGGCAACATCGCATCCACACCAGACTCATCGGGAGAGATTTAATTTCTCCTGGAATGTCCCGGTAGAACACGGCACCCGACGTCCGGCGTCGCCCCATCAGTTAAACCCACAAAAATACTCTTCTGTCACTGGTTGTTTCCTCACTCTCCTTCCATAGACTCTTCACTACACGCTTCTAGACCACATCTTGATCTCTATCTTGTAATAACGCAAAGCGATGTTTCTCCATTTGCCCTGGAACTTGATGAGTTGTTTTGACTGCTACTGACTTAAGTTCCTTCATCGAGGCTTCCTGTATTTTTGGACAACGTGGTTGTGGAGTGACAGCGATTAATATAAATTAACTTAGTATTAAGACTGCTTTCTTAATACTAAGTTTCTTGTATTTTGATATTCATCTACTGTAACTTCGGATATACAGGGTGGCGCACGAAATGTGTTACCATTTTGTTTTTGAATATAAACGAACTTATTGTACCCTTTGTCTTTGAAGAAACTGTAAATGATAAGAGCTACCGAGTGATAGGGTGTACATGGTCCGAGCAGTGCCTTGAGTGAAGCCATGTTGGCTGTTTGTGTGGAGGCGCAGAGGATCGTTGATCAATTCTAACTGATCTGTCAGCAAAAGAGCTTACAGTAGAGACCATGAAGACACGAAAAGAGTGGTGTATGATCACGTTACTG
This sequence comes from Schistocerca gregaria, assembly GCF_023897955.1. Lineage (NCBI taxonomy): Eukaryota > Metazoa > Arthropoda > Insecta > Orthoptera > Acrididae > Schistocerca > Schistocerca gregaria. Next base: position 315,539,992 of record NC_064926.1, on the reverse strand, counting down.
AGTACGTCGTTTCGCAAAGCAGAAGTGTCCGTAAAAAGTAAAGATTTGGCAGGGATGCGTGTGTCGAGTATGAGCCCAACAGATGTGTGGATTTAGCAGTAACCAGCGAAATCTGATTCCAGCAGTCAATGACAGATTTTTCATTTGTATTACTAATTATAGATGTCCAATTCGAAGGTAGGCACCTAGTCAGAGAACTGTAGATGCCACAATGGGCCACTATTCTCCATCGTCTGATTTGATAAGGTCTACACTAAAGTGCTGCAGACCACATGATTGATGTACTGAAATCAAACAGGAAATTAGGGCTGCAGTAACTGGACAATAATTTCCCTGGTGCCACCTCCAATTCCAGAACGGCTGCCACAAAAACAGATGCACTGCGACGTAACTTTTCTGTACAAGAGGACTGCTTCTACTCAGCAAGAGCCACGGCAGACTCGCTTTAGTGTCTGTTAACAGAACGTGCCCTGGCCTGCACACAGCTCACTCAGAAGCTAAACACGGCGACGGGCGAACGCAAAACCAGTCTTTCAGCCAGTGTGACACGTGCCTATGTTTCTACTAACTGAAGGGCGACCACGTTTCTGCTCTCGTTCTGACTGGAAAGTTAGTCATTTGAGGTGGAAGAATGGTTTATACTCGACGAACTAAGGTATTTTGACATTTGCCGAATCTTGTATTTGTTAGTTTACCAACCACCGTTACGATGTAGCGAAACGGGGATGATCATGGATCGCACCTAATGAATGGATGAATGGTGCGGCTGTAGTGAATGGATGACCACCTGTTGACAGCAGCGTCGTTTCTATAATGGATCATCAGCTCAGCCAAAACGCTTGTCACATTACCACCAAACACTGTACCAGCAGAAACTGCTTTTGGTACCACTGCAATACTGTCTGTACTTCCACTTAGTTTCTTCCAAGAGTAATATTGGAAGACTGATTTTGAGTGGAAACCATTGCTCTCCAAGGCTGTGACCAGAGATATATTCTCAGTTACGCCGTGTGAGAGGAGACAGAGCTGAGACTGGTTATTAGTTTGACACGGTAACTTTTATATTAAGAACTTAGTACTGTGAGCCTACCATAGCTGGTGACTGATCTTTCCCAGGCGAAGTTTCAGGACAACATCAGCACGAAAATCTCGTGATATTTAATGTCGGGTTTCGAAGCCAGCGTAGCCATTGTTCCTTCAGTTACTTTCTACTTGTTCTTGCAGGGATGATTACAATCCTTCCATAAAGTAAAAGTAATAGACGACAGCGGTTATTAAACGCAGGTTCTCTATGCGGAACTTACACATGATAATCCTTCAGCCTCATAGGTGGTCGTCGTGTGCCGAGCAATGGAGACAAGAAATGACATAATTCGCTAAACTGAGGAACGATGGTATCTCTATGAAGGAAGTAGTCCACAATACACTTATGGTAACCACTCCTATTATTGCTTGTTCATTTGAAACCCATGTTACGAAACTGGAAGACCTAAGTGACTGTAGTAATTGCAAGAGTAGTTGGGAGGTTTTTAAGAATTGTTTCCTTTTGAGTGACACTTAATTTACGGCTTGTGATGATTGGCTGACATGTCATGAAATCCAAGATTGTCCTAATTTTCAGAGCATGAAACTGTGTGATTTTTTGACAGATGCTTTACTCAGCTTAGGCCTGACTTCTGACACAGCGATCGATGCAGTCACGCAGACCTTATAAAAATCTACGTAATATTGGTTCTGCCTATGTTCTGCGCATGCGAGTAATGTGTACCGTGACGTGTGAAGGTCATATGTCGTCTTCTGTGGAGAAATTGGGGTTTCTGATGCTAATGTATTTGAGAGATTTCTCAAAATGGCTCTGAGCACTATGGGACTCAACTTCTGAGGTCACCAGTCCCCTAGAACTTAGAACTACTTAAACCTAACTAACCGAAGGACATCGCACACATCCATGCCCGAGGCAGGATTCGAACCTGCGATCGTAGCGGTCGCGCGGTTCCGGACCGTAGCGCCTAGAACCGCTCTGCCACCCCGGCCGGCGATAGATTTCTCACAGAATATGATGGGTATTGGCTTAGTGGTTTGGTACATACAAAGTTACAATGAGGGTTATCTTATGTTCGTAATCTGAAACGCAGACGTAATTGAAGAGTGTTGATTATTTTCAGACGAGTGTCGACGGCCCTTAAAGGTACTTCCAAATCACATAGCATGGCTGGTGGCTGGACAATGGTTCTTCATTTTTCAGTGTTTGCGTCGCCGTTTAGTACGTCAGCCGTAAAGATTGGATACAGCTAGCGGAACGTACTTACTATCGCTTACTTCGATTACAACAGACGATCTCAAACTGAATTACGTCGTTTATTTGAATTAATGGTATCTGTTCCTTCGAAAGAACAGACACCACGCAGATCCCGCAGCTGTGAAACACTATATGTGTATGTAAATTGAAGGGGGATCACTGCTATCAGCTACGTTCAAATAATTGATAAGCCTGGCGTGGCAATGAATCCACTTTCTTCACTGCGAATGCACAGATACGCCCGACCTCCTGCGGGAATCTCTAAGTAGCGAACAGGAGTATAATGGACAGTCTATACTTATATGGATATGGGACACAATGGGTAGAGACACTACGAATGCTGTGTGTGGACATATAAGGTGAGAATGTGGGTCTCGCAGAAGGCGTGCGCGAGATAGGTCGCACTATCCTCTGTGTCCTCGGTGGCATAGATGGATAGAGCGTCCCCGTCAGCAGCTGAAGGTATTAATATATAATTCTAATTTCGTTATAATGTGCAGGGACTGTGGATAGATGGTGCTCGGTGGGAGTGTGGATCGGCCGTGAGGCATACCGCGTTAGTCCGCGCAGTTGATATAACGCGGTGTCCCGGATGGCGCAGTGGTTACCATACCTGCCTAGTAAGCAGGAGATCCCGGGCTCGAATCCCGGTCCGGTACACATTTTCGCTAGTCGGTAATTCCGTTTAACGTTCCGTTGCAGCTGACAGCAGTGATCCCCCTTCAATTTACCTATGAATTATACCAAGTGAATGCTTGCGGCTGGTGGTCAATGAAAAATTCCTGACATTTAATTGTTTTACTTACAAATTTTCAAACATTTCCTCCTTGTGTTTTCTATTCTACATGTCGTTGACGTGCCAAATAGCATAATAAAAGTGGTGTTAACTGTTGGATCACGTATCGCCGTCAGTGCAGAGGGAGCAGTATCCTCCAGCTCGCTTGAATAGGTCGACTGTTTAGACGAAGCGTACCACGGCTTCTGAAGGACGAGTGTTGTAGACCCCAGGCCACGATTGGTACTGTGATTGCTACTCTAATGAAAAAGCGTTCCTCCTCCAGACTGCATCGTTTATGCAGAAAATATGTCTCAGTGCTCCTCTCTGGTCGAACTTGGTATAATGGGCCACGTAAGTCTTGACATGGAGGTATCGTTCCGATTAACAGCAACATTCATGAACAACCAACCCAATGCTGAATGGGAAGGAACACCATATCTCTAGTTACGCCCATAATGCACGTCGTATTCCCGCTTGTTGACTACACACGACATGACGATCAAACATGGTTATGGCCTCGTGACCAAATACAGAATGCACACCAGAAATAGCCATTGTCTGCCACATATATAGAGGGGAGATTGCTCTGGAGGGACGTACTCGTGTTTGAGATTGTGTTGTTGACGCCGAGAAGTCCATTTCGACAGTTGTGAGTGGTCCACGGCATGATTCTTCAGTTGGGAATGCAGGCTGGGTAGCCTACCCAACGCTAGTGCGGGTACCCGGCCGGTGGGTGGTCACGTCTACGGATCCGGGTTGTCACAGACCACGACAAACAAATGAGCTCTGATAGTATAAGCATACACAGCAGACGTCAGCATCGCCGGCCAGCGTGCGAAGTCCGACAGGGCAGTGCGTCACGGTGTCAGACCCGTCGTACCCCACACAGAGGCCAACCAGTTCCAACCGGAAAGCTGTCGTGTCCAACTGCAGAATGAGCGATTACTTTCACGAGACGTTTGGAAGGACACACTGTCACGTTGCACGAGTGCTGTGCCACAAGGAAGGAGGTTCAGTGTTTAACGTCCCGCCGACGACGTAAACAGAGACGGAACACAATCTCGGAATAGAGAAAAATGGGGAAGGAAATCAGCCACACCCTTTCGAAAGAATCATCCCGGAATTTGCCGTAAACTATTTAAGGAAATCACGGAAAAGTTAATTTGAACCTCTATCCTCGCTAATACTGGTGAAGTGTGCTACCACTGCGCCACCTCCCTCGGTCGGAACAGCTAGTGGCATACATTATGGAAACTTTTTGTGTTTGTATCTGTGAAAGATTTTTGGTGTAGTTACTCACCTAGTTAAGTATCTGACTAGGTCTCCAACGGTGCTGTATTCGACTCCCATTCAATCACAGCTCTTTCCGTGTCTCTTAACCGTGACTGAACGTCCAAACGTAACAGGTATTCTGAGTTAGTTCTCCAGTGGGTGAAAGGAGGCAGATAGATCACTACCAACAGGATTATAATACTCAAATCAATGTTTTATAAACCGATATTCTACTTGATGAATTCCTTGCTTCATTTGCGATTGTAGCATGTAGCCAAAGATGTCGTTCTACAGCTGTTTAAAAAATTTGGAACTCCAACATTAGAAGGTGAAGGAAAGGTCTTCATTTGTTCATTTGTGGTTTTTCATCAGTCTTTTGACTAGTTTGATCCTTTGCAGCTCTGAACTATTCTCTGTGTATTTACAACATTCATGTCTCTCCTGTAAACTATTTTTACATTTCTATTCTTTGTCTCCATGCAATTTTTTCTCTTGCTCGTTCTCATTTCTCTTCCGAATTATTTCTCGAAGCTTTCGGGTATATTCCAGTAACCATTTCCTTCTGTTACTGAGGGCTCTCCAAATACCTACTTCTCCATAGACTTTGTTCCTCGTAGACTTACTTCGCTATAGACTATGTAGCCAAATTAAGATACAAGTAACAGGAGAAAACAGTTTCACAGAGCACTGAAAGACCTTAATCGAAACAAGGCACCTAGAGTGGACCACATTCCCTCAGAACTACTGATATCCTTCGGAGAGCCAGCCATAACAAAACTACTCCACCTGGTGCACAAGATGTATGAAATGGCGAAATACTCTGACTTCAACACGAATGTAATAATTCAAATTCCAAACAAAGCACGTGATAGCTGTAAATATTAACGAACAATCAGTTTAGTAAGTCACGATTGCGAAGTATTAACGCGAATTTTTTTCAGAAGAATGGAAAAACCGGTACAAGCCGACCTCGGGAAGGGATTCCGGAGAAATGTAGGATCAAGCGAAGCAATAACGACTTTACGACTAGCCTTAGAAGATAAGCTAAGGAAAATGAAGATAGCAGGGATAAAATACAGAGAGTGAAAGATTATACACAAAACTTGCGCAGGAACAAGACGTCAATTGCAACAGTCGTAGGGAATGAAAGGTTCAGAAAGTATTGAGACAGAGTTGTAGCTTATCGCCCATATTTTTCAATCTGTACTTTAAGCATGCAGAAAAAGAAACGAAAGAAAAATTTAGAGAAGGAATTACATTTCAGGGCAAAGAAATAAAAACTTTGAGGCTGCGGATAACATTATAATTTTGTCATACGCAGCAAAATACTTCAAAGAGCAGTTGAATAGAATGGATAGTGTCTTGAAATTAGGATGTAAGAGGAACATTAACAAAAGCAAAACAAGGATAATGAAAAGTAGTATAATTAAATCATTCAGTGCTGAGGGAATTAGATTAGGAAACGAGCCACTAAAAGGAGGAGCAAAATAACTTACGATGGCCGAAGTAGAGAGGATACAAAATTTAGACTGACAATGGCAAGAAAAGTGTTTCTGAAGAAAAGAAATTTGCTAACATCGAATGCAGATTTAAGTGTTAGGAAGTCTTTTCTGGAGGTATTTGGCTAGAATGTAGCCTTGTAGAGAATTGAAATGTGCTCGAAGAACAGTTCAGAGAAGAAGGGAATAGAAGCTTTTCAAATGTAGTGCTACAGAAGAATGCTGAAGATTACATAGGTAGATCATGTAAACAATGAGGAATTGGGGAGAAAAGAAATTTGTGGCACAACCTGACTAGAAGAAGGGATCAGTTGATGAGACACATTTTGAGACATCAAGGGATCACCATTGGAAGGAAGTGTGCGTGCGTGGAGACGGGGATGGAAGGAGGTGGGCGGATTATAAAGAGAGAGTAAACACATGAGTGGAGTGAGCAGGTGTAAAAGGACGGGCTTGCCGTAGTTATTCAGAGATGGTGAAGCTTGCCCAGGATAGAACAGCGTGAAGTGCTGCACAAAACCAGTCTTCGAACTGAAGACCACAACAGTTGCAGCATTTAGTAAGAAAGGCTATAACAACCACGAGTACAAACCTTATCAAATCCATATGTCACACGGAGCCTAAAAGAGCTTCTCTCTGTTGTTTCTATACTTTGGAGTTCGGATTGTCAGTGTATCCCATCGTGTTCTGAGAGTAAAAAGTGACAGTGTAGCCTGTTTCGGAGCCGTGACTGCGAGTATAGGCAGTTGACTAGCGAGCACAGAATGGCAGGCTGCACGCCGTGGGACGGACGGCGGACCGCGCCGGAACGTCGCTTCGCCATTTGCACCAGGTGATTGGCAGATAGTGCTGTGCACACAGATAGCAGCTTATCGGCGGCCCGCAACCACTGTTCGAAGCCGCCCCGTCAGCACAAGAGCCAGACCAGAGTCTCCCTGCGGGTGCTCTGAAAGTGCTTCGTGTAGCCCGGCCTGCCTACCTACCTAGGTCTCTCCTTTTGAGCTGGCAGCAAGCAGTGCGGGGTCTGCGCCACAGCTTCCGCTGCGGACGGAAGAGCCCCAGATACGGGAGCAACGGCTTCATGTGGAAGTGCGGGCCGGCGAATATCCTGCCGCTCACACACAAACAGCGGCTAAAGAAAACCGCATTTCCGGAGATTCCTTCAATACACAGTTTACTTGCGAATCGAATCAGTAGACAGTGCAGTGGTTGCCAATCTTCGTGATGTCTTTTTGGTGGTTGTCTTGCTGGCTCGACATTAAACTGGGTGTCTTAAACCACTGCCGCCACAGTTATGTAGACTGTATGAATTACACTGAATACACTACTGGCCATTAAAATTGCTACACTGAGAAGAAATGCAGATGATAAACGGGTATTCATTGGACAAATATACTAGAACTGACATGTCATTACATTTTCACGCAATTTGGGTGCATAGATGCTGAGAAATCAGTACCCAGAACAACCACATCTGGCCGTAATAACGGCCTTCATACGCCTGGGCATTGAGTCAAACAGAGCTTGTATGACGTGTACAGGTACAGCTGCCCATGCACCTTCAACACGATACCACAGTTCATCAAAGAGTAGTGACTGGCGTATTGTGACGAGCCAGTTGCTCGGCCGCCATTGACCAGACGTTTTCAATTGGTGAAAGATCTGGAGAATGTGCTGGTCAGGGCAGCAGTCGAACATATTCTGTATCCAGAAAGGCCCGTACAGGACCTGCAACATGCGGTCGTGCATTATCCTGCTGAAATGTAGGGTTTCGAAGGGATCGAATGAAGCGTAGAGCCACGGGTCGTAACACTGTTCAAAGTGCCGTCAATGCGAACGAGAGGTGACGGAGACGTGTAACCAATGGCACCACATACCATCATGCCGGGTGATACGCCAGTATGGCGATGACGAATACACGCTTCCAATGTGCGTTCACCGCCATGTCGCCAAATACGGATGCGACCATCATGATGCTGTAAACAGAACCTGGATTCATCCGAAGAAATGACGTTTTGCCATTCGTGCACCCAGGTTCGTCGTCGAGTACACCATCGCAGGCGCTCCTGTCTGTGATGCAGCGTCAAGGGTAACCGCAGCCATGGTCTCAGAGTTCCTAGTCCATGCTGCTGCAAACGACGTCGAACTGTTCGTGCAGATGGTTGTTGTCTTGCAAACGTCCCTATCTGTTGACTCAGGGATCGAGACGTGGCTGCACGATCAGTTACAGCCATGCGGATAAGATCTCTGTCATCTCGACTGCTAGTGATACGAGGCCGTTGGGATCCAGCACGGTGTTCCGTATTACCCTCCTGAACCCACTGATTCTATATTCTGCTAAAAGTCATTGGATCTCGACGAATGCGAGCAGCAAAGTCGCGATACGATAAACCGCAATCGCGATAGGCTACAATCTGACCTTTATCAAAGTCGGAATCGTGATGGTACGCATTTCTCCTCCTTACACGAGGCATCACAACAACGTTTCACCAGGCAACGCCGGTCAACTGCTGTTTGTGTATGAGAAATCGGTTGGAAACTTTCCTCATGTCAGCACGTTGTAGGTGTCGCCACCGGCGCCAATCTTGCGTGAATGCTCTGAAAAGCTTATCATTTGCATATCACGGCATCTTCTACCTGTCGGTTAAATTTCGCGTCTGTAGCACATTATCTTCGTGGTGTAGCAATTGTAATGGCCAATAGTGTAGTTTGAGCTGGGAACCATCATCATTATTATTATTATCCCCACCATCATTATTAACAGCAGCAGCAGCAGCAGTTCTACTTACAGAGGTAAACTGCAAGTCCTTCCATCTGGTTTTGTGTCTCCGTACTATTTCTACGGCTTGTAACGATGTAGTATTTTTGAAAGACTGTCATCCTCCACCCCATTGATGTCCTCCTTCGATTTCTTTCATTTACAGACATTAATCCTAATTAGGATGGGCACCAGTGTTCGCAAATAATGAAGGGTGCCACAACTAATACAGGCCACACCAAACATACCCCAGTCGAGAAAATATACAGAGCTGTGGTTTTTGCTAACTGCTCTCTCTGATTAAAAATATTCTGACATCTATTAGTAGATATTAATATGGGAATTGTCCAATCTTCGCCTTTATGACGGCTTGAAACCCGTTGGCGATACATTCAGTTGTGGCTGACAGGAGAGCCAACACCTCGTAACTAAAGGAGACCGAAACGCACGCAATTCAGCTCACGCAGGCTGGTGTGAGGTCTGGAACATGACAAGGGAATTATAATTGAGAAAAACGGACGTAGCTGGTGGAATACTTAACTTAAATCCATTAATGGAGAATGTCGCTCTTTATGGTACATGATTCACAATATCAATAGTACGGATACTGGCGCCTTGCTAGGTCGTAGCAAATAACGTAGCTGAAGGCTATGCTAACTATCGTCTCGGCAAATGAGAGCGTAGAAGTCAGTGAACCATCGCTAGCAAAGTCGGCTGTACAACTGGGGCGAGTGCTAGGAAGTCTCTCTAGACCTGCCGTGTGGCGGCGCTCGGTCTGGTAGTGGCGACACGCGGGTCCGACGTATACTACCGGACCGCGGCCGATTTAAAGGCTACCACCTAGCAAGTGTGGTGTCTGGCGGTGACACCACACTTTCAGTAAAGAGTCAGTATGTCTGTGGAGGAATGGCTGCCCATTCTTCTTCACGAGACGCAACTAGAGAAGAGAGTGATGGTAGAGTCTGGGGCCTGGAGCGAAGGCGACGTTCTGGTTCATCCAAAACATGTTCATTTGGGTTCATGTCGGGACTCTTGACAAGAAAGTGCATTTTAGGAATGATATTGTCCACAAATCTTGGCCTCACAGGATGCATTGTCTGCTGATGGAAACAATACTCATTTCCGAATTGTTCCTCTACGGCATGCCATTCACAGAGCCCTCCATTTTGTTTCTCAGGCCTTCATACACAGTGTTTTAATTTGTACCGACTCAATGAGCAGCCTGCAGGCTATCGACCAAAGCTACTTTAGTCGCCCTTAGGTCTCTGCTAACCATTACCTTCTCTCTGCCCTTGGCCGTATCATTTGCTTAGTTGTCTTTCTCTCGGCCCCAAGTCAAGTGGGCATTTTGGCTAGAGAAGCAGATATTTACCTCCATTCCCTTTCATAATTCCAGCTGCGGGTATGCGGATCTCCGTCAAATCTGTTTGCCAAAAGTGTAATGACATCCGGTGCGCCACTGCTCGCAGTAATAAACTCCTCACAATCAAGGAGTCTGCTGCAGTTTGACACCCTTCCTTCCGTTCCTCTCGGAAGGAGTCCACTGCTTTATGCCGTCTACGCATTGGTCATATCAGACTCACGCATTGTTTCCTGCTGCCTAATGAACCATCCCAGCAATGTGGCTGTGGAATGTCTTTCACTGCACTATCAAATTCTTCTCGCAGTATCATATCTCCTGTCTCACCTTCATATGTGACCTGTTCCATTTCTATAATATTGCCTGCAAGTTCATCTCCCTTGTTTAGACCCTCTGTATAATCCTTCCAATATCAGCCTTCCCTTTTTTGCTTAGGACGGGTTTTCCATCAGAGCTCTTGGTATCCATACCCCTGCGTCTTTCTTTTCTCCAAAGGCTTAGTTAATTTTCCTGTAGATAATATCTATATTTCCCCTTGTGATATATGCTTCTAAATCCTTACTTTTGTCCTCCAGCCATTCCTGCTTATCCGTTTTGCACTTTCTGCCAATCTCATTTTTTAGATGTTTGTAATACCTTTCGCCTGCTTCATTTGCCGCATATTCATATTTTCTCCTTTCATTAATTAATTTCAATATCTACTGTGTCACCTGAGGATTTCTGCTAGGCCTTAATATAACGTTATAAATTTGATGTTTGTATCAGAAAATTCACCACATGGTTCTCATAACTAAACTGCACCTCGGTGTCCTGCTTTAGCTGCTCACTCTGTATATTTCAGGCAGTATGTGGTTTTCAATTGGCAATATGTGTCAGATACGTATTTGTAAATTGCTTATGTTTCACAAAAGACACATGCGTTGTGCATCCGTGTTGGTGGTGCTACGTTAAAATAAACTGTACGCAATCGTCTATTGTCCTCAGTACAATTTACCAATTTTTACAATTCCGTAAGTGGTTGTCGGAGAGATTCGTTGCAAGAACGTGCAGAACCTGTATTTAGTGTATGCTGCAAGCTCCAGGAAGCTCCGCGAGTGTGTCGTTGCTACAGGAGTCGTCCTAATTTAAGAAATTCGTCGTCGTTGATGGAAACATCCGAGGAACTGGGTCGTTCAAGCCACGAAGAGTTGGCCAAGGTTCTCGATAAAGGATTGTTTGCAGAGCAGAATTTGAAGAGTTGATGTTGGGTCGCGAACGAATAAACCAACTATTCCTCGAGTTAGAAGCTTGACAGGATTTGTGCCCTTCCTGTGATTAAAGTTGTATGGACTAAGGTTATCTTCTCCTTTCTGTGGAAGCTACCTTAATAATTTTGAAATGATAGTGTAGGACTCGAGACGTCATTGATCGCAACAGCTTTAGTGAGGCGAAGTCACCCTATAGAAGATATTCATCGTGAAGTCATCCTACCAGCAAGGACGACTCACGTAGCCAGAACAATATTTGAAAGTTTAGACAAAAACTTCATACCTTCATTGCTTCAGTGAAGGCTAAAGTACGGCTAAGACTATGGACCTAGGTGAAAAATAGCCCTAGGAGTTGTCACATTACTAGAGACGTAAGGTTAATCATTGTTTTCACCGTTTCATTACGAACTTGACTCAGTCATTCTTTCATATTCAAGAAGATTTAGTTCATCCCTCGATTAGAAGCCATTTTATGTAAACAAAAAAGTATAAAAATCTTCTGCCGTTTCAGGCTGTAAACAGGTACGAACAGAATCACTCTAAAAATAGGAAATGTTAATGTAATTTTAGTGCCTAATCCCCTCGCCTGTTTTATGGATAACATCTAATTCACGCGATCTATTTCGAATTTATGCAATTCCGTCTTTAGAATTGCTTGCGGCAGTCCAGCTCGACCGAAACATGAAGCGATCCAAAATGTAGTCATACCAAAAATCTGTAGTGATATCTACGAATGTGGGTGCATTGAATGTCATCAATAAAACGACTGAATGGATTGTTCAACAGTTTATTAAAGAAACAGCGCTGAATGCCCCCAAGGTTTCATCCCTGAAAGTGAATCGCGCATACAAGCACATAAAAAATTACGTGTTTCTATTAGTGCAACTCTTTATTTTGGCTTCGCTTGGTGCAGACAGAAGCTAGGTGACCCTTGAGCCTACGTGAGTTTAGGCCCGGACATACCCCGTTTCTGTCGTTATTTGTGAGAATGGTTACAATTAGCCCGCTGCCAATTAGCGAACTATCCAAACCATGACACTGCAGGGTATCTCCCGTATAATGTAGACCTCTAGAATACGAAAGATAAGACTGTTCGCAGACGCTATAGCTACGGAATTTTGAGGTTACGCTCTGGGTGTGCGAAAGTCCAACAGTCCACGAGTCAACTGCAGCGGGACACAGCTTGACGCTAGTTCGTGTAGATACTGAGATTGATCCGAGTTGCTCTCTGCTATCAGAAACTCTGGCTTTCCGGAAAATATGAGGAACTCATAGAACGTAGCAATTCACTGATCTCGTTTGCGATGACGAGGTTTGCGTTCGTGATTTCTCATTCGTAATTTTTGTTGTCATTAACATACATGCGTGAAACTACTAACACTTGAAAGAACCTTGTGATTTCCTCAAATAGCTCAACGCAAACGCCGGAATGGTTCCTCTGAAAAGGACACGAGCGATTTTTTTCCTCTAATGACGACATCGACGTCGTTATCGTTTACGTAGTTGTCGTTGCTGAACTGATAAACAACACTAGGTAAAAGAAAGCGCTGTGACAAAAGAATTGTTACCACGTAGCTTTCAGTGCTCCGTCAAAACCGCTACGCTCAGAGCGGCACCAGTCAATAAACATTAGCGAGATCACGAATTCTTCTCTCTTCCCCACCTGCAAGAATTCGAATATGGAACGACCGCGACTATTTTCATCAAGCTAAATTTCATACTCTGTTAGACCGCAAATGACCTGGGAGATCCATTGAACAGAATGGATAGTATTTCGAAAGAGGTAATAAGATGAAAATCATCAAAAATAAAACAAGGGTAATGGAATGTAGTTGAATTAAATCAGGCGATGCTGAGGGAATTAGACTGGGAAATGAGATATTAAACGTAGTTGATGAGTTTGGGTATTTGGACAGTAAAACAACTGATGATGGTAGAAGTAGAGAGGCAAGGACTGGAAATGACAAGAAAAGTGTTTCTGAAGAAGAGCAAATTTCTTAACATAAAACACAGATTTAAAGTTTTAGGAAGTCTCCTCTGATGTCATTTGTCTCGAATGTAACCTTGTATTCACGTGAAATGTTGTAGATAAACACTTCAAACAAGAATAGAAAAGAAGCTTTTAAAATGTGATTCTACAGGACTATGCTTAAGATGAGATGGGAGGATCAAATAAATACTGAGGAGGTATTCAATCGAATGAAAAAAGAAATTTATTGCACAGCTTGGGTAAAATAAGAGATTGGTTAATGGGACACATCTGAAGGCTTCAAGGAATCTGCCAGTGATCTTCCTTTTGGGCTATTTAAACTCTACTCTATAGGCAAGTGGGTTGAACACATCAGTACTGAACATCAGCTATGACACTGGACACAATGATGATGTGACATCATATGTGCACACACTGAAATAGAATAGAACACTGACGATGTTTAATTTGTTTCTGAATTGTGTTATGGAATGTAGGTTGTGGAGACAAACTGATATGTAGCCTACCCTAGTACCTAGATCAGGTTGGAAGGTGACAGTTTAGTTGTATGTTGGTGAAACGAACAAATGTGAAGTCATGAGAATAACATTTCCTGTTAAGAAATGCTGAACATTAAAAACAATAAGAATTTTGATAAAACATTTAACTGCATATTTGAGCTTGATGAGTGTTGGTAGATGGGTATCAGTACATTCAAAAGTTCATTAAGGATTGTTGATTGCCTCCACTGTGCCTCTTTTTCCTCGCTGTCCTTGGATTTAGCACTGTGTAGCTACCAAGATAGCTACTGTCGCATTTTGAAGATAGGAGACACAGATAAAAACTCAGAGGTGGTTCTTGTCAAGCATCTAGATATCCTATTGGAGCTGCACAGTGTTCAAAATTCAGGGGTCAGAGTTTGACACTCAGCTGGACACTATTTTTATTAGTTCACATCAGCTGCAGAAATAATAAAGAAAATTAATAAAGGAATGGAAGACAGGTGTGTGAGCAAAATTAACCAGCTATATTTGCAAGAAATGAAGTATGTAGAATACTGAGCACCGACTGTTAATTATTTCAGTCATATTGAACAATCCCAGCCCTATACATCATGTTGAATAAATTTAGTTGAGAAAAAAATGTTTTGCAGAGCAAAGCTATTAGGAAGCTCACAGACCAGATGATTGTTTAAAATACAAATTATTTTACTTATAATGGGAGTTAAATTTTCTTGTTTTCATGCAGTTTGAAGTGTGCTCACCAGCTGGTTTATGTTGCAGGGATTCAACGCTCGCCTCGCTTTCGCCATTGCAGCGGCAGCCCTAGGTTCCTCGTTCCAGCATGGGTATAACACTGGAGTCGTCAATGCCCCACAGGAGGTGAGTACATTCAGAAATGAACCCATTTAGATCAATGTTGCTAAGATGTGTATGAATCTATGAGAAGCACACCATTCACAGCAAACAGTTGGCCAGTGAGTTTCTTTTCATTTACCGAAATACAGTAAAAAGTCACATATGTAACTATATAGTGGGAGCCCAGAGAGAGAGAGAGAGAGAGAGAGAGAGAGAGAGAGAGAGAGAGAGAGAGAGAGAGAGAGAGAGGGGGAGGGAGGGAGGGAGAAGGAGAGAGGGTGGGTGGGTTCCAGTATTATTGTGGTAATTTTATAGCAGTTTAATACAGTATTTATTGTCTTTTTCAAGAGTGCACATAAGTTACAATAAAGCAAACCTTAAAAGAGGCCATTCAGTGGTTGACTATTCTTGCCTAACTAAGTGGGATATGATAGATTGTTGCACTCACTCTACAATTCCAGATGACATACATAAATATTATGTGATAGCCCTTACTTTTCCCATTATGAATCTAATAGGAAAGATAGACACTAATAACCACAGAAAGTACTCCATGCCATACACTGTACAGTGACTTGTGAAGTACATACATATAGCAAAGTTATCTGTCCATTTACATTAAAGTACATGCATAGATACTAATGTAAGTGAGGCAGTCACATTTACCAAAATATTCTGGGTTATTATTCCATGGTCAAATGAATTTCTTCTTTAGAGAAATTCAGTGTTTCACCAACAATTATTTCTTCTCCAAAAATTCATTCAGCCATGGCACAGCAGTTTGGAATATATTAATATGTATGACATTTCTAGCACTGTGAACATTTACATCTCACAAGTGAGATAATGTCAATAGAAAAAATCTAATGTGTATTTTGTGTTCTTGCATGCAGCTCATCGAGACATGGATCAATCAGACAGAAGAGGCGCGGACGGGCCAGGTGGTGACTTCGACTAAGGTCACTATGATCTGGTCCATTGCAGTCTCCATCTTCTGTGTGGGTGGCATGATTGGTGGTGCAATCACTGGCATTGTTGCAGATCGTTTTGGCCGCAAGGGTGGACTTCTGCTCAACAATGCACTTGTCGTCGTTAGTGCCCTACTGCAAGGTACTAAAGCCCTTCTGATCGCCCATCCTTCTTTCCTCCCTTTTTTTAATCATTAATGTGCTACATATGCTTATTTTCCCTTCCTTTTCTTTATCTTCTAGCCATTTTTTCTTCTTTTTGTCATCACTTGATGCTGTTATTTTATTGCTCTGCTCTAGAAACTCTTCTCATCCAAATTTCCTTTCCTGAAAACATATGTCTTTTGGATTCTTGTCTCCTATATTATTTTTTACCGTCTGTTTTATCTTCGTGGATTCAACTTCTTTTTATTGTGGACTTCTTGTGTATTTTGTTTGAAATATTGCCACTGATTCAATTTATATGTTGAAATAATATCACTTATATTGTGGCAATTTCTGTAGATTTTATGTACATTGTTTTTATCTTCTCTCAGGCTTGTGCATTTGTCACTGTAGACAAATGTTTTATCAAAATTCTTCTTGTTTTCAGTATTTACAGCTTTTCTAATTTATAATTTGCTGGAAAACATTTGACTACACTGAAGCAGTTTGGCGTGTCTATCACACAGTGATGACTTATTTTTGCTTTGTCAGGCAAAGTATTTATGTATAGATGTTCATACTGCCTCCTAAAAGCTTTGCATTGTGTGTGCACTGTAATTTAAAATCATTTTTATATACAGCTTTCTTGATATTTTTTCCCAGGATAGTTACACTTTTAAAATCTACTTCATTACTTTTTCCTTTGGCCTCCAATATTTTAGCACAAAAACAATTTGCCCTTATTTTTGATGACAGACAAACAAAAAATCTGGGCCTCTGTACTACAATCTGTTGTCTTGATGAGATATTACTAATGTGTACAAAGTCATCAATAAGATATGGAAAATGAATTAACCCATTCCCAAGAAACCTTGAAGATGTGTAGTAAGTGTAGGGTGGCACAGTTAAAAGTAGCCCACCTGTCTTTTGAATGCAAATGCAGTATTTTGACTTCTGTAAGAGAGTAAATAACTGCAACAATGGACAGTTTTATGCAGTAATCGGTTGTAAGCATTTTTCTGTCAGCATTTCAGCTAATTTCATCAGTATAGTTACATGTTTCTCTTTATGGTGTGCAAATGATTTTATCAATATAAGAAAGAGTTGAAATTGTGGAAGCATATGTGAAAACAGGTTTGATTAAGGAAACATGCCAAATTTTTTGGGTCAAGTATATGGATAGAGGACTAACAACATAGAGAGCAATACAGAGTCTGCATAAAAACTGGCACACCTTCAGATCTGTGCAAAATTTAAAATAACAAAGGCTTCCTTCAGTTAACATAAAAAACGTTATTGTAGTCATTGGCTAAAGAATTATTCAGAGCCCAAATAAGTCTATACATAAACTGGCCCAACAGATGCATGAAAGTAGGAGGAGTGGCCAGCAGATATTGAAAGTCTTAATTTGAAGCCATATCGTATGACAGCTGTTCAGCAATTATGGGAGGATGACAGCTGGAGACCGGTAGATTACTGCACATGGCTTCTGGATAACATTAGTGATTGTTTGTTTAACCATTTCCATTACGTTATGAGTGATTAAGCATTGTTTCATCTTTCTGGTCATATGAATTCATACAACATGAGGTACTGGGCAATGGAGAGCCTGAAACTGTGTGTCAGTAACCACTCTATGATGAAAGTACAACTGTTTGATGTGGTACAGCAATAACACACATCACTAGACCAATATTTTTTGACACTACTGTCAACACAGTTTCGTATATGGAAACTTATGATACATTTTGTCTCAAATCACTGAATATGAAAGATGATACTGCTTTTTCCTGAAAAAATGGAGCAGCATGCCACATATATAACATATCCCAAAAATGAGTCCATGATGTGTTTACTGAGGAAATAACTATCAGCAAACTTTTATGGCCACCAAATTCACTGTAAAATGTGATGTTTTTGTGTGGGCACTTGAAGAGCAAGGTCTATGAAACAAATCCACATACAATACAGCAACTCAAAGACAGTATCAATCATGAAGTTACTGCCATCACTACCTGAACTTGATGCTGGTTGTATCTGAATAATCTTAGACACCTATAAATGAATTTTTCACTGTATTTTTCATTGTAAATAAATGATAAGTCAATTGTGGCTCCTCATTTTTGTAATTTCACTGCTTTTCCTTTATACTTACATGGGTTTCTTTTATCTGTGCCACTCTGTATAACTGCAACAAATAGTTGTGTTACCATTTACCTTACCACTATATTTTTCTATCACATTTTAGTTACTATTCATATAATTCACATTAATTCTTACTCTGTGAAAATTAGTGAATCACATTTTCCACACTTATTTCATTAGTAAAACTGGTTAAAAATGTCTGAAGTTTGTGGTTTCAAAAAGGTTAGTTTTCCTACAGTGGACTGCTCTCATTTTCTTCCATTCCAGTTTTAACTTTTATTGTATTTCACTCTTTTTTAATAAAAATGGATAATCCTGGACATTAGAAATTTTCTTCACAGTAATAGTTTTTATTCATCAAACACACTAATAATGTCGATATTATTAGAACCTACTTCTTATTTTTGCAGGGTGCTCAAAGGCAGCAAGTTCATATGAAATGATCATCATTGGCCGGTTTCTAATAGGAATCAATTCTGGATTAAATGCTGGTCTCACACCAATGTACCTTGCAGAGATCTCTCCACAGCACCTCAGGGGTGCGGTACGTATAACTAATTACTCTTCCATCCCACTGTCGCTCCATACTTTTTTCTGAATGTTCATGAACATGAAGAGGAATAGTATCTGAAGGACACATACGAAAGTGAAAAGTATGTAAAGGTCAATCTGTGTGTGAACTTTGTAAATTCACAGGCTTGGTTAAGTGCAGACAATATACTATGAGAAATACAAGTAAAACTGTTCGAATGTACGTGTACTACTGACAATACAAAGACCATTGCATTTATTATTCTCTAAATGGAGAAGCAAATGAATGCCATTAATTCTATTTCTTACACTTATTACACATAAAATAATGCTAGTGATTCATACAGATTATAAGTGAAGTTTCAAGCCACAACAGGTTACTAGTGGACAATTCATGTATGCCTGACATACTACTGAGAAGCATTCTAATAACACATATAAAAGTAGACATGCCTTATCCACCACCAACCCCTGCCATAGATATCCAACATTTAGTACTCTTTCCCCACAGAACCAAAATCTGTGTACAGGAAGGAGGGCAGAGAGGTATCAGATTGAACAGATGGCACACACCATGATACATAATATTTTTGCCATTGATTTGGAATAGTAGCAGAGGCTTTGTATCTGACTTCATGGGCTGAAATACATGCAGATTAAAGTAACGTATTCAAGACTGGATTTTTGAACCTACAGACATTTTCTTTGTTAGGATATGAAATAAAAAGAGGGGAGATGATGGAAGAACAGTGGAGAAAATGACTTTTAAAATGATTATAATGTTATACTGAACATTTCTCATTATTTGTGCGCCAGTAAGATAGTTTTTCATTTAATAAGGGTTTGATCACTGATACCTACAATTTTTTGTGCATCTCGACATTTTAGTGTTTTACTAGCTGCCTAACCTAGCATTGCTTAGCTATTCATTTTGCCAATTTGATCTGTGACAAAGATAAACATTTCCTTTCATTTATTATTACCTTATACAGTATGCACTTCTGCAGTAGTCTTGGTGTGAGATGGTCCTGGACAGTTTCTGTATACTGGATACAGCTCTCTTATGTGTCTACATGTCTATGGCAACACCTCTTCATTGCTCTACAGATGTCTATTGTTTTTGCCTACAGCCATTTGCACTTTTCAGTTGTAAGCTCTCAAAAGCACATCCAGTGTCAGGGACTTTCTCAAGTTCACTCAACTGTAGTAGTAATTTTTTATGATATCATATCTTCTAAGCTATGGTAGATAGGTGGTTCTTACACCCACAGTAATTGTTGCAAGGAGCTAAGGAATATGTGTACCAAATTTGGTTGAAATCGGTTGAATTTTCTCAAGTTCACTCAACTGTGGGAGCATCTTAGCAGTAATTTTTTATGATATCACATCTTCTAAGCTATGGTAGATATGTGGTTCTTACACCCACAGTAATTGTTGCAAGGAGCTAAGGGATATGTGTACCAAATTTGGTTGAAATTTGTCTCGTGGTTTAGGAGGAGATATGGAATATACACACATAAAAACACATACTTTCATCCTTTTTGTAACATGTATGGATTTATACATTACACTGCAGTTGTCATATAATAAATAAGGGCTTGGCCTTACCATTCTTCGTCCATCCTTTAACTAGGACAAATCTTTTTTGAGTCAGGAGTTCTGTTTTTTCTGTGTAAAAATGGTTTATCTACCATCATGACTGCATAATAACTGCAATGGCAAAGAAGCTATTATTAAACATGAATGGTTGTTGACCACTCTGGGCATTATATATACCTCAAACAGGGATGGTTGACACAACCACTAGCTTGTTGCTGGTGATTGACAAAACTCTATATCTGATGCATTTGCTCATGACACAACATAAGATGTAGCATAAGTTTCATTTCAGTGTAAACTTCCGTTCATTGTGAAAGCTTCATTCAGTTAGTTTTGTTTTATAGCAATCTAATTCTGACTTTTTTTTTCTTAAGAAGAAGACAGTCTGGAAAGTGGCCTACAACAAATGTTTTATTTTGCAGGTTGGTACTGTTTACCAGCTGGTGATCACAATTTCAATTTTAATTTCTCAAATACTTGGCCTGGAATCTGTCCTGGGAACCAGTGACCTGTGGCCTCTGCTACTAGCACTGACCATTGTGCCTGGCCTCTTCCAGTTGGCAACACTCCCCATGTGTCCAGAAAGTCCCAAGTATTTGCTCATCAATAAAGGCCAGGAGCTTGAAGCACAGAGAGGTAAGATCTGCAGTCCATGGCAGGACCCATAAAGTACACTTGGGTCACAGAAGCCACATTTTAAGCAATGATTTACTGCTGCAATAAATGTGTTATTTGGGAAAATCAAAAGCTTCTGGAATTTTCTTGTGGACTCTGGATAATCTGTTAGGTACAATATTAAGTTCAGTCTCTGTATTAAATATTATCAGCTACAAATAAAAGCAAAACCTATGAAAATTTTATATATAAAAATAAATTTTTCTTTGTAATTGAGTTTCAGTACATATTGGCTTAAAGTAAAAATATTATCTGGAAAACTCAGCTTATTAGTTCCACCTCAGATCACAGAAGCTCTAGGGTATCACTAATCACAATTTTGAAGCAAACCTAAGTAACTCTGAGTGTTTTGTATTTACTCTTACTCAGAATATCAGCATGTCAGTGGTATTTCACATGGTACTTTTTCCAATTCCAGCTCTTACTTGGTTGAGAGGTACAATTGAAGTTCATGATGAGATGGAAGAAATGAGGAATGAACATGAAAATCTGAAGATGGTTCCGAAAGTGACTTTGACAGAGATGTTTGTGAATGCTAGCCTTCGTATTCCACTTATAATTGCCATGATGGTGATGATTGCTCAGCAGCTTTCTGGTATTAATGCTGTAAGTACACTTCTAAACTATGTTCTTACAGTAACTTAATTTTACTACAGTTCCTTTACTATTAGATTTGTTCACTACATATTGAGGCTATGTATAAAAGAGTGCTGGTGGTACGCTTAGTCAACAATCCATGGTTAAAATAGGAATGGCACTACAATTTGCTGAAAAAAACCTTCTGGTTGTAGTGATTTGACTACATGAAGTAAACTGTGCCAAAATGTGAGAGAACATTGTAAAAACATGTTTCTGTACTTTTATTAAACAAGGATGTTTCATACGCATCTTGAGAAAAGAACTGAGGTTAGTGTTTTGTGTTGCAGGCTTTAATCTTGTACTTTCTGTGAGGGAGTCCATTGGTGAGATTTTTGAAGCAGTAAAGGAGCTACTATAAAAATCTTTTTCAGATTAACATTAATTCAGGCTACTATAAAACTATTCTTTACCAAGTGATGAAATTTGTTTGCTGTAAGAACCTAACACTTGGACAGTTGCTCCTAAAATATTATCTATTGCCACTCCTCTCCCCTTTCTTTCTTTAGCCTACAATATAACATATTTTTCCACTTGCCAGAAAGACTCATAATGTGATAGCTTGATTAAAAATAATCCTTGAAGGTACTAGAGGAAATATTAAAACACAAAATATAGCTTTCAATAATGCATTAAGTGTAAAAATAGAGCAAGTAGTCCATACTTTACAACAGATAGCCTGGACAGAAGTGACAAAAAGTCTGTCCATAAGATGTTAAAATATTTTCCTAGCAACCTCCTGAAATGCCTATTGCCAATTTTGTCACAGTGTACAATGATTCCATTAATGATGTTTCAAAACTTACCAACTTTTATCCCTCAGTTTGTGAAACTAGTCTCATGAAGTTCCACAGTGATTGCTGCCCCCTGGTCAAGAACAGAGACATGCTGTAAATCACTGCAGTTGAAAAAGAAGAATTTCCCAATGTATGCATGTGTGTAGGTGCAATTCTATATTTGTTTCACATGGGGGAATACCTATATTTCAACATCATTTCCTGTGTTTGTTCTTGGGCACAAAGTAGTGGTAGAGGCCTGATCCCAGTGTTGTTGTATGGCACTTCCCATTCCTACAGCTGCAGATTAACCGGAGATACAGTAAATGTTCCAATTTCTTCTCCTTAATTAGTTGAAGTTAGATCAGCAACATTCTAACTGTCCAGCATTTGAAATAGTCTTTCATAATGCATATGTTGAATCATTTTTATACATACTAAAATATGAAATAATTTCTGTATACCAGTGTCAAGTCTGTTGCTATAATGATGCAGGTGGTTGGAATTGTTTGTGGTTCAGTATACAATTGAACGCAGCATTTCTATTCTCATGTAAAGCTTCACAGTTATTTTATACAAGAAATCAAAGTTTCATTACCTCCATCTCCACCTCCCCTATAATAAACAATAGCTTTCCAAGAACACCAGGCTCAATAAAATTACACAAAGAAGAACTGAAAGAAAATAACAGGATTAAAATTTCTTTTCCATCATCAGAAGAGCATTAACAGTCCTTTGCACATGACAAGCTGTAAAAGGAAATATACATAAAACAAGTTAAAATCAGCATATATGTTTTCTTTATAAATCATTATAGCACAGTTCATACCTTTACTTTCTCAGAAATTTTTTCCAGTTATTATCATGAAACCTTACATTTCAGGTGATGTTCTTCTCAACACGCATCTTCACCATGGCACAGCTGAGCAAGGAAAATGCCCAATATGCAACTCTGGGTATGGGATCTATCAATGTACTCATGACAGTGGTGTCCTTGGTAGTGGTCGAAAGGGCCGGCCGCAAAACATTACTTCTGATAGGTTTCTCTGGAATGTGTGTGGTGACCATCCTGCTCACAATCTGCATTGTATATGTGGTAAGTAACAAAAATATTATGCAGACTTCAGGGAGACACCCATTCAGTTAAAAATATGGATATTTACAACTGGTTATCTCTGTGGTTTGGTTAGAAATCAAAAGCACATTTGAGTGATCAACTAAGCTTTACCAGATTTGGAAAGCCTAAAATAGGGTCCCATAAATCTTAACAAACTAGATAACTCTTGACAGTGTAGGTTTCCTGTAATTAATTGTCCACACCTGTGCACTTATTTGCATTCAGTACCATATTTACATAACCAGTTTACCTCCAGTATGAAGTATTAATACATGACTATAATGTTTTTGACTTTGGATATTAAATGTTACTCTTCTTGCCTTCCTTATAGTGATGATTTTCTTTTCTTTCTGCAGAAACCAGGAGTAATGTGGCTGTCTGTGATATCAATCATCCTGGTGATTCTGTTTGTGGTAATGTTTGCTGTTGGACCAGGATCGATTCCATGGTTCTTGGTTTCTGAACTTTTCAATCAGTCTGCGAGACCAACTGCTACAAGTCTTGCTGTTGCCATCAACTGGACTGCCAACTTCATTGTGGGCATTGCTTTCTTACCCATTCAGGTAATAAATCTATCAGTTTCTATACATAAGTAGCATTTAAAGAATGGCTGTAGAAGTACAGAAACAAAAACTGAAGAAATATTAGATATATAGACGTTACCATAGTAAAGTTTTGCTCTCCACATACATTTCAGTTCAGTTACTCATAACTTCATGTGTGGCCCTAGTCTGAAACTATATATGGCATTCAGATTTTAGTAGCCTACCTAGATATAGGAAAATTGGTTGTTTACTAACTTGGAGGACAGCAGGTTGATTGATTCACACAGAAGAGGAGAAAATCTCAACTATTGGTTCCATAGACTTCAAATTTTTTGCTTTTCTGTGTTTGGCTTTTGCCCTGCTGCTCCCATTCAGGTTGATAAACACTTTTTCACATTTACATTTCCTTGTAGTCTGCTTTTGATTGTATATTTTTGGATTTGCTATGTGATAGTTTGGATTTGCTGTGTGATAGTTTTAGTGTCATATTGTGTGCTCGCATATTCTAAGGAATTATCTTACCCTTTACATTTTCATTTTGCAGGAAGCAATTGGAGGTTATGTGTTCATCATATTCGTCATACTTCAAGCACTGTTTGTGCTATTTATTTATTTCAAAGTACCTGAGACCAAGAACAAGACCTTGGAGGAGATTACAGCAATGTTTAGGCAAATTTCATACAACTGAGCATTTTCTGCTGTGAACAGAAATGATCATGAAGAAACTAAGTTCCAGTGATTCTGTGAACATGATGACAGTAGACTGTTATTTATGAAATGTATCATTTTGTGTTGAAATTAATAAGCAGTAGGAATCATGACAACAGCAAGCACAGATGCTGCCAGTTTCTTTGTAAAAGACTGTTACCAAATGTGGAGAGAAGGGCAACAGTGAAAGATGATAGAAATGATGGTACTGTTATTACAAATTCTCAGTTTGGGTAGAATTTTGTTGTGATACTATAAATGTAAATCACTGAGAGTAGAAAAGACTTTTCCAAGTGTAACGACAGGATGCACATATTTATAGGAAACACATTCATAACATCAAAGCATAAATAAAAAGCAACTCACAAATGAGGCTTTATTTTACTTTATTTTCAGTTAAGACATCTCACTGCTGTGTGCAATAAGACAGATCGTGTACAAATAATGTGGGAAATGGTTTATATTGTGCACTAATGACAAAGTTGGATAAGAATTTACAGCTCAAGTAAATGCAAGTCATTAATAGGTAGGCTGATAAAATGTACAATTACTTTAGATTTTGTAGCTTTGACAAAAATTCTCAGTCAGTACCAGTGTAAACCTTAGTTGTTAGTCATCTACATTCCGCTCTCCCAGAAATAAATTGCTGTTTCATTAGTAAAAATGTTTGGAAGCCTCTGCTTGATATATAGTCATTGTACCCCCCATGACATCAAGTAACTGCATTCTAGTAATATATTTCCATGATGGAAAAAGACGACACTTCAGCTGTAGGATAGAAATTTTGTCAGCCTATCTACAGGAGCTAAGCAGTCACTTTGCTTATAAGAGAGGAGTCACCATAAAACAAGTATTGTTAATATCATAGACTGAACATATTTATACTCTCAGAGAAGAGTTATGGATCAATGTTTCACATCATAATACTCATATGTGTAAAGAAATACTCATTTCTATGCAAGTTTCATAGACATTGTAAAACATAAAAAAATTGTGTTGCAATTACATCACAAAACAGAGAAAATTGTGTAGATTTCATATCAGACTTAAAGCTTTCTAAGATGAGTGTTTTTAGTAGACTGTGTTCTTTATAGAAAGTTGTAAAGTTGTGTTTTCAGTACATGTCATAGCACAATTTCAAGCCTGCAAAACAGTTTGTCACAATATATCAAAAGCAGTTGCAGATAACAAGGGTGACCATTCTCATCAAAGAAATAAATAATTGCCAATCTTTTGTCTGATACACATGAATGTACAGACAACACGACAAAATTACTATGCACAACCATTTCATTCAGAAATTAGTACAGAATGTTTCAGATACATTTTGATGAGCAATAAATCATGTCATGTAAAGGAACAGAATGCAGTGTATTAATTAATCAAAATGACATGTTACTGGAGTTTGTTAATTTATAACAATAATTGTGTAAGTAGATGTAACATTTAATGGTGTTCTGTGCATATTTTATTTTGTACATATCAGTGCCATTTGTATATGTTTTGTAAATATGTAACATAGAATGTGTAGATATAATATGCAATGTAAAAATGCTTTTGATATATGTGTAATATATATGTATTTTATGATAAATAGATGACTGTTTTTATACAAGAAGTTTTATTATTCTGTTAAACAAAATACTATTTGTCCCAAGGGGCGTTTTTCTGCCAGTGTATTAGATAGAAACAAAGTCTGTAACTGAGTTGCAGAAAAAAGTTTGTCATTTCACTCCAGCACCTGGCAAGAGCAGCCATACTCCCTGCCCTACCTTCCTATTTGTAATGAATCCTACTCTCACTATACCATTTTCTGCTGCTGTTGATTTTGCCCCATACTCATCTGACCAGAAATCATTGACTTCTTTCCATTTCACCTCACTGAGCCCTACTATATCTGTATTGAGCCTTTGCATTTCCCTTTTCATATTTTCTAGCTTCCTTACCACATTCAAGCTTCTGACATTCCAAGCCCTGACTCATAGAATCTTATCCTTCTGTTGGTTGTTCAATCTTTTTCTCATGGCCACCTCCCTTTGGCAGTCCCTCATGGAGATCCGAATGAGGGACTTTTCTGGAATTTTTTCCAATGGAGAGATCATCACGACACTTTTTCAATTACAGGCCATGTGTCCTGTTGACAGACAGTATGTGTCTTTAATGCAGTATTTTCCATTGCCTTCTGCATCCTCATGCCATTGATCATTGCTGATTCTTCCACATTTTAGGGGCAGTTTCCCACCCCAAGGACAAGAGTGCCCTAAACCTCTACCTGCTCCTTCACCCTCTTTGGCTAGACTATTGGAAGATTGAGGGTGACTTCTTATGCCAGAAGTCTTCAGCCACCAATGCTGACTATTAATCAAAATTTAAGGGGTGTCATGTTTTGAACCAGGGACCAAGGACATTTTGGTTAGTAATAAAGATGGTACTCCAAACCACAGTCAGGGAGTAGCTTATCTACCAGAAAGGTCACCCAAGCTGGACAGGCCAAATTGTGTTCCACAGTGACCTATTGCTCCCTTTCTTCTATCCTAAGGCTGTCCTATAGTTGTGGCCATGAGTTGCAATTCCTGCAGACTAGACTTCCCTCAAACACTGAAAGCTCTGCAGGATGGCCGTGTCATCAGGCAAAGCGAGTTCACCAGCAAATTCTAGCAGCTTTCCGCAGACATCACTTGCATGTCGGAATTATGGCTCTATGTTTCACTTCACGCATCATGGAAACAAACAGTGCAGAACATAGTATTACTGCACACTAGGATATAAGCTGCATTCCATGTCGTAACTGATGTTTTGCAGTGTTCCAGTGAGGGTCTTCCAGCTCTAGTCACTACCACTCCAGTTCATCACAGCTCACCTGTCCAAAACAGGACCCCTGTTCTTCGATGATGCATGACATCACCATGGAAGTGCCTGTTCTGGATAGAAGACCAAATGGACTTGACTTCAGAGCAAGCCTGTCACAGTCTAGGATTATAGTAAATGATTTATTGAAGTGATTAATGTGTCACTGAATTAATGTGTGTTTTGGAAATACGAATGTAATTATTTTTGTAGTTGTCCCTGATGTTTGGTTGGGAGTTGTGCCCCTTATTACACTGACATCAGCAACACTTTGGTGTCTGTAGTCAACAGACACCTTGACTTTGAAGTATAGCTACAAGACTTATAATGTCCTTTTTCTGTCCAGTTATAAGCAACAGGGTAACTGTTAGGCCTAGGATACATTGTGGAATGAAGATGAGTTTTTAATGGGAGAATTAAGATTAACAGAAATTCCCACTTGAAATGTTTTTATATGCAGAATGAGAATGCAGATGACCAACAAAGGTAGATACCATCAGCTGTCCACCCTTATGCTCAGTTCCACCAGCCTCAATCAGTAGACCACCATCAAGCTCAAGTAGTTCTCATCACGAAGCAGAACTCTCAGAGGTGTGGGGGTAATTTGATGTGCACAGTGTCTGTCAGTATGATTTGATGATTTCAGAAAAGAAAACAAAATCAATGGCTTTTAAATGAAAAATCCCCTCTGTGGACAAAAAATAGCTTATTTAGGTTGCGATGTTACATATGAGTATGAAGGAGACAGAGAAGAATCATTCATGCACTTAATAGAGGAGATACTCAGGGAAGGCAAATGGTAGCTTGCAAAACAATGAAAAAATATTCAATCAAACAGAAAAACAAGTTGCTCAAGTAAATAATATCCAGCGACTAAATGGACAGAACATTTTTGGAATATACAGGGTGTCCGTAATTAAAGTTCCAGTGTAAAAGCCTGTATCAAGAGAACCACTGCTCAGAATGACGTCACGTTGGAACATCATATTATTGACACAGGGGCAAACATCATGGCACAAAATTTTTTTAACCAAAATTTGACCAATAAGTGTCAGAATGTGCACAACAACAGCTGCATCCCACATGGGTGTTCCTTAGTTTGCGTGAGAGATGCAAAAGTTTCAGACACTCAGGAGAGTGAAACAAAGTATTGGTCCAATGTCTGCCCAAGGGCTTGGAAAAAATGACTACAAAATTCGAAAAGATAGGTTCTGTTGAAGTGCAGTGTGGCAGAGGGATGAAAGCAGTTGATCTGACATCTCTCAAAGATGTGACCACAGCATTGCAGGAGGGGACGAGTGGTGGTGTGCAAACATGCAGTGCATGGGGAACTGCTGAAACATCTGAAATGCCTGCAAAAACATGTTGTATAAAATCGTACACAACATCCTTTATTGTTATCCATATAAAATCTCTTGTTGTGAAACTTCATTGTAGATACCATCAGATGTCTTCCCTTATGCTCAGTGCCACCAGTCTCAATCAGTAGAGCACCATCAAGCTGAAGTAGTTCTCATCACAAAGAAGAACTCTGAGGTGTGGCGGCAGTTCGAGGTGTACAATATCTGTCAGTTTGCACACAAAATAATTACCTTTTTGGTGATGTAAGCACCAATCAAATTCCACTAAAGATATAACACCAGAAGATATAACATTTTAGTAATGTTTTTAAACCTTCATTTCAACAACTACTTGCTTTTTCTATATCTGTTGATCTTTTGTAGTAAAAGTGTCAGGAAGATAATTTCAAAATAAAATTGATTCAGTTACCAAAGATAGTGTAGTTTGTATGTTGCCATAAGGAATGAATCTACACTTGGGTATAAAATATTAATTGCAAAAAAATTAATAAAGAAGAATGGGTCAAAGTTAACTTTAGAAATAAGTTGAAAGCAGCCCCATCTCATTGAGATCACATGTGTATGATCAGTGGATAATTCTGAAAATCAAGTTCACCACCAATGTACATCATAGCTTGGCCAGGCTTTGATCAGGCAGAACAAACTGTAATCTGTGCACACATCCAGCACAGAGTGGACAAAGCATTATCCTGTGTTTAAGGAACAAATAGCTAGTGACTGAGCAGCACAATAAAGTGCAAAGATGCAATAAACACTTATGTGACCTCATGCTCCAACACCACTTATTCAGGCATCATCACTCATCTTCACTCATCTTCACTCATAACTGTCCCTATAAAGAGAAGTACTTTTAAGTAGTATTCTACATACCACCATCTGGCACTTGTCCAACAGTGTGAGAGTTGGTGGGACTGACAAGAGGAATCAGGTTCTGTCTGTGGCTAAGGAATACTGGAATGTTTCTTTCATCTGTGCCTCAGAGCTTCTTGGGCAATGTGCAAAATCACACTAGTGACTGTGGCCAGAATCCACACACTCTTGACAGTGTATGATGTGTGAGACAAAATATGTGATGTACTACTCCACAGACTCAGCCAGGAATATTTACTGGCAGATCCGGGTTAATTCTGTGCTCTGCTACAGTATTAGACTATCAAAATAAGTATTGCTAGCCTCATTTTGACCCAAAAACAGGGTTAAACTTCTAACAGCTCAAAAGTCAATAAAAAAGAGCTCTGTAGCTATCTAACTACTTTCAGGGCAGATCCTGAGATCTGACCACTGACAGTTCAACACAATGCACATACTCAAAAACTTCACTCTAAATCTTGGCAGGAAGAAATATAATTCATTGGTGCCTATTAAACCTGCCAAATCCACCTTGTTCATTAAAAAACTTTGATCCTGCTAGCTGCTGCTTCTATGATTTGATGTAGCAGCTTTTCCTCCCAGGCACATGCATGATCACTTAAAGTTGACATTCCACAAGAAAAATTAGGAAATGCATGAGCAATATTCCATGCTGGCTCACAGAAAAACACTTTAGATTCTTGTGAACTTCATATACTGGAAAACAGTTTGGTTGATCGCTCATGACCATCAGCTACTGACTTTATACACCAACTTTAGACCACTACCTCCACCACAGAGGACACACAACTCCATGTATATACATGGGAGCTGTCAGCCAATTGTCAATTTCACAAGCTTCTATAATGCTCTGTGAAATTCTTTGACATTTAGCCTTTCCAGCCAATCAGAATCAAGAGTTGAATAAAGGCACCTTCATTGGTCATTTTCCACTCCCACTTACAATGCATCTGTAATGTGCTGTTTCTAGCCAGAACTTTCAGAAGATTTTCTGCAATAGGTTTTAAAAAACATCGTTCATCTTGGGAAAATTTTTTGACAGTGAAACTCATTAAGTTGGACTCCAGCATCAACCACTTAGGATGATTAAGGAAAGGCCATCCCATTGCCTTCAACCTGAACAAAGACCCCTTTTCTCCTACAGCTGGAAACTAGCACTAGTGATGACAATAGCACACAGGCATGGTTAAGGAATGACATGTTACACGCTCACATCTCACCTTATGATCCAGCATCACTCACTCAAGAGCCATCATTAACCTGTACTTACTGCTTTTCCTATTCAGAGAAACACTCTTGAGCAGTATTCTGTAGTCTGCCATATTGGACCCGCCTGGTTGTGTGAGTTGGTTAAGATTACCTGTGGCTGAGGTGTGTGAGCATCCTTAGGATACTAGCCTGGCACCCAAATGGTTATATTAGGGACAAACCATGGCTAAAAAGTAAAAGAACTGGTGAGAAAGCTATACACACAAAAATCAGTCAGGTCTCATAATGTAAACATGAATAAACAACACTTTTTGAATGATGTGGAACAGTACAAGAACTGGTATTATAGACATTAGTAAATCTGATGGAATAAGAGAGACCAATTGAAAATATTTTTCATTTTATGAAGCAGTTTGAAAGATTACTTAAAAGTTTATTTTATGATGCAATTCATTAACAACGATAAGAAGAGTGCCTGATGAATGACTAATCAATTTTTGACAATGTAATGTAGTTGGATGGATAAAACATCTACTCACTAAGCAGCAGCATCAGCAGAGACCACACATAAAAGAAGCTTATAATCAGGCAAGCTTTCAGAGCCAGTGGCTCCTTTTTCAGGCAGAAGGGTTGAAGGGGAAGGAGGAGGGGTGAAGGAAATGAACTGGAAAGGTCTAGGAAAAGAGACAGAATTTGAAAAAGTCAGTCTTTCCTTCTCATGCTGCTTGGTAAGTCTCCCCTGGATGACTTTTCTGAAATGTACCCCTTTTCCTAGACTTCTACAGTCCTTTTTCTTCACTCCTATTTCTTTCCCTTCAACTGTTCTGTCTGAAGAAGGAGCCACTGGTTTCAGATGCTTGCCTAATTATAACCTCTTGTGTGTGTGTTCTTCTGCTGCTGCTTGGTGAGTAGATTTTTTATCTATCCAATTACATTATGATGTATTACTAAGGTTTATTTCCAGACATATATTACTAAGATTTATTTGCAAACTGAGATAGAAGATCATGCTTGGCCACTGACAATTACATATTACAGTGATGGATAATAAATACTTTGTCTGGCAACCAAGATAACATTCTCATCAGGTAGGCCTCACCATTGCAGAAGTAATAATGCACAGCATAACAATAAAAATACCTAATTCATTGTACATCAAGAAATGTAACAGCAAGTGCAATAGACAGGGATATAGGGTTGCACAAAGTAGACAACTGAAAGGATATATTTAATTCCTTTTTAAATATTTTTAGTACCGTTTACCTCTAAAAAAAAATGAATTATGTTAAATAAAATAAAGGCAAATGAAAGATGCTTCGGATTAAAGTATTACATGAAACTTCTTGCCATGCTGAAACTAAATGGAACTGTGCCGGCCGCAGTGGTCTAGCGGTTCTCGGCGCTCAGTCCGGAACCGCCCGACTGCTACGGTCGCAGGTTCGAATCCTGCCTCAGGCAGGGATGTGTGTGATGTCCTCAGGTTAGTTAGGTTTAAGTAGTTCTAAGTTCTAGGGGACTGATAACCACAGATGTGGTAGAGCCATTTGAACCATAAATGGAACTGTAGCTCTTACCTGTATTGCTGACTTCTATGGGTGTACTTTAGCATCTGAGGTATCTGGAATTGCTAAGTGCTTAACCTCAAAATGCAAGCTGGTAGTACAACATGGCCATTTTTTAAGTTCCACAGTGGTACAGAGGTTATGACATGGGACACTCATATCCTGAATCTCCATTCACCCTTCCTGATTCGGTATTCCATGATTACTCTGATTAACTTTAGAGAAATACCTGCAATAGTGCTCTAGCTGATTTTGAAACCTCTTCCTTAGTCCAGTTAAAGATAGAACTCTTTCTAAAGACATCAATGTCAATATTACATTAATATTCAGCCCCTTATTTCCTTTTCGACAGCAATTCCACTGCATACTCATGGTCACTCTTCTTGTTCTGTTGGTATCATCACACAATGAGAACCACAAAAAATGTGGATTAATTCAAGCAGGTATGGTATCAAAATATACATATATTCAATTCAGGAAACAGATGGTTGCATTAAAGAATTTATGACACACATGACTACATCAGGAGTGAGAAAATGTCAAAAATGTTGCCCCTCCCAAAATGTTTGTTGTGTTGTCCACTCCTGATTTGGACCTACATGAGGGACTTAGTAGGCATATTTGAGAACTCTTCAAAACCTGTGATATCTGCTGATGATGCAAGAAAAGTGATGAAGGGTCCAAACATACCCATGCCAAACTCTTATAGGGGAGTAATGTAATAAATTTAACGTGGTTAGCATCAAACAGCTTTATCTGTGTTCTTGCAAGGCTCATATTATGCAATTACAGACAAATAAAAATTTTACAGTTACCATAACTAAAAAGTAAAGCTGTACAGCATGCTGGCTGGTAGACCCCAAGGGCAAATTCAGCCTCCTAATTGGAAATGCTTTTCCTACCCTTTGCATGAGTTGTCACCTTTTCTTTTCTAAGTGTGTGATTTGTGAGTTAAGTGAATATGATATGTGTAGATGGCTGTAATGGATGTGTGGGCAGTGTGATGGCATGTTTGCATTGTATGATGATGGGAGAAGGGTGAGTGTGAAACTCAATGCTGGCACATAGAGTACTCCTCTCAAATAGTGCCCAGGGGGCTGCTGACCTTAACATCCCCAACCAACAGCCAGAGCACCATCAAAAGTCACATGTTCTCAACCCATGAGACATTGCAGAGAGGTTTGGAATTTAATCTAGGAAATTGACACTGAGACTGGTGACCAGGGACTTTACACTACCGCCCCTTCTTCCCTTTTCCCAGAAAGGCAAGGGGAAAATTGCCAACATTGTGTGATGTACCCAGTCTGTCACTCATCCAAATACCAGCCGCAATTGATGATGCTTAACTTCAGTGATCTGGAAGGAACTGGTTTTTCAGTAAGGCAAAGGCATTGGCACCAGAACTAATGATTAACTGGCATGCACTGGATAAGTTCTTAAGTGTTCAGATGGGCAATAAATTTTAGTACCACCAGCTCATGCATCAGTTAGATAAAAGGCTTAGTTCTGCTTGATTGCACTTGAAAATCTCTCTTACTGTGTTGACCTGCAGATGGAGTAGGCCTACTTTGCATACTTTTACTTAATACTGTCCCAAGACGTGATCTACTGAGATAATGAAGCTAAGGAAAAAAGCAAATTCTGCAGATGCACACAACAAGATTATTGAGTAAAGTTGATAACGAACAACTTGCAAAAGCCTTTTAAGGACCTAAGGAGTTTTACTTATGTGCCAATACATATGCTCCTTAGTGGTATTTGTGATGTCACAAGAGTTACAGCATTTACTGAAAATGTAGAGAATCTCAGTAATTACCTGTAGACAAAATGTGGCAACTTCAAGATTGTGTTTGGTGGAGATATTAATCTTTTCATCAGGTGTAAAACTCAAATTGTGACCTGCTTTTTGAACTATTTATGAAAAGTCAATTTGTAGTATAACAATGAACATCCAACAAGATAAGATGCATGCTTGGACAATATAATTACAATGCGACCCATATCAGATAGGACTAGCAGGCGATATCAAACGTATACAGAGAAGAGCAGCATGAATTATCACAGGTTTGTTTCACCTGAAGGAGAATGTCACTGAGATGTTGAAAGAACTGAACTGGCAGACTCTTGAAGATAGATGGAAACTATCCTCAGAAAGACTACTAACAAAGTTTTAAGTACCAGTTTTAGATTATGACTCTAGGAATATACCACAAACCCCTACATATCACCCCCATAGGGATCACAAGGATAAGATTAGATTAATTACAGCATGCACAGAGGCACTGAAACAGTCACTCTTCCCATGCTCCATACATGAATGGAACAGGCAAAATCCCCTACAACTGTTACAGTAGGACATACCTCTGCCATGCACTTCACAGTTGTTCACAGGGTGTAGATATAGATGTAAATGTGGATGTAGAGTCTAGATAAAAATGAACTAGACTGTGGTGTGATCTAAGCTTGCACATGACTACTAAAAGTGTTAATTATAGTGTACAGCAACCTTCCTGTGTTAAGAATTTCAGAATATTAAAAGCAATCACATTACACACTTGAGGGCCAAGATATCCACAGCTGAGTGGGTAAGTCTGAGTGTGACATTGTTGACAGGGTGTTTGACATGTTTACTGATGTCCCATTAACTTATTCAATAAATGTTGTCACAAGTAAATAAAAGATTCAAAACTGATTAAGTACCAAGAAAATGTGATAAACTACACTGGTACAGCTCTTAAATAAAAGGACACAAGAGAAAAACTTTTTATTGGCAGTTCTGTTTGAAGCAGAGATATTGAGCAGCAAAAATATATACAGGATGGACATGCAACTAACAATGATGCCTTCATTGAAAAGTCTCACAGCAAATAACAGAGAAGCACAATACCAAGCAAGTGCCTCCCATTTCACCTGAGGTCACAGCTGCCTACTAGGGGGAAAGACACTTGCCCCCACCAGGAATTTGGGGGATGGACTTCTTATTCTTTACAACATTTTCAAGAAATTTTAGCAATGAATGCACACAACTCTATTAAATAGCAGATGTAACATCACTTAGTGTGACAGAAAATACTGTGACTTTAGCAATGACTACCTGTCATGCGATTTCTTTGGTTTTCTTGATGTGCATGAGAAATTCTGCTAATTCTTTGGTGTGGCACCAGGTTTGGTGATATTTGTAATCAATGTAGATGTAAATCTCTACAGGAAAGTGCTAAAACAGTGTCATCAATCTTTTCACTTTCTGTTCCTTCCGGCCATTTTCAAGTCAAGAGACTAATCCAACACCCTGAAGAGCAGTTTCCAGTACATCATAAGCATGCCAGCAGTACACATGCTTGTCATCTGTAATGAACTTCTTGAAGAACCCTCCCTCCCATTGATGCACAATGGAATCTCAACAGTAGTTCACTGTTTCTCTGTGGAGAAAGAAGACCCATGATGGCTTGCAATTCTAGATTCACATTTACACAGCAGAGGGTATTGTAGTAGACTCTGAAGAACACAGCTGTCTGTACCTAATCTGTTAGTTCAAGTGTATCATCCCAAACAGAAAATCCCATTTTAAGCACTAGAAAAGGAGGCAAAAGCTGTAAAATTTTAAGATTGAAAAGATGTTCTCTCCAGGAATTGGAACCTTCACAACTTTATGGGGTAAACAAAGTGCCAATGTAATCAGTGAGCTATGAATTCAGCAGTCCAGTTGGTATGTGAACTGTTGTATGATCAATAGCTCACACCCTCTCTCCTGGAAAATGATCTTTGGCATGAAAGGGCCCTTGTCATATATGTGGCAAGTGCTGTTGAGGACGTTTTGTGGTAGGAGGCAGTGTGTGAAGCAGCACACGTCTGTAGGGCAATGGGCCAGTGTTTGTTCTAATGCCCATGTGACTTCCAATTTGGTCTGACTGAGCATCTTTTGGACACAAGAGACATTGTGACAAAGCAAGTTGGGATCTTTTTACTTTCTCTCTTGTTTTGCCATGTGTCTCCTTATATTTGGTTCATCATTTTTAACTAATTACTGTTAACATACGTGAGTATAATCTGCATTTTCATAAAAGAGAAGGGTTGGCCCTCAGTTTTAAAGAATATAGCACCAGATCTAATTTTGTGCTTAGTTTTGTGTACATCATCAATTTCTAATTTATTTTGACTATTCCTAGCTGATATTTTTTGATACAGGGTGAAATCAGTAATTGTTTCATAACTTAGATTCTATTGTTGACTTATAAACAAATATAAATTCTGTAATTATTATAAACATTTGGAAAAAGAACCACTAAGATTCTTAAAGTATTTATTTGGCTCTATTCAAAAACATATTAGTAAAGACAGCCCTTAATTAATTCCAAAACAGGTTTGTCAAAAGTAATCTATTACTTTCATTATTTAAACAAATATTTTGGCCTAACCTTTGTGGTAGAAGTAACTGCTTAAAAGGAGGAATTTTTCTATGTATTCAGTTAATTGAATGAGTTATGTTTTAATTGTAATGTCTGTAACTTAAACATAAAACAGTGTATAGTTTCAGTGCTTACTATTGTGAGGATATATAAAGGTAAGATTTGTGGTCCTGAGACAGTCAGCCCACAACTGATTTTCAGACGAGAAATCTGTATTGGGTCAATCAACAACAATGCATCAACTTAACCATGAAATAACTGTAACACAAATAGGCTGTGTGTTAAAACATTGACAGTGTCTGTTCAATATTGTCACACGTACCATATTATTCTGCAAGAGCTGTGTGGTTAGGTATTAACTGCTTCTCATAGATGTACAATGGTAAACTGTTGTAGCAGTATGCTGATGTTTGCCTGGAAACTATTAATGAAGCTCGTTGAAAGTTAACCAATAGTGAAGTGGCCATATTAACTGTGTAATATTGTGGATTGTGAACAGTGGAAGTAAAGAACTGTGAAAGGCAACTGTGCAACTGTCGGCTACATCATTTACAGTATTCAGTGTTGAACTCCCATTTTTCAACCAGTATAACTACGCAGTACATCAACACTGAGGACTATCAATGAAAAAATAAAGCAGGTGAATGTCACAACCTGCACCAAAAATGGGAGTGGGCACATTACTCGTTCAGCTGGCCAGATCTGGGGGTGAGCAGTGGGTCATCATCATCTACAAATCTTCTGACAGGTCCGTGTTTTCTACTGTTTGTCATCCCACAGTGACTTTGTATGCTTGGCAAGCTACTTTTAGTTCATTGCTTTGGTGCCAAGACCATACCACATTCAAAGACTGACCTTCCTACCTGCTGTGAGCATGATAATTGAGACTGGTTCACTTCCTGCAAGTGTTTGTGTCCTGCTGCTTCTATATTGGGCTCAGTTCAGTCTCCTCTTGTTGTTCCATGTTCCTGTGTCTGGCCAGGTGATTTGAGGTTTGTGTCACAGGAATCAAAATATTATAGCTTCCATTTGGTAATTTTCATAGAGTTATAATTTGATTGTATGTTTTACATTATAGGGATTTTGTGGATTTCTTGTTTATTCAGTGTCATTAATTGCAATGTCCAAAACATTTTGCTTGTCTGGTACCTTGTGTACTAAATCACCAAGTCACTTTCTTTAATTATTTGGAGCCTGCAAGCTTATGTACCTCATCAGGGCAAATCTTATTGCTTGTACCTTGGTGGGTTATTCTTCAAAGCCAAGCTTGTCTTTACATAGGTCAGTAAACCATTTACATCTTCCTTACACCTATGTTTTCCATACCACATGACAGTTGAGAATTTATTGTTTCTGTCTCATGGAATGGTTTGAAGCTAAATCTTGGTTGACTGCTGAACTTCTTTACTAACAGGTGTAAGTGGGGTGGTTGCCTTGGCCATTACCTTATTATCTTTCAGCAATTTTTCATAAATATGCTGCTAGTGTGTAATCTGGTGTCTTAAGATTTACTCATTTTACTTAACAATTGCTTCTCTGTTCATCAGGCTATCATTGTTTGTGCCTTGGCGCATGAGGAGGAATGTGGTGAGCAGTGTATCAGGCTGCTCTAAGTAATTTCACATCCATTTGTCCATACCACATTCCCCACTGAGTGATGGTTTCATATGAAATAGCTTTAAATTTTGTGTGTGTGTGTTTTACGTAACTTCAGTTGGTGAAATATTATCTAGCTTCCCTTATTAAAATTTTCTGTAAATGTTTCAACAAAAGTATCAAGTGGCACACAAGATTTGTATATTTTTGAAAAGAGAATAACATCTGCTGTAAATTTAAATTTTCATACTTCATGTTCTCATGAATGACTTTTGGTGAGTTGAGAGCAACTATTTGAATTAACACTATAACCTTATGTTATTTGATCTCACTGAAATATTTGATAAGTTATTGAGTGAGTATCAGCAACAGTTTTTAAATATTTTTAATTTCAAAATACGTGAAGGTCCTGTTTACCTAATTAATAAAGTTATTTTTCTGGCAAGTATTAATGAAAATCTTCATAAGAATGACGTTCAACCCTTATTTGGCCTGGTCCTTCCACTCCCAGGCAACCTTTCACCAGCAGTCCATAAAATCCTGGTAGCTCCAGAGGAGTGTATTTGTCAGGTGAGCATGGTCATTGACCTCTGCATCACTTCCATGTCAGAGATAGAGCAGACCTTAAAGTTTCTTTGGTTTAGTGCCCCATCATGCACTCAGCTGCACTGCATGCAGGTGTGAACTACGCACTGGTTGCCTAGAGTTAAAGACCTGGCTTCAGTAATCACAGATTCCCAGTTCAAATCTGAAGTTGATCAATTACATAGTATAGTGGTAAATTTGCAAATTAGGTTGAGTGCCTTAGATTGGGAGAGTGATCAGGGGCTTAGAGAGTTGCAAAATCCCGGAGGTTACCAAAAATGAAACTGTTGCTCTGGGGCCCAGAAGTGCCAATGTAGACAATTCGCAGTCCATTTTTGCTTAATTACCTAATCCCTTCTTGAATGTGTTGTATGGGATAAAATGCCTTTCTATTGCTTTGTGACAGGAATTGGGTGAATGTTTGTGGTTTACTGTTACCTTAGAAGAACAAGTTAACATTTTTAAAGTGTAATGGGAAACTGTCTTTCAGTTGTGCAGCCTTTGTGTCAAGAGTCTTTGGTCAAAATGGTCAATAATATTTTAGCGAGGAAGGGCTATTTAACTGAACTGTGGGTCTGCATGCCTAGGAGCACCTGTTTGCCTGGGTTAAAAGTTACCTTGTTAATCAGTATTTTTTTCATTTCAACATTATTACAAGAACCTAGCTGAGCATATTCATGAAGTATGCATGGCAGCTCTGGCCTTTGATCTATAGTTGGCTGAGCATGAGATTGTTGCCACCATTTTCTAAGAGCTTAAACCAGAGGATCGTTCCAGGATCTTGTTTCTCAAGAGGCTGACTACCTATCATGACTTGGGTAACTTAGTCACTCTTGTGGAAGGGATTAAACAAGCCAATCAAAGGAGAGGCTCTGAGAAGGTGTTATCTCAGTCTTACTCCAAACCCACCTTGGGTGCCATTTCCACTAGTAAGATGATGTTCTCCCAAGGTAAGTGTTATTACTGTGGTCAGCAGGCGCAGTTTGCTCACTAGTGTGAGGTCAATGGAACAAGACATATCAACAGCTGACAATATAGGCAGAGATGGTATGGCACCTTTATCACATTACTGAGTGCATGTAATAAAGTAAAAGGGGTGTCCCACAATCCTCTTCCATTTATGTGTGCATATGTCAGTCATGAGTCACTTTGTGTACTATTAGATTCTGGAAGCAATCTATACTTAATGAGTTGTAGGTGTTATTCCTAACACCAGATCACTTGTAACTTTCATCATTTAAAGCCCATGGATAAAACTTGCAGAACTGTTAATGGTGAAGCTCCTCCTCTGATAGGGCCCATGTGCATTTCCCATTGCATTGGTGAATTTTCCTGGCCCATGGAGGTGCTGGATTACTTAAGATCACTTTGAATAAGCCCCTGTTCTGGCAATTCCTGACTTCAATTAAATCTTTGTGGTCCAAACCAAAGCCTCCAACTCAGGGGTTGCCACTGTGTTGCTTCAGGAGCAAGGTGGTGAGCGGAAGTCCCTTAGTCTTTGCCAATAGGTGCCTGTCTCCAGCTTAGAAGAAATACCCTACTTGTGAGTTGGGAGGGCTAGCTGCCTTCTTCACAGTAGAGAAATTTAAATACTAGCTTGAACACCAGGAATTCACACTGGAAATAGATAGTAAGGCCCTTAGTTGGGTTCTGGCTTGCCCACATAAAACAGGGAATATGGTGAGGTAGGCTGTCTGAATTTCCACCTTCTACTTCAACACGTGCCACATTATGGGGTGCAATAATGTTGTAATGGATATCTTAAGCAGAATCTTTGAAGAGGAGGAGGGTTATTCTCCCCATGATGCCAAGCTGGTAGAAAGTCTTGTTAATTCAGTGCTTACTGAGGTTCTGGCATTGTTTGCTGATCTTGTGCAATGACAAGAGCAGGACCTCAATTTGGGCTTCATTAGAGAGCAACTGAGACCTAGTCATCAAGTTCCCAGGTACAGACAGCAGAAGGACATTCTCTGCTACTGTGGGTACCCTGATAAAGAGCTTAAAATCTGTCTGCATACTAAGCTCGTTCTGGCTGTTTTCAAATGTTATCATAGTTCTGTCATGGGGGGGGGTCATCTGGGGGTATATAAGACTGTTCACAAGATCTGTGAGACTATCACCTGGATGAAGGATGTACACTATGTGATCAAAAGTATCTGGACACCTGGCTGAAAATGACTTAGAAGTTCGTGGCATCCTCCATTAGTAATGCTGGAATTCAATGTGGTATTAGCCAACCCTTAGCCTTGATGACAGCTTCCACTCTCACAGGGATACGTTCAATCAGGTGCTGGAAGATTTCTTGGGTAATGGCAGCCCATTCTTCACGGAGTGCTGCATTGAGGAGTGGTATTGATGTTGGTCAGTGAGGCCTGGCATGAAGTCAGCATTCCAGACCATCCCAAAAGTGTTCTAAAGGAATCAGGTCAGGACTCTGTTCAGGCCAGTCCATTACAGGGATGTTATTGTCGTGTAACCACTCCACCATGGGCCTTGCATTATGAACAGGTGCTCGATCATGTAGAAAGATGCAATCACCATCCCCAAAGTGCTCTTCAATGTGGGAAGCAAGAAGGTGCTTGAAACATCAATGTAGGCCTGTGCTGCAATACCAGCAAGGGCTGCAAGCCCCCTCCATGAAAAACACCACCACATCATAGCACCACCGCCTCCAAATTTTTCTGTTGGCACTATACGCACTGGCAGATGACGTTCACCTGGCATTTGCCATACCCATACCCTGCCATCTGATTGCCACATCATGTACTGTAATTTGTCATTCCACACAATGTTTTTTCACTGTTCGATCATCCAACGTTTACACGCCTTACACCAATCAAGGCGTCGTTTGGCATGATGTGTAGCTTATGAGCAGCCACTTGACCATGAAATCAAAGTTTTCTCACCCCCTGCCTGTCATAGTAGTTGCAGTGGATCCTGATGGAGTCTGATATTCCTGTGTGATGGTCTGGATAGATGTCTGCCCATTACATATCATGACCCTCTTCAATTGTCGGCCGTCTCTGTCAGTCAACAGAAAAGGTCGGCCTGTACGCTTTTGTGCTGTACATGTTCCTTCACGTTTCCACTTCACTATCACATCAGAAACAGAGGACCTAGGGATGTTTAGGAATGTGTAAATCTCATGTACAGGCGTATGGCACATGTGACACCCAATCACCTGACCATGTTCGAAGTCCATGAGTCCCACAGAGTGCCCCATTCTGCTCTCTCATGATGTCTAATGACTACTGAGGTCACTGATATGGAATACCTGCCAGCACAATGCACTTAATATGAAAAACATATGTTTTTTGGGAGTATCCGGATACTTTTGATCATATAGTGTAGTTCCGTTGTTCCAGTCTGGGATAGTATTCAGTGACAATGGGGGTGCTCCTTTGTTCCTGGTTTTGGGGGTGGTGATAGGATTGGGGATGAGTGAGGATATGGCATGGG
This sequence comes from Schistocerca gregaria, assembly GCF_023897955.1. Taxonomy (NCBI): domain Eukaryota; kingdom Metazoa; phylum Arthropoda; class Insecta; order Orthoptera; family Acrididae; genus Schistocerca; species Schistocerca gregaria. The sequence goes on along the minus strand of NC_064926.1, from coordinate 315,497,713 downwards.
AAAGATTTTTATATTTCTTGTCAAATTTAATTCCTGGGATGCAAGACAGTTTCAAACTTATCACATCATATTGTATTTCAAAAATGGAAATTTTAGAATTACCACTGATATTACAATGTCTCCTCTAATTTACATTATGAACCAAAAATTATGAAAAGGATAGGCTGCTACTCACCATCAAGATAACACATTGAATTGCAGATAGACACAACATAAATATTGTTACTCACTGAGCTGCAGCCAAAGCCTTCTACAGAGAAGACAGGGAAATACATACACAATCACTCAAAGAGGCACACCTCATGCATATGTGGCCAGTTTCTTCAGCCTCTCAGGCCAGACTGCAACAGTTGCATTGAATGAAGGCAGCAGTTTGGTGTGGCATAGGGAAGAGGGAGGGGAAGCACTGTCTGGCACGACATGCAGGTTCAAGAAGATGGCAGGTTAAGGATGCCAAATGCAGTGTCGGGAGGTTGTGGGGAATGGGTGGGGACTGGGGAGTGGAAAAGGAGAGAAGCAGAGAGAGAGAAAGATTGTTTGGTGTACTGACAGAAACACACAATGAAGATGAGGGCAAGTGAATTGGGAGGATGTGATATGACAGAGGGGATGGAAGCTGTAGGGTGGAGAATGTGAGGACTGTAGGTTATCATAGGTTGAGGCTGGTATAATTTTGGGAATACAGAATGTGTTTAAGAATAACTCCTATCTGCATACTTTATAAACACTGGTGTTGGAGGGCACAATCCAGATGTTCCAGATTGTGAAGCAGCCATTGATGTTGAGCATGTTATGTTCAGCTGCACATTGTGCCACAGCATGGTCCACTTTGCTCTTGGTCATGGTTTGTCAGTGGCCACACATCCTAGTAGACAGCTGGTTCGTAGTCATACAAATATAAAAAGCTGTGCAATGATTGCAGCATAGCTATTATGTGACATGGCTGATTTCACTGGCAACCTGGCCTTTGTTGGTGTAGGGTAGCCTGTGACAGGACTTGAATAGGATGTGCTGGGTTGTTGAGGTTTGGTGTGCGATGGAAAACAATACCTAGCAAAAAACTGACAGCTTTGCCTTTGCAATGCAAAATATTATCAACTGCATCTGACATGGACACATGAAAAGTAGCATACACAAGCTACTGTGAATTCATTATTAAGTATGGTATTGTTTTTTGAGGTAACTCCACATAGTTGGGATACTAAAAATGCAGAAAAAAAACAACATTCAAACGTGTGCACTGCAAATCACAAAGAGCCATGTCGACCATTATTTAGAAAAATATTAACTCTGCCATCCTTATACATATATGAGATTATTATATTTTCGTACATCAGACATTAATTATTTGAAGGAAACCATTTTGTCCATTCACATGATACTAGAAATAAAGAAAATTTTATGCTCCTCACCCACTATCTCAGACTGTATGCCCAGGGATCTCAATACACGGGAATGAAAATTTTTAATAAATTAAAAGGGAACAAGTTGATACACATGATTTAGGTCCACTTAAAAGAAAGCTATATGAGGTACTGACACTGAAGTATTATTACTCAGTGGATGACTGGAAATTAGAACTGGATACAATGTGTTACATATTCCAAGAAATATCCTTATACTGTTATTATTTATTGTAGTGCTATTATTTATTAATGTAATTCTATTTTAAACTTTTGACATGTCTCCTGTATGCAAACTCAATAGATTGCAAATGTACATCATGAGATGAATAAAACACATTTCACAGTTTAGGAAGGGTGAGACAGAGGTTAGGTAAGATGTCCCTCATTTCAGGGCATGATGATAGGTTCCCAAAAGCCATGATGAAGGATGTAATTCAGTTGTTCCAGTCCAGGGTGGGTATTGCGTGATAAAGGGGGTGCTCATTTGCACCTGGTTATCGGGGTTGGTGGGGGATTGAAGGTGTGTGAGGACACAGCATGGGTTATCTGTCTGAGGACTAGGTCACGGGGATAGTGCCTGTCTGTGAAGACCTTTGTGAGACCTTCAGCATACTGGGAAAGGGAATTCTTCTCACAGCAGATACATTGTCCTTGGGTGGCCAAGCTGTATGCAAGGAATTTTTTTAGCATGAATTGGGTGGCAGCTGTTGGAGTTTGGGAACCATTGGTCGTTGGTGGGTTTAATGTTGACAGAGGTGTGGACAGAGTCATTAGAGAGGAGGAGGTCTACGACCAGGAAGATGTCATGCTGGGGTGAGGAGGACCAAGTGAAGCAGATAGGGGACACGGTGTTGAGGTTGTGATGGAATGAGGATAAGGTGTCTTGGCCTTGCGTCCAAATCATGAAGATACCTCCAAAGAACCTGAACCACATCTGGGGTTTTGACAGCTTTGGAAGGTTTCCTCTAGACAGCCCATAAACAGGTTGCTATAGGAAGGTGCCATTCATGTGCCAATGACTGCGCCATGGATTTGTTTGTGTACCTTTCCTTCAAAGAAGAAGTAGTTGTGTGTGAAAATAAAGTTAGTAAGGTGTATGAGGAATGAAGTAGTGGGTTTGGAGTTTGAAGGACATTGGGAGAAGTAGTGTTCAACAGCATTAAGACCAGGGGGACGAGGGATGTTGATGTATATAGAAGGGGCAACAATGGTGATGAGCAGGGATCCATGAGGTAAAGGGTGGGGTAGTGGAGAGTTGGTGGAGGAAGTAGTTGGTATATTTGATGTGGGAGTCTAGAGTGACGATCATGTTTCCCAGCAGCAGTGTCAATTTTCCACAAGGTAATGCACCAGGTCACAAGGCGAGGAGTGTGATGGAGTGATTCGAGGAACACAGTGGTGAGTTTCAATTGATGTGCTGACTCAGGAGCGCGCCACATCTGAACCCGATCCAACACATCTGGCATGGTATTGAATGTGGCATTGGAGCTCATCGCGCCCCTCCCCGGAATTTACGGGAATTAGGTGACTTGTACTCATATATGCAGATGTGGGGCCAACTCCCTCCAGCTACCTACCAAGGCCCCATTGCTTCCATGCACAATGCATCGCCGCTGTTATCTGTGCCAAATGTGGACATAGCGGCTATTAAGTAGGTGGTCATAATGTTCTGGCTATACAGTGTTTTATCCTGCTAGGAAAAAGCCAACAAAAGTTCAATGCACAATAATATAACTAAGTAATGCACTCATATTTTAAGCTGTCGATGATTCAGGCTCGTCGTATTCTCTCGGAGCTGATCAGAAGTCGTGTGTGTTAAATAATAAAGTGAAAATCCATCTCATGCTATCAATCCACAAGATTTATTCCACGTGCTGATTTATTGTAATACTAAAAAAACTACGTTATTCGTCTTTCAGCACTAAGGATAGCTTCTCCATAAGTGCCTTATCATGGTAACAAAAGACATACGTTGTTTCGTGTTCGAGATCTTACAAAGAACTGAGACAAAGGAGACACACATCGCACATACTTTGAAATGTACGAAAGTTTATTGGTTGTTTACAATTTAAGTGTAGCTACCCACAGAGGTCTAGTGTGGGCTGTAATTATTGCATGGCAGCGAAACTATGTAGATATATCATTGCGTTAATACAGAACCAATTTACACTGGAAAAGTTAGTTCTAATTTTGGCCACTAGATGCAAACTTGGCACGGTACAACATCTCGTCGATGTCTCCGGTGCTCATACTGAACAAATTACGTAAACAGTAGCTAATAATAAAATCAACATTATGCCTTTCTCACTTGTTTGACCTTTTTTGTCCATAGCCCGTTCCTAATCCAGTACATATGGAAAAATTTCTACATGTCTTCGTAGCGCCAGATTTGCACCTCGTGGCCAAAATTGGAACTAATTTTTTTCCAATGCAGATCGATTCCGCATTAACGCACTAGAATATCTACCAATTTTTGCTGTCATACGATAATTACAGCCAACATTGAACATCTGTGACTAGCTGCATTTTAATTATAACCACCCAGTTTTTAGTTATCAAACATAACTTTTGAAATTATGTGTAATTTAGTGTTACATCAAGTCAAGTTATTTCTGGATAAGTTAATTATAGATTTGGAATATGAAATTAATTCTTTGTTTAGAGAGCAATGAAGTTTGATTTGATATCACATAAATTAAATTTGAAAAATAATAGTATTAAAGTGTTATTTGTTATGAATGATATCAGGAAAAAATAAAAACCAGGTTATGTTACACGTATATACAAGGATGCCCATCTCTGGGGTCAGAGGGGACTGAGCCCGTCCCTCTCCCGCTAGCTCTCATGAGATGGAAAAAACGTAGTCTAGTCAGGTTTTTTCTTTCAAGCAAATGATTTAAAATTCAATATTACATATGTTTTTAACAGCGTTGTAACTGGAACTTTTTTATGGCTACTTACAAGTCGCCGATTGTCTTTCAAAAATACATAAAAAACTAGCTGACAAATCCTGAAATGCCTGGGTGCTCATTTTGCCAATTTTTTATTAGAAACGAAACCTTATATGTGCCTCTGTAGTAGACTTGGTGTGAGATGATCATGAACAGTTTCTCTATTCCGGGTGCAGCTGCTTTACGTGTCTATAAGGTGATTTGCTATGTCTCTATGGCAAAGTCTCTTCATAGCTCTATACACCAATTTGTTTTCGCTTACAGTCGTTTAAGCTTCGCAGTTGGAACGGTCAAAAGCACTGCCACGTATCATGAATTTCTTTAAGTTGTTTCGAGTGTGGGAGTACTTCACGCATCTCAGTGTTTATCATGTCATATCTCCTGATCACAGTCTATTGGTTATGACCTGTAGATTAAAAGTGAAGAAACTGCAAAAAGATGGGAATTTAAGGAGATGGGACCTGGATAAACTGAAAGAAGCAGAGGTTGTACAGAGTTTCAGGGAGAGCATAAGGGAACAATTGACAGGAATAGGGGAAAGAAATACAGCAGAAGAAGAATGGGTAGCTTTGAGGGATGAAGTAGTGAAGGCAGCAGAGGATCAAGTAGGTAAAAAGACGAGGGCTAGTAGAAATCCTTGGGTAACAGAAGAAATATTGAATTTAATTGATAAAAGGAGAAAATATAAAAATGCTGTAAATGAAGCAGGCAAAAAGGAATACAGACGTCTCAAAAATGAGATCGACAGGAAGTGCAAAATGGCTAAGCAGGGATGGCTAGAGGACAAATGTAAGGATGTAGAGGCTTATCTCACTAGGGGTAAGATAGATACTACCTACAGGAAAATTAAAGAGACCTTTGGAGATAAGAGAACCACTTGTATGAACATCAAGAGCTCAGATGGAAACCCAGTTCTAAGCAAAGAAGGGAAAGCAGAAAGGTGGAAGGAGTATATAGAGGGTCTATACAAGTGCGATGTACTTCAGGACAATATTATGGAAATGGAAGAGGATGTAGATGAAGATGAAATGGGAGATACGATACTGCGTGAAGAGTTTGACAGAGCACTGAAAGACCTGAGTCGAAACACGGCCCCTGGAGTAGCCAACATTCCATTGGAACTATTGACGGCATTGGGAGAGCCAGTCCTGACAACACTCTACCATCTGGTGAGCAAGATGTATGAAATGGGTGAAATACCCTCAGACTTCAAGAAGAATATAATAATTCCAATCCCAAAGAAATCAGGTGTTGACAGATGCGAAAATTACCGAACAATCAGTTTAATAAGTCACAGCTACAAAATACTAACACAAATTCTTTACAGATGAATGGAAAAACTAGTAGAAGCCGACCTTGGGGAAGATCAGTTTAGATTCCGTAGAAATACTGGAACACGTGAGGCAATACTGACCTTAAGACTTATCTTAGAAGAAAGATTAAGGAAAGCCAAATCTACATTTCTAGCATTTGTAGACTTAGAGAAAGCTTTTGTCAATTTTGACTGGAATACTCTCTTTCAAATGCTAAAGGTGGCAGGGGTAAAATACAGGGAGCGAGAGACTATTTACAATTTGTACAGAAACCAGATGGCAGTTATAAGAGTCGAGGGACATGAAAGGGAGGCAGTGGTTGGGAAGGGAGTAAGACAGGGTTGTTGCCTCTCCCCGATGTTATTCAATCTGTATATTGAGCAAGCAGTAAAGGAAGCAAAAGAAAATTTCAGAGCAGGTATTAAAATCCATGGAGAAGAAACAAAAACTTTGAGGTTCACCGATGACATTGTAATTCAGTCAGAGACAGCAAATGACTTCGAAGAGCAGTTGAACGGAATGGACAGTGTCTTGAAAGGAGGATATAACATGAACATCAACAAAAGCAAAATGGGGATAATGGAATGTAGTCGAATTAAGTCGGGTGATGCTGAGGGAATTACACTCCTGGAAATGGAAAAAAGAACACATTAACACCGGTGTGTCAGACCCACCATACTTGCTCCGGACACTGCGAGAGGGCTGTACAAGCAATGATCACACGCACGGCACAGCGGACACACCAGGAACCGCGGTGTTGGCCGTCGAATGGTGCTGGCTGCTCAGCATTTGTGCACCGCCGCCGTCAGTGTCAGCCAGTTTGCCGTGGCATACGGAGCTCCATCGCAGTCTTTAACACTGGTAGCATGCCGTGACAGCGTGGACGTGAACCGTATGTGCAGTTGACGGACTTTGAGCAAGGGCGTATAGTGGGCATGCGGGAGGCCGGGTGGACGTACCGCCGAATTGCTCTCCACAGTACATCGATGTTGTCGCCAGTGGTCGGCGGAAGGTGCACGTGCCCGTCGACCTGGGACCGGACCGCAGCGATGCACGGATGCACGCCAAGACCGTAGGATCCTACGCAGTGCTGTAGGGGACCGCACCGCCACTTCCCAGCAAATTAGGGACACTGTTGCTCCTGGGGCATCGGCGAGGACCATTCGCAACCGTCTCCATGAAGCTGGGCTACGGCCCCGCACACCGTTAGGCCGTCTTCCGCTCACGCCCCAACATCGTGCAGCCCGCCTCCAGTGGTGTCGCGACAGGCGTGAATGGAGGGACGAATGGAGACGTGTCGTCTTCAGCGATGAGAGTCGCTTCTGGCTTGGTGCCAATGATGATCGTATGCGTGTTTGGCGCCGTGCAGGTGAGCGCCACAATCAGGACTGCATACGACTGAGGCACACAGGGCCAACACCCGGCATCATGGTGTGGGGAGCGATCTCCTACACTGGCCGTACACCTCTGATGATTGTCGAGGGGACACTGAATAGTGCACGGTACATCCAAACCGTCATCGAACCCATTGTTCTACCATTCCTAGACCGGCAAGGGAACTTGCTGTTCCAATAGGACAATGCACGTCCGCATGTATCCCGTGCCACCCAACGTGCTCTAGAAGGTGTAAGTCAACTACCCTGGCCAGCAAGATCTCTGGATCTATCCCCCACTGAGCATGTTTGGGACTGGATGAAGCGTCGTCTCACGCGGTCTGCACGTCCAGCACGAACGCTGGTCCAATTGAGGCGCCAGGTGGAAATGGCATGGCAAGCCGTTCCACAGGACTACATCCAGCATCTTTACGATCGTCTCCATGGGAGAATAGAAGCCTGCATTGCTGCGAAAGGTGGATATACACTGTACTAGTGCTGACATTGTGCATGCTCTGTTGCCTGTGTCTATGTGCCTGTGGTTCTGTCAGTGTGATCATGTGATGTATCTGACCCCAAGAATGTGTCAATAAAGTTTCCCCTTCCTGGGACAATGAATTCATGGTGTTCTTATTTCAATTTCCAGGAGTGTAGATTAGAAAATGAGACACATAAAGTTGTAAAGGAGTTTTGCTATTTGGGTAGCAAAATAACTGATGATGGTCGAAGTAGAGAGAATATAAAATGTAGACTGGCAATTGCAAGGAAAGCGTTTCTGAAGAAGATAAATTTGTTAACATCGATTATAGATTTAAGTGTCAGGAAGTCATTTCTGAAAGTATTTGTATGGAGTGTAGCCATGTATGGAAGTGAAACATGGACGATAAATAGTTTGGACAAGAAGAGAATAGAAGCTTTCGAAATGTGGTGCTACAGAAAAATGCTGAAGATTAGATGGGTAGCTCACATAACTAATGAGGAAGTATTGAATCGAATTGGGGAGAATAGAAGTTTGTGGCACAACTTGACCGGAAGAAGGGATCGGTTGGTAGGACATGTTCTGAGGCATCAACGGATCACCAATTTCGTATTGGAGGGCAGCGTTGAGGGTAAAAATCGTAGAGGGAGACCAAGAGATAAGCAGATTGAGAAGGATGTAGGTTGTAGTAGGTACTGGTAGATGAAGAAGCTTGCGCAGGATAGAGTAGCATGGAGAGCTGCATCAAACCAGTCTCAGGATCGAAGACCACAACAACAACAACGGTTTCAGGTGGAACTTAGAGAGCATAAAAGTTCGTCGATCTTCTGTATTTCTGTTTTTAAGTTCTATTTCCGGTACTTATCGGAAAAGAAATACAAAAAACGTAATATCGACATTTAATGGGCGTTTATTCATTAAACGCACTTGCCTCATTATTATAAATGTTAAAAAAATTCCAGTCTACTTCCAAGCCTTATGTTATGAATAACAAAGTGTAAGTTTTTGTACAGTTCAAACAGTAGCTAAACGCTTAATTTATTATGCACCTTTTGTTGTATTAGTTAGATCATGTGCATCACCACATTTGAATGTGGAATGAGTTCATTAAATTTACAGGTCACTTTTTATGCTATGCAGCTAAATAAATTAATAACGCCTACATTAATATCTTTTGTTTCATTTATTTTTCTGTACCATGATGTATTTCCTCAGTCCATTACAAATCACGTTGCATGTTTCAGGAATCATTTTAGTTGAAAATTGTGGGAATACAACAGCACTGATTTTGAGGCGCTCTTAACTTCTGCCACTGGCTAAAAATCGTAATGTAACTAACAGCCTCTCCTTGCCGCTTACAGCCTCTCTAATGACTGTATTGTTTTTCATTTACAATGGTTTGATGAAGTTCAGCAGCTCCGAAATGCATGTTTCATCCATTTTGAGATAATTATTAAAATCATCGGCTCCCAGCCGCTTTAAGTGACAGAACGCGAGTAAATTTCTTTCTCTGCGTTAGCCACTTTTTTGCCCATAGCTTTCCCTCGTTTTTTTTGCCTTTTTCTACATCTACGTCTACACCTACATGAATACTCTGCAAATTGCATTGAAGACTCTGGCAGAGGGTTCATCAAACTACCTTCATAATTCCAATCTCGTATAGCGGGTGGAAGAAATGAACACCTGTATCTTTCTGTGCGAGCTCTGATTTCCCTTATTTTATTATGGCGATCGTTTCTCGTTATGTAGATCGGCGTCAACAAAATATTTTCGCATTCGAAGGAGAAAGCTGGTGACTGAAATTTCGCGAGAAGATTCCGTTCTAACGAAAAACGCCTTTGTTTTAATGAAGTCTACCCCAGATCCTATATCATTTCAGTGGCACTCTCTCCCCTATTTCGTGACAAAACGAGCTGTCTTCCTTCGAACTTTTTCGATGTACTCCGTTAATCCTATCTGGTAAGGAACGAACACCGCGCAGCAGTATTCTAAAAGAGGACAGACAAGCGTAATGTAGGCAGTCTCCTTAGTAGATCGGTTACATTTTCTAAGTGTCCTGCTAATAAAACGCAGACTTTGGTTAGCCTTCCCCACAACATTATTTATAAATTCCCTCCAATTTAAGTTCTTCGAAATTGTAATTCCAAGGTATGGCTCAAATGGCTCTGAGCACTATGGGACTTAACTTCTGAAGTCATCAGTCCCCTAGATCTTTGAACTACTTAAACCTAACTAACCTAAGGACATCACACACAGCCATGCCCGAGGCAGGATTCGAACCTGCGACCGTAGCGGTCACGCAGTTCCAGACTGTAGCGCCTAGAACCGCTGGGCCACCCCGGCCGGCAATTCCAAGGTATGTAGGTGAATTTACGGCCCTTAGAATTAAATGATTTATCGTGTAACCAAAGTTTAACGGATTCCTTTCAGCACTCATGTGGATGACCTCACACTTTTCATTTTTTATGGTCGGTTGCCAATTTTCACACCATTCATATATCTTTTCTCAATCGTTTTGCAGTTTGTTTTGATCTTCTGATGACTTTACTAGTTGATAAGCGACAGTGCTATCTGCAAACAACCTAATCCGGCTGCTCAGATTCTCCCCCACATCGTTTATATAGATAAGGAACAGCAAAGAGCCTAAAACACCACCTTGGGGAACGCCAGAAATCACTTCTGTTTTACTCGACGACTTTCTGTCAATTACTACGAACTGTGGTATCTCTGACAGGAAGTCACAAATCCAGTCACATAACTGAGACGAAATTCCATTAGCTGGAAAATTCACTATAAGCTGCTTGTGTGGTGCAGTGTCAAAAGCCTTCTGGAAATCCATAAATACGGAATCAATCTGAAATCCCTTGTCAGTAGCACTCAGCACTTCATGCGAATAAAGATCTAGTTGTGTTTCACAAGAGCGATGTTTTCTAAGCCCATGTTGACTGTGTGTCTTCGAGGTAATTCATAATGTTCGAACACAATATATGTTCCAAAACCCCGCTGCTTATCGACGTTAATGATATGGGCCTGTAATTCAGTGACTTACTCCTACTACCTTTCTTGGATATTGGTGTTATCTGTGCAATTTTCCAGTCTTTGGGTACACATCTTTCGTCGAGCGAACGGTTGCAAATGATTTTTAAGTATGGAGCCCTGTTCTAGCATACCCTGAAAGGAACCTAACTGGTGTACAATGTGGAGCGGAAGACTTGCTTTTGTTATGTGATTTAAGTTGCTTCACTACTCCAAGGACATTTACTTCTACGCTACTCATGTTGGCAGCCGTTCTAGATTCGAATTCTGGAATATTTACTTCGTCTTCATTGGTGAAGAGATTCCGGAAGGCGGTGTTTAGTAACTCTGGTTTGGCAGCATTGTCTTCGATAGAATTTCCATTGCTATAGGGCAGATTAGTTTAGGTTAGATTAGATTAGATTTACTGTCATTCCAATTGATCTGTACTGAAGTTGTCCTCCAGGATGTGGAACATGTCACAAAAAAAACAACAATACATGACAAAAATTTACAACTAAAACAAATAAGCTAATGTACCATCCCACAGTTCCCAAGTGGAATGATCGTCACTTTTTAATGAACACTACATGAAAGAGTCATTTTAGAAATACTAATGCACTGAATTTAAAATAAAAAAGTTTTTAATTTATTTATAAGGTAATAAACATGTAATACAACTACTAAATACTTATTTACAATGAACGCATTACTGCACTGAAACACACACATTTACAATGAACACATTACTGCACTGAAATTGTGCATAAGTTACACACACACACACACACACACACACACACATATATATATATATATATATATATATATATATATATATATATATATATATATATATCCGTTGATTCTACTGAGAAATTCATCAATGGAGTAGAAGGAGTTGGCCACCAATAAATCCTTTTGGCTTCTCTTAAACTGGATTTCATTGGTTGTTAAGCTTTTTATGGCTGCTGGCAAGTTGAAAATGTGTGTCCCTGAATAATGCACACCTTTTTGTACAAGACTAAGTGACTTTAAATCCTTCTGATGATTATTCTTATTTCTAGTATTGATTCCATGAATTGAGCTGTTGGTTTGAAAAAGTGATATATTTTTAATGACAAATTTCATTAAGGAATAAATATATTGCGAAGCAGTAGTTAATATCCCTAGTTCCCTAAACAGGCTTCTGCAGGATGTTCTTGAGTTCACACCACAATGTTTTTGTGCCCAGAAAAGTTTAGCTTGGCTTGATGAATTACCCGAAAAAATAATCCCATATGACATTATAGAATGAAAGTAAGCATAGTATGCCAGCTTTTTCATTTTTATATCCCCTATGTCTGACAAAATTCGCATTGCAAACAGAGATTTGTTAAGACGCTTCAGCAGTTCTGTAGTGCCTCGCTATTAGAATGCTTTATGTACGACCAGAATGTCTTTGGATTTTCTGTCAGATTTCGAGACAAAGTTTCGTTGTGGAAACTATTATGAACAACAATTGCTTCCTCTAATACAGCTAAGGCAAATTCCCGTTTTTGTTTCTGCGTGAAACCAAAAGGTATCTCGCGGGAAATAAACAATGAACTTATGATAAACTAATCACACAAACAGGACGGTGCTATGATCGCTGATTTCCGACGATCGGGACGTGTGTAGGTTGGCACGAAATTGGTCGGTCGGTCGGTCGACCAACCGATAAGTTGTTGCATGTGTAGGGGGTCTTAAACTGCAGCACAGCAGAGGGGGCTGTTGTCTCCGTCTCTCCACCCTCCTTACCCTCTCCCAAGGTGGCTTCCGCCAGCTCCCCCTCCCTGATGATGTCCTCCTCCCCTCCATCTACCCCTCCTATCAACTTTGATCCTCACCACCCCCACTCCCTGTCCTCTCCTCTTGGCACCCTCCCTCCCTTCCCTTTCCTTTTCCCCCGCCCCCTTCCTCCACCCCTCTTCCCCCGGGCTCCCCCCTTTTTTCCTCCCCTCCCCCATCTCCCTTGCCCATGGCATCTGCCCTCCCCTCTCCCTGTCCCACTCCCCTTCCTCCTCCCCCTCCCTTGGCAGGTCCCCGGACTCGCACACGCTCAGTGAACATTCGTGCGCCGGAGATCATCGCCATCAGTGTCTCGGAGATCATCGCCATCAGTGTCTCGTGTGTGTGCCATCGTTTTGTGTTTAGTGTTCTTTCGCCGTCACGCCACCACTGTTCACGTGTGCCATCGCAGTCATCCGTGTTATGTGCACTGTGTCAATAAGTGTTAGTGTTTTTTTCTCGTTCAGTGTGAACGGCTTCATGTTTATTGTTTTTTATATCTACATTTTTTTGCCCACCGTTTTATTGTATTGTCTGTGCCACCTATATGTCATATTATTGTACCACTCAAGGCTGAAGAGCAGCGTAATATGCTGGTGCTAGCCCCCCTTGTATGAGGAGTTTAAAATTACAATAAAGAAAAAAAATAGAGGGGGCTGTCGCGATCTGCGGCCCAGCCAATGACAGAGCGCCAAGCAGTGACGGCACGATGGGCTAGGGATCCGTCAGTGTGTCGCCAGCTGTGTAACGACGCGGTCGGGACTGCAGGTTAAGGTAAGGCTGTTCTTAAGACGAAAGTTGGTTGCAATATCGCAGTGCTTTCAAACTCACTCATCCAGCCAGTTATAGGGTTCTACAGTTTAAAGGCGCCCACACACGCAACTGCAAGCATGCACAAATACAATTTACTATTACGTATTCCAAAGGCAGTTTGTGCGGGATTATAGTCCGATTAAAATAGCTTGACAGATGACAATTTATGCGCTTAGCCGGTTTCCTCCAATCATAGCGCTCAACGTCACACCCGAACTGTTCGTTGTTGCCAAAGTGCTGCAACAATTGGTCAGTTCGCTTCCAATTCCTTGTCCAGCATTGTTTGGATCCCCAACACTTTTATTTCACATTTAATCACACATGTTAACCACACCAAAACCAAAACACACAGACACGCGAAAACGATGCTTAAATATACTGCTTTGATACAGGTTGGATCCTTCTGCGTATGACACGATTCAGTCTCATTTATACAGTTTTTATAAACACAGATATTGGCTCACATTAGATAAGCTTCCATCGACATTGCATGAAGCCGAAATTATGAAGGCTGTCTATTAATCGTTGCGAGTTGAACAATAGAGTTTCAAATACATAAACGAAAATAACGGCATGGCGAAGTGGGTACTGTGTGAAGTTGGTATGCTTCACGTCGAGCGTTAAAAACCTCGTTAAATGTGGAGATATTTTAAATTTTCTGAACCTAATCAAAATACTTGATCATCACTTTTTTAACTTAATTAGTTTAGTATTTTTTTATTTGTAATACTTTGCTGCGTCGTTTTCATGATCGTGTTGACTTTTTTATTTGCTCTTATTTTTCTCCTTGTCATTCTTTTTTCGTTTGGAATCTGCCTGTATCGGCTTGGTAATGTGGCATCTCATGTAGCCAGTGTGAGCATAGTTTCAGGCAATCATTGGCAGCGAGAAATTACTGTTTGCTTTTACCGCAATAACTGAAATTTTGCTGTGAACATGTTTACGCAAACAAACGTATCTTGAATGTTTTTGGGTCTTGAGTTTGCTCGTAGGAGTTTGCCTAAACCTTGTGAATAGAGCGATCATGATTTTAGTTCTGCCACACATTGTTGATCGCCGTTTTCTTGGATACACTGCACATCACGAGGTTGTGGTCAGCTTAGGGCACGAGTTTAAATTCAGGGCTACGAAACGCATCGTCTGCCACAGTCATTAGTTGCTTAAAATCAGATGCCGACAGAGGATCTCCCATTTCCGTCACATCTCACAGGGACTGCTTCCAACATTGCTCCGCATTACATATTAATAGCACTTGTGAAGTGTTTGTGTTTCGCCTTAAACTGAGCAGTAGCCGCCAGCAGATGCGGCAACACTGTAGCGGCAAGTGACATGTCAACTGCCAAGTAATTTTAATCGGGCTATACTTAACAGCGTGATACTGCGTCGATTGGCTGATATCCATAGCATAGTGGAGATACAAGCCTTAACTTCCTCAGTCCTGAGCTTAGATATTATGAATAAATGTTTATATTGGTGATCATTGCTTTGTTCTGGGACGAAATAAGAGTAAAATACCAAATTTAAAAGCTGGTGTGAGTCACTAAAATATTGGGTCATATGGAACATATGACTGAACTGAACCGAACTGAACTGAAATGTGCTCTTTATCCTAGTTATAAAATGTTTCCAGGAATTGCTTTATTGATTTCATTTATGTAAGTACATGAAACATTAGTTTACCACAAAATCAGAAATTTTTCATAATTCTATTTCTTTTATGGAATGGATTTTTTTTACACAGATATAGGTTGCATTTGGTGCACTGCACAAATACTAGCATTGAGACACAAATATCTGAAACAACTTTTCTGGGTTTTATTAATCATATCACGTAAATGGATAGTACGCTTACGAGTTCTGTGGCGTTTCCTCATTTAAACTGCATAAACTTTATCATAACATTCTTTTACTTTCTCTTGTGAATATGGAAGTATAGATCGTTGCCGAAGACAGATCTAGTGCTCCATCGAAAAACAATGTACGGCCGTATCGTTCTAAAGAAATACTTATGCATAGTATGTCACCATACTGCAGTATATTCTAAACACATTTTAGTTCAAAATTATTAGAACAAATTACCTTTGTGCTGACTGTGCGATAAACAGCTTTCTTCGAGTGGATACTGAAATTACTGTAAGTTCACAGAAAAAGAAATGATGCAAAGAAAACGCGTGGTCCAAAGCACACGCTAAAATCGGGCGCAGCAAGTGTAATTAACTCCCTCAGCTAAAAAAATTAAAGTTGGATGTAGCATTTATACGGCATAAGGACTGAGGATGTTAAGAAATGACCAACGATTGACATCCCCAACATGAAAAAATTAGCAAAATAAAATTCGTCAAACTAGTGCGATATCTGTGAGAACAGGGATTTTTGGACCGAGAATGTCCTTGTTATAAATGCCTTCAAACATAAAAAAACTCAGAGTGAATGGCCACAAATGCAAGTAAAATTCGAAATGTATACAAAAATAAGAGAATCATGACAGACTTGTTGGCTTTTCAACTTACAGCTAAACTGTCACCTTCAAACCTAACAAATACCTCGGCTATGCTACAGTTCAATCTGCCACAACTACTTCTTACAAACACATACATACGACTAGTATACAACAGTTCAGAACAGTTCCCATCAGCGTATCGTCATGTCCTATGTAAGTCTAGTAAACACGATCCTACGAGAAATAGGCGACATATTATACACGAAGCATCCAGCCGACTTTTACAACTTAAACACACACACTAGCCGTAATCTACGTAACATACCCATATGTCGTCACGTTTCAAAAAACATACCGAAGGCTTTCGTTGTTCTATAGATTTGCGTGGATAAACAGTTGTTTGGCTTTGAATATGTGAGTATCGGACGAGGACGATGTGTTCCTTTTGGCTAGCTTTGTCATTGTGATGCGAAAACAGTAGGAACGCTGGTTAGTAGCGTAAAAACAAGTTGATGAAACGAACTTATTTTTACATTAACTCATCTGTGAATTGAATATAGGCCTAACCATGTGGTTGACATTATTTCGGTATCAATGGAGAAACTTACACGCAAAATCTGTGATAAAAGCGTAGGACACAATCATGGAAAAGAACTAAAGCGCCATTTTAAAGGCAAACTGCAGTGGTAACGCTTTTTTGCGATCTGAGAGGGTTACGAAGATCTCATTTGCTTCTATGCATTCCTTAAAGGCCTGCACATTGTCGGTACACACGTCAAGTATGTGCACGTTGCACAAGCGTGGACGATTGAAAATTCATCAACCCTCGAACAGCTTGAACAACCTGAGTGCATACGCAAGATAACCCTGCGGAGAGTCAACGTTCTTGCACAAACTGTTTAATCAAGCATTCTTGTCGAACTTGCAGTTACGTTTGTAGCCATCTTTACGTGGACCCTCAACCACGGTGCAGTTTGACATCATACACGTATACAAATCAATCCTAGAGGGGAATGAATCTGTGCGCGACTGAAATCCTATGAACGACTGAGGATTGAATCCTGGACATTTAGTCACCAAACTTTCAACGCAATACCCGGAAAAAGTATAATACCTTAACGAGTCTTGGAGAATTTCTACTCTACTACGTTCATGTCCTTTAGACCACTGAGGACACTTTTTATTTTATGCGATTTGATTATTTACGTTGTCAAGAGATTTGACCAGAAATTAATCTTTCTGGTTTCGAGAACATAGACCAGAAATTCCCGATGCTGTATCTTATGTCACGTACTAAAAATTGAACCCGAAACGTTTATTGTGCTGTTCCTGGTATGCAAGAAATGATATAGTGCACTTGGCGGTGTCCGCGGTTCTTGTGTTGCGTACTGATGTTGGCAGTTCATTGATGTTGGCTGTAGCCAATAGGGTGGCAGTATACCGTAGCCAAAGAGAATGTTGACTCTCAGACTCAGTATAGCACCTAACTTTTAGAATTCAAAATAGTCTGCTTCAATAATGCGTCTTAACTCCGCTCAAACAGTAGACGTAATAACACATCGTTCGTTTTTATCTCACGAACAATCGACAGAATTAATTTTCACATATCTTGTACTGTACTCATTTCATGCATATAACTCGTTCAAATCTCACGGAATACTTTATAGTGAATTATTTTACCTGTTTTACGACTCGCGGAGAATAGGGATATCAGATGCCTAAAAAACAATGTTTCACAATACTTTTGTTGTGTATAAGGTATCCTACAAAGAAGTTTACACTGTTTGAACTTTAATAATTCGAACAAAAATAAAAAACTACGAATTTTTAAGCCATATAGTCACGAAATTACTGCTGATGTTTTTCCATTGAAGTCCTCCATCAGCAGCAGTACATCATCTGGAACGTTGCGGAACAGATCAACGCACTTGTTATGGTTGTCTTTGGAATGGATTGACAAGCAGACACAATCGCATCTCTCACCGTGAGTGGCTTTGTTGCGAAGACGGTGTCCTTCAGTTCCCCACAAAAAGAAGCCTGATGCCGCTAGATCGGGAGATCTGTGTGGAAACAACACTTTCTCGTCGGGATATCCACTTCTCAACAAATGTTTGCCGCACGTCACGATGGTAACGTGATGGCGCACCGTCTTATTGAAAGAAAAAAAAAAATCTCGGTACAGTTGGTGAACAACTGGTACAAATCGTTCCTGCAACAAGGTAAGATATTCTACATCTTTCACTATTCCTTCAAAAAATAATTACCTTAAAAGTCCTCTCTTAGACATACCACACCATACCACACCACACTGATAACCCAGGAAGATTATCAGCTCGTTCTTTCGTAACATACAGATTCTCTTGCCCACCACACACAGTTACGGCGATTGATGGTTCCATTCAGGTTTAAAGATTGCGTCATAAGATCAAATGCCGGCCGTTGTGGCCGAGCGGTTCCAGGCACTTCAGTCCGGAACCGCGCTGCTGCTGCGGTCGCACTTTCGACTCCTGCCTCGGGCATGGATGTGTGTGAAGTCCTTAGGTTTAAGTAGTTCTAAGTCTAGTGGACTGATGACCTCATAGTGCTCAGACCCATTTCAACCATCAGATCAAACAATTACGAAAGTCAGCTGTTCACTATCGCAAATCCAGCACAGTATTCTAGGCGACTATCTGGATAGTTCTCATTCATCGTGTGAAGTAACCTAGGAAAGTAGGATTTCCACTCTGCTTGCTTTAAAATGCGATGAACACTTGATTTACGTACACCTGCATCTAACGCAGCTTGCTGTAAGACTTCTTTGAGATCTTATAAAAGCTTGGTCCACTGCGTTCACCCCTCTTTCGTCCAATGTTGGTTTCTTCCTGCTCCATCTCCCCTTCTTCAGATCACGTACACTTCTTCCCCACTCAGATTTGTCGCGTAATTTCTTTTTGTTACACACAGGCCTGACGAGGGTGGGGGGAGGGCAAAGTCTCTGCGGCTTGCATCAGTTGGCAAATATCGGACTGTTACTAAAAAATAAATTCTATACCGTATAATAAAGGACCTTTATCCCCTCAGTACCACAGCAATCCAGCCCTTGCTCTCCGCTTTAGTTCTTGGTTTTTACAATTGTTACAGGTTTATTACGTACAATTATTTCGCGTTTAATCTTGGATCTAGAGTATTTTCTTTAGACATGGTGCGATAAAACGAACTTGTAATGGAACCGAATACGTGCTTTGTTTAAATGTAGTTTGAAATCCTACCAAAATAATTTCCCCAGCAAATGTGCGCGGCTACAACTGTGAAACATTATAATTTGATAGGTTTGACAAGGTACTTCTGACTCCATCAGAAGGATAGTTTACACGAAATATATAGGAAGTATTTTGCATTTGAATGTAAACAAAAAGGGAAGTATATGAATTTGTATATAATTGTTCTGGAAGAATCATAACAGCGAAGAAATGATAAATGAAAAAGGTGCACTGGCCATGCTGATGCTCGGAGAAAGAGGCTATGTTCTTTCGTTTGTCCGTAGAATAGCTAACCAACATGGCAACTCTCATGTTACTTGACATGAAGTTATTTCTTCATCAAAGAAGCTTGGCCTTAAGAGGTTCATCTCGGAAAATTCGAGATCGAAATAATAGAAATTTCCGCGGAATATTGGAGCTCTTAAGTCATTGTGGTGCAGTTCTTGCAAAACACGTTAGCAAGGTCACACACGGACAAGAAGTTGGAAAGCGTTTACAAGACCCTTCTGTAAACAGATGCCGATAGTGAAATTATTTCTAGTTGTGCTCATATTTTAAGGAGTGCCATCTTGGAACAGAGAGCAAATAACAAGTATTATTCGATTACTGTTAATGCAATTCATGATTCAAATCATGCAGAGCTGACAACATTCACCCTGCATTATATTTACTTCAGTAAGCAAATTGATAAATACGAAATAAACGAACGATTTTTTGAATTCATAGATTGAACAATGAACCATGAACCATGGACCTTGCCGTTGGTGGGGAGGCTTGCGTGCCTCAGCGATACAGATAGCCGTACCGTAGGTGCAACCACAATGGAGGGGTATCTGTTGAGAAACCAGACAAACGTGTGGTTCCTGAAGAGGGGCAGAAGCCTTTTCAGTAGTTGCAAGTGCAACAGTCTGGATGTTTGACTGATCTGGCCTTGTAACAGTAACCAAAACGGCCTTGCTGTGCTGGTACTGCGGACGGCTGAAAGCAAGGGGAAACTACAGCCGTAATTTTTCCCGAGGGCATGCAGCTTTACTATATGATTAAATGATGATGACGTCCTCTTGGGTAAAATATTCCGGAGGTAAAATAGTCCCCCATTCGGATCTCCGGGCGGAGACTACTCAAAAGGATGTCGTTATCAGGAGAAATAAAACTGGCGTTCTATGGATCGGAGCGTGGAATGTCATATCCCTTAATCGGGCAGGTAGGTTAGAAAATTTAAAAAGGGAAATGGATAGGTTAAAGTTAGATATAGTGGGAATTAGTGAAGTTCGGGGGCAGGAGGAACAAGACTTTTGGTCAAGTGGATACAGGGTTATAAACACAAAATCAAATAGGGGTAACGCAGGAGTAGGTTTAATAATGAATAGGAAAATAGGAATGCGGGTAAGCTACTACAAACAGCATAGTGAACGCATTATTGTGGCCAAGATAGTCACGAAGCCCACACCTACTACAGTAGTACAAGTTTATATGCCAACTAGCTCTGCAGATGACGAAGAAATTGAAGAAATGTATGATCAAATAAAAGAAATTATTCAGATAGTGAAGGGAGACGAAAATTTAATAGTCATGGGTGACTGGAATTCGGTAGTAGGGAAAGGGAGAGAAGGAAACGAAGTAGGTGAATATGGACTGGGGCAAAGAAACGAAAGAGGAAGCCGCCTGGCAGAATTTTGCACAGAGCACAACTTAATCATAGCTAACACTCGGTTCAAGAGTCATAAAAGAAGGCTGTATACATGGAAGAAGCCTGGAGATACTGACAGGTTTCAGATAGACAGAGATTTAGGAACCAGGTTTTAAATTGTAAGATATTTCCAGGGGCAGATGTCGACTCTGACCACAATCTATTGGTTATGACCTGTAGATTAAAACTGAAGCAACTGCAAAAAGGTGGGAATTTAAGAACATGGGACCTGGATAAACTAAAAGAACCAGAGGTTGTACAGAGTTTCAGGGAGAGCATAAGGGAGCAATTGACAGGAATGGAAGAAAGAAATACAGTAGAAAAATAATGGGTAGCTTTGAGGGATGAAGTAGTGAAGGCAGCAGAGGATCAAGTAGGTAAAAAGACGAGGGCTAGTAGAAATCCTTGGGTAACAGAAGAAATATTGAATTTAATTGATAAAAGGAGAAAATATAAAAATGCTGTAAATGAAGCAGGCAAAAAGGAATACAGACGTCTCAAAAATGAGATCGACAGGAAGTGCAAAATAGCTAAGCAGGGATGGCTACAGGACAAATGTAAGGATGTAGAGGCTTATCTCACTAGGGGTAAGATAGATACTACCTACAGGAAAATTAAAGAGACCTTTGGAGATAAGAGAACCACTTGTATGAACATCAAGAGCTCAGATGGAAACCCAGTTCTAAGCAAAGAAGGGAAAGCAGAAAGGTGGAAGGAGTATATAGAGGGTCTATACAAGTGCGATGTACTTCAGGACAATATTATGGAAATGGAAGAGGATGTAGATGAAGATGAAATGGGAGATACGATACTGCGTGAAGAGTTTGACAGAGCACTGAAAGACCTGAGTCGAAACACGGCCCCTGGAGTAGCCAACATTCCATTGGAACTATTGACGGCATTGGGAGAGCCAGTCCTGACAACACTCTACCATCTGGTGAGCAAGATGTATGAAATGGGTGAAATACCCTCAGACTTCAAGAAGAATATAATAATTCCAATCCCAAAGAAAGCAGGTGTTGACAGATGTGAAAATTACCGGACTATCAGTTTAATAAGTCACAGCTGCAAAATACTAACGCGAATTCTTTACAGACGAATGGAAAAACTAGTAGAAGCCGACCTAGGGAAAGATCAGTTTGGATTCGGCAGAAATGTTGGAACACGTTAGGCAATACTGACCCTACGACTTATCTTAGAAGCTAGATTAAGGAAGGGCAAACCTACGTTTCTAGCATTTGTAGACGTAGAGAAAGCTTTTGACAATGTTGACTGGAATACTCTGTTTCAAATTCTCAAGGTGGCAGGGGTAAAATACAGGGAGCGAAAGGCTATTTACAATTTGTACAGAAACCAGATGGCAGTTATTAGAGTCGAGGGACATGAACGGGAGGCAGTGGTTGGGAAGGGAGTGAGACAGGGTTGTAGTCTCTCCCCGATGTTATTCAATCTGTATATTGAGCAAGCTGTAAAGGAAACAAAAGAAACATTCGGAGTAGGTTTTAAAATCCATGGAGAAGAAATAAAAACTTTGAGGTTCGCCGATGACATCGTAATTCTGTCAGAGACAGCAAAGGACTTGGAAGAGCAGCTGAACGGAATGGATAGTGTCTTGAAAGGAGGATATAAGATGAACATTAACAAAAGCAAAACGAGGATAATGGAATGTAGTCGAATTAAGTCGGGTGATGCTGAGTGAATTAGATTAGGAAATGAGACACTTAAAGTAGTAAATGAGTTTTGCTATTTGGGGAGCAAAATAACTGTTGATGGTCAAAGTAGAGAGGATATAAAATGTAGACTGGCAATTGCAAGGAAAGCGTTTCTGAAGAAGAGAAATTTGTTAACATCGAGTATAGATTTAAGTGTCAGGAAGTCATTTCTGAAAGCATTTGTATGGAGTGTAGCCATGTATGGAAGTGAAACATGGACGATAAATAGTTTGGACAAGAAGAGAATAGAAGCTTTCAAAATGTGGTGCTACAGAAGAATGCTGAAGATTAGATGGGTAGCTCACATAACTAATGAGGAAGTATTGAATCGGATTGGGGAGAAGAGAAGTTTGTGGCACAACTTGGCCAGAAGAAGGGATCGGTTGCTAGGACATGTTCTGAGGCATCAAGGGATCACCAATTTCGTATTGGAGGGCAGCGTGGAGGGTAAAAATCGTAGAGGGAGACCAAGAGATGACTACACTAAGCAGAATCAGAAGGATGTAGGTTGCAGTAGGTACTGGAAGATGAAGAAGCTTGCACAGGATAGAGTAGCATGGAGAGCTGCATTAAACCAGTCTCAGGACTGAAGACCACAACAACAACAACAGATTGTAATCAGAAAACTGGATTTGTTATGGGACATTTAATTCTATCAGTACCTGTGAAACGTACTTCCTATCAGTAAATGCTTCAGACAAGGTAATGATAACAGAAGTAATATGAGACAGTCTGATAAAGGGGCTCAGCCGCATTTTCTTCAGTGAAATTTTCTCTGTGTTTGTCGTAGCGTCATGTGTCCTATATGAAGCTAAGAGCTGTTATGAAGTAAATACTTTTTTACTTCTTTTTGTTTTTGAGGGCTTCCATCTTTCAACCTGGAGTTCACAATGACGGGAAATTCTGAAACAGTGCGTCGTAAGTTATTTATACTCCTTTTCTGACACCTGTTGGAGTTAAGACTAATTGCAGTTGACTTGGATCAGAGTGCCATTGCTGCTGAAACTCAAAGTAAGCTAAATTTTTCAGCTGAAACAAGTTCTGTAGTGCAGGGTGTTTTGGGTTAGGTGAGAACTTTCATTTGATTAATCATGACACCAATTTGTCTAAAGTTGTTGCTGCTAGTTGACTAAAAGCTCGAAATATTACCACAGATTTTGATGTAAAACTCTTCTGAGACCTTATTAAATTACTTAAAAATATCATCGCGAAAATTGGGACACAATTGTCCCTGAATCTAAAGTTGTCTGTGCAATTAATATCAATCCTGAATTTCCTAAGGTGCGCACTAAGAGGAGGAAATCATTTCATGTTAAAACGAGGAGTGAAGTGACAGATGTGAGTTCAGAATATTTATTCAAAATTAATGTTTTTGTATCATTACTGACAATCTTGTGCAGTGGCAGCTGCTGTGTGAGAGAACAAGAGGAGTTGAACACCTAAACTTTAAGACACCTACTAGATTTATTGATTACTTTTCTTTGAATGCTGTTAAACGTAACATAGATGCTGCAAATCTGAAAGATACAGCACTTAAATCTACTGCTCCTCTAGACTTCCTGAAACTTGGAATCAGGGTCACGAGCACACCTTCAGTTGTACACGTTTTAAGGCGCTTTTGCGCATGCGCAACTCGCGTGACATAATTGCCTTATGGGCCAAATACATGCCGATTTGATAAACAACGTGCACGGCTCACGATGTGCACAACTAGCCCTTGCCACTCAATTACAAGTTTGTCAGTGACACCAGGTGGCAGCCCACTGTGGCAGGCTTTCATCCCAGTTTGCTCGGCATAAATCCTGCTAGGTGATAGTGCACTCCTCAGATATGTTAATTCACTCAGTACACACTGTAGTAAAACTAGATCTGACGTCAATGTATGTTAAAGTTGCACTGACAGTAAACTTATTTTGTAGGTTTCTGAACGAGTTAGTATTTTTCCCTCTTATGATAAAGCAGTGAAAGACCTAGTTGGGAGCAAACGACATTACAGCAGAACTACTGAATGCCTTGGGAGAGCCAGTTATTACAAAACTCTCCAATCTGGTGTAAAAGATGTATGAGACAGGTGAAATACCCCTAGATTTCAAGAAGAACGTAGAAACTCCAATTCCAAAGAAAGCTGTTACTGACAGGTATGAAAATCACTAAACAATCAGTTTAATAAGTCATTGCTGCAAAATATTAACACGAATTCTATATGGAATAACGAAAAAACTAGTAGAAGTAGACCTTGGGGATGATCAGTTTGGATTACGGAGAAATTTAGGAACAGGCGAAGCAGTAATGACCCTGTGACTTACCTAAGTAGATGGATTAAGAAAAGACAAACCTACATTTAAAGTATTTGTAGACATAGAGAGAACTTTTCTCATAGAAATTCTGTATGTAGCAGGGGTTAAATACTGCGAGCGAAAGGCTATGTACAACTTATACAGAAACCAGAGGACAACTCTGAGTCAAGAAGCATGAAAAGGAAGCAACGATTGAGAAGGGAATGAGACAGGGTTGAAACGTAACCCCGATACTATTCAATCTGTACATTGAGCAAGCACTAAAGGAAACCAAAGAAAATTTAGGAGTCGGAATTAAAGATGAGGAGGAAGAAATAAAAACTTTGACGTCTGCCTATGACATTGTAATTGTCAGAGACAGCAAAGGGCTTGGAAGAGCAGTGGAGCGGAATGGATAGTGTCTTGGAAGACGGATATAAGACGAATAACAACAAAAGCAAAATAAGAATAATGGAATCAATTAAATCAGGCGATGCTGAAGGAATTGGATTAGGAAACGAGACAATGAAATTAGTACGTGAGTTTTGTTATTTGGGCAGCAAAATTGATGATGGCCGAAGTGGACAACATATAAAAAGTAGACTGCCCACGGCAAGAAAAGCATTTCTGAAGAAAAGAAATTTATTAAGATCGAATATAGATGTTTCCAGGGCTCTCGGGTCGCCAGCCGGATGCGATCGTTGAAGTCCCACTGGACACCCGAGAGCCCTGGAAACAACACATACGCCCGGAAAGCCTCCGATCACATTTCGAATGTAGATTTAAATGTCGGGAAATCTTTTTCTGAAAGTACTTGTATGTAGTGTAGCCGTGTATGGAAGTGAAGTATGGTTGATAAACATTTTAGACAAGAAGAGAATATAAGCTTTTGAGATGTGGTGCTTCAGAAGAATTATGAAGATTAGATCGCTAGCTCACGTAACTAATGAGAAAGCATTGAATACAATTGGGGAGAAAAGAATTTTGTTGGTATACTTAAAGAATGGGGGATTGGTTGGTAGGACATATTCCGAGACGTCAAGGGATCACCAGTTTAGTATTTGAGGGAAGTGAGGGGGGAATACAAATCGTAAACGGAGATTAAAATAGTAAGCGGTTTCCGAAGAATGAAGGTTGCAGTAGTTATGAAAAGACTTGCATAGGATAGAACAGTGTGGAGAACTTCATCAAACCAGTCTTCGGACTGAAGGCCACAATAGAAACAACAATTGTCTTTTAGGAAAGATGTTACATTGCTTTTTAACAAATTATTTATTTCAAAAGTCAATCTTAGAAACTTTTATCCCTAGTGCACGCAAATTTGCATGAACTCATGCATACAAAGACTCGAGGACCTTAAATTGAAACCTCTACATCTACATCTACATCTACATGACTACTCTGCAATTCACATTTAAGTGCTTGGCAGAGGGTTCATCGAACCACAATCATACTATCTCTCTACTATTCCACTCCCGAACAGCGAGCGGGAAAAACGAACACCTAAACCTTTCTGTTCGAGCTCTGATTTCTCTTATTTTATTTTGATGATCATTCCTACCTATGTAGGTTGGGCTCAACAAAATATTTTCGCATTCGGAAGAGAAAGTTGGTGACTGAAATTTCGTAAAAAGCTCTCGCCGCGACGAAAAACGTCTATGCTGTAATGACTTCCATCCCAACTCGTGTATCATATCTGCCACACTCTCTCCCCTATAACGCGATAATACAAAACGAGCTGCCCTTCTTTGCACCCTCTCGATGTCCTCCGTCAATCCCACCTGGTAAGGATCCCACACCGCGCAGCAATATTCTAACAGAGGACGAACGAGTGTAGTGTAAGCTGTCTCTTTAGTGGACTTGTTGCATCTTCTAAGTGTCCTGCCAATGAAACGCAACCTTTGGCTCGCCTTCCTGACAATATTATCTATGTGGTCCTTCCAACTGAAGTTGTTCGTAATTTTAACACCCAGGTACTTAGTTGAATTGACAGCCTTGAGAATTGTACTATTTATCGAGTAATCGAATTCCAACGGATTTCTTTTAGAACTCATGTGGATCATCTCACACTTTTCGTTATTTAGCGTCAACTGCCACCTGACACACCATACAGCAATCTTTTCTAAATCGCTTTGCAGCTGATACTGGTCTTCGGATGACCTTACTAGACGGTAAATTACAGCATCATCTGCGAACAACCTAAGAGAACTGCTCAGATTGTCACCCAGGTCATTTATATAGATCAGGAACAGTAGAGGTCCCAGGACGCTTCCCTGGGGAACACCTGATATCACTTCAGTTTTACTCGATGATTTGCCGTCTATTACTACGAACTGCGACCTTCCTGACAGGAAATCACGAATCCAGTCGCACAACTGAGACGATACCCCATAGCTCCGCAGCTTGATTAGAAGTCGCTTATGAGGAACGGTGTCAAAAGCTTTTCGGAAATCTAGAAATACGGAATCAACTTGAGATCCCCTGTCGATAGCGGCCATTACTTCGTGCGAATAAAGAGCTAGCTGCGTTGCACAAGAGCGATGTTTTCTGAAGCCATGCTGATTACGTGTCAATAGATCGTTCCCTTCGAGGTGATTCATAATGTTTGAATACAGTATATGCTCCAAAACCCTACTGCAAACCGACGTCAATGATATAGGTCTGTAGTTAAATGGATTACTCCTACTACCCTTCTTGAACACTGGTGCGACCTGCGCAATTTTCCAATCTGTAGGTACAGATCTATCGGTGAGCGAGCGGTTGTATATGAGTGCTAAGTAGGGAGCTATAGTATCAGCGTAATCTGAAAGGAACCTAATCGGTATACAATCTGGACCTGAAGACTTGCCCGTATCAAGCGATTTGAGTTGCTTCGCAACCCCTAAGGTATCTACTTCTAAGAAACTCATGCTAGCAGATGTTCGTGTTTCAAATTCTGGAATATTCCATTCGTCTTCCCTGGTGAAGGAATTTCGGAAAACTGCGTTCAATAACTCCGCTTTAGCGGCACAGTCGTCGATAACAGTACCATCGGCACTGCGCAGCGAAGGTATTGATTGCGTCTTGCCGCTTGTGTACTTTACATACGACCAGAATTTCTTCGGATTTTCTACCAAATTTCGAGACAATGTTTCGTTGTGGAACCTATTAAAGGCATCTCGCATCGAAGTACGTGCCAAATTTCGCGCGTCTGTAAATTGTAGCCCATCTTCAGGATTTCGCGTTCTTCTGAACTTCGCATGCTTTTTCCGTTGCCTCTGCAACAGCGTTCGGACCTTTTTTGTGTACCACGGGGGATCCGTTCCATCTCTTACCAATTTATGAGGTATGAATATCTCAATTGCTGTTGCTACTATATCTTTGAATTTGAGCCACATCTCGTCTACTTTCGCATAGTCAGTTCGGAAGGAATGGAAATTGTCTTTTAGGAAGGCTTCTAGTGGCACTTTATCCGCTTTTTTAAATAAAATTATTTTGCGTTTGTTTCTGATGGATTTGGAAGAAATGGTATTGAGCCTAGCTACAATGACCTTGTGATCACTAATCCCGGTATCAGTCATGATGCTCTCTATCAGCTCTGGATTGTTTGTGGCCAAGAGGTCAAGTGTGTTTTCGCAACCATTTACAATTCGCGTGGGTTCGTGGACTAACTGCTCTAAATAATTTTCGGAGAATGCATTTAGGACAATCTCGGAAGACGTTTTCTGCCTACCACCGGTTTTGAACAAGTATTTTTGCCAACATACCGAGGGTAGGTTGAAGTCCCCACCAACTATAACCGTATGAGTGGGGTATTTATTTGTTACGAGACTCAAACTTTCTCTGAACTGTTCCGCAACTGTATCATCGGAGTCTGGGGGACGGTAGAAGGAGCCAATTATTAACTTAATTCGGCTGTTAAGTATAACCTCCACCCACACCAATTCGCACGGAGTATCTACTTCGACTTCACTACAAGATAAACCACTACTGACGGACACCAACACTCCACCACCAATTCTGCCTAATCTATCTTTCCTGAACACCGTCTGAGACTTCGTAAAAATTTCTGCAGAACTTATTTCAGGCTGATCCAAATTGTTGTTGTTGTTGTCTTCAGTCCTGAAACTGGTTTGATGCAGCTCTCCATGCTACTCTATCCTGTGCAAGCTGCTTCATCTCCCAGTACCTACTGCAACCTACATCCTTCTGAATCTGCTTAGTGTACTCATCTCTTGGTCTCCCTCTACGATTTTTACCCTCCACGCTGCCCTCCAATGCTAAATTTGTGATCCCTTGATGCCTCAAAACATGTCCTACCAACCGATCCCTTCTTCTAGTCAAGTTGTGCCACAAACTTCTCTTCTCCCCAATCCTATTCAATACCTCCTCATTAGTTACGTGATCTATCCACCTTATCTTCAGTATTCTTCTATAGCACCACATTTCGAAAGCTTCTATTCTCTTCTTGTCCAAACTAGTTATCGTCCATGTTTCACTTCCATACATGGCTACACTCCAAACAAATACTTTCAGAAACAACTTCCTGATACATAAATCTATATTCGATGTTAACAAATTTCTCTTCTTCAGAAACGCTTTCCTTGCCATTGCCAGTCTACATTTTATATCCTCTCTACTTCGACCATCATCAGTTATTTTACTTCCTAAATAGCAAAACTCCTTTACTACTTTAAGTGTCTCATTTCCTAATCTAATTCCCTCAGCATCACCCGATTTAATTTGACTACATTCCATTATCCTCGTTTTGCTTTTGTTAATGTTCATCTTATATCCTCCTTTCAAGACACTGTCCATTCCGTTCAACTGCTCCTCCAAGTCCTTTGCCGTCTCTGACAGAATTACAATGTCATCGGCGAACCTCAAAGTTTTTACTTTCTCTCCATGAATTTTAATACCTACTCCAAATTTTTCTTTTGTTTCCTTTACTGCTTGCTCAATATACAGATTGAATAACATCGGGGAGAGGCTATAACCCTGTCTCACTCCTTTCCCAACCACTGCTTCCCTTTCATGCCCCTCGACTCTTATTACTGCCATCTGGTTTCTGTACAAATTATAAATAGCCTTTCGCTCCCTGTATTTTACCCCTGCCACCTTTAGAATTTGAAAAAGAGTATTCCAGTCAACGTTGTCAAAAGCTTTCTCTAAGTCTACAAATGCTAGAAACGTAGGTTTGCCTTTTCTTAATCTTTCTTCTAAGATAAGTCGTAAGGTCAGTATTGCCTCACGTGTTCCAACATTTCGACGGAATCCAAACTGATCCTCCCCGAGGTCTGCATCTACCAGTTTTTCCATTCGTCTGTAAAGAATTCGCGTTAGTATTTACGCAGCCAATAATAAAAATCTATCCCCAATTAATTCTGCCACATCTATAAATTTTATTGATCTTTTTTTGGAATGGCATTGTTTAAGGGGTTGAACAGTAGATGCAATGCAAAGATTTTAAGAGCTGGTAGAAATCATTTATGTTAATAATATGAGTGCACGATTCCCTCTTACGGATTTAATTTGAGAATTCGCCGGTAGTATTCCCCTGCACACAGTTGACTGCGAGCGAGGGTTTAGCCCCATGAACAATACAAAAACAATCCAGAAATCGTCTTTCTGTGGAAAGAGTTAGTAAATTCCTGAGGATTGATCCTGAATGGCCATCTCGCAATGCCTTTGATTCTGAAAAGGCATTCAGTGTACAGAATATGCAAAAGAAACCGGCATAGTCTAATGTGATATATACTATAATACAAAATACACTAATCAATACTGAAAGCTTGCTGTAGCGTAGATATGATACAGAACGTTTGGATCGCTATGTGCAAAAGTTAATTAAAAATAATAAATTTTAATTTAGCAGATTATTGTTAGCTGCACTCAATATACACATACACAAACAAAAAAAGTTTTGCATCATCCCGGTTCCGAAAACTCCTGAAGATAGACGTTGACTGTGGATACTGTATCACAGACACAGTCCCTTGGACTGTTCAGAGATGTCACTAAACCCGCCCAAAGCTGTAAACAACCATGCATGAGCAGCGCCTATTAGACGGAGGGGTCCGACAGCCGACCAGTTCGTCATACCACCAGCAAGAAGGTACACGGATCGTGTTGTCTGTAGTTCGATGCCTAGATGGTCAATACCGCGGTTCGATCGCGTCCGTATCGTTACTTTGTGCCAGGAAGGGCTCTCAAAAGAAAAATAAATAAATAAAAAAATAAAAAATGTTCAAATGTGTGTGAAATCTTATGGAACTTAACTGCTATGGTCATCAGTCCCTAAGCTTACATACTACTTAACCTAAATTATCCTAAGGACAAACACACACATACGCCCATGCCCGAGGGAGGACTCGAACCTCCGCCGGGACCAGCCGCACAGTTCATGACTGCATCGCCCCAGACCGCTCCGCTAATTCCGCGCGGCTGGGCTCTCAATAAGGGATGTGTGCAGGCGTCTCGGAGTGAACCAAAGCGATGTTGTTCGGACGTGGAGGAGATACAGAGAGACAGGAACTGTCGATGACATACCTTGCTCAGGCCGCTCAGGGGCTACTACTGCAGTGGATGACCGCTACCTACGGATTATGGCTCGGAGGAACCCTGACAGCAACGCCATCATGTTGAATAATGCTTTTCGTGCACCCACAGGACGTCGTGTTACAATTCAGCCCTGCGCAATAGGCTGCATGCTGCGCAACTTCACTCCCGACATCCATGACGAGGTCCATCTTTGCAACCTCGACACCATGCAGCGCCGTATAGGTCGGCCCAACAACTTGCCAAATGGACCACTCAGGATTGGCATCACGTTCTCTTTACCGATGAGTGTCAACCAGACAATTGTCGGAGACGTGTTTGGCGGCAACCCGGTCAGGCTTAACGCTTAGACACATTGTCCAGCGGGTGCAGCAAGGTTGAGGTTCCCTGCTGTTTTGAGGCGGCATTATGTAAGGCCGACGTACGCCGCTGGTGGTCATGGAGGGCGCCGTAACAGCTATATGATACGTGAATGTCATCTGCCGACCTATTGTGCAACCATATAGGCAGTATATAGGTGAGGCATTCGTCTTCATAGACGGCAATTCGCGCCTCCATCGTGCACATCTTGTGAATGACTTCCTTCAGGATAAAAACATTGCTCAGCTAGAGTTCTCCAGACGTGAACCCTATCGAACATATCTGGGATGGATTGAAAAGGGCTGTTTATAGACGTCGTGACCCACCAACCACTCTGAGGGATCTACGCCGAATCGCCGTTGAGGAGTGGGACAATCTGGACCAACAGTGCCTTGATGAACTTTTGGATAGTATGCCACGATAAATACAGGCATGCATCAGTGCAAGATGACGTGCTACTGGGTATTAGAGGTACCGGTGTGTACAGCAATCTGGACCACCACCTCTGAAGGTCCCGCTGTATAGTGGTACCACTTGTTGTGTGGTTTTCATGAACAATAAAAAGGGCGGAAATTATGTTTATGTTGATCTCTCTTCCAGTTTTCCGCACAGGTTCCGGACTCTCGGAATCAAGGTGATGAAAAACTTTTTTTGATGTATTTCACTTTTAAAACTGCCATTAATAATTTTAAAATTATCGACTAACCGAATCCTTGTGCATTTTTCGACATTATTTTATTTTCTAGCTTAAAACATGGTTACTATGTGCTTGGTGCACCATACGACGACCGTCGCTTGTGGTAGTCAGATATGGTCGACTGGTACCTTGGCGATGAGAACACCTGCCCTCACGTTCCTATGCAGTCCAGCATCAGGCCAGTATCATATTCCAATGGCCTACAAATCACGATATTGCACTAATCAAACCAGCCAGCCAAATGGAGACCCATAATAAAGACACTTTCAAACTATAGCAGGTTCTGATAAAACTGTCTCCTCAGAGCAAGTGACAAGTCTGTGACCTTCAGTGATCACTCAGCACCTGAAGCTGATCACGCCCCTGGAACAACATTAAACACGAACAACTCTAATGCACTGTGGTGGCAGTTCTAGCAGTCACAGAACTGCTCTATAATCAGTCACATACCGGCCGATGATGGGTACATTGAAATCCGATCGTATCTTCTGGCTGCTTCAGTTCTTCTTGTCAGACACTGTAATTTGAAAATTAGCAGCCTAATCTAATGATCTGCAGCCTACACGTATCCCGTACTGTCATCAATCTACCCAGATATTCATTACGGACAATTAGAGTTCAGTGACTGCGAAAGGGAAATTTTGCCTTTAATCCCAGAAATGAGGAAAAGGAGGAAACTATAAATAGCAGCAGACATTTGTAATGCGTACTCTGTAACAGCTGAAGAAATCAGTACAGAATGGGCAATACTATTAGCTCCGGCAAAGCCACAAAAATGTAGCGTTCCTGTGAGTGAGAGGAATGCCATAAAACGCCTAAAAGCGGACGATAGCAATAACCACTCTTCCTCCTCACAAGAGCAGTGTAACAGTAGTTACAAACGTGGCTACCACAGCAACACTGCCGACTCATTATACACGCAGACAAACAGGAAACTGTGTAAGGACCCCACAGCAAATGTTCTCAGAACAGTCACGCGGTTGATAAACTCCTTAGTCAAACTAAGAAAGTTCTTTTCAGATCGGATGCCCTACATGGCTATATGGATTGCCAAAAGTTGAGAGAGGAAACTCGCCATTGGGGCCTTCAATACGTGCAGTTGCTTCAATCACCTAATCGACTGTTAAGTTCCGGACAACACTGTTATGACTGCGTGGTAACCGACAGGATTGTATTCGGCATAAAACTGATAGACCAGTTGGGGGACATATTATTCACCTTCAGTGTGGTACCGCTGTTTACTATGGTTCCGTCCGCTCCGGTAGCTGAGCCGGCACGGTAGCTCAGCGTGTTCGGTCAGAGGGTTAGCTGTCCTCCGTAATTAAAAAACTAAGTTCATCGATCAACCACGAACTTAAACGGGTGTCTTACGACGTCCGCCCCGAGCAAATGCAACGAACAAAAGCGATCAAAAATGAGATTAAAAAAAAGTGGTCAGCGCGACTCAGTGTAAATCCTAAGGGCTCGGGTTCGATTCCCGGCTGGGTCGGAGATTTTCTTCGCTCAGGGGCTGGATGTTGTGTTGTGTTTTAATCATCATCATTTCATCCCCATCGACGCGCAAGTCACCGAAGTGGCGTCAAATCGAAGGACTTGCACCAGGCGAACTGTCTACCCGACGGGAGGCCCTAGTCACACGACATTTACATTTTTACTATGGTTCCGTTTAACAAGTTAAGTAACAATTGAACCGAATCATATCGATATAGCAGTGTTTTAAGTACTATTTCAGGCTTAGTACTTGAAATAGAACGACCAGTTTTACGAACAGTTGGACTCCGCAGGAGGCAAACAACTATTTGGAGAGTATGTGTGTGGCGAGCAAGAGGGTCTCTTGAATCAATGAAGTATTCTTTCCTTTCCTTTCCTTTCCTTTCCTTTCCTTTCCTTTCCTTTCCTTTCCTTTCCTGAACTGCAGTCTTACTGTCTATGTCCATAGGACCATCTCATTGAAAACAACGTAGCTTTCGATTATGAGTCTTCCCACTTTTCCCTCAAACGTTATTTCACAACTCTCGTTTCTGTTAACTCATGTTTGGCCCCAAATCCGTGTTTGATCTCCACTTTTCAGTTTTTTTTTTTTTTTTTTTTTTTTTTTTTTTTTTTTTTTTTTTTTTTTTTTACAAAAGAGCTTACCATGCGGGTACCAGCGCCCTATACCCAACTTGGTAGCCAGTGCATGTGGTAAATAATAAACTATCCTGGTGGAGGGTAGTAAAACACCACCATGATAGTAGTCCCCTGACTATACAGCGATCGCACTGTCGATATCAGAGATGTTAGCTCCCGCACATGCTGGGGTTTAGGTACCTGTCCTCTTGAGGGTACCGGGACTCCGCGTGATTGTCATTAAATCAGTTGGTCATTGCACTGGCTAGGTTGTGCCCATTGTGAGAGTCATCGACTGGAGCAGGCAGCGTCATGGAAGATATGATGCACTGTGAAAAGATACAGATTGTCAGCTGATGTCGGTGATGACCCAGCAGAACCTCCAGAAAGACGTGAATGTTTTAGCGTAGATTGTTATGACCCCAAGAACATTCCCTTCTTGGTCAAGCCAATGAAGGAAAGAAAGATCATGTGGTCTACAGAAACCTTCTCCCCTCAATATCTGGTGTGCACAACGACTGATGGAGAGTTATTTCTAATTACTAAGCCTATGTTATTTGTGAATAATATGGAAAATGGATTTGGAGAAACATCTTCCCTCAGTAAACTACAAAGTAGTTCTGTCTTAATTAAAACAGCGACTCCCACCATTCTCGAGTGTATGCAAACCACAGATAGCTGCTGGTGGGGCCTCCCAATCTGGATCAGCCTCAGAAGAGTAGGCAGACGAAGCGTGACCCCTCCCCCCCCCCCCCCCCCTCCCTCCCACTTTAAGAAAGGGACGACTGAGGGAACCTTCCTCAAGAGATATCAACAGTAATGATTGGGTACAGGCATGGAAAACCCACGTTTCCCAAGCTGGGGACTGGTCACAATCACCAGTCCTCTTCTACTGTAAGCTCTGAGCATAATTCAGTGACCATCGTTACGTGTGACTACGGAACGTTGTGG
Source organism: Schistocerca gregaria (assembly GCF_023897955.1). Taxonomy (NCBI): domain Eukaryota; kingdom Metazoa; phylum Arthropoda; class Insecta; order Orthoptera; family Acrididae; genus Schistocerca; species Schistocerca gregaria. The sequence continues at coordinate 315,462,541 of NC_064926.1, read as the reverse complement.
TTTTCAGAGAACGTGGATCTTAGCTAAACTTTCTGGCCTGGGTTGTTAGGAAGGTACAAACTTCTACAAAAAAATGAGAAAGCAACTTCAATGTGTTCTCTCTTCGATGGGATGAGCGATACTGAGGTGAAGCAGTTTTTGCTTCTGGGGCACCAATTGCGCTCCAGTTGCATAAGGCTTGATCACGTCCGTGTGGCTCTGCCTAACTAGACATTTGTTAATGGGAATCCAGTGGAGCCTAATTCAGCACGATTACACACGCTGCAGCAGGAACGGTACCATATTCTTCAGGCTCTTCCTTATAGACACTGGTGTCACGCTAGTCTGAAGAAATAGCTGCAGCTATCAAAGAGCACCGTTGGGCAGTTCGACACAAACGTATCCCTGGTACAAAACATGTAACTGCATTGAAGAGGCTTCGAGGGAAGGCGCTGTTTTTAATAAAGAAGAGGAAGGAGTTTTGGGAACAGTATGTATCATATGTGGGAGCCCACACCCCATCGTCGAATAAAGGTCGAAATACAAAAGTCTTTTCCCAAAACTGTTTCACAAAGAAAGACTGCACTGTAGTTCTTTCTCTAGATTGTCGCACAGATGACAAAATGGTAGATATCGAAATAGATGACAAAGGGATAGAAAAGGAATTAAAATCTCTCAAAAGAGGAAAGGCCGCTGGACCTGATGGGATACCATTTCGATTTTACACAGAGTACACGAAGGAACTTGCCCCCCTTCTTGCAGCGGTGTACCGTAGTTCTCTAGAAGAGCGTAGCGTTCCAAAAGATTAGAAAAGGGCACAGGTCATCCTCGTTTACAAGAAGGGACGTCGAACAGATGTGCAGAATCATAGACCTATATCTCAAACGTCGATCAGTAGTAGAATTTTGGAACACGTATCATGTTAGACTATACTGGTAGATGATGTGTTTCTTGACTTCCGCAAGGCGTTCGATACAGTTCCCCACAGTTGTTTAATGAACAAAGTAAGAGCAATGGACTATGAGACCAATTGTGTGATTAGATTGAAGAGTTCCTAGATAACAGAACGCAGCATGTCATTCTTAATGGATGAAGTCTTCCGAAGTAAGAGTGATTTCAGGCGTGCCACAGGGGAATGTCGTAGGACCGTTGCTATTCACAGTATACATAAATGACCTTGTGGATGACATCGGAAGTTCACTGAGGCTTTTTGTGGATAATGCTGTGGTATATCGAGAGGTTGTAACAATGGAAAATTGTACTGAAATGCAGGAGGATGTGCAGCGAATTGCATGGTGCAGGGAATGGCAATTGAATCTCAATGTAGACAAGCGTGATGTGCTGCGAACACATAGAAAGAAAGATTCCATATCAATTAGCTACAATATAACAGGTCAGCATCTGGAAGCAGTTAATTCCATAAATTATCTGGGAGTACGCATTAGGAGTGATTTAAAATGGAATGATCATATAAAGTTGATCGTCGGTAAAGCAGATGCCAGACTGAGATTCATTGGAAGAATCCTAAGGAAAGCAGGTTACAGTACACTTGTTCGCCCACTGCTTGAATACTGCTCACCGGTGTGGGATCCGTACCAGATAGGGTTGATAGAAGAGATAGAGAAGACCCAACGGAGAGCAGGCCGCTTCGTTACAGGATCATTTAGCAATCGCGAAAGCGTTACGGAGATGATAGATAAACTCCAGTGGAAGACTCTGCAAGAGAGACGCTCTGTAGCTCGGTACGGGCTTTTGTTGAAGTTTCGAGAAGATACCTTCACTGAGGAGTCAAGCAGTATATTACTCCCTCCTACGTATATCTCGCGAAGAGACCATGAGAATAAAATCAGAGAGATTAGAGCCCACACAGAGGCATACCGACAATCTTTTTTTCCACGAGACTGGAAAGAAGGAGGAACCGATAGAGGTACTCAAAGTAACCTCTGCCACACACCGTCAGGTCGCTTGCGGAGTATGGATGTAGATGTAGATGTGACCACCCACCATCTACAGCTTTTCCTTGCATCTCGCTCTTCGGCTACATCTGCACTGATCTCGCGGTAATTGCTGAATTTTTTACGGCACGCTTTGTCAAACTGTCCGCATGTAATAACTACCATCCTAATTTCCTAACTCGGAAACGTCTGGATGCAACCGACAGTTCAGAATGTTTACGAAACGCCCAAAAACTGGTAGAACAGTTGGGATAGATTGGAAGCTCTATGCAGGGACATCAAACTAGCCCCTCTTTTCTGTGGTCGTAGCGTCCCCTCTAGGCAATTTACTTCGTATGTACCCGGTCCTATAGTTAGTGTAGACCTCTTTTTGGCCCTAAGAAAAACGCTGATCTCTCCATTGTCAGCCACCTGTTCCGTCTGGTTCTCCGTGACTACCCACATTCGACAGGCACCTACACAGATGGATCAAAACCAATGGTAAGGTCTGTTTCGCTTTTGCATAAGAAAGGGTACGAGAATGTATGTATGTCAACTGTCATATCACCGTGCCACATCGTTCGGTAACCGCCGAATCAGGGCAGAGGTAAACTCCTCATGGCTTTGAGGTTACAGCCATTAACACAACCTACAAGAAAAACGCTATTACAAGAAAAACACAGCTGCAGCGCACGTGACAGTAGTTACAACAGACAGCCGTGAGACGTGCTGAGCAACGACCGAACAACAAGCACATGCCAACCTCCGGCAAAATATGAGACCGTAAAGTTGGAGATAAGTCGCTAGCACCTATACAAATGTGTGGGATAGGAAAGATAGTGGTCGTAAAGCATTAAAAGCTTCAGATTACTACTACTGCTGTCTGTACTAGAAGGCAGATGGGGGACTCATTGGGAGACAGTTTCCGGCTTGTTCCCATCACATTTCAAGAACCAAATACAAGGTAATGATTATATGTGTGACAGCGCATAGGTTACATGCATTTTCCGTCAGTGCTGCACTTTTTTACTAGCGAACCTGGCAACGCTTCGCAACTGTTAAATGTGTTTGGGAATTAGACATACACGCTGAACTGGGATGTTACTGGAAATTGTACCGGGAAGCAAATTTCGGCTGCTTATTCAGACTTCACCCACTTTGAAGGTGTGGAACTCGAAATTATTAAATTGGTGCGGTAAGTTAGTAGAGATTTTGTTTTGCATGTTGGTAAACCGGTTGCTGTGGGTTTATTTATAGACTGTCAATTTTCATTTGTAGCTCATTGTTGCTATCTGAGTTTACGTATCATCATTTTGTCATTTGGAGATGGTGAGTGGAGTAATGTTCCTCTGTTTTGACTTCAGTAGACGGCTTACAGCAGTAGAGGCAACCACGAACATTTGTACTGTGAATGAGGATAATTCCGATAATTCCACTGGATAGCGTTTGGCTAGATAATGGTTTCCTTGTTTTGAGGGGCATTTTGACATTAGTGATTCTCCATGTACAGGAAGACCTTCGGGGTTTGATGAAGATCGTTTAAACGTCTTAATCGACAACGATACACATCAGTGTACGCAAGAACTTGCAAATGTGATTAACTTTGATCATTCCACCATTGTGTGACTTTGCATGCAGTGGGGATGTACAGAAATAAAGTGTATAGGTACCGCATGCTTTAAGCCAAAATCACAGAGATCAGCAGGTGGCCATATGTACGAGGGTCTCTCCAAAAGAAATGCACTTTTTTTTAAAAAAATCCATCTTTTATTCTACATGTTTGGAAGTTTTACAGAGAGTAGATACATCCTTCAGGAACAATATTTTCATTTCTCCATATAATTTCCATCCCTCTCAACTGCCTTACGCCATCTTGGAACCAGCGCCTGTATAACCGCACCGTAAAATTCTGGACTAACCTGTTGGAGCCACTGTTTGGCAGCGTGCACAAGGGAGTCATCATCTTCAAACCTTGTTCTAAGAAGAGAGTCTTTCAGTTTCTCAAAGATATGATAGTCAAATGGAGCCAAGTCAGGACTGTAAAGCGGGTGTTTCTGTGTTGTCCATCCGAGTTTTGTGATCGCTTCCATGGTTTTTTGACTGACATGTGGCCGTGCATTGTCGTGCAACAACAAAACATCCTGCTTTTGCCGATGTGGTCGAACACGACTCAGTCGAGCTTGAAGTTTCTTCAGTGTCGTCACATATGCATCAGAATTTATGGTGGTTCCACTTGGCTTGATGTCCACAAGTAAGAGTCCTTCGGAATCGAAAAACACCGTAGCCATAACTTTTCCAGCAGAAGGTGTGGTTTTGAAGTTCTTTTTTTTTTTCTTGGGTGAATTTGCATGATGCCACTCCATTGATTGCCTCTTCGTCTCTGGTGAAAAATTGTGGAGACATGTTTCATCACCTGTCACAGTTCTTCCAAGAAATTCATCTCCACCATCCTCGTACTGATCCAGAAGTTAGCTGCATACAGTTTTTCTTGTTTCTTTGTGAGCCACTGTCAACATCATGGGAACCCACTTGACACAAACCTTTTTCCACCTGGCACAAACCTTTTTTAACGCCAACAGATACAGTATTCTGCAAACACTTCCTTCCCCTATCCCAATGTAGTGTGGCAATTCGTTCACTGTGATTCGTCTGTCAGCAGTCACCAGTTCGTTAACACTCTGCACATTGCCTGGAGTGTCTGCAGTACGAGGCCTGCTGCTGCGAGAACAATCCTCAATATTGCCGTGCCCGCTTTCAGCACGTAACCTGCTTGCCCACCGACTAACTGTACTGCGATCGACAGCAGCATCTCTATACGCCTTTTTCAACCTCTTGTGGATGTTTCCCACAGTCTCGTTTTTCAAAGTACAGGAATTCTATGACATGACGTTGCTTCTGACGAACGTCAAGTGTAGCAGCCATCTTGAAGACATGCTGTGGCCGGCCGCGGTGGTCTAGCGGTTCTAGGCGCTCAGTCCGGAACCGCGCGACTGCTACGGTCGCAGGTTCGAATCCTGCCTCGGGCATGGATGTGTGTGATGTCCTTAGGTTAGTTAGGTTTAAGTAGTTCTAAGTTCTAGGGGACTGATGACCACAGATGTTAAGTCCCATAGTGCTCAGAGCCATTTGAACCTTTTTGAACATGCTGCAACGGCGCCACTCACGGGAACAGGTTGAACTAAGTTTGAAAACAAGCGGAAAGGAGGTATCTACACACTATATAACTTTCACACACGCAGAATGAAAACTGTATTTTTACAAAAATAGTGTGCATTTCTTTTGGAGTGACCCTCGTACATTTCTACTTGCTCGTCGCCAATCGGCTCGTGAACAACACCGACCATTCCTGTCCTGTGTCGTTACCGTTGGCGTGAAATTCTGTCTTTATGCTAACATAAGGCAAAGAAAGAAATGGTCGAGCTCAAACAAAGCGGCAACTCCCCGTCCAAAGACCTGCCCACAACCAAAGAAGATACTGTTATCGCCGGGGTGGCCGAGTGGTTCTAGGCGCTACAGTCTGGAACCACGCGACCGTACGGTCGCAGGTTCGAATCCTGCCTCGGGCATGGATGTGTGTGATGTCCTTAGGTTAGTTAGGTTTAATTAGTTCTAAGTTCTAGGGGACTGATGACCTCAGAAGTTAAGTCCCACAGTCCTCAGAGCCATTTGAATCATTTTTGATAATGTTATCAGCAGCTGGAACAGCGACGGTGTGATGTGCCACGAATTGCTTCCCCAAAGTGTAATCATCACAGCTAACATTTGTCAACAACTGAGGCGTCTTGCAGACGCAGTCAAAGAACGACGAGCACGAAGATTGCGTCAAGAAATAATACTCTGCGATAGCGCCCGCATGCATTCTGCTACACTGACAAAAACCCGCTGTACAGGAATTGGGATGGAAAGTCATTCCGCACCCAACTTATTCATCTGATCTTGCGCCCTCAGTTTTTCAGCTTTTCCGCCCTCTGTCGCACGATCTACAAGGGGCTTCCTTTCCGATTAAAAATGCGCTCCAGACATGGCTCGACGAGTCTTTCGCCTCAAAACTACGTGATTTCTACAGTCGTGGAATCGAAAAGTTACCCTAGTGTTGGTAGACTGTGGTAAATAGTCAAGGAGGATATACACTGCTGGCCATTAAAATTTCTACACCACGGAGATGACGTGCTACAGACGCGAAATTTAACCGACAGGAAGAAGATGCTGTGATATGCAAATGATTAGCTTTCCAGAGCATTCATACAGTGTTGGCGCCGGTGGCGACACCTACAACGTGCTGACATGAGGAAAGTTTCCAGCCGATTTCTCATAGACAAACAGCAGTTGACCGGCGTTGCCTGGTGAAACGTTGTCGTGATGCCTCGTGTAAGGAGGAGAAATGTGTACCATCACGTTTCCGACTTTGATAAATGTTGGATTGTAGCCTATCGCAATTGCGGTTTATCGTATCGCAACATTGCTGCTCGCGTTGGTCAAGACCCTGGGTGCACGAATGGCAAAACGTCATGTATCCAGGTTCTGTTCACATCATCATGATGGTTGCATCCGTGTTTGGCGACATCGCGGTGAACGCACGTTGGAAGCGTGTATTCGTCATCATACTGGCGTGTCACCCTGCGTGATGGTATGGGATACCATTGGTTACACGTGTAGGTCACCTCTTGTTCGCATTGACGGCACTTTGAACAGTGGACGTCACATTTCAAATATGTTACGACCCGTGGCTCTACCCTTCATTCGATCCCTGCGAAATCCTAAATTTCAGCAGGATAATGCACGGCCGCATGTTGCAGGTCCTGTACGGGCCTTTCTGGATACAGAAAATGCTCGACTGCTGCCCTGGCCAGCACATTCTCCAGATCTCTCACCAATTGAAAACGTCTGGTCGATGGTGGCCGAGCAATGGCTCGTCACAATACGCCAGTCGTTACTCATGATGAACTGCTGTATTGTGTTGAAACTGCATGCGCAGCTGTACCTGTACTCGCCATCCAAGCTCTGTTTGACACAATGCCCGGGCGTACCAAGGCCGTTATTACGGCCACAGGTGGTTGTTCTGGGTACTGTGCACCCAAATTGCGTGAAAATGTAATCACATGTCAGTTCTAGTATAATATATTTGTCCAATGAATACCCGTTTATCATCTGCATTTCTTCTAGGTGTAGCAATTGGCCAGTAGTGTATTATTGATGATCAAGTATCTGTTGTGTTCATTAAAATCTTGGAAAAACGCTATGACCTTCGGCACCCTCCCGGTATAAAACACTGCCTGGGGAAAAAAAATATGTACTTGGGAAGACATGCATGCACCTGGGGGATAGTAGACGTACTGATAATTGTTTCAACGCAGTCCGCAAGATGCGTCCGTAGTGGCATAGCTAACAGAGCACCATCTGTGTCTGCCCTTTAATAGGGAATTCTCACAGCCAGAAGGCTCAGTGAAGCAAGGAGGCAGCCGTGTCACGGACACACACTCGTGCTTTCTAAAGCCAAATGAGCGACTCTGAAAGGGATCAAATTGCAGCCTTGTGAGTGGCGGGATGATTGTTTCGGAGAAGTGCTACGCAAGTTGATGTGCTGCGTCAGTTGTGCAACGGTGTTGGTATCAGTGGTCACGTGAACATTCTCAGATCCATAGGCGAGGTTTTGGACATCCACCCAGCAACACGAACTGTTGCGAACCGTTTATTAGCAGCAGGACTACGGGCACACACAGCTCTAGCCCGTCTTCCACTAACACCAGAGCATCCATGTGAATGACAGGAAGAGCTCCACTAACAGCTGGTGAAATTGTTGTTTATTAAAACACAACCGGCTGCGGGGCCTAAAGACGCATCAGGTGCAACTGCGATAGAAGATTATAGGCATACCCATCGCTCGTAGTCAGAGTTCACAATTCAGAGAATATGGTTAATGATAGTAAATTTTGACTAGGAGCGATGGGTATGCCTATAATTTTCTAACGTTGTTGCAACTGATAATGCGTCTTTAGGCCGCGGAGCCTGTTGTGTTTTAATAAACAACAATTTCACCAGCTGTTAGTGGAGGTGAAAAACCCCCTTTATAAAATTATTAACTATTGCGTGCTGATAAAACCTCTTACGTTATTTGATTTTCAAACAGCTGAGCAAAACTGAAAGTACTCAGACATTTCTCTCTATACTTTATCTGATCAACACTAAACTGACATACAATATTTTTAGCGCAACGATTAGATTAGATTAGATTAGTTTTTCGTTCCACAGATCCGTGTTGAGGAGATCCTCGTGGATGTGGAACATGTCACATTCTTTTTTTTTAAGCTGAAATAACAATACTAGTAGTATGAATATATACAATACATCATTTGCTTCTATTAAAAAAATCGTCAGTGGAATAGGAGTTGGCCACTAGTAAGTCTTTTAGGCTCCTTTTAAACTGATCTTTATTTGTAACTAATTTTTTTATGTTTGCTGGTAAATTATTGAAGATGAGTGTTCCTGAGTAGTGGACCCCTTTTTGAACTAGAGTAAGTGCTTTTAAGTCCTTGTGCAGATTATTTTTGTTCCTGGTATTGTATGTATGAACTGAACTGTTTGCTGGAAAAAGAGATATATTATTTAGGACTTTCGGACTTTCAATAATCCCCACAAAAGAATGGCCTTGACTTACAATAATCTCTACCTTTCATGAATCACTTATCTCACAAAAATCTTCGTTACTCGAACTGCTGCAACACAGCGAGCGCCAATACTGCAAGCTAAATAAGATTCTAGCTACTGAAGGCACTAACTGCTGACAGGCATAGTTAGCAAATGAAAGATTTTGGTAGAGAACAAACAATTTATTTACCTTAATAGTGTTCAAAAGTCATATATCAGTTCATGACATCCAATCTTACGAATTTCCTTTTTCTGACGGACACACGTCCAGATCGTCCGCTCTCAAAATTCTGTCATCTCTCTCCCCACATCCACCACTGCTGTCCCTCTCCGGGCATCCACCACTGCTGACGGCTCACCTCCCAACTGCGCAAGGATAAAACAACTGCGCAACGATACGCGCTGTTCACATCCAACTGCCCAACACTACAATAGCAACTATTCCAACAATGCAAACCAGCCACAGACTGCACACAGCACAGTCAGTGATTTTCATACAGAGTGCTACGTGGCGTTACCAACATAGAAACCTAAACAGCCAACTTACAGAGTCAGCTGCGATTGCGTGGAATATACAATATATTTCGATTTCTGCAGTCAGAGAATTACTTGGAAGGGAGAATGACATGCCGTGGTCTTTACCGATGACAGCAGATTCTGCCTGCACGTACGACGTAGACCTGGAGAGCGCTGTCTCGCAGAGTGCATTTGTACACGACACACTACATTTCTCACCATTTTTTTCGCCGTCAGTAGCGAATATCTAAATAACTAGCCACATAAAATTGCTTAAATTTTAACGCTGTATTCTCTAGGTATTTAACTAGAAGTGCCATCTTTCCGTTTCCAAAAATCATTATCCTTCAACGAGAAACACTAAAAAAATAGTTTTTGAGCACCAAAACCGAGCTGCTGATTGTAAGTCGACCATGTACAGCAAACTGCTGTAATTTTGTACGATGTAGTCCTAAGATCTCGTCTTGAACAGTCTTGAAAATTTTCTTGTTATCTTTATACGTTTCCGAGATACTCTGAAAATTCTATAGTTCAGTCACTGATGTCTTATTTCAGAATAGAAGCACTAACATTGAAACAGCATTTATTTCTCGTAAATATATTTTAAGCAAATTCTTCACGTATAGTTATGATGAGACGTTCATTCAGCAGCACATGTGGCCAAGAACTGCGCCATCAGGAATGTCCATTTCTTAGTGCTGAAGTCAATTTGTGGTGAGAAAATTTGAGCATTCTCTGATACCGATTTCGTGTAATGTTTTCCCTATTGTTAACAAGTTGATGAAATCTTTTGAAAGGACCGGATCTCTACACGATTCCAGGAAGGGAGAGTCAGAACGACCAGCCTCAGCTACAATCCTGGGAATGTGGGACGAATTGTGAGCCTTTTTCGATGAGGAGCCTACTACATCAACAAGACACGCAGCAGCAAAACTCAGGATGTCATGACAGTCCTCCAAAGGATAAACGTAATCTTTTTGCCTCAAAAAATTCGACATTGCTAACCTTTGAAGGTCAGGAGTATACAGTGGTGAAGTAATTTTGGAAATTAGATGATTGGGGTCTTTGGAAATGTAACAGTCAATACTGATCAGACCTGGTTTAGTCATGAGGAACACTTCCATCTCCGTGGATTCGTCAACAAATAGAAGCGGCGCCACTGAGCTTCTGAGAACACACACCTTCAACTGGCTGTTCCACCTCAGCTGTTTATTGAGCGATCTGTAACAGCAGACAGATACAGACAGGTACTGGAACATGAATTTGTACTGCCTGCACGACATTGCCAAATGCTCAGAAACTACTGCTTCATACAGGATGGAGCACGTCCACGCCATACATTGGACGTCTTTCAGGATATGTTCAGAGATCATATCGTTGTCCTGGACACGTTAGCATTCACTGGACATGATGTGGTGTGGCCAACTTAGAGACCCGAATTCCACCAGTATCGTGACTGCTTATGGCGTTATCTGAAGGCCAGAGTCTTCTAAGATGCGTCTTCATACTCAAAGATATTTGTACTGCACTTTTCCAGAGAGATTCATGCAGTTTAAAATGATGCTCTTCAGAACGTAATCACGGAATTCTGTTGAAGGTTCTATAGACCCATTGCTGTCGAAATAAACCACTTTGAAAACCTTATGTGTTAAATTTCATGCTGACTGCTATAGTGTAAATATGTTAACACGAATCTATCACCCCATATTATGTCGTAGGAGACAAAAAATTTCTAACACCTATTTTGCACCACCCTGTAGTAATCTGTTTTTGCAGAAAGAAGCAGAACAAATATTCATTCAGAGCTTCAAAGTAGTGCAAAGATTGACAACTTGCTTTAAACATTCAGAAATGTAAAACTGTACAGTTCAGAGAATGAGTATAACGTCATTGGTTTACATTTGTAATTGGTCAATTTATAGAAATACCTGAGCCTAACAACCTGTAGGAAAATGAAATGATCATATAGTCTGTAATAGGTAAAGCAGGTGGTAGAGTGCAGTTTGTTGGTAGAATGCAATCAGTCCACAAATGACACTACATACGAAACACTCATGCGATTCATCCTGGAATATTGCTCAAGTGTGTGGGACTTGGGCCAGAAAGGACTGAAAGGTGGTTTGAAAGAACAGCAGCACGAATAGTCGCAGGTTTGTTCGACCCATAGGACGCCGGCCGTGGTGGCCGAGCGGTTATAGGCGCTTCAGTCCGGAGTCCGGAACCGCGCGACCGCTACTGTCGCAGTTTTGAATCCTGCCTCGGGCATGCGTGTGTGTGATGTCCTTAGGTTAGTTAGGTTTAAGTAGTTCTAAGTTCTAGGGAAGTGATGACCTCAGATGTTAAGTGTCATAGTGCTCAGAGCCATTTGAACCTATAGGAGAGTGTTACGAAAGAACAGATGTGGCAGACACTTGAACATACATATGAAAAGTATACTAAGAAAGTCTACTTACAAAGTTTCGGGATCCACGAATATATTGTAAACCTCTGTGTATTGCTCCCATAGGGATCTCACGACAATGGGTAGATTGGACAGTGGAAAAAAAATTGTACTCTGTAAAAATTGGGACTTTGTACGGGCGCTTATGACCGAGCAGTTCAGCGCGCCACAAACCAGACATCATCATAGGGATCTCACAAACAAGATTAGAGTAATTAAAGAGAGCACAGAGACATTTAAGTAATAATTTTTTCCGTGCACCACGTGTGAATGGAAGACAGAAATCCCTAATAACATGTACGGTGGAACATACCCTCTCCTATAAGTAATAGGGTAAAGAGTTCTTGACCTTTTTGGTTGGTTGATTTGTGGGAGGGGACCAAACAACAAGATCATCAGTCCCACTTTTTGTTTGTGCGGGTTGCATATATCCAGGGGTGAATAACTCCACTCCCCCTTGCCTTAACCTATTGTTCCGCTAAGTAGTTTGATCCCCTGAGGGTTGATTTATGACCCTGTGGGGATAACCTATATTTCTGAGAAACCCCTCCACCCCTCCTCCTCCTCCTCAGAACCTGTGTACTGTCTCTGATTACTTACTGGCAGCATCCCTTTGAGTGGAAAATTCCTGTTGAACCGCAGGCATACTCTCTCTCTCTCTCTCTCTCTCATAGTTTCTCCCTGTTTGTGTGAACACCTGTATGAACCAGTGTCCAAACACACAGATGGTGGTTTTCATCCCTCCTCACAATACTGTGTTCATATTGGCATACTGAATCAGTGAACGTATACAAATCCCACCCGTAAGCCCCCAGTCACCCTCATACTGCTATAGCCCATGGCTGTATAGGATTGTCTGTGCACTTATCGATGTTCCCTGTCTTTGTTTGCTTGTGCATAACTCGTTTACATTACAAGAAGAGACGTTCAGCCAGCAACAGCAGTGGTGCTAATAGCAAACACCCTAAGTAAGGAGAATTACCTGGTAACTACATACTCAAATTGATAACTTTTTACCTCACAGTTCTCTCACTAAGAATTTCGTAGAACTGAATACATATCTTGTTATTGTTACAGCTCATATCCATGAAATAGTGAAACAGCTGGAAGCTGAGAGGCAACAGCAGCAGCAGCATTATAAGTACATATTTTCTTTTTCATAGTGCTGTTTGTATATGTAATACGTTGTTGTCTGAGGCATATCCTTTGTTGTAGTTAGTGATTTCAAGGAGCAGGAGCAGGGAACGATGGAGGTTGCGATTCCTCCCTGTCACAGCTATTGGATAAGTCTATATTCCGAAATTTTTTTTCGCAGTTTTGTGTATATTTCATTTTTTTTAATAAATCAGTATGTTGCTGTTGTAAGTGATTTCAGCAAGCTGGATCGATGTATGCACCCTGCTTTGGGCGAGAATGATTACATATTGGAATGGGTGGAGTAGATGGAGAGGGATCTGCAGCGGTGTGAAGAGATGCCATAGATGGTGGTGATATTATCGTGCAGTCAGAGCAATACAAGTAATTTTTTTAAATGCGCTGACGCTGTGTGAGTGTGGGGTTGATCTGAGATTCTGTTATTCTGCGCAATGGATTAATCTGAGATGTACCCTTTACCCTATGGCAGACAGGCGCTCCTAACGTTCTAAAGAGAAATGCCTAAAAAACTTTCAGCAATAAATATCTTCTGGAGTCGTCTGCTGTAAGGAAATGACACAAAAATTCACAAAATTTCTTACGTAACTAGTGGGATACTTGGGTACCGGAGTAGTGCTAGTTAGTGTAAGAAAACATGAAACTAACGAAAGTAATTATTTACTTTGCAAAAATTCTGAGAAATCACAATGGCACTTTTAGTTATGAATTGAATCCTGGTTATTTTCGGAATGTGAAGCTACCTCTCAAGGATAGGATTCGCTAATGAAATTTCTATACAAAGTTTAAGATTGTTGTTGATCTGGCAGAATGGCTGAGAGGCGCGCCTACTCAACTTGAATAATTATCCTTTACAATGTTGCTAGGTACAGTTGAGGCTGTCGCGTGTGGAATGCAGTGAAGTGTACTGTTCTGGAGTAAATATGGGGCTCGCAATAGCTGTAGTGCACACTACCGTAAGCTGCGATGACTGCTGTCTGCGCCGCTCGCTGCTTACAAATAAGATAACTCTCGTTCTGTCTGGATTGACCTTCGCCAATCAAACTCTCCCTACGCCTTGATAAAGTCAAGGATTCCTATTCGCCCCTAGTCTAACTATTGGCGTGGTACACTGGTCAGATAACCAGTCCACCTCAATGCCACTCATAAATTTGCTCGCAGGCGTTTAACTATAACTCTGCCCATTCACACAACATAATAAGTGTCGGTCAACACAGTGAACGATGCTTAATTGCAGTGAGTCAGTATAGACAGAGTCGCACTTCGATTCACTCTCGACAGAGGTGCTCTCCCAGTGAAGTAATGAGGAGAGACTTGTTCATCACTCCAAGAGCGACAACGGAACGGCCCCTCTCCACGCCAGACGTGAAGGGGTAATCTTTCGGTCTCTTTCATTACTCCTTCAGCTCAAGGCGTCAGAAATATCGTCTGCCAATCAGCATTGCTCTTCTAAAACGGGAGAATGACGTTTCGTTTAAGGCGACCAATCCGGAAATCTGCGTAGGCTGGTCGCTCCCACACAATGTAGCGGAACTTGCTTTTAAGCCAAACATGGGGTCGTCTCTCCTTTCCCTGGGGTGAATGCTGTCTGCTCCACGGGCGTCCACCGGCCGACGTAGATGGGTTGGGACTGGCCTCCTGGCGTGCGATTGCCTCTCTCAAACTAAAAGCTCCTGTGACCGTCGTGTCTGGAATGTATATGTGTACGCCAGCCTCGAGTATTTCAACCACGGTGCGCACTTGCGATTTATTAGTTATTTACATATCGTTTACATGAATTCATACAACATTGACTGTATCTTATCTAGTTTGGGTTCGAATGAAGCGTCTTGATGTGCGGAATATGATTGTGAGGGCGGAATATGTAAGCAAAGAAGGTCAGGAGACCACGACATCTTACAGCTGCTTTCATACAATCAGTGTTCTTCACTGTCTTGTAGCAGCAGCAGCTGCATCAGCCAATATCTGGAATATTGTACTCAGTTTTTTCGTTATTCTTCTTCCAGCAAGTGTCTCTCCTTAATACTTTGTGGTGCAGGTACAGGGGGCAGTGAAGAAACAACCAACAAGACGTGGTCCTGTGCTCAATGCACAGGCAGGTAAGACGCCACTCATTGCTGCCAGGGAAGCCGTGGCAGCTGCAGCTGCCCCCACCACTGCCGCCCCTCCCCCCACACCAGCACTGCTCTGGCGTCCAAGGACCACTCTCTCTTTGCCAACTGACTCAGGATCGTGGCAACAACCATCTCCACAGCCAGGCTGCTCATAGGGGCAACACATACTCCCCCCCCCCCCCCCCCCATGTTCTTGCTTAAACCACAAGGTTCATGCACCTCCCTACTCCTCCACGCAGCCATCGTCATTATTGCAACCAGGTATAGCATCGTTGTCATCGTTCATTTGTGATTATAGTGACAGTAGCGACCCTGTAGATCGCAGCATTTCTCTCAGCATTTCCCTGTGATTTTAGTTAAGAATATCAGATTAGTATGGTCATACTGCAATTAGAATATTCAGTGATTGTGAACGCCTCTGAGGAGCGAATTTTCTTCACTATTATCAAGAACCTGGCAGTAGGCTACCGTGACCCTGCAGCGTTTCTGAAAGCATACCTCCCTGTTCTTGAAATGGAGCTCCTCTAGGTTGTTAATGATCCATGGTATCCCACCATTAAATTCAATGCTGTCCATCGAAGTGTCACACATACTCCCCCCCCCCTCCCCCTAAAAAAAAAACAGACCTCTGGCATTGAAGAGAGAAGCCTTCACTGTCTTTGGAGGGAAAACGGCGTGATATCACAGAGCACATAGATCACCAAGTGTTTCTGGCAGGTTTTCAGAGATGGAAGTTACAGAGTCAGCTAAAGCACTCATCCACATACTACACCTTGACATCCATAAACATGTCTATGATCCAGTACATGGAGGGTTCAGCTATATCCAACTTCCTAAGGATATAGCTGATAAGAAGGCATGTATTGATCTGAACAATGAGTACGATGGGGCTAGTTTTGCATGCTCGGTGATGACTAGTGAAAGAAATTACATGGAAATTTCTTTCAGTAAGATAGATACCTTGATATTCATAAGTGTTATAACTTTGACAGTATAGTGTTTCCTGTCAAAATCCAGGACATACTTAAATTTGAGGCACAGAATACTGGAGTATTGGTTCATGTTTATGGTCTGAAGAAATGAGTCAGATGATCTGAACAGCATATAGTCGTACGACCCCTCCATTTCTCAAAATTTGCTGGTAAGCGTAACATGCATGTGAAATGCTGCTATTCTGTGATGAACACACATCATTATGATTCGATTAGGCACATGTTCCAACTCATTTACTCCCAAATTAGTAAAAATAATGGTAAACAGCATATTTGACTAATGTGTATTAATGCTTTTTGCTCAGACAAGTTATTAGCAAAGCATCTAGATTATGGCGCTTCCAAAGACCTGGTATGTATTGTTATACCTACTAAGGAAAAGAAATTCGTAAAGTTTCTAATGCTCACCATCAGAAGCTGTGTGTGCCGACTTTCAATGCCTCCTCGCTCCTGTGACCCGATGTGAAGGTGTCACTACAGCCTCACAAAAAACATGTTCAATATGCAGCAGCATATCAAGTGTTACTGTCCTATGATTCGAGTCTTAAACACTACTGGTTTTCTGTCAAGGATAATCCTGTGGTTTGGCTTCTCACTGAGCATGAAAACCTTTCATGGGATGTTGATAAGCTTTACAGCGACAATGTACCCATGGCCAAATCCAAGGAGAACGAAGATTTGTGCGTGCAGGGGTTGACTGCCATATTTGTGGGCTGCCATTGCATAGAGAAGCGGAAGGTCCTCGTAGGGACCATTGTCATCTTAGGGGAAAGATCCGTGGCGCAGTTCACAATACATGAAACTTGAAGTATCAATTACCACTACACATACCCGTTTTGTTTTATAATTTAAGTGGGTATGACGCTCGCTTTCTTGTTGAGCACTTGGCTCATTTCGGTACGGAGAAAGCTCAGACCATTGTCCTATCTGAGACTGTCGAGAAATATTTCATTCTCCAGACAAATTACGCTGCAATTCCATGACTCGCTGTGTTTTACAGAGGCCTCACTCCAGAAACTTGTTAAACTCTGCCTCAAGATGATATGCACATCACTCGAGCTGCATTTCCCAATGAGAAAAGGTTTCAACATGTGACTAGGAAGGAGGTTTTCCATATGAACTGGATAGTATGGCAAAATTCGACGAAACCAGACTATCTGACAGGTTATGCCATAACGGATGCAGAGTTTGATCATGCTGTAAATGCTGCTTCACATGGACGCAGATGTGCGCTTGCTCGTGGATGTTTCACAGAAATTCCAGAATCTATGCATGACCACAAATTCTTGGGTCCCACCTTTTATTACACAGCACCTGGGCTGTCTAGGGACTCTATGCTCAAGAAAACGAAATGCAGTATCAAACTATTGACAGATGCTGTCATGCTTGTTTTCTTTGACGAGGGATCCATGGAGGAGCTCGTCAATATGTTCAGAGTCACGCCAAGGCAAATAACCCAGGGATGGGTGACATGTTCAATGCATACCTTGATTCGAGTTGCGTCGTGTTCTTGGATGGCAAAGATCGAGGGTTTGGCTGCTGATTCTGATATGTGGGGTATGTGGTGGAGGCAGAACTCGCATACCCTGTTAGAATGCATGAGGCACATCCTGATTTGCCACTGTACTGGAGCAACTAGTTCCACAAGGAGGCTCCATCCCAAAACTGATGACAGTCTGGAAGCAAGCGGAGATACATTACGCTAGTAAATAATCTCCTGCAGTGTCTCAGATTGGGACGGGGCTGGTTATTCACCTGGGCTACCTCCTTCAAGGTATCATCCCAGCTGATTGACTTGAATATGAAATATAGGTTCTGCGATGTGATTTTGAGAAAGATTTTTTAAATTACTGAATAATTCCGTTTTTGACAAAATACTGGAGAATCTAAGGAAACATCGTTAAATATTGTTTAGAACTCAATGGTGGGCTGAGCGCTGGGGCATAAGATAATGCTTTGCCAGACCTAATTTGAACTGGTTCACCATATTCACTGAGAACTTTGTTGGTGTGGAGATGGGAAAGGTTGCAGTAGAGTCCACGAAACCTTTCTATGTGGGGATGTGCATACTATACCTATCCAAACTCTACATGTACAATTTTCGTTATGAGTTTGTGAAACTTCATTCACTGATTGTCATTTACTTTATATGGATAAAGATAACTTCATCTATAAGATGAAGAACTGCAATCCATATGAAGTAATGACGTGCCACAGTGAATAACTAGATGTCCTTCATTCATGGTCAATAATCCTCACAGTATTATTCCACAGAACAATTATTAGCCTAATGATTGCCGATTGTGGAATTTGTTGGTTTGCGAGCAAAAATGTATGCACATTTGAGGCTGCCACCTGGAGGAAGGCTATGGGTGTGTGTAGCATGACACTGAGAGCCTTCACTATCAGACACTGTTTGCACTGCCTGCACAGCGGTGTTCGCGGTGCTCAATTACAACTGTGGCATTTGGTGTGACAAACTGGTATTCGACCAAGAGGACGCAATGTGTACACTGTGCTGCAATCTAAAGACAGCGTGTTGTCTCATAATAACAGGGTCATTTGGCGTGATGGCACTGATACTCTCCTGTACTCACACAGTTCACTTGTTGAGAGAGAGAGGGGTGGGGGACTGAATGAGATAATTATAATGAATGTAAATTTCACAGAACAGTATGACGTTTTGCCATAGAGTGCGAGTGCAAGCATTTATTTATACAAACCATGTGTGTGAGGAATATGTACTGTATACACTTGTAAATATGTGCACAGATATATATCTATATACTTAACAGTTCATCAGAATTGGTGTTGTGTAATAATCGTATAGCTGATACTATTGGAGCTGTTGTAGTGAAAGAATGTAACTATCTCTGTGTTAGTTTTTAGTGTACATTTACTCGTATATAACTGAAAATGGTAAATATTTCGAATGGTGAATTTTCTTTTTGTTATTGTGTAAAAAAGCAAAAGAATACTAGAACCAAATTGTATCTCAATAATCAAACTGTATATGTGAGAACTGAATAAAAATGTATTCTTACCATATACCTTTACTGTTGTTTACAGAAAAACCGATCCCTGTAGTACATTTAAAGGATGTACAGGACACATGACGTTAGTTTTGAACATTAAGGCGAACTTCAACATGGAAGATAACAAAATAATCTAATCTCCTTTACCAGGCCAGCCACACCTCTCTTTTATAGAAAACGACTGAAGTTTATTTAGTGAAGTTCGTTGGAAAACTTCAAAGCCTAACTTATCTGTAAACTTGTAAAAAAATTAATGACATGTTCCACGTTACTTTTAACGGTGTTCACGAGCACGTTTAGCTACAGAGCAGAACGCAGCGTCAGCCATTTTGGCGGTACGTATCAACAGCACGACGATCAGAGCACAGTTATCGGTTACGGATACTGCGTTTTATACGATTTTTGAAATAAAAACTACATAGCTAAAGTATGATTAAGAAAAATGTTGACGGCCGTTAATACATCAATGGTTCAAATGGCTCCGAGCACTATGAGACTTAACATCTTAGGTCATCAGTCCCCTAGAACTTATAACTACTTAAACCTAACTAACCTAACGACATCACACACATCCATGCCCGAGGCAGGATTCGAACCTGCGACCGTAGCAGTCCCGCGGTTCCGGACTGCAGCGCCTAGAACCGCATGACCACCGTGGCCGGCCGTTAATACATTAGAATATCTTAGTTTCATTTACAGTAACATAAGCAGGACCTACTTCCAAGAGTGTAACACCACAGTGTACGTGTGCTACTGCAGCTGAAAAATCTCCGCGTTTATGTTTGTTTGCATCAGATTCAATTTTAAGACAATCAAGTACAGAATAGTCAGCCTGGAAAGCCATGCTGTCTGAGAGAAGTGGGTAGATACCGACCTCTGTAAGTCAATGTGTGGTGCGGTCTCCCCGGGGAAAAAAAAAAAAAGGTTCGAATGGCTCTGAGCACTATGGGACTTAACTTCTGAGGTCATTAGTCCCCTAGAACTTAGAACTACTTAAACTTAACTAACCTAAGGACATCACACACATCCATGCCCGAGGCAGGATTCGGACCTGTGACCGGAGCGGTCGCGCGGTTCCAGACTGAAGCGCCTAGAACAGCTCGGCCACTCCGGCCGGCTGTGGTCTCTTCGAGAATCGTATTATTGTTTCCTGTCTTAACGTTGAGACTCCAAATAGCCACTAGTATCTACAGTACAGCTCATGACAGATATCATGCTGGGCCGCCCGAGGTGGCCGAGCGGTTCTATGCGCTACAGTCTGGAACCGCGCGACCGCTACAGTCGCAGGTTCGAATCCTGCCTCGGGCATGGATGTGTGTGATGTCCTTAGGTTAGTTAGGTTTAAGTAGTTCTAAGTTATAGGGGACTGATGACCTCAGAAGTTAAGTCCCATAGTACTCAGAGCCAACCATATATCATGCCGTAGTTATTGGGAGACATTCCACCGAAGATGCCAATACGATGGATGCTTCCCCCATCTACCGCGCAGATATTAGCAGACTGCTTTAACAGAACGTCTGGAGGTCGTTAAATTGCTCGTACGGGAAACACAGAACGGCACGCTCAGCAGATTTAACACCTCTGGACTTCTACCGGTGAGGGAAATTTAAAACAAGGCATGAAATGCAGTATAACAATGGCTAATCCAGTTGAAATCGCTGTATAGCATGTATCATTGCCTTAGGTCAATATTTTGAGAAATGAAATGAAATGATCGTATGGCTTTGTTGGCCGGGACGTCCCGTCGGGGTTGAGAACTTCATAGGACTGCCGCAATAACAAACACACGAACCACACCTGACCAAGGTGTTCAGTTATATTTGGCAGGGGAGGACATACGTTTAGGAGACCTCTTTGCTGACGATGGACAATGATTGGTTGCTCTGTTGCCTTGTTAGTGTTCGATCAAGTTCCAAACATGCCATGTCGCCGAAGGACGACGCGCTTCCACAGAATTAAGTATACTAGTATCGCCTGCGATCGAAATTCGACCAATTTTGTCGATGTCATAAAAGTATAACTGTGCAAAACATGGTGAACGACCTTACGAAGAAGTCATTGAACCTTATCTATGACAAAAATTAGTATCTTAAAGTGATACACTCCACGTAAAACTTTCCGAAATTTTGGTCTCAGAACTGAACATAGCAAATACTGCATTGTAGCGACGAAATATTACTGAAATTTCTCTTTGATTTCTCTTTAATTGTTCGATCATTTAAAGTGAGTACTTGATATAGTTCGTCGAAAAATAAATTTTGTGTTAACGGTGGCAAATTAGCTTTTGCCTGCTGACAACATAGCGTGAATACCGTTGTATCGCTTAAAGTAACCTTAGAATTAGAAACATTCTGCATTACAGAATCCGCTTTGTTAATTCGTCAAACCAAATTATAATTCTTAAAATTATCTGGAAGTTTGCTCGGGCACATTTAAATATATTTTCAAAGCTACAATAGAATCATCATCAATGTCCGCATTATTTCTATTTCTTTATCTACGCAAAAATTGTATGTCTCGCTCTTTGTCTTTCAGTACGAGCAGTTAGTGTTACTCTTCGAGGCGTAGACTGAAACAGATATAATAAGGGAAGTCGTAGCTATTCAAAATGAAGAAATTGAGAATTAGGCGGCAAACGAACACAAAGTTACTTCCATATACCGTTAGACAAAGAAAGGCTAAAAATCGGTGCCAATAAACTTTATGCACAGACTCTTTTGCCCTCGAAGGCTTCGTTACTACGATGTTTTGTTGTTCACTGCAGATAACATCAGCGACCTAGAGTTTCGGCATCGTAGCTGCCCGGTATGCAAATGGACCATCTGCAACATTTGAACATGAATGTCCGTAAAATCCGATTTCACGAAACATTCATACTTTAGTGGGTCATTTCTACCACAGCACCTTGTCGGTGCGTGTGGTGGAAGTTAGTAGCAGTGTGAGACACAGAAGAAAGCTTTTCTCAGGTGTGTAGACTGAGGTGACGAGTCAAGGGGATAGCGAAATGTACGTACACAGATGGCGGTAGCTTCGCGTACACAAGGTACAAAAGGGCAGTGCGATAGCTGAGCTGTCGTTAGTACTAAATTCATTCACGTGGAAAGGTATCCGACGTGATAGTGGCCACACGACGCGAATTAACTGACTTTGGACGTAGTATAGTAGTTTGAGTAGATGCATGGGACATTCCATTTCGGAAATCCTTAGGGAATTCAGTATTCCGAAATCCACAGTGTCAAGACTGTGCCGATATTACCAAATTTCAGGCATTACCTTTCACCAAGCCAAGGACAACGTAGTGGCCGACGGCCATCACTTAATGACTGAGAGCAGCGGCTTTTGCGTACAGTTGTTGTGCACAACTATGACAAAGTTTCTTTCTACTAATATAATTTTCATTGGACTCCTTGTACAATTAATATTATAAACCGGTAATCTAATTTTCGATGTTTACGTATTATCACTATGACTGTTCTTCATATCTTAGAAATAAACGAAGTTGTAAGAAAGCCAGCCAGTAGTATAATCTATGTACTACTTAGGCCTGTTTGTTTACACCTGCTATTCTGGGGCACTTCATTCATATTTGTGATGAGGTCACTGTAAACACTATTGTCATCACGTGACAAGCCTCACCCCCCTTTTACTCCACCCTTCCCCTCTCCTAACCTCCCCTCCCACCTCCCTCGTGCTCAACACGGCACACTATTAAAACGAGGCAGCCAATAACAACTTGATATTTCAGTGGACATTAACATGAAAAAATCTGTCATAATGTGGCCATCTCGCCTCGCCCCCCCCCCCCACCCCCACCCCACCCCAAGAATCTCACTGTTCTTTCGTGCGTTCGTGAGTGGTGCACACGGGCCCTGAGCTATTGCAGACAATGCTTCCTTCCCTCGCTGCATTTTCTTCACCCTCCTCCCTCACTCCCTCCCTCCATCCCTCCCTTCCTTCTGTTGCCCCTTCCTTTCCCTCTCTCTGCGTTCTGATTTATGTCGACCTGGCTATCCACCTGGTTTCCTCTATTGGTTGCAATTTTGTTTCTTTTGTTTGTTTTTTCATCCTTTTTTGGCGTTTAAGTCCCCACTTGAGGTTTGACCTCCACTCCAAAATTTCCTGTTTTTAGTGTGAGCCATTTGGGAAAGAACTACCTCTTAGCGTCTATGGTGTGGAGTCATCTCCCCCCCCCCCCTTCCTTATCCTCTCCCTTCCCCACTGCAGCCCCTTACACTCTGATAGGTAGCCCCCTGAAAACACAGGGATCACACTACTGACACATGAACTGTTCCCTCCCCTTGTATTCCAAGGAGTGGTTGCTTATCCTCTTGGAGCATCAGAGCACCCAGCAACAGTCGCTGTGCCAGACGGCCCTTGCTGTGGCTCGGTGGTGCCCATGAGGAGAGCCCCTGGTAGGAGTGTGTGATGTCAGGGTGGATGCTTGGCGCATGAAGCGTATCAAGCTGCAAAAATCTGGTCATTCTCAAACAGCTGTCTCTTCAAATGGTGAAGGATAATTGAATGCTGCCTCGTATAACCCAGCTACACCATCGGAGGAGGGCCAGGCACGCTGTGTTGGGATGAAACACGTCTGTACTAGAACGGGTGAGGACAAATTCACCACCATAAAGTCAATGTTTTTTGTGGAGAATATCGAGGTCACGCTTGGTGAAGTGGAGACTCTTAGTAAGATGCGATCGGGCTCCCTATTGATCAAAGCTGCTTCTGCTACACAATCCGCAGCTCTTCGTGCCTGTAATCGTCTTGGCAATGTCCCAGTGTCTATTACTCATCACCAATCTCTGAATATGGTTTAGGGAGCGATTTTTCATAGGGATCTCACCCCAGAAACAGATGAGGAACTCTGGGCTAATCTGGGGCAGCGTGGCGTTCATTTTGTTCGACGTTTGCATAAGGGCCGCAAAGACAACCAGACTGATACTGGCACGTTCCTTCTGGCTTTCAAAGAGGATACCCTCCAGGAGAAGGTCAAGATTATGTGCTACAGATGTGATGTGAAGCCATATGTCCATCTACATATGCAGTGCTTTTGGTGTTTGAGTTTTGGCCATATGTTTTCCAATTGTACGGCAGACTCTCTGTGTGGTGACTGTAGACACCCACTCCATCAGGGAAGCCCCTGCGCTCCGCCACCTGTGTGTGTGTGTGTGTGTGTGTGTGTCAATTGTGCTGACGTCTACTCACTTCCGCAGTGGTTAGCACACTGGACTCGCATTCGGGACAGTTCAATCCCGCATCCAGCCATCCTGATTTAGTTTTTCCGTGATTTCCCTAAATCGCTCCAGGCAAATGCCCGGATGGTTCCTTTGAAAGGGCATGGCCGACTTCCTTCCCAATGCTTCCCTAATCCAATGGACCGATGACCTCACTGTTCACGGAATAATGTAGATAGAGAGGTAAATCGGAGAAAGACGAAGGTAATGAGAAGTAGAAGAAATGAGAACAGCGAGAAACTTAACATCAGGATTGATGGTCACGAAGTCAATGAAGTTAAGAAATTCTGCTACCTAGGCAGTAAAATAACCAATAACGGACGGAGCAAGGAGGACATCAAAAGCAGACTCGCTATGGCAAAAAAGTCATTTCTGGCCAAGAGAAGTCTACTAATATCAAATACCGGCCTTAATTTGAGGAAGAAATTTCTGAGGATGTACGTCTGGAGTACAGCATTGTATGGTAGCGAAACATGGACTGTGGGAAAACCGGAACAGAAGAGAATCGAAGCATTTGAGATGTGATGCTATAGACGAATGTTGAAAATTACGTGGACTGAAAAGATAAGGAATGAGGAGGTTCTACGCAGAATCGGAGAGGAAAGGAATATGTGGAAAACACTTATAAGGAGAAGGGACAGGATGATAGGACATCTGCTAAGACATGAGGGAATGACTTCTATGGTACTAGAGGGAGCTGTAGGGGGCAAAAACTGTAGAGGAAGACAGAGATTGGAATACGTCAAGCAAATAATTGAGGACTTAGGTTGCAAGTGCTACTCTGAGATGAAGAGGTTAGCACAGGAAAGGAATTCGTGGCTGGAATGACATGGATTTTATTAGAACTACCCCATATTGCTAGACGCGTGAAAGATCTCTTGCGCGCGTCGTTTGGTGATGATCGTGTGCTCAGCCGCCACTTTCGTCATGCTTGGCCTCCCAGGTCCCCAGACCTCAGTCCGTGCTATTATTGGCTTTGGGGTTACCTTAAGTCGCAAGTGTATCATGATTGACCGACATCTCTAGGACGCTGAAAGACAACTTCCGACGCCAATGCCTCACCATAACTCTGAACATGCTTTACAGTGCTGTTCACAACATTATTCCTCGACTACAGCTATTGTTGAGGAATGATGGTTGGACATATTGAGCATTTCGTGTAAAGAACATCATCTTTGCTTTGTCTTACTTTGTTATGCTAATTATTGCTATTCTGATCAAATGAAGCCCCATCTGTCGGACATTTTTTGAATGTTTGTATTTTTTTGGTGGTAATAAAACCCCATGTCATTGCAAGCATGTGTGTCAATTTGTACCTTTCTGTGATTTATTCAGTTTTCAAATTTATACTGACTTTTTGATCACCTGGTAAATCTGCTGTGCACTTCGACACCTCCCTCTCGAATTCCATTGATGTAGTCGTGCAAGGTGTCTCTGCCACTATTCTTCATGCTGCTCGCACTGCTGTCCCCATATCCGCAGGTCCCCTTAGTCTCGACCAGTACTGTGGTGGACCAAGGATGTCACAGCCGCTATCCAGGCACTGCAACGATTTAAGTGACACCCTTCACAGACCAGCCTCCTGCATGCGTCTCCATGCTAAGGCTCGTTACCTTACTAAGCGGAGTAAAAGGGAATGCTGGGAGCGCTATGTTTCCTCACTGGGGCCGCGCGAAATAGCCACAGGGTCGATGGCGTCTTGTCACGGTTCGGGCGGCTCCCCCCATCAGAGGTTCGAGTCATCCCTCGGGCATGGATGTGTGTGTCCTCCTTAGCGTAAGTTACATTAAGTAGTGTGTAAGCTTACGGACTCATGACAACAGTACTTTGGTCCCAGAGGAATTACCACAAATTTCCAAATATTTCCTCTCTGGGATGTATGCCCAATAGCAGGTTTTATCCAATTCCATAGCCTCTTGGGCCGCCAGCGACAGTGAATTGTCCAGGGTCTTAACCTCCAAGCTGCTCTATGCACTGATCCATTGGTTCTCGCGCAACACCTCGCAACATACTTTGCGATGGCATCAGCATCCTCTTCCTACCCTACTTCATTACTCAGGCAGAAATGTATAGTTGAAGAGACACTCTCTGTTCCATCCTCGCCGGCCGCGATGGTCTAGTGGTTCTAAGCGCGCAGTCCGGAACCGCGGGACTGCTACGGTCGCAGTTTCGAATCCTGCCTCGGGCATGGATGTGTGTGATGTCGTTAGGTTAGTTAGGTTTAAGTAGTTCTAAGTTCTAGGGGACTGATGACCACAGATGTTAAGTCCCATAGTGCTCAGAGCCATTTGAACCATTTTTTTTTTGTTCCATCCAGCATCATGCTGAGCACTATAATGCCCGGATTCCATCCACAACCAGATCGTCCAATACTTGGACGTTCACAAGAGGCAACATATCCTCAGTGTCTTCAACTGCATGTGGCTCACAGGTGCTTTTCCGTCACAATGGCAAGACAGTATAGTTATCCCCGTCCTTAAGCCCAGGATGAACCTTACGTCTCTAGACAGCTACTGTTCAATTAGCCTGACGAATGTACTTTGTAAACTGCTCGAAATGATGGTCAGCTTCAGATTGTGCTGGGTACTCGAATCTCAGGGCCTTTTGTACCTGTATCAATGTGGCTTCCAGGCAGGACGACCTCCAACTGACCATTTACTCCAATTGGAATTAGCCATCCGACAGGCTTTTACTCACTTCCGGCACCTTGTTCTGGTCTTCTTTGACCTACGTAATGCGTACGACATGACTTGGCGCCATTACATTTTAGTTACCCTCCATGGCTGGTGCTTCCATGGTCCCCTTCAGATTTTTATCCACGAAATTTTACCTCTCCGTATCTTCTGGGTTCGAGTTGTCACTTCACTCAGCGCTCCTCAAGTTCAGGAGAACGGTATCCCATAGGGTTCTGTGATAAGTGTCACACTCTTCCTAATTGCCATCAATGGGCTTGTGACCTTTGTTGGCCCTCTGGTTACCCTAGCGTTGTACGTCGTCGATTTTTGCATCTGGTGCAGCTCCCTCTAAGTAGCATCTGCTGAGCGGTGGCTCCAAGGCGCCATCCAGTGGGCCTCTGCGTGGATCACCTCAAATGTCTTTCAGTTTTCTCCCTCCAAAACGCGGGTTGTGCATTTTTGTTCTTGGCCCATAGTACACTGCAATCCTGAACTTTATTTAGGCGGCCAGTTCCTCAATGTTGTAGCACAATCCCGTTTCTTGGGCCTTACTTCTGCTAACAAGCTGACATGGCTGCCCCACATTCGCCAGCTAAAGACTACATGTATGCGGAAGATTAAAGCTCCCCGAGTCCTGGCCCACACATCTTTGTGTGCAAACCTTTCCACTCTTCCTCATCTTCACCATGCTCTGGTCTTGTCCAAACTAGATTATGGCAGTCAAGTTTATGGCTAAGCAGCTACTTCCACTTTTAAACTGCTTGACCCTGTCCATCATTGTGGGGTACGTCTGGCTATTGGTATCTTTCGAACTAGTGCTGTTTATAGTCTCCTCACAGAAGTGGAGATTCCCCTCTACACATACAATAGAACCAACTCCTGGTTTCTTATGCAATCGCCATTGGCCAATTCCCTGACCATTATGTGTACCCTGTGCTCTTTGCCAATGAGGGATGTCTTCCTCCTGACATGCACCCATGGGTGGGATTGCCGGCTGGCATGCATCTCACTTCCCACTGTCGGGATCTCCATCACCACCCAATGGAATGCCCCCCCCCCCCATGTTTTCCTCCCCCTTGGATGGTGCCTAGATCACGGACTAGGACCAATCTATTCCAGGTTTCTAAGATCTCTGCCACTCCTATGGTTTTCCAGCGTATTGTATGCGCCATCCTAGCAGAGTTCCAGGGTGCTACCATCTTTTACACTGATATTTCTAAGACAATCGATAAGGTGGGATACGCTTTCACATCTCCTACTGGCTTAGAACACCATTTATTGCCGAGGTCATGTAGTGTGTTCACAGCAGAGCTTCTAGCCATTCACAGAGCCTTCCTTTTTGTTTCTCAGGCCTTCCTCCACAGTGTTTTAATTTCTTCAGACTGAATGAGCAACCTGCAGGATATCGGCCAATGTTACTCTCGTCACCCTTTGGTCTCTGCTATCCATGATCTTCTCTCTGCCCCTCGGCCGTGCCACCTGTTCCATTGTATATCTCTCTGTTCCAAGTCACGTGGGCATCCTAGGGAATGAACTGGCTGACCGTTTGGCTAGAGAAGTAGATACTTACCCCCATTTCCTTGTATGATTCCAGCTGTGTGGGTATGTGGATCTACATCAAATCTCTCTTTGCCCACAAAAGGAATGACACCTGGTGCATTGCTCCTAATGTAATAAACTCCGCACAATCAAGGAGTCTACTGCAATTTGGCGCTATTCCTTCCGCTGCTCTCGGAAGGAGTCCACTGATTTATGTCGTTTACGCATTGGCCATACCCGACTCACCCCTTGTTTCCTCGTACGTAACGAACCAACCCCACAATGTGGTTGTGGCACCAGACCTACGATATCTCACATATTGGTGGCATGTCCCCTTCTTTTGACCCTACGCGCTAAGTATAGTCTTCCTGCTTCCTTCAATTTAATATTAGCGGACGATCCACGGATGGTATAGAGCTGGTCCTCGGTTTCCTCCGTGAAAGTGGTTTTTATTTCCAGATATAAGGTTCTCCTTTCGTCTTGGAGCAGGGGCGGGTTAGTTGTGATTGTGAATCCATTTGCAGTCTTCACGGTCTGTGACCCACTGACCGCCCCCCCTCCCCCTTTTCCAGTTTTTAGATTTGGTCACACCTTTTATGTTTAAACTGTGTGTGTTTAATGTTCATTCTTTTATAATTTGGCTCCTCTGACTTAATCTGTTCACTTTTAGCAGACACTTTCTTATGTAACTCGCTTTGGAACCGCGGGACTGATGACCTCGCCATGTGGTCCCATACTCTCTCTGTTAATCAATCAATCAGTCATTGAAGAGGAAATGCATATGAAAAGAAACCGGAAGTTAGAGGTGCCAAGAGAGTTGCATCAAGTTCAGCTAACATCAGTGCCATAACGGATACAATTATGCCGACTGTTAATCTGGGCGGTAAATCACCTAGAAAGTTATTTATTGTGCTGCGAGAAAGTGGAGGTGCTCTGCCCCCCTTTCTCCTGTGCATGATCTTGCAAGGGTAGTAGGAAATATTTACTACACAGTAAGCAAGAGCGGGAAAACTGGCGAGAGAAAACTGAAACTATGGTATGAGAACGGCTTTTGGCGAATAGATGGTCAAAATAACTTGCTTTTGCTTGATACCTGCTCTGCGTATAAAAATCATACTCCTTTGAAGCAAACTATCCATCCTGAAAAGTGCATGACTTTTCAGTTCATACCACCTGGAACCACTGGACAAAATCAGCCTCTGTATGTTTGTTTTTACCGTGTCTTGATTGTCGACCATGTTCATTCTATGAAGTGGTAAACATACTTTCTGTACGAGGTTGATCTCTGCACCTCCAGGACACTGTTTCCGTCGTCACCCTGATGCACATTGTAAGCAATTATCAGCTAACATTTTTCGTGTCAAAACTGCTAACGCAACATTTTCAAATGACTAAAGATTTAACTTTCAATCGCGCGCACAAATTGTGTCGCGTATATTATTTATTTATTTTACAGTAGGATTGAAGCTTTCCTGGCAACTTCCTAGCGTACTTCCTGTTGGCTTTCATATTGGGATCTTCGCATTAAGTTAGAGCAACAACTTTCCAAAACGCACAACGTCCACTGGTTCAAAAAATGAGTTTGATACAAAATGGTGTATTTTCTGACTCGTTCTACATACTCTGTCAGGTCTTAACGAAACTCATTTTAAAAAGTGCTTTCATATGTAGCAGATGCAACGAATGACATTTCGTCGTGTAATATGAATGAATAAAACAGCATAAAGTCCGTAAATTTAATTTCTTTAAGCAAGTGGCTACAATGTAAGACTGGTGGACTGCAGTGAAACCTTTTGACTGACCAACAATGACTGACTGGCATTCTTTTTAGGTGCTGCAGCATTGTTGTGTGTTATTGCAACCTAATCAAAGTGTCCAAATGGCAAAATGCATTATGTCCAAAACAGCTTAGGTGAAAAGGCATGTTGTGCACCCAACAAACCGCATTTAGTCCATCAGAAAAGCTCTATCTTGGAAGTTAAAAAAAGTAATAAAACATTTTTATAAAGAGTTCTACCTGAATATTTTGTGTAAAATTCGAATAAATTAATAAAATAAGTTTTTCAGTGTATGCCTTTCGCTTACCCTGGAAATTTTACATTATGAGTTTTGAGAAGTTGCTTCACCTTGTTTAACGAGTTTTCTAACGTTTCTACAGCACAAGTGACTTGTCAAATATCCACTCCCCATTGTCGGTGACGGACTGGAGACAAGCACGCGCCAGGATTATATTTTCTTGTCGCGCCAGTGCCTCTATAGGGAAGTCATTTCAAATCTGTATCGATATCTTTGCTGGACGCCCTATCCTTTCGATCGCGGTACTGGAACGAAGGGACGGAATCCAAGACCCTGAAATGTCCTCAGATGTTAAGTCCCATAGTGCTCAGAGCCATTTGAATTTTTACAAAAAACAGGATGAGTGTAATCTTGTAAATCTATTTGAAGAAAAGCTAGTTTTTCGCGCATATCAATGTTTATGACGTCCCCTGAACTACACTCCTGGAAATGGAAAAAAGAACACATTGACACCGGTGTGTCCGACCCACCATACTTGCTCCGGACACTGCGAGAGGGCTGTACTAGCAATGATCACACGCACGGCACAGCGGACACACCAAGAACCGTGGTGTTGGCCGTCAAATGGCTTTAGCTGCGCAGCATTTGTGCACCGCCGCCGTCAGTGTCAGCCAGTTTGCCGTGGCATACGGAGCTCCATCGCAGTCTTTAACACTGGTAGCATGCCGCGACAGCGTGGACGTGAACCGTATGTGCAGTTGACGGACTTTGAGCGAGGGCGTATAGTGGGCATGCGGGAGGCCGGGTGGACGTACCGCCGAATTGCTCAACATGTGGGGCGTGAGGTCTCCACAGTACATCGATATTGTCGCCAGTGGTTGGCGGAAGGTGCACGTGCCCGTCGACCTGGGACCGGACCGCAGCGACGCACGGATGCACGCCAAGACCGTAGGATCCTACGCAGTGCCGTAGGGGACCGCACTGCCACTTCCCAGCAAATTAGGGACACTGTTGCTCCTGGGGTATCAGCGAGGACCATTCGCAACCGTCTCCATGAAGCTAGGCTACGGTCCCGCACACCGTTAGGCCGTCTTCCGCTCACGCCTCAACATCGTGCAGCCCGCCTCCAGTGGTGTCGCGACAGGCGTGAATGGAGGGACGAATGGAGACGTGTCGTCTTCAGCGATGAGAGTTGCTTCTGCCTTGGTGCCAATGATGGTCGTATGCGTGTTTGGCGCCCTGCAGGTGAGCGCCACAATCAGGACTGCATACGACCGAGGCACACAGGGCCAACACCCGGCATAATGGTGTGGGGAGCGATCTCCTACACTGGCCGTACACCTCTGGTGATCGTCGAGGGGACACTGAATAGTGCACGGTACATCCAAACCGTCATCGAACCCATCGTTCTACCATTCCTAGACCGGTAAGGGAATTTGCTGTTCCAATAGGACAATCCACGTCCGCATGTATCCCGTGCCACCCAACGTGCTCTAGAAGGTCTAAGTCAACTACCCTGGCCAGCAAGATCTCCGGATCTGTCCCCCATTGAGCATGTTTGGGACTGGATGAAGCGTCGTCTCACGCGATCTGCACGTCCAGCACGAACGCTGGTCCAACTGAGGTGCCAGGTGGAAATTGCATGGCAAGCCGTTCCACAGGACTACATCCAGCATCTCTACGATCGTCTCCATGGGAGAAAAGCAGCCTGCATTGCTGCGAAAGGTGGATATACACTGTACTAGTGCCGACATTGTGCATGCTCTGTTGCCTGTGTCTATGTGCCTGTGGTTCTGTCAGTGTGATCATGTGATGTATCTGACCCCAGGAATGTGTCAATAAAGTTTCCCCTTCCTGGGACAATGAATTCACGGTGTTCTTATTTCAATTTCCAGGAGTGTATGTACCCTACAATGTTAGACGTTTCGGAGGTATGTGTAATGATGTACTTGGAGACTGAATGTAAAAAATGTTGCTAATACAATTAGTAGTAAAGACGTAATAAATGAAGTAGAAGTTTTACTGTATGAATAGCGTAAAGGTAGTAACCGATAAACGTTTTTCCTTTTTGAGATGTTGTCAGCAACAAAAAGTTTCTTAAACGTTTGAAATTATGTATAAACTTTGAAACTTCCTGGCAGATTAAAACTGTGCCCGACCGAGACTACAACTCGGGACCTTTGCCTTTCGCAGGCAAGTGCTCTACTATCTGAGCTACCGAAGCACGACTCACGCTCGGTACTCACAGCTTTACTTCTGCCAGTATCTCGTCTCCTACCTTCCAAACTTTACAGAAGCTCTCCTGCGAAACTTACAGGACTAGCACACCTGAAAGAAACTTTGTTGGAAATCGTTAAGTTGTCTCATTCTCAAATACTGGATGAATACATTCTGGGTAATTTGTATGCCCTGAGTCACTCTGCCTCAAGACGTTTACACAGTTTTTAACGTTTATATTTATTGTGTTTGACCTTTAACGTAGGATTATACCTCTTACCGAGTGGATTATGACAGCATTTAAAATTTTTACGTTTGTAAATAATTACAAGAACTACTGAAAATCAATTTTTTGTTACCCCTGGAAACCATTAGATTAGCAGCCTGCAAATAGTACTGGGTGAGTGTTTCAGTCAACCATACATGTTGCACATAACCCTTATTGTCTGGAAAGAAGGACTGAATGGTTAAGAACCACCTAGCTCCCACGGGGGGAGGGGGGGTAGGAGGAGGGGAGGAGCGGTTGCATATTAAGTGGGCAGACATAGGGGAAGGAAGAGATGGACACGGGGGGGGGGGGGAGGAGAAGATGGCCCGAGAGTGAGGGGGAGGGGGGTGGACAGAGAGAGTATATTACACTAGAAACACAATTTTTTTTCTTTGGAATAGAACACTGGAATAAATAACGACCTGGCAATGCAGGGTATTCAGCTAACATGACACGTCTCTCACTTGGTAACGGAAAGGTACCAGTGCGCAAAGAAAGAAATATTTCCAATTAAGTGTAGCGCCTACCCGACTACATCTACATCTACATCTACATTCATACTCCGCAAGCCACCCAACGGTGTGTGGCGGAGGGCACTTTACGTGCCACTGTCATTATCTCCCTTTTCTGTTCCAGTCTCGTATGGTTCGCGGGAAGAACGACTGTCTGAAAGCCTCTGTGCGCGCTCGAATCTCTCTAATTTTACATTCGTGATCTCCTCGGGAGGTATAAGCAGGGGGAAGCAATATATTCGATACCTCATCCAGAAACGCACCCTCTCGAAACAGCAAGCTACACTGGACAGCAAGCTACACCGCTATGCAGAGCGCCTCTCTTGAAGAGTCTGCCACTTGAGTTTGCTAAATATATCCGTAACGCTATCAGGGTTACCAAATAACCCTGTGACGAAACGCGCCGCTCTTCTTTGCATCTTCTTTATCTCCTCTGCCAACCCGACCTGGTACGGATCTTACACTGATGAGCAATACTCAAGTATAGGCCGAACGAGAGTTTTGTAAGCCACCTCCTTTGTTGATGGAATACATTTTCTAAGGACTCTCCCAATGAATCTCAACCTGGTACCCGCCTTACCAACAATTAATTTTATATGATCATTCAATTTCAAATCGTTCCGCACGCATACTCCCAGATATTTAACAGAAGTAACTGCTACCAGTGTTTGTTCCGCTATCATATAATCATACAATAAAGGATCCTTCTTTCTATGTATTCGCACTACATTACATTTGTCTACGTTAAGGGTCAGTTGCCACTCCCTGCACCAAGTGCCTATCCGCTGCAGATCTTCCTGCATTTCGCTACAATTTTCTAATTCTGCAACTTCTCTGTGTACTACAGCATCATCCGCGAAAAGCCGCATGGAACTTCCGACACTATCTACTACGTCATTTATATATATTGTGAAAAGCAATGGTCCCATAACACTCCCCTGTCGCACGCCAGAGGTTACTTTAACGTCTGTAGACGTCTCCCCATTGATAACAACATGCTGTGTTCTGTTTGCTAAAAACTCTTCAATCCAGCCACACAGCTGGTCTGATATTCCTTAGGCTCTTACTTTGTTTATCAGGCGACAATGCCATACAGATTTCTTTATTTGTCGAAGACAGGACAAGGCAAAAGCTGGGCGTGGCTTGCTGTTGCAGAGAGCAGCCTAATGCTGGTGATACTGGTGGGAGTTGTGTCTGCAGTAGCAGCGGAGGAATCGGCTGTGGACTTGTCACGGCTGCCTGGCGGCTTCCTGGTGGGCACAGCGACGTCTGCCTACCAGACAGAGGGCGCCTGGAACGAGGACGGTGCGTATGGAAAGTTTCTGTGGCCACTAGGTTTTGTACCTTGTGGATTTCACTACTTGTGTACATTCTGTGAATGGCCTAAGACTAGAATGGTACAAGGTCTGTAAGTAGTTCACAGAACTCATTTGCCCTGCAGAATTCTTTGGTTGTTAGAAATAAATGTTTTGTTCCATATCAGTGTCACTACTGGACATGTAGGACAATTTTGTTCTTAGCAGGAGAGCTTAGATTGCACTCAGCTATTTCTTGTATCAGTGTTACATTACTTGTAATATAGACGGACTGACTAAAAATCGGCGAGGATTGTGCCTGTTGTGTACAGATGCAAGGGGAGTTGTCCACTGCCTGTAAACAGCTGGCAGCTGTGTTGGCCACGGTCGACAGACTTCAGGCCATTACCCTGGGCTGTGGCGGCGTTGGGGCACACGAGACGAATGCTTTGGCACCTCTGGAGCCCTTCGTGTCGCCGAGGATCGCGGTTGCCACTGAGCTTCTAGATTCGCATCTGACTGCCGTTAGACCCTTGTCTTACGTTGACTGGCGAGCAGCTGCGGGGTTGTGAATCTTTGGACGGATACCGCAAATGCATATCGGCCGCACGTCTATGATTTTATATGTTAAAAACAGATTTGAAGTATTGCCTGCTGCTGAAAGTACTTCTGAGTCAGCGCATGACGCCTCAACTATCGGGCTTGTGAATGATCTTCCTGAGAAGTATGGGCAGCGCAGAGTGTGTGACTGCTTGTTATTGGGAGCTCCAGTATTAGGTGAGACGTGGGGCTCCTCAGGGAAACTGCGGGTAGGCCGGGGAAGGAGGCCAGTGTCCAGTTTGCTTACCAGGGGTTTCGTCCGAGACGTGGAGTAGGCTCTGGCGCTAGTGACTCAGCGCACCTGGTGCACCTGGCAGCAAATCGTGGCTCATGTCGGCACGAATGAGGCCCGACGTCTGGGTTCAGAGTCCCTCCTCTGTTCCTACAGGTGGCTGGCTCACGAGGAGGAAGCAGAGATATCGGTATGTCCCCAGAACCGATCATAGTCCTTCAGTTTGGAGCGTAGTGGAAGGCTTAAATCAGAGGCTCAGACGATTCTGTGACGATCTTGGATGCGAATTTCTCAACCTCCGCTATCGACTGGAGAAATGTAAGACCCCCCCCCCCCCCCCACTCAATAGATTTGTTGCACACTACATGTAAGAAGCTGCTACTATGGTAGTGGAGTACATGGAGCGTGGACACGTGGGTCATTGAGGATGGAAAAATCCCTCCACATGGCCGATGAGATGCATACTACACTCCTGGAAATGGAAAAAAGAACACATTGACACCGGTGTGTCAGACCCACCATACTTGCTCCGGACACTGCGAGAGGGCTGTACAAGCAATGATCATACGCACGGCACAGCGGACACACCAGGAACCGCGGTGTTGGCCGTCGAATGGCGCTAGTTGCGCAGCATTTGTGCACCGCCGCCGTCAGTGTCAGCCAGTTTGCCGTGGCATACGGAGCTCCATCGCAGTCTTTAACACTGGTAGCATGCCGCGACAGCGTGGACGTGAACCGTATGTGCAGTTGACGGACTTTGAGCGAGGGCGTATAGTGGGCATGCGGGAGGCCGTGTCGACGTACCGCCGAATTGCTCAACACGTGGGGCGTGAGGTCTCCATCGATGTTGTCGCCAGTGGTCGGCGGAAGGTGCACGTGCCCGTCGACCTGGGGCCGGACTGCAACGACGCACGGATGCACGCCAAGACCGTAGGATACTACGCAGTGCCGTAGGGGTCCGCACCGCCACTTCCCAGCAAATTAGGGACACTGTTGCTCCTGGGGTATCGGCGAGGACCATTCGCAACCGTCTCCATGAAGCTGGGCTACGGTCCCGCACACCGTTAGGCCGTCTTCCGCTCACGCCCCAACATCGTGCAGCCCGCCTCCAGTGGTGTCGCGACAGGCGTGAATGGAGGGACGAATGGAATGGAGACGTGTCGTCTTCAGCGATGAGAGTCGCTTCTGCCTTGGTGCCAATGATGGTCGTATGCGTGTTTGGCGTCGTGCAGGTGAGCGCCACGATCAGGACTGCATACGACCGAGGCACACAGGGCCAACACCCGGCATCATGGTGTGGGGATCGATCTCCTACACTGGCCGTACACCTCTGGTGATCGTCGAGGGGACACTGAATAGTGCACGGTACATCCAAACCGTCATCGAACCCATCGTTCTACCATTCCTAGACCGGCAAGGGAACTTGCTGTTCCAACTGGACAATGCACGTCCGCACGTATCCCGTGCCACCCAACGTGCTCTAGAAGGTGTAAGTCAACTACCCTGGCCAGCAAGATCTCCGGATCTGTCCCCCATTGAGCATGTTTGGGACTGGATGAAGCGTCGTCTGACGCGGTCTGCACGTCCAGCACGAACGCTGGTCCAACTGAGGCGCCAGGTGGAAATGGCATGGCAAGCCGTTCCACAGGACTACATCCAGCATCTCTACGATCGTCTCCATGGGAGAATAGCAGCCTGCATTGCTGCGAAAGGTGGACATACACTGTACTAGTGCCGACATTGTGCATGCTCTGTTGCCTGTGTCTATGTGCCTGTGGTTCTGTCAGTGTGATCATGTGATGTATCTGACCCCAGGAATGTGTCAATAAAGTTTCCCCTTCCTGGGACAATGAATTCACGGTGTTCTTATTTCAATTTCCAGGAGTGTAATTCCAGACAAGACAGCATCCGTCATAGCAGATCGGAGAAATAAAATGTTTATATAATATTAATTAACTGCAGAAGCGTCTATGGAAAGATCCTGGAACTAATCTCGCTCACAAACGATAACAATATCCATATTACAGGTACAGAAAGCTGAGTGACTTAGAGGTTAACAGCAATGAAATTCGAAACTCTAACTGAAATGTTTATCTCAAAGGTAGGTTGTACGCTGGTGACGGTGTTTTTGGTTCAAATGGTTCTGAGCACTATGGGACTTAACATCTGAGGTCAACAGTCCCCTAGAACTTAGAACTACTTAAACCTAACTAACCTAAGGACATCACACACATCCATGCCCGAGGCAGGATTCGAACCTGCGACCGTAGCGATTAGTAGAGATTGGGAATGCGAAATAATTTAGGGGAAGATAATGTGTTAATAGTTGATAAAACATGATCATCATATGATTTTATAGACCAGCCGCCTCCGGAGCAATGGTGGCGGAATATTTGAGGGGAAATTTGGCGAACATTTTATAGTTTTTATAGTTTTATTTTTTATAGTTTTAGTAAGAAATTTTTGCTTACTGGTTTTAGCCTAGGAGACTCAAGTGAGTATGGCGGGGGATAAGGGCAGAGAATCGTTTGAAATGCTTCTAAATGCCTTATCCGGAAATTATCTTTAGCATTGATTGACTGCCCAGTGTCTGTTCCTTCGAAAGAACATACATCACGCAGATCCAGAAGCTGTGAAACACTGTATGTGAATTGAAGGTGGGTTACTGCTATCAGCAGTGGAATCAGCGCCGACGAGTGAAAATGTGTAGTGGACCGGGATTCGAATCCGCGATCTCCTGCTTACCAGACAGTCCCGAACAGAAGTGGAATAGACAGGGACTGCGGATAGGTGGTCCTCGATGGGAGTGTGGGTCGGCTGGGAGGCGTACCGAGGTAGTCCGTGCAGTTGCGGTAACTCTGTGTCCCGGATGGAGCAGTGGTTACCACATCCGCCAAGTAATCGGGAGATCCTGTGTTCGAAGACCGGTCCGGTACACATTTTCGCTCGTCGCCGCTGACTCCATCTAACGTTTCACTGCAGCTGATAACAGAGATTCCCCTTCACTTTACATATAGTATTATCTCGAGCAATTACTCAGAGAACCAACTGGTGATGCTGTTAAGTTACCTGTTGTGACAGACAGACCCGAACTTTTCGAGTCAGCGTAGAATAGGTAATCAGTGATCGTAAGATTGTTACATCATCACTGGATACGACTGTAACTACGAATTCGAAGAAAGTGAGGAACATCTTCCTGTTTAACAAGAGCGTCAAGAAACAGATTGCAGGTTACATAACAGTTCAACACGAAAATTTCATCTCCAGCATCTCCAGCATTAACGGTGTTGAGTGTCAGTGGACAACGTTCAAGAGCATTGTTTTAGACAGGTATGTTGTGCAAAATTGTGAGCAATGGAAAAGATCCGACATAGTTTGACAATCGCGGTAAAAAGCTGCTCGAAAGCAGAGAGAACTACACTACAAATTTAAACGTAGCCAGTGCCTCAAAGACAAACAAAAACCAAACGAAATCAAAATTAGCGTAAGGAAGGACGCGTGTGAAGTATTCAACTAATTTGAAAGTAAAATTCTATCTACTGACTTGACAGAAAATCCTAGGAAGTTTTGCTCTTTTGTTAAATCAGTAAATGGACTGAAGCCATTTCTCCACACTCTCCGTAACCATAAAGGCACTGGAATGGAGGATGAAACAGAAAATGCCGAAATATTAAACGCCTTTTCCCAAAACTGCAGAATTAAATGCTAGTGCAAACATGTTTATGATTAATATTTTCTGATTTCTCCTCCTCCTGTATCTTGCCTAAAGTAGGGAAGCCGTAGAAAGTACTTCTAGCAATGTTTCCCACCTCCTACTTTACGAGGTGCATTCAAGTTCTAAGGCCTCCGATTTTGTTTCTAATTAACTACTCAGCCGAAATCGATGAAACTGGCATTACTTCTCGACGTAATCGCCCTGCAGACGTACACATTTTTCACAACGCTGACGCCATGATTCCATGGCAGCGGCGAAGGCTGCTTCAGGAGTCTGTTTCGACCACTGGAAAATCGCTGAGGCAATAGCAGCACGGCTGGTGAATGTGCGGCCACGGAGAGTGTCTCTCACTGTTGGAAAAAGCCAAAAGTCACTAGGAGCCAGGTTAGGTGAGTAGGGAGCATGAGGAATCACTTCAAAGTTGTTATTACGAAGAAACTGTTCCGTAACGTTAGCTCAGTGTGCGGGTGCGTTGTCTTGGTGAAACAGCACACGCGCAGCCCTTCCCGGATGTTTTTGTTGCAGTGCAAGAAGGAATTTGTTCTTCAAACGATTTTCGTAGGATGCACCTGTTACCATAGTGCCCTTTGGAACGCAATGGGTAGGGATTACGCCCTCACTGTCCCAGAACATGGACACCATCATTTTTTCAGCACTGGCGGTTACCCGAAATTGTTTTGGTGGCGGTGAATCTGTGTGCTTCCATTGAGCTGACTGGCGCTTTGTTTCTGGATTGAAAAATGGCATCCACGTTTCATCAACTGTCACAACCGACGAAAAGAAAGTCCCATTCATGTTGTCGTTGCGCGTCAACATTGCTTGGCAACATGCCACATGGGCAGCCATGTGGTCGTCCGTCAGCATTCGTGGCACCCACCTGGATGACACTTTTCGCATTTTCAGGTCGTCATGCAGGATTGTGTGCACAGAACCCACAGAAATGCCAACTCTGGAGGCGATCTGTTCAACAGTCATTCGGCGATCCCCGAAAACAATTCTCTCCACTTTCTCGATCATGTCGTCAGACCGGCTTGTGCGAGCCAGAGGTTGTTTCGGATTGTTGTCACAAGATGTTCTAGCTTCATTAAACTGTCGCACCCACGAACGCACTTTTGACATATCCATAACTCCATCACCACATGTCTCCTTCAACTGTCGATGAATTTCAATTTTTTTCACACCACGTAAATTCAGAAAACGAATGATTGCACGCTGTTAAGTAAGGAAAATGTCGCCATTTTAAGTATTTAAAACAGTTCTCATTCTCGCAGCTGGCGGTAAAATTCCATCTGCCGTATGGTGCTGCCATCTCTGGGACGTATTGACAATGAACGCGGCCTCATTTTAAAATAATGCACATGTTTCCATCTCTTTCCAGTCCGGAGAAAAAAAAATAGCAGGCCTTAGAACTTGAATGCACCTCGTATAACTTCATGATTTTTTTTTTGTTTGTTTGTTTCTATACTGTCAAAAATAGTCTTATATCCACAGCAGCTGACCCCTCTGTCTCTAGCATTCGATGTTTATGATATAATGAATTATTTCATCCCCCCCCCTCTCTCTCTCTCTCTCTCTCTCTCTCTCTCTCTCTCTCTTCGTTTAGTCGGTTTTGACTCTTCGTGACCCCATGCACCAAATCACGCCACTTTTTCCTGTCTTGCACTTTCTCCCATAGAACTTCCAGGTTGGAACACATTGCTTCTGTGATGCCATCGATCCATCTCATCCTCTGACGTCCTTTTCTTCTAGTTCCTTCAGTCATCCCCAGCATTAATGTTTTTTCCAGCGATGGATGCCTTTGCATTGTGTGTCCAAAATAGGTCAGCTTTTGTTTTAACATTAGTCCTTCCAGGGAGAAATAGGTTTTATTTGATCCAATATTGATCTGTTGGTTCTCTTTGCAGTCCATGGAACTCTAATAAGTTTCCTCCAACACCACAATTCGAAGGAGTCAATTCTTCACTGTTCAGCCTTTCTAATGGTCCAGGTCTCACATCCATAAGTCACAACTGGAAAGTCCATAGCCCTCACAATATGGGTCTTTGTTGTTAGTGTTATATCTCTGGACCTTATAACCTTGTCAAGGTTTAACATCCCCTGTCTACCGAGCAACAGGCGTCTCCGGATTTCATCGCTGCAGTCGCCATCAGCAGAGATCTGGGAACCAAGATAACTGAATGTGGTCACTACCTCCATGGTTTCTCCTGCTATATCCCACGAATTGGTAGGTGTAGTTGCCATAATTTTCGTTTTCTTCACATTCAGCCTAAGACAGGCCTTTTCAATTTCGTTTTTCACCTTCATCAAGAGTGTTCTCAATTCTTCTTCACTTTCTGCCAACAGGATCGTATCATCCGCGTACCTGAGGTTGTTTACATTTATTCCAGCTATTTTAATTCCTGTTTCTCCTTCAGCTAGCCTCGCAGTCCTCATAACATGTTCTGCATACAGATTGAATAAGCACGCAGCCTTGCCAGAACCCTTCCTGAATCTTTATCCGTTTCGTTGTTCCATACATAGTTCTCACCGTGGCTTCTTGGTCAAGGTATAAACCTCGTATCAGATGAATGAGGTGATCTGGTACACCCATGTTTTTCAGTACGTTCCATAATTTGTTGTGATCGACGCTGTCAAAGGCTTTGGCGTAGTCAATAAAGCAGAGGTACACATCTCTCTGGAATTCTCTTGCTTTTTCCATAATCCATCGAATGTTAGCAATTTGATCTCTAGTTCCTCTTCCTTTCCTAAATCCAGCTTGTTCTTCTGGTAGCTCTCGATCTAGATATTGGGTAAGTCTATTTTGTAAGATTTTCAACGTAGCTTTGCCAGCATGTGAAATAAGTGCGATTGTTCGGTAATCTGAGCATTCTTTAGAACTTCTCTTCTTTGGAATGGGGATGGACACTGATCTTTCCAGTCTTCTGGCCACTGCTGCGTGATACATATTTTTTGACATATTGAGTGCAGCACTTTCACTGCATCCTTTCCAGTGACTTTAAACAATTCTGCTGGTATTTCATCATGTCCACTAGTTTTGTTATCGGCCATATTTTCAAGGGCCCACTGGATTTCTCTCTCCAAAATATCTGGCTCTAGTTCTAAATTGACATTAACATCAGCAGTAGGAGCCCTGTCATTATGCAGTTCTTTCTTGTATAGGTCTTCTACATATTCTGCCCATCTTTCCTTAACATCCTCTGCTTCACTCAGATCTTTCCCGTTTCTATTTTTTATCATTCCAATTTTTGCCTGGAATTTTCCTTTAATTTCTCTAATTTTCTTATAAAGATCTCTTGTCTTCCCCATTCCGTTACTATCTTCAACTTCCTTGAACTGTTCATTAAAGAATATATTTTTATCTCTTCTAGCTAATTTTTGAAAATCTTTATTTAATTCAAACTAGCTGATCTATCTCCCTTGAGTTTTGCTTTCCTTCGTTCTTCTGCAACTTGCAGTGCCTCATCTGATAGCCATCTAGCTTTCTTGCTGTTGCTTTTCTTGGGAATGTGTTTCTCTGCGGCCTCCTTGACAGTATTAGCTACTTCTGTCCACATCTCTTGTGAGCTTTTGTCCTCCATCTCTCGTACATTAAATCTGTTATGCACCTCTACAGTGCAGTCTGAAGGTCTAGAGTTAAGGCCGTATCTGCAAGTTGGGATACTTTTTGCTACATTCTGAAGTTTCAGCCGAAATTTTGCAATCAGGAGCTCTTGATCTGATCCGCAGTCAGCCCCAGGTCTTGTTGTAGCTGACTGAACCGCGCTCTTCCACCTCTGATTACAAAGTATGTAATCAATTTGGTTCCGGTGTTGGCCATCTGGCGAAGTCCAGGTATATAGGCGTCGTTTTCGTAGTTGAAACAGTGTATTAGCAATTATTAATGAATTTTCTTGGCAGAATTCTAGGAGTCTCTATCCTGCTTCATTTGATGTACCAAGACCATATTTCCCTGTTATACCTTCTACAGTTTGATTTCCCACTTTTGCATTCCAATCTCAAACTATGAAGACGATATCCTTTTTTGGCGATGACAGTAGTAATTCTTGTAAATCTCCATAGAACCGGTCAATAATTTCCTTTTCAGCATCGGTTGTTGGCGCATAAACGTGAATTACTGTCATGTTGAAAGGCTGACCTTGAAGTCTGATGCCCATCATTCTATCATTTTTGTATTTGCACCCCATTACAGCTTTTTTCATTTTATCACTAACTATGAAGGCTACTCCATTACTTCTGTTGTTATCGTGCCCAGAATAATACACCATATGGCCATCCGAAGCAAATTCTCCCATGCCAATCCACCTCATTTCACTTATTCCCAATATGTCGATGTTAATTTTCTCCATTTCTCTTTTCACTATGTCTAGTTTTCCTTGATACATGGATCTTACATTCCATGTTCCTATGCAGTGCTTCTCTTTGCGTTATCTTACTCTTCGTGAAGCTCCTCTCAACCTGGTTCTCCCCAGAGATCCAATCGGGGAACTTGAAACTCCGGAACATTTTGAGCTGAGCGAAGCCATGGGGTTTTCTTGGGATAGTTCAGTGGTGGTTTCCCTTTGCCTTCCACTGTCCTCCAACTCCTATCTGCTCACCGACTCAGTTTCTCGCTGGGGTTGGTTACCCAACCTTCTGCTGAGTTGCTCGGCTTAACAGGGGCACCACGTGTAGGTAGGAAGTTAGAGAATTGAGGTGACAGAGGATGTGAGAACTCTCTTGCTGAGTTCTTGTAATCGCGTATCACCCCCATTTTACGCCAGATCTCATGGTGTCTGCAGAGACCACCCCAGGTCATTTCCTGTCAAAAATAGTCTTATATTCACAGCAGCTGACCTCTGTCTCTAGCATTCGATGTTTATGATATAAGGAATTACTTCATCATTATGTTACATATCGGTGAAATTAAGGCTTTGAAGGCGATCTGACTATAAAACTCAGTGTTAGTATGCGTTACGTTTGTTACCTCCACTTTGTTGTTGAGAAGGCTGACAATATTGCGTCTTAAATATAAGATTACATGGTTGCTCTGCTTGGATGACAAACCCATTGACTGTAATTACTATCTACAAATGTCTTTAAATAATGTTAGTAGACCAAAATTATGTATCATGCAAGACATCATTTTTAAGATTTATTTGGTTGTCATGTTTCACGACGTACCGTCGTCCATCCCTGTTCTCCCTATGCTACACTCAATTTATGTCGTTTGTTTATGGTAACCACAACATGTTGCCAACACTGAACTATTCTTGCATAAATTGTACTCTTCTTCTAAGGAGTAAATTAAAGATCTTCGTATGTTTTTACTTTTTGATGTTAGACCCTTTGGTGGTCTTAGGTTACATGTGTCTTTGATTAGATACATCTGGTAACTGTCAGTAATCATTACGAGCCTGTCTGCGCGATTTGACATCGACTTGGTTATGTGTGTTTTATATGCCACAGTGAGACATCGTACTTGACATTCTAATGAGTCTTGTAGGAGTGACATGCATTTTTGTTCCATCAGATGCACTGCTTTGTTAGTATTGACAGCCCGGCCGGAGTGGCCGTGCGGTTCTAGGCGCTACAGTCTGGAGCCGAGCGACCGCTACGGTCGCAGTTTCGAATCCTGCCTCGGGCATGGATGTGTGTGATGTCGTTAGGTTAGTTAGGTTTAATTAGTTCTAAGTTCTAGGCCACTGATGTCCCCAGAAGTTCAGTCGCATAGTGCTCAGAGCCATTTGAACCAAGTGCTGACAGATTTTGTTGTAGGTAACTACAAT
Organism: Schistocerca gregaria; assembly: GCF_023897955.1. Lineage (NCBI taxonomy): Eukaryota > Metazoa > Arthropoda > Insecta > Orthoptera > Acrididae > Schistocerca > Schistocerca gregaria. Next base: position 315,417,666 of record NC_064926.1, on the reverse strand, counting down.
TATTACATTTTCATTCTTTTTTATACACTTTCCTGTTTTTGTTTAGCCTTCCAGTGATGTTTGTAGAAACTAAAACCAATCAGGAATAAATTTAAATTTGTACAGCTGATGGCTATAAAAATGCTCTTCTTCAAACTACACTCCTGGAAATTGAAATAAGAACACCGTGAATTCATTGTAACAGGAAGGGGAAACTTTACTGACACATTCCTGGGGTCAGATACATCACATGATCATACTGACAGAACCACAGGCACATAGACACAGGCAACAGAGCATGCACAATGTCGGCACTAGTACAGTGTATATCCACCTTTCGCAGCAATGCAGGCTGCTATTCTCCCATGGAGACGATCGTAGAGATGCTGGATGTAGTCCTGTGGAACGGCTTGCCATGCCATTTCCACCTGGCGCCTCAGTTGGACCAGCGTTCGTGCTGGACGTGCAGACCGCGTCAGACGACGCTTCATCCAGTCCCAAACATGCTCAATGGGGGACAGATCCGGAGATCTTGCTGGCCAGGGTAGTTGACTTACACCTTCTAGAGCACGTTGGGTGGCACGGGATACGTGCGGACGTGCATTGTCCAGTTGGAACAGCAAGTTCCCTTGCCGGTCTAGGAATGGTAGAACGATGGGTTCGATGACGGTTTGGATGTACCGTGCACTATTCAGTGTCCCCTCGACGATCACCAGAGGTGTACGGCCAATGTAGGAGATCGATCCCCACACCATGATGCCGGGTGTTGGCCCTGTGTGCCTCGGTCGTATGCAGTCCTGATTGTGGCGCTCACCTGCACGGCGCCAAACACGCATACGACCATCATTGGCACCAAGGCAGAAGCGACTCTCATCGCTGAAGACAACACGTCTCCATTCGTCCTTCCATTGACGCCTGTCGTGACACCACTGGAGGCGGGCTGCACGATGTTGGGGCGTGAGCGGAAGACGGCCTAACGGTGTGCGGGACCGTAGCCCAGCTTCATGGAGACGGTTGCGAATGGTCCTCGCCGATACCCCAGGAGCAACAGTGTCCCTAATTTGCTGGGAAGTGGCGGTGCGGTCCCCTACGGTACTGCGTAGGATCCTACGGTCTTGGCGTGCATCCGTGCGTCGCTGCGGTCCGGTCCCAGGTCGACGGGCACGTGCACCTTCCGCCGACCACTGGCGACAACATCGATGTACTGTGGAGACCTCACGCCCCACGTGTTCAGCAATTCGGCGGTACGTCCACCCGGCCTCCCGCATGCCCACTATACGCCCTCGCTCAAAGTCTGTCAACTGCACATACGGTTCACGTCCACGCTGTCGCGGCATGCTACCAGTGTTAAAGACTGCGATGGAGCTCCGTATGCCACGGCAAGCTGGCTGACACTGACAGCGGGGGGTGCACAAATGCTGCGCAGCTAGCGCCATTTGACGGCCAACACCGCGGTTCCTGGTGTGTCCGCTGTGTCGTGCGTGTGATCATTGCTTGTACAGCCCTCTCGCAGAGTCCGGAGCAAGTATGGTGGGTCTGACACACCGGTGTCAATGTGTTCTTTTTTCCATTTCCAGGAGTGTATATGTATGTATTTATTTTTTACTGTAGGGGAAGGCATGTAACTAAAGAAAATGGGAACAGTACTGTTAATGTACCATGAAGCATGGAAGGTTGTTGTGTGTGTAAGACAACACAGTACACATTTAAAGGCAAAATACATCTTTAAAAGTGTAAAATAAACAATGTTGTATCTTCATTTCTCTGTTGGTATTAAATAATGCCGCGTGTTTTCTGTAAACCCTTCCGTAATTGCTGTATAAATCACATGCGAGGTATCACGCATATAGAAAAAAAAGTTATCAGTCCTCGAATATACAACTCGAGTGTTCTAACGCAAAACGATATACACTGCATTGGCCACCACAACAACACAATATTAACTGCTGATGTCTTTCACGTGGTTAGTGTCACCAAAATGCCTTTCTTCCACGTCCATTTTCTTCCGAAAATATGTACGGAACGAAATTTTGTTAGACATATTGACACTGTTAGTATGAAAGAAATTGCGTTGTGATCGAGCACGTGAATTTTGGTTTGCCCCATATACACGCGATTAACATTACCTTTTCGCCCTTTTCCTATGCACTGTATACTTTTAGCGTCTTTTACTATTAGAGGAAGCCCCGACTTGACATCAAAGATATTTCGTTGTGTAACGCGTCTCCAAACTTAATTCTCGCTGTGTAAAATTTAGTGAATTACTCGCACACGAGTCTTCAATTCCATTATAGACTCGAGGGACGCGTTATCTGTATAAATCCGTAGCTTCACACAAAGGAGAAAATACCAAAACCTGACAACCTTTCGTTTAACAGGCAGTCAGGGAAAGCTTTAGTTCGAAGTATTGTCCTTTGGAGTGTCTCTTCTAGGTGCAGAGCACTTTGATGCCAAAGTGTCTTGAGTACTAAAATTTGACGGGACTAAAGAAAATGCTTACCTACTAGAGGTTCTCTGGCGCTGCGTATTCGTAGATTGCTCCATAATCTCGGCACTTGTCTAATGCAGTATTGTTAATCATAATTGGCAGCCACATTTAACATCCAAACCTGGCCAAAAGCAGCGTCGAATATTCAAACAGATTGAGACAATAGTCTGTCTTCCCTTTGCGGATAGGAAATCTCACTGAAATTCTCGTTGCACTCCAGGCGCGGGCGAGCAAGCATTCGGCGCGCCTACAGTTTGCGTGTATGTGCCGAAGGAACGGAAATCATTCTCGTCATCAGTTGACTGCCATTGTTCATTTACGTCTGACTTACATACAATGTAGCATTTTTGTGAAATAACTTTACTTGTAAGATAAACTTGCTAAAGCTTGGAACATACGATGTCTTAATAGACACGTGGAGCCTTATTGAACGTGTTTTTTTTAGGTAAAGGGGAGAGCATATGGAATAACCTGCTGCACAGGAACCCCAACTACTCGGTTGACTGCAGTAACGGCGATGTGGCAGCCGACTCGTATGACAAGTACAGGAGAGACGTCGCCATGCTCAAGGAATTGGGGGTGAGTACTGAACGTTGTCACTACAATAGCTAACAGGGCTGCACTGAGTTTCCCCCTTCAACCAAAAGCTAAATGAGTATCAAAGACACATTTCAAACATTTGTGGATTTCAAGAGGACAATTTTCTCTGTTGAACGGGAAGCACTAGACCAATTAATCTGAAATTTTGGAGTTAAAACTAAACTGACAAATCTAAAACACTTACTGAGTAAGTCTCAGACGTAAAGTTCACGAGCGAAATTTTTAAGCCCTTTAAAATAAAACTACGGGTGTGAGATGAGATGACGGCTTATCTTCAGTCTTCTTCAACTGTTTGTTAGAAAAAATGCTAAGAATTTGGAACGGAAAATTAAAAGTATATAAAGTGTCGTCATTAAAACTAGTAGGACCGAAGCAATGCATTGAAATGAGCTGCCTGTAATTTTCAGACCACTTTGCTGTACGTCCTGAAAATCTGGCCGATACAGAACTAAGAGTATCTCTCTCTCTCTCTCTCTCTCTCTCTCTGTCTCTCTCTCTCGCTCTCTCTAGTAAAAGACGGTTTAGTAGAGCTGTCTTAAGAGCCTCTGCAGAGAAAACCAAATTTATCACTAACATGAAAAATGCACCAGTTATTTAGATACTGGCCAAATGCAAAAGGCTTAGTTAAATCTGTCACGCGAGTAGATCGAAAGGGTACACATAATGTAAAGGGCAGCGTGGCTTGGTGGACCAGTCTGGCTTGAAGCCTTGCTTACAAGAATCTTAAAAAAATTCAAATGGCTCTGAGCACTATGAGACTTAACTTCTAAGGTCATCAGTCCCCTAGAATTTAGAACTACTTAAACCTAACTAAGCTAAGGACATCACACACATCCATGCCCGAGGCAGGATTCGAACCTGCGACCGTAGTGGTCGCGCGGTTCCAGACTGTAGCGCCTAGAACCGCTCGGTCACAACGGCCGGCCACGAAACTTCAACATTCGCGTTTTTCAGTGGTGAAATTGAAGAAATAGGAAGCACTGTGAAATTTACACATGCAAGCAACGGTGTTAGTGAGATTCAAATAGTGTATGCTGGCTTAGGGTTGTGCACCGTAGGAGTATTAGAGTTCCCCCTTGAATTTCCATGTAATCATATAAGACAAGTTTTAATCGAATGTGGGTGACTAAAGTCTTTTTATGAAGGGAGTGTGTTGTAACGGATTTTTCTTCCCTGTTTCTCAGTGGAGTTATGCAGATTCTGTGCTGATGACTGGTGGTGATGACTGACTGGTGGTGATGACTGACTGGTGGTGATGACTGGCTGGTGGTGATGACTGGCTGGTGGTGATGACTGGCTGGTGGTGATGACTGGCTGGTGGTGATGACTGGCTGGTGGTGATGAGACTCCCTGGAAGCTGCATTGCCAGATTAAGTTTTTTTTTTTACCTAACTGTTCTCTATCTAAGCCCTGTGTTCAGTACTGAAATAAGAGTGGTTCGTTATTTTCAGAAGTCCATTTAGGTCACTAATTTATTTGCTGACTTGCAAAATCAAGTCCATGAAAGTCCACAGCTCATGGTCTAGTGGCTAGCGTTGTTGTCTGTGGATCACGGGGTTCTGGGTTCGATTCCTGGTCAGGTGGGGTTTTTATCTGATTGGGTGTTTGTGTTCTCCTCATCTTATCTTCATCATCATCATCATCATCATCATCATCATCACCACCACCATCATAATTTGTATCAGTGGCTAGTTTGGATTACGTCAACACTGGACTGTGTAAATATTGGGACTTTGTACGGGCGCTGATGACACAGCAGTTAAGCGCCCCACAAACTAGACATCATCAAGTCTATAAAAGTTTGTGCGCTGTTGTCGGATGACGCGTGCTGCATTCGTGACAGTAATAAAAATAGATACTAAATAAAACTTTGGAACAATCACGAAGTCAAGCTCCTACGTCCAAAAGCCCGTTTCCATGGAAAAGTTTGTAAACAGAGAAGAAGCGCCTAACATAAAACAAATTATCAGAAGGGTAATGGCGGTTCAATGCAGCAACGCCTACGTGAAAGTCTTCAGTCATACGAATCTTGTTGTGACTGAAGACTCTTTCCACGTGGGCACTGCTGCATGGAACCGTCATCATTATTTTATGGTCTGACGCTAGAAAGAAACTGAGTGTCGGTATCGACAACAATGGATATATTCATACCAAATGAATTAATAAGACGGAACTGATCTCCTTGGTACACAAAGCAGGTGAAAAGACTGTTGCAGAAGCCACAAAGAAACATGCCAAATTTAAAAGAAAGCAAAATCCCCAAGCTCAAAATTTAGCGCGGACTTCAATGTGAGATGCTTATAATAGTTTCCACAACAAATCTGTGTCTCGAAACCTGCCAGAAAATCCAGAGATATTCTTGTCGTTTGTAAAGGATGCTAGTGGCAAGACGTAATCAACGCATTCTCTGCGCGATAGTAATGGAAATACTATCGATGATAAAGCTGCTAAAGCAGACTTAATAAAGCGTTTCAAAATTCCTTCACCACTAAGACGAAGTAAATATTCCAGAATTCGAATCATGGACTGCTGCCAACATGAGTAACTTAAAAGTACACTACTGGCCATTAAAATTGCTACACCACGAAGATGATGTGCTACAGACGCGAAATTTAACCGACAGGAAGAAGATGCTGTGATATGCAAATGATTAGCTTTTCAGAGCATTCAAACAAGTTTGGCGCCAGTGGCGACACCTACAACTTGCTGACATGAGGAAAGTTTCCAGCCGATTTCTCATACACAAACAGCAGTTGACCGGCGTTGCCTGGTGAAACGTTGTCGTGATGCCCCGTGTAAGGATGAATGCGTACCATCAAGTTTCCGACTTTGATAAACGTTGGATTGTAGCTTATCGTTTTTGCGGTTTATCGTATCGCGACATTGCTATTCGCGTTGGTCGAGATCCAGTGACTGTTAGCAGAATATGGAATCCGTGGGTAATACGGAACGCCGTGCTGGATCCCAACGGCCTCGTATCACAAGCAGTCGAGATGATAGGCGTCTTATCCGCATGGCTGTAACGGCTCGTGCAGTCTCGTCTCGATTCCTGAGTCAACAGATGGGGACGTTTGCAAGACAACAACCATCTGCACGAACAGTTCGACGTCGTTTGCAGCAGCATGGACTATCAGCTCGGAGACCATGGATGCGGTTACCCTTGACGCTGCATCACAGACAGGAGCGCCTGCGGTGGTGTACTTGACGACGAACCTGGTTGCACGTCATTTTTTCGGATGAATCCAGGTTCTGTTTACAGCATCATGATGGTCGCATCCGTGTTTGGCGTCCGTGTTTGGCGACATCGCGGTGAACGCACATTGGAAGCGTATATACGTCATCGCCATACTGGCGGATCACCCGGCGTGATGGTATGGGGTGCCATTGGTTACACATGTAGGTCACCTCTTGTTCGCATTGACGGCACTTTGAACAGTGGACGTTACATTTCAGATGTGTTACGACCCATGGCTCTACTCTTCATTCGATCCCTGCGAAACTCTGCATTTCAGCAGGATAATGCCCGACCGCATGTTGCAGGTCCTGTACGGGCCTTACTGGATACAGAAAATGTGCGACTGCTTCCTTGACCAGCACATTCTCCAGATCTCTCACCAATTGAAAACGTCTGGTCAATGGTGGGCGAGCAACTGGCTCGTCACAATACACCAGTCACTACTCTTGATGAACTGTGATATGGTGTTGAAGCTGCATGGGCAGCTTTACCTGTACACGCTATCCAAGCTCTGTTTGGCTCAATGCCCATGCGTATCAAGGCCGTTATTACGGCCACAGGAGGTTGTTCTGGTTACTGATTTCTCAGGATCTATGCACCCAAATTGCGTGAAAATGTAATCACATGTCAGTTCTAGTATAATATATTTGTCCAATGAATACCCGTTTATCATCTGCATTTCTTCTTTGTGTAGCAATTTTAATGGCCAATAGTGTAGATGTCCCTGGTGTAGTAAAGCAGTTTAAATAGCTTAAGAAAGGCAAGTCCTCCGGTCCAGATTGTATAACAGTTAAATAACTTTGAGTATGCTGATATAATAACTCCATACTTAAGTCTTATTCATCCTCTCGATCGTCGAAAGATCCATACCTAAGACTGGAAAGATGCGCAGGTCCTATTAGATTAGATTTCTTTTCATTCCGATTGATCCGTAGTGAGGAGGTCCTGCAGGATGTAGAACATGTCAGAGAAACAACAATACATCAAAAATACTTGCAACTCAAACAAATATGCTAATGTACCATTCCACAGGTTCACACACACACACACACACACACACACACACACACACACACACACTCTCTCTCTCTTATTTACAATAAGACATTACTGCACTGAAACTGTGCAGAAGTTATATACACAAATCAGTTCCGCTGAGAAATTCATCAATGAAGTAGAAGGAGTTGGCCACCAATAAATCCTTTAGGCTTCTGTTAAACTGAATTTCATTGGTTGTTAAGCTTTTTATGGCTGCTGGCAAGTTATTGAAAATGTGTGTTCCTGAATAATGCACGCCTTTTTGTACAAGACTAAGTGACTTTAAATCCTTGTGAAGATTATTCTTATTTCTAGTATTGATTCCATGAATTGAGCTGTTGGTTTTAAAAGGTGATATATTTTTAATGACAAATTTCATTAAGGAAGAAATACACTCCTGGAAATTGAAATAAGAACACCGTGAATTCATTGTCCCAGGAAGGGGAAACTTTATTGACATATTCCTGGGGTCAGATACATCACATGATCACACTGACAGAACCACAGGCACATAGACACAGGCAACAGAGCATGCACAATGTCGGCACTAGTACAGTGTATATCCACCTTTCGCAGCAATGCAGGCTGCTATTCTCCCATGGAGACGATCGTAGAGATGCTGGATGTAGTCCTGTGGAACAGCTTGCCATACCATTTCCACCTGGCGCCTCAGTTGGACCAGCGTTCGTGCTGGACGTGCAGACCGCGTCAGACGACGCTTCGTCCAGTCCCAAACATGCTCAATGGGGGACAGATCCGTAGATCTTGCTGGCCAGGGTAGTTGACTTACACCTTCTAGAGCACGTTGGGTGGCACGGGATACATGTGGACGTGCATTGTCCTGTTGGAACAGCAAGTTCCCTTGCCGGTCTAGGAATGGTAGAACGATGGGTTCGATGACGGTTTGGATGTACCGTGCACTATTCAGTGTCCCCTCGACGATCACCAGAGGTGTACGGCCAGTGTAGGAGATCGCTCCCCACACCATGATGCTGGGTGTTGGCCCTGTGTGCCTCGGTCGTATGCAGTCCTGATTGTGGCGCTCACCTGCACGGCGCCAAACACGCATACGACCATCATTGGCTCCAAGCAGAAGCGACTCTCATCGCTGAAGACGACACGTCTCCATTCGTCCCTCCATTCACGCCTGTCGCGACACCACTGGAGGCGGGCTGCACGATGTTGGGGCGTGAGCGGAAGACGGCCTAACGGTGTGCGAGACCGTAGCCCAGCTTCATGGAGACGGTTGCGAATGGTCCTCGCCGATACCCCAGGAGCAACAGTGTCCCTAATTTGCTGGGAAGTGGCGGTGCGGTCCCCTACGGCACTGCGTAGGATCCTACGGTCTTGGCGTGCATCCGTGCGTCGCTGCGGTCCGGTCCCAGGTCGACGGGCACGTGCACCTTCCGCCGACCACTGGCGACAACATCGATGTACTGTGGAGACCTCACGCCCCACGTGTTGAGCAATTCGGCGGTACGTCCACCCGGCCTCCCACATGCCCACTATATGCCCTCGCTCAAAGTCTGTCAACTGCACATACGGTTCACGTCCACGCTGTCGCGGCATGCTACCAGTGTTAAAGACTGTGATGGAGCTCCGTATGCCACGGCAAACTGGCTGACACTGACGGCGGCGGTGCACAAATGCTGCGCAGCTAGCGCCATTCGACGGCCAACACCGCAGTTCCTGGTGTGTCCGCTGTGCCGTGCGTGTGATCATTGCTTGTACAGCCCTCTCGCAGTGTCCGGAGTAAGTATGGTGGGTCTGACACACCGGTGTCAATGTGTTCTTTTTTCCATTTCCAGGAGTGTATATTGGGAAGCAGTAGTTAGTATCCCTAGTTCCCTAAACAGGCTTCTGCAAGATGTTCTTGAGTTCACAGCACATATAACTCTTATTGCACGTTTTTGTGCCCGGAAAACTTAAGCTTGGCATGATGAATTGCCCCAAAAAATAATCCCAAATGACATTATGGAATGAAAGTAAGCACAGTGTGCCAGCTTTTTCGTTTTTGTATATCAACGCTCAAGAAAGGAAATTGAGCAACCCATTACTACAGGCTTGGAACTCGGTCCCACAAACTTACATCCGACACCCGTACTTAACAGTGAATGCACGTTTGCAGCCTTGCATTCAATAACATCTGAAAAATGATGATTATTCAGTCCGCACCAGGTGGATAAGAATGGCGCTAGCAGCAGCAGTATGAGGATGCAAATCGGTTTTGCTTTACATACACGCTGTAACGGTCGTGAGCGTTAGTCACCTTTGAGATAGGACGTGGTGCGCTGATGTTAGTCAAGAATGCCGCCAAGGTGACGAAGACGCATTATCAACACCTCATTAAATTTGGACGAAGTCGTGTAATAGGTCTACGAGAAACGCAGGAATGTAGGTCTGTAAGTCACTGTTGGAAGTAGCGGTCAAGGAAACGTATGGTCGCCAGACAGCCATGTGACACTACGAGAGGGAAGACCATTGTTTGGAATATGGCTCTGACGCATTGTATTACATCTGGAGCAGCAGTTGGCACCACCGCGATACAATGAACTGTTGCAGATCAGTTATTTGATGAAAAGGTCAGAGCACGCGTTCTACTGACGCCAAACCATTCTCACCTGCGACTTCAGCGGTGTCAAACGAGAGCTCAATGGAAGGCAGGTGGAGGTATGTTGTGTTTACTTGTAAAAACTGGTTCTGCCTAAGTGTCACTGACGGCCGTGTGTTGGTTAGGAGGAGGTCAGTTGAGAGCCTGCAACCAACCTGTCAGCATGCTAGACACACTGGATCTACACGTGGAGTTATGGTCGAGGGTGCGATTTCGTGTGACAGCAGGAGATCTCTTGTGGTTAATCCAAGCACCCTGACTGCAAATCTTTACATCAATCTTGTGTTTCGACCTGTTGTGCTGTTATTCATGAACAGCATTCCAAGGTGTGTTTTCCAACAGATTAACGCTCGCCCACACACCGCTGTCGTAATCCAACATGCTCTACAGTGTGTGGCCTACTCGATCACCAGATCTCTCTCCAGTCGAGCACATATGGGACATCATCGGACAACAACTCCAGCGTCATCTGCAAACAGCATTAATCATCACTTTATTGACCGACCAATTACAACAGGCTTGGAACTCGGTCCCACAAACCTACATCCGATACCCGTACTTCACAATGAATGCACGTATGTGTACTTGGACTCAACAGTCCGGCGGTGGTATTGGTTATTAATGTACCAGTATTTAACAATTGCAAAAAAACTTATCTCGTGCGTAATATCGCAATGTTAATCACTTAAATATAGACCTAGACAAATTTATTCCAGAAATTTCATTATCCTACATTAATTATTCTTTGGTATTGCGTTTTTTCCGTCAGTGTATTATGAACTACCTCGAGAAAATACATATAGTCAGTACAGATACACAAACCTTCGTTCTTGGAAACCCAACTAGTTCTTTATTCTCACGAAGTAATGAGTGCTATCAACAGGGGATCTCAAACTTATCTCATATTTCTAGGTTGCCAGAAGGCTTTTATTACCATTCCTCACCAGCGGCTTACAATAGAGTTGCGTGCCTATTTGTGCGACTGTCGGAGAGACCACAGTTCGTAGTAACTAACGGAAAGTCGTGGAATAGAACAGAAGTAATATCTGGCGTTCCCCAAGGTGATCTATTTCAATGATTTAGGAGACAATCTGAGCAGCCCTCTCATAATGTTTGTAGATGATGCTATCGTTTACCGTCTAATAAAGTCACCAGAAGAACAGAATCAATAGTGAAATGATTTAAACACGGTATCTGTATGGTGCAGAAAGTGGCAAATAATGAAAAGTATGAGTTCATTCGCTGGAGTAAATTTCCGCCACATTATAAATCACACAAATCTAAAGGCTCTCAATTCTTCAGCTAAATACTCAGAAATTAAAACTACGGATTTCTTATATTGGAACGATCACACAGAAAATATTATGGGGAAGGCAACAGAAAGACTAAGTTTTATTGGCAAAACACTTAGCAGACGCAACAGGTCTACTAAAGAGACTGAGTACACTACGGTTGTCCGTGATTTGCTAGAATTCTGCCTTGCAGAATGGGATGCTTTCCAGATGGGATTGACAAAGGACGACGGAAAAGTTCAAAGAAGTGCAGCTTGTTTTGTGTTATCGTGAAATAGGGGAGAGTATGCCACGGGTAAGGGTGGTAGTCATTACAACAAAGGAGTTTTTCGTTGCTGCAATATCTTTTCACGAAATTTCAATATCCAGCGTTCTCCTCCGAATGCGAAAACATTTTGTTGACACCCTTTTACATTAGAAGAAGTAATCATTGTAAAAATAAGAGAAATCAGAAGTCGCACAGAAGATTTAAAAGTGTTCGTTTTTCCCGCGCGCAGTTAGTGGAAAGGTAGAAAAATAGAGGGAAAGTGGGTCGATGAACCCTTTGCTAGGCACGTAAGTGTGAAATGCAGAGTGTTCATGTAGACGTAGATACGGTTAAAGCAGAATTATGCATTCGTTGTAATTTGAAGTCTGCGACATGCAAAAACTTTAAGAAAAAATTAAAAAATATAAAATGTTGAGAAATGTAACTAGCAATAATAAATACGATTTTTAATATTTGCTAAGTGTGTGTGTTCAGTCTGTGCCCTCAGCTCATCAAATCCCTCTCGCCAGGCAAAGTTCGGTAATTTTGCCCATTTAATCTGGCAACCGTACATCGAACTGGACAGAGGAGTGGCCAGATATTGTTCCTTTCATTACCATGTAGTCGTGTGTAGTACGACTCAGTCAGGGACTTACCGAGGAAGTGGTGTGATAGCACAATTTACAAACTTAGCCGTTTCGGAAATGCTCCCACCTCTGGCCTGAAGGCAAGTGATTATGACCTTTTCGATGTCAGACAAATTGCTCCGTATACGTGATACGACGACTCCTCTGTTTCTCCGCTTCCCGACCCCCGACCCGCCTTGTATATCGTCCGCTACTAGTGCAGCCACCTACCGTCTGTGAGTGTGTATTGCATGTTGATGTCGAGCATAGGCGATGGTCATATTGATAGCACTCTACTACAGTACAGTACTACACTGAAGCGCCAAAGCTACTTGTATAGGCATGCGCATTGAAATTATCAAGATTAAAGTGGGTTTGAAAGTAGTCTTACAGCCGGCGCACGAGCGATGGGACACAGCATCTCCGAGGTAGCGATGAAGTGGGGATTTGCCCGTACGACCTTTTCACGAGTGTACCGTGAGTATAAGGAATCCGGTAAAACATCAAATCTGCGACATCGCTGCGGCCGTAATAAGATCCTGCAAGAAAGGGACCAACGGTGACTGAAGAGAATCGTTCAACGTGGCAGAAGTGCAACCCTTACGCAAATTGGTGCAGATTTCAGAGCTGAGCCACCAAAAAGTGTCAGCGTGCGAACCTTTCAACGAAATATCATCGATTTGGTCTTCTGGAGCCGAAGACCCACTCGTCTACCCTTGATGACTGCACGATACAAAGCCTTACGCCTCACCTGGCCCCGTCAGCATCGACATTGGGCCGTTGATTACTGGAAACACGTTTCCTAATTGGAAGAGTCTCGTTTCAAATTGTGTTGAGCGGATGGGCGTGCACGGGTTTGAAGACAACCTCATGAATCTATGGGCCATGCACGTCAACAGGGGACTATTCAAAATGTTGGATGCTCTGTAATGGTGTGGGACGTGTGCAGTTGGAGTGATATGGGACCCTTGATACCTCTAGATACGGTTCTGACAGACGACACGTATGTAAGCATCCTGTCTGATCACCTACATCCACTCAAGTCCATTGTGCCTTCCGACGGACTTGGGCAACTTCAGCAGGACTACGAGACAACCCCCACGTCCAGAACTGCAACAGATTGGCTCCAGGAACACTCTTCTGAGTTTAAACACTTCATCGGGCCACCAAACTCCTCAGGCATGAATATTATTCTGGGATGCCTTGCAAAGTACCATTCAGAAGAGATCTTCACCCCCTCGTACTCTTACGAATTTATGGACAGTCCTGCAGGGTTCATGGTGTCAGTTCCCTCCAGCACTACTTGAGACATTAGTCGAGCCTTGCCACGTCGTGTTGGGGCACTTCTGTGTGCTAGCAGGGCCCCTACACGGTATTAGGCAGCTGTACCAGAGTCTTTCGCTCTTCAGTGTATAAAGGAACGAATGCTACAGAACATTCATCCTTTGTTTAATATGGTTGAAACCTTCCCGTCTCCTCCATATCTCTTTTGTTACGCAACCTTCCCTTTTACAATAACCTATGAAACCTTCCCTTTGGATTTCTACCTCTTGCTTAATAACAACAAATGAAATCTTCCCTTTGAAATTTATTCTCTTTCTCAATCTTCGCATACAAATTTAATTGCAGCTTATTAAAAGTGATTTTCTGATTATTTCGACGAAACATAGAATGTGTCGTCGTCGTGACCCTCAGTCGTTATCTGCAATAACCTAAAACTGTCCTAACCTTTTTTGCTGTTACTGGATCGCCATCTGACTGCTGCATCGAACTGCGACATGAATATACACTCCTGGAAATAGAAAAAAGAACACATTGACACCGGTGTGTCAGACTCACCATACTTGCTCCGGACACTGCGAGAGGGCTGGACAAGCAATGACCACACGCACGGCACAGCGGACACACCAGGAACCGCGGTATTGGCCGTCGAATGGCGCTAGCTGCGCAGCATTTGTGCACCGCCGCCGTCAGTGTCAGCCAGTTTGCCGTGGCATACGGAGCTCCATCGCAGTCTTTAACACTGGTAGCATGCCGCGACAGCGTGGACGTGAACCGTATGTGCAGTTGACGGACTTTGAGCGAGGGCGTATAGTGGGCATGCGGGAGGCCGGGTGGACGTACCGCCGAATTGCTCAACACGTGGGGCGTGAGGTCTCCACAGTACATCGATGTTGTCGCCAGTGGTCGGCGGAAGGTGCACGTGCCCGTCGACCAGGGACCGGACCGCAGCGACGCACGGATGCACGCCAAGACCGTAGGATCCTACGCAGATGTAGGGGACCGCACCGCCACTTCCCAGCAAATTAGGGACACTGTTGCTCCTGGGGTATCGGCGAGGACCATTCGCAACCGTCTCCATGAAGCTGGGCTACGGTCCCGCACACCGTTAGACCGTCTTCCGCTCACGCCCCAACATCGTGCAGCCCGCCTCCAGTGGTGTCGCGACAGGCGTGAATGGAGGGACGAATGGAATGGAGACGTGTCGTCTTCAGCGATGAGAGTCGCTTCTGCCTTGGTGCCAATGATGGTCGTATGCGTGTTTGGCGCCGTGCAGATGAGCGCCACAATCAGGACTGCATACGACCGAGGCACACAGGGCCAACACCCGGCATCATGGTGTGGGGAGCGATATCCTACACTGGCCGTACACCTCTGGTGATCGTCGAGGGGACACTGAATAGTGCACGGTACATCCAAACCGTCATCGAACCCATCGTTCTACCATTTCTAGACCGGTAAGGGAAGTTGCTGTTCCAACAGGACAATGCACGTCCACATGTATCCCGTGCCACCCAACGTGCTCTAAAAGGTGTAAGTCAACTACCCTGGCCAGCAAGATCTCCGGATCTGTCCCCCATTGAGCATGTTTGGGACTGGATGAAGCGTCGTCTGACGCGGTCTGCACGTCCAGCACGAACGCTGGTCCAACTGAGGCGCCAGGTGGAAATGGCATGGCAAGCCGTTCCACAGGACTACATCCAGCATCTCTACGATCGTCTCCATGGGAGAATAGCAGCCTGCATTGCTGCGAAAGGTGGATATACACTGTACTAGTGCCGACATTGTGCATACTCTGTTGCCTGTGTGTATGTGCCTGTGGTTCTGTCAGTGTGATCCTGTGATGTATCTGACCCCAGGAATGTGTCAATAAAGTTTCCCCTTCCTGGGACAATGAATTCACGGTGTTCTTATTTCAATTTCCAGGAGTGTACTTACTGTTTTACTATACTCTATTAGCTGCTGGTGGGCTTTCATATTAAGTGGCTGTATTTATTACCAAAGCTGACATTATTCTTTAATAGCAAAGCTGATGTTATTCTTTAATTAATTTGAGTGAAGTTACGTAATTCATAGTAAATTTTTTTCTTGACAACAATACAATTTTGCAAAATTTTACGTTGATGATTTTTGGGATGGATTATAATCAGAAATGAAATATTGCTGGCAAAAATTAATTATATTCTGAATGAAATGATTTTACAAACGTTCAAATGGGACTTACTTTTAACAATAATCTTACAGATAGCATTGCGCAAACATACCCTCAGTAGTCTTGAGTTTCTCAAAAAATAATTCAATAATATTAGTTCCTCTTATGATAATAGTTAGCTGATGTCTCTATACATCCGGTTATAATCTCTTGTAAACCATAGCTGGTGGCTGCCAGGCACACCGCTCCTCTCAACCTCTCGCTTCAGACCTGCAACCGGCTCGCTTCACATCTCGCTTACTACTGACTTCCTACGAACGGTGAAGTGCGGTCTCCCCTGTCAACAATGCTTTCTGGTGCAGACAGTTCCTGCTACAATTACAAAATGTATCATTGCGCGGTCTTTCTCGCTCTTTCTTAAAATGTATCCATAAGCGGTCTCTCCAGCCCTTTTTAAAATTATATCAATGTGCGGTCCCTCTTGCCAGCAATACTTTGGTGCAGACATTCCCTACTACCACAATTATTTCCAACATGGCAAATATTAATTATTCCTACTTAATCCTATTAATAAAATATAAACATCTTTCATACATTGTGGTTTGACAATAGACAATAGAAATATACACGTCTTACATGGGGTATGAGCAATGGTGCACATGGTTCATGTAGTTGTTGCCTACACTCTTCATTCACGTTCAGCAGTGGTGTTCTTGCTGCTGCTTCGCCACCGGTACAATACTGTAGGGCGTCAGAGGTCACCGAGCCGTCGCAGAAGTAAATATGTATTTGACCGAAGGATTCCGATATTCGCCTGCTTCTACCGACTGAGACCTGCCGCGAGACGCGACAAGAGCGAAAGCAAGCAAAAGAAATGTAGAGGATAATATGTGATTTACTTCTCCTTCCAGCTAGTTCTTTCGCAGCTACGAATTTCGGTTGGTACGATCAGCTGTGTTAATAAAAAAGAATTCAAGACTAAGCGCCGGCCGCGGTGGTCTCGCGATTCTAGGCGCGCAGTCCGGAACCGTGCGACTGCTACGGTCGCAGGTTCGAATCCTGCCTCGGGCATGGATGTGTGTGATGTCCTTAGGTTAGTTAGGTTTAAGTAGTTCTAAGTTCTAGGGGACTGATGACCACAGCAGTTGAGTCCCATAGTGCTCAGAGCCATTTGAACCATTTGAGCCAAGACTAAGCCTTTCGTGGCTGATTAACAGTACTGCAGGAGTTGGTCGGTATGCCTACAGAGAGTTATGTTAGCCTAAGCTGAGCGGATAATGTACCATTCGTCATCGGGTGCATTGGTCTAGCATGTGGTGTCATAAGACTACTGTACAGAATGCGTTATTTGTGTATTAGGTATTTTATTGTTATTCTATCGCTAATGAAACTCTAATGCATGCCAAAGCGTCGAAAGTATAAGTTTAGTTCCTGATCGTTGTACTAAACGTTTTATCAGTGTAATTCTATACTGAACATTTGATTTCGCTATACAACAATTTTATTATACAAAGGGCGATCAAAAAGTATTGCACAGTTGTCTCTAATTTTTTTATTTTTTGCAGGAGAAGAATGAATTTTTTTGTGAACATACTTGGAACATCTAGGTATGAGCGTCCTCAAGTAGCCTTCATCAGGTGTGACGCATCTGGCCCAACGTACTTTCCATGATGTAAATGCACTTTGGTACGATTCTGGGGATTGACTTTTACGCCATCGCTTGACGCGGGAAATAAGGTCTTTCTGACTATCAAGTGTTTTACAGCGCAGGTGGGCCTTCACACAACATAAGAGGTAAAAGTCAGACGGAGCCAAGTCTGGACTGTAGGGAGGATGAGTAAAAGTCTGATGAGCTGACCCTGAAGATGTGGTCTGTGGGTCTTGATGGCACGTCGCAGCTTGTCCAGTGACACACAGTAACTGTCCCGGTTAATTTTGTAGCCGGGTTCCAAAAAGCCAATGAAAATGACACCACACTGAGCCCAGAAGAAGGATGCGATCACCTTTCGGACTGCTGTTCGTGAAAGTCTTGGTTTCTTCTTCCGAGGGAATCTGGATGATGCCACTCAATGGACTGGGTGTCGCTCTCAGGTTCGGACAAAAACAACCATGTTTCATCCTGGGTAATGACGCCGTTGAAACACAGTTTCCACTCTTCAGTAAAGTTCTTCATTAAACCCTCACACACATACTTCCTCATCGCTTTCGTTTCTCTTGTCAATAATCCAGGCACCCAACATGCACAGATTTTTCTAATCTGTACCCTAGTGACTGTACCAGTCATACCACACTACCCAATGACAAATGAGTCATTTCAGCAAGCTGTCGTATCATCACACATCTGTCATTTTGGATGATTTTATCCATGGTCTCCTTATTCACATCACTCACTGCCGTCGATGGTCTACCACATCGGGAATTGTACACTAGAGAGAGATCACCTTCTTTAAACCTGTGCAACCACCGCTGGATACTGCTGCGATCTACTGTGTCCTCCTCATAAAGAGGGACCAACTTCCCGTGAATCGATGTGGCAGAGTCATCACCGGTCTTGAAGAGGAACTCCATCACCGACCTTTGTCGAACCGGGCATCTACTTCACGTTCTATTATGGCTCACGTGTAAATAAAAGAAAATACTTTTATATACCAACTTACAGCTGAATGTTCCGAGCATGTTCACCAAAAATTTCATTCTCATCCTGCAAAAAATAAAAACATTATAGACAACTGTGCAAAAATACAGTAAAGTTGGGAAGGTTGCAGAGAGCGGAGGCAGCAGCCTTGCAAGTTGTGCCAGGGCACAGCGCCACCTCGGTGCACTCACTCATTCAACCACTAGACGATGGTCCTTTCTTGTTTTAGATGTATCATCAAAACAATTTATTGCTACTTCAGTTTAGATATTTCGCCACTCCCCAGCCGCTCCACGCCTATCCTTGGTTGTTTCAGGTGGACGTCTACAGATTTTCAGTGTCCTGGCCTCGCATACTGCCCACTGGCGACCCGACTGAGATCAACCACAAGGGCGTCGCCCACTACGATGCACTCATCAACCTGCTGCTGGAGAATGGTATCACACCCATGGTGAGTACACAGCTTCTTCTTCTACTTGTTCCTCTTCTTCTTCCTCCTTTTCTCTTTTGGCACTACACCTCTTGATAGATCTTGCCTCCCTCAACACTGTTCCTCCATACAACTGTGTTCTTAGCGTTTCTCTTCCATCCTCGGATCTCCATCTTGATAAGGTCAGCTAACACACTTTCCAGCCGTCTATATCTTGGTTGGCCCTTCCTTCTGGTGGAACACAATCTGCCTTTCATCATTCGTTGGGAATCCAGTCATCTCTCATCCTTTCCATTTGTTCTAACCAGCGTATTCTTCCAGATTTAATAAATTTCAGTATATATTTCCCATTTACAAGATTTTGTACATGGTAGGTGTACCTTACTCTCCAACCCTGTGCCCCTCTCTCGAACCCATATATTTTTCTCAGGATTTTCCTTTAAGTGGCTGTAGGCTGTTCATATCTGCTTCTGTCATCGTCCACATTTCTCACTCATATGTAATAACTGATCGCACAAATGAATAGTACATATTTAACTTGGTAGTTCTTGTAATTATAGAATTCTTGAATACCTCTAAGTTTGCGTAATAGCCCCAGCTTTCTACTTGTATTCTTTCTCTAACACATAGCTTCATATTATCATAACTGGTTAAGAGGACAGCTAAATAATGGAAGCAGCTGACAGCTTAAAAAGCATTTGAGGCCTTCAGGTTATTTAGTATTCTTCTTACGTTAGAATTGGACGTTCACATGTATTTGGTGATGTTTCTGTTTACCAAAAGTGCAATGTTGCTCCTTGTGCTTCCATTATTTCATAAATTTCTTTAAGGGTGTTTACTTCTCATGCCACAATTGCAGTTTCGTCTTTATCGTTCCTGTCTTGCCTATTTTTTGTGTCTACTATGCAGTGCTAAACTGAACAGGATTGCAGCGAAACCATTTCACTGTTTCACTCCACCTGTAAAGTTAGAGCTCTCAGTCAGTTTGTTGTTCACTTTTACTTTCGGCTTCATGTCCTTCATTGTTGACTCAACGAAACTTCTTAGATTGTCACAGATGCTTCACGCAAGGCTGACCTGTTACCACTATCGAAACCATGTTTAAAACAGATCGCCTCCAGAGTTGGCATTTCTGTGGGTTCTGTGAACACAATCCTGCATGACGACCTGAAAATGCGAAAAGTGTCATCCAGATGGGTGCC
Organism: Schistocerca gregaria; assembly: GCF_023897955.1. Classification (NCBI taxonomy): domain Eukaryota; kingdom Metazoa; phylum Arthropoda; class Insecta; order Orthoptera; family Acrididae; genus Schistocerca; species Schistocerca gregaria. Next base: position 315,397,850 of record NC_064926.1, on the reverse strand, counting down.
ACGAATGCTGACGGACGACCATATGGCTGCCCGTGTGGCATGTTGCCAAGCAATGTTGACACGCAACGACAGCATGAATGGGACTTTCTTTTCGTCGGTTGTGACAATGGATGAGACGTGGATGCCATTTTTCAATCCAGAAACAAAGCGCCAGGCAGCTCAATGGAAGCACACAGATTCACCGCCACCAAAAAAATTTCGGGTAACCGCCAGTGCTGAAAAAATGATGGTGTCCATGTTCTGGGACAGCGAGGGCGTAATCCCTACCCATTGCGTTCCAAAGGGCACTACGGTAACAGGTGCATCCTACGAAAATGTTTCGAAGAACAAATTCCTTCCTGCACTGCAACAAAAACGTCCAGGAGGGGCTGCGTGTGTGCTGTTTCACCAAGACAACGCACCCACACACCGAGCTAACGTTACGCAACAGTTTCTTCGTGATAACAACTTTGAAGTGATTCCTCATGCTCCCTACTCACCTGACCTGGCTCCTAGTGACTTTTGGCTTTTTCCAACAATGAAAGACACTCTCCGTGGCCGCACATTCACCAGCCGTGCTGCTATTGCCTCAGCGATTTTCCAGTGGTCGAAACAGACTCCTGAAGCAGCCTTCGCCGCTGCCCTGGAATCATGGTGTCAGCGTTGTGAAAAATATGTATGTCTGCAGGGCGATTACGTCGAGAAGTAACGCCAGTTTCATCGATTTCGGGTGAGTAGTTAATTAGAAACAAAATCGGAGGCCTTAGAACTTGAATGCACCTCGTAAAGGACGAGGTGGGAAACTTTGCTAGAAGTACTTTCTACGGCTTCCCTACTTTACGCAAGACACAGCAGGAGGAGAAAGAGAGAATTTTATTTTTAGCTTTGACGTACACGATGTTAGGGGAGCTGACACTCTATTTCTGGGTGACAAATGATCATTATTTTAGATTGCCAGTATCAGTGTATGCCTTTTTTGTTTTATGGGGTTTCCTTCTGACAGTGCATGGTCTGACTCTTTTCGCCTTGATTCGTCCTTTGTTATTCCGACTTTCTTTCTCGATATTCTAAAGAGAAACTATTGACTTTGAATGTCTATATTTGTCGAATTATTAATTAATACCTGTATGTTGCGAAAAGTGGCAATTGACTTTAAGTAATGAAAAGTTTGCAGTCCTATACATGAATACTAAAAGGAATCTTCTACATTTCGGTTACACGATAAAACACACAAATCTAAAGCCTGTTAGTTCAGCTAAATAGCTAGGAATTACAGTTGCAAATAACGTAACGATTACATAGATAATGTGATGGAAAGCATACCAAAGACTGTGATTTATTGCCCGAACACTTAAAAAATACAATAGTTCTGCTAAAGAGACTGGTTACACAACGCTTGTCTGCCATCTTCTGGAGTACTGCTGTGCAGTGCGGAATCCGTATTAGATAGGACTCATAGAGGACACAGAAAAAGTTCAAAGAAATGCAGCTAGTTTTCTGTTATCGCGAAATAGTGGAGAGAGTGCTACAGACATGATACGAGAATTGGCGTGGCAATCATTAAGACAAAGGAGTTTTTCGTTGCGGCAGAGCCTTTTCATGACTCGCCAGCTTTGTCCTCAGAGTATGAAAATATTTTGTTGGTATACACTTACATAAGAAGAAATGATCATCACAATAAAACGAGAGAAATCAGAGCTTTCATCGAAAGATTGAGGTGTTCATTTTTCCGGGCGTTGTTAGAAAGTTGACCGGTAGCATAATAGCTTGAAGGTGGTTCGTTGGAGCATCTGACAGGCACTTAATTGTGAAATGCAGGGTAATCACGTAGGTGTAGAGGCACTGTCATTCCCTAGGATCACGGTTCGCGTGGATTCCCCCGTCGGAGATTCGAATCCTCCTTCGGGCATGGGTGTGCCTGTCGTCCTTGGCATAAGTTAGTTTCAGTTGGATTGAGTGTGTAAGTCTAGGGACCGATGACCTTATCAGTTTGGTCCCATAGAAGCTTACCACAAATTTCCAAGTAACCTAGTAATACTGTTGTTGTTGGCTGCGTAAAGTTCCTGATCACCAGACTTTGTGCTAATATCCTGGATTAAATTCCAAACCTCTCCAGAGCGTTTCGTAAAGTGAGCGAGTGTGACCACGTTACTGGTGATCCATCTGTTATATGGAATTGTTAAATCTGGTGACCACATTGGTGCTATTAAAGAGGCAATGCTTTGTGCCGCCAGATGGTATCACCCATCTACCTTCTACCGTCATACAACAGAAGCGTAACACAACACTATACACACATCTGTTCACACATCTATTAGTCACCTTCACTCAATAGATACACGGAAGAGAGAACACTAACATTCGTAGAGGTAAACTGCACGTTGTGCACGCATTAGCTGGCTGAATCTACACAATGGGCTCTTCCGGCCAAGCATCCCATACGATAATCAATAAATATGATCGTTTTTGGAATCGTTGGCTGTAAGCTATGCTATCAAACTTCCCTTACCCTAATGTGCAGTGGCCGTGAACAACGGGGCCCCCAGCACTTCCGTTGTCCTCACCCCTACCTCGCCGTTTGCTCAGGTAAGGGCAAGATCATTTTTGAAACCATCAAACAGCGATCAAAATATAATCTTTGTAATTAATCATAACAGCCTAGATCGCAAGCACGTTTATTAAAACATGACAATCGAAATCTGTCATTTTTTAATGAACGTTACTTGTGATCTAGACAGTCCTCATTAATTTCATGGGAAGGATATTTTGTGTTTACTCTGTATATGACGAGCCAAAATGTGGAAACTTCCTTGTTTAAATATCCAAAGGCAGTGACGAAATCATAGAAAAGAACGTAACTGTTGAACTGCTCCATTAGTGTGAGTACAGTACAGGTCCAAATGTAGATGCAGTAAACTACAGGCAGCATTTTCAATGATTTACTTACCAAGTAAGAAGCGGTGTCCGGAGTAATGATGCGTAGGTGGCTTGCTTATTTAGTGCATTGTGTTGTTGGGTATTTTCTGTTTGTCAGTGCCGCGTAAGAGGTCTTTTCACTTGAAAAAAATGTTCAAATATGTGTGAAATCTTATGGACTTAATTGCGAAGGTCATCAGTCCCTAAGCTTACACACTACTTAACCTAAATTATCGTAAGTACAAACATACACACCCATGCCCGAGGGAGGACTCGAACCTCCGCCGGGATCAGTCGCACAGTCCATGACTGCAGCGCCTTAGACCGCTCGGCTTTTTACTGAAGTTGGAGCTGCTGCTGAGAAATGCAGCTGTTCATGGTAGCGAATATCTTTGAGAGATTTCGGTGATACACTGCTCCATAGCAACTGACATTAGCAGGTTATGTTATATTTACAACATTATAGTTACTTGTAGGTCCCGTCGAGAGGGCTGGGATGTAGAAAGAGGTAAAAGACGTACATTTTAATGAAGCACAATTGAACAAAATGATTGTAAATGAAAAGTACAATATTGTTAAATATTCTACAGTATTAATTTATTTCGACAACAGGTTGATGGCTTAAGAGCCCATCTATAGACAGTCTGAACATGACCTTATAAGCCAAAAACCGGTTGACGAAATAAATTAATAGCGTAGAACATCCACAATATTGGGACTTTGATTTATATCTATGAAGTTCCGCCAATATGCGACGGAAGAATCAGCTAACAGAACGAAATGCCTTAATAACATGAATGATTATTTTACTACAATGCTAGTGTTAATTACAAAATAATCCAAACCATTAAGTTTCTCATAAGGAACTCTTTACTGAAATAGAAAGTTGCCCAGAAGAAAGTTCTTCAATTTAGTTTTAAACTACACCACATCACCTGCAAAACCTTAAATATAGTCACTAATGTAGTTGAATGCACGTTTTCACATGTAGGGACTGGTTTTTGGGCTTAATGATACTCAATTTTGGCGGAATACAAAGACTTTGGAAAAGATCTGTGCAGGATGTTCTTGAGCTAACACCAGATAAAATACTCCTAACGAGCTTATGCACTGTGTCCTCGGAATCTTTCATATGATCATTCTTCAATAAAAATCTCCCGATGTAATTGCGTAGACTTCCCCGGCCAAAGTGAATTGATATAAAGTTTTTTGAGTATGGTACCGCCTATGAATCGGTATCATACACAGAAAATTTTTACATCAAAATCTTCTCAATTTACAAGCCCCCTCACTTGGTTGAAAACACCTGATCTTTCAAGAATTTCCTACGAGGGAAACATATGTATACATAGTCTTACACAGGCGTAAGGCACAATATTACATCTAATATACTATCTACTCAGGTACAATGGATAATGCCAATTGCCGAAACAAGCACGCAGTATAACTTTTATCATTACCAGTAAATAAATAGAGCAGTAAAAAAAACTTGAAATGAAGCGTCGTTACTCGAGCTTTAGATAGCTTTCGCCGTCGTGCCATTGGTACCAGAAGTGAAAATCACTGACTAATGTGGATGGTACGGAATACACTGTATAGCCAGAACATTATGATCAACTACGAAATAGCCAGCATGTCCACCTTTGGCACACCTAACAGCGGCGACCGTTCGTGGCATGGAAGCAATGAGGCCACGATACGTCACTGAAGGGAGTTGGCATCACATGTGCACACACAAGTCACCTAATTCCCGTAAATTTCGGAGAGGGGAGCGATGAGCTCTGACGCCACGTTCAATCACATCCCCGATGTATTCGATCTGGCGAGCTGCTGGGCCAGCACGTCAATTCGAACTCGCCATTGTGTTCCTCGAACCGGTCCAGGACACTCCTGGCTTCGTGACACGGAGCATTATCTTGTTGAAAAATGCCACTGCCACTGGGAAACATGATCGTCATGAAAGGATGTATGTGATCTGCAGAGAATGTATGATACTCCTTGGGCGCCAATGTGCCTTGCACGAGCTCTACTTGATCCATGGATGCCCTCGCGAATGTTCCCCAGAGCATAACAGAGCCACAGCTAGCTTGTCTCCGTCCCTCAGTACAGGTGTGAAGGAGCTTTTTCCCTGGATGACGACGGATTCGCGCCCTCCTGTCGGCATGAAGAAGAAGATAAAGGGATTCATCAGGCCATGCAACGCTCTGCCACTGCGCCAACGTCCAGCGCCAGTGGCGATGTGCGCATTTAAGTCGTAGTTGCCGATTTCGTGGTGTTAATATTGTCACATGTATGGGTCGTCGGCTGTGGAGACCCATCAATAGGAGTGGTCGATGCACTGTGTTCATACACATTTGTATTCTGCCCAGCGTTGAAGTCTGATGTTAGTTCCGCCACAGTTCACCGCCTGTCCTGTTTTACCACTCTGCCCAGCCTACGACATCCGACATCTGTAAAGAGGGGTGCACGCTCAACTTCACGACGTCTGGACGTGGGTCTCGCCTTGATTTCGCCACGTGTTGAAGACACCATAGCACTCCTCGAACGCCCGACAAGCAGTGCAGTTTCCGAAATGCTCGTGCCGAGCCTTAGGGCCATCACAATCTGCCCTCGGTCAAACTCAGATAGATAGCGCGCCTACCCCATTCTACACATGGACAGCACATTCACTGATACTACTTTCACCTTGTACGCGTCTGACTTCCTCGCCAGGTGACGCTGCAATCGCCTATAAGGGTTTATATCTATAGTAAGTTGGTGGCAATAGTGTTTTGAGTGATCAGTACACGGTGCGACAGCATCGTCTGGAACCTTCCAGAGAGGCCCAAAGCGGTGCATGCGCGGAGGCGTTTTGGGCAACACACAGCGGCTTCGGCTCGTCGAGGGACCGAGTGATGGTTGACACGAGAGGGCTGGCTCCACATTTCAAATTCCCCCCCCCCCCCCCCCCCCACCTCCTTAGAAGTTTCAAACGTAAGTCTTTGGTTTTTCTTGATATCCAAAGCCGTCCCTCCCTCCACTCTCCCCCCCCCCCCCCCCCTCCTCATGACTTACTGAATGTGTAGCACTGGAGTCTGTCAAAAAACTGTTGCTGATTATTCCAATTTCAGTCAATGTTAAGTCCCGGCCTACTTCTCAAGTTCCCTTCATTTAACGTCCTGAGTGCTCTGCAGAACGCTCAGCAACGGTGCGAATAGTTTATCATATGCCAATGCTATTGCAGCCGCAGAGAACACCATACACGCCAGGATGTCGTAGACCTAAGTTTTCTGTAGCTGCTATCCTTCTCGCTAATCGTTAGCCCACATTTTCTGTAACCATTTTCCCTGAACATGTCTCAAATGCTGAAATTCGGACTGCAGATGATCGTCGTCAGAAATAATATTTTTCTTGTGTATTAACGTTTTCGGGTCCGCTCTTTCTTGTGTACAGGTTAGCGAAAACTATTGACATTCTAGTACCAGTCAGTGTGCGTACATTTCCTGTATACGGAATGACCAAGCCAGTCTTCTGCCTTTCGCTCAAGTAAAACATCCAAGAACGGAAGCTTACCATTCGTCTGCATCTCTGTACTAAACTTAATATTGCTTTGACCTTTGTTTATGTTGTCAAAAGAACTTCTGCAGTGCACTTTCACCATGAACCCATATCGGAAAGGTGTCGTTGACGAACCGTAGGAAGCAACACATATGCAATCTCATAGAATTCAGAGCTTGCTCCACAAATGGCTCCATGAGCGACTTCGAGATGGCCTGAGATAATAGGGATCTCACCGCTTTGCCATTTGTCATCTCATAACAGTCGTTGCATTACAGGAAGTACAATGTCGTTAAGGCATTGCACTATACCTTAAAAGATCTAGGATGTTTAGTACTGGCATCCTCATAAAAAGTGACATCCACATTACGTCGTTTCAGACTAACTTTATTTTCCTGAGGGTGTAAACGAATGACTGCTGAGTAAAAGGAATAGTATCGGCAGCAATCAAATAAAGTAGTAAGAGATGGTACTGATTCCCCATGGTACACAAAACAGGTCCGAACACTATTGCAGAAGCTACGAAAAAAAGCATGCCAAATTTCAAAAAAGGCAAAACTCCCAAGAATGGCGAAGTTTTACAGAAGCTTGTAATTTAGCGCTAACTTCAGTGCGGGTTGTTTTTAATAGTTTCCACAATGAAACTCTTTCTCGAATTCTGGCAGAAAATCCAGAGAGAATCTGGTCGAATGTAAAGCACCTCAGCGGAAAGACACAATCAAAACCTTCACTGCGCGATAACAATGGTAATGTCACGAATGACGTGCCCCTAAAGCAGAGTTACTAAATACAGTTTTCCGAAATTCCTTCATCAAAAAACACAAAGTAAAATTCCAGAATTCGAATCAAGAACAACTGACAACATAAGGACCTTACAAGTAGATATCCCCGTTGTAGCGAAGCGGCTTAAAACCCTTACTAAAACAAAACCGCCGGTCCAGATTGGATACCAGTCAGGTTCCTTTCAGAGTATGCTGATACAATAGCTCCATACTCGGCGATCATATACAACCGCTAACTTATCGAAAGAACTGTATCTATAGATTGGAAAGTTGCACAGGTCACACCAATATCCAAGAAAGGAAATAGGAGTAATCCTCTGATTTACAGACCCATATTGTTAACGTCGATTTGTAGTAATATTCTGGGACGTAATACTGCATTGGAACATTACGAGTCCACGTTTTTGTGAAGGACATCATATTCGTCGTTGACAGTAGAAATTATTTAGTTCACAGCTTTTCGAGTGAAAGTACAAAAAGTATTTTAGCTCACTTCGCTGCTATAGACGACTTAACTTTAACAGTGATAAATTTTGGAGTTACGTCGTTAGCTTTCCATTGCTTGTTAAACTTTATACATTCCGCTGTTCTCAGAAATTTTATCTTTGTACTGGCTTCTGTTGTCTTCAGCAATTTAATCTTCGTACTGTTTTCAGCAATTTAACCTTCGTATGAAGCTTAAGTTGCTGAAGACAACTCAGTGTGTAAGGTTTAACAAGCAATTTAAGACCAACGATGGGACTCCAAAACATATCAGTGTTAAAATTAATATACGTGCAGAAGGGAAGCGAGCTGAAAAGCTTTTACAGCACCTCTTGAAAATGGCCCAAACGCCGAAATTGCAGTTGTGATGCAAATAATTTCTACATTTAACGGTGAATATAATGTCTTATAAAATATTCTACTTGACTGTGAAGTTAATCAATTTCGGGTTACCTCGAAGAAAACGATTTATTGACAAATAGCCAACATGGATTGAGAATAAGCGTTTTTGTGAAACACAGATAGCTCTTTTTTCTCACAAAGTAATGATTGCTATCAACAGGAGATGTCAGATTGATTCCATGTTCTTAGATTTCCAGAAGGATTTTGACAATGTTCTTCCCAAGCGCCTTATGCTCACACTGCGTGCCTGTGTAGTATCGTCTCAGTTGTGCCGTTGTATTCGTGATTACCAGTCAGAAAGGTCACAGTACGTAGTAATCGACGGAAAATTGTCTAGTAGAAACGAAGTTCTATCCGGTGTCCCCCAAGGAAGTGTTACAGGCCTTCTGTTATTCCTAATGTACATAAACAAATTTGGAGACAATCGGAGCAGCTCTCTTAGATTGTTTGGTGATTATGCTGTCATTTCCCGTCTTATAAAGTCATCAGATGATTAAAACACATTGCAAACGGTTTAGTTAAGGTAACTGCATGGTGCGAAAAGTGGCAGTTGACTCCAAATGATGAAGTGTGAAGTTATCCGCATGAGTACTAAAAGGAATCCGTTAAATTTCGGTTACTGGCTGAAACATACAAATCTAGAGACTGTAAACTCAAATTCTTTAGGATTACAGTTACGAATAACTTAAATTGGAACGATCACATAGAAAATGTTGTTGGAAAAGCAAACACAAGACTGCAATGAAAATGAAACAGGTCTACTGTAGAGACTACTTACACTACAATTGTCTGCCCTTTCCTGCCCTTGCCCTGCTGTGTATGATTCGTATCAGATAGGATTGACGGAGGACATCGAAAAAGTTCAAGGAAGGTCAGTTCGTTTTGGACTATTGCGAAACGAGGGAGAGAGTTCAGCGGCTGTGTGTTGGGGGACAATCATTGGGGGACAATAAAACAAAAACGTTTCTCGTTGTGACACGATTTTCTCATAAAATTTCAATCCTCAGAGTGTGAACATATTTTGTTGGTGACCAGCTAAATGGGAAGGAATTACCATCATAATAAGATAACATGTATCAGAGATAGCACAGAAAGATTTAAGTGTTTGTCTTCCCATTGCCCTGTTCGGGAGTGGAACGATGGAGAAATAGCTTGAAGGTGATTCGATGATTCTCCTGCCAGGCATTTCATTGTGAATTACTGAGTAATCCTCTAGACCTAGATGTAGAGTATTGTGCCGAGCATTCTCGACATATTAAACAAAGGGCGCTTGAGAAGTCGGTCGTAACTGAGCATTGCCTGGGATACGGACAAAGAATAAAAATTAAAAAGACGAGACTCTTTAGGCTTATACTCCGTGATACTGGTATTACGTAAAAAAAGAAGACTGCCGAGGTTAGAATGAACTGCAACAATTTTAATAGAGACCAGGGGTACACAGTTATCTGGGCATGGGGATGGGCTTTTGATACCAAGCGCAAGCAAAGACGGATGGTCACGCTTGTAGGGTGGTGGGAGTGGCAGTTTGACATGGCGCAGGTCCCTCGCGCCACCTGACGCAACTGGACTGTCGGTGGGCCAGAGCTACGTGCTGTCCAACTCGCCTTCCCACGTTTGTCCTCTCCGGACGGTTCCAGTCGCTGCGATCGCACCTATGCAGGCGGAACACCTTGCCAGCCTCCGCAGCCGGTGACTTTAACTCGTAATGACAATGGTGGAGGCAGCTGTCCAAAGTTCGAATATTTTATTCGAAGTGACGCGGCCTATAAACCAAGAAGATTTTCGTTCGTAGAGGTATATTCCGTCTATGCAAATAATTGAAAGCAGCTCGGCTGCCTGAAATTAGTTGCATAGACGGGATATACCTCTACGAATTTTAAAGTAACTAAGGAAAGACGGAAAACAGTGTGAGCGTATGGGTGCTATTCTGTCATTCTGAGCAACGAATTCATCTGAGATGTACCCTTTACCCTGTGGCTCCTGCAAGATGCAATTTCCACCACCACACTACTACAGAAGTCAGACAGACGCTCCTAACGTTCTAAAGAGAAATGCCTGAAAAACGTTCAGCAATAAATATCTTCTGGAGTCGTCCGCTGTAAGGAAATGACACAAAAATTCACAACATTTCTTACGTAACTAGCGGGATACTTGGGTACTGGAGTAGTACTAGTTACTGTAAGAAAAACATGAAACTAACGAAAATTATTATTTATTTTGCAAAAATTCTGAGAAATCACAATGGCACTTTTAGTTATGAACTGAACAAATTATTTCCGGGTTCTTTTCAGAATGTAAAGTTACCTCTTAAGGATATGATTCGCTAATGAAATTTCTATACAGAGTTTAAGAATGTTATTGACTTGGCAGAATGGCTGAGAGCCGCGCCTAATCAACTTGAATAATTATCCATTAGAATGTTGCTAGGGTCAAGGCTGTCGCGTGTGAAATGAAGTGAAGTGTATTGTTGTGGAGGAAATATGTGGCTTGCAAGAGCTGTAGCGCACAATACCATAAGCTCCGATGACTGCTGTCTGCGCCGCTCGCTGCTGACAAATAAGATAACTCTCGTTCTTTCTGGATTGACCTTCGCCAATCAAACTCTCCCTACGCCTTAATGAAGTCAAGGACTTACATTCGCCCCTAGTCTAACTATTGGCGTGGTACACTGGTCAGATAACCAGTCCAACACGATGCAACTCAAAAATTCGCTCGCAAGAGTTTAACTATAACTGTCCATTCACACCACACAATAAGTGTGGCGGCCAACACAGTGAACAACGCTTAATCACAGGGACTCAATATAGAGTCGCACTCCGATTCACTCTCGACAGAGGTGCTCTCCGAGTGAAGTGCTGAGGAGAGACTTGTTCCTCGCTCTTTGAGCACATGTACACGCTCTCGTTACGTGTTCTCGCTCCAAGAGTGACAACGGAACGGCCCCTCTCCACGCCAGATGTGAAGGGGTATATCTTTCGGTCTCTTCCATTACTCCTTCAGCTCAAGGTGTCAGGAATATCGTCTGCCAATCAGCATTGCTCTTCTAAAACGGGAGAATGACGTTTCGTTTAAGGCGACCAATCCGGAAATCTGTAGCATCGGCGTTTGGCGTTTGCTGTCTCCCTGTGAAAACCTCTGAAACTGCATGCTATGTTTGTAAAGAATGCGTAGGCTGGGCGCTCCCACACAATGTAGCAGAATTTGCTTTTAAGCCAAACACGGGATTGTTCTTCCCTTTCACTCGGGCAAATGCTGTCCACTCCACGGGCGGTCGCTGTCCGACGTAGATAGGCTGAATCGTCCTCTGAACGGACCGGCCTCTCGGCGTGCAGTCCACCTCTCCTGAACTAAAAGCTCTTGTGACCATCGTGTCTCGAATGTGTGTGTGTACGCCAGCCTCGAGTATCTCAACCCTAGTGCGCACTTGTTATTTGTGTACCGTTTTCATGAATTCATACATCATTGACCTCATCTTATCGAGTTTGGGTTCGAATGAAGCGTCTTGATGTGCGGAATATTATTGTGAGGGCGGAATATGTAAGCAATGAAGGTCAGGAGACCACGACATCTTACAATACGAAAAAACAAATGACGATAATGCAGCCATTATAAATTATGTGTCCCTTTGAAAGTCAGATCTGGAAGCTGGAGAGATCTGGAGAGATTGAATAAGAGTCTCTGACCGTTCTATCCACCAACCTGTAGTCTTCAGAAGTTGGGTCTCCTGCGCAGAAGACGGTCATGGGATCTTGTTCAGCGGAGACTGCTACGCTGTCAGTTCGAACCCGTAATGGTGCTTTTTACGGACTGCCACTTGCCCAGGTGAGTCACTGTATCTACAGATGGTAAGATCTATAGTCCCGACAATGATGGTAGGCGACACTTCTCATTAACGTAGCCTGTTCGTTTATTATTCAGATATTCACACGCTTACACTTTCTTTTACATCACTCGACACAGCTTTCTGAATTGTATGGTAACTTTTCCATCCAACTTTCGAAATACGATACACATGTCCGGCCGTCCGGTACACACCAAACAGAGTCAGTGTTACATATTCACAACTAAGTTACGCCCGATATGGAGTATAACATGTCAGACTCTGAGGAACACCAAAAACAGTGTGACTGTTACATATTCACAATTAAGGAACGCACAATACTGAGATACGTGTCTGGTCCTGCAGAAACCCGAAACAGTGTGACTAGTGCAGCTGAAGTGCTTCATCTCCCAGGCGCGCCAAAGCGACCCGAAGGTGCCCGAAGCACTTCGGTTGCAATATCGTTACTCTTGTGTTTCTCAAAACTAGTGAAACTTAATAAACAAAAAGGATAGAGTCGTGGGGTAACCACGAGAGACTGTCATACTTAAAACTGGGTTAAATGCAATGAAAAGTATATAAATAATTAATGAGAGAAGTTAGGCGTTTTGGCACCTAGCACCCGAACGTGCCGACCAATCTGATGCAAGTTCAGTACAATTGGCGGACTCTCCCACAGGGCTGGTACATACTGTACCATCTGTCGCTTGTATCTCCACTTTTGTACCATATGCTGCTTCACTTGTATCAAGTTGCATCAAGGCGAGATTCTAACAAGGTAAAATACTGGCGTCCACAGCCAGGAATATCACACCATGTCAGGCACTTTCCGTCAAGTTACACGACAAACTGCCTTCAGTTAATTGCATAAACGGATTATACCTCTATGAATTTTAAAGCAATAAGGAAACACGGAAAACAGGAAAAAATCACGAGAAGATTTTAGTGACGCTTATGCATTCTGAAAATGTTATCCATGTAACTTGAGTTTCCCTCAAAGATGATTATGCAATTCATCAGTGAATATAAGCAAACGGAATGAACTAATTGCTTCATTTTTCAAATCACCTGTAGCACTAACGAAACATACATCCACCACAGCTGAACTGAATCCCTCCATTAATTCCACGCAGTGGCTTTTACAGTTAAATTAGAGATAGACTCGCAAAAAATCAATATTTCTAGTTCTTATATTTCTCTGTTTGAAAGGACTATTTTAGACTTCGTGGGCTTTTGTGAGAACTAATGTATTATAAGCTTTGAGTCTTGTCAAACCTTAATGATGACCTATATGCCTTGAATCACAAGTTAATGTTCACTTGCAATTAGCGGCTATCTTTCAAAAACATATGTTGTCTGTCCATACGGTCTTATGAGTTAATACGCTCTTCGAAGGGCTTGTGAACCAGCTGACTTTTCACATAGAAACATTCTGCTTGATAAATGAAAAGGCTGATGTAAGCACCTCGAATATCATGGATAATCTATTAAACCTTACTGTTGTTCACATCAGCAATCGTTACATAAGCAAAGCTGTAGTAACCATTCGACACTTCTTGATACGACAAATGACAGCGTTCGACCAGAGCATTCAGTGCTCCTAGACACGTTATTGGCTGAACGTGTTTAGATTACGATCACCTAGAGACACTCACTTAAAATGCACATAACGGTTACTCTTCTCTAGAAGAGACCTGAACTCGGTTCGGTCACCATATTAAAAAGCTGCTATTTTAGCCACTTCACTTTTCTTTGAGTTCTTATTCTAACTTGAACGTGAAAATAGTTCTTATAAAGAGTTGTGGAAAATCTTACCTCACTTAAATCATGCTGTAGAAAAATCAGTGTACATCTACATTTAGCGATGAAATACCGTCTTATCATGTGGTAATGGATCAAGGACTTGATGGGATCTTAACTATAGAATTGGGTTTCTCATAAGTATTCCATTCAGATGCTGCAGTTGTCAAGCATGGTTGGTCAGACTGGGCATGCTCAAAGAAAATACTTTCAAGAATGTAATGTAAATGCATGGCCCCCACTTTAAATAAAAATAGGTTTACCAATGTCTCAATAATGAATAACTAACCCACTGGCTATTCATATAATTATACAGGACAATGTGCATGGGGAGGGCACTGATGTGGACACAAGAGAGCATGAAGTATAGGATACAATACAACATAATCACACAATTGTCCATTCATCAAAGAAATGCAAATTAAAGCGATTCTCCACTACCAATAACCGCTACTAAGTCTACTGTATACTCGGCATCTCAACCTCGAGAACACATCAAGCCACAGAAAATATATTAAATTGCACATCACAAAAACTAAGGAAAAAGATCCGCTTGTGTAAGAGCTCATTCTATTCTACAAGTTTTGATCTGTGTAATTATTAGCAAGTAACTGAATTTCGGTGCACTCTGAGTAACATGTAGCTGAACATACCCGTTGTGCACACAAAGAAAACCCATATTTTCCATGAAAAATATCATCCCTTGTTTTGGAAACCTACATGTATATTACATAAGTGCTGAATCTGATTATTTACGGAAAATTAATGAAAGACTTAACTTAATTTCTACCACCAGTCATGCGGAGTCGTGGCTGAACAAAGCCAGTAACCTCCAACTCTCTACAAGTCATGAAAAATACAGAAATTCAGCCCTGCATGTGCACAATTATACTTCACGGATCTACTTTATATACTGAAATCAGTTCCACTTTACTAACTGTAAAAGTGAATAGTTTCTTTGTGCCCTATTCAAAGTAGTAGCAAACCAACTCGCACAAAAAATACTTCATATGTAAAACATAACAATAATAATAATAATAATAATAATAATAATAATAGCAGTGCACATGAAATTATCCCTACAATAACTAAGATGATTTCCAACAATATCGAAAATGCTCAAATAAAAGACATTAAGTACAAATATCACATACCTCAATCCAAAGAGTGTCCGATAGGCACACTAGCTGTTACCCGCCCTCAGTGGCAGAATGTCCCACACAAGACATATCGCACCCACTCTCGTGTTTCAAACCCAAGTAGGCACCTAAGTGTGCCTAGTTGACCAAGCTCTGCCCCGACGGTAATGTCCGACCTCTTTACCT
The DNA here is from genome assembly GCF_023897955.1 of Schistocerca gregaria. Taxonomy (NCBI): domain Eukaryota; kingdom Metazoa; phylum Arthropoda; class Insecta; order Orthoptera; family Acrididae; genus Schistocerca; species Schistocerca gregaria. The sequence continues at coordinate 315,382,806 of NC_064926.1, read as the reverse complement.
TTCCGCCTATGCTGCTGCTAGTTAGAAGAGCTGCTACAGACACCGACCACTTTGTGAAACTCAGATGCACTCATCTCAGTTACGTATACTGCATTAAATTAACGGAAAAGGATATAGGAAAGAGACAGGTACACAAATATCAGTGCAAAATCTGAGAATTAAACGACTCACTTCCTTACTGTAGGATTATTACCTAAAAAATACTGATAGCCGCATCCGTTTCACACTGATGACACACAAATTTATAATCCCCTACTAAACAGCATGTTGGTCCACCTTTGCAGATTTAGGTTTTATGTGATTTCCCCAAATCAGTCGAGGCAAGTTTCCGGGTGGTTCCTATGAAAGGGTATGACCGGTCTCCCTCCCCCCCCCCCCCCCCCCCCCCCCCCCCCCCCGCACCTCCATCCTTCACTTAATCCGAGAGAGGTGTTTCGTCCTTCGTCTCTAACAACGACCTCGTTGTAGACGGGGCGTTAAACTCTAATCTTTCTTTGGCCCATCTTTGGAACTAAATTCAGAATACAGCAACAATTCAGCGTGGAATGGGTATGACAAGTTCTTAGTCGGTTCCCGGAGGTATGTGGCTCCAGATGTCTGTGCGCAAGTCACGCAGTCTTCGTAAATTATGTAAATTACGGGCCAGTGCTTTGTGGACGTAGAGCATCACAAACGTGTTCTATCAGATTCAGAAGAGGCAAATTTGGTGGCAAAAGTATCAACGTGAGTTCACTATAATGTTCCTCTAACCACTGTATGATGATTCTGGACTTGACACTGGGTCATCCTGCTGGAAGACGCCATTGTCGTCGCGAATGACGTCAAGCATGAAGGGTTGCAGAATGACATTTTCACTCTGCAGCGGAGTGTGCGCTGATATGAAACTTCCTGGCAGATTAAAACTGTGTGCCGGACCGAGACTCGTGTTCCGGGTTCGCAGAAGAGCTTCTGTGAATTTGGAAGGTAGGAGACGAGGTACTGGCAGAATTGAAGCTGTGAGGACGGGCCGTGAGTCGTGCTTGGGTAGCTCAGACTGTAGAGCACTTGCCCGCGAAAGGAAAAGGTCTCGAGTTCGAGTCTCGGTCCGGCACGCAGTTTTAATCTGCCAGGAAGTTTCATGAAGGGATGCAGGTGATCCACAGTAATGTTCACGTAGTCTACAGATGTCAAGGTACCTTAGATTACTGACGCAGCTCCTATGGAAGGTAGGGTAAACGTCCTCCACAGCATACTACTGCCTCCACGAGCCTGCGTCCATGCTGCGATCATCTACCTCGTTACAAGAGTACTGGTATTCTGCACGTAACAGCTCTTTGTACGTAAACCTAGTAGACAGCAAATTATGACTCTATCCATAGTGCCACTGGCACTACAGTCCGATTAAAATTATTTGATAGTTGATGTCTGTCATTAGCTGTTGCAGTGATGCTCATTCTACTGCCGGCCACCGTTCGGTTTATAGGCGACACAGAGACACGGCGGTTCAATTTAAATGTTAATGTATAATACGGAGCGATGTTGGAAACAGCTGCGGCGAGGTATGACAGAAATGAGAGATGCTTTGTCGACTGCTGATTTTAAGCGACCAACGAGTGAACTGCGGCAGACAAATCGTTTTGTAGCCGTGATTTTATGTTCCAAACCTAAATACAAACTTTTGGTATATAATGTATCTGAGAGAAACTTAGGTCAACAATCTGTGGCTGAAATAAAATCACGATCGCTTTGTTCACGGTGATTGAAGCAAAACTCTACGAGCAAACTCATGACAAACGAAATTGTTTCAGTACTAAAAGCAAGCTCTAATTTCTCGCTGTCATTTGTTACCAGAAACTATCCTCACACTGGCTCCACGAGCTGCCGTGTTACCAACCGATGAGCACTCCTGGCTGGCACTTGGATGCAGAGTAAGGTGACACAGGCAGATTCCAAAAGAAAAAACAATAAAAAATTAGAGCAAAAAGAAGTCAATACAATAATGAAAATTATGCGGCAATATATTAGAAATAAAACAAAACATTTAAGGTATTTAATTGTATAAAAAGTCTTCGGGTTAGATTTAGAAATTAAAACAATTTCGCTGCAAGTGACCAAATTGGAGCCTACGACCTTCTACATGTAAGGTTTACAAGCTAATCACTGCACTACGCCACTACTCTGCGCTATGTTGTTATATTTATGAGTCTGGCGACCCAGTTGAAATGAGTAATGAAGCCTTCAAAAATTCGGCTAAACGTAACGTCGTGCAAAGCTTACCTAATGTAACCCGAACTCTGTGATCTTAATAACTGTGAATGTGAGGCTGAATTGCGCCTTGTGCGGAAGAACCCGGTAGTGTTTGGTTAGAGCTATGTATGAAACGTGTATTTCGTTAGCATCGATGTGTGTGTGTGTGTGTGTGTGTGTGTGTGTGTGTGTGTGTGTATATGACGAAATATGAAATAAAAGGATCAGACTCAGGATTTGGAATCCAAACACGTCAAGAAAGAAAGCTAGACAAGAAATTGGAAGTGAACTGACCGATTGATGTGGCAATTCGGCAGCGGCGGTCGGTTCAGGCGTGACGTTGAGCGCTCTGATTGAAGGAAACGAGCTCCAACGCCAGAAATGTCAACTATGAAGCAATTTTAATCGGACTATTGATCCATTACGCTCAGTTTATATTCACCAAGATAAATTAGTTTCGCACTAGAAAGAACGCCTACATTTTTAAAGAATACACCGCCATTTGACTGTATTTTTCTTCTGTACCCCTTTATCGAGTACAGTACTGAAAGTTGTTAGACCATTAACACGTCATATCTAGTAAAATCAGCCCAAAGCCGGTAAAAAAGAATAGCACGTGTCTTTTACGACGTGATTATTAAAGCAATTAGTAGTTCCATCTTAAAGGCAAGTGCTAAACTTGTTTACTTATTTTGGGCTGAATTTACCAGATAGTCTGATTCTGAGCGTCGGGGATCCGACAGTTTGTTGGTAGGTTCGGGATGTATGTGGCATTAGATGTTTATGCACAGGTCACGTAAGTGACGTAAATAACGGGCCGCTGGTTCACGTATGCGGTGATGGAGCCCGATGGCGGCCCAGATGGGCTCCATAGGATTTACATCAGACGAATTTGGACGCCGAGACATCAACGTGGGTTAACTACACTACTAGCCATTAAAATTGCTACACCACGAAGATGGCGTACTACAGATGCGAAATTTAACCGATAGGAAGAAGATGCTGTGATATGAAAATGATTAGCTTTTCAGAGCATTCAAACAAGGTTGGCGCCGGGGCGACACCTACAACGTGCTGACATGAGTAAACTTTCCAACCGATTTCTCATACACAAACAGCAGTTGACCGGCGTTGCCTGGTGAAACGTTGTGATACCTCGTGTAAGGAGGAGAAATGCGTACCATCGCGTTCCCGACTTTGATAAAGGTTGGATTGTAGTTATCGCGATTGCGGTTTATTGTATAGCGACATTGCTGCTCGCGTTGGTCGAGATCCAATGTCTGTTAGCAGAATATGGAATCGGGGGGTTCAGGAGGGTAATACGGAACGCCGTGCTGGATCCCAACGGCCTCTATCACTAGCAGTCGAGATGATAGGCATCTTATCCGCATGGCTGTAACGGATCGTGCAGCCACGTCTCGATCCCTGAGTCAACAGATGGGGACGTTTGCAAGACAACAACCATCAGCACGAACAGTTCGACAACGTTTGCAGCAGCATGGACTATCAGCTCGGAGACCATGGCTGCGGTTACCCTTGACCCGTGCGATGGTGTACTCAACGACGAAGCTGGGTGCACGAATGGCAAAAGGTCATTTTTTTCAGATGAATCGAGGTTCTGTTTACAGCATCATGATGGTCGCATCCGTGTTTGGCGACATCGCGGTGAACGCACATTGGAAGCGTGTATTCGTCATCGCCATACTGGCGTATCACCCAGCGTCATGGTGTGGGGTGCCATTGGTTACACGTCTCAGTCACCTCCTGTTCGCATTGGCGATTCTTTGAACAGTGGACGTTACATTTCAGATGTGTTGCTACCCGTGGCTCTACCCTTCATTCGATCCCTGCGAAACCTACATTTCAGCAGGACAATGAGCACCTCAGGTTGCAGGTCCTGTACGGGCCTTCCTGGATACAGAAAATGTTCGACTGCTGCCCTGGCCAGCACATTCTCCAGATCTCTCACCATGTGAAAACGGCTGGTCAATGGTGGCCGAGCAACTGGCTCGTCACAATAAGCCAATCGCTACTCTTGATGAACTGTGGTATCGTGTTGAAGCTGCATGGGCAGCTGTATCTGTACACGCCACACGAGCTCTGTTTGTCTCAATGCCCAGGGGCATCAAGGCGGTTATCACGGGCAGAGGTGGTTGTTCTGGATACTGATTTCTCAGGGTCTATGCACCAAAAACGCGTGAAAATGTAATCACATGTCAGTTCAATTAAAATATATTTGTCCAATGAATACCCGTTTATCATCTGCATTTCTTCTTGCTGTAGCAATTTTAATGGCCAGCCGTGTGTAATGCTCAGCAGACAACTGTAGCACGGTTCTGGCTCCGAATCACGCAAAATTATACTGCTGAAAGACGACATCGCCATTGGGGAAGACATCAAGCATGAAGGAATGCAGTGGTTCACAATTGTCAGCGTGTCTTCTATTATTACCACAGGCCCCATGCAATGGCAGGAGAATATCTCTCATAGCATAATACTGCTCCACCGGCAAGCGACCGTGGCGCGCTGCACGTTTCGAGCCGCCGTTCCCCTCGATGACAGCGTTTGTGGAGACGACCATCGACCTAGTGTAGCATAAATGTGATCCACCCGAAGAGCCGATACTTTTCCGTTGATTGACGGTCGAATCCCGATGGCCCCGTGCGACTGTTATCGTAGGGGTGCGGAGGTCCATGTTCAACAATGTAAGATGAACGGTAGGCTCCGGAATACTCGGGCGTGCATCAGCACTCTGCTCTTTCAGCAGAGATACAATATATCATTATCTATCCTACTTCACGAAGAAGACAAGCCTCCGAATCTCACGTTCTGTGAAGAGTCGTGGACGTCCGAACATCTAGCGCCTAGCGGTTGTTTCACTGTCCTTCTACCTCTTTCCGTGAACATTCGACCATCTTTGCGTTTTCGAGACACTGTTCACAAACTCTGCGTCATAATAATCTGTCCTTTGTCAAAGACACTTATCTCAATGGATTTCCCCATTTGCAGCAGATATCTTCACTAGGGTGATACCCTGGGTGTCTGCTCCTCTTACATACGCGGGTAATCCCAGAGTAAGGTCTCGTATTTGTTTATAAGTACATAGACCTGTTTATTGCTACAATGGTTTACATCAGTCTATAGCTTGAACATTTGGCTATTTTTCGACATAATCTCCATTTCTGTCGATGCATTTTTGTAGACGCTGTGGCAGTTTTTGTATGCCCATGTCATACCAGCTCGCCTCCATGCTGTTCAGAAAGTTATGAACCTCTTCTTTCACCTCGTTGTCGGAGCTGAATCGCTAGGACTACAATTAACGCTGACAGGTACTGTGAGACTCTGAAAAAACTCAAACGGGCAATTCAGAACCGGAGAAGAGGAATGTTGAGCGAGGGCGTACACATTCTCCATGACAACGCTCGCCCACACATCGCTCGGCAAACCGTTGGTCTCCTGCAACAATTTCAGTGGAACATAATCACCCACCCACCCTATACTCCCGAATTGGAGCCCAATGACTGTCACCTGTTCCCTAGGTTAAAACAACATTTGACCGGAAAGCGATTCAGCTCCGACGACGAGGTGAAAGAAGAGGTTCATAACTTTCCGAACCGCATGGCGGCCACCTGGTATGCCATAGGCATACAAAAACTGCCAGAGCGTCTACAAAAATGCATTCACAGAATTGGTGACTATGTCGAAAGTAGTTAAATGCTCAAGCTGTAAGCTGATGGTGGCCGAGCGGTTCTAGGCGCTACAGTCTGGAACCGCGCGACCGCTACGGTCGCATGTTCGAATCCTGCCGCGAGCATGGATGTGTGTGCTGTCCATAGGTTAGTCAGGTTTAAGTAGTTCTAAGTTCTGGGGGACTGATGACCTCCGATGTTAAGTCCCACAGTTCTCAGGGCCATTTTGTAAGCTGATGTAAACCATTCTAGAAATAAACAGGTCCATGTACTTATAAAAAAAATAGGAGACCATATTTTTGCACTTACCCTCGTACATTCCTCTCCGACTCAAGTGCCCGGAACGCAACCAGGTGGCATCCAACTTCGCGGTGGGAAGTACCGTAGTAATAATGTTTTGGCTTATCGGTGTACTTTGCCCATAAGACAGCAAATCGTAATGTCTGTGGACTTGGCCTCTATTTACCGTGAGGACGGAAAATTGCAAATAGCAAATACATTTCTTTTTAATGTGCCCGTCTTGACCCCAAAATTTTACGGATTTATTTGTAGTAGTTTTACTAAATTCCCATTTGCATATAGCCAGTCATGTGGAATCTATTTTGATAGGTGTTATAATTTTTTGCTCATTTTTATTACCTTTTTCTTACATTTATTCTCTAAATATTACAATTTTTGTTCGGATTAGCTGCAGCGCTAAATATCTGACAGTGTAAGGCTACCAATGACTACACTGCTGAGAGACTCTCGCCATGATAGTTTAGATATCGAATTGATGACGTCCTGTCTGGCTGCTTTGAGCAGGAGAACGGTGTCCCTCAAGGTAGCGTTTTAAATGTGACTGTCTTTGCCGTCGCTATTAATAGCATTACCTCCATAGTGAAAAGTCCTGGCCAGTGTTCCTTGTTTACCGGCCGGAGTGGCCGAGCGGTTCTAGGCGTTACAGTCTGGAACCGCGAGACCGCTACGGTCGCAGGTTCGAACCCTGCCTCGAGCATGAATGTTTGTGACGTCCTTAGGTTATTTAGGTAAATATTGGAACACGTGAGGCAATACTGAACTTACGACTTATCTTAGAAGAAAGATTAAGGAAAGGCAAACCTATGTTTCTAGCATTTGTGGACTTAGAGAAAGCTTTTGACAATGTTGACTGGAATACTCTCTTTCAAATTCTAAAGGTGGCAGGGGTAAAATACAGGGCGCGAAGGGCTATTTTCAATTTGTACAGAAACCAGATGGCAGTTACAAGGGTCGACGGATATGAAAGGGAAGCAGCGGTTGGGAAGGGAGTGAGACAGGGTTGTAGCCTCTCGCCGATGTTATTCAATCTGTATACTGAGCAAGCAGTAAAGGAAACAAAAGAAAAATTCGGAGTACAGAAATTTGTTAACATCGAGTATAGATTTAGGCGTCAGGAAGTCATTTCTGAAAGTATTTGTATGGAGTGTAGCCATGTATGGAAGTGAAACATGGACGATAAATAGTTCGGACAAGTAGAGAATAGAAGTTTTCGAAATGTGGTGCTACAGAAGAATGCTGAAGATTAGATGGGCACATTACATAACTAATGAGGAGGTATTGAATAGAATTGGGGAGAAGAGGAGTTTGTGGCACAACTTGACGAGAAGAAGGGACCGGTTGGTAGGACATGTTCTGAGGCATCAAGGAATCACAAATTTAGCATTGGAGGGCAGTGTGGAGGGTAAAAATCATAGAGGGAGACCAAGGGATGAATACACTAAGCAGATTCAGAAGGACGTAGGTTGCAGTAAGTACTGGGAGATGAAGAGGCTTGCACAGGATAGAGTAGCATGGTGAGCTGCATCAAACAGTCGCAGGACTGAAGACCACAACAACAGTTCTAGGGGACTGTTGACCTCAGCAGTTAAGTCCCATAGTGATCAGAGCCATTTGAACCATTTTTTGTTCCTTTTTTGTGGATGATTTCTCTTTGTTTTGCTCTTCTTCAAGCCTTGCAACGACAACGAGTCAGTTGCAAATTACTCTTAGACGTTTGGATGACTGGACGCAGAAGAGTGGTTTAAAGTTTTCCACCGAGAAGTCCGTATATGTTCTTTTTCAGCGTTCTCGTTCGATTTTAACCTTCCCTGAGTTGAGGATGAGGGACACTGTCCTTACTTTTAAAGATACGGTGAGATTTCTGGGGCTCATTTTTGACTCGAAGCTTACGTGGTTACCTCATCTTAAAGACCTGAAACGACGGTCACTTAAGGCTTTAAGTATTTTAAAACCTCTGAGCCACAGTACATGGGTAGCCGACAGGACTTGTCTGCTCCAGTTTTACAGGGCGTTTGTGCGATCTCGGCTCATTATGGGTGCACGGTGCATGGGTCTGCGAGGCCTTCTTACTTAAAGATGTTGGACGTTGTGCACCATGAAGGGCTTCGGTTGGCCACTGCGGCATTCAGAACAGCCCCATACCAAGCCTCTGTGCAGAGGCTGGTGAACCGCCACTTCATATGCGGCGACGGCTACTTACGGTGCGCCAGGCGTATAAAACTTTGTCCACACCATCCACACCTGCATACCATACCGTTGCTCAGCTTCCTGTGGCACAGCTGTTTCATAACCGGCAACGAGCGACGCGGCCCTATGAGATTCGCGCACACGATTGCCTCTCTGAGATGGATATGGGTGGTCTTTATGTTTTCCGTCGCGGTTGGAGCAGATTTCCACCTTGACTCCTCCGGAGACCCAGACTTATTTTAGATTTGCCTAATTTTACGAAAGATAGTACACCAGATTTTACATTCCAATCTCAGTTTTTTAACCTTTTAGATGCGCATCACGGTTTTACCGTCGTTTACACTGATGGTTCCAAACAGGAGAATTTCCTTGGCTGTTCAGTAGTGTTCCCTGATCATGTTACCCGGATTCGTCTCACTAATAAATATACCGTTTTCGCAGCGGAGCTCCACGCGATCCTGAAGGCAATGGAGCGGATGAATCGTGTTCGGGGCAATCGATTTCTCCTCTGCTACGATTCTCTTAGAGCCTTACAATCATTTCAGAATCTGTACCCAACTGATCCAGCTGATATATGACCACACAACGGCGGGGTAAGGTGGTGTCCTTCTACTGGGTGCCTGGTCATGTAGGAATATGGGGCAGTGAACAGGCCGATCGGGCTGCCAAGGACGCCTGCAGAGAGCAGGATGTGGTCCAATGTCCTGTTCCCCAGCAGTCTGTCATTTCTGCACTCCACAAGAAGTGCATGGAGTTGTGGGAGGAAGAATGGCTGGCGGTGACGGCCAATAAACTGCGGTTGGTTGAGTCAACAACTCGGCCGTGGCGTCCCTCCTGCCGGTTGATCAGGCGGGAAGAAGTGACCCTCACGCGTCTTCGAATTTGGCACTGTCCTCTCACACATAGCTTTCTAATACGGCGGGAGCATCCCCCGTTTTGTGATGTTTGTGGTGTGCACATCTCTGTCCGCCATATTTTAACAGACTGCATTTTATACCGTGATGCAAGGGCAGAAACACAAGTTGATGGGGATATGCCCTGTGTTTTAGCTAATGATGAGACGTGTGTGTCTAGGGTTTTAGAGTTTTGTGATATGTCTGGACTCTGGCCTAAACTTTTAGGCTGGAGGTTTTAGTGTATTGCACACTGGCTGGCTCCTCCCTTTTTCCTTGCGGTCAGCCAGCCGCTTCCATCTGCTATATTGTTTTAGCTCCCTAAACCACTTTCTTCTTCTGTTGTCCATGTTTTACTGCTGAGAGCATGCTTCGTCCCACGTTTCGGTGTGGGTAGGCACATATTTTTCCAACCTTGTTATCTGTGTTTTACGTTCTGTTTTAACTTACTGTTTTGAGTATTTTCTTGAAACCCGTCTCAACCTGTTACTGAGCGGGCGCTGAAGACCTTGCTGTCGTGCGCCCCTACAACCCTCTCCACCACCACCACCACCACCACCACCACCATCATCATCATCATCATCATAATCATCATCCTAACCTTAATAAAAACAAAAATTTAGGGAAAGATAATTTTATTCATGACTAAGCCTCAGAAGGAGAAATGCACACTGCCCTCTACCCTTCCTGCCTTTTTCACTAGCAACATAGGGACATGTACAGTATATTATGCCTCTCATGGGGATCCACTTGTCATATAGTCAAGGCTCAACAATATGAGACTTGGTAATGGAGGAAGCGTGTTGTGAAAAATCAGACCTTTCAGAACATTGTTCATCAGACACCGTAATAAGAATGTACCGCAGTGCTGCACTCGATTCCTCAATGACAAATGAGACATCTACTTTATATGTTTAAATTTCACCTTAAATCTATACATAATTTTTGGTGTTTATACGTTTCATTTGATAGTCTCAACAATCTACGGGCCACAAATAGATAAACGTTAATCGTACTTCTCACAAATTCTTCAGTTTAGGGCTGCTTTTTTTGTTGCGTTTAAGCATGCGCTCAGTGAAACATTGTATATGTACAGAGACGACCGCGTTACGAGTTAATTCCGTCCGCTGGACAAGAGACACGTCAGTTTGATGTTCTGCTGCCCGCAGGTGATGATGTACCACTGGGACCTTCCGCAACGCCTGCAGGACTTAGGTGGATGGGCCAACCCGATAGTGGCTTCCTACTTCGAGGAGTACGCCAGTGTGCTCTTCACCAAGTTCGGCGACAGGGTAAGGTCACCCAGTAACACGTCCCGCACAGTTCCAGCCGAGAAAGCCCCTCCACTAATACAGCGACTCTTTGCGGATCGTTCTAGACCCTAATGCTTTGTTAGTTATATCCGGATAACAAGATCTTTCTCTTGCAGTATTCGCTTGAGTGCACTAAGTAAACTACCGACCTTCCAGAGCAACTATCATGAAGTCACTTATCTCTATATCTGATATATGCGACGATTTAAAGGACGAACTACTGTGTGATCTTCCTCAGTGAATAAATTCTGGGAAAATAAGATGTATAAACGAATTTTTTCAGCAAGAACTCTATGGTTGAAGACGAGGGAGCTACGTACACAGCTGCTTTGTGAACCAAGCGCACTGTTGCTACACTGATCAGCCATAACATTGACCACCGATCTATTATCCAATGTAAACACGTACGGGCGATTGCAGCGTCACCTGGCGAGGAATGACTGCTAGTTAGACACACGCACGGTGCATACAGCATCAGTGAGCGTGCTGTCCGTGTGTAGAATGGGGAAGGGGCGCGACCTGAGTGTGGCCGAGGACAGATTGTGATGGCAAGGAGACCCGGCTCGAGCATTTCGGAATCTGCACGACTTGTCGGGTGTTCGAGGAGTGCTGTGGTGAGCGTCTTCAACACAAAGCGAAACCAAGGTGAGATCATTTCCAGACGTCGGGTGGTTCGGCGGCCACACCTCGTTAGAGATGTCGGACGGTCGCAGGCTGGGCAGACTGGTGAAACTGGATAGGCAGCGAAGTGTGGCGGAACTAACATCAGGCTATAATGCCGGGCAAAGTACAAGTGTGTGTGAGCACACAGTGCACCAACTACGCCTAACGACGGGCCACCGCACCCGACGGCCCATGCATGTGACAATGTTAATACCACGACTTCGGCAGCTACGACTGAAATGTGCACTTCATCATGCCAATGGTAGATCGTGACTCCATCGTCTTCCAGGGGAACCGCTCGTTGACACCTTTACTGTGGGGCGGAGACAAGCTGACGGCGGCTGCAGTACACTCGAGGGAACATTCACGAGGGCATCCATGGGTCCAGTGGAGGTCGTGCAAGGCAACATGGCGGCCAAGGAGTATCATACACTGGTCGCAGACCACGTACACCCCTTCATCACAATCATGTTTCCTGACCGCAGTAGCATTTTTCAATAAAATAAAGCGTCATGACACAAGGTCAGAAGTGTAATGGAGTGACCAGAATGAGATTTTCACCCTGCAGCGGAATGTGCGCTGATATGAAACTTCCTGGCAGATTAAAACTGCGTGCCGGACCGAGACTCGAACTCGGGACCTTTCAGGAGTGATAGTTCTGCAAGGTTCGGAGGAGAGCTTCTGCAAAGTTTGTAAGGTGTAGGCGAACCGGAGACCCAGGTTAAAGAAGAGACGAGGTGCTGGAAGAAGTAAAGCTCCGAGGACGGGGCGTGAGTCGTGCTTGGGTAGCTCAGTTGGTAGAGAACTTGCCCGCGAAAGGCAAAGGTCCCGAGTTCGAGTCTCGGTCCGGCACACAGTTTTAATCTGCCAGGAAGTTTGTAATGGAGTGGTTTGAGGAACACAGTGGCGAGTTCCAGTTAATGTGCTGACCCAGCAACTCGCCAGCTCTGTACCCGAGCGAATACATTTGGGATGCGATTGAAAGTGGCGTCAGAGCTCATCGCCGCCCCCCCCCCCCCCCTCTCCGCAGATGTGGTGCCAACTCCATCCAGCGACGTATCGAGGCCTCCTTGCTTCATTGCAACAACGCATCTCCACTGTTATCAGTGCCAAAGGTGGACTTACTGGCTATAAGGTAAGTGGTCATGATGTTCTGGCCGATCAGTGTACATTACCATGTTATAGTGACAGACATGTCCGATTTTTTGTGGTGCTACTTTGACGAAACGACAGTATAGCAATTACTGTGACAATAACGAGCATTAATAACTGAGGGCCGACAGAAAGGCTTCTTTTCGTTGGCGAAAGATACGAACATGACAAGTAGACATCACGTACCTCTTCCGGTTAACTACCAAATCGTCTTTCTGTCTTGTAGTTTTTTTTTGTCAGTTTTTCCCCACCTCCTCTCTGGCGTCCTTCAATGGGGCCTATCTTGCCACCTCCTTACGGCTCCGACAACTCGTACCAGCGTAACATAGATGAAATTTCCTCGGTACTGACGCTGTCTGTATAGCGAGAGGAGAACTTGTCGAGCTGTCCTCGCAGTGAGACGGCCTAGCAGCGGAGGCTGCGCGTGTTGCAGGTCAAGTGGTGGGTGACGATCAAGGAGCCGGAGCACATCGCGGCGGGCTACGAGCCTGCTCTTTCCGTATACGTACCCAGCGTGGCGCCGGGGCTGTCCGGCCACCCGGGCGTGGGCTCCTACCTGACGGCCCACACGATGCTGCTGGCGCACGGCCGCGCCTACCGCCTCTACAACACCACCTTCCGGCACTGCCAGCACGGTATGAGGCGCCTCCTCCTTCCCGTCGGGCCTCACGCCGGAACCTTCCTAACTTCCTTATTCCGGTCTTCTTTAACCTGGGTCTCCGGTTCGCCTACACCTACACCGCGGGGGATTAGCCGAGCGGTCTAAGGCGCTGCAGTCATGGACTGTGCAGCTGGTCCCGGCGGAGGTTCGAGTCCTCCGTCGAGCATGGGTGTGTTTGTCCTTAGGATAATGTAGGTTAAATAGTGTGTAAGCTTAGGGACTGATGACCTTAGCAGTTAAGTGCCATAAGATTTCACAAACATTTGAACATTTTTTCACCTACATCTACATGGTTGCTCTGCAGTTCACACTTAAGTGTCTGGCAGAGGGTTCACCGAACCATTTTCATACTGCTTCTCTACCATTCAACTTTCGAATTGTGCCTGGGAAAAAGGAAAGCGTAAATCTTTCCGTTTGAACTCTGATTTCTCTCATTTTATTATGATGATCATTTCTCCTTACCTAGGTGGGTGTCAACAAAATATTTTCGCATTCGGAAGAGAAAGTTGGCGATTGAAATTTCGTGAATACACCTCGCAGCAAAGTAAACCATCTTTTACATTAAAAAACTAAAAACCCGCCTCGATTGCGAAAAAAGCACCTATTGTTAAGTGCTCACTCAGGTTGCAGCGTCGATAACTACACCTTCTTCAGAACAACAAAACCCACAAGTGCCTAAGAAGACCTTTGTCAATGACTAAAAGAACACCATAGCTATACATTTATAAAAGAAAAAGAAAAGGAAAAGGCAAAGGCAAACAGTGCATATGTACAAAGTCAAAACCACTACTTAACTTAATGGTGTACGCTCCACCTCACACCGGCCTATGTTCGATGGGCCATGACCTGCAATAACCTGCAGCTACAAACGGTCGCTCACTTACAAGCCTGACCCGCTACCTATGCACATGCGCAAGACGAGGGAAGTTACTTCAATGCGCATGCGCATACAAACACGAGAAAGTTTATACATGGGTCGGGGCTAAATAGCCCATATATTCCCAACCGTGGAGCAACGTATATCAACAGATGAAATGGATAGAACAAGAGACGAGCTAAATAGGAGATGAACCTAAAAATAACCGCCGCGGTTGCTTATCCTAGTAAAAAACCTTATATATGAAGCTACCTATGACAATAGGAGGAACTTAGAACTATACCTAAAGCCAGTAGTTAGCCTGGAGGGAGGGGGGGGGGGGGGGGGCTGAGGGGACGTAATCTAAAGACGTCGTGGTAATAAAGACATTGGGATAAAACGTGAGGTGTTCAACGGGCTAAAATCACCTTCATCGTAAAAGAAAAGTGAGGATAAAAAGAAAGAAGATGAACAGCTTGACCAACCGCGCTCGACAATCAGCGCGCGCATGTGATAATCCCCAGATCATCAGATTTACAAGTATGAAGAACAAAGTAAAGGCGCGAAACCTTCAAAAAAATTTCTATTTCTTAGTAGGAGTTGGTCGTTGAGGCCTTGTGCAAACAGCTCATGCGCCGAGTCCTCCAGTTAATATCGACTTACTTCATGCCGAGGTTAAGGGCTTAAAACTGGATGTCTCGGAAGAAATGCAGATCTTTAAGCATCTGCAACATGTTAAAGACAATATCCTCAATGACCAACTCCTACTAAGGAATAGAAAATTTTTTGAAGGTTTCACGCCTTTACTTTGTTCTTCATACTTGTAAATCTGATGATCTGGGGATTATCACATGCGTGCTCATTGGCGAACGCGGTTGGTCAAGCTGTTCATCTTCTTTCTCTCTATCCTCACTTTTCTTTTACGATGAAGGTGATTTTAGCCCGTTGAACACCTCACGTTTTACCCCTATATCTTTATTACCACGACGTCTTTAGTTTACGTCCCCTCACCCCCCCCCTCCCCCACCCCCAGGCTAACTACTGGCTTTAGGTATAGTTCTAAGTTCCTCCTGTTGTCATAGGTAGTAGCTTCATATATAAGTTTGTTTACTAGCATAAGCAACCGTGTGCGGTTATTTTTAGGTTCATCTCCTATTTAGTTCGTCTCTTGTTCTATCCATTTCATCTGTTGATATACGTTGCTCCACGGTTGGGAATGTGTGGGCTATTTAGCCCCGACCCATGTATAAACTTTGTCGTATTTGTATGCGCATGCGCATTGAAGTAACTTCCCTTGTCTTGCGCATGTGCATAGAAAGCGGGTCAGGCTTGTAAGAGAGCGACCGTTTGTAGCTGCAGGTTATGGCGGGTCATGGCTCATCGAACATAGGCCGGTGTGAGGTGGAGCGTACACCATTAAGTTAAGTAGTGGTTTTGACTTTGTACATATGCACTGTTTGCCTTTGCCTTTTCCTTTTCTTTTTCTTTTATAAATGTATAGCTATGGTGTTCTTTTAGTCATTGACAAAGGTCTTCTTAGGCACTTGTGGGTTTTGTTGTTCTGAAGAAGGTGTAGTTATCTACGCCGCAACCTGGATTAACACTTAACAATAGGTACTTTTTTCGCAATCGAGGCGGGTTTTTAGTTTTTTAATACGTTAACCAACGATTGCTGACGCGCTGCGATGTTGAAGGTTCTGAAACCATCTTTGTTTCAGTGACTGCCAACCCAACTCGCTTATCATATCAATGACACTCTCACCCCTATTGCGTGATTACACGAAACGAGCTGTCCTTCCTTGCAGTTTTTCGATGTCGTCCGTCAATCCTACCTGGTACGGACCCCATAGCGCGCAGCAATATTCCAGCAGAGGACGAACGAGTGTAATGTAGGCTGTCTCTTTAGTGGGTTTGTCGCATCTTGTAAGTGTTCTGCAAACAAAGCGCCATTTTTTTGTTTAGCTTTCCCCACAATATTATCTATGAGGTCTTTCCAATTTAAGTTGCTCGTAATTGTAATTCCTAGGTTTGTAAACGAATTGACAGTCCTCAGATTTGAACGATTTATCGTATACCCTAAATTAATCGGATTTCCTTTAGTACCCATGTGGACGACCTCGCACTTTTCTTTGCTTAGTGCCAATTGCCACTTTTGGCACCATACAGAAATTATCTCTAGATCATTTTGTAATTGGAATTGATCGTCTGATGATTTCACTTGACGGTAAATTACAGCGTCATCTGCCAACAATCTAAGGGGGCTGCTCAGATTATCACCTAGATCATTTACGTAAATCAGGAACAGTAGAGGGCCTATGACACTACCTTGCGGAACGCCTGATATCACTTCTGTTCTAATCGATGATTTGTTGCCTATCACTACGAACTGTGACCTCTCTGAGAGGAAATCACGAATCCAGTCACACAACTGAGACGATACTCCATATGCACGCAATTTGATTAATAGTCGCTTATGAGGAACGGTATCAAAAGCCTTCTGGAAACCTAGGAATATGGAATCGATCTGAGATCCCTTCTAGAAGGCACTCATTCCCCGAGTCGACTTCTTTTTATTTTTGGGGTTTCGTATCTGAAACGGAGCCCTTATACGATCGCTTTGTAGTCCGTCCGTCTTTCCGATTGTTCAGACACCTTTTTCCAATTTACACAGAGGTGACAAGGTCATGCGATACCTCCTTTTGCCTGGCGTACTGCAGCACGCACTCAACAAGTCGTAGCAAGTCTTCTGCAGAAACATTAAGCCACGTTGCCCGTGTAGCCGTTCATAATTGGGAATGAGTTGCCTATGCAGGATTTTGTGCACCAACTAACCTCTCCATTACGTCCCACAAATATTCGATGGGACCCATGTCGAGCGACCTAGTTGCCCAAATCATTCATGACAAAAGTAACTTTCGCAAGACGTGTCTCTGTCAAGTGACATAGCTTTGTGAAACTAGGATAACACGTACAAAGAACTGCTACAGTGTGGTAGAGAAGCTAACTGAAAGCAATACGCAATGACACGAAAAGAAATGACACGTTTATTTGAAGACAGTAATTACACTGACTCACCGCCACTTATTACGGTCCTGTGTACATTCAAAAAGACGGGACTCGGTTCTTAATGCGGTATGCGGTCAACTTTCACTGCAATGGGTGATCTGCAATGTTGTTCCATGCTGGTCACAATGTTGCTAAGGAGTTCTTGTTGATGATCGTTGGCGCATGTGCTCGAGCTGCAGCACGTCTCTCCAATGCATTCCACACGTGCTTGATGGGTTTTAAGTTGGAGGAGTAGGCGTGCCAGTCCATTCGCCCGAACATCCCTCGTTCCAAGACTTCCACCACCTGCTCTGTTCGATGCGGTCGCTTATTGTCTCTACATCCTCGGTGAAAATCGGATTTCGGAATTTAGTGAGCAGCCCCTACTGTTTAGCGCGCCGCCTCTTTGCAAGTGTGTGCCACTTCAAACTTTCTATGAGATTTGTAACGCTCTCGCCGTGGCTAAATATACCAGTCACGAATATTGCCGTTCTTCTTTAGACCTTCTCAATCTCTTGGATCACACCCAACTGGTAAGGGTCCCATACAGACGAACAAGACTGGACGAACTAACGTATTGTCAGCTATTCCCTTTGTTGAAGGACTGCATCGCTTCAGGATTCTACCAATAAACCGCAAACCCTTACCGGTTACTTGTGTAATCTGATCATTCCATTTGAGATCATTTCGAATAGTCACACCCAGTTAGTTGACTGATGTTACCGCTTCGAGAGACTGGGCATTTATTTTGTACTCATATATTAACGGGGATTTTCTTCTTGTTATATGCAGTAGTTTACACTTACTAATATGGAGAGATAACTGCCAGTCATTACACCACACATGTATTTTCTGCAAATCATTGATTTCTTCACAACTTTCTTGTGATACTACTTTCCTGTAGACTACAGCACCATTGGCAAACAGTCAAATGCCGCTATCAATACCATCAACCAGATCGTTTGTGTAAATTGTAAGCGGGCTGGGGAGGCCGAGCGGTTCTAGGCGCCACAGTCTGGGACCGCGCGACCACTACGGTCGCAGGTTCGAATACTGCCTCGAGCATGGATGTGTGTGATGTCCTTAGGTTAGTTAGGTTTAAGTAGTTCTAAGTTCTAGGGGACTTATGACCTAAGCAGTTAAGTCCCATAGTGCTCGGAGCCATTTGAACCATTTGTAAATCGTAAAAAGCAGCGGACCTATTACTTTGCTCTGGGGTACACCTGAAGTTTCACTTGTTTCTGTTGAAGTCACTCCGTTTAGGACGACATACTGCTCGCTGTCTGTTCGAAAACTTTCTATCCAACCGCATATGTCATCGGATAGACCGAAAGCGCGCACTTTTTGGGGCAAGCGACAGTGCGGAACTGAGTCGAACGCCTTTAGAAAGTCGAGAAATATGGCATCAACCTGGGAGCCCGTATCTAGAGCCTGTTATGTATCTTTCACAAAGAGGGTCAGTTGTCTCTCTCATGACAGCTGTTTCCTAAAAACGTGCTGGTTTCTGCAGATGAGCTTCTCAGAATCTAGAAAGGTCATTATGTCTGAAGACAAAATATGTTCCATGATTCTACAACAGATCGATGGCAGTGAAATTGGCCGGTAATTATGTGCATCCGATTTTTTACTCTTTTTATACATTGCTATAACCTGGGCCTTCTTCCAGTCCCGTGGAACTTCCCGCTGTTCCACTGACCTCTGATAGATGATTGATGAGAATGGTGCTGTATTTGTAGCATAGTCAACATATAATCATACGGGGATACCGTCTGGGCCAGATGCCATCCTGGCGTCTAATGATCTTAACTGTTGAACAATCCCAGACACACTAAACACTATGTCAGACATCCTAGCATTTGTTCGATAGTTGAAAGGGGGAATGTTGCTGAAGTCCTTTACCGTAAACGACTTTCTGAAAGCTAGGTTTAGAATTTCGGCCTTCTGTTTATGATCATCAGTTGCATTACCCGTAATGTCAGCAAGAGAAGCTATTGAATTATTCGCAGCGTTCATAGATTTGGTCATCAGTACACCCATGCAACATTACGGATCCCCACACCATTACACCTGAATCACCAAAACAATCATGTGCAACAATGTCCCTGCGTACATTACGTGTTACCCCATCTCGACGTATGAGAGTACTTAATACAGCAAATAACACTGTCGAACGTAATCGTTTTGGTGGTCCAGGCGTCATGGTATGAGGAAGTAAAATGTTGCACGGGCGTACTGACTTGCAAATGTTAGAATATGGTGTACTCACCGGTCAACGTTACTGTGACGTTGTACTCCTTCCCCGCGTGTCTCTTTTTCAGGCGTACGTTCGGCCCCGACCACGGTTTTATTGGATGACAATGCACGATGTCATCGAACATCGCGGGTGGAATAGTTCTTGGAACGGGAAGATATTAGACTGATGGACTAGAATAATGCCAGTTCCCCCGAATGAAATCCCACCTACCAGTTGTGGAATGCGTTGAGGAGACGTACAGCAGCACACTCGCAAACAGTGAAGCCGCAGGCACACGGACCGTGCTGTTGAACCTCAACGCTGACCGTGCCGACTTCAACGTGCTCCTGAACGCTCAGAAACGTTGCGACTTGTGCATGTACGTGGACTCCTACGCGCTCCAGTGGCAGTTATTGGCAGTATCTCGCTCGTAAATAAATAGACGGGCGTAAAATTCCCATATTAGCTCTATTAAAACGTACTTTTCTCCCTTGTCCATATGCTAGTCAGGTTGTTCTGTCTGTAGTATATACGTACATCAAAAAAACTTTTGCATCACCTCGGTTCCGAGAGTTCCGGAACCTGTACAGAAAATTGGAATAGAGATCGACATTTTTGCCCTTTTTATTGCTCATCAAAACCACACATTGCATGTAGCACCACCATACAGCGAGACCTTCAGAGGTGGCGGTCCAGAATGCTGTACACGCCGGTACCCCTAATACCCGATGCACGTCCTCTTGCATTGATGCTGAAGGCAATATTCGTCGTGGTATACTGTCCACAAGTTCATCAAGTCACCGTTCTATCCCAGACATGTTCGATAGGGTTCATGTCTGGAGAACAAGGCGGCCACTCTAGTCGAGCGATGTCGTTATGCTGAAGGAAGTAATTCACAAGGTGTGCACGATGGGGACGCGAATTGTCGTCCATGAAGACGAATGCCTCGCCGATGTGCTGCCGATGTGGTTGCACTACCGGTCGGAGGATGGTATTCGTGTATCGTACAGTCGTTACGGCGCCTTCCATGACCACCAGCCGCCTACGTCGGCCCGACATAAAGCCACCCCAAAACAGCAGGGAACCTCCACCTTGCTGCACTCGCTGGACAGTGTGTCTAAGGCGTTCAGCCTGACCGGGTTGCCTCCACACACGTCTCCGGCGATTGTCTGGTTGAAAGCATATACGACACTCATCGGTGAAGCGAACGTGATGCCAACCCTGAGCGGTCCATTCGTCACGTTGTTGGGCCCATCTGTACCGCACTGCGTGGTGTCGTGGTTGCAAAGATGGACTTCGCCATGGACGTCGGGAGTGAAGTTGCGCTTCATGCAGCCTTTTGCGCAGAGTTTCAATCGTAACACGATGTCCTGTGGCTGCACGGAAAGCGTTATTCAACATGGTGACGTTGCTGTCAGGGTTCCTCCGAACCATAATCGGTAGGTAGCCGTCATCCACTGCAGTAGTAGCCCTTGGGCGGCCTCAGCGAGGCATGTCATCGATAGTTCCTGTCTCTCTGTATCTCCTCCGTGTCCGGACAACATCGCTTCGGTTAACTCCGAGACGCCGGGACACTTCTCTTGCTGAGAGCCCTTCCTGGCACAAAGTAACAATGCGCACGCGATCGAACCGCCCTATTAACCGTCTAGGCACGGTTGAACTACAGACAACACAAGCCGTTTGCCTCTTTCCTGGCGGAATGACTGAAACTGATCGGCTGTCGGACCCCCTCCGTCTAATAGACACTGCTCATGTATGGTAGTTTACATCTTTGGGTGGGTTTAGTGACATCTCTGAACAGTCAAAGGTCTGTGTCTTTGATACAGTATTTACAGTCAACATCTATCTTCAAGAGTTGTGGGAAAAGGGGTGATGCAGAACTTTTTTTGATGTGTGTATAAATGAAAAATTCAATATCCGTGAAAATAAGGCAATACAAATGTACAATAGTTCCCCACATAGTATAAAATCATTGCATCATTCTGCCTTTTTAGTAAAACATCACGGTCATTCTTATGGGATCACCCAGTAGCAGAATCTTTACATGTGAATTACAAAACTCAAAAGAAGAAAGGGCAAAATATCTTACTGGAAGTAGTGCCAGGTGCCCTATAGATTAAGCGAACACACTCATTTCTCAAAAAGACCACTTATATTTACGTAACATCGAATATTATAGTATATACTTAGACTGAACTAATAAGAAAGTATCAGAACCTATTAAAAAGCGAAGGGCAGGAGAAAAAAATATTTAGGTGTTGTGGGATACGAACCACTAACACTACCGTGACCACGGCTGTTTAAGGACCATATCTAGCTTATTGCTATACCATGAAAGTTTTATTATAGCTATTCCGTATTTCTAGATTTCCGGAAAGCTTTTGACACCGTTCCTCATAAGCGACTTCTAATCAAGCTGCGGAGCTATGGGGTATCGTCTCAGTTGTGCGACTGGATTCGTGATTTCCTGTCAGGAAGGTCGCAGTTCGTAGTAATAGACGGCAAATCATCGAGTAAAACTGAAGTGATATCAGGTGTTCCCCAGGGAAGCGTCCTGGGACCTCTACTGTTCCTGATCTATATAAATGACCTGGGTGACAATCTGAGCAGTTCTCTTAGACTGTTCGCAGATGATGCTGTAATTTACCGTCTACTAAGGTCATCCGAAGACCAGTATCAGTTGCAAAGCGATTTAGAAAAGATTGCTGTATGGTGTGTCAGGTGGCAGTTGACGCTAAATAACGAAAAGTGTGAGATGATCCACATGAGTTCCAAAAGAAATCCGTTGGAATTCGATTACTCGATAAATAGTACAATTCTCAAGGCTGTCAATTCAACTAAGTACCTGGGTGTTAAAATTACGAACAACTTCAGTTGGAAGGACCACATAGATAATATTGTCGGGAAGGCGAGCCAAAGGTTGCGTTTCATTGGCAGGACACTTAGAAGATGCAACAAGTGCACTAAAGAGACAGCTTACACTTTACTCGTTCGTCCTCTGTTAGAATATTGCTGCGCTTTGTGGGATCCTTACCAGGTGGGATTGACGGAGGAAATCGAAAGGGTGCAAAAAAGGGCAGCTCGTTTTGTATTATCACGTTATAGGGGAGAGAGTGTGGCAGATATAATACACGAGTTGGGATGGAAGTCATTACAGCATAGACGTTTTTCGTCGCGGCGAGACCTTTTTACGAAATTTCAGTCACCAACTATCTCTTCCGAATGCGAAAACATTTTGTTGAGCCCAACCTACATAGGTAGGAATGATCATCAAAATAAAATAAGAGAAATCAGAGCTCGAACAGAAAGGTTTAGGTGTTCGTTTTTCCCGCTCGCTGTTCGGGAGTGGAATAGTAGAGAGATAGTATGATTGTGGTTCGATGAACCCTCTGCCAAGCACTTAAATGTGAATTGCAGAGTAGTCATGTAGATGTAGATGTTTATTACTTACTGAAATTTAATTATAACGAACTGTACCAATAACAATGCATTTTAATGGATCTTCAACATGTTGATGTCAAATGCCTACTCTCATAATACGCAAGTTACAATAATACTTTTCCCGCGAATATGACGTGGTTTTTTTTTGTTATTTTGTCACAACGAAGCATACAATTAAAGGAGTGTTTTTGAGAGTTCCCCCGTTTGCTGGTGGTCAGAAGTTGCATTTATACATACGGGCTTCAACTGGAAGCCAACATGGAGCCTCACAACTCTGCACCGAAGGGAGATGGCGTGCACGTGACATAGGTGGCGTTGTGCCACCTCATTGGTCCATGTTCAACCGCACGTCCAGAATATCTGACGTGCTAGATATTGCTCTGCACGTTCGTAAGGACTTACCAACCTGCTATTCCACGCTATGACCTCCCAAACTCTGCCCGATCAAGTCTAAACGTTCGGATGGATGGTCCGACTGCCGAAGGCTTAAAGATCACCCAGCAGATATCAACCGCGCTGGTAGAAGACTGGAACGCCCAACCATAAGAACTCCTTACCCACTTTACGTGCAGCAATGGAGGACATTGCTGAGCATGGATTGCTGATCACACAATCTACTAAGGACCATGTCGTGTCTTTTGCAATGTTCTGGGGACAGTTATGGATCGCTGAAGTCTCAGTGTAATTATTGTCTTTGAATAAAAGTGTCTCTTCCATTCAGCCAGCTGCGTATTTCTTGCAGTTACGTTCTGTGCTATACTGTAGTAGTTCGTTCTACATATGATAAATGTTTCATCGAGCTACGTTATTTGGCAGTGACACATCGTGAGAAAAAATGGCTCTGAGCACTATGGGACTTAAAATCTATGGTCATCAATCCGCTAGACCTTAGAACTACTTAAACCTAACTAACCTAAAGACGTCACACATCATGAGAAAGTTACTTTCATCCTTAAGCTTTGCGCTCCAGTGTAGTACCTGTCTAACATTCTGTGTGGTGTCTGTCTGTTCTAAGTCGTGTCTCCCTATCACTTTCGCGCAACGACGCTCTGAGTGTGTGTTTTAGGGAATTGACTAGTTTGGACCTGGGACCTGCTGCTGGTAAGGAGACGCCAGACCACACATGACATGAAGAGTTCAGAAGAGTTCAGTGAGACTAGCGATGATATAATCAAATACTTAATGATTTCAGCGTCAGCTCCACTGCACTCCCTGTAAAAGAATCTTAATACTAACTAAATTTAGTGGAAGGGGTTCAAGGCTTTCCTATTTTTAGTTAGCTGGTAAAATAACGTCGAGAAAGTAGTTAACTTTACCACTGGAATTTTTATTCTACTCACAAAAAAGTGTTTACAAGTTGCACTGTTGATAAAAGGAAATATTTTAATACAGGATGATAAAAACCAACTGCGTTCACAAAAATGTGAACGAATATTCCCTGAGTGGGTTTCCAAGTTCTACAATTGATCGAAGGATGACCTATGCCATATCACATCTATAATCTAGGTTTAAATTAAGTTTCATAAAAGAGAAAACTATCAAAAATGGTCTACCGTGTCCCTCAATTATCTTTAATTACTTATTTAACTTATCGTAAATTACAGTGGCTGATGTGGATTCTCAATAGTTATACAACAGAAAAATAATCGCATTTCAGATTTTAACTTCAAGTAGCAAATGTGAATACCATGAGCTTTAATTGACGATCGACACTAGTATTACGCAAAAAGGGGGTGTAACAGATGAGACTTCTGCAGTTCTGAGTGAAGCTTTATGCGCTCTTATGCGGCATCGCGTGCGTTCATTACCTTGTCGGTAGTTAGTCAGCGTCAGCGGGAGGCGCAGCTCCACACTCTTCGCCGTCTCGGTAGCAACCCTCTCCAACTTCTCTTTACTACAATTTACTGAAGTGGGTTTAAGAAAAGGGTATCTGGTTGTGTTTTCAACTGACCAGTTAGGGTCTCAACGTTAACCTTAAGCTCCGCCTCCAAAAATTCTGTCTATCCAATGAGAAACGTTATAGTTTGGTGGTGGGGCAATGTTTTTAATGTTTGCAACGTAACAGAGACGCGTATAATCTCACGCTAAAACTTGCAGCTGGTGTGGCCCTTTTAGTGTTATCGTAAGATCTATACTGTTCTTCTGGAGGGCTCTATCTTTTAACATGGGCTGGGGGTGGTCTTGGCGGTCGGCCTGTGTTTTGGGTGTCGATTCCTTACCGTAGGGCCTTCCAGCATACACGACTCTGCTCTCGGCTTCTGTTCTTGTTTTTCTCCTCGGAACTGCGTCTGTTTCACGGTCGGGAGGTATGGCAGGCATTTAGGCGTTCTTGTGCTTGTCTGTGGTATTCCATTTGCTCACTCGTTGATCGTATTACTTTGGTTAATTTAATGTCAGGATTTATTCGGAGCTATGTGACATACTGCCGGATTTGCTATAATGTCAGTGTTTTGCTGGAAGGTGTTGGATTTTCCTGACACCTTACACCTGGTCCAGTGGAAAGTACTCTCTGCTGTACACTTAACAGTTGCATGAGAAATATGGATGTAGAGAAGTTCAGGGAAACCACGGAAAATCTAAATCAGAATGTCCGGATGAGCTGGAGCGTGCCGTACAAAAGCCCAGCTCTTTACAACATTGTAACATCTTCCGAGCTTTACCTCACGACGAACTCGGTCGAGACGTGTGTTGCTGTGACGAGTGGGAAAGGCTCACGACGCCTGCCTGCAGCAGTGGG
Organism: Schistocerca gregaria; assembly: GCF_023897955.1. Lineage (NCBI taxonomy): Eukaryota > Metazoa > Arthropoda > Insecta > Orthoptera > Acrididae > Schistocerca > Schistocerca gregaria. Next base: position 315,357,410 of record NC_064926.1, on the reverse strand, counting down.
GACAGTAGTTAGTTGATGCTTTCTTGGTGCTCCGCATGATAGTGATATTTCAGAAATTTATTCGAGATAAATTTCACTGCTGAGAAGTTCGACACTTCGCAGTAAATTCGAAGTCTCGTCAGGAAAATCCTAAGTATAGCGCTTATTTGTCTCAAGAACGCAAACCTGTATAATGTTTCCACCAAAAATTGTTAATATGCGTCTGACGGTTCTTACATATCCCGACAAGCTCCGTATTTGCTTATATTACACTACTGGCCATTAAAATTGCTACACCAAGAAGAAATGCAGATGATAAACGGGTATTCATTGGACAAATAAATTATACTAGAACTGACATGTGATTACATTTTCACGCAGTTTGGGTGCATAGATCCTCAGAAATCAGTACCCAGAACAATCACCTCAGGCCGTAAAAATGGCTCTGAGCACTATGGGACTTAACTTCTGAGGTCATTAGTCCCCTAGAACTTAGAACTACTTAAACCTAACTAACCTAAGGTCATCACACACACCCATGCCCGAGGCAGGATTCGAACCTGCGACCGTACCGGTCGCGCGGTTCCCGACTGTAGCGCCTAGAACCGCTCGGCCACACCCGGCCGGCTCAGGCCGTAATAACGGCCTTGATACGGCTGGGCATTAAGTCAAACAGAGCTTGGATGGTGTGTACAGGCACAGCTGTCCATGCAGCTTCAACGCGATACCACAGTTCATCAAAAGCAGTGACTGGCGTATGGTGTCGAGCCAGTTGTTCGGCCACCATTGACCAGACGTTTTCTATTGGTGAGAGATCTGGAGAATGTGCTGGCCAGGGCAGCAGTCGAACGTTTTCTGTATCCAGAAGGGCCCGTACAAGACCTGAAACATGCGGTCGTGCATTATCCTGCTGAAATGTAGGGTTTCGCAGGGATCGAATGAAGGTTAGAGCCACGGGTCGTAACACATCTGAAATGTAACGTCCACTGTTCAAAGTGCCGTCAATGCGAACAAGGGGTGACGGAGACGGGTAACCAATGGCACCCTATGCCATCACGCCGGGTGATACGCCAGTATGGCGATGACGAATACACGCTTCCAGTGTGCGTTCACCGCGACGTCGCCAAACACGGATGCGACCATCATGATGCTGTAAACAGAACCTGGAATCATCCTAAAAAATGCACCCAGGTTCGTCGTTGAGTATACTATCGCAGGCGCTCCTGTCTGTGATGCAGCGTCAAGGGTAACCGCAGCCATAGTCTCCGAGCTTACCGTCCATGCTGCTGCAAACGTCGTCGAACTGTTCGAGCAGATGGTTGTTATCTTGCAAATGTCCCCATCTGTTGACTCAGGGATCGAGACGTGGCAGTGGCTGCACGATCCGTTACAGCCATTCGGATAAAATGCCTGTCATCTCGACTGCTAGTGATACGATGCCGTTGGGATCCAGCACGGGGTTCCGTATTACTCTCCTGAACATCCCGATTCCATATTCTGCTAACTGTCATTGAATATCGACCAACGTGAGCAGCAATGTCGCGATAAGATAAACCGTAATCGCTATAGGCTACAATCCGACCTTTATCAAAGTCGGAAACGTGATGGTCCGCAATTCTCCTCCTTATACGAGGCATCACGACGACGTTTCACCAGACAACACCGGTCAACTGCTGTTTGTGTATGAGAAATCGGTTGGAAACCTTGATCATGTCAGCACGCTGTAGGTGCCGCCACCGGCGCCAACTTTGTGTGAATGCTCTGAAAAGTTAATTATTTGCACATCACAGCATCTTCTTCCTGTGGGTTAAATTTCGCGTCTGTAGCACGTCATCTTCTTGGTGTAGCAATTTTAAGGGCCAGTAGTGAACATATACGAGGGGCGTTTGAAAAGTCCGTGCAAAGTCCGGGAGATGGCACCACCGGTGCGTATCGACGTCATATTCAGTTAGCAGCATCTTTGGAAAGAACCACACCAAGTTTTAGCCATATTGGTCTACTTCTTTGTGTTTGGCATTCGTGTGAATCAAGGAAGTCGAGTGATTGTCAAAAAATGGACGAAGAAGAATTTCGTGTGGTTATTAAACATTACTTTATGAATGGCAAAACGCCTCAGGAGACTAAACAGAAGCTTGATAAACATTATGGAGACTCTGCACCTTCGATTAGAACAGTTTACAAGTGCTTTTACAATTTTCGGAGTGGCCATATGGGCACATGTGATGCTGAACCTTCTGGACGCTCTGTGGAGGTTACAACTCCAGAAATCATTGATAAAATCCATGATATGGTGATGGATGACAGAAGAGTTAAGGTGCGTGAGATTGCTAGTACTGTGGGCATCTCGAATGAAGGGGTACATTATATTTTGCATAACATTTGGCCATGAGAAAGGTATCCGCAAGATGGGTTCTCCGATTGCTCACACTTGACCAAAAACGGAATCGTGTTAAGTGTTGCAAGGATGGTTTGCAGCTTTCGGGAAGAATCTGCATCACTTTAAGCGTCGTTTCGTGACTGTGGATGAAACATGGATACATTACTATACTCCTGAGACCAAATAACAATCTAAACAATGGGTTACCGAGGGAGAACCTGCACCAAAAAAGCCGAAGGCCAGTGCTTCGGCCGGAATGGTTATGATGACTGTCTCTTGGGATTCACAGGGGATAATCCTCATCTACTGTCTGAAAACGGTAAAACTATTACAGGTGCGTATTATTCATCGTTACTGGACTGTTTGAAAACCGAGCTGCAACAAAAACGCCGGCAATCGGACCGCAAAAAAGTTCTTTTCCATCAAGACAATGCACCAGCACACACCTCAGCAGTTGTGGTCGCAAAATTAATGGAAATACGATTTCAGCTCAGTTCACATCCCCGCTGTTCTCCAGACTTCACCTCCTCGGACTGCTATTTGTTCCCAATTTGAAGAAATGGCTGGCGGCACAAAGATTTTATTCAAACGTGGAGGTGATTGTAGCAACTAATAGCTATTTTGCAGACTTGAACAATTCCTATTATTCGGAAGGAGTCAACAAATTATAACAGCGTTGGACGAAGTGTATAAATCTAAAAGGAGACTATGTGGAAAAATAAAAAAGGTTTACCCCAAACACGTAAGTAGTTTTTATTTTTGCACGTACTTTCCAAACGCCCCTCATAGCAAGAGATCTGTTAAAACTACCAAGATTGTAACCTACGTTAGCGTTTGGACCAGAGCAGCTGTATCAAAACGGTCTGAAGTATCGTATTTGTTCGTGTGTGTGTTTTTTTAGTTACTGACTCCAGTGTGTTCTGCTGCAGGTCGTCTGGGACTGGCACTGAGTGCTGTACACATACAGCCTGCGTCGGATGCTCCAGAGGATGTTGCGGCTGCGCGCCGTCTCTTCCAGTTTCAGGTTCTTAGTCAGTCACGTAGCAGGTATTAACAGCTAAGATAAAAGTGCTAAACATACTGAAAAGACCAGGCTGCTTCTCTCTCACAAACTCGTTCATATTTTAAGCTGTACATTTCAGTCGACATCTTAAAACAAGAGATGGAAAAACTCCTCTGGTGTACTTGAAAATAGTAAGGAAAATATATGTATAGGAGAGAGTCTAAGGTTAGGAGGCCGTTTCCTAAGGCAACTCTTGTGCGATAAATGACGCAATAAATATGGACCCCGTGTTGCGGTATACAACACGGCTACATGGTACGGAAATAAGCGTACTTTCTTCGAAGGACGGGGAGCTTGGGTCCATTTTGTTGCGTCAAAAGACTCAAGTGGTAGCGGTTTGACGAGCATTAAATAAAGCAGTTTTTGGCCAGAAGTTAGTGTTGGCCACGATTGCTGTGGATTTCTACACCAGGGGTCATCAAACAATTTTGCTTAAGAGCTTATACTGACATTGTGGGACGGCACATCAGGCCGTAAATGTATCGATTTATTAACTGGTAGTGTACATAAATAGTAAGTTATGAGCCACCAACAGATTAGCTATAGTAAGAGAGCGATAAATTGTCCGTCGGCCCTTAATTGCAGGGTGTACTCAAATAACCGTTACAGCTTTGATAACATATACACTCTAAGGGGGGAAACAAAGACGCACGATGAAGGAATTACCCGGATAGGTCGGAAATCTGTACATATGTCTATGCACATACAAACAAATGATTAAAATTTCAGACAAATTCGAGAAAAGAAAGAGTCGAAACAAGGCCCCCGGAGTAGACAACATTCCATTGGAACTACTGACGGCCTTGGGAGAGCCAGTCCTGACAAAACTCTACCATCTGGTGAGCAAGATGTATGAAACAGGCGAAATACCCTCAGACTTCAAGAAGAATATAATAATTCCAATCCCAAAGAAAGCAGGTGTTGACAGATGTGAAAATTACCGAACTATCAGTTTAATAAGCCACAGCTGCAAAATACTAACACGAATTCTTTACAGACGAATAGAAAAACTAGTAGAAGCTGACCTTGTGGAAGATCAGTTTGGATTCCGTAGAAATACTGGAACACGTGAGGCAATACTGACCTTACGACTTATTTTAGAAGAAAGATTAAGGAAAGACAAATCTACGTTTCTAGCATTTGTAGACTTAGAGAAAGCTTTTGACAATGTTAATTGGAATACTCTCTTTCAAACTCTGAAAGTGGCAGGGGTAAAATACAGAGAGCGAAAGGCTATTTACAATTTGTACAGAAACCAACTGGCAGTTATAAGAGTCGAGGGACATGAAAGGGAAGCAGTGGTTGGGAAGGGAGTAAGACAGGGTTGTCGCCTCTCCCTGATGTTATTCAATCTGTATATTGAGCAAGCAGTAAAGGAAGCAAAAGAAAAATTCGGAGTAGGTATTAAAATCCATGGAGAAGAAATAAAAACTTTGAGGTTCGCCGATGACATTGTAATTCTGTCAGAGACAGCAAAGGACTTGGAAGAGCAGTTGAATGGAATGGACAGTGTCTTGAAAGGAGGATATAAGATGAACATCAACAAAAGCGAAACGAGGATAATGGAATGTAGTCGAATTAAGTCGGGTGATGCTGAGGGAATTAGATTAGGAAATGACACACTTAAAGTAATAAAGGAGTTTTGCTATTTGGGGAGCAAAATAACTGATGGTGGTCGAAGTAGAGAGGATATAAAATGTAGACTGGCAATGGCAAGGAAAGCGTTTCTGAAGAAGAGAAATTTGTTAACATCGAGTATAGATTCAAGTGTCAGGAAAGTATTTGTATGGAGTGTAGCCATGTATGGAAGTGAAACATGGACGATAAATAGTTTGGTCAAGAAGAGAATAGAAGCTTTCGAAATGTGGTGCTACAGAAGAATGCTGAAGATTAGATGGGTAGATCACATAACTAATGAGGAAGTATTGAATAGGATTGGGGAGAAGAGAAGTTTGTGGCACAACTTGACCAGAAGAAGGGATCGGTTTGTAGGACATGTTCTGAGGCATCAAGGGATGACCAATTTAGTATTGGAGGGCAGCGTGGAGGGTAAAAATCGTAGAGGGAGACAAAGAGATGAATACACTAAGCAGATGCAGAAGGATGTAGGTTGCAGTGGGTACTGGGAGATGAAGAGGCTTGCACAGGATAGAGTAGCATGGAGAGCTGCATCAAACCAGTCTCGGGACTGATGACAACAACAACAACACCAATTAAGCAAGTCAATAAAACGCTTGTTCACCTCTGGCCCTTATTCAGGCAGTTATTTTGCTTATCATTGGTTGAGGGAGTTGTTGGATGTCTTCCTGAGGGATATTATACCAAATTCTGTCCAATTGGCGGGTTAGATCCCTGACCACCTCTCCTGGTTGTCGGGCCAATGGCAGGTTACAGTCAGGTTAGTATCCCACCACTGTCTGGGTTATCTCCAGACATGGTTTCGGTTTGGAATCGCATTGACTGGATTGTCTTTAGTGATGAGTCCCGATTCGAACTGAGCCCCGGATAGTAGTGGGATACCAACCTGTCGCCTGCCATATGGCCTGATAACCAGGAGTCATGGCCTTGGGTGCCATTTCTTTTCATATCAGGGCACCTTTAGTTGTCATCTGCGGCACATTTACAGCACAGCGGTACGTCGACGGTATTCTGTGCCTCGTTTTGATGCACTTCATGGCAAGCCATCCTGGGCTTGCATTTCAGCAAGGTAGTGCCCGCCCACACTAGCAACTAGAGGGTGCCTCGCAAAGTTATATCAACCAACCTGATGAATCAATGGGACTTAACTTCAAAGGTCATCAGTCCCCTAAAACTTAGAACTACTTAAACCTAACTAACCTAAGGACATCACACACATCTATGCCCGAGGCACGATTCGAACCTGCGACTGTAGCGGTCGCGCGGTTCCCGACTGTAGTGCCTAGAACCGCTCGGCCACTCAGGCTGGCCCACCAGTCAGGATTTTCAGTGTGTTGTCATGGTGCTCCCTCCTACCACTTTACAAAAATATGAGATCCACACGAATTTTTCCCCCAATTTTCCTTCGTTGACTCGAATAAATACTGTAGCGAAGTAACAGAAAAAACTGCATTGCTGAGAACGAACGACTATAGGCGACAGCTGTTTAAACAAAGCATACTGTCGTCATGTACGCCATGTTAGCGATGGTAGTCGTTTCTTTGTGACTGGTATGTGGACGAAACGACGTAGTAGGAGCACTGTGGAAACAGGCCATGAGAAAGGCTTCTTCTCGTAGGCAGAAGATAGGAATGCTGAGGTATCTCCCAATTACAAGGGGAATTCAATAAGTAATGCAACATCTTTTTTTCTGAAAACTCGTTGATTTTGTCCAGCATTCCGATACACCATCTTATTTCCCACTCATTTGGCTTCAAAACCCTACTTCTCAACATAATTACTATGAATGTGATGGCCTTACGCCACCTTACTGAGAGGGCCTGTATGCCCTCACAGTACCACTCTACTGGTCGACAACAGAGCCAATGTCTTGCTGTATCAAGAACCTCTCCATCATCCACGTATTGCTTCCTCCGGAGTGCATCCTTCATTGAGCCAAACAGATGGACGTCGGAAGGTGCGAGATCTGGGCTGTAGGACGGACGAGAAACAATAGTCAACTGAAGTTTAGTGAACTCCCCTCAGGTATACAGTCTAGGGTGAGACTTTGCATTGCCACGAAGTTGGTTTGTATTTTTGTAGCGATACACACGCCGAAGCCATTTCTTTAGTTTCCTGAAGATAGCGTAATACACTTCAGAGTTGATTGTTGCCTCATGAGGGAAGACATCAAACAGAATAGCCCCTTCAGAGTCCCAGAAGACAGTTGCCATGATTTTGCCAGCTGAGGGTAGTTAAGTACTATAGTGCTCAGAGCCATTTGAACCATTTTTTGACATCCTTCACATGGATCAACTTTGAAATAGGCCTGCATGTGACACATTTGAATCGGATCACTTGGTTCTAAACTGTTGTAACTGGGTGTGGTGCTGTGGCTGTTGGCAGGTGGGCTGGTTCGCGCAGCCCGTTTATAGCACGGAAGGCGACTACCCACCCGTGATGCACGAGCGCATGGACTGCCGTAGTCGGATGGAGGGTCGCTGGTGGTCGCGTCTGCCCAGCTTCAACGAACACGAGTGCCGGATGCTCACAGGTATTGCAGTGTACACAATACCCTTCCCTGGTATCACGCTTCCCACGTCGATGGTTCTACCCGGTGGTTACAATTAAAGTGCAGCTATTCACAAAGGTCCAGTGTAGGCTGTAATTATTGTATGGCAGCGAAACTACGTAAACATTCTCACGTGTTAACGATGACGAATCGATTTACCCTGGAAAAAAATTAGTTACAATGTTGGCCACCGGGTGCATATCTGGTGCTGTGAATGCAAGAAAAACCTAAAGAAATGTTTCCATATGTAATGGATTTAGCAACTGGACGTGGGCACAAAAGGTCAAACAAGTGAGAAATGCATAATGCTGATTTTACTATTAACCGCCGTTGACACAATTTTTCCAGCATGAGCACCGCATCTGTAAAACGACGTGATCAACAATTGCTCGCAGCAGTTCTGATGGAATCTAAACCTACGCGTTCCTGTATACTGGTCTTCAGATCAGGTAGAGACCAAACGTATTCCAGATGAACTTGTTCCGTTAGATATCCCCAAAGGGAAAAATCACATGGATTCCGATCAAGTGATCTTGCAGGCCAAACGTATTCCAGATGAATTTGTTCCGTTAGATATCCCCAAAGGGAAAAATCACATGGATTCCGATCAAGTGATCTTGCAGGCCAAACGTATTCCAGATGAACTTGTTCCGTTAGATATCCCCAAAGGGAAAAATCACATGGATTCCGATCAAGTGATCTTGCAGGCCATGCGTGTGGCAAACTTCTGCAGGTAACACGTTCGTGGAAGGTTGGATAAGCAGACCTTCTACTAGTCAAGCAGATCTTCTGCTGGGCGAGCAACATGAGATGTTGCCCCCATCTTGCATGAAAACAGTGGTTTCCATATAAGTGCGCTCTTCCAAAGCCAGGATTCAAATGCCATACAAGGAGGTCTCGATAACGTGCAGAGATCACATTACACCCGTCAGCTCCTCTGAGAGTATTCTCTTCAAAGAAGAATTTACCAAAACATCCACACCACACAGTCACATAAGGCGAATGCAATGGCTCTTCGTACACAACACGCAGTTTACTAGTACCCCAGATTCGGCGGTTCCGTGTATTCACTGCACCCTGTAGTGAAAAACATGCCTCCTCACTCCAAAGAATATTGCCCGGCCACGTATCATCAATTTCCGTTCGTGTCAGAAACCGAAGAGCAAATTCTGAACATTTCTGTGGTTTATAAGGTTCTAGTTGCTGCACCGTCTGGATCTTGCACGTGTAACAGTGTAAAATAAACCGTAAAACTTTTTTCTGTTGACCATGGACTGAAAAATTATCGTGACACTGCACAACTCTAGCACTACCCGGCGCAAGTGCTGCATGGTCATTCACACAAACAACCACCTCGTCAATAACTTCCACCAGTATCGGATGCCTTCCTCTCCCAGGTGCCTCACCAAGCTCACCCTCGTTTTCGGACTCCATTGTTTTCTTTACACCTCTTAATGACATCGAACCTCTCCTCAGACCTCTCAGTAAGCGACACTCTATCAATGCAGTACTGTTATTGCTGTGCTGTCGTTCACATAAAATGGTTTTACTAACAGTGCGTGGTCTCTGTTCTCTATAGCCATACTGTTTAGTCACATTATGGGTTGTCAAATGACAGCGTGGATGCTAGAAACCGTCATACAGTGTGCAGCACCAAATTTGCTCGTGGTGCCATAATTGGAACTAATTTGTTTTCCCTCAGCATAAATCAGTTCTATATCACCATATCTACCCAAGTTCCGACGCCATAGGATGATTACAGCCCACACTGGATCTTGGAGAGTAGCTGTACTTTGATTTCAATCACGTGGTTTTAGCCCAGTCGGCACGCACATTGGATGTTACAAAAGGAACGAATTTTATGAACTTTTAGTACGTCATGTACTGTGTAGGTGGTATGTAGACCTATGGTAGAATCCTGTAGTGGTGTGTAGCGACCTCGAGAGCCCTGTGCTAACTAGGGAGCCAAAAAACTACAACATTTTGGGACTTTCTTTAGTTTTTTCTCAATACTTTTTTCCTTTTCCTCCCACAATAAAAGGTACTCAGAACTTACTTGCAGATTGTAAGATTTTCTAAAATGTGTTCTGGTCAAACGTACTTTTATCAGACAGAACGAACGGCAAAAGTTGGAAATCGTCAAAGAAAAAGTGCAAAAAGGACAGGTTTTAGCATTGTAATTTTAACTGTACAACTTTTTTGGAAGAATGTTTAATGCACATTAAGTACCCCACCACCCTCCTCTAAAACTAATGGGCTGCTGATTTCTGCTAAGGCTGCTCGGAAATGACAAGAAATCCACATTCCTCATGGCAGGTGCTTTCAAATATCAAACAACTGCAAGAACACCTCCCGCCCACTAATAAACTGCATTTTCTTACCAGTTAAACATATATTTTGCAGCACACAAAAAAGGTTCACAACTTTTTTTAATTTTCTGGCTTTCGGTAGCGCCCATACAGCCATCTCAACAATGGAAAGACTATATGACAGCATATTTCGATAATTCGGAACGTTCATTAGGTGTGATTGGGTGTCACTTGTGTCATATGTCTGTACGCGAGATTTCCACACTCCTAAACATTCCTAGGTCCACTATTTCCGATGTGATAGTGAAGTGGAAACGTGAAAGGACATGTACAGCACAAAAGCATACAGGCCAACCTCGTCTGTTGACTGACAAAGACAACCGACAATTGAAGAGGGTTGTAATGTGTAATATGCAGACGTCTATCCACACCATCACACAGGAATTCCAAACTGCATCAGGATCCATTGCAAGTACTATGACAGTTAGGCAGGAGGTGAGAAAACTTGGATTTCAAGGTCGAGCGGCTGCTCATAAGCCACACATCACGTCGTATATGCCAAACGACGCCTTGCTTGGTGTTAGGAGTGTAAACATTGGACGATTGAACAGTGGAAAAACGTTGTGTGGAGTGACGAATCACAGTACACAATGTGGCGATCCGATGGCAAGGTGTGGGTATGGCGAATGACCAGTGAACGTCATCTGTAGCGTGTGTAGTGCCAACAGTAAAGTTCGGAGGCGATGGTGTTATGGTGTGGTCGTGTTTTTCATGGAGGGGGCTTGCACCCCTTGTTGTTTTGCATGGCTCTATCATAGCATAGCACAGGTTACATTGATGTTTTAAGCACCTTCTTGCTTCCCACTGTCGAAGAGCAATTCGGGGATGGTGATTGCGTCTTTCAACACAATCAGGCACCTGTTCATAATGCATGGCCTATGGCGGAGTGGTTACACGACAGTAGCATTCCTGTAATGGACTGGCGTGCACAGAGTCCTGACCAGACTTCTATAGAACACCTTTGGAATGTTTTGGAACGCCGACTTCATGCCATGCCACGCGTCACCGACCGACATCGATACCTCTCCTTAGTGCTGCGCTCTGTGAAGAAAGGGCTGCCATTCCCCAAGACACCTTCCAGCACCTGATTTAACATATGCCTGTGAGAGTGGAAGCTGTCATCAAGGCTAAGGGTGGGCCAACATCATACTGAATTCCAGCATTACAGATGGAGGGCGCCGTGAACTTACAAGTCATTTTCAGCCATGTGACCTGATACTTTTGATCACATAGTGTATATGTTAGGCTAATCCGTATCGATATTCTCTTCGTTCCGCAAAGAGTGAACTCTCCGAGAGATACCCACAAAATATTTGCCCGTGACTAAATACAGGAGTCCTGCTGTCCTATGGCTGTAGTTCACTGTGCTACAATCTTTTGTTTATTTTCAGCAAACAGCCTGAAGCTGCAGTTTTCGTTGTAGTTATAGGAATTACTGCTCCTCTTGTTAGCGTCCAGCCCAGAACTGATGTAATGTTTTCGTCACTCAGCCATGACTGTACTTGCAGGTAGGGACGAAAGGAATGGTATCGGACAGTATCTCGAGTAGGTGCCACCCTCACTAGTTGGAATTTGGGTTTTTATGCAGATTTAGAGATTTGTCAGTGGTAAAGATCGTCCTGTACCGGTATGTGTCTGATCGTGACTTCACCGCACAGTATCACAAATAACCCTCCCCATGCTTCAGAAATTTTGCGTGATGTTGCGTCTGGCTGTATGAAAATATTACGAGTTTTTCTTGTAAATGGCGCTGACTCTTACGCAAACGGCGTTGAAGTAGTGTCACACGTGAATTCTGATTGAATGGAAAAAATCTCCTGAAGACTGAGTTTGCATGATGCTGATGAGTATAGAATGCTGGGGGAATCATTTGCTCCCACTCTTCCGGAAATGGATGTTATTTTGAGAAGAGACTAATGCTGTCAGGAATACCAGGATATACGACTTCATATGTGTTGGTAACGTTATCAGACTTGGCAGTCTTTATCGTCATAATATTGTCTTCTATTGCCTTCATAACCGTAATGCCCTTTTGCTGCTATTTTAGTTTTCGTCACTGAAATGAAGTTTCTGTTGTTGGTTTCATCGATAAAAAATATTTCATGTGAGACTGTAACAGCTGTTGCTGTGGAGAAGACTAACGTTGTGGACAAGTGCAGTAAAGCCTGTTGGTGTGGCAACGGACGTCAGCTGAGATACCAGTCAAAAACTTTTATGGGATTATATATAAAGTGTTTTTTGCACACAGTCCACATAGATGTTGCATACTGACATGAATAAGGCTGTTGTAGCCGTACTGCATATAACTTTTATCTAGAAGGTATCCATCGACAGCTACTGCACCTCCACATATCTCAAGGTCTACTTCTTCTTGTATTGGAATGAACATTGCATACTATAATGCTGAATTCGTGCTCTTGTAAATACTGACTTCAGTGCAGACACACATTGGAAAGGATGGAAGCTCAAATTTGAACTACAATCAAAGTAAAATCTTTACTCTTTCGTTAAAATTAACATCTTCAAAATTTTTCAGCACCAATTTCTTTGTGTAGCTCATGCCAATTCCTTGTGCTAAATAAGAGGTCACCTTCTCGTGATACTATCTCCCTTATCTCAAGGAACAGTGTGTGTTCAGAGAACCCTGGCTACACAGGAAAATGTCATACCTACATGTTGTTCAGATCTGAACATCTGTTTCTTTATAAAACTGGTGGAGGCACAGCATACCCGAAGCCCAATGAGACAGCACGTTATTCGTTAAGCAGCGACCACCAGACAACCCTCCTTAACTCAGACCTGCTCTATGGTCATGTCAGATCAGAAGTTCGACAATAATTTTTCGATATGACGAATACTGAAGCAGCCATCAGCTGTGAATTTCTGAAATTCTTGAAGATTCATCTTTTAGGCCAGTGGTTTTCAAACATTCTGTATCCACAGCACCCTTGACCTGAATTTATACGCTGACCAGCACCTTAGACACATGGAATCCGATTCAAAATGTGGGATGAATAAACTTAAGTTTCAAACAAATGACTAAGAGTAGTTATTTCTTTATTAACTGTTGATTTACCCAATTTTAATCAACTTTTAACGTTAGTACATCTAATCCTTACAACAAAGTAGATACGAAGGATGAGAGTGCTTCATCAGTTCCCCAAATCTCAGCTGAAGATTGGAAATTGTGACTTGCACATCTTCCTCCATAGTCATTCGCAATCTGTATTTCCTGATGATGACTGCCAAATGATGCAAAATGCTTAAATTGTTCTGGAAAATACACTCTAAACAAAAAAAGATGCAACATGAAGGCATTCTCCAAACGGGACAGAAATTGGTACGTATGATGTACACATACAGACAAACAAATAGGTACAATTTCAGGGAAATTGGATGATTTATTCAAAAGAAAGAGATTCACAAATTAAGAAAGTCAATAATACGTTGGTCCAACTTCTAGTCCTTATGCAAGCAATTATTTGGTTTGGCACTGATTGATACAGTCTGTCCAATTGGCATGTTAGATCGACAAAATCCAAAGCTGGTCGGTGAGACCTGCCCAAATTGCTCCAAACGTTATCAAATGGGGGGAGATCTGGTGACCTTGTGAGCCAAGGTACAGTTTGGCAAGCACAAGGACAAGCAGTAGAAACTCTTGCTGAGTGGGGGTGGGCATTATTTTGCTCGAATGTAAGCCCATGATGACTTGCCATGGAGGGCAACTGAACAAGGTGTAGAATATCATCGATGTGCCACTGTGCTTTAAGGGTGCTGCAGATGACAACACAAGATGCCATGCTATGAAAAGAAATGGCACCCCAGACCATCACTCCTGGTTGTTGGATCATATGACAGGCACAGTCAGGTCGGTATCCCGCCACGTTCCAGGGCATTGTCAGACAAGTCTTTGGCCTGAAATCTCATTAACTGGAGTAAAATTGACTTCAGTGATGAGTCCCACTTTGAACTGAGCCCTGGTGACCAGTGGAGATGTGTATGGAGATGTGTCTGTCACCTGTCGTACAGATGAACAACAAGAAGTGATGGCCTAGCATGCCATTTCTTTTCATGGGAGGATCTCTTCAGTTGTCATCCACAGCATCGTAACAGCTCAGCGTTATGTCACCAATATTCTACATCCTGTTTTGCTGCCCTCTATGGTAAGCCAGTCATCTGCACATGCCAGAAAAGTTGCCAGCCTCTCATCAGATGAGAACGTTTGGAGAATTATGAGCAGGACCCTTGAACCAGCTCGGGATTTTGCCAATCTAACATGTCAGTTGGACAGACTGTAGCATAAGAACCCTCAGGAGGACATTGAACAACTGTCAGTCAATGCCATGAGAATATTGGTGAGGGGGACAGAGGTGGACCAATGCATTATTGACTTGCTCAATTTGTGAAGCTCTTTGTCTTAAGTATCCAGTTTTTCTGAAATTGAAATCATTTGTTTGTCTGTACATATGCATCACAGCTATAGGTTTCCATCCCATTCGGATAATTCCCTCAGTAATCACTGAATTCAGTTAAATGAGCCACAAACACAAACCTCAATTCTTCGCTGAACTGAAAGTCATAGTCCTCTGACAGTGTGCAAAGAGCAGGGAGAAAGGAATGAATACCTTCATAATCCATCTTTTTCTTCCACAATATTAGACTGCCATCTACCATGCTGCTGTAGTGTGAACACTTATCTGTCAGCCTACTAGATACCACTTCCTGAGAATACATTGGCCCTTTACTCAGAAAACAAATAAACCTAATTGTTCTTTGTATGAACCCATCAGGATGTCCCTATGTAAGGCCATGCCCCCTCTGGAAGACACAACACATAGTTAGAAAATGCCTATTTTAGCCTGATCATGCCCTTGTGGTAAAGATTTCCACTCTTAGCACACCATTAGTTCAGAATACCTACTGCATGGTAGTAAGGAACCATCTCTCTGACACATTCAACATGCAACCTTGGATCCCACATGCATTCAGCTTTAATGAAGATTTTCATTAGAGTACACATGTGGGAACACTGAATCCATAGTGCAACAGTAGGAGTGCAATACTATGTGAAGTAATCTCATTTTCAAGAACTCAGGCATGACGTAACATGGCGGGAGGTTGGACAGTACCAACAGCTATGGTCTTCCATGGACATTGCCCCATTCAGCCACCTGATCCTCCTCCAACTCAAGTGGAAATGAAAATCTAGTGGAGGGGAGTGTGGCTTCTTAATATTGTTAAATATTAACTGTTAGAGGCAGATAGCATTAAGATTAAAAAATAAATAAAAACTCGTAAAATTAAAGCTATAATGCTGTGGGTGCACTTTTAGCAGTCCTTGAGTTGCGAAATTTGGTGTATAAAAATTGTGGGAAATTTAATGCTCTACAAGAAAGGTTTTCAGTCATAGAACACAAGCGAAAAATTTAGAGAGGAAAAAAAGACAAAAATGTCCCCTAATTTTGCAGCTTCTCAGTTCCCCCAAGTTAGCACAGTGTTTTTGAGGTCAAAAACTTGGGTTCTACACTACAGACCATCTACATGCAACCAAAATAAAAGTTCAGAAAATTCGAACCTTAAAAGTATTCGCCAACCTTTCACTGAGTACCTGCCAATTGCACTATAGGTCTAATCAACTATGGAAATGACATATACAGTAACTGTGTAGAAGTCACAATATGAGGTGCATGCCACACTGAATAGCTGCTCTACTTCTAATGAAGTAATCTAGATTGGCTGACACAGCTGCAACATTTCCACTGCTGCAGAAAACTATTTATGTCATGTGAATTTTCAGGCTTTCCTGACATCTCTTGCTGTCAGATCATACTGTGCAAATCCCAAAATATTTTGGCAATACTGCTGTTCATACCTTCAGGTGATGGTAGCTGTTGACACCAGGCACATGGGGACTTTGAAAATTATAGGCCAGGAGAATACACATATGCGGGAGGATGCCCACAGTTGGAGGAAAGAGGCTCTTGGAGGGCCCCCTGCTGGGAGCCATAGAGAGGCCTTTTGCATGTGCACTGTGGGCAATGGCTATGCTGCCAGATGTCGTGTGGTTAAAAGCTGAGTTAAATCTCAGCAGTGTACTGCTTTGACAAGAATCAGAATTCTACACTCCTGGAAATTGAAATAAGAACACCGTGAATTCATTGTCCCAGGAAGGGGAAACTCTATTGACACATTCCTGGGGTCAGATACATCACATGATCACACTGACAGAACCACAGGCACATAGATACAGGCAACAGAGCATGCACAATGTCGGCACTAGCACAGTGTATATCCACCTTTCGCAGCAATGCAGGCTGCTATTCTCCCATGGAGACGATCGTAGAGATGCTGGATGTAGTCCTGTGGAACGGCTTGCCATGCCATTTCCACCTGGCGCCTCAGTTGGACCAGCGTTCGTGCTGGACGTGCAGACCGCGTGAGACGACGCTTCATCCAGTCCCAAACATGCTCAATGGGGGACAGATCCGGAGATCTTGCTGGCCAGGGTAGTTGACTTACACCTTCTAGAGCACGTTGGGTGGCACGGGATACATGCGAACGTGCATTGTCCTGTTGGAACAGCAAGTTCCCTTGCCGGTCTAGGAATGGTAGAACGATGGGTTCGATGACGGTTTGAATGTACCGTGCACTATTCAGTGTCCCCTCGACGATCACCAGAGGTGTACGGCCAGTGTAGGAGATCGCTCCCCACACCATGATGCCGGGTGTTGGCCCTGTGTGCCTCGATCGTATGCAGTCCTGATTGTGGTGCTCACCTGCACGGCGCCAAACATGCATACGACCATCATTGGCACCAAGGCAGAAGCGACTCTCATCGCTGAAGACAACACGTCTCCATTCGTCCCTCCATTCACGCCTGTCGCGACACCACTGGAGGCGGGCTGCACGATGTTGGGGCGTGAGCGGAAGACGGCACATACGGTTCACGTCCACGCTGTCGCGGCATGCTACCAGTGGCTTCGTAAGCCATGGCAAACTGGCTGACACTGACGGCGGCGGTGCACAAATGCTGTGCAGCTAGCGCCATTCAACGGCCAACACCGCGGTTCTTGGTGTGTCCGCTGTGCCGTGCATGTGATCATTGCTTGTACAGTCCTCTCGCAGTGTCCGGAGCAAGTATGGTGGGTCTGACACACCGGTGTCAATGTGTTCTTTTTTCCATTTCCAGGAGAGTAGTTTCTTCTGTTTTGATTTAATGACAGTCCAGGTGGTGCTTAATTCAAAACCTGCATACCTGTTGGTAGGACAGTCCATCAAATGGATATGTATGGCATCCTTAAAAACACAGTCCCAGAAAGAGCCACAGTCCTGATAAAATTATTTGGAATTACCTCATGATACCCCATTCTGTTAATAGTTACACCATTTTGCTTTGGCACCTCTAGTGGCATTGGTGGTAGTATGGCCCAGGGATTTCAATATGTAACAGGACTGAGGACATGAACCTGAATACAAACATACATAAAATAAATTATGTACCAGTAACATTTTTTGAGCTGGTTATTAAAATATCATGACTACCCTTCCAAAAATGTCTTCTATATATATTCCTTGACAAAAATTTTCAGAAATTATATCTATCAAAGCCACAACTCAGTTTGTGGTATCAATATTAGGAGGGCGGGATAAAAAATAATGCATATAAATTATTGAAAACACTTATTTTGGTCGAAAAAATGTGTGTTAATCTGGATTGCACATTTCTAATAACTAGATGGCGGTCATAAAAAACCTGGCTACCAAAAATGTACAATAAAGAAAAGCCTATATGTTTTCTTAATGACCACCTCTGCCTACTGCACTGAAGAATTTCTTAGCAGAGACAATTAATATTTTATTCAGTGTAATATCACCCTTGCGCTCCTCTAAATTGTAGCAATGCTAGCAGAGCAAATACTGTAAAGATTAAATGTTTCCTTTTTGGTGATGCTTGGCTATGATAGCTTAAAAACTATTTTATGCATTTTGTTTGTGTACATTTATGCTGATGAGCCAAAACATTATGACCACCTGCTTAATAGTTTCTTTGTCTGCCTTTGGAATGAAATAAATCAATGATTCTGCATATCAGTGATTCAAGAGCTTGTCGGCAGGATGGTGGAGGTATGTGGCGTTAGACATCTATACACAGGTCACGTAATTAACAGGTCACTGATTTGTGTACGCTGTGGTAGAAACCAATAGCAACCCATATGGGTTCATAGGATTTACATCAGGTGAATCTGGTCACCGAGATGTCAACATGAGTTCTCTATAATTCTCCTCAAACCACTGCAGCATGGTTCTGGCTCTGACACAATGGGCAGCTATACTGCTGAAAGATGAAATTGCCTTTGAGGAAGTCATCAAGCATAAAGGGGATGCTGGTGGTTGGCAGCTGTCAGATTTTCTTCAATTACCACCTGAGGTCCCATGCAAGTGCAGGAGAATGTTTTTTTATTTTATTTTATTTCAAACATCTAGCTCAACTGGACCAAATTGAGGAGCAAAACTCCTAGGTTATGCAAAGTGTCAGTACATGAAATTACAACATACAAGTAATAACAGGTAAAATAAAATGTTTACGAACCCAAAAAAGACAAGCCATAAGTTTATGTAAAAGCAGTCAACAAAGTACAAGAGAATCAGCTTAATTTTTCAAGGAACCCCTTAACAGAATAGGAGGAGTGATCCATGAAGAAACTCTTCCGTTTTGATTTGAAAGTGCATGGATTACTGCTAAGATCTTTGAATTCTTGTGGTAGCTTATTGAAAATGGATGCAGCTCTCTACTGCACACCTTTCTACACAAGAGTCGAGGAAGTGTGATCCAAATGAGGATTGGATTTCTGCCTAGTATTATCTGACTGAAAGCTGATAATTTTTGTGAATAAGCTCATATTGTTAACAAAAGAACAACAGTGAACAATGTTTATACTGAGAGGCTGATGTCAGAATATCCTGACT
This sequence comes from Schistocerca gregaria, assembly GCF_023897955.1. Lineage (NCBI taxonomy): Eukaryota > Metazoa > Arthropoda > Insecta > Orthoptera > Acrididae > Schistocerca > Schistocerca gregaria. The sequence goes on along the minus strand of NC_064926.1, from coordinate 315,338,466 downwards.
AATGAACAGGGGTCACAAGAGGTCCGTGAACTTATACCACTTATTGCCCAAACTGCCTATTTCTGAACCAAAAATATCCTTTGAGAATGGGAAGAGTTACTCCAAAATATAATACCACATGACATAAGCAAATGAAAATAAGCGAAGTAGACTACTTTTCATGTCAAACTATCACTTACTTCTGATAATGTTCGAACAGTAAAAATGGCACCATTAATTCTTTGAACAAGATCCCGAACATGGACTTCCCATGACAGTTAAATATCTATCTGAACATCTAGAAATTTGAACTGTTCAGTTTCACTAATCGTACACCCTTTCTGTGAAATTAAAATGTTGGGTTATGTTGAATTGTGTGTTAGAAACTCTAAAAACTGGGTCTTATTATAATTTAGTGTTAGTTTATTTTCTACAAGCCATGAACTTATGTCATGAATACACTATTTGAAACAGTGCCAGCGTGGCACACAACATCCTTTACTACCAAGCTAGTGTCATCAACAAAAATATTTTAGAATAACCTGTAATACAGGAGTGGGCTGGAGTAGAGATGGACAGTAACTTCAGTTTTCTTGCATATGCAGACGACATAGTACTACTAAGTGAATCAGAGCACGAGTTGAAAGGAATGTACAAGAAAATGGACAATTATGCACAGAAGGAAGGGCTCAAAGTGAACCAAGACCAAACAGAGTTCATGCAATTAGGAAGAAGACAAGAGCGGGAAGAATTTCTTGAGATAGATGGCAAGAAGTTCAAAAGAGAACACTAGTTCAAATACTTGAGATCTTGGTTTACCACAGACAACAACATAAAAATTGACATCAAGGAAATAGCAGTGGTAATGAAATGCATGCACTCCTTCAGAGAGATGCTCAGCTCTAAACCAATTTCAGTGAACACTAAGATGAAAATCTACAACACAGTGATATGCCCAGCATTAATGGAGCATGACTACATGAGAAAAGGAAAATCTATTAATATTTGAAAGAAGAGTAATGAGGAAGAAATTGGAACCAGTTTTAGATAACGGAGAATGGAAGAGGAGGAAAACTGAGTAAATCTACCTTCTGATGTGATAACCAACTATCCTACAGAAGATAAAGAGCAAAAGAATACAATGGGTGGACCATGTAGCCCGTATGCCAGATGGAAGACAGGCAAAGATGGCCCTGGAGGGGAAGCCAAACACAAAACACCCCATTGGATGACCAAGGCAGCACTGGATGGACGACCTGGTGAAGGACCTATCAGCCCTGGGAACTTAAGACACCTGGAGGAACCGCACAGAAAACATGAAGGAATGGAGGCAGTTTGTAGACGCAGCATGTGGTCTGCAGGGCCAGTGACCACTAGATATCTATCTGTAATACTTGAGGGCATATCATTTACATAAATAAGGAACAGGAGTAGCCGCAGCACTGATCCCTGGGGCAACCCCAATTTGACCATGCCCCCATATCATAGCCATTCTCAACAATGTGAATAATGACCTTCTGCTGTCTGTTGTTAAATTAAAAGGAGAATCAACTGTAAGTATTCCCTGTATTTCATAATAGTCCAACTTCTGGAGCAATATTTTGTGATAAACGCAATGAAATGCCTTAGTTAAATCAAAAAAGATGCCTAGGATTCAAAACCTTTTGTTTAATCCATTCAGTACCTCACAGAGAAAAGTAAATATAGAATTTTCCGTTGTTAAAGCACTTCTAAAACTGTACTGTACATTTGATGGCAATTATGTGACTAAAATGATCAGTTATCCTTACATACACAGCCTTTTAAGTAACTTAAGCAAACACTCATGGCATAGAAATAGGTCTAAAATTGTCTACATTATCCCTTTCTCCCATTTTATAAAGCGGCTTAATTACTGTGTACTTTAGTCGTTCAGGAAACTAACCATCCTTACAGAAAAATTACAAATATGGCTAAGTACAGGGCTAACATGTGCAGTACAGTACTTTCATATTCTGTTAGACACTCCTTCATATTCATGAGAGTCCTTAGTCTTCATAATTTAATTATTGACTCAATCTCCCTCTTGTTAGTACCACAGAGGAGTATTTCAGACATCAGTCTTGGAAAGGAATTTTCCAAGAGAGGTAAATGGTTCCCTGTAGCAACTAAGTTTTTATTTAATTAATTATCAATGCTCAGAAAGTGATTGTCAAATACTGTGCATATATCTGACTTATCAGTAACAGAAATCCTCTTACTACAAACTGACTTTGAATTGTCAACCTTGTGCTGCTGACCAGACACTTCCTTCACGTCTCATCATACTGTTTTAATTTTATCCTGTAAATTAGCTATTCTATTTGCATACCATATACTCTTTGCCTTCCTAATAACGTTTTTAATCACCTTACAATACTGTTTATAATGGTCTACTGTAGCTTGATTGTGACTACTTCTAACATTTTGACATAATTACTACTTTGTTCTAAATGATATCTTTAACCCAATAGTCAGCCACCTAGGCTTCCTTTTACTGTCAGTATCCTGTTTAGAATGTTCTAATGGAAATTAACTTTCAAAGAGCATGAAAATGTAATAAGGAAAGCATTATATTTGTTGTCTGTTATATCGGCCCTATAAACATCCTGCCACTCTTGTTCCTTCATTATATTTTAAAAAACTCTTTATTTCCATTGGATTAGCTTTTCTACATAGTTTTTAATTATATATAACATTTGTTTAAGTACAAAAACCTTTCAGTGTTAAAATTGGTGCATCATGGTCTGAAAGGCCATTCACTCCTTCACTAACAGAATGCTCACCTAGTAATGAGGAATGAATAAAAATATTGTCTATGGCTGTGCTACTCTTCCCCTAGTTGAAAAAAAAACACAATCTGCATCAGATCATATGAATTTAGGAGATCTTCCAACATCCTTTTTCTTCCACAGTTACATACAAAATTAATACTGAAGTCACCACATGTAACTAATTTTTGGTACTTCCTATAAAGTGAACCAAGAACCCTCTCTAGCTTGAGCAGAAATGATCTGAGGTCAGAGTTAAGAGACCTGTGAACAACAGCAATTAGGAGTTTAGTTTCACTAAATTCAACTGCCCCTACACAACATTCAAATACCTATTCTGTGCAATGTTGTGATACATCTATGGACTCAAATGGAGTACTGTTTTTAACATAAATGCTCACTCCCCCACTCCACAAAGAACTCCTTGAAAAATAGCCCCTTCATCTGTATTCTGGTAAAGGAAGCCTCTGGATTCTCAAATTATTTAAGTGGTGCTCCAATACATCAATAATGTTAGTCAACATCTAAAAGCAGTTCACTAACTTTATCTCTAATACCTCTTATATTTTGATGAAGTATGCTAATTCATTCTCTACTTGGATACATGATCTCCTCTGAAGATGATTCTTTTGTCAGAGGGACTTTGTTTAAGCAGTAATACCTACCAGCTGACTTCAATCTAAACTGCCCACTACTCTGTTACCTATAAGCTTTGTCAGCCTCCCCTTCCCATACCTATTGTGGTGCAGGCCATGCCTAGTTGAACCCGATCTATTTATAGACTCAGCTGGCACCACTGCAATGTGAACCATGCCCTCTGTCATCAGTGACTTCCCCAGCCCCATGCTAACACACATAACAGCAGCATTAGCACGAGGCCAATCATTATGCTGACACAGCTGCATGAAGTGCACATTAGTTTCACCAGTTTGAATAGCTATCTTTACCAGGTCACCACCTACATCATATTCCCTGTCCCTATAAAGACTATTCCCAGCTCCACCAACAGTCACTACCTGATCCTCTTTTGTAAAATTCCTACATAACTCCTCTATGTTAACAGTCACCTGAGTCGACCCTGCACTAGGCTTCACAGTGATGGTGAACTGGTACTTACTCCCCAACACTTTGTGCAACTGCTGCCCAAACCTCTGCCATGTGAACTACCTAGGAGTGCAACATCTTCTTTCTATTAGAATTTACAACTGACTTAAGCTCCTGAACTGCTGAGGATTGCTGCATGTTTCCTACACCTACAACTACTAGAAGCTCCTCTCCACTCAACTCTGACAGTTGGTCAAATCTATTGGTTATACACAAAGTACAACTGTTTGAATATCTCCTCCTCCTAGCTGCTTTCTTACCTACTGCCAGTTCCCGTTCCCCACCACAAACCTATCTAGCTCCTCCTTTGTGTCTTGTAACTGCACCTGAAGGGAACAGATCTTGCACTCCTGCTCCCCTGTCAACTTATTTCTACTACAAATTCTCCATTTCCATGAGAGGACCTGGCTAGAGTGCCCACTGGCTTCCCCACTGCATTCCGCTAATGAAAATACTTTGAACAAATCTCACGCTATAACCCGCTACTCAAAAACCTACAAAGCAGTCCACACTTCTCACTCGTGGTAAAATTTTAACAGTTACTGAAAAAAACTAAATGTCTGCGTTACCAAAGTTCAATTACAACAGCAGAACTACTTAAAGAACTAACAATTGTGAACTCGAATTTCGCACTCTGCTAAGAAAGCAACTACCTTCGTTAATACTACCAAACCACAAGTAATACCAATAACAAAAACCCTTAAAACAATTTCTTATCTAAATCCAAAAATGCAAGCAACCATCGGAACACTCAACAAAATTAAACACAGAAAACAAAAGTTTTTACTGAAATATTTCACTGCAAACAATAAGAAATGTCAGCTGAAATCTACTGTCTATATTCAATAAATGACTTCACCTCTAACACAGTGGGTGAAAATTTCCAAAAGTTTATCAAACAGTTACTTCACCAGAAACAGCATGAGCTACTAACTTAATAACAATGCACAAATAATTGTGTCAGGACTTAACTTAAGAACCACTACAGCTGCAAATGCTTGCTGTGAAATGTAAACACACTCCTAATTTTGGGATGAATGATTGAAAACCACTAAATTTCATATTAGAATACAGTGCACAAACAACTTTGTCAGTAATTAGCTTTAGAGCTGCTACAGCTACAACCACACACCACAAAATGCGAACAACTGCCATAGCATAATACTGCTCTGACCAGCCTGTGTCCTTGGCATGCTGCATGTTTTGAACTACAGTTCAGCTCAATGACAGTGTTTGTGGAAGAGACTGTCAGTCTAGTGCAGCAGAAATTTGATTCACCTGAAGAGCCAATCCATTTCTATTGATTGATGGTAATGGTAACGTCCTGATGGTTCTGTGCCCACTGCAGTTGCAATTGATGATGTTGTTGGGTCAACATGTGAACACTTAGGGATGGTCTGCTGTGGAAGTCTTGTGTTCAACAATGTTCAATGAACAGTGTGCTCCAAAACACTTGTGCGTGCACCTGCATTGTGCTCTTTTGGCAGAGATGCCACAGATCACCCTCTATCCAACTTTACAGTGCACTAGTGGTGGTTTCACTGTCCTTCTAACTCCTTCCGTAGATGCTCATGATAATAGCATGTGAACATTCAACCAGATTTGCCAGTTTTGAGATAATCTTTCATAGGTTCTGAGTAATAATAATCTGCGCTTTGTCAAATTTGTTTATCTCATTGGATTTCTCCATATGAGCACATATCTTTGCTATGGTGATCCCTTGTGCATGTCTGCTCTATTTCCATGCTTTTGATACCATGTCACATGCCTGCAATGCCACCAGGTACCATACAATGTCATGTTGGGCAGGGGTCATAATGTTTTGGTTGATGAGTGTGTATTGGTGATAAGCTTTGTATGAATTCATAGATGAAAATGCGGTCAATTTTTATACATTTTTCGCATCCTTCTGGACCAAATGATAACAGCTGTGAAGAAAATTTAGCACAAAATTTCTTTTGTAAATTTTTATTATAAATTTTTGGTATTCTGTCAAGTTTCACATCCTCAAGGATCTCACCTTAATCTATAGAACAAACAAAAAAGCAATATCAACATTAGATCTTACACAGCCACTGAAGAGCTTTCAAACAAAGGTGAAGCCTAAAATCAAATGCAAATATGCTTTGGCAATGCCACAGGATGGAGTATGGGCATGTGAGTGATTTCATACAGGACAGAATGATGATTCTCCATGAAATGGGTCAGACATCGTGATACTTTGGTTTATGAAGGGCATGATGCTATAACAGTGATGCATGTGTTGTACCAATGGATAGGAGGAAGTCCTAACCAATGAGTAGCAGGCCTTGTGACCAAAGCAAGTGATGATCATGTTGTTGGCATGGACATAATGGATTACATCAACAGTGTTGGTTCAATACGGAAGTGCTTCAATGCATATGGGCCCTCTGCATTGACAGTTTAAAACTGACTGCCATAAGATGAGGAAGTGGCATACGTATCATTGTCATCTTCCACTGCACAGCCACCATGAATGCCTAAGACTATAATTGGTATGTGAATGCTATCACTATCATTTCAGGACATGTATGCACATTTCAAAGCGTGATTAACAGTGAATTTGTTACTCACCCCTTAGTTTCACAATGCCTCCTCCTTGATGCTCAGAATTTTCTTCTTAAAGACCTTTTATGTACCAGTATATACAGGGTGTTTCAAAAATGACCGGTATATTTGAAACAGCAATAAAAACTAAAAGAGCAGCGATAGAAATACACCGTTTGTTGCAATATGCTTGGGACAACAGTACATTTTCAGGCGGACAAACTTTCGAAATTACAGTAGTTACAGTTTTCAACAACAAATGATGCTGCAAGTGAAGTGAAAGATATAGAAGACAACGCAGTCTGTGGGTGCGCCATTCTGTACGTCGTCTTTCTGCTGTAAGCGTGTGCTGTTCACAACGTGCAAGTGTGCTGTGGACAACATGATTTATTCCTTAGAACAGAGGATTTTTCTGGTGTTGGAATTCCACCGCCTAGAACACAGTGTTGTTGCAACAAGACGAAGTTTTCAACGGAGGTTTAATGTAACCAAAGGACCGAAAAGCGATACAATAAAGGATCTGCTTGAAAAATTTCAACGGACTGGGAACGTGATGGATGAACGTGCTGGAAAGGTAGGGCAACCGCGTACAGCAACCACAGAGGGCAACGCGCAGCTAGTGCAGCAGGTGATCCAACAGCGGCCTCAGGTTTCCGTTCGATGTGTTGCAGCTGCGGTCCAAATGATGCCAACATTCAGGTATCGTCTCATGCGCCAGAGTTTACACCTCTATCCATACAAAATTCAAACGCGGCAACCCCTCAGCGCCGCAACCATTGCTGCACGAGAGACATTCGCTAATGATATAGTGCACAGGATTGATGACGGCGATATGCATATGGGCAGCATTTGGTTTACTGATGAAGCTTATTTTTACCTGGACGGCTTCGTCAATAAACAGAACTGGTGCATATGGGGAACCGAAAAGCCCCATGTTGCAGTCCCATCGTCCCTGCATCCTCAAAAAGTACTGGTCTGGGCCGCCATTTCTTCCAAAGGAATCATTGGCCCATTTTTCAGATCCGAAACGATTACTGCATCATGCTATCTGGACATTCTTCATGAATTTGTGGCGGTACAAAGTGCCTTAGACGACACTGCGAACACCTCGTGGTTTATGCAAGATAGTGCCCGGCCACATCGCACGGCCGACATCTTTAATTTCCTGAATGAATATTTCGATGATCGTGTGATTACTTTGGGCTATCTGAAACATACAGGAGGCGGCGTGGATTGGCCTCCCTATTCGCCAGACATGAACCCCTGTGACTTCTTTCTGCGGGAACACTTGAAAGACCAGGTGTACCGCCAGAATCCAGAAACAATTGAACAGCTGAAGCAGTACATCTCATCTGCATGTGAAGGCATTCCGCCAGACACGTTGTCAAAGGTTTCGGGTAATTTCATTCAGAGACTACGCCATATTATTGCTAATGCATGGTGGATATGTGGAAAATATCGTACTATAGAGTTTCCCAGACCGCAGCGCCATCTGTTGTTGACCATTGTAACTACTGTAATTTCGAGTTTGTCTGCCTGAAAATGTACTGTTGTCCCAAGCATATTGCAACAAACGGTGTATTTCTATCGCTGCTCATTTAGTTTGTATTGCCGTTTAAAATCTACCGGTCATTTTTTGAAACACCCTGTATAAAACTGTAGGCATCACACTCCATCTGAAATTTTAATCTGCATTTTATTCAAGACTCTGTCCTTTGACTCATTCAGATGTGCCACAAAGGAATTACCCAAATGGGATGGAAATCAGCAGATGTGATCTACATGTACTCATAGAGACAAGCGAATTACTACAATTTCAGGAAAATTGAATAATTTATTCAAGAGAGAGAGCTTCTCAACTTGAGCAGGCAATAACACATTGGTTCACCTCTGGGCCTTACACAATGCAGCTTGATAAAGTTCTTAGATGTCCCCCTGAGCAGTACTACGAAAGCATATTAGATAGTCAAAATCCCAAGCTGGTTGGCGGGACCCTCCCCTACTCCTTCAAGCATTGTCAAATGGGCAGAGATCTGGCAACCTTGCTGGCCAAGGTAGGGTTTGACCAGAATGAAGAAAAGCAGTAGAAACTCTCACCTTGTGGGGACAGGCATTATCTTGCTGAAATGTAAGCCCAGGACGGCTAGCCTTGAAGGGCAACAAAACAGGGGCTACAATATCTTCAACATACTGCTGTGGGGTAGCAATGCTGTGGATGACAATGAAAGGGGGACCTGCTATGAAATGAAATGGTGCTCATGACCATCACTCTTGATTGCACGAATGTATGGTCGTCCACAATCAGATTGGTAAACCTCCAGTGTCGGGGGCGTCTCCATACGTGTCGATTGAGTGAGGTGGTGCAGTGGTTAGGACACTGGACTCGCATTCAGGAGGATGACGGTTCAATCCAGGGTCTGGCCATTTTGATTTAGGTTTTCTGTGATTTCCCTAAATCACTTTAGGCAAATGCCGGTATGGTTCCTTTGAAAGGCCCGGTCGACTTCCTTCCCTAATCCCATGGGACCGATGACCTCGCTGTTTGGTCCCCCCCCCCCACCCCCCCCACCCCCACACACATGCACACACCAAATCAACCAACCATACATGTTGTCAGCCTGGAATATCATCTTCAGTGACAAGTCCTGCTTCAAATTGAGCCCTGATGGCCAGCAAAGGCCCTGTTTTTTGCCCCTTTATGGGAAGTCATGCCGGGCTTACGTTTTATCAAGATAGTGCCTGCCCACACAGAGCAAAAGAGTCTACTGCTTCTCTCATGCTTGCCAAATCCTACCTTGGCCAGCAAGTCTACTAGATCTCTCACCAACGGAAAACTTTTAGAGCAGGGCTCTCCAACCAGCTTGGCATTTTGATGACTTAATGTGACAATCGTACAGAATTCGGCACAATATCCCTCAGGAGGACATCCAATGACTCTACCAATCATTGCCAAGCTGAATAACTGCTTGCATAAGGGTCAGAGGTGGACCACATGTGAAGCTTTATTGCTTGAATGAATTTTGCTGAAATTGTAATTATTTGTTTGTCTTACATGTACATCACATCTACAAATTTCTGTCCCATTTGGATAACTCCTTCATAGTGCGTTGCTTTTTTTTCTTTTCTTAGAATGTACATTTATTTTAGTTTTAATTATCAGATTGAAAAAAATTATATACTCATTCTACAATGCAACACATTTTTTCCACTACAAGTGAATGCACTGGCATGTAAACTTTAATAATATACAAAACAAACAAACACTTTATCTTATCTACATCGGCAAGACTACTCTACAATTCACACTTAAGTGCCTCGCAGAGTGTTCATTAAACTGCCTTCCGCCGAATTCTAGACCATTCCACTCGTGAACAGCTCATGGAGAGAATGATCACTTGAATCTCTCAGTACAAACTCTGATTTCTCTTATATTATTATTATGATAATTTCTTTTCATGTAGGGTGACAGTATTAATATATTTTCACATTCAGAGGTGAAAATTAGCAAAAAGATCTCACCTCAATGAAAAACTCCTTTGTTTTAATGAGTGCCACCCCAGCTCACTTATCATGTCTTTGACACTCTCTCTCCTATCTTGCGGTATTACAAAACAGAGGATGGATGAGCATAGTGTGGGATGTCTCCTATAGCCCTACTAATCTTCCAAGTGTTCTGCCAATAAAATGCAGTCTTTGGTTTGCCTTCCCCAGAACATTGTCTATGTAACCATTGCAATTTAAGTTGTTCATAACTGTAACACTTAGGTAACATCTGCTGCTCATTGTGAAGTTAAAAAAGAAATCTCAAATTACCACAGTGAGAACACAAATGCACAACCAAAAGGATCACCCCCAAATTTACGGTTAACATGAATGTCATTTACTTTCACACTGCAAGCCCCAAATTAATATCTCAAACAAAATACACACAAATAAGATAAAACTCCTTCACCATTCGTACATCATATACTTCTCATACACCCATGCTCCAGCACTTTGGTAGATCCTCACACAAAATATATCCACATATAAATAAAAACAAAACCCTTCCTAAAACAAATCATGTAATAAAAAACCCAAAAACTCATTATATCCATCCTTTTTACATTCCCCTAATCCTAGGTCTTAAATGTATGGTAATCTGTGCATAGCTTGGATGGGTGCAAGTGCAGTCTGTTCTGCTTGCTGTGTTGCCCTCCTCTTCCTACCTCCTCTCCACTTTCTTGGGACAGGTGCCAGTAATGGCAGTAAAGAGTCCAGAGTACACTGAAAGGGCTAGATACACCCAATATGAATGACTGTCGTACCAGGTAGTTGTAGCTCTATATTCACTGATGAGGTCATTTCAGTTACTTGATATGGACCCTGATAATGTGTGAAGAATTTGTTTATCTTTACCTTCAGGGTGTAAGGGTTAGTTAACATTACCCACTATTCTAATCAGTACTCGGATAGCTTTGCATTCCATTGTCCCATCCGTTCCTGAGATTTTAAGGGCTTTGTACTGACTTATTGTACTTGCTTCCATATGTCCAATGAATTTCTTGTGAAATTTAGCACTGATTCATCATCATTCCATATTTTAGATCTGATTCTTTCAATTGATTATAGCTTTTTTCTGGCCATATATTACCTCATATGATGACAGAGTGATACTTTAATCAACTTTCGAATTACATGATAAGACAACAATAGTAACAGCATTTTCCAGTCCTCGTGATATCTCTTTACATAATGACTCTACATCTTCCCTATTGTCTGATGCACATGCTGTGTTCATCCATTCACCCACTGGTATTACATGCTTGTCCTTAACTTACAAATATGCAATAGATAACACAGCTGCTTTATTAATTCCAAGGTAAAATTGGTACCCTGTTCCACAATTACCATTTCCAGAATATCAAACTTCAACAATCAAATATTTACCATGGCCTGAATCACTGGGAAGGCTGGCTGTTTCGGGATCGCTCCCATTCCCACATAATGTGAAAAATGATCTATTATGGTCAGTATATAGTGATTCCATGCCAGTGTTTTCGCAAAATGACCTAAGATGTCCACGACAATCACTTTGGATGTGTTAGTGTCCTAACTACAAGAACACATAGATACACTGATGAGTCAAAAAATTATGATTAGCTGCTCAATAGCTTGTTTGTCCATCCCTGTAATGAAATAAATTCTGATTCTGTGTATCAGTGATCTGACAGTTCGTTGGTAGGTTTGTGGAGGTATGTGGCATTAGATGTGTATGCACAGGTCAAGTAATTCGCATAAATAATGGACCACTGATTTGTGTAGGCGGTGACAGCAGTTCAGGGGCGGACTGCTAGATGTGTTACAGATAGGTTTGAACAACATGTAAGTGTTAAAGAGATGCTTTGGGAACTCAAATGAGAACCCCTGGAGGAAAGGCGATGTTCTTTTTGAGGAACACTGTTGAGAAAATTTAGAGAACCGACATCTGAAGCTGACTGCTGACCTGTTCTACTGATGCCAACATACATTGCACATAAGGACCACGAAAATAAGATATGAGAAATTAGGGCTCATATGAAGACAGATAGACAGTCATTTTTTCCTCATTCTATTTGCAAATGGAAAAGGAAAGGAAATGATAGTAGTGGTACAGGGTACCATCTGCCACACTCTGTAAGGTGGCTTGTGGTGTATCTATGTAGATGCAGATGTAGATGTAAGTGAATTTGGTCACCAAGATATCAACACGAGTTTGCTATAATGTTCCTCAAACCACTGTAGCATGGTTCTGGCTCTAAGACAAGGGCAGTTATGCTACTGAAAGATGACATTGCCACCAGGGGGACATAAGCATGAAGGGATCCAGGTGATTTGCAGCTGTCAGCTTGTCATTTACGACTACCACAGGTCCCATGTAACTGCAGGAGAATGTCTGCCATAGCATAAACTGCTCTCAACAGCCTGGGTCCGAGGCATGCTGTATGATTTGAACCACAGTTCAGCCCAATAATGGCATTTCTGGAGATGACCATTGACCTAGTGTAGCAAAAATGAGATTCAACCAAACAGCTGAACCATTTACATTGATTGACATTTGAATGCTGGTGGCCTCATGCCCACCACAGTTGTAATTGACCACATTTCTGGGTCAACATGTGAACATGTAAGGAAGTCCTACTGTGGAGCTCTGTGTTCAAGGTTCAATGAACAATCTGCTCCAAAACACTTGTGCATGCACCAGTATTTTTCTATTTTGGCAGAGATGCCTGAGTCACCATCTGTTCTGTTTTATAGACAAGCCTCTGTTGTGAAGAGTTGTGGACATCCAACCATTTAGTGCCTAGTTGTACTTTCACTGTCCTTATACCTCTTTCCATAGATATGACTGTAGCACATGAACATTCAACCAGCTTCACCATTTTCATATAATAATGATAATCTGCGTAATGAAACTTCCTGGCAGATTAAAATTGTGTGCCCGACCAAGACTCTAACTCGAGACATTTGCCTTTCGCGGGCAAGTGCTCCACCATCTGAGCTACCGAAGCACGACTCATGCCTGGTACTCACAGCTTTACTTCTGCCAGTATCTTGTCTCCTACCTTCAAAACTTTACAGAAGCTCTCTTGTGAACCTGCAAGGTTGTAAATAAAAACCACTGTGTACAATAGTAGGTAACATACTGTTTAAGTCAAATCATATACTCATCAAGCTTGTGACAACAAAGGTTATTATATGGCTTTAAGATATACATTGCCAGATTCTAACTGGAGCTGTTGTTTGCAGAGCAGTACAAGCAGCCATAGGATATGTCATATGGTTAGAGCAGTGCCCTCTACATTACTAACATCAGCTCAAAGTTACCAGTACCAGTACAGATTTTTTAAAAAATTGAAATTAAAATTAGAGAACTAAAAACCATGTAAACTTGCACTTGCCAGTTCAACAAGTGAAAACAAAATTTAATACTATGGTGGTGTTGTACAATGTGGTTTTAATTTACAGCTTTTAAATACTGATTCTTGTATATTTATTGTATTTTCTAACATTGAAGACAGCTTTTCAGTAGCTGAAATGTAGATGTGCAATAAAAATACAGATTGGATTTGCAGTTGATTCTTGAATACCTTTTCGGTTTTTGCAATATACTACAGTTGCTGTGCGCAACTGTTCCACTGGAATCACACGACTCACGTCTTAGATTTGAGTCAAGGGGAACACTACAGAGAGTAAAAATTAGCCTTGAAATCAGCCCTCCCATGTATATATTTTTAGTAATTTCTCACAGTTGTTCTGATAGGTGTGAGAGTGGTCACATTTCTCATGCAATGAAAATGTCTTTCAGACAATGTATTTGTTTAGAGGTATACACTTTGTTTGTTATGTTGCAACTAAACATACAAGGTATTGTGCATAAAATGGTGTGTATAATCACTTCATTATACTTACAGAAATATTGGTAAGTTTCAGCCTATGCCTAGTTAAAAATGATCATGAGATAGGCAAGGAAAAAACAGGAGGTAGGGGGAGGGGGGGGGGGGAGAAAGAGAGCTAGGATGGGCAAAGGTCATTGGTATAAAAGGGATAGGACAGGGGTGATGAAGATAGATGGGGTGGGGGAGCATTTAGTTTTTGCAAAAAGTAATTTGTCCACTTGTTATGGTTTAGACTTCTGCCACAAAGATACACACACATTTTGAATTCGGGTGTATACTTCTTAGACTTACTGAAAATACTGTTCTTGCTTTTATCGTTCCAGTTCAGTGAATAAACCTACTTGTCCTTTTTCATGTCTTCAGTACCTGATATTTTTGTTCCTATAGGCTCTGCAGAGTTCATAGGTATAAATGAATACACATCAGCACTGGGGAGGTCCAATGAATCTGCAGGGGATGCTGGAGCCAGCATGGACCTCAACCCACAGTGGCCAACTGCTGCAGCCATATGGCTTCAGGTTTGAATGCATTATATGAACTATGTCCTCCTACTACTATACCTCTTCTGCTGCTAAAATTATAAGAAACACTAGTGCAGTTACAGTATACAGAATGTGAGAAAAGAAAACTAAGGATCTCTTAGATGCCAATACAATAATTTTGTCTTTAGGAAATGTAAAGGCACCAGAGCAGCCGTTCTGACATTGCACTTTGAGGCAACAATAGAGAAAAACCGTGACACTATCATAGGATTTGTTGACCTAGATAAAGCTTTTGACAAATTAAAGTGATGAAAGATGTTTGGAATTTGCGGAAAACAGTTATAAGCTGCAGGGAAAATGTATAATATATATACAAGGACTAAGGGCTAACAATAAGAATGGAAGATCAAGTCAGAAGTGCTCAAATTAAAAAGGTTATAAGACAAGGATATAGATTTTCTCCTCTACTATTCAACCCATACAGAAAAGAAGCAATTGTGTAAATAAGAAAGAGACACAGCAAAGGGATTAAGATTCAGGGTGAAGGGATATCAATGACAAGATTTACTGGTCATGTTGCCATCGTCAATAACAGTAAAGAATGTTTACATGACCTGTTGAATGGAATGAAGAGTCTACTGACTACAAAATGTGGAATGAAGGTAAACTGAACAAAGACAAAAGTACCGAGTAGTAGTGGAAATGAGATTAGTGATAAATTTCACATCAGAAATGGGACCATGAAAGAAATATGTTACCTTGGACACAAAACAAGGCATGATGATGTAAGCAGGGCACAAGAAGCAGACTTGTGCAGCAAAAGAAAGCATTCCTCACTACAAGACAGCTATGGATGTGATAGATAAACATTCATTTGGAAGAGAAATTTCGGAGAATGTCCATCTTTAGTACAGCATTGCAAGGAAGTGAATCATGTACTGTGGGAGAACTGAAAAAAACAACAGAATAAAAGCATCTGAGATATATGTTACAAAAAGATTTTGATGATTGAACTGATAAAATATGAGGAAATCCTCTTCAAAACCAAAGATAAAAGGAATGATTGGAAAACACTAACTAGAAGAATGGACAAGATTATATGACATCACAGAATAATGTCCATAATACTAGAAGGAGCTGTGGAGGGCAAAACTTGTATGGGAGGGAAGAGATAGGAAATTGTGACAGACCATGTCTAACCTGTCAGATTATTGATTAAAAAACTTTACTGTACACTGTGATAATTGGATCTGTTAGTTTAGTGCAATGCCTGCTCTTCATTTTAGTTGTCAAGATGACAAACATAACAAGAATCTTTTTTTCCATACTTTCTCTTCTATCATTTTCTTCTTTCCTTTTTTTTCTCTGCCTGCCATCAAACTCACATTGTTAAAGTGAAGCTTTTGTGAGTAGTATATTTTTAGGATGGATTAATCATCTTTTTTTCCTTTTGTCAGTGATCAGCTACTCACTCCTTCAAGATCTATTATTTTAGGCTTTTCTTGATTTTTGTGTTCATCACAAAATTTTAAAGGACATTTGGTTGGTTTATTTGGTGGAGAGGATCAAGCAGCAAGCTCATCGGCCCCATTGGATTAGGGAAGGATGGGAAAAGAAGTCAGTCGTGTCCTTTCAAAGAAACCATCCCGGCATTTGCCTGAAGTGATTTAGGGAAATAAAAGAAAACCTAAGTTAGGATGACTGGACACAGATTTGAACTGCCATCCTCCTGAATGTGAGTCCAGAGTGCTAACCTCTGTGCCATCTTGCTTAGTTTAAAGGATGGTAATGTACATAGATGTGGATTTTTATGAATCTTTCAGAGCAAGAATAGAAGAGACTGGATGCCATTTCACTGACCTTATTTTATTGAATTTTGAATAATGTTCATATCAGTCTTTTAGCATGCGTTTTCCAAATCTTAAAAATCATTATTATTACTCAATATAAAAGTCCAACACTGTAAAGAAATTCTCAGATAAGGATTAATTTTGGCATATGTGTATATAATCAAAACAAATAATATATCCCTATTATGTGACAATACATATCATTTCTGGTATGAAATCAGAATTCTGTGAGGCCAAAAGAAGTCACAATAAGCTCTACTGCTTTCCTTGACCTCAGATCAGAGGTGCTACATTCCAAGGATATTTATGGGCCATATGCTAATATATACTAAACAGTATAAACATTAGAGAGCAATTTTTTGGTTACCAAGAATGCTAATCTTTATTATATTCAATGCATTTAGGTTGCTGCTGACAGAAAATGAGTGTCATGCATTCTACTCTGATCCTAATCTGTGATTTAAGTAGGGCTGATGAGTGATCACGGATTGGGATGCAGCACTTTTTCTGCTAGACAGCATACACAGTCAAATGGCAATGTGAAACAATCAACTTTTGCTCTTTGATGTAGTGGTAAGATCATGTGTCCAGTATTGAGGCCATGTAAAATTACACAATAATATGTAATTGACATAATGTATAGCTAATAAGAGCAGTGTAGCAGGCAATTTGGCAGTAGCACTCTAACCTTCTTCCTCCACCCCCCCCCCCCCCCCCCCTCCTCTTTGTTTTGATGTTGATCTTGTGGCTTTGGTTATGATAAAGCTAATGGTGACTCCACTAATCATTGTGTTTATGCCAACTTACATTACCATTGGTCAAAAACATTAATCATTTATTATATAATTTGTGCACAAAATTAAATGTGTGATGTTTCTGAGACAAAATTCTTGTTGTGCTGAATGTTTATTGTTTTGACTGAACTTAAATTTATTAGTTATATTATGAACAATTTCTTAATGACCAAATGATTTATTAATTGTGAAAAAGTTCTTTTTAACATACACTTCAAGTCTGTGCAGTCAAAAAGTGTTGTTGGCTTGATCCAAAATGCTTACGGTATCCCCTGCGGAACTTGATGGCAGACTTCAAGCACCTTGTGCAAGAGCACTTTTCTCACTTGCTGGGAGATGAGAAAGTGGGAATAATGAAACACCTCCAAAGAAATTTAGCTAGGACTGCAATGTGAAATTTCCACATTGCTCCCCAAAAATGGCAAAACTGATTACTAACTTACACAGGAACTTTAAAAATAGAGTTCAGTATTTCTGCTTTTGCTTTTCTACCCTCAGTTTCAGTTCCTATCTCACCTATGAGTGTCTGGAAACTAACTTTGGTACCACTGACAGCCTTTACAAATGACCAGTATATTTCTCTGGGTTTTGTGAAAGATATTTTGATAATATCCTGCTACCATAGTCTTTGAAGGCTTGATGGATTGCCCTCTTCTCAGCCAAATGCCTTTCATTCAGCGTAAATACCTGCAGTCCTACATTTTGTTTTACATCTATTATTCAGTAGTAGTCTCTGATACCATGGAGGGTCCTTGTCATCAACAACTGTGGTAATAGGTATGTTGTGTACATAGTTCCGCGTAGTCAGCGCATACACAACCTTCCCACTAGAGCGCGCCCTGCTAAGCACAACAGCGCAGGCGCAGTGCTCGTCCATCTCCGCTCTACGAGATGGCGCTGCCATAAAGACGGACCAAATTCTGCTTCCGCCAATCTGCATATTAAAATGTAACGCAGCCAATGAGATCGCTGCTAACGTAGAACCTTTTCTCCTCACAGATCACACTCGCGCAGTGATACCTGAATGCGCGAGGTATTATAACGAGTGTACAGACCTCCGATTACTCAGTCTGCATTTGTCTGCACCAGTCTACATTAGTCTGTACCAGTCTATAGTCAAGTTTCAGTCTGCACCTAAGAAGATTATCATATTTCTGTACATAGCCATGAAGATAAATGTATAGACACTTTGTCAAGTATCAGAGATATGTGAGAATAAGATTAAAATACCAAGACCAAAGGAACTTCAGATTGTCACTTGTAAATAGCATCCAGAATCAAGTTATGTAATGTTTATGCTTGTTATTATTTTAATAAATCTGTGTGAAAATTAATAAAGTTCTTTTTAAAGTTGGTCACCATCAGTCTGCTACTCTAAGCGTGCAAGTGGCATTTCTATTGTCTGACCTAACGGCAGAAGATAAACACGCGACGATAAGACCACGAGACATATTGCTGACACTCGCCTACTTTGTTAGAGCGACAAGTCGAATAATCTGATGGTGTGCGTACCGAAGGTCTTACAGTACGCACACCACAAGGTACATATCTAACGACTGCATGGCCAACTATTCTTTTAGACTTGAGTCAGTGTTGTTCTACATGCTTAATGTTTCTATGGCAACAAAATTTATCAAGGGGCACATTATCAATATGTAAAATTTCCAACTGTTGCAAATGGTCTTCCTCAGGGTGTTTCTTAATGAAATATGACACAGTTTTCTCTTTTTCTAGTTTGCCCAACACATAAATCCATCTATTCATGTTAGTTTCCTTTTGTACTTTGATAATCATCGTAGCTACTGCTGTATCAGGTCACTGATACTAGTTTCATTGTGGGCATCGGCAACAAGGACAGGTCAGTTAGTTACCATTAGATGCAATATATTTCCATTATGAGTGATCTTCTGAAATATCTGTTCTGGTAGACCAGCAGACTGTATGGGAGACAAATGGTTTAAAGCAGATTCTTTATTCAGTGTTTGATATAACTAAGTTTTTCTTGTGATCTATGGCTGAGTCTGGTCTGGCTTGGCACCAGATGTCAACATCAACTCACTCTCTGTTCATGAGCTGTTTGGTAAACACCACTCTCACAGTTGACACTGCTGATGATGTGACACTTTATAAATAGTGGCAGTGGCATCGCCCACCACTCAGAGGGTTGTAAAGTGTCATGTGAGAGCTGTGAAGTTCACTGGGAAGCACAGCTAAGCAGAGATCTCAACATCTCTTGGCAGCCAGCTCTTATTCCAGTCAGATGCACCCTTCTGATCCTCTTGGATTCCATGCACACACATAAAAAAAGTTTTGCATCACCTCGGTTCCAAGCATTAAGCATTCTGGAACCTGTACAGAAAACTGGAACATAAATCAACATAAACATCATTTCCACCCTTTTTATTGCTCATGAAAACCACACATTGATGTTGTACCACCATACAGCGAGGCCTTCAGAGGTGGTTCAGATTGCTGCACACACTGGACCTCTAATACCCAGTAGCACGTCCTCTTGCATTGACACATGCCTGTATTAGTCGTGGCATACTGTCCACAAGTTCATCAAGGCACTGTTGGTTCAGATTGTCCCACTCCTCAATGATGATTCAGTGTAGATCCCTCAGAGTGGTTCGTGGGTCACGACATCCATAAACAGCCCTTTTCAATCTAACTTAGGCATGTTCAAGAGGGTTCATGTCTGGAGAACATGCTGGCCACTCTAGTCAAGTGAAGTCATTATCTTGAAGGAAGTCATTCACAAAATGTGCATAATTGGGGTGCGAATTGCCATCCATGAAGACGAATGCTCCATCAATATGTTGCTGATATGGTTGCACTATTGGTTAGACGATGGCTTTCGTGTATCATACAGCTGTTACAGTGCCTTCCATGACCACCAGTGGCATACGCTGGCCCCACATAATGCCACCACAAAACAGCAGGGAACCTCCACCTTGCTACACTCACTGGACAGTGTGTCTAAGGTGTTCAGCCTGATCAGTTGCCTCCAAACATGTCTCCGATGATTGTCTGGTGACACTCATCGGTGAAGATAACGTGATGCCAATCCTGAGCAGTCCATTTGGCATGTTGTTGGTCCCATCTGTACCATGCTGCATGGTGTCGTGGTTGCAAAGATGGACCTCACCATGGATGTTGAGAGTGAAGTTGTGCATAATGCAGCCTACTGCGTACAGTTTGGGTTGTAACACGACGTCCTGTTGTTGCATGAAAAGCATTATTCAACATGGTGACATTGCTGTCAGGGTTCCTCCAAGCCATAAACCATAGGTAGCAGTCATCTGCTGCAGTATTAGGCTTTGGCCAGCCTGAGTGAGGCATGTCATCAACAGTTCCTGTCTCTCTGTATTGCCTCCATATCTGAACAACATTGCTTTGTTTCACTCTGAGGCCTGGACACTTCCCTTGTTGAGAGCCCTTCCTGGCACAAAGTAACAATGCGGAAGCAATTGAACTGTGGTATTGACCATCTAGGCATGGTTAAACTACAGACAACACAAGCCTGTTGGAATGACGGGAACTGATGCGCTGTCGGACTCCCTCCGTGTAATAGGCGCTGCTCATGCATGGCTGTTTACATCTTTGGGCGGGTTTAGTGACAACTCAACAGTCAATGGGACTGTGTCTGTGATAAAATATCCATAGTCAATGTCTATCTTTAGGGGTTCTAGGAACTGGGCTGATGCAAAACTTTTTTTGATGTGTGTACATTCAGTCTGTCAGTGGCCTCCCCAGGCTCTGATGTATCCCTTATTTATACAATAAAGATGGCACACCAGTCAGTTTTCAACTTTCAACCTGGCATTGGTTATTCAGTCACCCACTCCACTGGATGCACACTAAATCCTGACCACCTTCACAGGTCAGCTTGGCCATATTTGGTCTAGTTAGTTTTCAGAAAAGGCATTAGTAATGTTTCACAGGATGTCTTGTCACACTCACCACATGCAAAACTGTAATCTTCCCAACTGAGTATTGGATAATTAAACTCTCCTCTGGTGGTGACAGTATGATTAGGAAACTTGTATATTAGCAAAATGAGATTTTCCTCTAAAGTTTTTGGTTACTTTTGGAGGTGAGTCTGGAGATCTATAGACTGATGTAATTATCAGTTTATGCCACCCTAATACTAAGTCTTGTCCAAATTCTCATGCTCTGTCAAGGTTTAATCTATCTCCACTGAGCTCTGTAATTAGGAATATCCAACCTAATGGCCTTTTCATCCCTCCCACAGTGGTATTCTGAATCCCATCAAACCTAAGCAATAGCTTTGTCCATTCCTGCTCGACCCGTACTCCCAACCCATTGCCTCATGGCTTGTATCTGCAATAGATCTAGCTGCAATACCTCTCCCATACATGCTCTACCATAACCTAATCCAGTCCAGTCACACTCATCTGTCCCATCAAAGGCAGGGCTACCTGTGAAAACAGTCATGTTATGTCCAAACTAAGCTGCAACCACTGGGGTCTTTCTATGTAGGCATGGCAAGTAACAAGCAGGCTGTCCATATGAATGGCCACAGCTGGACCACCCAGTTGTTGAACATGCTGCCAACACATTGCCTTCACTTCCATAACTGCTTCCCAGCCTGTATCATCTGGATCCTTAATACAAGCACAAGCTTTCTTGAATTGTGCAGGTGGGATACTGCAAATGTTTCATATATCTTATTGCGAGGAAAACCACCGATATTCTTGATGTCACCTTCTATAAAGACAAGGCCTGGTTCCATCTTTCTAGTCATGTTAACACACAAAACACAGAATTAAAGTCAACAAAGGATCCTTGTGCTGTGACTGCAATGCCATTTCATCATTGGAAAATTGTAGCATTTGTAGCAACATCCAGACGACATAATGTTGGACCTTTATTTTTTGAAGAAACCATAAACAGTTAACTTTACTGTTTAAAGATCCACAGTTTCATTGGCCAGTTAAAGGAAGACAAAATCAACTACTCATTGTTTCAGCAAGATGTTACTACAAGCTCTGTCCCTCTGCCCAACCTGACTCACTCTCTCTCTCTCTCTCTCTCTCTCTCTCTCTCTCTCTCTCTCTCTTTCTCTCTTTTATTGGGTGATGGGGGCGGGGGGCATTTGTAAGATGGTACTAAAGTTAGTGTCAGACACTCATAGAGAGATAGGAAGTGAAACTGAGGGTAGAAAAGCAAAAGCAGAAATATTTAACTCGATTTTTAAATATTTCTTTACAATGGATAATGCAAGAATATTACTCAGTTATAATTCTTGCTTCACTAAAGACAGCTGAAATGGTGATATGAATATTAATGTCAGTGGTGTTGGGAAACAGCTCAAATTGCTAAAACTGATCAAAGTTCGAAGGTCCAACAGCAGCCCTATCAGAGTCTTTACCAAATTTGGGATTGAATTAACCCATCTTTCAACTATAATGTTTCTTAGTTCTCTTTAACAAATCATCGTACCAGTAGCTGGAAGAAAGACTACTCCCATCCACAGGAAGGACACCATAAGTTATGCAGAAAACTAAAACCAATATCCTTGACGTACATTTGTTAGAGACTCTTGGACCATATTCTGAGCTCAGACATAAAGAGATAACTGAAACAGAATTACTTTCTCCAGGCCAATAAGAAAAGATTCTGAAAATACTGATTATGTGAAACCCAACTCTCACTTTTCTCTTATTGCACCCTAAAAGTTATGGATCAAATAGACAGCCTTAAGCCCACCATCCCTCTTGGGTGAACACTTGCATGCAAGCATAAGGTGTGTGTGTGGGGGCGGGGGGGGGGGGGGGGGGGGGGGGGGGTGAAGCCAGGAAAGAATTCAAGTATTCTAGACAACTATACACTAATATTTCTCATGAATCATGTTTGTAAGCTGCTCAAGAGGATGGTGAACCAACAACTCTATAAGTGATATCTATTTCAATATCAATGCAGATGATAGCCATAGAGTTACCACACTTTTCTTGAAAGGTTTCTTTTAATTTTCCTACAGGTAACAGCTATCTTTCTCCTAGTTCCGCATATTGTCATTGTTGCCATTGTGCATTAAATACTTTCTCTCTACTTTACACATATTGTTGTTGTGGTCTTTAGTCCAAAGACTGGTTTGATGCAGCTCTCCATGCTTCTACATCTTGTGCAAACCTCTTCCTCTCTGAATAACTGCTGCAACCTACATCTTTCTGAATATCTTTACTGTATTCATCTCTTCATCTCCATCCACAATTTTTACCACTCACACTTCCCTCCAATACTAAACTGGTGATCCCTTGATGTCTCAGAATGTCTCTCATCAAGTGATCCTACTTTTGGTCAAGTTTTGCTACAAATTCTTTATCTTTCCAATTCTATCAGTACCTCCTCCTTAGATAAGTGATCAACCCATCTGATCTTCAGCATTCCTCTGTAACACCATATTTTGAATGCGTCTATTCTCTTTTCATCTAATCTGTTTATCATCCATGTTTCACTTCCATAAATGGCTATGCTCCACACAAATATTTTCAGAAAAGACTTCCTAACACTCAACTCTATATTCAATGTTAACAGATTTCTCTTCTTCAGAAATGTTTTTCTTGCAATTACCAGTCTACATTTTATATCCTCTCTACTTCAGTCACCATGAGTTATTTTGCTGCCACATAGCAAAACTCATCTACTAGTTTAAGTGTCTCATTTCCTAATCTTATTCCCTTAGCATCACCTGATTTATATTGATTACATTCTATTATCGTTGTTTTCCTTTCATTGGTGTAACGACCGTACTGGACACTACGCACTGTAAAAATTCACTGAAAATTATGAAAATATTTATATAGTTGGCGTTGGTGCTGTTTGCTGATTTTTTATTAAAAAAGTTAGTTTACATTGCATAATTAGCTTGAGCCCCCAAGTGCTATGGCACGAAAAGATATATATTTGTTACACTCAACACTCAGCTTAATTGAGCTGCCCCAGAGATGTGACTGGTCTCAATGTTTGGCTATGTTTTTTTTTTCATGGTGTGCCAGCTCACACCTGTCATAAACTCAATTTCAAGCGGAAATAAAATGTAAAAAAACACAATGCACGCAAGTATTGAGGTGAAATTTAAAATATTGAGTCACTCACATTGATATATAACTTGAACAAGTATTTTATTTTTTCATTTCCCATGAATAGTCTTTAATGTATTGACTAAACACTTAAAATTCAGTCTGAGGGGCTTTTATGTAAGTGCGGCTATTAATGTGTTGTGATCATGGCACTCGACAGTCTGTTCACAGTTAACAAAATACACTGTTCTCTGCTGTCAACTATATTGTGCTCAACTTGATTGTTTTTGAATGTCACTACATACATACTAGTCTCCAATCTTGGCTACCAACCTAATACTCTCCCTGATGGGCAATCCCCTATTCTGATCTCTCATTCAAAAATGGTACATATTCTGCTAAATCGGCTATGATTGGTCGCTGCAGATCAACTAGCCGCATCCATAGACACTTTGTTCATATTAATCAGCCAAAGCATTGCCGAGATATTAGCTTTTGAACTTTCATAAATTTACAATTTTTAAGTTAACAATAACTTTTAAACTATAATATATTTTTGTTGTTCATCTAGCTAATTTAGCTTCACACATTTTTCTGTCCACAAGTGCCAACTTGCACCTCTGTGTCACTCTTAGCTCTGTTTTTATCAATTTTTCTCTGGCATATAAATTCCTCCAAGCATGCAAACATAGCCATATACTCCCCTGCCAAGCTTCCACTCAGATTTTTTCAAGGCTGCGTAATAGCTAGCTGCTCACCATGGCTCTACAGCAACCACCAGCCACATGCTCTGCGGTGGAAAACTGCCACTCTAATTCCCCCCCCCAGCTTGTACGCTCACGGTGTTCATCTTATATCCTCCTTTCAAGACACTATCCATTCCTTCAGCTCCTCTTCCAAATCCTTTGCGGTCTCTGATATAATTACCATGTCATCAGCAAACCTAAAAATGTTTATTTTTTCTTCCTACTCCAAATTTTTCTTTGGTTTCCTTTACTGCTTGTTCAATGTACATATTGAATAACACTGGGGATAGGCCTACAACCTTTTTTTCACTCCCTTCTCCTACAATTGCTGTCTGGTTTCTGTACAAGTTGTAAATAGCATTTTGCTTCCTGTATTTTATCCGTGCTACCTTCAGAATTTCAAAGAGAGTATTTCAGTCAACATTGTCATAAGCTTTCTCTAAGTTCACATATGCTATAAATGAAGGTTTGCTTTTATTTAACCTACCTTCTTTGTAGGTTCAGTATTGGCTTGCATGTTCCTTCATTTCTCTGGAATCCACACTGATTTTCTCCAAGGTCTGCTTCTACCCGTTTTTCCATTCTTCGGTAAGGAATTTGTATTAGTTTTTTGCAGCCATGGCTTATTAAATTGATTGTTCAGTAATTCTCACACCTGTCAGCACCAGCTTTCTTTGGAATTGGAATTATTACATTCTTCTTGAAGTCTGAGGTTATTTTATCCATCTCATACATCTTGCACACCAGATGGAAGAGTTTTGTAATGGCTGGCTCTCCCAAGATTATCAGTAGTTCTGACATAATGTTGTCTTCTCCTGGGGCCATGTTTCAACTTACATCTTTCAGAGGTTTGTTAAATTCTTCTCAGAGAATTATATCTCCCATCTCATCTTCATGTGCTCCACTTCTCTTTCTATAATATTGCTTTCAAGTTCATCTTTCCTGTATAGACACTGCATATACTCTTTTCAGCTTTCAGGTTTCCCTTCTTTGCTTGGGCTGGTTTACCATCTGAGTTTTCAATATTCATAAAGCTGCTTCTTTTTTTTCCCCCAAAGGCCTCTTTAATTTTCCTGTGGGTGGTATCTATCTTTCCCCTAGTGAAATATGCTTTTAAATCCTTACATTTGCCCTCTAGCCATTCCTGCTTAGCAATTTTGCACTTCCTGCCAATCTCATTTCTGATCATGTGTACTCGCTTTGGCCTGCTAGATTTGTTTAATTTTTAAATTTCCTCCTTTCATCAGTTAAATTCAATGTCTTGTGTTATCCAAGGATTTCTGTTAGGGCTCGTCTTTTTACCTATTTGATCCTCTGCTGCCTTCACTATTTCATCTCTTAAATCTACCCAATCACCAATCACCTTCTACTGTACTATTTGGCTCAGGGGCCCTGACTTATAAAAAATATTGGGGGGCTGAGGGGGGGGGGGAGGGGGGGGTTTAGATCTTTGCACCGTGAGGTGGCAAGAGCTGCATATCGGATGAGTCTGTGTGCAGAGTGGCATTCAGCTTAGAGAACATGTGTGTCCACAGTGATTTCCATAACACTCTGTGTTTGGTGTATGGAGATTTTACGATGGATCCGCAAACAGAACAGTGATTGTGATTCAAGTTCTGTGTGAATCTCGGGAAAAGTGCTACAGAGCCCCTTGCAATGATTCAACAAATGTTTGGGGGACAGTGAATGAGCCGTACGAGTGTGTTTGAGTAGCATGCCATGCAGACGTAGAAGATGATGCTCACACTGGAAGGCCCATTAGCCGCACAACGCCAGACATTGTTGCCAAACTTCAACAATTGGTTCATATGGATCGACGTCAAACCATTCAAAACCTTGCAGATGAAGTAGGTATTGATTATGGGACATGTCAACGAATGTTGACTGATGAATTGGGCATGCATCGTGTCACTGAAAAATTTGGCCAAGGATCTTGACTGCCGATCAGAAGACACAGCATGTTGAAGTGTGCACGGACCTTCTTGTCACGAGTTATGACTGGTCACGAGCACTGGATTTACGGTTTGACCCAAAGACAAAGCAACAATCATCCCAGTGGAAGAGTGTGAGCTCCCCAAGACCCAAAGAAGCAAGACAGGTGAAGAGCAGAGTGAAGAGCAAAATGAAGAGCAAAATGAAGAGCATGATCACTATTTTCTTTGATATCAAGGGAATTGTGCGCAAAGAATTCGTCCCACCCAACCAAAACAGTACAACTGTGACGTTTTGTGATGGCTCCTTGAAAACATACAGTATTGACGGCCCGAACTTTAGCGTCAAGGGAACTGGCTGATGCATCACGAAAACGTGCCCCTCACAGGTCCTTGCTCACCAGGACCTTTTCGGCAAAGAGCAACATGGTGGTTGTGCCCTATCAACTGTACTTGCCAGATTTGGCACCGTGTGACTTCATGCTATTCCCAAAATTGAAACTCAAGTTGAAAGGCCATTGGTTCGACACTTTAGAGAGGATTCAACAAGCATCGCTGGTGGTGATAAACACCCTCAAAGAACAGGATTTCCAGAAAACGTTTGACCAACGGCAGAAGTGCTGGGGCCAGTGTGTATATGTGGAAGGGAAATACTTTGAGGGTGATGGCGACCATTAGTCCAAAGGTAAGGTTTTCAACAGATGGCACACCAGACCCGAAAATTTTGGATAGCTTCTCGTAGAAAGCCAAGGAGACTACTTCAATAGGAGAAAGGATCATTACTTGGTGAATACAATTTTCTATTTTAAAAAAAATCTGTCCTGGAACTTTTCTGACAAAGGGAATACAATCAGAAACTAAAGAGTTAATACTCTTCAATGAACTAAAGATTTTTGAGATTTGGCAGAAAGGCTGTCTGATGCTGGAATATGCACTGCATTGTCTGAATAAGCTTTTTGTCCCCTTTTTTCAGTTACTGTTTGGACAAATTAACTGAATTTAGTAGCTAATGATTTACATTTCATACAATTTGTCTCACTGCTACAGGCATCTGGACCATCAATATCAACTGCCTTGTTGAGTGTATTTGTTTCATGCCTAGTAAAGCTCCAAATTCTCCTTGTCTTGTTCTTCAAATTTTTTAATTTTTTTTCTAGTACATGGTATTTAACTTTTTGGTGACATGCTATAAAGTTTGCACTGCTGCTTTTAATGTATTTTTCAGTCCTTTGCATTAAATACAGCTCTCTCTTTCTAGTAAAATATATTTTGATGTGAGATGTGAGCCCATCTTTTTCTCAGCGCTACTGTAATTATCCATGAACTGTTTAAAAGAAAACTGAATCCATAATGTTGTAAGAATGTTTTTTAGGAAAGGATTAAATCTCTCATTTACTATGTGTCTTTGTAAACGTGCTCCCATTTTCCATCTCATAAATTTTGTTTCAATACTGTAACTGAATTGGCATTCACAAGTCTGTGAAAGGTTACTTTTCCTGCCTTTATTGCTAACATTCAGTCATCATGGTCAGATAAACTTTTTACTATCGGAGTCACATTAAATACAGTTGAATTTAGAAATAAATTATCAATTGCTATTGCACTAAGTCCTATTCTTGTTCAGAATGTTGCTGTGGTGGCCAATTTAGAGACAGACATGGGTACCTCTAGCTGCCCTCAATTAGAACTATCGGTGATGAAATCTGTATTGGAATTTCCACTTACAATCACTGCCAAGTTATTCCTACTAAGAACTGTTAATACTCCCTACAGTGGCTTAATGAAGTTTAAAACTTTTCCTGCTGGGTATCTGTCAAAAGTGTTATCTTATGTGTGTCTATGTCTGTTACTGAAGTAAAGAACTCTGGGTACACATTTGTGGTTATTGCAATTCCTGAAACTATTTCACTAACAACAAAAATGCAGCAGAGTGTGGATCCTTGTTGGCTTTTTATTGCATGGTTTGCACAGGTGGTGCCCTGGGGCTTTCGTGAGATCGTCAACACTCTGGCCAAAGAATATCCACGATATCCTATCTTTGTAACTGAGAATGGCTATGCTGACCTTGGTGGCCTCAATGACACTGATCGTATACATTACATTGTTGTGAGTACTGTCTTTTTTTCCAAAGAGTAAGTATGGTGGTACTTTTATACATTCATTCTGTAAAAAGTAAATATTGCAAACACAAAATTTCAAGTATGTGGTGCTGAATGGAGCTGCAGAGTTGTGGCTAACTGAAATCAGTATGTGTTTGACATCTGATTTGTGGTTTGAAAGAGTAGGTCAAAGGTGCACGTAGAAGAATCAATTCGTCATATGGCTGAAGTGGCAAAGAATTACTGACAAAATGGAAATACTTCTGGTTCACTACCGAAGGCCAGCTCACCATCTTCACCAGTGAGAAAAGTCTGAGTAAAACACACTCCACTGTCAAATGGAAGTTTGATTCTGATGTTGGACATGTGCCTAAATACCTCTCATAGTATAGAAAACACTTCTTAAAAACTGTATAATAAATGTTACTTTTTCTAATTCAGTCAGTATAAAAAGTAGAAGAAATGGACAAAATGTAAATGTGATTAAACTATGACAACTCATGAGGATCTGTAGAAATCTAAAAATAAATGTGAACATTATCAGGAAAAGATAGATTGCTATTCACTGTAAAAATGACACTTGAGTTACAGACATTCACAACAGAAGGACACTTTAATCAGAAAAGGAAACATACACAAATTCATTCACACAGGCAAGACCACTTCACACTCACATGACCTCTCATTGTACTTGTCTGCAACACAACGTGTCATCTTTACAGTGAATTGCAATCTATCTTCTCCTTATATGCAATATTCCAACCTGGAATTTCCATTGTTTGAGAAATAAATGTGATATATCTTTGAAAGCTGGCTGTTCCTTTCATAATGGCCAAATAATCGTTCAGCATTTCAGTGTCATTTTTGTAACATGACAATCAAATGCATCATCCATAAGTTGGAGGCATTGAAGTACAGTGTTATTTTTCAGAGCTATATGTCAGAAATGCTGAAAGCTATTTATGTGGACAAAGTGCCTGTCATTGGCTACACATACTGGAGCCTCATGGACGGCTACGAGTGGGATAATGGCTACAGGTAAGAAAAAACATTTATCACACTTCTGCTACTAACTGGGCTCAGTAAATGTCCTCCATTCAAAGTAGTTTTGTTTAGAATAAAAAGATGGAGAGTTACAGACCAAACAAGAAAAGGCTGATCTCATGATAAATATCTGTGTCCAAAGCAAAGAATAATGTACAGATAGCCATGACAGATCAATCTGACTTTGCTGTGGTATAGCATGGCAGGGGTCTACAAGACTTGATGCAAAACATTTCTGAAGGAAATATTTCCAGTGTGAAGTGGAATGCATCTCACTGAAAATGTCAGTGAAACCTGAAGTAATAGTAACTTTGTGGAAAGGTGGTTTTATTAATCCAAAGTAGGTATTATTAAGTGATATGCAGTCACTGTGAAAGGTGTACATAGATTAGAAATATTGCATTTGGCACTGAAGGAGCTACTCAAAGGAGTTTTATTCACAACATAAATAGTGGTAAACATGGTTCAAATTTTTAGTAATAAAGTAGGAAATCACCTGGTGACTAGTTATATTATTTTCCTTGGTCTCTCTCAACATCTTGATTGTATTTTACATCTGCATGGAACACTTTGTTTCTCCAGCAACCTATGACACACTGCTGTTAGAAGAGGGGCATACTCTAGGAAGAATCATACAGATACCTCATAAAGCCATGTTGCATTTTCTCTCGAGTAATTTTGGTTAATTTTTTATCCCGAGATCACTGACTTTTGTTATCGAGATTTTGGCATTCATACAACATTTTAGGAGAAGAAATGTAGTACAATCTTCCATAGTGAAACAATTTCACAAAGCAGAATTTAACATTTCAGCCTTGTCCCTGTTTCGGTGCCAGCACACTCACCAGCAAACTGTACAGGTGGGCTTGATTAATTTTACTGACATAA
Source organism: Schistocerca gregaria (assembly GCF_023897955.1). NCBI lineage: Eukaryota > Metazoa > Arthropoda > Insecta > Orthoptera > Acrididae > Schistocerca > Schistocerca gregaria. Next base: position 315,307,728 of record NC_064926.1, on the reverse strand, counting down.
CACTAAAACCTCTTAGGATTTTTTGGCTGACTCATACAGAGAATTTTACTTTTGAATTCATGTGTTTCACACACAGCTCTCTTTATGCTTCTTTTGGCTTAATTCAGTTACTGCTTGTCTGTGAAACTTTGGCTGCATTTAAATTTGTGGTGAAGTTCTTTGTTTTTGTAGAACTCCTGAACATGAATGAATGTTAAATCAGAGCCAATCTTTCCCATCCCCCACAAAATGCTAGGCACTTATTTGGCTTTTTGTCACACTAACTAAAGAGAATTATCATCCTAACTTTCTTAAAATTCTTATTGACTCCTGTAGTCACTGACACTATAACAGGATCATGACTACAGATTCTGTGGTCTATATTAACTGTGTTAAAAAAATTGGCCCTGTTTTAATTGGGAGATCTGAGAATTTCTTGCAAGAGTTGGTTTTCTGATTAACTGCTGTAAATAATTTTCAGATAAGATTTTTAGAAAAGTGTCTCAAGAATTCTTGTCCCAACTACCTACTTCAATCACTTGAATATCCCAGTCTATAGCTGCTAAACTGAAACCTCCTACTAACACCAGAACATGATGAGCAAATTTACTCACAGTCTTCTCCAAGTTTCTAAAATATTGCATCACTACATCTGACCTGAAATTGAGAGCAGTGAGATTTTTGGGGAAAATGTAAGTGTATATCAAAAAGACAGGCAAAGGGAAATGGAGGTGGTGTATTTGTTGTCATAGACAAGAAACTCAAATGCATCAAGATAGAAACTGATGCTGCCTGTGAGGTTGTTTGGATAAGACTCAATATCAGCGATGAGATAAAATAATTGGATCCTTCTATTGCTCACCAGACTTATCTGCTGACGTAGCCAAAAACTTTATAGAAAACCTCAGTTCAGTTGTACATAAGTTCCCCAATCATACTTGAACCATTGATGGAGACTTTAATCATCCAACAATTAATTGGGAAAAATTACATTTTTGTTAGTGGTGGGTGTGATAAGACATCCTGTGAAACTTTACTAAATGCCTTCTCTGAAAACTACCTAGAACAGATAGTTAGGAACCCCACTAATGATGGAAATATTTTGGATCTAATGGCAACAAACAGACCTGACCTCTTTGTGGATATCCACATCGAAACTGGTATCATTGACCACGACACAGTTGTGGCAATAATGATTACCAAAGTAGAGACGACAACTAAAACAAGCAGAAAGATACATATGCTCAGTAAACTCAATAAAAATAATCAGCAGTGTCATATCTCAGTGAGGAACTTTAATAGTTGAGCATGCACTGGATAGATATGTATATAGTAGAACAGTTCATAATAGGAGGGAACCTTCATGATATACAGTCACTATCTAAAGACACTGTCTAAAGAAACAGAAACTATTGCATAATAGGTGTAAAACAAGGGCTATATAGAGAGAGATGCTGAATGATGAATGAAAAACCATGCCCAGTTCTTGGAAAAACGCACAGTTCACACTCGTCTACAAGATGGGTAGCAGAAGGGATCCACAAAACTACCATCCTGTATTCTTGATATTGATTTGTTGTGGAATCTTAGAATATATTGTGAGCACAAACATAATGGGGTATCTTGAACAGAATGACCTCCTCAATGCCAATCAGCATGGATTTTGAAAATACTGATCATGTGAAACCCAACTCGAATTTTTATCACATGACGTACTGAAAGCTTTGGATCAAGACAACCAGGTAGATGCAGTGTTCCTTGATTTCTGAAAAGCATTTGACTCAGTACCACACTTAGGCTTATTGTGAAAAGTATGACCATATGAGGTATCAAGTGAATTTTGTGACTGGACTGAGAACTTTTTGGTAGGGAGGACACAGCATGTTATCTTGGATGAGAGTCATCATCAGATGTAAAAGTGAGTTTGTATGTGCCTCAGGGAAGTGTTTTGGGACTCTCGCTGTTCATGTTGTATATTAATGACCTTGCAGACAATATTAATAATAAAATCACACTTTTTGCAGATTATGGAGTTATCTATAATGAAGTACTATCTGAGAGAAGCTGCATAAATTTTCAGTCAGAACTAGATGGTGGCAAATAGTAATGGTAAAGTTCTTAGCTTACGTAAAAATTCGTGTTTTGATGGGGAAAAGTGTAAAAAATGCAGAAAAGTACTGAAAACCGGAATCATGTGCAAGGAATGTAATAACTCGTATCATTTTTGATGTGCAAAAGTGGACTCATCTGTGAAAGAAAATAATGACGTTATAACATGCTGGAACTGTAGTCAGTGCTGCGTTTAGAACTCAGATAACTATCATAAAGCAAAAATTTGTGACTGTAGGTGTGAATTATCTGTACTAGTTGGCGATAGGGTAAGTGAAATCCAGAGCCTAAAGGCTGAAGTTACCCGCTTAAATAAGAAGGTGTGTGAATTAGAACAACAGCGCCTGATGAACAACTGTAGTCCTAAACTAAAAACCAAGGAAAGATTTCCTGCCATCGTTACTCGAAACAGATTTCAAATTCTTGGCGAAATAGTGGAACAAGTACAAGTTCAGTCCGTGCAAACCAGAAGTAATCCTTCAAGCAGCAAAAAAACTGTCAGTGATAAGTTCAGAAAACACCAAGTCCCAAACTCATGTGCAAAACGTGAAACTGAACGTAAACAAACCGTCCAAGGAAATGGAATCTGTGAAATTACATGCAAGAAATAGTCCCTAGAAAAAAACAGAAGAAACGATGACAATCAGAAACAGAAGCAGGGTTGGATTCTATTATATTGAGACAGCCATGGACGTGAAATAGCACAAAACATCGCAAACATACACGACAACTTTGCAGCTGTAAGCCAAATCCAGCCTGGAGCCGCTCTTTCTGCTGTGGTGAAGCCATGCATGCAGGATTGTGACTCCTCATCCAATGACTGTGTCGTTATTATGGGAGGTTCATTTGATGTACCAAGAAATCAAGCAAATGATGCAATTAGACATATCAAAATGGTACTGGGTAAGTTAAATGACACTAAACCAGTTGTTGTCAACATTCCACAGAGGCATGATCTTATGAAACAGTCTATTGTGAACCAGGAAGTTCATAAAACAAATGACAGGATTAACGCTCTATGTAGTAAATTTCAGAATGTGTCTCTAGTAGATATCAGCTATCTAGAAAGAGAGCTGCACACATCTCATGGTCTGCACATGAAAAAAAGAGGCGGCAAAAAGATCGTTAGTAGAAAAATCATTGAGGAAGTCAGGCAACATTGTTCACAAAGTGATGAAAAGAAGTCCATTGCCATGGGGTGGTACAACCCACCTCAACAAAATCTGCCACAACACCAGCCACCGCTGGCAAGCCAGGGAAACTTGTGAAGCCTGCTGGCCTCATTGCTAGTCCAAAATTATCCTCCAAGGTCCAGCAGGTAAAACTCAGCCTTAAAATCATACACCAGAATCTTGGTAGTCTTAGAAATAAGCATAATGATCTAGATGTAATTTCATGGATTGACAAACCCGATATATTAGTTGTAACTGAACATTGGTACAATGAAGCTCTGATTAGCATTAGTCAACCACTGTGAGTGAAATTCTGCACAGCCTTCAGTAGAAAAGAGAAGACTGGGGGAGGTGTAACAATTTTCACTGTAAATGAAAGTAATTTTAATGTTACTGATGTGAGTGCCTTCTGCTTAGAAGGAGTCTCAGAATTTGCTGCAATAAACCTAAAATGGGGTAGAGATAACATAACAGTTATCGGTGTTTACAGGCCACCTGCAGCAAATACAGATACCTTTCTTGTAAATCTTTCTGACTTGTTTGTATATATAGACACAACATTTTCTGGGCCAAATGGTCACGTAAATATTTTAGTTACAGGGGATATAAATATAAATGTATTAACAAATGATGTCAGCACCAAAAAGTTACATCGTCTGTGTGATGAATTTAACCTGACCCCACTCATTCGGGAACCCACTAGAGAAATTGGCAATAGTAAAACATGTCTTGACAACATAATAACAAACATGACCCACCTATCCCACAGTGCATCAGTTTTAAAACTAGCCATCTCAGATCACCATGCAGTATAGCTTAAATTGGAACTCCATGAGGCTCCCGCTGTCATCACAAAACAACAGTTTGTAACTAAAAGAATAATGTATAATGACAACATAAATAGACTAAACTGCATGCTAGCACAAATAAAATGGTTTGAAAATAATAGCTTTTCATATGATAGCTTTGCTGCTCACTTCTATTACTGCTTTGAAGCTACATGCCCAGTTGTAATCACAAAAATGAAACAAAAAAATATAAACAAAAATGAAACTTCTTCGCAGATTAAAACTGTGTGCCCGACCCGGACTCGAACTTGGGACCTTTGCCTTTCGCGGACAAGTGCTCTATCAACTGAGCTACCGAAGCACGACTCACGTCCGGTACTCACAGCTTTACTTCTGCCAGTATCCGTCTCCTACCTTCCAAACTTTACAGAAGCTCTTCTGCGAACCTTGCAGAACTAGCACTCCTGAAAGAAAGGATGCTGTGGAGACATGGCTTAGGCACAGCCTGGGGGATTTTTCCAGAATGAGATTTTCACTCAGCAGCGGAGTGTGCGCTGATATGAAACTTCCTGGCAGATTAAAACTGTGTGCCCGACTGGGACTCGAACTCGGGACCTTTGCCTTTCGCGGGCAAGAGCTCTTGCCCGCGAAAGGCAAAGGTCCCGCTGCAGAGTGAAAATCTCATTCTATAAACAAAAATATTTGGATAAATAGTAATGTCACTGAAGCGAGGGAAAAATTAAAACTACTCCACAGTGCAATGCTGAGTAATAGAGAGATTCCTGAGCTAAAGGAAGCCTTCAAAATATATCAAGCACACTATAAGGACTTAATCACACATACCAGGAGCAACTATGTTGCAAATAAGCTTCAAAACTCACACAACGTAGCTGCTGGCATATGGGCAGTCATAAACAGTTATAGAACCTGCAATGACAAATCCTGTAGGGACTTTACTATTAACCACAATGGCATTCTCATAAAAGACCAACTGGAAACTGCAAATATTTTTAATGAATATTGATATACCATTATATACAACAGGATTATGAACTTTCTTAACAAACACAACCTGATGTTGGAAAATCAAAATGGATTCCTAAAAGGTAAATCAACTAGCACTGCAGTTGCTCAACTAATTGAAGAGGTGTTAGGGGGTATCAAAAGCAAGGAACATGTAGCAGGTGTAGACTTAGACCTGGAAAAAGCCTTTGATTGTGTGAACATTGACATCCTATTAGACAAGCTATGGAACATGGGCATTAGAGGCACTGCTTATGACCTAATAAAGTGTTACATGAGCAATAGAAAACAGTTTGTTCTACTTAAAATGGAAAGTGGTGTCTACAAATCAGAGATCACTTGCATAAAATATGGTGTGCCCCAGGGCTCGGTGTTGGGCCCCCTTCTGTTCTTGATCTATGTAAATGATATTAAATACTGTACAATAAATTCCAAAATTGTTCTGTATGCTGATGACACATCCATTGTATGTAAAAACGAATCATGTAATGAACTAGAGGCTAATTGTAATAATGTGACAAAAGAAATTGTTCAGTTTTTTAATGAAAGCCACTGAAATGTAAGCACCAGTAAAACATGTTCGATGGAGTTTAACAAAAGTTGTTTGAATAATGAAATTAAATTATACATGGGCAATGAATTGGTAAAGACAGAGTCTAGTGTAAAATTCCTTGGTGTAACAATCCAAAGCAACCTGAAATGGGACACACATATTGACTCCCTAGCAACTAAGTTGTCAAAAAATATATTTGCAATCAGTTCTATTAGCAAGTTCTGTAAAGGCACCATAGTACTAAAGACTGCATACCATGCTCTGTTCTCCTCTCACTTGAACTACGGTATTGAAATTTGGGGGGCAACAACCAAAGCTAATCTAGATAAGCTACTCATTCTTCAAAAAAGGGGTGTGAGAATAATCTGAGGAGCAAAATATAGGGAATATTGACACAACTTGTTTCCAAAAACAGAGGTGTTAACTGTTATAAACACATACATTCTAAAAGCCATATTGCTTGTGATAAGACTGAACCCAAACACTTATTCAGATTTCCACCAGTACAATACTAGAAATAAAAAAAAGATTTTACATTGACAGCCACAGAACAGCACTTTACAAAAAAGGGCCTCAGTATGCAGGTATAAAATTAGCTAATGCACTGCCTAGTGCAGTCATGGCTCTTCCTACAATTAAACTGAAACATCAGCTTAAGAAATTTTTAGTAAAACACCCTTTCTACACATTAGAAGAGTACCATACTTATGTGAAGAACAACAAATGCTTTGTGAAATTATGTGAATAGAAATAAGTAAACATCTTATTGTAATTTTGTTGTAAATTAATGACGTATTCAGAAGAATGTGTCTTGTGTATTATACAAATAACTTTAATCATTACTGTTTCTTTGTACATGTGCAGTGTACCATCCGATGTTGAATAAAGCTATTATTATTATTATTATTATTATTATTATTATTATTATAGGTAAGATTTCAACATTGTCCAGAGGTTGGCTACTTACTCTAAATGTTCAAAAATGTAAAGTTATGTACTTCACAAAACAAAAAACAAAAAAAACATAGTATCCTATACCAGTAATATCAATAAGTCACAGTTGGAATAGACCAACTCATACAAATACCCTGGTGTAACACTTTGTAGGGATATGAAACGGAATGATGCTTCAGTTGTGGGTAAAGGAGGTGGTAGACTTCAGTTTATTGGTAGAATGCTGGGGAAAGGGAATCAGTCTGCAGCAGGCATAGCTTACAGATCACCTATGCTACCTATCCTAGAATATTTCTCATGGTGATATTGAATGTATACAGAGAAGGGCAGCATGAATGGTCATTGGTTTGTTTAATCTATGGGAGAGTGTCACAGAGATACCGAAGGAAGCGAACTGGCAGTCTCATGAAGACAGATGTGAAATATCCCAAGAATGTCTATCAATGAAGTTTCAAGAACTGGCTTTAAATGATTACTCTAGGGATATACTATAAGCCCCTGTGGACTGCTCACATAACAATCATGAGGATAAGAGTAGAATAATTACTGCATGTGCAGAGGCATTGAAACAATCATTTTTCTCACACTCTATATGTGAATGGAACAGGAAGAAACCCTAATAACTGGTACAATGTGATGTACCCTCTGCCATGCACCTTGTAATCTTACCCTCCCACATGTCAAGAGTAGACAGCCTACTACGCACAATTCCACTGTGTAATGCAGTATGGTATTATATTCTGGGGAGGCTTTACACATAGCCCAAACATTCTCCTCACCCAAAAGAGAGCTATAAGAATAATGAATAAGGCAAAGCCGACTGATACCTGCAGACCTCTCTTCCAAAATTTGCTCATCCTACCCCTTGGCATCCTGTATATACTAGAACTATGCAAATTTGTAAAAAGTAATATTACAAAATTTACATTTTTATTAAATGTCCATGACTATGGTACTAGACAGAAAATGAAACTCCATGTTAAAGAAATGTGCACCTCTGCCTTTAAAACTCTCCCTTTGAACAAAGGCATTAAAATATACAATAGCCTGCCATCAGAAATAAAAAACAGTAAGTCCCTGACTGTATTTAATAAAAAATTAAAATCATTCCTACTTGAACATTGTTTCTACAGTGCAAGTGAATTTCTGCTTCATATGGGTGAAAAGAAACACGAAACAAATTGCAACAAAGAATTTTGTAAAGATTAAAACATTAATGCAAGTATGTGCAAAAATCTTGCATCTATATCATCTGCTACTAAGCAAATTAAGTGCAGAAAGAATATCTAACCAGGTACTGTTGTGTATATGTATGAGAAGAATACAGCACTAAAATACAAATGTATAACTGAGTATGTAATTTATGTGTTCATAACTTCTCAGAAAATATGTATGTAAGCTCATGTTTGTGTAAACTTTCAGCATATTACTTCATGCCAGCAAATTATCATAATGTCCAACACCAAATTTATGTTTGTGCGTCACCATGTGCATGTCATGTACAGTATTGATTCAGAGGACAAAAATAAATAATTAAATAAATATATCTAAAAACAAAGATAATGTGACTTACCAAATGAAAGTGCTGGCTGGTCGATAGACACACAAACATACACACAAAATTCAAACTTTCGCAACCAACGGTTGCTTCATCAGGAAAGAGGGAAGGAGAGGGAAAGACGAAAGGATGTGGGTTTTAAGGGAGAGGGTAAGGAGTCCTTTCAATCCTGGGAGCGGAAAGACTTACCTTAGGGGGAAGAAAGGACAGGTATACACGCGCTCACGCACGCACGCACCCGCATGCGCACGCGCACCCGCACCCGCACCCGCACGCGCACGCGCACACGTGCACGCACACATAGACACACACACACACACACACACACACACACATCCATCTGCACATACACAGACACATAAATAAATAGATATCCAGTCTCTTCATAAAAATTTATTCATTTCATAAGCTTTGAGAGGAGTAATAAGTACAAATAATTTATTACTGACCTTCATTTTCTCATTGTTGGCTGCAGTTTGTCACATCTAGGGGTAGATTCTTGAGGCTGAAATTTTTGACTTTGTGGGTTATAGATGTTATAGATGACATGATAACTGATGAAGTAATTTCTGTTCCTATGACTTTTCTATTTTATCTCATTCTTCTATGTCACACTGTCTTTACAATATCCACTGTGAAATAGAAATTTACATTGTTATTGATAAACATAAAAACACCTCCAATTCCACTACTACTTACATTCTGCGGTGTCTAACAATATTCCAAAAAGTTTACAAACTTTCTTGAGAAAAGAAGAATCTTCACCAAGTTGCATCATTATTTTATAGAATGATTCCAGAAATTAATTTAATATGAAGAAATTTAAGTGTGCCAGATATTTCATAATTTCTAATATTTCCAAAATAAGAGCAATTTTAACTGTACGTATAGAGTTAATACATATGACTGTAATGAATTAATTTCTTTTTATACATTTTAGCCTGAAATATAATGCATTCATATAAAAAAAATCATATGAAATTCTTTTAGTTGAACAGCTGAGATAATTTTAACCTATATTGAAAATATTTTGGTGTCAATTATCTCTATTAAGAAAAAGGTAATGTCAGAAGAGGGTGTCCTATTACAAGAGCCCCCTCACAAAGTTTGGAAACAGTGTGTTGTGACAGACTACAAGGTTTGCCAAACGGCGTACAAAATGATGTCAAAAGTTAGATTACAGATGTATAGAAGTATCTGATACATAATGTATTACAGAAAATGTAAGAAAAATATGTACTATATGAGTCAGAATCTATACATATATCAGGATATGGTATTCAGATTTTCGGATCTGTGGAACATACTGTCACAAGACAAATAATACAAAACCAAAACTACAACATTACACCACTAAACTATAGAAATAATTACAGAGACAAGGTAAATTACTATGATTACAAATTTTAAGTTTACATCCATACAATCAAACCTTCAATCTATTCAAAGAAAAGAGAGAAATTTCAGAGCCTAAGTGTACGACAAGTGAGCTGACTCGAAAAACTCATGACAATGAGTACAGACCAAAAGAATACATTCAATAGTGAGTAGGAATCAATCAGCCATATAAACCATAGTATTTAAGGATGTGTTGATTCATTAAAGGACAGAATGATGAAAAAATATTAGGGCCTCAGTTTATGATGTGGGGACCGACCCATGAATCGAAACCACACTGGATACAAACCAGCAAAAAATGTTTCGACACAACAAAATGAATAAAGCTCATAATCATATCAATAAGTTCAATTATATGCAAAGAGTAATTGTAGAAGCATGTAGCCTCAATTAACAGTTGTACACTCTCATTGAGTATACAGCCGCGATGACCAGGAGTAACCAAAACAGAGTTAAGGATGAATCTGCCCACAACACAAGTACCTGTCAGATACAATATGGCATTACTCAGGATAAATACAGGTAAACAGAGTCATAGTTAGCTTTGAATGATGACACAATTGAGTAGCTTGAGAACCAAAATCAATGTATGAAAGCAGACATGTATACGTCTTGTTATATTGTCTATACTAGTAAATGTCTTCCACATTATTTGCTAACTGTCCATACAAACAAACCTACACATATAAAAGCCTAGAAGATTAATTTACAATTGATAAAAAAAGTACATACTCATTTAAAGTTACATAATGTATTGGAAAGTCAATCACCCTACTTGGAAAAAACATACATTTATGTGGAATAACACTGCCTTTGGCAGTCTTTCCTAACCATTTACAAATCTCTGTCACAACAATGATGTAATTAACAGATGCTTGAGTACGTTACCCAGCACCTATGATTTCCTCTAAGTTGACTGGTCCAGCAGGGTACAGCCATACAGCAGTGTGGAGAGTGGATCTGCCCACATCTTACAGTTTCCTTCTTAGAGTTCTCATCACACGCTCCAGTGGATAAATAATGTCCTGTCCAGTATTCACATCAAATCCTGAAACATTGTTCTTTGTACTAAATATGCTGTTCAATACCTTCTTCACATCACACAAGATATGCTCTTCCTATTCATCTTCCAACATCAGTTATATGGGATTTATTTCAGGCATGATTAAAAAGTGTTCACATATGAAACATTAATAATCAGAGTTGAATGCAATAAAAAAATGAACTAACAAGTTGATACAGATATACTAAGATACTATTCATAATATTTGCAGTACAAATTATGAATAATGTATCATTTCAAAATTGTAAAAGGATCTACTCATTTAGTCTCATGACATATATATACTTTACCTATGTGATCAAAAGTATCCAGACACGTGGCTGAAAACAACTTAAAAGTTCATGGTGCCCTCCATCAACAATGCTGGAATTCAATATGGTGTTGGCCCACCCTTAGCCTTGATGACAGATTCCACTCTCGCAGGCATACGTTCACTCAGGTGCTGGAAGGTTTCTTGATGAATGGCAGGAGAGGTATCAATGTTTGTCAGTGAGGCCTGACATGAAGTCGGTATTCCTAAACATCCCAGGTCTCTGTGCAGATCAGTCCATTACAGGGATTTTATAGTCATGTAACCACTCCACCACAGGCTGTGCATTATGAACAGGTGCCCGATCATGTTGAAAGATACAATTGCCATCCCTGAATTGCTCTTTAGGAGTTGGAAGCAAGAAGGTGCTTAAAACATCAATGTAGGCCTGTGCTGTGATAGTGCCATGCGAAACAACAAGGGATCCAAGCCCCCTCCAAGAAAAACATGACCAAACCATAACACCACTGCCTCCGAATTTTACTGTTGGCACTACACACGCTGGCAGGTGACTTTCATCAGGCATTTGCCATACCCACAGCCTGCCATCAGATTGCCACATCAAGTACCATGATTCGTCATTCCACACAACATTTTTGCACACTCCTTACACCAAGTAAGGCGTAGTTTGGCATTTACCTCCATGATGTGTGGCTTATGAGCAGCCACTCAACAATGAAATCCAAGTTTCTCACCTCATGCTTAATTGTCATACTACTTAGCAGTGGATCCTGATGCAGTTTGGAATTCCTGTGTGATGGTCTGGATAGATGTCTGCCTATTACACGTTACGACCCCTTTCAACTATTGGCGGTCTCTGTCTGTCAACAGACGAGGTCAGCCTGTACATTTTTTGTGCTGTACATGTCCCTTCACGTTTCCATTTCACTATCACTTTGAAAACAGTGGACCTAGTGATGATTAGGAATGTGGAAATCTCTTGTACAGACGAATGACACAAGTGACACCCGATCACCTGACCACATACAAAGTCTGTGAGCTCCGCTACTTCTGCGGAGCACCCCATTAGCTCTCTCATGATGTCTAATGACTGCTGAGATAGCTGATATGGAGTACCTGGCAGTAGGTGGCAGCACAGTGCACCTAGTATGAAAAATATGTTTTTGGGTGTGCCCGGATACTTTTGGTCACACAGTGTATCAAATTCTAAAGCACAAATCTACTACAGAATGTAATTATATAGTGTATAACAGATTTTAACTCAGTCAATAGATAAGACAGACCTTTAAAAATCACATCATCTTACATACTAAATTCACAAGAATGGAAAAAGAACAAACAAAAATTAGATACCTATGGATCATGTATATATGCTTTCAGTTCAGTGATATTGTGTAATCCAAACAACTTCTTAGATTTAGGATACACAAGCCCGTTATGCATTAACAAGTGGAGTTTCAAGAATTTCAAATGGTGCAATATAAATATCGTAACATCTCTTTATCTGAGATATCAACACTTTAGATTTCTCATTGGCTTCCACCAACATGAAAATCCGCCTCTACCATCACGTCTCTGCTTTCTCCTATCCCCCTTTTTCTCATCATCTCCCTAACACATTCTTCCCTCTGTTGTGGTGACGTAATTTTACATGGTAGAAACTCAACATTTTCAGAAATGAGGTTACCTGGTCTGCGATTACACATCATTTCAAATGGAGAAAAACCTGTTGAAGAATGCTGCAAGCTGTTCATAATATCCTTAAAATCACTTAAATAATCTACCCAATTGGTATGATTCTTACTGCAATAAGTTCTAAACAGTCTTCCAATCTCTATGATATATCTTCCTGCAGGGTTACTCAAAGGATGGTACACCAAAGTTTGAGTATGTCTTATTTTTGTTTGATCAGCAAAATATTTCCAAGCTTGTACTGTAAACTGAGAACCATTATCAGATAAAATTGTTTTAGGAATACCTGCCTGACTAAAATATGTGCTTGTGGAGTGAGTCATTGCCTTGTCCTTGAACACCCTCTGACAGGAAACTGCGTTTCCTTTATTCAGTGTGTTGTGGCAGCTGGTTGAGTGCAGGTCTGTTAGGGCTTCTTGCCGGATTCTGTCTGCATGAAAATGTACATAAAAATAGAGCAACGAGTTTGTATCAAATGTTGTTTTAAAGTGGGGAAATCATCTTCTGAGACTTACAAACCATAAAAACAGCTTTTGGAGATATTGTATGAGCCAGTCAAATGTTTTTGTCTCGTTCAATAGATTTAAAAATGGCTGCGAATCATTTGGAGATGAACCACAGTCCGGCCGTCCTTTCACCTCAAAAACGAATGAAAATGTTGTGAAAGTTCATGATTTAGTACGATCTGATCATAGACTTACAATTAGGGAGATGGCTGATGAACTTAATTTAAGCTTCTATGCAGTTCAGCCAATTTTAACTGAAGATCTGAACATGCGTCGAGTGGCCACAAAATTCATTCCAAAAGTGTTGTCAAGTGACCAGAGACAATACAGACTTGAAGTGTGCCAAGAACTGGTTAATTGGACTAAAATGACCCAGATTTGTTAAATATGGTATTTACTGGTGACAAATCATGGGTATATGGATATGATCCTGAAACCAAAGTGCAGTCTTCACAGTGGAAGACTCCAGGTTCACCATGACCGAAAAAAGTGTGGTAAAGTTGGTCGAAAGTGATGATAATGTTGGTGATTGCATTGTGCATCATCAATTTAACCCTGGAGTACAGACAATTAACTAGGAACACCACAAATGTGTCCTTGACCATTTGTGCAAAAAGGCGCAGAAGAAAAGGCCCGCACTGTGGAAAGACAAGGATTGGGAGCTTCACCATGGCAATGCACCAGCTCATCGTGCCTTTTCCATCGTTGATTTTTTGACCAAATTCAAAATTCCTGTGCTTCCACAACCGCCATATGCCCCTGCAGACTTCTGTCTCTTTCCTCAACAGAAATTTTCACCGAAAGGGAAGCGGTTTGACTCAATGGAAGACATCCAGGCAAATATGGAGAGCGTCCTTAACACACTTCAGGAAAAGAATCCCCAGGAATGTTTACAAAACTGGAAACACCGTGTGAGTTGGTGTGTTCAGTCACAAGGGGACTATTTTGAAGGAGATGCACCACAGTAGCATGTACGTACCATCAATGCACAATTACAAGTCCATTCTTAAAACTTTCCAATCCCACCTCATACATCAACCACCACAAAAACATAAAAAAATCCATTCTTCGTCTTAGGCCGCCAATGGCATTGCCACAGTGGTAACACAGGTTCCCATCAGATCACCGAAGATAAGTGCTGTTCAGCTGGGCTAGGACTCAGATGGGTGGCCATCCAGTCTGCCAAGCACTGTTGGCAAACAGGATGTACTCAGCCTTTGTGAGGCAAACTGAAGAGCTACTTAATTGAGAAGTAGTGGCTCCAGTCTCATTAACTGACATATGGCTGGAAGGGCGGTGTGGTGACCACATGCCCCTCTATATGTGACACCTGTGGGCTCAGGATGACGCAGTGGCCGGTTGGTACCATTGGGCCTTCCGAGGTCTGTTCGGACAGAGTTCAGATTTTAGACCTATGCAAGAGTCCATAAATATCCACAGACATGAGATCTAGGTTGCTATTAGGCAGTATGTTTCGAGCTTTGGCCTCTACTTGTTTGGTTACTTACCTTCACTCTTTGACATCTGTCACAGCTGGCAATCTTCTTCTTGACTCTCCTACCTATGTTATAAAAATAGATGTTTTCGTGAATCTTTTGTGTGCTTTTGGTTGATCCACAATGACCAAAACTCTTATGTGTGTAAGTAATTAAAGTATCAATACACTGTTCTGGCCAACATAGTTTCCAATCCTCTGAATCAGTCTTATGTCTCCTGAATAAAATACCCTTGTGTACCTTATAGTATTGTTCTGTCTTTTCTCTTCCTTTCTTAACCAACATGCTCTTAACCAATTTCAAATTTTGATCATGATTTTGATACCTACAGATGTCTCTGCAAATTTTCAAGACCTCTTTTTCCTCTTTCATACCTTTCAAGTACATAATTTTAAACTCTTTTTCTCCTTTTCCAAAATTTTTAGATGATTCACACCCTAAAGGTAGCCTAGACAAAGCATCAGCAACTACATAGTCTGTGCCCATAATGTATCTGATTTCATAATTGAACTGCTGTAAAACCAAAGGCCAACGAGTAATTCTGTTACAGTTCAGCTTACACATCTGTAAGATAACATAATGCTTTGTGATCAGTATATATGATGACTTTGTTACCTAGAAAATAATTTTTGGATTTGTTGAACATCCAACATACAGCCAGAAGTTTTTTCTCAGTTACAGTGTATGTCTTTTCATATTTCTGTAATAGTCTACTAGCAACTGCAAAAGATCTATGTTCAATAACACCATCAACTTCAACCTCCTGAAATAAATGAGCACCCAAATCAACATCACTACTGTCTGTCATAATACAAAAGGGAAGAGAGAAATCTGATCTGAACAATATCTAACTTTGACACAACTGTCATTTAGTCTCACCAAAAACATCCAGACTCTCCTGATTCCAAACCCAGATGGTATTCTTCTTCAAAAGTTCATACAAGCATGGAGCATTCAAAGTTTGACTGCTACAAATTTTTCTATAAAAAGCATTTAACACAAAAAATTATTTACCCTGTTTTCTGTTTCAAAGAGTAGGAAAATTAGCAATAGCATCACGTTTCTCTTTATCAGGTGCAATTCATTTTTCAGATATAACATGTCCTAAAAATTTAACTTCTTCCATACCAAATTTACACTTATCTATTTTCAAAGTCATACCTCCTGATCCTAATTTTTAAAACACATCTCTTAACAAATACAAACATTGCTCCCAAATCCTTTCTGTAACCAGAATGTCATCAACATACACAATTAATTTGGAACTCACTTCAATTCCCAAGACAGAATCCAGAGCTCTTACAAATTCAGCTACAGATACATTTAGCACAAATGGCGCCATACAGAACTGAAAAACACTTACCTCCATACAAAAATGCTGTATACTTTCTAGAATAAATTTAAAATGGGATCTGGTGAAATCCAGAGGTCGAGTCCAAACTACTCATGTATTTTACATAATCAAATTTTTGTAACAGCTCATACATGTTCTCGAGATGGTCATTCTCTCTGATAAGAAATTTATTAAGATGTCTAGAGTCAAAAACAATTCTCACTCCACCATTTCTCTTACTTACCACAACTAAAGGATTATTGTAAACACTCCTATTTCTCTCAATTACCCCGTCCCTCCTTCTTCTTTCCATTTTCTGAATTTCTTTCTCTACATCTTTCCTTTTTGAAAATGGTATATTACATGGCTTGAGAAAGAAAGGTTGATGATTTCTAAGGTAAAGTATGCATTGACAGCCTTTCACTTTCTATGGTTTTTCACCAAACACATTTCTAAACACCAATAACAAATTCTTAAATTGTTCATTTTGTAGGTCATTAAGAGTTGTAGCTTCCTTTACTTTAGAATCTACTACACTTTCAAAATCCTGATCCTCAGTCTCATCAAAATCTATATCATGAAACACCTGGTATTCGCCTTGGTTCAAAATATTTTGCAAATAGTTAAAACTTTTCACACAGTTTAAAATACAGAAATTAGTTTTCACATAAGTATTACTTTTAGGCTCCAAAATAAAAAATTCTTCAGCATTCCATCCAAAACAAGCCCCAACTTACGCTATCCAATCCATACCAAGAATTACATTTTCTTCCAGACTAGGGATCACTAAGCATCCATGTTCAGAGGTTTTGCCTTCTATACCATAAGTCGATTAGGGAGAAGAGAAGTTTGTGGCACAACTTGACTACAAGATGGGATAGGTTGGTAGGACATGTTCTGAGGCATCAAGGGATCACCAATTTAGTATTGGAGGGCAGCGTGGAAGGTAAAAATCGTAGAGGGAGACCAAGAGATAAATACACTAAGCAGATTCAGAAGGATGTAGGTTGCGGTAGGTACTGGGAGATGAAGAGGCTTGCACAGGATAGAGTAGCATGGAGAGCTGCATCAAACCAGTCTCTGGACTGAAGACCACAACAACAACAACAACTAAAAGTTAAATGTAACAAAGATTCTACCAATTTGCTTCGCTTATCTGCAGCTCCTCTTATCTTTACACCTACAATGGGCATTTCCACAAAATTCTTACTATAAAGGATTTTGTCTCTAAATTGTTAAGATAAACCTCAAATTGGGCTACCTGTATCAATCAAACAGTTTCCTTCCCATGATCAATCTTAATGTAAGGACACCCAAAATTTGTATCATCATCTCTGTTAGTAGACACTTCATGTAAAAGTTCACTTTCTACTTCATCAAATGCTACATCCACACTGTTTTTGCAGGGTTTTATGAACTTTACTGGTAAAATAGCATTACTTTGGTCACTCTACTTGTCAGGCAAAGATTGAACAGACTGAATGGATTCCATAGCATAACTAATATCAATTATTACAGAAGGAACACAAAATATATTACTGTCAAAGTTACATATAAAGAAACTTCCACATGGGAAAAATTTATTAAAAACAAAGATTCCAAGACTTACCAAGTGGGAAAGCGCCGGTAGACAGGCACAATAAAATAACACAGAAACACACACACAAAATTTCTAGCTTTCGCAACCAACGATTGCTTCTTCAGGAAAGAGGGAAGGAGAGGGAAAGACGAAAGGATGTGGGTTTTAAGGGAGAGGGAAATGAGTCATTCCAATCCCGGGAGCGGAAAGACTTATCTTAGGGGGAAAGAAGGACAGGTATACACTCGCACACACACACACATATCCATCCGCACATACACAGACACAAGCAGACATTCGTAAAGGCAAAGAGTTTGGGCAGAGATGTCAGTCGAGGCGGAAGTACAGAGGCAAAGATTTTGTTGAAAGACAGGTGAGGTATGAGCGGCGGCAACTTGAAATTAGCGGAGGTTGAGGCCTGGCGGATAACGAGAAGAGAGGATATACTGAAGGGCAAGTTCCCATCTCCAGAGTACTGACAGGTTGGTGTTGGTGGGAAGTATTCAGATAACCCAGACGGTGTAACACTGTGCCAAGATGTGCTGGCCGTGCACCAAGGCATGTTTAGCCACAGGGTGATCCTCATTACCAACAAACACAGTCTGCCTGTGTCCATTCATGTGAATGGACAGTTTGTTGCTGGTCATTCCCACATAGAAAGCGTCACAGTGTAGGAAGGTCAGTTGGTAAATCACGTGGGTGCTTTCACACGTGGCTCTTCCTTTGATCATGTACACCTTCCGGGTTACAGGACTGGAGTAGGTGGTGGTGGGAGGGTGCATAGGACAGGTTTTACACCGGGGGCGGTTACAAAGGTAGGAGCTAGAGGGTAGGGAAGGTGGTTTGGGGATTTCATAGGGATGAACCAAGAGGTTACGAAGGTTAGGTGGATGGCGGAAAGACACTGTTGGTGGAGTGGGGAGGATTTCATGAAGGATGGATCTCATTTCGGGGCAGGATTTTAGGAAGTCGTATCCCTGCTGGAGAGCCACATTCAGAGTCTGATCCAGTCCCGGGAAGTATCCTGTCACAAGTGGGGCACTTTTAGGGTTCTTCTGTGAGGGGTTCTTGGTTCGAGGGGATGAGGAAGTGGCTCTGGTTATTTGCTTCTGTACCAGGTCGGGAGGGTAGTTGTGGGATGCGAAAGCTATTTTCAGGTTGTTGGTGTAATGGTTCAGGGATTCAGGACTGGAGCAGATTCGTTTGCCACAAGGCCTAGGCTGTAGGGAAGGGACCATTTGATATGGAATGGGTGGCAGCTGTCATAATGGAGGTACTGTTGCTTGTTGGTGGGTTTGATGTGGACGGATGTGTGAAGCTGGCCATTGGACAGATGGAGGTCAACGTCAAGGAAAGTGGCATGGGATTTGGAGTAGGACCAGGTAAATCTGATGGAACCAAAGGAGTTGAGGTTGGAGAGGAAATTCTGGAGTTGTTCTTCACTGTGAGTCCAGATCATGAAGATGTCATCAATAAATCTGTAGCAAACTTTGGGTTGGCAGGCTTGGGTAACCAAGAAGGCTTCCTCTAAGCGACCCATAAATAGGTTGTCATACGAGGGGGCCATCCTGGTACCCATAGCTGATCCCTTTAATTGTTGGTATGTGTGGCCTTCAAAAGTGAAGAAGTTGTGGGTCAGGATGAAGCTGGCTGAGGTGACGAGGAAAGAGATTTTAGGTAGGGTGGCAGGTGATCGGCATGAAATGAAGTGCTCCATTGCAGCGAGGCCCTGGACGTGCGGGATATTTGTGTATAGGGAAGTGGCATCAATGGTTACAAGGATGGTTTCCGGGGGTAACAGACTGGGTAAGGATTCCAGGCGTTCAAGAAAGTGGTTGGTGTCTTTGATGAAGGATGGGAGACTGCATGTAATGGGTTGAAGGTGTTGATCTACGTAGGCAGAGATACGTTCTGTGGGGGCTTGGTAACCAGCTACAATGGGGCGGCTGGGATGTTTGGGTTTGTGAATTTTAGGAAGTAGGTAGAAGGTAGGGGTGCGAGGTGTTGGTGGGGTCAGGAGTTTGATGGAGTCAGGTGAAAGGTTTTGTAGGGGGCCTAAGGGTCTGAGAATTCCTTGAAGCTCTGCCTGGACATCAGGAATGCAATTACCTTGGCAAACTTTGTATGTAGAGTTGTCTGAAAGCTGACGCAGTCCCTCAGCCACATACTCCCGACGATCAAGTACCACGGTCGTGGAACCCTTGTCAGCCGGAAGAATGATGATGGATCGGTCAGCTTTCATTCCCGGATAGCCTGGGCTTCGGCTGTGGTGATGTTGGGAGTAGGATTAAGGGTTTTCAAGAAAGATTGAGAGGCAAGGCTGGAAGTGAGAAATTCTTGGAAGGTTTGGAGAGGGTGATTTTGAGAAAGAGGAGGTGGGTCCCGCTGTGATGGAGGACAGAACTGTTCCAGGCAGGGTTCAATTTGGATAGTGTCTTGGGGAGTTGGATCATTAGGAGTGGGATCAGGATTATTTTTCTTCATGGCAAAGTGTATTTCCAGCGGAGACTACGAGTGTAGGACAGTAAATCTTTGACAAGGGCAGTTTGGTTGAACCTGGGAGTGGGGCTGAAGGTGAGGCCTTTGGGTGAGACAGAGGTTTCGGATTGGGAGAGAGGTTTGGAGGAAAGGTTAACTACTGAATTGGGGTGTTGTGGTTCCAGATTGTGTTGACTAGAATTTTGAGGTGTTGGGGGGAGTGGAGCTGGAAGTGGGAGATTGAGTAGATTGGAGAGACTGGGTCTGTGTGCAATGAGAGGAGGTTGAGGTTTGTTGGGAAGGTTGTGGAGGGTGAGTGAGTTGCCTTTCCGGAGGTGGGAAACCAGGAGATTGGATAGTTTTTTGAGGTGGAGGGTGGCATGCTGTTATAATTTGTGGTTGGCCAGTAGGAGGATGCTATGAACAGCCGGTGTGGATGTGGGAGAGGAAAGATTGAGGACTTTGATTTGGGATAGGAGTTGACGGGTGTGTTCATTGGCTGAGACGATGTATAGGTGAAAAAACCCACATCCTTTCTTCCCGGGACTGGATCAGACTCTGAATGTGGCTCTCCAGCAGGGATATTACTTCCTAAAATCCTGCCCCGAAATGAGATCCATCCTTCATGAAATCCTCCCCACTCCACCAACAGTGTCTTTCCGCCATCCACCTAACCTTCGTAACCTCTTGGTTCATCCCTATGAAATCCCCAAACCACCTTCCCTACCCTCTGGCTCCTACCCTTGTAACAACCCCATGTGCACGCCACAAGTACTGTGCTATCCACGTAGCTGCTTCCTGTGTGTAGTGCACCGCTGATCTATCCAGGGCCGTTCTGCAACCTTCCACCCCACAGTGTAGGACGAGGAATCTATGACCATTTTCGTCAGAGTTGACGTAGCCTCTGGTTTAGATTCTCCACTCGACTCCAAACCAGAGCACCCCGATCCACCCTGGGTATGATGCTGCAGATTGTCAGCTTGGCTTCCACTCTTCGAGAGATAGAGGCCACCTTCACCAATTTAGCCAGCCGTCGAAAGGATCCAAGGATTTCCTCGGAACCCCGATGACAGGCATCATTGGTGCCGACATGCGCAACAATCTGCAGCTGGCTGCACCCCGCACACTCGATAGCCGCCGGAAGAGCCTCTTCCGCATCCTGGACGAGGCCCCCCGGCAAGCACCTCGAGTGAATGTTGGACTTCTTCCTGACTCTAGCCGCTGTGTTCCTGAGGGGCTCCATGACCCGCGTAACATTGGAGCTCCCAATAACTAACAAACCCCTAACCCCCCCGTGCCTGTCCAGACCTTGCTGAAGGAGCAGCCACTATCCTAGCAGAAGGCAGAAGGTGCATTCTGATCCGGATCAGCCTCCCTAGGCTTTCAGATAACTTACCTTTACTGTTTGGATCACTGTTCTGCATAATGTTAATGAAAAACTGCTGTGACTGAACTGGTAACACATGACTCTCACTTACATCATCACATACATCACTTACCTTACCTGTATTCACAAATAACACTGAAACTTCATTAGTCTTAAACGCCCCAAATACCTGGTACCATCAATCATCATCATAGTCTTTCAAAATTACTTCATCAATGATATCATTAACAACACAAGTCTCATCTCCATCTCCATCACAGTCACACACCTCACCTATATTTATTTGCAATAGGCTGTCTCAGACTTAAACAATGGAAAATCCTGGATGGAATGTAACAATTCCAGATAAGGAAAGTTGCTACTCACCATATAACGGAGATGCTGAGTCGCGACAGACACAACAAAAAGATTCACACAAGACAATTAATAGCTTTCGGCCATTAAGGGCTTTGTCAGCAGTAGACACACATACACACGCACTCATGCAAACATCGCGATTCAGCATCTCTGCTATTTGGTGAGTAGCAACTTTCTTCTCTGGTACTGTCTCAGACTTACAAACCTCACTTCTTTCACAACTCTAATACACATCTACATAAAAAATACCACTTAATTCAGATCCAATAAAGTCATCACCTGTTTTACATACATCAATAACACTCATCTCTTACCAAGAGAATAAATCATTAATACACACTACATCAAAAGTCTTGTTACTCGCTTGTGATTCACACCTACATCACTATAATTAAACATAGTATCCCAAAACGTTTTATCAAAACATAAATGATAAATCTGATATTCCTTCTGTTCAACTTCAGATATACGTGCCACAGTATTAATACTTTTATTATTGTCTAATTGCAGGTGTAAAGGGAGGGGGGTGGGGGTCCTGTACTTGTTACTTTTCCTCTCCCCAAAAGTGTGGACCTTCATTGACAGCCATATTAAAAACCTTATGACCTTCATTGAGGCAAACTGTCATTTCCCAAGTAGTTACCATTATGATTGTTTCTCTTATTAAATTGCCCATTGTTCTCCCCATTAATTCTATTTTGCTGATGCTCAAAATTTCTGTCTATTACCATTTTACTCCTCCCCCCATGAATCATGGATCTGGCTGTTGGTGGGGAGGCTTGCGTGCGTCAGCGATACAGATGGCCATACAGTAGGTGCAACCACAATTGTGGGTGGTGGTGGGGGGGGGGGGGGTATCTATTGAGACGCCAGACACATGTGTGGTTCCTGAAGAGGGGCAGCAGCCTTTTCAGTAGTTGCAGGGGCAACAGTCTGGATGATTCACTGATCTGGCCTTGTAACACTAACCAAAACGGCCTTGCTGTGCTGGTACTGCGAACAGCTGAAAGCAAAGGGAAACTACAGCCGTAATTTTTCCCAAGGGTATGCAGCTTTACTGTATGGTTAAATGATGATGGAATCCTCTTGGGTAAAATATTCCAGAAGTAAAATAGTCCCCCATTCAGATCCCCGGGCGGGGACTACTCAAGAGGACGTCGTTATTAGGAGAAAGAAAACTGGCGTCCTATGGATCGGAGTGTGGAATGTCAGATCCCTTAATTAGGCAGGTAGGTTAGAAAATTTAAAAAGGGAAATAGGTAGGTTAAAGTTAGATATAGCGGGAATTAGTGAAGTTTGGTGGCAGGAGGAACAAGACTTTTGACAGTTTCCACAAGTGTATAGTGCGGTGCGCGCGCTGTCGGAGCTCTGGCAAAAGTTAAGTGTTCAGTAATAGAATAATATTAAACTTAGTGTAAATTATAGTTTAGATAGTTAAATTAACGTCTGTGTTAGACTGTGTATTGAAGGTTTCGCAAATATTAGCGTATTTTACTCGTAAAGAAGGTTTTACTTAACGGCTGGTTTTCGTCAGTGTTTGTTTACATTTGTAGGCGTAAATTTCGTGCGTGTGTAGACCTCTTATTATTACTTAACTTTGCGCCTATAATCTTAAATACTTCTTTGGTCAATAATTAAAGCTTTTTATCGTCGGATTGTAGATTATTCAAACTTATTTGTTCATAGACTTTCCATTTGGCGTTTGTTTTCTTTCAGGTAATGATTGCTTAAATTCACGTAGCTCGTTAGATTACATCCATTGTAGGTTCATTATCTTACTGATTTAAGAATTTAGTTTGTTGTATTAAGAGATCATTGTTTAAATTTTATTACTGTACATTGCCATGAGTACTAAGTGTGGAAGCTGCCGTAGGAAGATAGAATCGGGTGTGGTATGTGGCGGATGTGGGGGTGTTTTTCATTGGGGCTCATGTAGCGGGAAATTTGACGAGATTATGCTTTTGGCTCTCCCATGGAACTGTAGGTTCTGCAGTATAGAAAAAAGATTCGTACAACAGGAGGAAAAGATGTGTGCCCTTTAGGCTGAACTAGATTCGGTAAAAACTGAATTAGCTAAGTTAAAGGGGGAAAAAGACTGCGGGAAATGGGAATCGGTAACAAGGAAATCGCGAAAAGGGACCAGCCATGTAGATGTTGTCGAAGTTCCAGTTATGAATAAATTCTCCTTGTTACCTGAAGTAGGAAGGGAGGAGCCAAAAACAGGAGTAGTTGAAAGTAGGGTGCAGCAGACTACTAAAATTGGTAACAGCATTAGGTCGGGAAAATCTAGTAATAGGAAAAGAAAAGTCTTGCTGCTAGGTAGCAGTCATGGGAGGGGTGTAGGCCAACTAGTGCAGGAGAAATTAGGAGCAGATTACCAGGTTACGAGTTTGTTTAAGCCAAGTGCTAGGCTTAGCCAGGTGATAGAAGACATAGGACCACTCTGTAAGGACTTTGACAAGAATGATGAGGTGATAGTAATAGGTGGGGCAGGAAACTGCCTGGCTAAGGATAGGAATTATGATATTAAGAGTGACCTGGATAAAATAGGAGCTGCAACAGGATGTACGAATGTGGGTTTTGTTGAGGTATTGCAGCGTTACGATCAGCCCTCGCTTAACCCTTCTGTGTGGCGAGTTAACAGAGAGTTGAGCGAGCAGCTGCTGGACTGTGCAAAAACACACATTTATACAGTGCCTGTTGGTAGCATTGGGAGATGGGGATACACTCGACATGGCCTGCACCTAAATAGTCTAGGGAAGGATAGATTAGCTGATTTAATTGTAGGTCGTCTAAAGGGGGCCACTAGCACTCAAGGCAAAACCCCTGTGACCCGAAAGGGCATAGGGGCACCTTTTTTAGGTTGAACAAGATGTCCAGACAGGCAGCTCTTAAAGGTAAAAAAATAAATGGTTCGAATAAAGGTAGAGGAAACAGTTGTGTTAATATATTTCACCAAAATATCAGGGGATTAAGGAACAAAATAGACGAACTAATAATTTGTTTTGAGAATATTAAAAATACAACAGAAGTTGATGTACTGTGCCTGTCTGAACATCACATAACTACACAAATAGAAAATATAAATATTAATGGGTATAAACTAGCAACTTATTTTTGTAGAGACAATATGGAGAAAGGAGGAGCTGCCATTTATGTTAAGGGGGAACATGGTTTTAAAAACATAGAAACCGTAAAATTCTGTGTAGAACAGCACATTGAAGTATGCGCTTGTGAGCTTGAATTGGACAGTAGTAAATTCATAACTGTGACTGTGTATAGGTCCCCACTTGGAAATTTTCAAATGTTCCTTAAAAACCTAGATCTCTTGCTGCATTATCTGTCAGAAAAAGGAAAACACATTATCATTTGTGGAGATTTTAACGTAGATTTTCTTAAACACTCAAGCAAGAAGAAAGACCTTGAACTATTACTTTGCTCTTACAATCTGACATCAGTCATTGATTTTCCTTCTCGTATTGTACATGACAGTAGCACCCTGGTAGATAACATTTTCATAGACCAAGATAAATTAAAAGAAGTAAGCACCTATCCTATTAAGAACGGGCTTTCTGATCATTATGCACAGCTACTTTCAATTCATGACTTTGCTCCATACAGTAATGTGAAAAAAATAATAATAATACGCCCAATTAACCATATAACAATTCAACAATTTAAGGAAAGCTTGAAACGGGTAGACAGGGAGGATGTTTATCGGGAACCTGATGCAAATGTTAAACTTAACTTATTCCATGATAAACTTGTGGGTATATTTGAAAGCAGTTTTCCTAAGAAATTAGTGAATCATAATTCAAATAAACTTGATAAAAAACCATGGCTGACTAAAGGGATTAAAATTTCTTGTAGCCGGAAATGGGAACTATACCAAGACACTAGAATAAGTCGAGATGAAGAAAAGCTCAACCATTATAAGAAATATTGTAATATACTAAGGAAAGTTATAAAAAAATCCAGAAGTATGTGTATCAAGTCTGAGATTAGCACCTCTGATGACAAAGTTAAAACAATATGGAATATCGTTAAAAGGGAAACAGGGCAACCAAGGTCACAGGTCAACAGTATTACTGTTAAGCACAATGAAAAGCTTATAAATGAAAAATCACAGGTTGAAAATATTTTTAATAATCATTTTATAAATGTAGTGGAAAATATAGGCACTAGCTGCTCACCAGATAGGGCAGAACTCTATATGAAAGAGGCATTCCCGGTGCAAACAAATGAAATTGAAATCCTACCCACCACACCGTCTGAAATGAAGAAAATAATAAATTCACTTAAGAATAAAAACTCACATGGAACTGATGGTATCTCCAATAGAATACTAAAATCTTGTCCACACCTGATAAGTCGAGTTCTTAGCCACATATGTAATAGCTCATTGAATCAGGGAATATTTCCGGACAGATTGAAATATGCCATAGTTAAACCCTTGTATAAAAACGGTGACAAG
Source organism: Schistocerca gregaria (assembly GCF_023897955.1). NCBI lineage: Eukaryota > Metazoa > Arthropoda > Insecta > Orthoptera > Acrididae > Schistocerca > Schistocerca gregaria. The sequence goes on along the minus strand of NC_064926.1, from coordinate 315,281,558 downwards.
ACAGACGTCAACAATTATCGTCCTATTTCACTTCTGACATCCTTCTCAAAAGTGTTTGAAAAAGTAATGTACTCAAGAGTAACTTTACACATCAGTGGGAATAACGTTTTAACAAAATGCCAGTTCGGTTTTCAGAAAGGTGTTTCAACGGATAGTGCTATACATGCTTTCACTGATCAAATTTTAAATGCTTTGGATAGTAGAACATCACCAATTGGGATTTTCTGTGATCTCTCTAAGGCTTTTGATTGTGTGGATCATGAAATCCTCTTAGATAAGCTGAAGTACTATGGAATGAATGGTTCAGTACACAGATGGTTCACTTCATATTTAACTGGTAGAATGCAGAAAGTTGAAACAGTAAACCCACATAGTACACAAAGGGCATCAGATTATTCAGACTGGGGATGTATCAAGAATGGGGTACCACAGGGTTCTGTCTCGGGGCCTTTATTGTTTTTAATGTATGTTAATGACTTGCCTAATTATATTCATGAAGATGAAAACTTGGTTCTCTTTGCAGATGACACAAGTATTGTAATCAAGCCTAAAAAGCAAGAATCAGCTGAGGAAAATGCAAATAATGTTTTTCAAAGACTTATTAGGTGGTTTTCCGCAAATGGACTTTCATTGAACTTTGAAAAAACACTGTACATACAGTTCAGTACAGGGAAGGCATAACACCGGAAATAAATATAGAGTGTAGGGGAAAATCTTTAGCTAAAGCAGATTGTTCAAAATTTCTGGGTGTCTGTATTGATCAGAATTTAAACTGGAAGACACACATTGACAATCTACTGAAACGATTGAGCTCAGCTACCTATGCTATTAGTGTCATTGCAAATTTTGGAGACAATCGTATCAGTAAGTTAGCTTACCATGCATATTTTCATTCGTTGCTTTCTTACGGAATCATCTTTTGGGGCAATTCATCACTAAGAAAGAACATATTTATTGCACAAAAACGTGTTATCAGAATAATGTCTGGGGCTCATCCAAGATCATCTTGTAGACAATTATTTAAAGAATTAGGGATATTGACAGTAGCTTCACAATATATATACAGCCTAATGAAATTTGTTGTTAGTAACCCAGATCACTTCAGAATTAATAGCACAGTCCACAGCTACAATACTAGGAGACAGGGTGACCTTCACTACCGTTCACTGAATTTGACATTGGCACAAAAGGGGGTGAATTATACTGCCACAAAGATTTTTGGTCACTTGCCAAACAATATCGAAAGCCTGACAGACAACAAATCGGCATTCAAAAGTACATTAAGGGAATTCCTGAATGACAACTCCTTCTACTCCATAGATGAATTTTTAGACATAGGCTAAAGAAATACAGTAAGTATTAACAATTGTACCATATATAAGACTAACAAAGATTATTTGGGATAAATGAATCTTTTGTACTTTGACACGTTCCACATCATTACGAAAGAATCGTGTTCATGATCCATGGAACAAGTAATATAACTAACTAACTAACTAGCTAAATCAGGTGAATACAGGGTTATAAATACAAAATCAAATAGGGGTAATGCAGGAGTAGGTTTAATAATGAATAAAACAATAGGCGTGCGGGTAAGCTACAACAAACAGCATAGTGAATGCATTTTCGTGGCCAAGACAGACACGAAGCCCATGCCTACTACAGTAGTACAAGTTTATATGCCAACTAGCTCCGCAGATAATGAAGAAATTGAAGAAATGTATGATGAGATAAAAGAAATTATTCAGCTGGTGAAGGGAGACAAAAATTTAATAGTCATGGGTGACTGGAATTCGAGAATAGGAAAAGGGAGAGAAGGAAACATAGTAGGTGAATACCAATTGGGGGTAAAAAATGAAAGATGAAGCAGTCTGGTAGAATTTTGCACAGAGCATAGCTAACACTTGGTTCAAGAATCATAAAAGAAGGTTGTATACATGGAAGAATTCTGGAGATACTAGAAGGTATCAGATAGATTATATACTGGTAAGACAGAGATTTAGGAACCAGGTTTGAAATTGTAAGACATTTCCAGGGGCACATAAGGACTCTGACCACAATCTATTGGTTATGGACTGTAGATTAAAACTGAAGAAACTGCAAAAAGGTAGGGATTTAAGGAGATGGGACCTGGATAAACTGACTAAACCATAGATTGTACAGCATTTCAGGGAGATCATAAGGGAACAATTGACATGAATGGGGGAAAGAAATACAGTAGAAGAAGAGTGGGTAGCTTTGAGAGATGAAGTAGTGAAGGCAGCAGAGGATCAAGTAGGTAAACAGACGAGGGCTAGTAGAAATCCTTGGGTAACAGAAGAAATATTAAATTTAATTGATGAAAGGGGAAAATATAAAAATGCAGTAAATGAAGCAGGCAAAAAGGAATACAAACATCTCAAAAATGAGATTTGCAGGAAGTGCAAAATTGCTAAGCAGGGATGGCTAGAGGACAAATGTAAGGGTGTAGAAGCGTATCTCACTGGGGGAAGATAGATACTGCCGACAGGAAAATTAAAGAGACCTTTGGAGAAAAGAGAACAACTTGTATGAATATCAAGAGCTCAGATGAAAACCCAGTCCTAAGCAAAGAAGGGAAAGCAGAAAGGTGGAAGGAGTATATAGAGGGTCTATACAAGGGTGATATACTTGAGGACAATATTATGGAAATGGAACAGGATGTAGATGAAAATGAAGATGAAATGGGAGATATGATACTGCGTGGAGAGTTTGACAAAGCACTGAAAGACCTGAGTCGAAACAAGGCCCCAGGTGTAGACAACATTTCATTAGAACTACTTATGGCATTGGGAGAGCCAGTCCTGACAAAACTGTAATATAATAATTCCAATCCCAAAGAAAGCTGGTGTTGACAGATGTGAAAATTACCACACTATCAGTTTAATAAGTCACGGCTGCAAAATACTAACGCGAATTCTTCACAAACGAATGGAAAAACTGGTAAAAGCCGACCTTGCGGAAGATCAGTTTACATTCCGTAGAATTATTGGAACACGTGAGGTAACACTGACCTTACGACTTATCTTAGAAGAAAGATTAAGGAAGGGCAAACCTACATTTCTAGCATTTGTAGACTTAGAGAAAGCTTTTGACAATGTTGACTGGAATACTTTTTTTTCAAATTCTAAAGGTGGCAGGGGTAAAATACAGGGAGCGAAAGGCTATATACAATTTGTATAGAAGCAGATGGCAGTTATAAGAGTCGAGGGGCATGACAGGGAAGCAGTGATTGGGATGGGAGTGAGACAGGGTTGCAGCCTCTCCCTGATGTTATTCAATCTGTTTATTGAGCAATCAGAAAAGGAAACAAAAGAAAAATTTGGAGGAGGTATTAAAATCCATGGAAAAGAAATAAAAGCTTTGAGGTTCCCCGATAACATTGTAATTCTGTCAGAGACAGCAAGGACTTGGAAGAGCAGTTGAACGGAATGGACAGTGTCTTGAAAGGAGTATATAAGATGAACACCAACAAAAGCAAAACAAGGATAATGGAATGTAGTCGAATTAAGTCTGGTGATGCTGAGGGAATTAGATTAGGAAATGAGACACTTAAAGTAGTAAAGTAGTTTTGCTATTTGGGGAGCAAAATAACTGATAATGGTCGAAGTAGAGAGGATATAAAATGTAGACTGGCAATGGCAAGGAAAGCGTTTCTGAAGAAGAGAAATTTGTTGACATCGAGTATAGATTTAAGTGTCAGGAAGTCTTTTCTGAAAGTATTTGTATGGAGTGTAGCCATGTATGGAAGTGAAACAGGGACAATAAATAGTTTGGACAAGACGAGAATAGAACCTTTCGAAATGTGGTGCTACAGAAGAATGCTGAAGATTAGATGATTAGATCACATAACTAATGAGGAGGTATTGAATAGAATTGGGGAGAAGAGGAGTTTGTAGCACAACTTGACAAGAAGAAGGGACTGGTTGGTAGGACATGTTCTGAGGCATCCAGGGATCACAAATTTAGCATTGGAGGGCAGAATGGAGGTTAAAAATTGTTGAGGGAGACCAAGAGATGAATACACCAAGCAGATTCAGAAGGATGTAGGTTGCAGTAAGTACTGGGAGATGAAGCTTGCACAGGAGAGCGGCATCAAACCAGTCTCAGGACTGAAGATCACAACAACAACAACTATAACAACCATTTTACTCCTGATAGAAGTTACCACCAAAATTTATTTAAAAACCTTCTTTCAAAACTTTGGTGTGTTTCCCACTGACTTAAATATAAATTTATCTATGACAGAGCTTCGCCTTCAAGACATCTTCCAACAAATTTAATTTTTTGATTGTCAATCATGCCTGACACAAAACTATCTCTCCAATGGTGCAGAAAATCCACAGATGTAAATTATCTGATGGAAAACTTTTGATTGTAGTGATGGACCACACAATATCATTGTTTGAATGTAAGACATTTATATTGGTTTGCATACTGTTTTCAACATTTAAAATTTTTTGTTCTAAACTACTAAGGTTTTGTTCTGTTTTTTCCAATAAGGCCTTCTGTTCAGCTCTGACGTCATTAACGTTCTTCTTCTGTTTTGCAGACTCAGCAATAAACTCATTTTCCAAAACAATAAATTTATTTTGTAAGACACTGACTTATTATTCACATTTTTAATCCGTCTTACAACTTATTTTTTAGCTCTGAAACCTGATTACTAAGTTGGTCTATTTGGTATTGTACCCTGTCCATTTTAATATTGTTTTCAGTTCATATTTCTGTTAACTGATCATTGATTGCACTAAATTTACTATCGTTATCTGTCTTCATTTTCTCTAATTTTGCCAAAATCAACTGCAAAACATCATTTTTTACTGTTTTCTTTGCTGACTACCCTTTCACTTGGTTCAAACATGTCCTGGTTGAGTCCTACAGCTTTCACTTCTACATCATTACTACCCTCATCTCTATGCATTTTGCTAGCAATACAACGAGCCAAAAAAAAAGAAGAAAAAAAAACAAAAAAATAAATGCACAAATAAGTTGTATTTGCCTTTCCTTTTTGGTGTCCCTCGTCATAGTTGTGAAGTTCTCTTCACAAAAAAAAAAAGAATCTTCACCAAGTTATAGCAAGTGTGCCAGATAGTCCATTATTTCAAATAATTCCAAAAGACAAGCAATTTTAACTGTACATACAGAGTTAATACATATATTTTTAATTTATTTTTACACATTTTAGCCTGAAATATAATGCTTCATACATAAAATCATATGAAATTCTTTTAGTTAAGCAACTGAGATAATTTTAAGCTATACAATATTCGAAAATGTTTTGGTATCAATTATATCTTACTAAAAAAAGTAATGTTAGAGGAGGGTGTCCCGTTACACTCTCATGGTGGTTTGCAAAGTATAGCTGCAGGTGTAGATCTTCTGAGATAGGGGGTCTATAAAAGCACCTGACTGTCATGTTCATTGCACCTTTAACCAAATTATTTCACATTCAGAATTAACAATAATCTCATCAGATATATTATTATGGCTATAAACATGCTTCCACCACTGGTGCTGAGCCTATCTTTATAATGCACACGGCTATTCAAGAAGAAGGAACAGATTGCAAACATTTATTGCTTCCAAACTACAAAAGATAGAAACACTATTCCAATGTTCCTGGAAAGAGAAAAGTTCAAATTTTTATCCATTCATTGTATCATATATTACGTGACAAATATCAAAATGGTGGCTCATTTTCTGCCACACATGATGCAGCTGCTGTCTCATTATTGAATACACAGCTTCAACAATGCAATGTCGCAGACTTCCAAGATTGTTTGGCATAGGGGAGATAAAAACATGGTCTTTTACATAACGCCACACATAAAACTAACAAGGTGTGAGGTCTGGGACGTTGGAATGGAAGAAGAGGAGCAGAAGATGAACTTCATCATTGGTGGCCTTCCAAATCTCCAGATCTATTGCAGGGGGGAAAGCGTCCTATAACAGTCAACTTGATAGCAGAGGTCAAGAAATCTACAAGTAATATTGTCACAGAATCTTCTGAGCATCTGGTGTATGCGTTTTACTCACTTCTAAACCAGAGGACAACAATCAGTTCTGCAAGCACTGTTGCAACATCTTAGTTCATCTTCCACCCCATGTGCACAGCTGACAGTCTTCATCAATTCATTGCACCCCATGAATTCAGTAGCTTCCACACAGTGGATGAAACCCTGTCCGGTGTACTGACCTGTTGTTATTTTCCTGTGGGGCTTCATCACTCACTTGATGCTACAGCTTCCAATGGCCAGCACATCCACCATCTGCACATGTCCAAACCTGTCAGGAAATCAACCAAGTTCCAACTTATGAGGTGTTCTATGGTGGCTCAGGTGTACTCTCAGCAATAGGCAAGATCTCAGATCTGTTTTTGAGCTGTAAGGGGACAGATGTGTGGCCTGATCCACTTTTGCCCTCAAATGACAGTGAAAATGCTGGCTCAGGCATGTAGGAAAGTGCTGCACCACCTGGGTTGCCAGTGCCTCAATGCTGTCATAGCCCAAGGCAGTGGCCTGAGGCCTGTTAACTGTGGTCAGTTTCCCCTGCACCTGTACACAACAGGTGCAGTCACTGTTCATTCTTACCTACACTCAACTATATAAGAAGAAATATGCTGCTCCACTATGCAGTCATTAAATACGATGCATGTTCCTAGCTATCACTGCAGAATATTCATGACACAAATGCCCACAAAATATACAAAGCCTTAGAAAAAAGTTAAAGCACTACTCACCATATATTAAGTAACTGTTTACATCTTCACATAAACATGTAAGAAAAAGACAAAACTAAACATTTCGTAGAAACTAAATGCTGCTAATCTATTATTGTTCTTACCAAGGGAGCTGCAATACTATTATGTGAAACATTCTTCTTAAGTATTATATGTCAAAGACCTAATTTCACAAAAATTAACCCACAGCTATGTTTACGTCTTAAACTTCACAGTTTATTAGGTTAGTGTGGTGAACTCAGAGGGAGAGGAAGGTTAACTTGATTTCCTGTTTCCACTAGCAAACTGTCCATCAAACTCGCAGGTACCTGATGGCTGTTATACATGTTCAAGGCATCACTCTCTGCCAAAATGCATCCCTCCCTGCCCTTTGAGCCCTTCCCCTTGTACAAATATACTACATTTTACTGAGGAACTTCAATGATTCCAGTGTTTTTCTAGCACACAGCTAATTGATGAATTCAAGGAATGATTACCATATACATATACAGGGTGGTCCATTGATAGTGACCGGGCCAAATATCTGTCAAAATAAGCATCAAACGAAAAAACTACAAAGAACAAAACTCGACTAGTTTGAAGGGGAAACCAGATGGCTCTATGGTTTGCCCACTAGATGGCGCTGTGATAGGTCAAACGGATATCAACTGCGTTTTTTAAAATAGGAACCCCCATTTTTTATTACATATTCGTGTAGTATGTAAAGAAATATGACTGTTTTAGTTGGACCACTTTTTCCGCTCTGTGATAGTTAGCGCTGCAATAGTCACACACATATAAGTGTGTGGTATCACGTAACATTTTGGCAGTGTGGATGGTATTTGCTTCGTGATACACTACCCGTGTTAAAATGGACCGTTTACCAACTGCAGAAAACGTTAAAATTGTGTTGCTGTATGGCTATTGCGATCAAAATGCCCAACAGGCATGTGCTATGTATGCTGCTCGATGTCCTGGACGACATCATCCAAGTGTCTGGACCGTTCGCCAGATAGTTACATTATTTAAGGAAATTGGAAGTGTTCAGCCACGTGTGAAATGTCAACTATGACCTGCGGCAATGATGATGCCCAAGTAGGTGTTTTAGTTGCTGTCATGGCTAATCTGCACATCAGTATCAGACAAATTGTGCAAGAACCGGAAATCTCAAAAAAGTTAGTGCTGAGAATGGTACATCAAGATCGACTGCACCCGTACCATATTTCTATGCACCAGGAATTGCATGGTGACGACCTTTGAACGTTGTGAACAGTTCTGCCATTGGGCACAAGAGAAATTATGGGACAATGACAGATTTTTTGCAATGCATTATATTTAGCAACGAAGTGTCATCCACCAACAGCGGTAATGTAAACCGGCATAATATGCACTACTGGACAACGGAAAATCCACGATGGCTGCGACAAGTGGAACATCAACGACCATGGCGAGTTAATGTAAGGCGTGGCATTATGGGAGGAAGGATAATTGGCCCCCATTTTATCGATGGCAGTCTAAATGGTACAATGTATGCTGATTTCCTACTTAGTGTTCTACCGATGTTACTACAAGATGTTTCACTGCATGACAGAATGGCGATGTACTTCCAACATGATGGATGTCTGGCACATAGCTCATGTGTGGTTAAAGTGGTATTAAATAGCATATTTCATGACAGGTGGATTGGTCGTCAAAGCACCATACCATGGCCCGCACGTTCATCGGATCTGACATCCCCAGATTTCTTTCTGTGGGGAAAGTTGAAGGATATTTGCTATCGTGATCCACTGACAACGCCTGACAACATGCGTCAGCGATTTGTCAATGCATGTGCAAACATTACGGAAGGCGAACTACTGGCTGTTGAGAGGAACGTTGTTATATGTATTGCCAAATGCATTGAGGTTGACGGGCATCATTTTGAGCATTTATTGCATTAATATGGTATTTACAGGTAATCACACTGTAACAGCATGATATCTCCGAAATGAAAAGTTCACAAAGGTATATGTATCACATTGGAACAACCGAAATAAAATATTCAAACATATCTACGTTCTCTATTTTAATTTAAAAAACCTACCTGTTACCAACTGTTTGTCTAAGATTGTGAGCCATATGTTTGTGACTATTACAGCACCATCCATCACAGAGCGAAAAAAAGTGGTCCAACTAAAACATTCATATTTCTTTATGTACTACATGAATATGAAATAAAAAATGGGGGTTCCTATTTTTAAAAATGCAGTTGATATCCATTTGACCTATGGCAGTGCCATCTAGCAGGCCAACCATAGCGCCACCTGGTTTCCCCCTTCAAGCTAGACAATTTCGTTCTTTGTAGTTTTTTCGTTTGACGCTTATTTCCGGAGATATTTGGCCCAGTTACAATCAATGGACCACCGTGTGTGCGTGTGTAAAAAAAAAATATATATATATATATCCCCCCCACACACACACCTAAGGTAAGTCTTTCCGCTCCCAGGATTGGCATGACTCCTTACCCTCTCCCTTAAAACCCACATCCTTTTGTCTTTCCCTCTCCTTCCCTCTTTCCTGACGAAGCAACCGTGGTGTCTATCTACCAGAGCTTTCCCGTTGGTAAGTCCCAGCATCTTTTTATTTTTAATACACTACTAATTTTGAGAACATGGCAGAAATGTCAATGATGGCAGTTATTACTGTGAGGAGATTTCACAGCAAAAGCAATAAAATTGTACGCTTGACAGTTCTCCAGAAAATACTTCAATTAACAACACTGCAAAAATAATGGAGCCATCTGAAAAGCTTGTACCTGATATTTTTCTTATAATTATTATTAGTGTGAATGCCAAATCATCAAGAAAACAGGAGTGTACTCAAACAAGTAACATTTCGTACCCTCCAGGGATTCCTATTTGAGTTCCTGGAGCATTTTTTCAACACTTGTGTGTTGCCTGAACCTACGGCTAACGAATCTAACTTCAATGTTCTATCTGACATAGTGAGGATCCTACACTTCAGCAGTTGTCAAACAATTGACCACACGAGCATACTATATTCAGAAATGAGCTGCAATTTGTTAGAATTATCCTATTAACTGAAGTTGACCACCCACCTTCCCTACAACTGACCTTATGTGCTCCTTACATTTCATGTCACTTTGCAGCTTTATGCATAGTTGTTTAATCTATTCTGCAGCATAATTATGTACTTCAATTGGTAAAAACAGATCCCTTATAGGTCACTTTGTTGTCCATTTGTTAAAAACCCTTTTTCTCAGGAATAGGTAGGTGTCTCAAGCTGCAATTTGTCACATACTAAGCACTATGGACCAGAATCATGAAATTTGGCAAGAAGCAAGGTTCCACAGTACACATAAAGGAAAAAATGGGAAAATTGTTAATTTGTAATTAAGCCTCCTGCATGATTTTGTCACATTTATATTATTGAAATTAAAACATTCTAAAAAAACCTTGGAACCCCTGGGACTGATACCCTTCCAGTATCAATGTTGATAACAGGCAAAAATGGTTGAGATTCTTAATTCCTGAAATAGATGAGCCATCTGATACATAATTAAATTTCTACAGAACCGTCAGTGCACAAATCCTACTCACACCTCGCCCATTTTGTAAGGGGCATTCTAAAAGAAACGAGCTGAAGACATAATTACGGAAACCAGTTCCTGTACATTAGAAGTATTGACCCTGGCTGTTGAGACACTTGTCCCACTAAGACACAAGGCAGTGAATGGCTGTCTCATAAAATTCCCGGGGCTGTGATGTTAACCAGTTCCGCATGTACAGCTGGACGTCGTCGTCCACACGAGTGCAGGAAAGGCTATGCTGACGTTCTTCTTTGACCAAGATGGCCACCTTCCGATCCAATTCCTGCAGCACCAGACAACAGTAAACGCCCAGCATTACTCGCAAACCTTGATCACCATTCGCCAAACGATCAAATCAAAATGACCAGGCAATCTCACCCGTGGGGTCATTCTGCTCCATGACAGTGCAAAGCCTCAAGGCCAACTCAGTCTCGGCACTCCTGCAGAAATTCAAATGGGAGGTTCTCGGCCATCCTCCATACACTGCGGACCTATCTCCCTGTGATTACATCATTTTTGGTCCCCTCAAAAAGGCCCTTAGGGGGCAGACAATTGACCTCGGACGATGACGTCGAGCTGCGCGGAAGTGGTCAACATCGCAGCCCTGGCAATTTTCTGAGACAGCCATTCACTGCCTTGTGTCACAGTGGGACAAGTGTTTCAACAGCCAGGGTCAATACTTCTAACATACAGGTACTGCATCTGTAATTATGCCTCCGGCTCTTTTTTTTTTTTTTTTTTAAGCCCCTTATATTTTCTATTCATCTGCATTAACTTACATTTTTACAGATGCCATTCATCAAACCAAATACAAATTTATTGAAGTCATCCTCCTACAGTCACATAAACAATGACACTTTACCATACATTACAGCATCACAAACGAACGGTCATAGGTTGCTCTCTCTCTTTTCATCACACACGCCCACACATTATATACTAATGTATATGCTAATGGCCTTTAAATAGGTCTGCTTGTGTCTGTGTATGTATGGATGGATATGTTTGTGTGTGTATGCGCGAGTATATACCTATCCTTTTCTCCCCCTAAGGTAAGTCTTTCCGCTCCCGGGATTGGAATGACTCCTTACCCTCTTCCTTAAAACCCACATCCTTTCATCTTTCCTTTTCCTTCCCTCTTTCCTGATGAAGCAGCCGCCGGTTGCGAAAGCTCGAAATTCTGTGTGTGTGTTTGTGTGTTTTATTCATTGTGCCTATCTACCGGCGCTTCCCCGCTTGGTAAGTCTTGGAATCTTTGTTTTTAATATATTTTTCCAATGTGGAAGTTTCCTTGTATTTTATATATATATATAAATAGTGGGAAACATTCCACATGGTTAGGTGGATGGCGGAAAGACATTCTTGGTTGAGTGGGGAGGATTTCATGAAGGATGGCTCTCATTTCAGGGCAGGATTTGAGGAAGTCGTATCCCTGCTGGAGAGCCACATTGAGAGTCTGCTCCAGTCCCGGAAAGTATCCTGTAACAAGTGTGGCACTTTTGGGGTTCTTCTGTGGGAGGTTCTGGGTTTGAGGGGATGAGGAAGTGGCTTTGGTAATTTGCTTCTGTACCAGGTCGGGAGGTTAGTTGCGGGATGCGAACACTGTTTTCAGATTGTTGGTGTAATGGTTCAGGGATTCCGAACTGGAGCAGATTCATTTGCCACGAAGACCTAGGCTGTAGGGAAGGGACCGTTTGATGTGGAATGGGTGGCAGCTGTCATAATGGAGGTACTGTTGCTTGTTGGTGGGTTTGATGTGGACAGACGTGTGAAGCTGGCCATTGGACAGATGGAGGTCAATGTCAATGAAATTGGCATGGGATTTGGAGTAGGACCAGGTGAATCTGATGGAAGCAAAGGAGTTGAAGTTGGAGAGGAAATTCTGGAGTTCTTCTTCACTGTGAGACCATATCATGAAGATGTCATCAATAAATCTGTACCAAATTTTGGGTTGGCAGGCCTGGGTAACCAAGAAGGCTTCCTCTAAGCGATGCATAAATAGGTTGGCATATGAGGGGGCCATCCTGGTACCCATGGCTGTTCCCTTTAATTGTTGGTATGTCTGCTAATTTCAAGTTGCTGCCGCTCATACCTCACCTGTCATTAAACAACATCTTTGCCTCTGTACTTCCGCCTCGACTGACATCTCTGCCCAAACTCTTTACTTTTACAAATGTCTGCTTGTGTCTGTATATGTGCGGATGGATGTGTGTGCGTGTGCGAGTGTGTACCTGTCCTTTTTTCCCCCTGGGGTGGGTCTTTCCGCTCCCGGGATTGGAATGACTCCTTACCCTCTCCCTTAAAACCCACATCCTTTCGTCTTTCCCTCTCCTTCCCTCTTTCCTGTTGAAGCAACCGTGGGTTGCAAAAGCTTGACATTTGTGTGTGTGTTTGTGTCTGTTATTGTTTCTACCAACGTACCAATGCTTTTGTTTGGTAATTTACAGAATCTTTGTTTTTAGATATATTTTTCCCACGTGGAATGTTTCTCTCTATTTTACACACACACACACACACACACACACACACACACACACACACTCCCCCCTCCCTCTTCCCCATATGATATACCATTGTCTCTGATGAACATTCGTTGCCCCAGGCAGTGTATGGGGTCCTATTAGACAAAAAGTCTTAGTCACTCACATATCTCAGAATGTACAAGGTGTTGCGCAGTAGTTCCCAAAATCTAAGACTAAATATCAGCATGGAGCACAAGATCATACTGTTTTTGTTTTCCATGTTGGTATTCCAATTGCTGAGGGGTTTATTTGTCATTGTTATTTTTCATTTGTAGTTCACTGTTGCTATTTGAGTTTACATATTGTCATTTTGTCATTTGGAGGAAGTGAGTGGAGCTGTGGATGCTAGAAAATTAAGTACCTACAGGAGAATTCGGACCATTAACAACATATTATTCTGCTGGAGTTCAACAGAGGGGTGACAGCAGCTGAGGCAGGCAAACATATGTGTCTTTAATAGGAATAATGCCAAGGGACAGAGAATGGCAAGAAAATGGTTTTCTCATTTTGAGAAGGATTGTTTTGACATTAGTGACTCTCCAGGTTCAGGAAGACTTTCGGCATTTCATGAAGATTGTTTAAACGCATTAATCCTCAATGATCCACGTTAGTATACTTAAGAACTGGCAAAAGTGAAGAACTGTGACCATTCCAACATTGTGCAACATTTTCATGCAGTGAGGAAGATACAAAATTCTCGTAAATGGGTACCCCATCCTCTAAGCTAAAATCACAAAATCAATGAGTGGCCATACGTGCATCTCTGCTTGCTTGTTATCAATTAGCTTGTGAACAACACTGACCATTCCTATCCTGTATCATCACTTGTAATGAGAAATGGAGTCTTTATGCTAATATAAGGAAAAGAAAGGATTTATTGAGCCCAAACAAAGCAGAAACTCCCCATATAAAGACCAGCGGGCATCAGCAAAAGGTAATGTTATGCATTTGGTGGAACAGCGACAGTGTAGCATACTACCAATTGCTTCCCAGAGGTGTAACCATTACTGCTCACAATAACTGTCAGTTTCTAAAAAATCTTGCAGACACAATCCAAGAACAAAGACCAGGAAGGTGGCGTGGAATGATGCTATTCCACGATAATACCTGCCCTTATTCTGCTAGACTGACAAGAACGAAAGAAAGAAAGATTATTTGGGTTTTGGAAAGTCATTCCACACCCACCTTATTCACATGATCTTGTGCCCTCAGGTTTTCGTCTCTTATGCTCTTTGTCGAACAACCTTCAAGGAACTAATGTTCTGGATGAAAATTTGCTCCAATCTTCACCTCAAAACTAGACGATTTTTACAGTTGTGGATTCGAAAAGTTATCCCAGCATTGGCAGACTGTTGTAAATAGTGAAGGAGAATATATTATTGTAGTCTAATGTCTCTGTTATGTTTAACTGTTGTGTTTTTTAAACTTATGGAAAAAACGCTATAAACTTATGCACCAACATAACACAATCACATCATGCAAGATGTGCCCTCATACCTCCAAAGTAGTGGTGCCATAGGCACAGCAGCCATTGATTTGAATCCCCTCTATCATGTCAAATCTTCATCCTTTCAACTTCATTTTCATCTTGGGAAAGAGAAAGAAATTGCACAGAGCCAAGTCAGGTGAATACAGTGGCTCAGGATAATTTTTTTTTTCTTCTTCTTCTTCTTTCCTTTCCCCTTCCAGAAACTGCTGCATGATGAAAGATGTATGTGGCCTTGCATTGTGTGGCAAAGGACTTATTTATTCTTGGCCAGTTCTCGGGATGTTTCCTTCTCATATCCTTCCTTAGCAGCAGCCTTAGAACGTCACCAGATGTCATGCACCATCTGCTTACAGTCTTTCAGAATCGCATTCTGAACAGCACTGATATTTTCTGCTCTAATGCTAATAGATGATCGACCTGAATGTTCATCATGACCATAATCATCATTGTCGACATCAACAGATGTCTTACCATTTTTAAAATATTTAAACCAGTCATATGTTTGTGTCTGGCACAAAGCATCATTACCAAATGCTTGCACTACAATTTTGTGTGTTTCTGCATGTGTATTACTAAATTTAAAACAGAACTCCATACAGAAACACAATTCTCTCACATGAGTCATTGCAAATTTGCAAACATGAGCAAATTTCACACAGGAAACCTACTTATCAGCAATAAACAGGTCTGCTTAGATAGAACACACTTGGCATACTGACACTCAAAATCTAGTGGTGTTTGCTTGTACTACCATTTGTAATTGTGGGTCATTCAAAGTTCAGGAACTTTTGGGTAGCACCTTGTACTCCATGTGCTCTTACAACAGTCAGCAGTGTGGCACTGTGACAATACTTTGGTGGTAAACTCCTTTTCAGCACTTAAATCTTTCAAAACCTTCATATGACACAGTGTAATTTCTTGAAAACTGAAGATGCTCCACCTAGGATAGGAGAATCTTTTGTGTAGAGGAAGGAAATATTTGTATTTTGACAGTTGGGTGCATGAAGTCCCCATCAATGGCTGGAAGCAGAAAAATATATAAAATTCAACCATAAACAACAACAAACAAAAGATAGTGTACAGCATTTGAACAGTGTTAGACTATTCATTTCTGCCAAGTCCAAAGAATGTGCAAGCCAGAGTATCTGTTTAGTATACTGACAGTTTTCTTTGTTAATGGCCTGAAATTCATTATATTTACCACATGTTACTAACGTTATTGTAACTCTGGCCTCCAGAACCTTTTATGTTGATAATATCTGACAACTATATTGTGCTGCAAGTTTGTATAAATTCACAGCAGAAAAGAGTGTAACAGAAAATATAAATAACAATTTGTGCCCATTTGTAATATGTAAAATATGTTTTAACAATAATGACACGTGTTATTCAAACATCCAAAAACACTCACAATCATGAATAGATAACACCAGACAGTCAAACAATGGAAACATCAGGTAGGAATATCAACAGTGTAGGAAAAGACAGATTGCTACTTACTGTAAAGACGACATGTCGATTTGCAGACAAGCATGATTAAAAGACTCTCACGTATAGCTTTTGAACTCCTGCATCTCGGGCTGGAATGAAAAAACATCACGTTTGATGGAAGCAGGAGTTTGCAGGCGCGCGCAAGTGCGTGTGCATGTGTGTGTGTGTATCTTTTACTCGTGCCTGTCTGCAACTTGATGTGTCTTCTTTATGGTAAGTAGCAATCTGTCTTTTCCTGCAATGTTATTCCCAGACAGTATTACTATTTTTAATTCAAAATTAGAGATGACTATTTTGACATGGCAATGCAGGCTCTCTTGGTGAGTTTTGATGATAAAGTGTTCTTGGACTATCAGCTGAGTCAGGGCGTCCTTTTGATAAGTTTCTTCTCATCATCTTTGTCTGCACATGACGAGTACGAAACTTGTCGAAATGTTGCCGCAGAACTATGCTTTGACTCGAATGACAACCTGAGAAGATTTCATCATCGACTATTTCTACCTCGAAAAACAGTGCATTTTGGTTGCAGGGTCATGACTGTGTAGGGTGCATAGCATGTGCTACATGTGCTATTTGGGTAAACAATCTGCCCAATGTGCAACACAATACTCACAACTGATTAAATTCAACACTACATAATCTATTCCTACCATTCCTGTCTTTTATCGTGCCATTTCAAACTTGACTATTATTTCTGGTGAAATTAACCTGAAAAAATACCATTTAGCTGCTTCAACTACTGCAACACTCTCATATTGCTATGCCATTACTGTCACAGTAACACACAAGGTTTCTTTCACAAATAACTAAGAGGAGATAGTCTCGGGGACTCTTTAATAGATTTTAGTATGGAGATTGTATGTAATTAGGATCTTTACACTGACAAAAATGTATACTCATTTACAGGATCAAGTGGACTCGGTGGACTTCAAGGACTCGGACAGGAAGCGGCATCCTAAGCAATCCGCACGAGTGATTGCTGCAATCATTAAGCACAAGTGTCTGCCACAATGGCTGAACATGACTGCTGAATGCATAGGCAAAAGTTTGGGTTAAAGAAGGAGTATTGTGGCTACATGATCACTTCTTCAAAAAAATAAACTGTGATATTCTTTTACATCTCTACAGATGTGAAAGTGAGAGAACAACGTTTTACTATAATGAGTTGAGAAATACATCCAGTCAAATATAAAAGAATTACACAGATATGGTGTCAGACCTCTAGGAGCACAATAAAACAAATTTTGTATTCAACATGTAACACAATCATATATTATGTAGGTTACACAAATATACACAGCCATATAACAATCCACAAGACTGATGCTAGACAGAATTCTTTAGACTTTCACAACATAATGTAGCACTACAGATATAATATGAGTACAATACTGCACATTTTAAAATGAAGTTTTTATACTAATGATCAGTCTCATATCTTCATCTACACTTCAGTATAAACGTTATACCAGTGGCAGTCAACCTGGTCCCTACCGCCCACTAGCAGGCATTCCAGCTTTCAAGGTGGGCAGTAGATGGTAGGGGTTTTAAAAAACATTTTCATTAGGTTTCCATACAATGTTACTGCACCTCTGCTTTGTGCAACCAGTGGGCATTTAGAAAACTTTACTAGTAAAAATCACAGAAGTTGACTACCCCTGCTTTATGCACACACAAACATACACACACCAAACAAACAAACAAACCTGAGTAATAACAACATCCAACATGCCACATTCTTTCACATTTTCCCTTTCCCAGTAAGTTTTATAGTTCTGAACATTTATAATAAAGTTCAGCCAGACAGAACAAGAACTAGATATCTGACAATATAACGAAACATTAGTCACAGCCAACATCCATGTCTATTTTTAATGTCATACAGTTAAAAATTAATGCATCCCATATAACAATGTCATCAGGTAAACAGGGTATAACAGAGTAATTTACAGTTTTGTTAGCTACAACACAGTGACAAGCTCAATAACATTAAAATCCTTAACAGTGAATCTACTACTTTTATTTACATACATCTAATGAATTTAAACATTAAAATAAAAAATAAAAAAACACTAACCTTACTGAGGTTTACTTATCAGTAACTTTTCTTACACTTACTACACAGAAGAAATATCAACAGGATGGAGACAGAAATGCTAGAATTCCATAAAGAGGAAGTAATAATAGTACATGAAATCTACAGATATACACTGCCAATAAGTGAATGATGAATATCTTGCTGTAAATTATGGGCTGATGTTCACATTAAACTACTTGCTTTCATGCGTTGACAACCAGGCTCATAATTTTCAAATAGATAAAAGACACCCTTAGTTCACATTTATTTTGGTGGAGTCAACCCTTAACTACACCTCACCCTGCAGCATATTGGTGGAAGAGTAGTAAACAATAAGAAATTAAGGGTAAAATGTCAACACACTGCAATTATTTATACATGCAGCCAACTGTGAAGAATATTTCTTCTCATACTTCATCAGAATACTGTCTTCACAGTGGTAATGAAAAAGGAAATAGTACATCCAAACATAAAGGTATGGGAACAGTAGATTCATTATTACATAAGAAACCTTTTCAAAAATTGTTTACATTATTTAATTATGCCAAGAGTAGTTAGTGCTAGCTTCTTTGGTGGAAATGAATTTCATGCTGCCAGCATGCTATAAAAGTAGAAGTCTTAGGATACTGATTCTTAGACTTGCAGCTTCTATCAAGCACTCTCAATATCACACTGCATAAATGTGAAAACATAGCCTGGAATTGGGAAAAGGATTATGACACTCTTTCCCTTACATAATGTGTGTCAGCAGTAGTGGTAATAATAATAATAATAATAATAATAATAATAATACAAACAAACAGTTTATCAATTATCCTAATTGTGAGAATTGGTAACCAGAATGAAACGTAAAGTATCATGGTGAAAATATTACATTACATTACACACACACACACACACACACACACACACACACACACACACACACACACAAAAGTGACCCACTGAAAACAAGCCAATATACAGTTTTATGCTGCCTACTCAGTGTTTCAGAAAATGAAGCATGCACACTAATAACACTGTATGGCACATTGACATTTTGTAGAATTGTGTGGAATAATGTTGTATACAAAATTCTGCATCACCTGTTGTAATAGTTGGCCTGTTTCCCATCTGAGGACAGCACTAAATAGCGAGGAGATTCATGCAATGATGCATGCTACTAGAATTGGGGAGTTTAACAAGGTGATGCTTAGGTTTGAAACATGCAAATAATTTGAGAAAAGGGAAATGAACATCAATACTTTGCAAGATATGAAGAGGAACAGGCTTTGTCATGCTGGATTGGAATATAAATCATGTAAAGGGAAAGTAGTTCCTGTGAAACAGCCTCCAATGCAGGTGAATGGAGTAATGCTGTATGGGTTTTGTAAAAAGGTTTATGTCTATAGGTGCTGAGCCACAGATGGGCACAACAAAAAGACTGTCAAGCAAGTAAGCGTTCGGACAAAAAGGACTTAATCAGAATTACAGAGTGCACACACACATATGACTCTCACCTGTGTGTGTGTGTGTGTGTGTGTGTGTGTATTTTGTCCAATTCTGATGAAGGCCTTTTTGGGTGAAAGCTTGCTTACTTGACAGTTTTTTTGTTGTGCCTATCTGCGACTCAGAATCTCTGATATACACTTGTGGCAACTATTGACCAAGTCACATGTAATATCTTTGTTTTGGCAAACTCTTTGCAAGCAGTCTAAGGCTGTGCACAAAACAGTACACACAAGCACCGTGAATCAAGAACGTATATAACCATATATGTGAGCTTCCAAGTAATAAAATAGTGCTCATTACATATAGTAGCGTGCATCATTGGATCCGGCAATCCTACAACACTAAACCGATACTGGTAAACCTGACTTTTGTTGATGAGTGCTACAATGAACTCTTGTACCATTGAGCCCTACACAATGGATCGCGTGCCGCCCGCTACTTCGCACACATGCCAACTAGGTTTTCCAATGGATTCTTTGGCATGGTTTTCCAGTTACCCACCTTGTGTTGGCAATAGTTCGACGCAGTGATTGAACACACTGACTAGCTGTACTCAACACGACAGTGTTACAGGTGTGTGTGACATTCCCCTACAGAGTGATGTGTCTGATGACTCCCCCTCCTACAGGCAGCCCCCTTGCCTCTCCCCTGTTAGGATTTAGTGACGTATCAGGGGCCAGCCTCGGAACACGTCATGCTGCCACGTACGACTCATGTGGAGATTCTGTCAACCCGTATAGGGAAGTGGTAGTTAATGTCAACACAGATTTTATTTGCAGCTCTAAAGTGTTTTTTGCTATGCAGCCAGATAATGCGTGTGTCTTCTATGAATGAGCCAGCTCCCCCAATGACAACTTAACCCACATTCATCTTCTCCAGTCTGTCCCCTCGCCTGTTGGTAGTGACCCATCAACGGTAAACGTCCTACGCACCTCAACAAGCATTCAGGTCCACTACCCCGGCTCCTCACAACCCACCGTCACCTGTACAAGGATTCGCCAGGTCAGGCAGGGCCATCTGCCCCCCTCGCTGGCTCAAAAACTTCAGTTACTAACGTAATATAATTTAAGGTATAGTTTCAATTTCCCCCCCCCCCCCCCCCCCCCCCGGCTGTTTCCGTTACATGTAAGCCCCAATATTTATGTTTTGTGCTCCACACTCTGGAGAGGGGGGGCTAATCTGGCAACTATCGACCAAGTCTCACGTAATCTCTTTGTTCTGGCAAGCTCTCTCTGAGCAGTCTGTGGCTGCGTGCGAAACAGTACACGCGTGCACCGTAAATCAAGAATGTATATAACTGTATATGTGTGCTTCCGAGAGGTAAAATAGTGCTTATTGTATGTAGTAGTGTGCATCATTGGATCCGGCGATCCTACAACACTGAACCCATACACTGAATTGTTATCTATTCTTTTCATAATACTGTCATTATTTCATCCTGGACTTTCCATTGTTTGATTTTCTACATGTGTAGAGAAGCATATGTGCCCCGTACAGCAGTGTATGACACTAACAATGTACGTTATGTCCATCCTCTGAAATCATTACAGCAAAAATATGTAACATACATAAAATTGACTCCAGTTTTGTCTTATCATTGACAAAGAAATATAATACACACTCTGAGCACTCTTATATTAAAAAATGTGAAATATGATAATCCACTTGAATTTACAAATTATAGAGTGCTGCTCTCAGTCATCCTTTTCTTGTAGGTTTTATTACGCAAATCCAGATTTCGGCTAGTGCCTAGCCATTTCAATGCCAAAAATACAAGAAGTACATGGTCAGACGATGCAATAAAATGTTACAACTCATGACATAACCTCTATGGCTTGTATATTAGATTACATACCAACATTTTCTAATCTCGATGCATGTTAGTTCCCTGTTGTTCGGTCGTCAGTCAAAGTTCTTCGAATACTACTGAATAAAGAAGGTAGGTTATGTGGGGAACACATCGATTGGTCATATTGCACCCTCTATATACGACTGACTGCAGCGCTCTATAATTTGTAAATCACATAACAGTCGCTGAGTGAACCTCCTTTCCCAATGGAAGGTAACCTGATCCAGTTGAATGTTAGATAGTAATTTTGACTGTATGATTCAGGATAATGTTTGCAATGCAGAAGTGTGCTCAAAAGAAGTATGCAAGGATATAAACCTGGCAATTAAGTTAAAGTTGGACAAAGAATGTCGCGCCTTGATATATGAAGAGCTGTCCATTTACTTGACAAAATCCATCAACATAGGTGTGCTTAGCCAGATGAAAGAAAGGTACGACAGATGATGTTTCACGGAAACAAGTTACTTTCAAATACAAAGTCCAACCAAAAGAAACGTGTCAATAAACATTGTTTGATATATTCTACATCACCCAGTGATGAATACAGCCTCTTCAATATAAACTACAAGGTGGAATGACCAACTCTAAAGACAGTCGAGGAAAACATTTCAGTAGGCCGCATGCCATATCACATGACAGCATGGCTCTGATTTGGGATCACATTTCCTGTTTTCCAAAGTAGGTGAGCCATTACAACATGAACAAATACTTAAAAGAATGTCTGCCTCCTGATTTCAAACTATCTAGAATGTATTGAGTGTTTACCAAAAAAATTCCTGAAAATCAATAGGCAGATCATACTATCAAAGTGTGTATCAAACAGATTTTAATTTACATTTCACAGTACTAGGTTAGATACTTGCAGACAGTGAAATTTGTTGTTTAACAAAATCATTGCAGCTTCTGACAAAACAGAACTGCACAACGCTGAACCTGAGAGGGTATGTTTGATCTGCTTTTGCATGATGCAGCTCAAAGTGCTAAAAAATGATACAGAAACAGGTAAAAGGAAAAACAATATACCTATTATATGTGTTTAAAATGAACACACCTCATACACTGCAATCACAGTGTACACACTTTTACTGCTCCAAGATGACAAGTTTCAACAGTTTCCATCATCCAATCTTCTGAAACTTCCAGAAAATTGCAAAGTTAATTTACATGAAGTCAAAGCATAAAAAGCACTCCCCAATACCCACTCTGATTTTATGTAATGTAACAGGACAATTTTATAGAAAGTACAGATCATCCGAGGACGGCAGTATAAGACTGTTGAAACCGGTAATCGTGAAGCAATAAAAGTGTCTACACTGTGATTGCAACGTATGAAGTGTGTTCATTTTCAACCATACTGATAGCCCCACAGCACAGCATGTGTACCTTACAGAATTGTTTGTGCTCACATATGAAAGGCTTTACTTCGTCCTACTTTGATGCAGTCCATGGTATTCTACCAGAGACAGCTGTCGTCGTCTAATTTCATGGTTCATGATGTTGGTACTGAAAACATCACAGTAAATTTGTGGGATGAATCCACCACAAGGAGACATTTAGTTGAAATAGTTTCCCATCTGCTTGAATTCGTGACAAACAATTACAATACACTTGAAGAAGATATGAGACACCAACTGATAGTATTGTCTTACTGCTGTGTTGGGCAGAAAAATAACTGTAGATTTTTAGTGCTCTATTTCTATCCGATCAGCTGCCAGTACTTTACAGAAATACATCAAAAGTTTGTGTGTTCAGGTCATAGTTTCCTACTTTCTGATATGGACTTTACAATGACTGAAAAAAGAAAAAAGTGTCAAAAGTTATGGTTCCTTCAGAATGAAAGCATGTCATTGCTGAGGGCTTTGTCAGTCCTTCAAAGCTGACCATTCACAAGATGATGGAAGACTTCAAGGAGACAGGATCCAATGAGTTAAGTTCCAAAAAGTCACTTGCTTTGAAAATTACTCTGGCTGAGACTGTTTAGTGACATAAGCATGTGTCTAGTTGCAATGTGCTTTGCACATGGCGAAGACATTGTATTGTCAATCAGTTTGTGAACATCAAGTAAAAAGTTTTCCGTTGGCTTTTGATTTTTGGTTTCTCTACAACTGGACACTGAAACTTCATAAGAAGGAGGAAATAATTTATTGGACATGATGAAATATACTGAACCAAAATACAGGAATTTTAATGAAAATCTGCAGTTTGACAACTGAGTTTAATGCACCAGATTTGTCTCTCAACTTTATAACAAACTCATGTTCTATTAACAATATAGGCAAAGACAGATTGCTATTTACTGTAAAGAAGACATGTCAAGTTGCAGACAGGCACATACAGCTTTTGGCCACAGCCTTAATAAGTAAAGAGAGAAAAACACACACACATATATATAGAAACAAGCAAGCACACCTCATGCACACAGGACAGCCAACTCCAGCATCTTGGGCTGGAATGTTCTATTACTTTTTTTAAGACCAAAATTATCAGTTTACAAAAATATTATTTTGTATCTTGTTATAATTTTCTTTCTTACAACTTTTGGATTCAAGACAACCTTATCATTACAGCAGAAGACAGGTATGGAATAATGCTGTATATCTATTGCTACACAGTGTTTTTCCATTTTAATATTCACTTATTTTCATAAAACCTATGCTTACTTCAATTTTATAAAGCACAACCAAGTATTTTCAGTAGTTTTTATGCACAAACAATACATATCTGCAATTACATTATTATTTTACAATAATTTTCTGGAATTAACTGTTTTTGTCAATTTCCTAGAAACCGAAAAATGTGCAATACAGCATTATTTGTGCACACATTTCAAATGACTGCATATATCCCTCTTCATACCATTGAAACAGGAAAATTTTAAAATAGTGATACTGTGAAAAGAGGGAAAACAATCACAACAAATATGGAGGCTATTCCTCTCAAATGATTTGATATTTGAAGGAAAGAAGTTAGATTCTGACACCGATGAGTAATGCAATGTATTAGTTTCTGATTGGCTAGCTAGCTAGGAACCTCTGGGCCATGGCATTTAGGTGTATGAAATCTTTACAGTGTTCTTAGCTGTGCGATTTAGAATCCAACGGATCACTGTCAGGGGATGTGGAAGTTTTTCTTGCAGCCCCTTATCTGAGTAATTAGTCAAAGTTTGTGGTTGTGGTTGGGATTGTGTGTATTACAGGCATCAGCCTACACTGTTAATTAATAATCATTCTTCTTTGACAGTATCAAATAAAAGGACTGGTTTCTCACAGACTGCACATTTCCACTATAATGTGCACTTCCATCAACTCACAGCAAATAGAGGGTATATGAGAAAGATACTAATTTGCACAAGATTTATAGTTCCAGCAACTACTGATATCCCAGATTGTGCAGCACGGCCTTCAGTTGCTCGTAGGTGTCAGGACTGCACCCGTGGCAATAATTTCTGATTTTTCATAAACAAATATACTACGTATCAGAATCTGTTTGATTTATAACTAAAATGTCCAACGCTGCCTTACATGAGAGCATAAAATATACTACAAACTAAATGAGAACTCCAGAATAACAAATGACTAGATACAAAACAATTGCACAATTATCTTGCAGCACCAGAAGTAGTGATATATCAATCACAGTTAAAAGTATGTACAATTTACCTCTAAACATCACTATGAAGTACAAATATGATTTAAAAAATGTATCTCCAAAATAGTGTGTACTAAACTTCATCATCACTTGTATCTGCACTGTTTATGTCTTGGTACTGGAACTGAGTAACATGAACTTTTAGGGATGGCATCCGTTTCTTCAAATTTTCCATTACCGCAGCATCAAATTTGGAGCATTGTACATCCAGTGACCTGAAAAAATAAATCCTTTCCTGTTTCATATGGTGGTGGTGATATACCATAAGCTGCTTTAAAAGGAGGCAAATTAGTTCATAAGAGATTGAGTGGAATCTTAGATTCGACAAAGACTGGGAATGAAACTAACCACATCCTCTTCAAAGAAATCATTGTAGCATCTGAAATCAAAAAATCATGAGAAGCCAAAATCTGAAAGGCTGGAAAGAGATTTAAATCTTAATCATTGCTTAACCTTGTAAGGCAGTTATGTTAGTGAAACTTCCTGGCAGATTCAAACTGTGTGCCCGATCGAGACTGAAACTCGGGACCTTTGCTTTCGTGGGCAAGTGCTCTACCATCTGAGCTACCGAAGCACGACTCACGCCTGATATTCACAGCTTTACTTCTGCCAGTATCTCGTCTCCTACCTTCCAAACTTTACAGAAGCTCTCCTACGAACCTTGCAGAACTAGCACTCTTGAAAGAAAGGATACTGCAGAGACATGGCTTAGCCACAGCCTGGGGAATGTTTCCAGAATGAGATCTCATTCTGCAAACACCCCCCAGGCTGTGGCTAAGCTGAGAGACCAATTTCTTCCTCTTGAGCTTCTGAAATTTCTTGACCACTCAAGAAACATGACATCAACAAAATTACAGTAAACTCTGAAAGCTAATGAGTATACATGCAAAATTATGTCAACATGATCACATACTGGTTCAGCCATTCATGACAGCAGCTGTTACATACACTAATGTTTCTCTCTAAATAATTCTAGAAATTAACAACAGAAATTCAGCTTGATCTGAGTTTATTTTTTGTGCTATTCTAAGATCAGCTAACATAGTGTAGTATTTTGCAGCCTTCCTTCAGGCTCACCAAGGTGCAAAAGCATTGCTCATTAAATTCAGCTGTTACTTTCTTTAAGTCCTCTAACTTGTGTGTTATGGTAAAATTGTCAGGTATATCCTTGACAAGGGGTGCTATGAACTGACCCTTTTCGATATTCTTCATACTTACAAGATTTGAAGGTCAGTGCCTCGGGATCAGTTTCTTAAAGCAGTATGATGTGATTCTCAAAAACTCTCAAAACAGAATAAGTGTGCAATATTGGAAGATTTCTGAGCACTTTCAGGTACAAAACATTTTCAACTTATTACTGGTCACTGGTAGCTCATTGCATAGAGTGAATATCTAGTATTCAAAAAGTAGCTGGTTGATATCTCACTAGTAGCAACTTTCTTTCTTTACTTTTACTGAACTTCCATATTTACTAACAAATTAAAATGTTAATAAACATATACTGAACTGTAATTTATAAGTAAAAATAACTTTTTGAAGAGATATACAGTCTTGACTGCAAAACAAAAGATCTAGCTTTGCAGCCAAGACTGTTCAAAACATTTACCACAACTATTGTATCATCCCACCATAAACTGGAAAAAGTTCTAAAAATTACCTCTTCCTATTTATTACTAATCACAAGGAAATGAAGTTATTCATGTATAAAAATGCAAAATGTCAAATAAAAAAATAACATACTTTCTTTGTTTCTAGAAACTGAACATATCATTGATGTATACAACTTTTCCATTTAGCAGTAAGGCATTTCACATGTCTGTACCAAATTTTGATTTATTTTCGTATGACAAATAATTAAAACAAAAACATTATTTCTATTAAAATATTATGATTCAATATTTGTTAACTAAAATTTCCATTTGTGAATGAATATGGAATTTTAATAAAAGTTTTAAAAAATGTTGGTGCTAGCAAGATTTAAACCAGCAACTTTATGATTACATGGGCCACTATGCACTCAAACACTGGTGACCATGTAACGAATTTCAAAATGTCTTATACTTAAAAGCACTCAGAAATCTTTTAGTTTTCAAATCTGATTTTTCGAGTTGACAGTTCTGTCGTACTGCTTTCAGGAACTGATATCTTATCACTGACTTTCATATCCTGTAATTAGGAAGAAACTTGAAGAGGGCCTGTCTATAAGGGTACCTCCTGAGTCCAAAACAGTCCCTTTCATGCTTCTTTTGAACAACATATAGATGCATGTGTGAATGTGTGAGCTTAAACTAAATAATGGTCCTTTTATAACTGTAGCTGTGTACAGGTACCCATTGAGAAATGTTCAGTTATTTTGAAAAACTTGGATCTTTGTTGTGCTAACGGTCAAGACAGAGGGAAGCAAATTATTGTTCGTTGGGCTTTCAATGTAGATTTTCTGAAAGAGTCTGATAGAAAGCCTGACCTTGAAGTATCACTTGGATCTTTCAATTTGATGTCAGTTACTGATTTTCCTGCTTGGATAGTACAGTAAAACAGCACACTGGTAGATGTCATTTTGACAGACCAAGATAAATTTAATCCAATACATACTTTTCGTGTTAAAATGATCTGTCTGATCATAATGCACAGCTAGTTACAGTATATAACACAGCTCCATGCACTAATGCAAACTAGTGCTCCAAAACAATGCATTGAGTTAACAATTTAACAAATGCAAATTTTAGGGAAAGCTTGCAACAGTCGGACTGAGATGAGGTGTACAGGAAACCTGATACTAATTTAAAATTTAACCTATTTCTTGATACAATGTGAACATATTTCCCTAAGAAACCAGTGAAATATAATTGTAAGAAACCATCTAAAAAGCCATGGTTTAGTAAAGGGATATAAATATCTTGTAAACAGGAACAAGAAATGTATCTTATAGCTAGATGGAGTAATGATCCAGAAACAGTCAAACATTATAAAAACTGCAGCACTGTACTGAGAAAAGTTATTAAAAAGTACAGAAGTATGGCCATTATGTCTGAGATCAGCACCTCTGACAATAAAATTAAAACACAGGAAGACTGTCTTTAAGAAAAGTTTGTTAACAAAAAGTCAGAAGTAAAATATTTTTTATAATCATTTTTAAGTGTTGTGGAGAAAAATTGGAACCAGCTACTCATTAGAAAATGCAAGGCTACATATGGAAGAGGCAATCTCTATGCAATTTGATAGAACTGAAATTCAACCCACTTCTCCTACTGAAACAAGGAACATAATAAATTCACTCAAAAGTAAAAGCTCACATGGAATTGGTGGCATTTCCAACAGAAAAGCAGAATTCTCATTCACATATGTAGTAGCTCACTAAAATATGGTATTTTTGTAGATAGACTGAAATATGCTATTGTTAAACAACTGCATGAAGAAGGGGAAAGGTCCGATGCTAACAGATACTGCGCAGTCTCATTTCTGACAGATTTATCCAAAATTCTTGAAACAGTAAAGTATTCAAGAGCAGCTTCACATATTGGTAAAAATGAAATATTAGCAAAATGGCAGTCTGATTTTCAGAAAAGCTTTTCGACAGAAAATGCTACATATGCCACAACTGATCAAATATTAAATGCTCTGAATAACCAAACATCACCCATTGGGATATTTTGTGATCTCTCATAGGCTTTTGACTCTGAATCCTGAAATTCTTCTAAATGAGCTTCAGTATTGTGGAATGAATGGGACAGTGCACAAATGGTTTAATTCATATTCAATTGGAAGGATGCAGAAGGTTGAAATTAACAGAAAAGATAGTCTTCAAAAATCAGCAGAGTCCTCCAATGTTAGGGAGGTATCAAGAATGGTGTCCCACAGAGTTCAGTCTTGGGTCCCTTATCGTTCTTAATATATATTACTGACATGCCACTCTATATTCGTGAAGATGCAACCCTAGTTCTTTTCGCTGATGATACAAGTAAGTAATCACACCCAAAAAATAAGAATTAGATGAGGATATTGTAAATAATGTCTTATGAAAATTATGGTACTCTGCAAATGGACTCTCACTAAATTTTGAGAAAACTCAAGAGTATACAGTTCTATATAGTAAATGCCATAACACCATGGGTAAATAAAGACTCTGAACAGACGTCTGTTGCTAAGGCAGAATGTTAAAAAATTTCTGGATGTGTGCATTGATTAGAAATTGAATTGATGAATCACTTTCATGATCTGCTGAAACAGTTAGGTTCAGCTACTTATGCTATTAGGGTTATACCACATTTTGGTGATAAACATATCAGTAAATTAGCCTAGTATACTCTCTTTCATTCTCTGCTTCCATATGGCACTATATTTTGAGGTAATTCATTGTTAAGAGAAAAAGTATTCATTGCGCATAAGCATGTAAGCAGAATAATAGCTGGAGCCCACCCAAGATTATCTAGCAGACGTTTACTTAAGGAACTTTGGATATTCATAGTACCTTTGCGATACATATATTCACTTGTGAAGTTTGTTATTAATTACCCATCCCAATTCAAAAATAACACCAATGTACACAGCTACAACACTAGAAGAAAGGATGACCTTCACTATTCCAGTTTAAAACTGACTTTGGGACAGAAAGGGGTAAATTAAGCTGCCACAAAAATCTTTGGTCATCTGACAAACAGGATTAGAAGTCTAACAGGTAGCCAACCAGTATTTACAAATAAATTAAAAGAATCTCTGAATGACTCCTCCTTCTACTCAACAGATAATATGAAGTAGTAACAGCAAAAAAATTATGTTGTGTAAAAAAAACATGTTAAACTAGTACATGCCACATCATTACAATATGTCATATTCATGATCTATCGAACAAATATTAATGTAATGTAAACTACAAAAGTTATGTTAATAAACAAAGGTACATCATTTAATAATCCTGAATCTCTGAATCTAGAGAACTATCAAGTCGCTGCTCCATAACTTGTAATGAAATCTAGAGGATCCTTCCATCCCCAAGACACACAGAACATTTGGCAGGAGAGCCATCAGCCAATTATGCAACAAAGTGAGAGTATATAAGAAATTTAGTCAGATGAGATTGTATAATACATTGATATCATCTACCGATTTGTTTAGAATATAAATATGTATTCTTCCATAGTCTGTGATATGTCCCTAAACACATTCTAGCTGATACAATGTAAACGTTGCGCTGCTTAAGAAATGTACCATGTATGAGAATGAGAGCTGGCTTCCACAACTGAGGCTGTGAAAGAATGGTGACTATGTCACTTCTTCTTTCAAGATGAGTTTCACAATACATCAATCTCTAAAGAATCATTGGTAATTTTCCATGTACTATAGGCCTACAACATTGGTCTACTGAAAGCAAGTCATGTGTATGCTCTGAGCTCCACTTGGGCATACGCCAAATTTGTGTACCAGCAGGTGTGTGAATATACGAAAGTTAAGCTCAGCTCCATACTCATATTTGATACCTAATTCATTACAAAAACACAATTGAAATATTAATAAACAAACAACAAAGATTGTGACAAAATATTACATATATACACTTTTTCAAATGACTGAGAGAATTCTCAGACTCTTTGATGCTCTTTTTTAACTTACTTGAGATTTGGAAGATTCTCTGGGAAGGAATCAAATGGTACATATTGTAGATTTGTGGTCATTCCCATGTGGAGGTGCCGCAACTCTGGTAGGTCAATTATGCATTTTATTCCTGGACGTAAACGCCTGAAGTCTGTGTACTCAACCCAGAGTGTACGCAGCTTTGGAAGACGAGCAATGAAAAACATGGCTGCTGAGCCTAATCCCACACATCGAGAGATATTCAACCTGTAACATAAAGACAATTTTCTGATAAAGAAGTTGAGTGACACAGAAAGACAGACTGTTCAAACACTATCATTAGTAACTATACAATACCTATGGTTGAAAATGCATATACTTAACAGAAAACTTCAGTTGATGTAATTTGAAGGTGGAGCAACTGCTCATAATTGCCTGTTTGCTCTGTATTATTAGCAAATTCTTACTCTACAAACCAGATGGACTAGAGGTTTATCTGGAGGATGCTCATTACTTCCTTCTTCTTTCATTCTGGTTGTGCTATTTCCATTTGCTCACTCATGTACTTCAGATGCTTGAAATTCTGCTGTATATACTCACGTATGTTGTAATCATGAGTAAACAGTTATTTACCTAAAGCGTCAAAAAATTGTTGGCTGAAATTTATTCTTGGGGAATTACAGTAGGATTAAGACAAAAATCTGGAACTGTATTTGACTCTAAGTCCCTTTGCTCTTTGCAGTACTGATAATAAAGTTACATTTGTTGCATTTGTTGCATTTTCTACCAAGGAATAAAACTGTACAATAAATTACCAAAAGAGATTAAAGAAATTTCAAAAATACACTTATTTAAGAAGGCAGCTAAAAAGTACCTGTTATGCAATACATTTTATACATTGAAGGATTACTTAGATAAAGCAGAGTAGGGGTTTGATAAAAAAATGTTATACAAACAAATAATAATAATAATGATGATTATAAAACATCCAATATTCCACATAACACCTTCACTTTATTATTTTTCTTCTTTTTTCCTTTCTAGAGACACTCTCCCCTCAAGCTATGCATAGCACAATACTAACACCTCTTCCTCTTTCTGAGCTCAACATCTCACTCATTATGAAGGGATGCTGACTCAGTTTTTCAGGATAGCAAATGGGAACTTGCAGTACAGAAAATGGCCCAAGGATCACCTCTGTGTGTGTGTGTGTGTGTGTGTGTGTGTGTGTGTGTGTAGTGAGTGAAGTGTTATGAAACAATGTGTGTATAGTGTGTGCAGTGACTGATAGGGAAATATGAGTGAATAGTGTGGCATTACATTATTTAATGAGTTATTTGTAAATAAATTATTGTATACCAGGAGTAAAATCTAATGATTGTCTCTAACTAGAAGTCTGTAAATATATGTGTATACGAATTAGCTTATTGTAAATTGATCTAAGCTTGTAAATACTTTGACATGTCCTATATCCTTGTAAAAAGAGATCTACGGATGAATAAAACTACTACTACTACTACTACTACTACATTCATGGTTTCCACTTGAAGCAGCAGCAGAGCGGGCCAAGACACAAGCAACCAGAGGGAAGTAACCGATTTTGTGCCACTTTATGAGTTCCTAACCAAGAGCAAATTGTATAGTTTCATCTGTGTGTTTTGGTAGTTTAATTTCATGAGTGATGATTTAATCTTTAACATTTCTCATGTGTTCATTTTTGTAGGAAAGTAAACCGATTTTGTGACATATTATCATTTCCAAATCATAAGCAAATTATTTAATCTCATGTGTGTACTTTGGGAGTTCAGTTTTTGAATTTCTGCATGTCAATCTAATTTAATGTACACTGTTCTTGTGTTTTCCTCCTCGCCCACAGTAGAGATCCACAGTGTGTGTGAATTGTCCTTGTTCGTCTGTGAGGGGATATATTCCATGGTCTTTGGTATGGATAGGGACTGTGGCTGTTGTGTGCAAATGGAAGCCGAGTTGGTGACACTTCGCTCTCAGCTCCAGGTTGTGATGGCTTCAGTTACATAGCTGGAAGCTGCAGTGGATGAGATCACTCTTGTGGGCCAACTGTACAGATCAAATGGACGTCCAGCACATCTGAGTCTGCTGAACAGCCCGCATTGGTGACTAGCCCAGTTACTACTTGCACTGAGGTTGAACACTCACCCGTGGTCGAGTGAAAGGTCACCTAGGGCCATGGCAGGTGGCAAAAGACTTCCCAGAGGCCACATGTAAGGCCTCCCCAGTTAGTCTGATAAACAGGTTCCAGATGTTATCTGTGGCTGACACTATCCCTCAGCCAGATGCAGTCACTTGCCCTGTTTCAGAGCGAACTTCTCTGCCTACGAGATCCGAGCAATTGTAGTTGGGACTTCCAATGTTAGGCACAGTACAGGGACATGGCTACCAGGGAGGGGAAAGAAAACCAATGTGCATTCCCTGGGCATACTGGATGGAGTCATTCCAGATGTGGAAAGGGTCCTTCCAGATGCCATGAAGAGCACTGGATGCAGCCACCTGCTGGAGTGGCTCAAGTCAGTACCAATGACAAGTGTCACTTTGGATCAGAAGAGAGTCTCTCTGGTTTCGAGTGGCTAACAGAACTGGTAAAGGCTGCCAGTCTTGCTTGCGAGATGAAAGCTGATTTCAACACTAGACAGGACTAACTGTGGATCTTCTATATCTACATCTATGTGATTATTCTGCTACTCACAATAAAGTGCCCGGCAGAGGGTTCAATGAACCACCTTCAAACTGTCTCTCTACTGTTCCACTCTTGAATGGCGCGTGGGAAAAATGAGCACTTAATTTTTTTTTTTCTGCGCAAGCCCTGATTTCTCTTATTTTATCAGGATGATCATTTCTCCCTATGTAAGTGAGTGCCAACAGAATGTTTTTGCAATTGGAGGAGAAAACTGATGATTGAAATTTCATAAGAAGATCCCGCCACAACAAAAAACACCTTTGTTTTAATAATTGCCACTCCAATTCACATACCATGTGTGTAGCACTATCTCCCCTACATCACAATAATACAAAACAAGCTGCCCTTCCTTGTACTTTTTCGATGTAATCCGTCAGTCCCATCTGATATGGATCCCACACCACGCACCAATACTCCAGAATAGGGGGACAAGTGTGGTGTAATCAATCTCTCTAGTAGACCTGTTGCACCTTCTAAGTGTTCTGCCAATGAATTGCAGTCTTTGGTTGGCTCTACCCACAACATTATCTATGTGATCATTCCAATTTAGGATATTTGTAAGTGTAATCCCTAAGTATTTAGTTGAATTTACAGCCCTCAGATTTGTGTGACTTATAGTGTAATTAAAATATAGCAGATTTCTTTCAGTACTCATATGAATAACTTCACACTTTTCTTCATTCAGGGTCAATTGCCACTTTTTGCACCATACAGATATCTTATCTAAATCACTTTGCAAATTGGTTTTGGTCATCTGATGACTTTACAAGTTAAATGATAACATCATCTGCAAACAATCTAAGACGTCTACTGAGAACAGATCAGGAACAATAGAGGGCCTAAAATACTTCCTTGGGGAATGCCAGATATCATTTGTGTTTTACTCGATGACTTTCTGTCTATTACTACAAACTGTGACCTTTCTGACAGGAAATCACGAATCCAGTCACACAACTGAGGCAATATTCCAAAGGCACGCAGTTTGGTTATAAGACACTTGTGAGGAACGGTGTCAAAAGCCTTTTGGAAATCTAAAAATATGGAACCAATTTGACACTCCCTGTCGATAGCACTCATTACTTCATGAGTATAAAGAGCTAGTTGTGTTTCGCAAGAACTATATTTTCCTGAATCTGTGCTGACTACATGTCAATAAATCATTTTCTTTGAGGTACTTGATAATATTCGAATACAGTATACGTTCCAAAACCCTACTGCAAATCAACGTTAGTGATATAGGCCTGTAATTCAACGGATTACTCCTACCCTTTTCTGAGTATTGGTGTCACTTGAGCAATTTTCCAGTCTTTAGGCGTGGATCTTTCTGTGAGCGAGCAGTTGTATATAATTGCGAAATATGGAGCAATTGTATCAGCATACACTGTGAGGAACCTGACTGGTATACAATCTGGATCGGAAGCCTTGCTTTTATTAAGTGATTTAAGCTGCTTTGCGACACCGAGGATATCTATTTCCATGTTTCTCATCTTGGCAGCTGTGATTGGAATTCAGGAATATTTACTTTGTCTTCTTTTGTGAAGGAGTTTCAGAAAAATCTTGTTTAATAACTCTGCTTCAGTGGGACTGTCATCAGTGACTTCACCATTATCATCGCACAGTGAAGGCATTGATTGCGTTTCACCACTGGTGTGCTTTATGTATGACCGGAATCTCCCTGGGTTTTCTGCCAGATTTCGAGACAGAGTTTCATTATGGAAATTATTGTAAGCATCTCACATCGAAGTAAGTACTATATTTCGAACTTCTGCAAAACTTTGCCAATCTTGCAGATTTTGCTTTATTTTAGATTTGGCATGCTTTTTTTGCTGCTTCTGCAACAGCAATGTGACCCGTTTTGGTACCATGAAGGATCATTACCATCAATTATTAAGTTATGTGGTATACATCCCTCAATTGCTGCCAATACTATGTCTCTGAAAGCATTCCAAAACTTTTCGACATTTAAATGATCAGATCGGAAGGAGTGCTGACTGTCTCTTAAAAAAGGCATTAAGAGCATTTTTATCACCTTTTTTTTTAAACAGATATACTTTTCGTTTCTTTCTGATGGTTGTAGGAGTTGTGGTATTCAGCCTATCAGCTACTGCCTTGTGGTCGCTAATCCCTGTATTCGTCATGATATTCACTATTTGTCCAGGATTATTTGTTGCTGAGAGGTCAAATTTGCTTTGGCAACCATTTACTCTTCGAGAGGGCCCATGAACCAACTGTTCAAAATAAGTTTCTGAGAAAGCATTCAGTATAATTTCAGCCAATGTTTTATGCCTGCCGCCAGCTTTAAATGTGTAGTTTTTTCAGCATATTGAGGGTAGATTAAAGTCACCACCAACTATAATTGTATGAGTGGGGTACCTATTTGAAATGAGACTCAAGTTTTCTTTGAACTGTTCAGCAACTATATCTTCTGAGTTGGGGGTCAGTAAATGATCCAATTAATAGTTTAGTCCGATTGTCAAGTATAACTGCTACCCACACTATTTCGCTATCTACTTCAATTTCAGTACAAGGCAAACTACTTCTGACAGCAATAAATACTCCACCACCAACTGAATTTCATCTATCCTTTCAGAACACTGTTAAATAATTAGAAAAAAATTCTGCTGAGCTTATTTCCGGCTTTAGGCAGGTTTCTGTACCTATAACTATTTGAGCTTCAGTGCC
Organism: Schistocerca gregaria; assembly: GCF_023897955.1. NCBI lineage: Eukaryota > Metazoa > Arthropoda > Insecta > Orthoptera > Acrididae > Schistocerca > Schistocerca gregaria. The sequence goes on along the minus strand of NC_064926.1, from coordinate 315,245,700 downwards.
TTCCATTAGGGATGGAGCTTTGGTTCCTTTCCAACACAGCTACAACAATTTACAACCACAATACTGATTGTTTCTACAACTAACTTACTGTGTTTTACCTGCCCCCTTTCAGACAGATGCCCTATCTGTGGTTCCCTGAGGCTCTCTAACCTAAAAAAACCACCCAGTCCCTTCCACACAGCACCTGCTACCCATGTAGCCGCTTCCTGTGTGTAGCGGACTCCTGACCAATTAAGCGTAACCCGAAAACCCACCACCCAATGGTGCAAATCAAGGAATCTGCAGCCTACACGGTCACAGAACTGCCTGAGCCTCTGATTCAGACCCTCCACTCGGCTCTGCACCAAAGGAACAGTCGGTTCTATCAACAATGTTGCAGATGGTGAGCTCTGTCTTAATCTCAGAAGCAAGACTGGCAGTCTTTACCATTTCCGCTAGCCGCCCAAAACCAGAGAAAATCTCCAACGATCAAAAGTGACACATGTCATTGGTACTGACATGAGCCACCACCTGCAGTTGGCTGCACCCTGAACTCTTCATGGCATCCAGGAGCATCCTCCCCCAGTAGGGACACGGAGTGCACACTAGCTTCCTTCCCTTCCTTGGCAATCATGTTCCTAAGGGGCCCATTATGCGCCTAACGTTGGAACTCCCAACTACCAGCAAACCCACCCTCTGTGAACGCCCAGACCTTGTGTGCCGAGATGCTTCCTCTGGTACAAGGTGGACAACTGCATCCGGCTTAGAGACATCGTCAGCCACAGATAACGCCTGAAACCTGTTCGTCAAATAAACCGGGGAGGCCCTATGATCAGCCCTCAGAATGCTTTTCACTGCCTGCCAGGCTTAGTAATGATCTCCCACTCAACCGTGGGTGAGGGGTCAATCTCAGTGCAGGCATCTTTGGCACAAAGCCAAGTGTAGGGTCTATATCAGAGGCTCAGAAGGTTCTGTGACTGTGTATGCTGCAGATTCCTCAACTTGTGCCACAGGGCGAATGGGTTTTGGGTTCTGCTGAATAGGTCAGGCATGCACTACTCACTGGAGATGGCTACATGGGTATCAGGGTCTGTGTGGTGTGGACTGGGCGGTTTTCTAGGTTAGAGGGACCTGGGGAAATACAAAAATGGTTTCAGTCTCAAAGGGTGCAGGTCAAACATAGGAAGAACGTAGATACAGGGGGAAAGAAATACAGCAGAAGACGAATGGGGGAAAGAAATACAGTAGAAGACGTATGGGTAGCTCTGAGGGATGAAGTAGTGAAGGCAGCAGAGGATCAAGTAGGTAAAAAGACGAGGGCTAGTAGAAATCCTTGGGTAACAGAAGAAATATTGAATTTAATTGATGAAAGGAGAAAATATAAAAATGCAGTAAATGAAGCAGGCAAAAAGGAATACAAACGTCTCAAAAATGAGATCGACAGGAAGTGCAAAATGGCTAAGCAGGGATGGCTAGAGGACAAATGTAAGGATGTAGAGGCTTATCTCACTAGGGGTAAGACAGATACTGCCTACAGGAAAATTAAAGAGACCTTTGGAGATAAGAGAACCACTTGTATGAATATCAAGAGCTCAGATGGAAACCCAGTTCTAAGCAAAGAGGGGAAAGCAGAATTTGGTAAAACTGTTGTAGCTGTGGTGGGAAGGTACCACAACTCTAAGTGGTAATAAAAAGCACTGATGCTCAAATCGTTATAGGCACTGAAAGCTGGCTAAAGCCGGAGATTAGTTTAGCCAAAGTTTTTGTGAAGAACCTACCAGTGTTCCGAAAGCATAGGCTAAAGACAATTGGTGGAGATGTATTTGTAGTTGTTGTTGTTGTTGTTGTTGTTGTTGTTGTGGTCTTCAATCCTGAGACTGGTTTGATACAGCTCTGCATGGTAATCTATCCTGTGCAAGCTCCTTCATCTCCCAGTACCTACTGCAACCTACATCCTTTTGAATCTGCTTAGTGTATTCATCTCTTGGTCTCCCTCTACGATTTTTACCCTCCATGCTGCCCTCCAATGTTAAATTTGTGATCCCGTGATGTCGCAGGACATGTCCTACCAACCGATCCCTTCTTCTAGTCAAGTTGTGCCACAAACTTCTCTTCTCTCCAATCCTATTCAATACCTCCTCATTAGTTATGTGATCTACCCACCTAATCTTCAACATTCTTCTGTAGCACCACATTTTGAAAGCTTCTATTCTCGTCTTGTCCAAACTATTTACTGTCCATGTTTCACTTCCATACATGGCTACACTCCATACAAATACTTTCAGAAATGACTTCCTGACACTTAGATCTATACTCGATGTTAACAAATTTCTCTTCTTCAGAAACGCTTTCCTTGCCATTGCCAGTCTACATTTTATATCCTCTCTACTTTGACCATTATCAGTTATTTGGCTCCCCAAATAGCAAAACTACTTTACTACTTTAAGTGTCTCATTTCCTAATCTAATTCCCTCAGCATCACCAGACTTAATTCGACTACATTCCATTATCCTTGTTTTGCTTTTGTTGGTGTTCATCTTATATCCTCCTTTCAAGACACTGTCCATTCCGTTCAACTGCTCTTACAAGTCCTTGCTGTCTCTGACAGAATTACAATGTCATAGGGATACCTCAAAGTTTTTATTTCTTCTCCATGAATTTTAATACCTATTCTGAATTTTTCTTTTGTTTCCTTTACTGCTTGCTCAATATACAGATTGAATAACATTGGGGAGAGGCTACAATCCAGTCCCACTCACTTCCCAACCACTGCTACGCTTTCATACCCCTCAACTCTTATAACTGCCATCTGGTTTCTGTACAAATTGTAAATAGCCTTTCGCTCCCTGTATTTTACCCCTGCCACTTTTAGAATTTGAAAGAGAGTATTCCAGTCAACATTGTCAAAAGCTTTCTCTAAATCTACAAATGCTAGAAATGTAGGTTTGCCTTTCCTTAATCTTTCTTCTAAGATAAGTCGTAAGGTCAGTATTGCCTAAAATGTTCCAACATTTCTACGGAATCCAAACTGATCTTCCCCGGGGTCAGCTTCTACCAGTTTTTCCATTCGTCTAGAAAGAATTCGCGTTAGTATTTTGCAGCTGTGGCTTATTAAACTGATAGTTTGGTAATTTTCACATCTGTCAACACCTGCTTTCTTTGGGATTGGAATTATTATATTCTTCTTGAAGTCTGAGGGTATTTCGCCTGTCTCGTACATCTTGCTCACCAGATGGTAGAGTTTTGTCAGGACTGGCTCTGCCAAGGCCATCAATAGTTCTAATGGAATGTTGTCTACTCGCGGGGCCTTGTTTCGACTCAGGTCTTTCAGTGCTCTGTCAAACTCTTCACGCAGTATCGTATCTCCCATTTCATCTACATCTACATCCTCTTCCATTTCCATAATATTGTCCTCAGGTACATCACCCATGTATAGACCCTCTATATACTCCTTTCATCTTTCTGCTTTCCCCTCTTTGCTTAGAACTGGGTTTCCATCTGAGCTCTTGATATTCATACAAGTGGCTCTCTTTTCTCCAAAGGTCTCTTTAATTTTCCTGTAGGCTGTATCTATCTTACCCCTAGTGAGATAAGCCTCTACATCCTTACATTTGACCTCTAGCCATCCCTGCTTAGCCATTTTGCACTTCCTGTCGATCTCATTTTTGAGTCGTGTGTATTCCTCTTTGCCTGCTTCATTTACTGCATTTATATATTTTCTCCTTTCATCAATTAAATTCAATATTTCTTGTGTTCCCCAAGGATTTCTACTAGCCCTCATCTTTTTACCTACTTGATCCTCTGCTGCCTTCACTACTTCATCCCTCAGAGCTACCCATTCGTCTTCTACTGTATTTCTTCCCCCATTCCTGTCAATGGTTCCCTTATGCTGTCCCTGAAACTCTATACAACCTCTGTTTTAGTCAGTCCTTAAATTCCCACATATTTGCAATTTCTTCAGTTTTAATCTACAGTTCATAACCAATAGATTTTGGTCAGAGTCCACATCTGCCCCTGGAAATGCCCTACAATTTAAAACCTGTTTCCTAAACCTCTGTCTTACCATTATGTAATCTATCTGATACCTTTTAGTATCTCCAGGGTTCTTCCATGTATACAACCTTCTTTCATGATTCTTAAACCAAGTGTTAGCTATGATTACGTTGTGCTCTGTGCAAAATTCTACCAAGCAGCTGGCTCTTTCATTTCTTAGCCCCAATACATATCCACCTACTACATTTCCTTCTCTCCCTTTCCCTACACTCGAATTCCAGTCACCCATGACTATTAAATTTTCGTCTCCCTTCACTACCTGAATAATTTCTTTTATCTCATCATACATTTCTTCAATTTCTTCATTATCTGCAGAGCTAGTTGGCATATAAACTTGTACTACTGTAGTAGGCATGGGCTTCATGTCTATCTTGGCCACTATAATACATTCACTATGCTGTTTGTAGTAGCTTACCCGCACTCCTATTTTTTTTATCCATTATTAAACCTACTCCTGCATTACCCCTATTTGATTTTATACTTATAATCCTGTATTCACCCAACCAGAAGTCTTGTTCCTCCTACCACCAAACTTCACTAATTCCCACTATATCTAACTTTAACCTATCCATTTCCCTTTTTAAATTTTCTAACCTACCTGCCCGGTTGAGGGATCTGACATTCCACACTCCGTTCCTTAGAATGCCAGTTTTCTTTCTCCTGATAACGACGTCCTCTTGAGTAGTCCCCGCCCGGGGATCTGAATGGGGGACTATTTTACCTCCGGAATATTTTACCCAAGAGGACGTCATCATCATTTAACCATACAGTAAAGCAGCATGCCCTCGGTACGGCTGTAGTTTCCCCTTGCTTTCAGCCATTCGCAGTACCACAACAGCAAGGCCGTTTTGGTTAATGTTACAAGGCCAGATCAGTCAATCATCCAGACTGTTGTCCCTGCAACTACTGAAAAGGCTGGTGCCCCTCTTCAGGAACCACACGTTTGTCTGGCCTCTCAACAGATACCTGTCCGTTGTGGTTGCACCTACGGTACGGCTATCTGTATCATTGATTGTTGTTGTTAGAAGTAGATTATCTTGTAGCGAAGTTTGAAGCAGATAGTTCCTGTGAGTTGGTATGAGCAGAGGTCATTCTTTACAACCAGAATACAATAATAATTGGATCCTTTTACTGACCTTCCAACTCAAATGATACAATTCCTGAAAGGTTCAAAGAAAACTTGAGTTTAATTTCAAACATGTACCCGACTCATAAAATTATAGTTGGTGGTGACTTTAATTTACCCTTGATTTGTTGACGAAAATACATGTTTAAATCCACGAGTAAACATAAAACATCATCCAAAATTGTGCTGAATACATTCTCTCAATATTATTTCGAGCATTTAGTTCATGAGCCCACATTAATAATAAACAGTTGTGAAAACGCACTTGACCCCTTAGCAATAAACAATCAAGAGCTAATAATGAACATCAAAACAGATAGTTAACACAGAGCAAGATTGAATATTTTAGCCCCCAAATCCTCAAAATATAAATGAAAAATATACCTATTCAAAAAAATCAGATAAAAATTCACTTGATGCTTTCCTGAGAGACAATCTCCAATCCATCCAAATTAACAATGTAAATGTAGACGACATGTGACTTGAATTCAAAGAAATAGTACTGACAGCAATTGAGAGATTTATACCAAATAAATTAACAAACGATGGAGCTGATCCCCCATGGTACACAAAACGGGTCAGAACACTGTTGCAGACACAATGGAAAAAACATGGAAAATTTAAAAGAATGCAAAATCTCCAATATTGGTGATCTTTTACAGAAGGTCACAATTTAGCACAGACATCAACATGAGGTGCTTATAATAGTTTCCACAACGAAACTTTATTTCGAAAATCCAAAGACGCTCTAGTGATATGTAAAGTATGCCAGCTGCAAGACGCAGTCAATTCCATCTCTACAATGACATTTCTGCAAAAACAGAGTTACTAAAACAACCTACTGAAATTCCTTCACTGAAGAAGACAAATTATATATTTCGGAATTTGAATCAGAAACAGCTGCCAACATGAGTAACTTTGAAGTAGATATCCACGGAGTGAACAACTCAAATCACTTAATAAAAGTAAGTCTTCTGGTCCAAACCACAACCCAGTTAGGTTCCTTTCAGAGTATGCTGATGCAATAGCTCCATACTTAACAGTCATATACAACCTCTTGCTCGACGAAAGATCTGTACCCAACTACTGGAAAATTTCCCAGGTCACACCAAAATTCAAGAAAGGTAGTAGGAGTAATCCACAAAATTACAGGCCCATATTACTGACATTGATATGCAACAGGATTTTGAAACACATAATGTTTTTGAACATTACGAATTACCTCAAAGAGAATGGGATATTTTTACTTCCCCTCTTGTTTTTCCATCTGCCTCCTTAAATTTGTTTTTTTCATTTCTGACTAATTACTATTAACGTACATTAGCATAATTTGCATGGTGAATTCTGCTCAGGTTATCAGCCGAGTGGTGTCATCAACTTGTTGCAACATTTCAGTAAGTTTCGTACCCATCATCTTATGGCGAAGTGTCAGGATGCTGTGTTTTGCATATCTATATAGCTGCATGGCCATTGTCCACTACTGTGGGCCGGCCAATCATGTTCCTCCGAAGGGGGTACCACGTCGGCAGTGAGGGGGAGGGCAGCACGGACCGGCGTAGAGATCCAGTGGCTATCCAATCTGTCTGCGGATGCTGCTGCCTTCAGTACGAAGCATTCCTGATGTATTTTGTCAATTGTGGGATTCCAAGCTGCACTGAGCTGAAAACCACAAGCCATGTTTACTAAATTGTTGTGCAGACGTGTCTCCGCTGCCTCTTTGAAGATCAGATCCTAGAAACAGTTGGCACTGAACAGATTCTTCGTTTTTTCGAATTTGAAGGTGTGTCCCTCAATAATGCTATGTTCTGCTACCGTGGACTTGTTTGTATGTCCTAGTCGTATGTTCCTGATGTGTTCAGTACAGTGATGGGAGATACATCGTTGTGTCTGCCTGATATATTCCATCCCACATTCACACTCAATACTGTAAATGCCAGGCGTCTGCAACCTCAGTTGGTTTTTGTTTAAGCCAAGTATATCTTCCACTTTCTTTGGTGTGCGAAAGATGGTCGTTATTTCATGCTTCTTTAATATTCTTGCGATCTTGGTTGTTGGCAGTCCAGCAAACGGCAGAAACGCCACACATTTTGCTTCGTCTTCTTCTGGTTTCTCCTCCTGCCTTTTGTCTGCACGCAGGGTGTGTCTTATTTGTGTCTCGGTGTAATCATTCTTACAGAAGGTTTCCCGCAGATGTGCTAACTCACGCAGCAAATTCTCACTGTCATAACCTGGCTCTTTGTACTAAGGTGTTCAGAACTGAGTTATGTTGTGCTGGATGGTGGCAGCTCCGGGCATTGAGATATAAGTCCGTGTGTGTCTTCTTCATGTAGACCAAGTGTTTCAACATACCGTCCTGATTTTTCTTGATCACAATACCCAAGAAGGAGAGGCAGCCATTCTCTTCTACCTCCATGGTGAATTTGACGTTGTCATGTATGCCACTGAGATGGCGTAGGAACTCCTGTAGTGTTTCCTTGCCATGGGGCCACACTACAAAAGTGTCGTCTACGTAAATGTAGAACACCTCTGATTTATGGCGGGCAGTGTTCAGTGTCACATCTTCAAAGCGCTCCATGTACAAGTTGGCAATACCTAGGGCCAGGGGGGAATGCGTGGCAACACCATCTGTTTGTTCATAGAATTTCCCACCACATTTGAAGTACGTTGTGGTTAACACGTGATGAAAGAATCTGAAAGTGTCCTTAACAAAGTGATCTTCAAGCAGAGCTAAGGAATCATCCAGTGGCACCCGGGTAAAGAGAAAAGTGACATCAAAGCTGACTAGTAGATCCTTCTCGTCCAGGTATAACCCTTTGAGTACCTTAACAAATTCGGTCACGTTTTTGACATGGTGAGGGCAGTGACCCACGAGTGGTTTTAACAGTTGTGCTAGGTGCTTCGCTACACCATATGTTGGAGAATTTATGGTGTTCAATGTAGGGCGTAGTGGGACACTCTCCTTATGGATGTTCGGGAGGCCACACGGTCACGGTGGAGCCAGCGCGCCTGAGGGTAAAGCTTCCTGATGGTGTTTCTGTCAAGTCTTGAGCTGTTGAGAAGATCGATGGTCTTTTGCGTAACAGAAGCAGTTGCGTCTTTCCCCACTGATTTGTATGCTGGATCTCGTAGTAAGGTATCAACCTTCTGCCAGTAATCTTCTGACTTCAGTAGGACTGTCGTATTCCCTTCGTCTGCTGCTAAGACCACTATACCCTTGTCATCATGGAGGTTCAACAGTGCCTTGTGCTCTTCTGCCATAATGTTGTTCTTTGGCATTCTTGCTTTCTCGAGTACCCGGCTGGTCTCCCTCCTCACTTCCTTGGCTGCTCTCAGCGGGAGTCCACAAATGGTTTGCTCGACGTCGCTGATGATGTCACATTTTGGTAACATTCTTATCGGAGCAAAGTTCAGGCATGGAGATTGTTGGCTCATCCAGTGTTCTCTCTGTAATGTTGATGACGGTCTTAATATTGATGGCTTTCTCCTCCTGTTGACATCAGCCCGGAAGTCTGAGGAACTTCTGGCACTGTTTGTTGGTGGCTTACTTCTTGTGGAGATCACTGCTGGCGTATGTGTTGCCGTACAGTCACTGCTAGGTGTGTGCTGGGAGGGTGGAAGCCAGGCACAAGTTGTGAGTGAGCAAAGTCTTGGCGTTCTTGGGGAGTTCCGCTCTGGTAACACATATGAGTTCCTGTACTAAGGCTGAATCAGCCCATCGTAATACGTGTTTTATCCTCGCCGTGTTCACAGGATGCTGCAAGTTCACAAACTGCGGCATCACTTCCTTATCCTGACACCTTAGCAAGAAGGCTAGTTCGCTGAGCAGCTTTCCTGTCTTGATTCATAGATTCTGCAGCATCTTGTAGCTGTGCTGGACATCCTCCCTGTAGAGGTGATATATATGTGATTGCAGTCTTTCCCCGCATATTCCACTGATTAAGCGAAGCGTCGCCAGAAGTGTCGGAATGCTGTGTTCTGCATATCTATACAGCTGCTTGGTTGTCATCCGCTACTGTAAGCCGGCCAATGAAGTACCTCCGGAAGGGGGTAATGCATCGGTAGTGTTGGGGGAAGGGGACGACAGCAGTGCAGATCAGCGTCAAGACCAGGTGAATATCCAATCTGTCTTCGGACGCCATTGCCTTCAGATCGGAATGTTCACGACGTATTTTGTCAATTGTGGGCTTCCCCGCAGCACTGACCTGAAAACCACTATCCCTGTTTACTAAATTTTTGTGCAGACATATCTCCACCGCCTCTTTGAAGGTCAAGTCCCAGAAACCGTTGGCGCTGCACAGCTTCTTCGTTTTTTCAAATTCAAAGGTGTGTCCCTTGATAATGCTATGTTCCGCTACCGCGGACTTGTTTGTCTGTCCTAGTCATATATTCCTGATGTGTTGAGTACAGCGCTGGGAGATACATCGTTGTGTCTGCCCGATATATTCCATCCACATTCGCATTCAATACTGTAAATGCCCGGCGCCTGCAACCCCAGTTGGTCTTTGGTTGAGCCAAGTATATCTTTGACATTTTTCGGTGCATAAAAGATGGTCGTTACTTCGTGTTTCTTTAATATTCTTGCGATCTTGGCCATTGGCAGTCCAACAAATGGCAGAAATGCCATATGTTTTGCTTTGTCTTCTTCTGGTTTCTTCTCCCTCCTCTTGTCTGCACGCAAGGTGTGTCTTATTTGTGTCTCAGTGTAACCATTCTTATGGAAGGTTTCACGCAGATGTGCTAACTCACGCGGCAAACTCTCACTGTCACAGCTCGACCTGGCTTTTTGTACTAAGGTGTTCACTACTTGGTCTACAGGAAGAAGCTGCAACCATCCAGCACAACAATGTAACTCAGTACTGAACACCTTAGTACAAAGAGCTAGGTCGATCTGTGACAGCAAGAGCTTGCTGCGTGAGTTAGCACATCTGCAGGAAACCTTCAGTAAGAATGGATACACTGAGACACAAATAAGACACGCCTTGCGTGCAGACAAGAGGTGGGAGGAGAAACCAGAAGAAGACACAGCAAAACATGTGGTGTTTCTGCCATTTGCTGGACCGCCAACAACCAAAGACCAACTGGGGTTGAAGACACCACGACTTACAGTACTGAGTGTGAATGTGGGATGGAGTACATCGGGCAGACACAATGATGTATCTCCTAGTGCTGTACTGAACACATCAGGAACGTACAACTAGAACAGACAAACAAGTCTGCAGTAGCGGAACATAGCATTATTGAGGGACACACCTTCGAATTCGAAAATACGAAGAAGCTGTGGGCGCCAATGGTTTCTGGGACTCGGTCTTCAAAGAGGCAGTGGAGATACATCTGCACAACAATTTAGTAAACAGGGATAGGGGTTTTCAGCTCAGTGCAGCATGGAATTCCAAAACTGGAAAAATACATCAGGAATGCTCCGAACTGAAGGCAACAGCATCCGCAGACAGATTGGATAGCCACCGGGTCTTGAAGCTGGACCCCCCCCCCCCCCCCCTACCAACGCGGTACCCCCTTCCAGAGGAACGTGATCAGCCGGCCTACAGTAGCGAACAACGGCCAAGTAGCTATATAGATATGCAGAACACAGCATCCCGACACTTCATCGGAAGATGATGGGTACGAAACTCATTGAAACATTGCCATCAAGATGCCACCACTCGGCTGATAACCCAAGAAGAATTCATCAGTGGCGTACGGCAAGAAAGACTGCACCAGCATACATAATTTGCGTTTCCATAAAAGAAAAAGGTTGGCTCTCAGTTTTAAAGAACATAACACCAGGTCTAATTTTGCGCTAAGTTTTATGAATATAATTGATTTTCTAATTTATTTGACTATTACTAGTTAATACTTTTGTTCTAGGGTGAATTCAGTAATTGATATAAAACTTAAATTCTATTGTTGATGTATAAACGAATATAAATTCTGTACTAATTATACACATTTGGAGCAACAACTAATAGTGTTCTTAAAGGATTTACTTGGCTCTATTCAAAAACATGTTAGCAAAGCCAGCCCTTAATTAATCCCAAAGTAATTAATAGTTTTATCAAAAGCAGTGCTTGTGGAACTATATACAGAATGTTAATCGTCATCATTTAAAAAAATAATTTGGCCTAAACATTGTAATAGAAGAAACTGTGAAAAGGAAAGAATTTTTTGGTGTAGTCAGTTAATTTATTGAGTTAGGTTTTAAATGTAATTTCTGTAAATTTAACTTCAAACAATGTTTAGTTTCAGTACTTATTGTTGTGAGGATGTATAAGTACCCGATTTGTAGTCACATACAGTCAGTCCATAGCAGAGTTTCAGACAAGAAACCTGTGTTGGTTAGAACAACAACAATGCTTCAACTTTATCTGTGAAAAAAGTGTTACAAAATTAGGCTGTGTGTTAAAACAATGACAGTGTCTGCTCCACATGTGCCTTTCTATTCTTCAAGAACTGTGAACTCTGTTGTTAGGTTTTTACTGTTTGTAGATGTTAAATAGTAAATTATTGTAGCAGTATGTGGAGGTTTGTCTGCAAACTATTAATGAGTCTTATGGGAAGTTAAAACAATAGTGCACTGGTCGTATATAACTGTGTATTATTGGGGGGTTGTGAACAGTGAAAGTAAACTACTGTGGAACACAACTGTGGATCTGTCGGCTACGTTATTTAAAGTAGTCAGTGTTGTACTTCCACACCCCATTTTTCAGCCAGTATCACAACCCAGTATGTCAACACTGAGGACAACAAACGAAGAAATAAAGAAGGCAAAGTGTCACATATGGTGCCCCGAGGTGAGGACTATTGTATGTGGGCACAATAAACTAGAACTCACGAAATTTGACAGTGAAGTGTGAACTCAGGCGGTTTACAGGGATTTAAAAGGAAGTGATGCTACAGCCGATCAGAGCTGGGGTTCCATGGCCACAGCAGGACAGCAGCCAACCAGTAAGCAGGTTCTATGGAAGCAACCATTGAGTACAGGAGTAGCCAAGCAGCATGCAGGTGGACACTGCTGACCAAGATAAACAAGATGCCTCGCCGAGAGAATTACAACTTGCAGCACATGAGTCGAGATGACCACAGCAGATCGGCAACAGATGAGTAATTAAAAACAAGGTAATTCACTGCAAAAGCTGTTTTGTATTAAGTTATACATAATGAGTGACCTTAATGAACAAGACAGTGTGTTAGGAGACACAAGGGACAACAGGAGACTGGCTCTGTAGACAATAGTGATTATACGCCAGGCAAAGATGTAACTTTGAATTATGAGGACAGAAGCCCTATTGTAGATGGAATGATAAGTGTCATATACATTGTATGGTGATGTGAGCGAAATGGACGAAAACCATATTGAAGTGGATGAAATCCAGGGAAAAGATTAATGAGGATTTTTTTGTATGAAGATGATCACACGGCAAGTAAAAAGGAAGTGTAGCACCCTATAATAGCAGCAAGTGTACAAGGTATACATGTTAAATGTTTACTGGACAGTGGTAGTGATTTGAATGGTATTTCACAGGCATTTTTTTTAATTTATTAAGAACACAGAGGGTATAGTAGTGATGTATGTTTCTGGAAAAAGAATTATTGGTGCCACTGGTAAGCTATCGAAGTGTGAAACAAGAGGTACTATTAAATGTGGAATTGGCAGGACAGCTGTTGGAGTGCAATTTCTTGGTAATTCAAAAGCTCAGCACTTGTGTAATATTTGGGACTAATTTCTTGAGCAAATGGTGTGTAAATATTGATTTTGCTCATGGTTAGTTTAGTTTTAAGTGCAACAGAAGTAGGTATGAAGTATCATTTTTGGGATGTATGGACGAGTGTGTGCTAACTGAATTAGATAAGAGTTTTGACCACTGAGCAGGTTACTGAGGAAGAAGAGGAGGAGAGAGTAAGGTTTGAAATAATAAAGAGAGTTGAGGATATTGAAGGTATTACAAATAATCAAAGGGAGGAATTAAAAGGTATTCTCTGGATCAACTGTAAGGATTTTTAGACAGGCCAGGTTTAATAAAAGATTTTGAGTACAAATTAAAGTTTAAGGATCATGAACCATTTTTCAAGCAAACTTTTATTATTCCATTTTCAACAAATGAAGCAGTGAGAAAAGAAATTCAAAATATGGTCTCATGGGGGATTGTTGGAAGGACAACCAGCAGGGATAATAATCCACTTGTGATTGTACGGAAGGAGAATGGTGGCATCAGGTTGGTTCTGGATGCCAGGAAGTTGAATGAAATTGTAATAGGGGAGAGTGAAAGACCAGCTAACATAGACGAAATTTTGCAAAAAATTCTGTAGATGTAAATTTAAGACTCCTTTCGATGTGACTTGTGGCTATTGGAATAATCAGTTTTTCCAAGCAATCTAGGCCATGTACAGCATTTTACATGAAAGTAAGTGTTACCAATACTGTGTGGTGCCATTTCGTCTGAACTTGTCTGTGTGTGTGTTTATCAGAACTATTGACAAGGTGCTAGGTGAGATATTAACAAATGAAATCACGGTCTATGTAGATGATATCCTCGTAGCGAGTGCAGAATGGCTCAAGCACTGTAAGATTCTGAATGAAGTACAGAGAGCTATGTATAGGGGAGGTATGAAACTAAAATTAAGTAAATCAGAATCTGTAAAGCAGGAAATTTCATTTTTGGGTCACAGGATTAATGAGGAAGATATACAGTCTGATACAAAAAAGCTTGCTGCTATTGAGGATTTCCCACCCTCAAAGAACAACAAGGATCTATGTTAGGCTTGTCTGGCTTCTACTGAAAGTTCGTATCAGATCAGTCATTTAATTGTCCTTGCCTTGGCAATTTGTTGAAAAAGAATGTGGTGTGGAATTGAACAGAGGAGTGTGAAGAGGCACTTCAGAGTTTGAAAAACGAATTAGTAAATAGTAAGATGTTAGGACATCCAAATTTTTCACTGCCTTTCTGTATGAGAACTGATGCAAGTTTTTGTGGTTTGGGGGTAGAAATTATCCAATTAGTGCCTACTGAGATGGAGGTTGAACACAAAACTATTGCTTTTGCAAGTAGAACATTACAACCACGTGAAAAGAACTATTACATTTCAGAATTAGAGGCTTTGGCAATTATTTTTGGGTTTCAAAAGTTTGAGTACTATTTGCTTGGACATAAGATATAGTGTATACAGATCATAAAGCTTTGAGTTACCTTCAGGCATGACAAAGGAGGCTGAAACACAACAGGTTAACTAGGCGGGCTTTGTATTTGCAACAATTTGATTTGGAGGTTAGTATGTAAAAGGAAAAGACAATATTGTGGCTAATGCATTATCTAGGATGTCAGCAGGGAAGAAGGATACTGACTGTAGTGAGAACTGTGAAGAACAAGTAAGGTGGTTTTATTTGCAGGGAGTGAAGGATGAGAAGCTTATTACAAAAATTTGCAAGCAAATGAGAAGGGAGCAAAATGAGGATCCAAATGTAAGTTTAGTTAAGTGATATTACAACTCAGACAACATGTCAAAGATGAGACAGTACTATACTACACATAAAGTGTTGTTGTTTAAGAGGAAAAATTTGAATGATCAGGAAGTTATGTGTTCCTGACCAACATGTTAATAAATTTATTGACTACTTGCATGACAGTTACAGACATTATGGGACCAGGAAAATAGTAGCTAAGATACAGTAATATTTAACAACTTGTGGAGAAGGGTTAAGCAGAGACCATAAGGGTGTGATAATGTCAGAGAGTAAAGACAACTGGTGTGCCACCAAAAGGCTTAATGCAGTCTGTCCTTCCTAGTGAACCAAAAGAGCTTATAGCAGTTGACCTTCTAGTAGTATTGCCTACATCTACAGCAGGTTGTAAATATATTTTCGTTGTTTTGGACACATTCTCAAAATATGTAAAACTGTATCCATTTAAGAAGGCAAATACCAGTACTTTAATTGAGAAGTTGACAGCTGATTACATTTGCAATGTAGGGGTACCAAAATCACTTTTGTCTGACAATGGTCCACAATTTGTTTCAGAGAGGTTTGAACACTGTATGGCAATATGCAAGATAAAACACACAAAGATTTCTACCTATTTTGCACAAGGTAACATGGGTGAAAGGGTTATGAAGGAGATTAATAGGCTGTGCAGAACTTATTGTAGTAAGAAAGACACTGCTTGGGTAGATCATATTTAACATTTGAAAACATTATCAGCAACTTGTGGAACGAATCAACAGGATATGCTCTATGTGAGCTTATGTTCAACAAGAGAGCCAGCAACATCATCACAGATGAAGTGGATTTCCCTCAGGAAAGTGAAGTAGCACAGGACAAAAAGATGAGATTAGCTAACGAGGTGATGAAAAAGAGAGCAGTAGGAAGGTAGAGAAGGCATGACAAAGCAGTGATTCTGACTACTTTCAGAGTAGGTGACCTTGTCCTTGTCAAAACCAAAAAAATCTAGCAAAATAAATGAAGAGATGGTCCTTTCAGAGTGGTATGCATTGCCCATGACAGCTCTTATGAGTTGGCTTACACAAAGAGTAACAGGATTTTAGGATTAAAGAATATTGTTGACCTGAAACCCTATGTATCACCAGTTAGATGTTTCGCCTTTTTTCTCACCAGATCTCCAGTTGCTTTCTAATTCACCTTTATCTCTCCCCATATATTTTTATTTTCATTTCAGCCTCATGTTACACTTTCCACCTTCTAATACCATGTCACCCTCACAACACCCCCACAACGACCCCATTAAGTTTTATTTACATTCCCTCCGCAAACATGCCTTCACCCTAGCCAAATTACGCTCCCATATTTTATTTTCTGAGGCTTGTCTGACATTTGGCATTACCCCCAAAGGCTTCACACTTAAAGTTCCCATCTCTGGCTGCAACCCTTCTTTCCATCAGTCCCTATACCAGTTCCAAACTGAACAATCCATTGCCCTCACCCACCTAATCCTTCACCTACACATCAACTCAGCCAATGAACACACCCATCAACTCCTATCCTTAATAAAAGTCCTCAATCTTTCCTCTCCCACATCCACACCGGCTGTTCAGATCATCCTCCTACAGGCCAACCGCAAATTAGAACAGCATGCCACCCTCCACCTCAAAAAACTATCCAATCTCCTGGTTTCCCACCTCCGGAAAAGCAACTCACTCACCCTTCACAACCTTTCCAGCAAACCTCAACCTCCTCTCATTGCACACAAACCCAGTCTCCCCCAACTACTCAATCTCCCACTTACAGCTCCACTCCCTCCAAAACCTCAAAATTCCAATCAACACAATCTGGAACCACAACACCCTAATTCAGTAGTTAAGACCATGGTACTTGATCGTCGGGAGTATGTGGCTGAGGGACTGCGTCACTTTCAGACAACTCTACATACAAAGTTTGCCAAGGTAATCCCATTCCTGATGTCCAGGCGGAGCTTCAAGGAATCCTCAGAACCTTAGGCCCCCTAAAAAACCTTTCACCTGACTCGATCAACCTCCTGACCCCACCGACACCCCGCACCCCTACCTTCTACCTTCTTCCAAAAATTCACAAACCCAATTATCTCGGCTGCCCCATTGTAGCTGTTTACCAAGCCCCCACAGAACGTATCTCTGCCTAAATGGATCAACACCTTCAACCCATTACATGCAGTCTCCCATCCTTCATCAAAGACACCAACCACTTTCTCGAACGCCTGGAATTCTTACCTAATCTGTTATCCCCAGAAACCATCCTTGTAACCATTGATGCCACTTCCTTATACACAAATATTCTGCACATCCAGGGCCTCGCTGCGATGGAGCACTTCCTTTCATGCCGATCACCTGCCACCCTACCTAAAACCTCTTTCCTCATTACGTTAGCCAGCTTCATCCTGACCCACAACTTCTTCACTTTTGAAGGCCAGACATACCAATAATTAAAGGGAACAGCCATGGGTACCATGATGGCCCCCTCGTATGCCAACCTATTCATGGGTCGCTTAGAGGAAGCCTTCTTGGTTACCCAGGCCTGCCAACCCAAAGTTTGGTACAGATTTATTGATGACATCTTAATGATCTGGACTCACAGTGAAGAAGAACTCCAGAATTTCTCTCCAACCTCAACTCCTTTGGTTCCATCAGATTCACCTGGTCCTACTCCAAATCCCAGGCCACTTTCCTTGATGTTGACCTCCATCTGTCCAATGGCCAGCTTCATATGTCTGTCCACATCAAACCCACTAACAAGCAACAGTACCTCCATTATGACAGCTGCCACCCATTCCACATCAAATGGTCCCTTCCCTACAGCCTAGGTCTTCATGGCAAACGAATCTGCTCCAATCCTGAATCCCTGAACCATTACACCAACAACCTGAAAACAGCTTTCGCATCCAGCAACTATCCACCTGACCTGGTACAGAAGCAAATAAACAGAGCCACTTCCTCATCCCCTCAAACCCAGAACCTCTCACAGAAGAACCACAAAAGTGCCCCACTTGTGACAGGATATTTTCCGGGACTGGATCAGACTCTGAATGTGGCTCTCCAGCAGGGATACGACTTCCTCAAATCCTGCCCTGAAATGAGATCCATCCTTCATGAAATCCTCCCCACTCCACCAAGAGTGTCTTTCCGCCGTCCACCTAACCTTCGTAACCTCTTAGTTCATCCCTATGAAATCTCCAAACCACCTTCCCTACCCTCTGGCTCCTACCCTTGTAACCACCCCTGGTGTAAAACCTGTCCCATGCACCCTCCCACCACCACCTACTCCAGTTCTGTAACCCAGAAGGTGTACACGATCAAAGGCAGAGCCACATGTGAAAGCACCCGCGTGATTTACCAACTGACCTGCCTACACTGTGAAGCTTTCTATGTGGGAATGACCAGCAACAAACTGTCCATTTGCATGAATGGACACAGGCAGACAGTGTTTGTTGGTAATGAGGATCACCCTGTGGCTAAACATGCCTTGGTGCACAGCCAGCACATCTTGGCACAGTGTTACACCGTCCGGGTCATCTGGATACTTCCCACTAACACCAACCTGTCAGTACCCCGGAGATGGGAACTTGCCCTTCAGTATATCCTCTCTTCTCGTTATCCGCCAGGCCTCAACCTCCGCTAATTTCAAGTTGCCGCCGCTCATGCCTCACCTGTCTTTCAACAAGACATGTATGTGTATGTATGGATGGATATATATGTGTGTGTGTGTGTGTGTGTGTGTGTGTGTGTGTGTGTGTGTGTGTGCGCGCGCGCAAGTATATACCTATCCTTTTTTTCCCCTTAAGGTAAGTCTTTCCGCTCCCGGGATTGGAATGACTCCTTACCCTCTCCCTTAAAACCCACATCCTTTCATCTTTCCTTTTCCTTCCCTCTTTCCTGACGAAGCAGCCGCCGGTTGCGAAAGCTCAAATTCTGTGTGTGTGTTTGTGTGTTTTTTTATTCATTGTGCCTATCTACCGGCGTTTTACCGCTTGGTAAGTCTTGGAATCTTTGTTTTTAAGATATATATACTTCCACATGGGAAAAATATATTAAAAACAAAGATTCCAAGACTTACCAAGCGGGAAAGCGCCGGTAGATAGGCACAAAAAATAAAACACACACACACAGAATTTCGAGCTTTCGCAACCGGCGGCTGCTTCGTCAGGAAAGAAGGAAGGAAAAGGAAAGATGAAAGGATGTGGGTTTTATGTCTGCTTGTGTCTGTGTATGTATGGATGGATGTGTGTGTGTGTGTGTGTGTGTGTGTGTGTGTGTTTCCCCCTAAGGTAAGTCTTTCCACTCCCGGGATTGGAATGACTCCTTACCCTCCCCCCTTAAAACCTCCCCCCTTAAAACCCATATCCTTTCATCTTTCCTTTTCATTCCCTCTTTCCTGACGAAGCAGCCGCCAGTTGTGAAAGCTCGAAATTCTGTGTGTGTGTTTTATTTATTGTGCCTATCTACCAGTGCTTTCCCGCTATATATATATATATATATATATATATATATATTGTGTTAGTGATAAGTAATGGAATGATAAGAGGATGTAAGAAAGTAAATTGGTACCAAGGTTACAGAATTTCTATCAAAGAGGTAATGTAAACATAAAATAAAAGGTGTCAGTATTATGTGGAGGAGAAGGTGCAGACTATCTGAAAACTATAATTATCATCTGAAGTAATCAACTCATGAGTGCAGCAGTAGAGGCAATATGTAGTAAATAGCATCTGGACTACTAAGTTATTAATATTAATTGTGGCATAATAGAAGCGTGTGTGTTCAGTGCAGTTAGTATATGGAGACAGCCATCTACCCATAGAAGGGTGTCATGGTAGTCTTTTCTAACATTAAGGAATTAAAACTTTAAACATAGTTGCCTGGAGTAATATGTGGAACGAGTAAGCAAGATTTGTATGTACATCACCCATCAGGCTAGAATATCACGCAATTTGATGGAATACAGTGAAATAATAGTCTTTATGAGAGATAATTTTGTCTGATCAGTAATGAGAGTTAAGTTTGCCTTAGCATAAGGATCTGTTACAGTGGAGTGTTTTTCAGTGGAATCAATTGTGTATCAGATAAGCGGAGCAAGTGTTTATTTATCACAAAAATTAGCAACCGGTGATATTTTATTATTTAAGGCTTGTCATATTCGATGTGTGGATGTATAAATAGCATTCTCAAGTCAAGCAACCCTTCTGGAATCCAGACTGTGATAAGCTAAATAAATTATTTCTATTTAAGTGTGAGACTACTCTCAAGTACATGATGTTTTCGAATAATTTAGAAAAATATGTCAGTTAGCAAACTGGATGATAATTATTTAAATCTTTCTTGTAACTTTCTTATGAAGGGGTTTACCAATTGCATATTTTTATCAGCCTGGACAAATACCCTTTGCCAGTGATGCATTCCATATATCACTAAGGACATTACTTATCAAGTTAGAATAACTTTTCAGAATCCTGTTTGAAAGTCCATCAACACCACATAAGCTTCTGTTTTTTATAATTCTATTCATTTATGTGAAGGATGTTGGTGATTATTCTACTTGCTCAAATTTTCATGAAATAACATTTTAATACTCTCTCTGCTTCAACTGAACCATTTCATTATATTTTTGCTGCTACATTTAGATTGTGATTGATGAAAGTACTCATGACATGTGAAATATCAGTCAGAACTTAATCATTTACTTTCACCATTATGGTATCTTGTATGTTGACTACTGTCCTGTTTTCCATTTGACAATAGCCCACATAGTTTTAATCTTATTACCTGCATTATCAATATCTGCCAGATGTACATAACTGTTGAAATTTTAATGACTTTCCTTAAAATATTACAGTGATTTTTGTAGTACACAAGTAATGTCAGATCTAGACTTACTCTAGCCGTTATATAAATTTACCTTTTCCTCTTCAATGACATTTTTATTCACTTGGTTATTTATGGCTTACTTCTTCCTTCTTTCTTTAATCGATCTTCTGGATAACTTTTAAGGAAGTCCATTTTCAAATACTGACAGAAATTTACCATGGAACAAACTCAATTTGACATTAGCAATTATTTCCATATATACCTCATCCTGCACCACCTCTTTTAACTTATTCTTAAATCATTGTATCCTGTTCTCATTGGATACATGTTAATTATTTCAACCTGAACACTGTCTATAAAAACCTTGTCAATCAGCATCCTACTATCTTGCTGCAAGCAAGTTAGAAAACCAACTACTGACATTAAATTGAAACATCCAAAACTTATTCTAGTACATTTTTCCTGTCCATGTCTTTTAAGAAATCTACACTGAAATCTCCACAACCCACTAAACATTTCTTCTTATCTGACAGGTAGCTCATTAATCCATCTATATTTTGCAAAAAGAGCTGAGAGTTTCCTAGAGAGGATCTGTAGACTGTTACAATTGCAGGGAAGTATTCTACAGTAAAAAACTCAGAAAAACACGCTTCTAGGTTCTGATTTACACATAAACTACCTGTTTCATTATTTTTTTTACTTTGTGTCCAACTTTTATATACATTGCAACTATTTCCATGTTAACTCTACATGAAAGTGATGCTAGCCTATAATCCCTGCTATTTAATTTATCCATACATGTGGTTACATGGCACAAAGGTAACATTGTAGTGTTACTAGCAAGAGATTTACAACAGAATTATCTCCACTGACTGACTGTAAACCTGAGATTGAACAAAATACAAATCATAAAATATTAATAACTGCCCTTGTGTGAGTTTTAGAAGGGAAATGAAGGACTAGTAGTAGTTGCAGGTGGACACAAGACACAGAACAGTTAATACTTGTAGAACAGTGCACTCATACAAAATGAAGCTGGTAGTGTAGGAACACATGAAACTATTGAGATCATATATGTTAGCAACAGCAGATGATGATTCACAGATACCAGAAAGGAGCAGTTTCCAGGTTGGGTAGAGTTCATTACTCTTGTGTCTGGCTCGAACATCATATTCTGTTTAGCTTCTCACTCTGACAGACATATTCTCCTGGAGTCATCACTCAGCTGGTGGTTGCATTGCTGCTTCCCATTCTGCAGTCTCACCTCAACACGTGATTTCACTGCCCTCCAGGCAGCCACAATCACCACTGGAGGTCATTCCATGTGGCAGGTGGTAAACTTGTCTGATCCTAGAGCAGGGTCATTCAGTTGGGATGTAATCCCAGGGACATTGTCTATCGCTAAATAATCTTAACTGTTCTCAGATAATATTGAGATGCAAACTGTATCAGAAAACCAAATACCCATTAGTCTCACCTCTTCCTCCTCACCTCAGCGAGCACCAACCTCTTAAACTGTTGGCTGTATGGTGCAGTGATCAGTTATGTGCATCCTGCTACACTGGTGGTGTTAGTGAGCCTGTGGAAATTTATGTGGTCTGCTGCATCTACACTGCCTAATGCCATGTGCCAAAGGTCTCTGTACATGACAAATGTGCAACAGCAGGCTACAAGAGCCTAAGCTGCACTCTTCCATACTGTGCACAATGATGAACATACTCTTTGAACTTCACTTGGTATCTGTGTTTCAGTAAAGAGCTATACATTATGCACACAGCAGGTGGTGATTGTGCAAGAAGTCATAGTCCTTTGGTGAGCTGATCAAAAAGTGATATTAGTAGCACATAAGCAACCTTAAATTTTCAGTTGTTGACTCTTATTGCGTGGTGACAGATGGAGAGTACAGGACTGGGAGGTATTAAATACTAACAATTGTTCAAATTTTCTCTTGCAGATATCTGAAATTAAACAATCCATTTAATACATATAGAACTAACTATAATGTGGTTGAACAATGAGAATTTACTTAGACACATGCCTGTGGCATTACAGTAATTTCTGTATTGTACCGCATAGTGCTCATTTACATAATAAGTAAGATGAGACAGTCTGTAAAAGTAACACTCTCTTTTCTTATGTATATGAATCATAAACACTGGCACAGATTTTAGCAAATACATGTGATAAATTTTTCAACAGGGCACAAAAATTGTTTTAAATTACAATTTTTAACAGAAAAAATGGTACAATGTTCTGTAACAGAAATGATATTGTACATTGAATTGCTTTTCAATGTTTTAAATTTTATTTCTTGATAGTTTTGTATATGTTATTTTCATACTTGTGACAATTATTGTGCCCATAAAAAGAAGTTTTTTCTAGTAGAAACATGACATTACTTGGTTAATATAAAAGCTACAAATCAATGTTTCTATTTTTATTTTTTCTTCATTTTGCCAATTTGTATGGGAAGCAAAGTAAAGCCTGTGATCTTCTATGGAAAGAACTCTCACTGTGTATTAAGAGTCAGTGCATAGTTTGAAAAGTGATATAGATTGTAAATAATGCTAGTCATTGAAGGTGGGGAAGGGACGAAATTTATTTGATGCGGTCATCTTCACAAGTTTTACAGCAAACTTGCAACTGAATAATTTATTCCCACACATGTTTCCGTATTTTATACATTTTTCATGATGACATTAATCTGGAAAAAATGGACAATACACAGTGTTAGCTTACAAACACAAGATTTAACTATCCCAGTTTTGGCAGACAAATGGATGAAAAGGTGCCAAGACTATTTGTCCAACATCCACCTAAATTACGAAGAGTATTGATAGACTTCACAACATTTTTAGTAATGAAAAAGGTTGTTTGATCATGATTTAGATGTTGGCGATTACCAGAATGAAAAATAGAATTGCAAAAACTAGTCTATTTTTGGAAACTTATTTTGTTTCTACTTTGAGTTTCTCTGTCACCTTCAAAGTAGACTGATATTGGAAATACATTTTCAATATTCGAATATTATTTAATGAATATGACAGAAAAGTCAAATGTTTAGATTACAGTTATACTGGAACTGTACTGAGTACTGGAATGTGGCAACTGAAATCTGAATTAGCTGCAAGGCTCATTCACTAACAGTAAATTCAAGAATTGTAAACCATAAATAACAATGTCCATATGCAGTACAGTTATTAATTCGCAACAAAAATTCATTTTAATGATTATTTTTATTGTTGGGCAGTAAGTGTGTTCATCATTTAGACTGCATTGTTGACAGTCAGAGTAACTGGACTGAATAAATAAAGCGAGCTAAACATTGTGAGACATTACAGAAAATAGTCAGGTGGTACCAACAACATTTTGATTATGTTCTGCTGATGGATTTAACATCTTCTGTAGCACTACAATGATTTGGCATTGTGTAATACATCTAGATCTGTACTTCACAAGCCATCTTAAACTGTACGGTTGGAGGTGCCTTGTCTACTAGTGACACTTTCCCATTTCCCTGTTCCAGTCGTGAATGACCCACGGGAAGAAAGATTGTTGGTAAGCCTAGCTGTGTGAGCTCGAATCTTTCTGATTTTACTATCAAGGTCTTTTTGAGAGATATCTGTATGAGGAAGCAATATATTGGTTGACCCTTCTAGGAATGTACACTCTCAGAACCTTAATAGTAATCCACATGATGATGCAGAATGTCTCTCTTACAGTGTCTACCACTGGAGATGGTTGAGCGTCATCGCAACACTTTCACAGTTATTAAATAAACCTACATTCCATTAGAACTACTGACAGTCTTGGAGGAGCCAGTACTGACAAAACTCTACCATCTGGTGAGCAAACTGTATGAGACAGGCGAAATACCCTCAGGCTTCAAGAAGAATATAATAATTCCAATCCCAAAGAAAGCAGGTGTTGGCAGATGTGAAAATTACTGAATTATCAGTTTAATAAGTTACAGCTGCAAAATACTAATGCCAGTTCTTTACAGACGAATGGAAAAACTGATAGAAGCCGACCTCGGGGAAGATCAGTTTGGATTCCGTAGAAATGTTGGAACATGTGAGGCAATACTGACCTTACGACTTACCTTAGAAGAAAGATTAAGGAAAGGCAAACCTACGTTTCTAGCATTTGTAGACTTAGAGAAGGCTAGGGGTATGAAAGGGAAGCAGTGGTTGGGAAGGGAGTGAGACAGGGTTGTAGCCTATCACCGATGTTATTCAATCTGTATATTGAGCAAGCAATTAAGGAAACAAAAGAAAAGTTTGGAGTAGGTATTAAAATCCATGGAGAAGAAATAAAAACTTTGAGGTTTGCTGATGACATTGTAATTCTGTCAGAGACAGCAAAGGACTTGGAAGAGCAGTTGAATGGAATGAACAGTGTCTTGAAAGGGGGATATAAGATGAACATCAACAAAAGCAAAACGAGGATAATGGAATGTAGTCGGATTAATTCAGGTGATGCTGAGGGAACTAGATTAGGAAATGAGACACTTAAAGTAGTAAAGGGGTTTTGCTATTTGGGGAGCCAAATAACTGATAATGGTCAAAGTAGAGAGGATATAAAATGTAGACTGGAAATGGTTAGGAAAGCGTTTCTGAAGAAGAAAAATTTGTTAACATTGAGTATAGATTTAAATGTCAGGAAGTCGTTTCTGAAAGTATTTGTATGGAGTGTAGCCATGTATGGAAGTGAAACGTGGACGATAAATAGCTTAGACAAGAAGAGAATAGAAGCTTTTGAAATATGGTGCTACAGAAGAATGCTGAAGATTAGATGGGTAGATCACATAACTAATGAGGAGGTATTGAATAGAATTGGGGAGAAGAGGAGTTTAGGCACAACTTGACTAGAAGAAGGGATCGGTTGGTAGGACATGTTCTGAGACATCGAGGGATCACCAATTTAGTATTGGAGGGCAGTGTGGAGGGTAAAAATCATAAAGGGAGACCAAGAGATGAATACACTAAGCAGATTCAGAAGGATGTAGGCTGCAGTAGGTACTGGGAGATGAAGAAGCTTGCACAGGATAGAGTAGCATGGAGAGCTGCATTAAACCAGTCTCAGGACTGAAGACCACAACAACAACAAATAAACCTGTAATGAAATTCACTGCTCATCTTAGGATTGATAGAGAACATCCAGTCTAGTGTGAATACCATACTGATGAGCAATATTAAATACACTATGTGATCAAAAGTATCTGGACACCCCCAAAAACATACGTTTTTCATATTAGGGGCATTGTGCTGCCACCTACTGCCAGGTCCTCCATATCAGTGACCTCAGTAGTCATTACACATCATGAGGGAGCAGAATGGGGCACTCCGCAAAACTCATGGACTTCAAATGTCGTCAGGTGATTGGGTTTCACTTGCGTCATATGTCTGTACGTGATATTTCCACACTCTTAAACATCCCTAGGTCCACTGCTTCTGATGTGATAGTGAAGTGGAAACATGAAGGAACACATACTGCACAAAAGCGTACAGGCTGACCTCGTCTGTTGACTGCCAGAGACTGCCGCCAGTTGAAGAGGGTCATCACGTGTGATAGACAAACATCTATCCAGATCATTACACAGAAATTCGAATCTGCATCAGGATCCACTGCAAGTACTATGACACTTAAGCGGGAGGTGAGAAAATGGATTTCATGGTTGAGTGGCTGCTCATAAGCCACACATCATGCCGGTAAATGCCAAATACGCCTCGCTTGGTGTAAAGAGGGTAAACACTGGACGATTGAAGAGTGTAAAAATGTTGTGTGTTGTGTGGAGTGACAAATCACGGTACACAATGTGGTGATTCGATGGCAGGGTGTGGGTATGACGAATGCCCAGCGAACATCATCTGCCAGAGTATGTCGGGTCAACAGTAAAATTCGGAGGTGATGGTGTTATGGTGTGGTCGTGTTTTTCATGGAGGGGGCTTGCACCCCTCCATGTCTTGTGTGGCACTATCACAGCACAGGGCCACATTGATGTTTTAATCAACTGCTTGCTTCCTACTGTTAAAGAGCAATTTGCAGATGGTGATTGCATCTTTCAGCATGATTGAGCACCTGTTCATAATGCACGGCACCTGGCAGAGTGGTTACACATCTCTGTAATGGACTGGCCTGCACAGAGCCCAGACCTGAAGTGTCGACTTTGTGCCAGACCTCACCGAATGACATCGATACCTGTCCTCAGGGCAGCACTCCATGAAGAATGGGCTGCCATTCCACAAGAAACCTTCCAGCATCTGATTGAACATATGTCTGCAAGAGTGGAAGCTGTCATCAAGGCCAACACCATACTGAATTCCAGCATTATCAATGGATGCGCCACGAACTTGTAAGTCATTTTCACCCTGGTGTCCTGATACTTTTGTATCACATACTGTATATCAAATGAAGGTTTTGTAGGCTATCTCCTTTGTGAGTAGGCTACATTGCCTGAGGGTTCTTCCAATGAATATGTATGGCATGTACCTTAGCTGTGTTCAGTTTTATGTGGTCGTTCCATTTCAAATTGCTCCATATGCATGCTCATGATATTTTATGGATGTGACAGCTTACAGTGGTAGTCTGAAAATTGTCTAACCTAAAAATAATTGGTCTTCCACCTATTTATGCCCAACACATTACATTTTTTATGTTGAGGGTCAATTACCAATCCCTGCACCAAGTGTCGATCGTATGCCGGTCTTCCTGCATTTTGCTACAGTTTTGTAATGTTGTGACCTCTCTGTATACAACAGCATCATCTGTGAAAACCCTCATGAAACTTCTGATGTTATCCACTAGATCATTTATACTGTATATATGTGAAAAGTATTGGTCCTGTAACATTCCCATTAGGTAAGGCAGAATTTACTTTCACTTCAAAGATTTCTCTCTGTTCAAAATTAGAAGCTATGTCCTGTTTGCTAGAAACTCTTCAATTGAATCTTACATGTACTCTGATATTTTGTACACTCGTATTTCGTTCATTAGGTAGCAATGTGGAACTTTATCAAATGCCTTCCAAAAGTCAAGGCATGTGGCATCAATCTGAACACTGATATCTTCTACTTTCTGGGGCTTGCAGATGAAGAGAGCAGGCTGTGTTTGAGTTGACTGTTGTTTGTGGAACCCACGTTGTTCCATACAGAGGAAATTCTTGGTCTCCAGAATGTCATAATGCACAAGCATAAAACATGTATCAAAATTCTACAACATACTCATGTAAGAGATTTTGGCCCATAGTTTTGTGCCTTTTCCAATCATCAGGAACACTTCACTCCTACAGTGATCTGTGGTGCACTTCTGCTAGAAGACGAGCTTCGTTTGTATACTCTGTGTAGAATCATACTGGTATCCTATGAGGACCAGTGGCCTCTCCTCTGTTGAGAGATTTCAGTTGCTTTTTTATCCAATGGTCACTTATTTCAGTATCTGTTGTTTTGATGTTCATGCAACAATTTAAAGAAGGAACTACAGAGTGATCTTTCTCAGTGAAACAGTTTTGGAAAATGACATTTACTATTTTGGCCTTCTTTGCGCCATCCCCTGTTTTAATGCCGTTATGGTCACAACATCTGGATAGATGGCTTCGATCTATTACTGGTCAACATAAAACCTAATGTTCTTAGGACTTTATGTTATGTTGGTAGGTATCATTTCCCTTTTGAATTTATGAAAGCTTCACACATCGCTTTCCTTATGCTAATTTGGCTGTATTTAGTTTTTGCTTGTCTGTGAGGCTTTGGCTATGTTTGAATTTGCAGTGAAGCTCTTTGCGTACATAGCAATTTTATAACAAGGCTGTCAAACCACAGTGAGTCTTTACATTCTTCACAACTCAAAACATATCTGTATAAAGTGTATTGTACAACACTCTTAGACTTTGTCCACTGATGCTCAACATTGTCAAACCTGGAGATGAAATTCTCATTTTGATCACCCCGGAAATTTGAAATCTGTTTCTTGTTGCACTTTCCAAGCAGAAGTATCTTCCTGCTTTCTTTACATTCCTATTTACAGCCATATTCAATGATTCTGTAATGGCCCTGTGATCACTGATTCCCTGTTCTACACTAAATGAGTCAAAAAGTTCAGGTTTTTTGCAAGCCATTTCTCTGACTAGCTGCTTGAGGCAATATCTGGATAAGGCTTTTAGAACAATGTCACATGATTCTCTGTCATTACTAACACTTTTCCATTGTATACGTAGTAAATTGAAATCTCCAAGATGACCAGCAAATTTATAAGAAATATTTCCATGTTTCTGACACTACTGTTTCTGAGCATCAGACAATGATGTTTTATCTACCTTTTAAAATTTATCTTTATCCAAATTACGGCACTTGGTATCTGTACTAAGCTCACTAGATATATTATTAATAGCTACAAACTTATTAATGGTCAAAGTTTCGTAAAGAGGCCGAACTCAAATGCCAGTGAAAGTAACGGTCAAAACTGCGTAAATAGGCCTAACACAAATGCCCTTCAAAGTGAAAACAGTGGCCTAAAGTGTGTAAACAATTCAAAAACTATTTCTCGTGTAATGACAAACAAAGTGACTAAAAAAGTGCCTTGCTCACAACGAAATACATGGAATAAATCTAATCTCGTGTGCACAAACAAGTTCAGTGTGCTATCAGAAAGCAGCAGCAACTCCATAAACATTGAAAGTGAACAACCCACCCAGCGTGAAGATAAAAACATTGTAAGGAGCTGCAGAAACATCGCCAACAGCCAGAAACAGCGAACAAAGAAACACAATGTGCTTTTTCTAGCGGACAGCCACGGAAGAAAGCTAGCAAATATTCTACAGGATGTGAATACGGATCTTCGTGCAACTGGTATCGTAAAACCTGGTGCGAGGACAGAAAATATTGTTGAAGGCATCTTAGAACACAAGAATACAACAAGGGACAGTGACTTTGTTGTTTGTGTGACTGGTGCAAATGATGTAGCACATAATGAAGCAAAAAAGTGTATAACAGGTTTGAAATTTTTTTTAGATGTAAGTAATGTGGAAAACACTATTATTGTGACGATACCTCATAGACATGACTTGATCTATAATTCATGTGTTAACAAAGAGATTCGTAAAACAAATATTAAAATCAAACAACTATGTTCCATTTATGCTAAATGTAATGTAGTGGATATTAGTAGACTTGAAAGAAATTTGCACACTGAACATGGTGAGCATCTAAATTACCGTGGGAAAACATTTTTGTGTCAGGAGATAAACAAAGTTGTAAATGAAATACGAGCACGCAGCAGACTTGTCTTAAAAGACAATCCCACAGAGAATGACTGTACACCTCCTTTTTTAGAGAAAACGACATTACAGACGAAGGAAAGTTAGAAACCACATTAAGTGGAAACTGCAGCAGTCTAATTCCTTCGGATAATTGTGAAATCCCAGATCATGGGGCGAAAATAAATGAATACAGAAGGTTCTGTGAAAGTAGAATACCATTGTGTAGCAGTGACAGTTTCTTCCTCCTTCATATAAATGTACAATCTCTTAGGTGTAAAATCAATGAATTACAATACTGGCTCGATAAAATCAACTGCAGTGTTCTATGCATCAATGAACACAGGATGAAAGACACTGAAATAGACTTGTGTGTTCCTCTTGGATATTCGTTAGTTACAAGCTACTGCAGAAAAAGTATTACACATGGTGGGGTCTCAATATATGTCAAAAGTGATCTTGAATTGCATTACTCAGTTATAGACCTTAGTAGAATATGCCTTGAAGCTACAATATAAGTAGCCGGCGTGGTAATGCATGAACAGAAAACTGTAATTGACTCAATCTATCGAATCCCAGGTTCTTATGAGATAGTATTTACAGAAAAAATTAATACTTTAATATTGTTGTTGTCAAAATATAAACAGCATAGAATTGTAATTGTAGGTGATATTAACATAGATATAAGGGCAAAGAGAAAAAATGTAATTCGTATGATTAACACTCTGAAGTCATTAAACTATTACTGTCTCAATGAAAAACCCACTAGACTGAAAGCATGCCTTGATAACATAATTAGCAATGTACAAAGAGACTCCATACAATGTGATGTAATAGAATTAGGAATATCAGATCATGCAGGGCTATGGCTTCAAATAGAAAAGATAGCCTTCAGTTATACAGAGAGAGAAGTGACATATAGAATTCTAGGTGAATCCAATGTAAACAAAATGATAAACCAGTTAAAAGAAATGGATTGGACTCATGTAATGGATAACAAGAAAACGATTAATAAATGTTTTTCCATTTTCCTGACAGAGATCAAGCATATAGTAGAAATGACATGCCCCTTGGTAACCAAAAGGTACCAGAGTAATATTACTCATAATCAACAAAATACCAACAAATGGTACACCCCACAACTTAACAGACTCAAAATACTACTGATGATTATGAAAGACAAATCTCATAACAGTGATAGGGACAAGGAAAATTACACTAAAATGAGAAACCTTTACAGATTAGAAATAAAAAATGCTAAGTGCTGTGCAAATAACGAATATATTTTAAACTCTAAAAATAAATGTAAAGCTGCCTGGACTGTCAATAAAAGGGAAATAAATAATACCAATAAAGAAAAGAGTATCCCTATTGACTGCAATATTCTCAATGAATATTTTCTAAATAGCATCACCACCCCACCCATCAATTCTGCCTCTGATGCAGAAGCATTGCTCACTTGTGCAAAACAGACAAGAAGTGAGAAGTTCACTTGGACCCGAATCACATTAAATGATACTCACAAGTCAATAAACAAATTAAGTAATTCCAAAACAGAAGATTATTATGGACTCAGTAATCTCATCATTAAATGTCTAGCAAAAGAAATTGAAATGCCACTTCTCTCACTATCAAACAGAGTACTTGATGAAGGAATATTCCCCGACTGTCTTAAGCTCACAGTTACATTGCCTGTGTTTAAAAAAAGGTGAAAGAAACCTCCCAAATAACGACAGACCCATTTCAATAGTACCAATCTGAGGGAACGCTATGAAATTGTTGTCTTACCGGCTGACAAAGGCAATGCTACAGTTGTTGTCTCCCATAAGGACTACACTGATAAGATGCAGAGCCTGCTAAATGACGATTCCTACCTTAAGATCAGCGTTGACCCTACAAAGAAGGTGGAGAACAAGATGAGGGTTCTTCTCAAGGACGCAGATTTACTGGAGGGTGACGCTAAGAAATTGTTACCCCAAGGTCCGGTACTGCCTAGACTATATGGACTCCCAAAGGTTCACAAAGAGGGGGTACCATTACGCCCCATTGTCAGCAACATCAGAGCACCTACATATTTGTTGGCCAAATATCTGACGGGAATATTAAGTCCTTATGTGGGTAAATGCCCTCATCACATCCGTAATTCCGTGGATTTTGTTAAACGCCTTGATAGCTTCAGGTTGGATGAGTCAGATATCATGGTGAGTTTTGACGTTGTTTCCTTGTTTACGAGGGTACCCCTGCGAGAGTCGCTAGAGTTGATTGGTCAGAGGTTTGACGAGAATACCACTGAACTTTTTAGGCATGTCTTGACTTCCACGTATTTTCTTTTTAATGGAGAATACTACGAACAAACGGAGGGAGTCGTCATGAGTAGCCCACTCTCACCGGTGGTAGCGAATTTGTACATGGAGAACTTCAAGGAGGAAGCCCTATCGTCATCCGAATGGAAACCTACTTGCTTTTTCCGTTACGTGGACGACACGTTCGTCATCTGGCCACATGGTATGGATAAACTCCTTGACTTCCTTACACATCTAAACTCCATACACCCCAACATCAAATTCACTATGGAGACTGAAACGGAGGGTAAATTACCTTTCCTTGACGTCTTGGTCAGGAGGAGGGCTGACGGCACCCTAGGTCATGGGGTGTATCGAAAGACAACACACACTGATCTGTATTTGCATGCAGACACCTGCCACCACCCTTCACAGAGGAATGGGGTACTTAAAACTCTAGTACATAGGGTGCACACTATCTCTGACACAGAGAGTCTACCCCAGGAATTGGAACATCTGAGAACTGTATTTCGAAAAAATGGGTACTCAGAGTGGCAGATCCAACGTGCTCTCCGCCCAACCACTGCAGCACAACCTGTTGAGATGGATGAAGTCACGAGGGAGGACGTAGGCACTGTATTTATTCCATACACAGGCGCACTCTCGGGGAAAATCGCCCGCATTCTGAAGAAACACCGGGTCGGAACTGTGTTTTGTCCTCCGAATAAAACTTGTGCACTGGTGGGGAGCGCCAAAGATGACCTCGGTTTGAGGAAGGCCGGCGTGTACCAGATTCCATGTCAATGTGGCAAGTCATATATTGGTCAGACGATGCGTACCGTCGAGGATCGATGCCGTGAACACCAGAGGCACACTCGACTGATGTATCCGAGCAAGTCGGCGGTCGCTGAACATTGTTTGTCAGAAAATCACGCTATGGAGTATGACCGCACGAGGATTCTGGTACAGACGTCGAGATACTGCGACAGCGTTGTTAGAGAGGCCATCGAAATTCACACCAATGACGACCTCATAAACCGTGACTGTGGCTATAATCTTAGCAAGGCTTTGGAACCAGCAATTGGGTTAATAAAGAGTAAATCGAGCAAACGCATAGTTGGGACGACCACAGCAGACAGAGCCATCACACCGACATCATCTCAGATGCCGTCGCAATCTGTTCCACCGCGCTACCGTGGCGCGGGGCGCGGACAGCGGAGGGAGCGCGCCGCGGGTGGAGGGTATTTAAATCGGCCGCCGCCGCGACCGAACCCAGTTCCCCCTGAGCAGCCATAGCGTACGGATCTTCGTGGTGGCACGTTCACAGGAGCTCAGTCCGTCAGTTCACCTGATGATGGCGACATGTTTGATCGCTGAAATATTGTGCCAGTTGGACACTATAGACCGGCAGTACACCCGTGGATATTTTGATAATCATATCCAAGTTAGTAGAAAATTGTATGCATAAGCAGATATACAGGTATTTTGAAACCAGCAATATTTTAAATGAACAACAGTTTGGCTTCAGGTCACACCTATCAACTGTAAAAGCAGTAGAAGCTTTGGTAAGCAATGTTTATGAAGGGTATGAAAAAAGGGTATCAATGTCTGGAACACTTATTGACCTAAGTAAAGCTTTTGACTCGGTGTCACATGACATACTCATCAAAAAATTAAAATACTATGGCATTGAAGATGACACATTCCGACTATTCAGATCTTATCCAAGCAATAGGTTACAACTTGTATATGCAAATAGCCAGAGGTCAGAAGAAATACTCCCTATAGAAAGAGGAATACCCCAAGGCTCTGTTCTTGGACCTTTTCTGTTCATTGTCAATGTCAATGACTTCTCGAAATACATAAAGTGTAAGAACATACTATATGCTGACGATATGACATTAATAAGTACAGGAGAGAACTTACAGAGTATACTGGACAAAGATAGAGAAATGATGCAAATGGCTAATTACTGGTGTCAGGTTAACCAGCTGTGCATAAATCAAACAAAAACAGAAGAAATAATATTTAATCTCAAAGTGACTAAAAATGAAAACAAAACAGTGAAATTACTTGGGCTAATCATAGAGCAAAAGCTCTCATGGGAAGGACACACCAATTATCTATGCAGTAAACTAGCACGAGTACTTTTCTTATTGTATAAATTAAGAAACAGTGTGAGCAAGCAATTGCTCCTCCACTCGTACTGTGTTTTGTTTTCATTCCCAACTGCAATATGGAATATTGCTTTGGCGTAACTCCCCAGGGGCTGAATGTATTTTCAGATGGCAGAAGAAAGCAATCAGGTGCATGGAGGGGTTAGCACCCAGAGAGTCCTGCAGAAATTATTTTAAATCTCTTGGCGTAATGACAGTGCCAAGCATGTACATATATAACTGTCTAATATATGCCAGAGAAAATCTGAAAAAATTGAACATGAGGTGTGATGTGCATGCACACAGTACAAGAAACAGTCACCTGCTGGACTTGCCTTCCACAAGACTTGCTGTAGTCCATAATAACTATAAGTATTTAAGCATAAAATTTTTCAATAAGTTACCATGCTCAGCTCGTACAGTACCACTAAATAAATATAAGAATACATTGCAAACCTGGCTGAAAAACAACGAATTCCATACAACTGAAGAATTCTTAGAAACTAATCATCAAAATATATGTTTTACCTAAGTTGTGAAGAAAATGTTTTGATATTATATAAGCTAGTTATTTACTGTGATTCTTTTCTTATGTGTGTATTTAATTACTGTATAAAACATTGTTTTACATAATGCTGAAGAAAAGGTCTTTAGTTCCTTTTCTCCTCTTTCTGTATCTATTTGAATATTGTACTGAAAGTAAAACCCTCTGTAAACTTTGATGAAGCCAGTTGTATGAAAATACTGAAAGTCTAATAAAAATATTCTATTCTATTCTACCTCTACACCAGCATTCAACTTTTCCTAGCAAAATACTTTTCAATCAGAATTTTGTTGCTATTAACATCTGGTTTCAGACAGGTTTCTGTCCCTAACAGAACGCGGACATTGTTACCAGGCAAGGATAGTTCTGGGATATTCCCATAGATGCTGTAGCAGCCGACTAATACTGGGCGGTTATGCTGAAAGTGACAGTGCTCCAAGTGCTGCAGTGCAAGCTGTATACATCACAGGATGCTGGAATAATGTAGGTACGTTCATTAATCGGTCCACTCACAGAGTATGATGAAAAAAATAATAGTTTCACTTTCTGCCGTCAGGTGAAAATATGGTACTCACTCGTAATGTCATATGTTTCCTGTATTGATATCAGTGTGCTGTTTGTCATTTGGTGATTCATGCTGATTTCTTTCATGAAGTGACTGTTGGTGTAGAGGGTTAAGAAAGTTGAATTTCTCTGTATGAAATACAATGGCTTTGAGAAGAAAGACAGTGCACTGCTGGTAAAGTTGTTTTATCATAATAACAGAAATAGCAGTGCTTCATTGCGAAAATATTGGTGACAGAAACATCTGTGAAGAGGTACCATCTCAATAAATCACTAAAGAATGTTATCAAGAAATATTAAGAAACAGGTGAGTTAAGTGGTGCAGCAGGGAGATGGAGATGGTCCATTACCATGGCAGTTGATGCACTTGCTGTAGCTACAGCTATTCAAGCAGAACATGCCTCAAATTCTGCAGGCTGTGCTCAAGCTATGGTATGAGAATTCTCTCTCCCTTGGTAAACTGTTCAGAAGATTTTGTGGTGCATTTCACACTGGTATTCCTACAAGATTCAGAATTGGCACCAAACAAAGAACCACAATAGGCTACAACATATTGACTTTTCAGCTTCATTTTTTAGCATGCATGATGATATGTGGCCTGGGAATATTCTTTGGACACAAGAGGCACATTTTACTCTACATGGTGCCACGAATACACAGGACTGTCATATATGGGGTTCTGCTCCACCAGATATTGTGCAGGAACATACACTCACTCAGCTTATGTGACTGTGTTGCGAGGTTTCACAAGCTCCTTCATTCACAGTCCGTTTTTCTTTGAGGAGATGGCACTTTACACACCTGTTAGATGTCCAATGACATCTGTACATTATAATAATCACCTTGTGAGACAAGTGGCTCCAGTTTTGCAAGAATACAACTGTGTCCACACCATTATTTTCAAGCAACATTGGACAACACCACATGTCACTTGTCAGATGAAAGGTTTGCTTTGAGAAACCTTCAGCAATGACTTCATCATTTCCAGACAATTTCAAGATGTATGGCCTTCCAGACCACCCAACCTAAAGTCATGTGACTTATGACTGTGGGTATATCTGAAAGACTGTGACTATCAGGGACGTAACTGAAGAACAGAATATGAAAACATATTGCTCTGCTTACACCGGATATGCTGCGAGCAAATGTTGATCATGCTGTGATACAGACACAAGATATCGCTGAGTCGAGAGACCATATTGAACACATGTTTTAATTTGTGACCATATCTTAATAAAAGTGCCAGAGCCACTGTTATCATGTGCTTGATCATCCCCCTCCCTCCTTTCTCCACCCACATCACATGGTGCAATTAATGAACATACCTACAATGTTTCAGAATCCTGTAGTATATACAAGCTGCACTGCAGCACTCAGAACACTGCCAGTTTAATTACAACCACAGTAGTATATTAACAGTTTCCTTCTTTGCCATATCATGATGACTGATATTCTTTTCAATTAATTGGGAAAGTATTCTTCCATGTACGAAATCAAGCCTCTATCTTAAAAAAAAAAAAAAAAAAAAAAAAAAAAAAAAAAAAAAAAAACCATGTTTACTCCACTAGCCTTGCAGTCATTTTCTGCGTGTAGTGCATGGCTGTTCTACTAAGGTAGGTCCTACAGTTCTCCATCAAACAGCAGAAGTTGAAGAATCTGCATCACAGACTGTCAAAATCATCTGACCCCCTGGTTTAACCTTTTCACTTGGCTCCAAACCAGAGGACCAAGATCAATTCTGGGAATGATGTTGCAGAACAGTAGCTCTGTTTCCACACTGCGAGTGAGACTGCCTGTCTTTACAAAGCAGACAGCCACTTGTATGACCTGAGGATGGTCTCTGAACCCAGGTGGCAGGCATCATTCGTAACAACATGAGGCATGATTTGCAGATGGGTGCACCACGTGCACTCTACTGCTGCCGACATGGCAACATCACACCTCGGACGTGACCCAAGTAAGCAAACAGAGTGGACAATGGCCTTCTTTCCTGACCTGTCAGGTATTTCCTTATGCTGAGCTCCCATTGACAAATCCCACCCTCTGCACTTGTTTGAACCTTTCATGAAGATGAGCTCCTATAGCTCATACCTATTTTTAAGGCACAGGGGGGACTGCTATGAGACCAGTATCCACTATCACATTCTGCACAGAGATTTCCAAACCTGCCACTGTTAACCATTCACCACCAGGTATGTGTCGACCGGCCAGGATGTGCAAATCACAAGGTGCAGTGACGTCCATGATTCCAGGTGACACTATAAGCTCTAGCATGCCAAAACATTTGTCTCAGGTCTAGGAATGAAAAATGATTTAAAATTTGGAAAAGTTAGTTTGGGGTTAGTAACAACGGAAATTGATAACTGTATCACGATTTGCGGTGCTGAGAATTCTGTTTCGAGTGGTCCACAAATGTTGAGTAAGTCACAAGAATGAACACAGTGACTGCGAAAGCATGATCCATAAAGAGTGAAAGAGACAAATAGTTTTTCCTGGCTGACCATCAGACAGAGGGAAGTGAGAAGGGGATGGTAGAAGAAAATATTACAATAATGAGATTGAAATTTACTGGAAATGTAAAAGGTGCAGGATCCAGTTGACATGGGCATAACTGTACCTCAGTTTAATAGTAGTTCCATGAGAGACAGATGGGTCATAGCTATCATTAAATATCAATCAGCACTGTAATCACTATGTGGAATACATTTCAAAAGACCATCAGCATCACTGCACTTCAGAAGCTGATGATACTTGAGTACAGTTATTTATTATTTTATCACTTTCCTGTCCCAATTCTTAATTTCTCTAACATCTCTCTTGCCCTTACTCTGTACTTACTTCTCATTCTCACCTTATAGTCTCTGCACAAAAGCTAGCACATTGTTTGCAAAACAGAGGTGGTTAGCACTAGACTCATGTTCGGGAGGATGGCGGTTCAAACTTGTGTCCAGCCATCCTGATTTAGATTTTCTGTGATTTCCCTAAACCATTTCAGGAAAATGCAGGGATGGTTCCTTTGAAAGCGCACAGCTGACTTCCTTCCCCATACTTCGCTAATCCAATGCAACCAATGACCTTGCAGTTTGGTCCCCTCTGCCTGAATCACTCAACCAACCACTGCTTGCAAACATACTATCTCTGACTTCTTGATCTTTCTCTGATGGATTCCCCTTCATCTTTACCTACCTTTGTCCTTACTACAGATGGGGCCTACTTATCTTGAGACTGGAGTGAGCTGTCCTTCCTTTCAACTTTCCCCAACCTATTCTTCTCTTCTCCTCACAGAAGGAACTATTATTTCTAAAAGCTAGGTCATACATCACTTTTCTTTTTGTATGTATCTATTGGCAGTACTACATGTTTTTCCTCCTATAGGTAAGTCTTGGCCAGCAATTCTCAAATTAATTTTCCTTTATACAACTATCTAGTTATACATAACTACTCAACACAATAAAGTTAAACCGTAATGTACAACAATATCTTTTTCACTTACCTTTTCAAATGCACAAGTTTGTAAATGTCCTTGAATGCTTCATCTGTTAGCCCATAACAACCAAACAGTCGAAGCCATCGTACTTGTGGGCATCCATGAATCAAGGAAATTAGACCAGTATCATCTAATGCCCAGCTGTTTGACAAGTCAACATGCTGCAGTTGCGAAAGACCTCCATACCTGGTAATAAAGTGAGGGTTACATACTTTACAGATTCCCTCCCAAATAGGAGTTGTTGGTGACAGGTTCTAACACAAATATGAAGCAGTTGCATATAATGATCTACAATAAATGTAAATATAGGTTCATTTCTTTGGAAATCAAAGGCAGGAGAAAAAATGGGGCAATAAACTGGGAGGAAAATATTCCTTATAAGTGAAGGGAGATGACAGCTACCATACTGCCAGAAGGACAGCAACTAAAAGATGGATACTGTAGTTCTGTTAACACATACAGTTGTTGCATGTGGTAAACAATAAAAAGTAATTCTAACATAAGAAGAATAATAACACGAAAAGTAAAACATTTTCCAGTTCATAACAGAGTTGGTACAGCAACCAAGAAACAAAAAGTCTTGGTTGCAATGTCAAATTTTTTTTTAATTGTATTCCAATGAAGCATTTCAGCTTTATTTAGGGGTCTTCAGTTTGGCCTATGGAAGAAATACAGAATTTCATAATAGTTGCAGGATCCTGTTTAGTGAGATTGGATTAACAAGAAAATATAAAAGAACGTACTGATATTTGGTAGGGATGGGTACATGGGAGGCAACGCATAAAATATCACAGCAGGAGGAGGACAAGGATATTAGTGTTTAACATCCCATTGACAACGAGGTCATTAGAGATGGAGTACTAGCTCAGATTACGGATAGATGGGAAGGGAAATCAGCCATGCCCTTTCAAAGGAACCATCCTGGCATTTACCTGATATGATTTAGGGAAATTACGGAAAAGCTAAATCAGGATGGCTGGAGTTTGAACCGTCGTCCTTACAAATGCAAGTCTATCCCAGGAGGTAAATGTCCTTTGTAAAAGCTTTAAAAATACTGTCTGGTGCCCTATAAAATAGAATAAAACAGAAGATGACAAAATCTATTTTTTAAAAATATGTAACTGCTTTTTTCCTACACTGACAACCCACAATAAAAATAAAAAGGAAGCAGCAGATTACCTTATTATAGCATGTGATGCAGACCAATGCAAACCAAATAGGATCAGGTCTACAGTAAATTTTTACATCATGAAGATGCTGGAGGTGTAATGCATATTCTGGCTGCACACACCATACTGAATATGAAAACATACAAGGCCCTAAGACTAGTGCATATAGCTCTTGACAGATGTCGCCCGCAGGCTGTAAGTTATGATAGAGTTCCTCTATTACACTCAAAAAGGAAAAAGAAGAAAAGGAAATCGATAAACACAAATGCCAAAACAGACAGGCAGCTCCTAAATGATCAGGTGACTGGAAGGTACCGAGCGTATTGTGACACTATGAGATCATTGTTTAATGTTAATAACTAAGCCCTGGATGCTTTGTAATTGAATCATGCCACCTACTACACATTTCAGAAAGTTATCTTTTTAATGTTTACTGATTTTCACTTTTACTTTTTCACTCATTGTGTGGTCTATATTATACACATTGTGGCATTTGGCTGTGCTCTTGCACCACTGTAGCTCTACATTTTCAACAAGAAGGTTCATTATTCCCTGGAAGTGGGATTTTCAATACTGATTCTTGCTATCAGTTTTTGCACTGAGGGACTCCTGTCTTTAAAAAGAGACCATCTAATTAACAATGACAGTTGTTAACGTTTGTGTGACTATGTATTATGTTTCGTGTTTGCATTTGCATTTACCAGGATCCCATTAAAGTGTATTTTATGACTTAGGTGCTGCACTTGCTTCGCATTCAGACCCTAACATTGACACTGTTCTTCAGTAGTGACAGGTAGCTAGCATGACATGATCTTGTACATCAGAGGGAGTTGGGAGGGGCATAGATTCTGGTTTTAGGAAGAGTTGGGTATGCACAATGTTAGCTGTAATACTACTTGGGTTAATCAAAATTGGTATTCGGAGCTACCCTATGTACTTTTATGCTTTCCCATTATAGCACTGTATTGTTTATAAACTTTAGTTTTTAATTTTTACTAACCCCGATTATTCTGGATATTAATGTAAGCATTTTATCAGCAATTTTTAGAACACCAGTCATTTATAATGACTGTCATAGGCTGTTGTTATGACAAGATTTAGCAACTGTAACAGTATTATAGCTCACATCCTGCAGACACCACCTGCCGAGAGCTGTGTGGGCTAGTCTTAGTAGTCTTGTATGTTTTCATATCCAGAGTGATGTGTGCAGCCAGAATATGCAATACACTTCTGGCATGTTTATGATATAAGGATTTGCTATAGGCATGATCCCATTTGGTAGCACAGAACTGCGCGGCATGCTCCCATAATTTGTACTGTGAAATGTCGATTTAGGAGCAAAGTATGTTACATATTTTCTAAAAATACCTTACAGTTATCTTCTCTTATAACTCTTTTATAGGACATTGTACAGTATTTTAAGGCTTTGACAAGAGGCATTTTCCTGCTAGGATACTTTATGCACGGTATCCCACGTACAATTCCTACAAAATATCAGTCAAGTTCTTTAATATTTTCTTGATAATCAAATCTCACTACATGGGATCACATCACTGTTATAAAATTTTTCAATTCTTCATATGCCAATCTGAAGATGCCTAAAGAAAGGTGAAACATGTCATTGTGAAATAAAAAATTTTAACATTGCAACAAATATTACTTGATTCTTCATACCAAGAAAAGTAACAATTTACAGAAAATATCTGTGTAGATTACTGTGCATAAATAACAAACAAAAACATATAAAAACATAAGCAACATTACCTAAATGCCTCCCCAATAGCTCCTTCTGGGCACTCTTTCACACACTGTATTTCTAGCCAATTCAGTCTACTGAGCTCCCCGAGTGAACGGAATGCTTGAAAACTCTCCTCGTGTCTCACATTATACTCTTGCAGTTGAAGAAATTTAACTGATTTCCAGCAGGCTAGTAAGTCTGGGAGTACACACCTACAAAGAAATTAATTTCATTTAAGTCACCTTGTTTTTCAGAAGAATTCCACGGGTATTTTGTTGAATACTCTGTTTTTTACTCTGAAGATCTGGTGTGAGCTATGGATCTGAAAAGGCTAGCCAAATTTGCATGAGACCAAACTTCAGGAAAGGAATGAAAATATGGGGAAAATAGAAAGACTTGATAGTTACCATTTTTCACTTTCGACTGAAATACTGAACAGAGCATGTTAGTAGTTACTAGCAAACTGCCACTATGTTTTTCAAATTATCCAGAATTGAAAAAGCATCTGAGGCATATTATCACCAAACAGTGGTTACCATCAGAACTGTATGAAAATAGCTGAAAGTTTGTTAATGTAATCCACTTGACAACCAGAGATGACAATTTGGTATCCCAGCCAGAATCACAGAATCCAGAGAGTACATCAGAGCAGCTGGAGCTGTCTTTGATACCGTAAGTGCACTCTCACCACCGGTAGTACCACTTCCCCCCTACGGTGGGCTGAACCTCTGTAGAATATCCACCTCCTGAAGTGGAGAAACAACGCGAATCTGCAATTTTGCTTGTGTCTCAGTACTATCAACATTTATTTGGACTCAGTTGCATTAGTAACTATTTCAACCAGACTCTGATTTGGTATCTTGTTTTATGAGTGATTCACTTTTGCTAGCAACAGACTTGTGTTTAGATTGTAGATCATGCATCTTATAAAGTTTAGTATGCAACTTCTAGCTTGTAGGAAACCTACTTCAACCGGAAATTTTGTGCGGTAGCAACGTCTCATCCAGTTTTGCCAGTGTCAGAAAGCAAGTTTACTATCATACCTTGACTGTGTAAGTGATTTATGTCATCCGTGGAGAAAACTTGATTTCATGTTTCATAACTCTTAATAGTAGACAGTGGTATGCCAATACACTGCAGTATTCCCCACTAAATATATGTTTGTTTCCTATGCTCTCTGTCCCTTTGGAACAAACTCCGATGGACAACTCTTAACACATAAAAAAAAAAAAAAAGTAATCAGCTACATTCTGATGTTTGACTTCATATGACGAGCTCTTCTGAGATGAGGCAAATCTGAAGTTTCCACTGGCTTTGGTGTTGCTCCTTTTCAGGGTCGTAAGAATAGCACCATAATTTGTTCTCTGTAATGACTTTAGAAAAAAGTTGGTTCATTTTGGAATTTGTGTTTCAAAGCATAGCATGCTTCCATGTGACACTATTTTCATTCTGCAGTTAGCACTCAAGGTACGAAACTGGCAGCAACACTTTTCATTGCCAAATCTTCCATTAAGATTTGCTGAAATGAACTCCATGTCATTCTTCACTGCTTCACAAATTCTTCAATGGTCTGTTGTTAGTCTTCCAGGATGATTTTGTGAATGTTTTCAACTTCCACACTGGTTAGGAACTTTTACATTGATAAGACCATGGAAGGACGACCAGAGCAAGATTTGCAATAAACAGATATTTCTCCTCTTTTGAAGTGGGGAAAGAACTCAAAGATTTGAGTTTCTTGTAAACCATTTTGAACATTTCAAGAGTTCCTGTGCCAGTTTTTCCGAGCAAGAAGTGAAACTTCATAGCCAGCATGTTCATGACAATCAGCCATTAACAA
Organism: Schistocerca gregaria; assembly: GCF_023897955.1. Lineage (NCBI taxonomy): Eukaryota > Metazoa > Arthropoda > Insecta > Orthoptera > Acrididae > Schistocerca > Schistocerca gregaria. The sequence continues at coordinate 315,202,233 of NC_064926.1, read as the reverse complement.
AACAACATGCACAAAAACAACTGTCAATAAAAAAATCATGCAACCTTTCTTAGCAATGATGCTTGGCTTAATGACTTGGGAATGGTAGCTCTGTATACTCCTACACAGAACAAGGTATTACAAAAACTTTGCACACTACAATATCAGTTGAGTTCCTTTTGGGTACCCCCTCCTATGCTACTCAAAGTGGGCAGAGCACTAAACATAATACTCCATTTTACTTAATAAAATATTACACAATTGTGACTTTATGTAATTTATATTTTACTCAAAGAAACAATAATGATCTCCTATGCAGAAACTAACCTCTTTTCCTCAGTTGTCCAGCGAAGGGACAGCTCTTCCAAAGGTGGCTGTGCTTTAAATAAATATCCAATGTCAGAAAGGGTGAAGCACCACAGATTAAGCTTGCAAAGACGGCTGCAGTTTCTTGCTAAGGGCTGCAGGACCACAGGCTGTGAATACCAATTGCTGATGTCCACATGGAGACTGAGTGCCTGAAGATATTTCAAATGTGCAATCAGTTCTGCCAAGCACTCAGTTGTCATGAAGCTCACAGGCAATTTCAGGACTTCAATCAAGGGACACCGATCCACTAAATTTGTCAGAGTCTGTAACACAAAACCACCACTTTTCACTACAGCAAAAAAGTGACTACAAAGCCAGATACTTTAAATTATTTAATTCTGTTCAGTCTCATACAAATTATCTCTTAAATTTGTCTTCATTTGACCAAATCCCTTTCTCCAATAATTACCTTGTTTATTCATTCTACCCAATGTGCATGGGGAAAAGGGGGGAGGGGGAGGGGAACTGCACTTGAGTTCACCTAAACAGGAGTTTCCTTGATACCAAGACGTTTTTATTATATGTCAATTTCATATCATTAAGTAATATAGTTTATGAAGGAATGGTAGAGAAGCATTACACCTAGAGAACAGTGTGGATGACAAATCCATCAAGACAACTACTCAGGAACATGACCGTGGCTATATCCACTAAATGAAATAAGTGCACTGCTTTGTTGGAAGAGAATGTTTTCACTTGCTTAAGCACTTTTTTAAAAAAAATTGTTGGGAAATTTATATACTGCAGAGCTGCAAGTATGCCTGTGCTTAATTTCTCATTTTCCAACAGGTAATTGCTATACCTCACATACCAAATTCCAAAATACTGCTAGCTGACTACTTTACCTGTTGCAAAAATCAAACAATGGAAAATCCAGGATGGAATGTAACAATACCAGAGCAGGAAAGTTGCTAGTCACCATATAGCAGAGATGCTGAGTCACGATAGGCACAATAAAAAGATTCACACAATTAAAGCTTTCTGCCATTACAGCCTTTGTCAGCAGTACACACACACACACACACACACACACACACACACACACACACACACACACATAAACGCAACTTGCACACATATCTGCAGTCTGGAGAGCTGAGACCACACTGCGAACAGCAGCACCAGTGCATCATGGGAGTGGCGACTGGGTGGGGGTAAGGAGGAGGCTGGGGCAGGGAAGGGCAGGGATAGTATGGTGGGAGTGGCGGAGAGTCAAGTGTTGCAGTTTAGACGGAGGGCAGGAGAAAAGGTGCAGAGGGGGGAGGGGGGAGGGGGGAGGGGGTAAAAAGCAGAAAGGAGAGAAATAAAAGAAATTCAAAGACTGGGTGTGGCAGTGAAATGACGGTTGTGTAGTGCTGGAATGGCAATATGGAGGGGGCTGGATTGGTGAAGACAGTGACTAACGAAGGTTGAGGCCAGGAGGGTTACGGGAATGTAGGATGTATTATAGGCAAAGTTCCCACCTGCGCAATTCAGAAACGCTGGTGTTGGTGGGAAGGATCCATATGCAGTCATTAAGATGAGGGATATCATGTTCAGCAACAGGGTGGTCCACTTGTTTCTTGGCCACAGTTTGTAGGTGGCTGTTCATGCGCACAGACAGCTTGTTGGTTGTCATGCCTACATAGAATGTAGCACAGAGGTTGCAGTTTAGCTTGTAAATCCCATGACTGGTTTCACAGGTCTTTGATGGCATAGGTGATGTTAGTGATCGGACTGGAGCAGGTGGTGGTAGGAGGATGTATGGGGCAGGTCTTGCATCTAGGTCTATTACAGGGGTATGAGCCATGAGGTAAGGGACTGGGGGTTGTGTAAGGATAGACAAGTATATTGTGTAGGTTCGGTGGACGACGGAATACCGCGGTAGGAGGGGTGGGAAGGGTAGTGGGCAGGATATTTTCCATTTCAGGGCATGACAAGAGGTAATTGAAACCTTGGCAGAGAACGTAATTCAGTTGCTCCAGTCCCAGATGGTACTGAGTTACGAGGGAAATGCTGCTCTGTGGCCGGACTGTGGGACTTTGGGAGGTGGTGGGAGACTGGAAAGATATGGCATGGGAGATTTGTTTTTGTACAAGGATGGGAGGATAATTATGGTCAGTGAAGGCTTCAGTAAGACCCTCAGTATATTTTGAGAGGGACTGCTTGTCACTGCAGATGTGACAACCATGGGTGGCTGGGTTGTATGGAAGGGACTTCTTGGTACGGAATGAGTGGCAGCTGTTGAAGTGGAGGTATTGCTGGTGGTTAGTAGGTTTGATATGAATGGAGGTATTGATGTAGCCATCTCTGAGGTGAAGGTCAACATCTAGGAAGGTGGCTTGTTGGGTTCAGTAGGACCACATGAAGCAAATGGGGGAGAAGTAGTTGAGGTTCTGGAGGAATGTGAATAAGGTGTCCTCACTTTCAATCCAGATAGCAAAGATGTCACCAATGAATCTGAACCAGGTGAGGGGTTTAGGATTCTGGGTTTTTAGGAAAGATTCCTCTAGATGGCCCATGAATAGGTTAGCATAGCATGGTGCCATGCGGGTGCCCATAGCCGTACTGCAGATTTATTTGTAGGTAATGCCTTCAAAGGAGAAGTAATTGTGGGTAAGGATATAGTTGGTCATTGGATACTAGGAAGGAGGATGTTGGTTTGGAATCCATAGGGCGTTTGGAAAGGTAGTGTTTGACAGCAGTAAGGCCACGGGCATTAGGAATGTCAGTGTACAGGGAGGCGCCATCAATAGTGACAGGGAGGGCACCGTGTGGTAAAGGGGCAGGAACTGTGGGAAGACGGTAGAGGAAATGGTTGGTATCTTTTATATAGAAGGATAGGTTCCGGGTAATAGGTTGAAGGCATTGGTATCTTTTATATAGGAGGATAGGTTCCGGGTAATAGGTTGAAGGTGTTGGTCTATGAGAGCAGAGATTCTCTCAGTGGGCGCACAGTAATCAGCCACAATGGGGCGTCCTGGGTGGTCAGGTTTGTTTCTGTATTTACATCTTCTACAACTGACATTATTTGCATTGCAAATACAGACTTGTTCAGGTACTTCAGCAGTTCTGTGGTATGCCCTTCCGAACTGAATTTACTATCAAGTTGTAATCCCAGGAATGTAACACTGTCAGCCTCCGCTATCTGCATGTCTTCATATGTTACACACATGCTGGAACAAAATCTCTCACAGGTTCTTTTCAAAATTTGCTGACACTGAATTAGCTGTAAACAATTTATTAATGTCAATGAAAATTTGATCAGCAGCCATTTCTGAATCTGTACTTGGCTTGCTATTTATTGCAATGTTCGTATCATCTGCAAACAAAACGAAACTTATCATTTGGCATGTAACATATGAGGGGTCATTAATGCACGCAAGAAAAAGCAACAGACACAAGGTGGAACCTTGAGGAGCACCACATGTAATTAATTCCCAATCAGATGAAGACTGACTGTTTACTCCACAGGTATTTCACAGTGACAACCTTTGGTTTCTGTCAGTTTTATAAAACTCAAATCATTATAACACTGTAAGTGACACTATAACATTCTAATTTACTTAAGAGAACGCTCTGATTCACACAGCCAAAGGCTTTTGACACATCACAGAAAATACCAGTAGCCTCTAATTTGTTGTGTAACAAATTAAGTACATTCTCACTGTATGTGGAAATAGCCTTCTCTACATCAGAACTCGTACGGAACCCAAATTGTGCCTTGGACAATATATTGTGTGCAGTTGGATACTTAAGAAGACTCTTGAACACAACATTTTCAGATATTTTTGAAAAATCTGCCAAAAGTGAAATCAGTCAATAGCTTGACTGTATCTCTTTATCCCCTTTCTTGTAAAGAGGCTTAAGTTCAGTATATTTTAGCCAGTCTCAAAATGTTCTGCTGATAAAGAGATTGGCTACACAAATAAATTAAGATGAAACTCAACTCACATGAACACTCTTTGATTAACTTCATAACCACTAGAATACTTTGATTTTAAGGACCTATTATGGACACTACTTCTTTGGAAGAAGTTAGTGTCATTTCCATTTCACTGAAGTTATTTGTTTACTGAACATAATAACCAGCAAGCTGACAGTAACAGAAACAAAGTACTTGTTTAAGAGATTTGCAACACTACACGCACTTGTTATCAATATCTCATTTATTTTTAGAGCCTATCTGCTCCTCTTCCTTTATGGCCCCATTTGTCTGTCTTGATTATATCCCATACAGTTTTTATTTTGATTCCTGATATAATTATATTTTTCTCATAATGAAGCTGCTTATATTTCTAGATTACTTGCTTCAATATTTTGCAGTGTTCTTTGTAGCGCATTACAATTCTAACACCAGGGCTGTCCTAGATAGTAGATAGTTTCCTTTTTGTCCCACATGATACCTTTATTCTATTCTTTGCATAATTCATGGTTTATTTTTAGACTTCTATTTGGTCTGAGTTACATTTAAGGGAAAACAATTTCCAAATGAGGAAGTAACTTTATTAATAAAAGCTTTGTATTTTCCATTTGAGTCAGAAGCATTGTAAACATCTATCCAGATCATGTTTCTGAGCAATCTCCTAAAATTATTAATTTTTAACTGCTTTATTACACTCCTGTACACAGATTTAACAGATCTTATATCCTGACATGTTTCAACATTTAACACAAGTTGCTGTATGTCATGATCAGATGGCCCATTTAGCATTGGTTTTGTTATATGATTTTTTTCCCTAGATTTGTCTACAAAGATATCACCAATAGCAGTCTCAGAGCATTTACACACCTTAGTTGCAAAGTTTACACTAGGCATTAAATTGAGTGACACTGTTACTGATTGCAATAATTCTTCAATGGCAGAGCTTTTCAATAAATCCACATTAAAATCACCAGCAACTACTATTTCCTTGTTTTTTACTGTGAGATAGGAAAACAGAGCTTCCAGATGTTTTACGGAGAGTTAAAATTTCCTGAAGGTGCCCTATATGTACTTATTACTATAAAGGATTTATTATGGAATACTACTACTGTTGCACAAGCTTCTAAGTGATGCTCTGAACAATATTTATTAATATCAATATTCTTGAAATTAAAACAGTTTCTGATAAATGAGGCAACTCCTTTCTCCATATTTTCTCTACAGAAGTAAGAGGCTAACTTAAATCCTTTAACATTCTACACATCTATACCACTGGTCATATGATGTTCAGAGAGGCAGATTATATCAACTGGTTTTTTCAACTCTAATTCTTCATTACAAATAAGCAACTCATTAAGCTTACCTCTCAGTCCTCACATATTCTGATGCAATAAGTATAACTGATTGTATGCACAGGCTGAATTACAACTGGTTGGACAAAAATTCCTGTCAATTTCTGAAAATCGCCAGTTTCAATTAGGAACTGTTTGTATGAACTGTGTATATTAAAATTTGCCTTCTGGCTGCCTGAATTTTCAATGTGGATGTCATTTTCAGAACATCTTTTGTTTCTGCCCTCCCTACCCTCAAAAAACTGCTGTTCTGGCACTTGTAACAACTGGTACTTCATCACATGTGATAGTGTCTCCTATTAAGATATTTGCTATTAGCCCATGCAGTTTTCCCTTCCCTTTCCTGTTGAAGTGAAGGGTATGCCTAGTAGAGTCCCACCTGCTGACAACGTCAACAGGAACAACACCAATATGAGACCTCATACCTGATCCAAGAAGCCATTCCAGCTCAAAATTAGCTCTCCTAACAGAAGAGTTTAAATGAGGCCAGTCGTAGTGCCTCAGAACACCAGTATATCTCATTGCTGAAGCTATCCTTACCAGGTCACCCTCAACTGAAAAATCAGGGCTCCTGTACATGCTGTTGCCTGCCCCACGCACTGTTATCATGGTGCCTCCCTTTGTGAAGTCTTTGCATAGTGAAGCTACATCCTCAGTCACCTGGTCCAGACTTGCACCAGGTTTTAAAAAAATTGTGACCTAGTAACCTAGCCCGTAGTTCACACTGCAACAGTTGGCCAACATCTCTACTATGTGAACTATCTAACAACAAAACTTTCTTTTTCTTCACAACTTTTGCTGATTTCTTACTTCTTAATACCTTCACCACCATGTGCATCATATTTGACGCATATCAGTTTTTCAGTTTTTGCCTTGTGCATCACATTTGATCACGTGAGGGTTCATGAGTATTTGCCTGTGGTACTTACACAATCAAACCTGCATTGAAATCAAATGGGTGTCACATTATACCAGCCAGTGGTGAAAGTACTGTGATGCTGGTTTTTTAGTGGGAGCATAGATGACAGGCATAGGTTACCTGTAGTGTCAGTGCGTGTTCCTTGCTGGCCCTGACATTTTGTTTACAGATGTGGTGTTGTGTAGTGGTTGTTTTCAGTAAGATTTTGTGGATGTTCGGTGAAAAATGGATTCACAAGAGGAGAAAATATGAAAATGGTTGGAGGAATCAAGTTTATCTGATGAATCACTATTTGGAAGTAGTAGTGATTCTAGCCCAGGTTACCATGCTCATTCCTTGAGTGATAGTAGTAGTGAAGACAAAGTAATTCCTTCGAAGAAACAAAAGGTATACTTGCAAGTTACAAATACACTCCCGGAAATTGAAATAAGAACACCGTGAATTCATTGTCCCAGGAAGGGGAAACTTTATTGACACATTCCTGGGGTCAGATACATCACATGATCACACTGACAGAACCACAGGCACATAGACACAGGCAACAGAGCATGCACAATGTCGGCACTAGTACAGTGTATATCCACCTTTCGCAGCAATGCAGACTGCTATTCTCCCATGGAGACGATCGTAGAGATGCTGGATATAGTCCTGTGGAACGGCTTGCCATGCCATTTCCACCTGGCGCCTCAGTTGGACCAGCGTTCGTGCTGGACGTGCAGACCGCGTGAGACGACGCTTCATCCAGTCCCAAACATGCTCAGTGGGGGACAGATCCGGAGATCTTGCTGGCCAGGGTAGTTGACTTACACCTTCTAGAGCACGTTGAGTGACACGGGACACATGCGGATGTGCATTGTCCTGTTGGAACAGCAAGTTCCCTTGCCGGTCTAGGAATGGTAGAACGATGGGTTCGATGACGGTTTGGATGTACCGTGCACTATTCAGTGTCCCCTCGACGATCACCAGAGGTGTACGGCCAGTGTAGGAGATCGCTCCCCACACCATGATGCCGGGTGTTGGCCCTGTGTGCCTCGGTCGTATCCAGTCCTAATTGTGGCGCTCACCTGCACGGCGCCAAACACGCATACGACCATCATTCGCACCAAGGCAGAAGCGACTCTCATCGCTGAAGACGACACGTCTCCATTCGTCCCTCCATTCACCCTTGTTGCGACACCACTGGAGGCGGGCTGCACGATGTTGGGGCGTGAGCGGAAGACGGCCTATCGGTGTGCGGGACCGTAGCCCAGCTTCATGGAGACGGTTGCGAATGGTCCTCGCCGATACCCCAGGAGCAATAGTGTCCCTAATTTGCTTGGAAGTGGCGGTGCGGTCCCCTACGGCACTGTATAGGATCCTACGGTCTTGGCGTGCATCCGTGCGTCGCTGCGGTCCGGTCCCAGGTCGACGGGCACGTGCACCTTCCGCCGACCACTGGCGACCACATCGATGTACTGTGTAGACCTCACACCCCACGTGTTGAGCAATTTGGCGGTACGTCCACCCGGCCTCCCGCATGCCCACTATACGCCCTCGCTCAAAGTCCGTCAACTGCACATACGGTTCACGTCCACGCTGTCGCGGCATGCTACCAGTGTTAAAGACTGCGATGGAGCTCCGTATGCCACGGCAAACTGGCTGACACTGACGGCGGCGGTGCACAAATGCTGCGCAGCTAGCGCCATTCGACGGCCAACACCTCGGTTCCTGGTGTGTCCGCTGTGCCGTGCGTGTGATCATTGCTTGTACAGCCCTCTCGCAGTGTCCGGAGCAAGTATGGTGGGTCTGACACACCGGTGTCAATGTGTTCTTTTTTCCATTTCCAGGAGTGTAATATGTCTACAAATGGGGCAAACAAAGTTTCATCTTCCACTGAAAAGGACAGTGAAAGTGAGTTGTCACCTGAGGAGATCTCTTGTGCTGGTGGGCTCCCTACTTCACAAATAAAGTGGTTTGATAGACAAGGAAACCTAAACAATTCTGTTTTTTCTGGTAACTGTGGTGTAAGCAATGCGCTTTTGGACAATCTACCTGCAAATATTTGTCCCATTGACGTTTACAATTTTTTTTTTGATGAAGAAATGTGCAATTTCATAGTGAATGAAACAAAACATTATACTGAGCTGCAGAAACATTATAACCATCATCCAGACTGACTTTATGGAGTGATATCACCACTGATGATTTGAGGAAATTTGTGGAGCTTATGTTGCGGATGGGGCTTGATCATAAGCTGAGAATGGAAGAGTATTTGTGCCAGAATCCGCTTCACAAAAACCAGGTGTCTTCTATTAGGTCCTGAAATATGTTTGACTTGTTCCTCAGTTGCATACATTGTTGCAACAGTGAAAACATAGATGAACATGACAATATGTTCAAAATCAGGAAGTTTGTCAATCATCTGAACACAATATTCCAGGAAGCTTTCGTTCCATGTGAAACGGTTTTTATCGATGAACCAATGGTTCTAGTTTGTGGATGGTTATGATTTCATCAGGACATTGCTGGATAATGTTTTAAATATGGAGTGAAATTATATACAGTATGTGATGTAGGTCGATGTACTTGGAATGTTAAAGTATATTGTGGAAAAGAAGTTAATGTTATAGATGTAACAACAACAACAACTGTTTTAGAGTTAAAGGATTCATTTCTGAATTCTGGAAGGGCACTCTTCGTAGATAACTTTTACACTTTTATGAACTTGGCACACATTCTTCTAGAAAAACAAACTTATCTGGTGAAAACACTCTGTGCAAAAAGAAGGGGAAATCCGAAAACTATCATCACAAAAAAGATGAAGAAGGGGGAAGTGCTGGTTGCGGAAAGCAACTCAAAGGTTGTTGTTGAAAGTGGCATGACAAGAGGGATGTCATTTTTATGACAACCACACACAAACCTGAGCCTGTGGTAGTGAAAACAAGGAGAGGTGAAGTGAAAAAATCGAATGCAATTGTGAATTAAAATGAAGCCAAACCCTACATTGATCTTTCAGATCAAAAGAAAACCCTATGGCTCATGCTTAGAAAGTCAGTGAAGTGGTACCACAAAGTGGCCTTTGAATTACTATTCAATACTACTCTTGTGAATGCTCATACTTTGTATGGTTCAAATGGCTCTGAGCACTATGGGACTTACATCTATGGTCATCAGTCCCCTAGAACGTAGAACTACTTAAACCTAACTAACCTAATGGACATCACACAACACCCAGCCATCACGAGGCAGAGAAAATCCCTGACCCCACCAGGAATCGAACCCGGGAACCCGGGCGTGGGAAGCGAGAACGCTACCGCATGACCACGAGATGCGGGCATACTTTGTATGTTCAAATTACAAAACGAAAATGGGTATCATTACTTTCTGCGAGGCTACTGCAAATGCATTACTCGGGATTGATGATGTTCTGGAGACATCAATGAATGGCAATCACAAACTGGTTGAAACTCCAGTCGGAGGATGTTGTGACAGCTGTTACCACAAACTCCCCAAAGCAGGTGGGTGAAAGCATGCTATCAAACATACCAAGCAGGTGTCATTGAAATGCCAAATTTGTACTCAAAGTTTCATGTACATGGGCTGTTTTCTTGCAATGCTCAGTTGTGTGAAAATGAAAGTTTTTTTTTTAATTAAAGCAATTACATAACAGCTAGTTGGAGCTTTTATTTTCCAATAATAACCTCTTCCTCAGATATATGAGTGTGCATCAGGAGTGATGCACATGGCCATATAAAGCTTCTAGTTGTATCATAAGTTTAAAATGGGTCATGTGTATCATATCTGATCACATCATATTTATCAGGTTAAAACCAATTTTTACAATATGTAAAAAGAAAGTCGTGGCCAAACTGAAACATTTCCCAAAATGTTGCCAGTGGTCATAGTGTTAAACACTTTTTTAAAGTTTGTTGTGTCCTGTCTACTCCTACATCTACGTGTGGCTCATCAGTTGCCAACTGTGACAACAGATTAAACCTGTTTTCCACAGTAACAACAAAACTGCTTGAGCAAGTCCTATTCCTATTTCTTCTATAACCTGTTGTCACTTCCCGCCTCTCTTTTCCCTTCTCCCCCCTTAACCTTTCCAGATCTTGTTTTGCCTTACCTGGTTTCCCCTGAAGGGCAACAATGTTCTCCTCTTGTTCCACTATCTTGCTTCTCTACAACAAATCCTGCAAAGCCAATGAGCCTTGTTCATTTCCCCAATTCCAGTGCCACTACAGTCACCCACATGAAAGAAACTGCAACAACCCTCACACTACATCCCGGAACTAATTATCCTATGGTAAGTCATACACTTCCCACTCATGGTAAACAAATTTTAGTTTTAGCCTAAATTAAGCAAGAATAACTTCTTAACTACTCAATTCAATTATTAAATTTCTCAGAAAGTTTGGGCCTAAAGTTTGAATACTAATTCAAAACTTTTGAAGAAATAGAAACAATTAAATCTGTTTAACGGAGAATTGAGCTTACACTATATGATCTTTTCACTTATTTCCCAACTTTTTCACTTTGGCATTTACTAGAGAGTCAAATGGATAGCATGTAAGAATACACAGACAATGCAACAGTATTTTATAAACGTACGGTATATGATAATGTAAACAAACCCTAGGACAAAATTCGCAACTATGAAATGTTTTCTTTTTCCAAAATAAAAGTGAAACTTTCAATAGATAACTAACAATAGGTACTAATTTACTTATTTATTATATAATATTGCCTTCATTAATTGTTATTACACATTTAACCACTTATCTTTATGAGAGATCTGAATGTACACAACTCATCAATCAAAGATGTTTTACCTGTGTGACATGGATTCAACACATCCTTGGTAAGTTTCTGGAGGTATGTGGCACTGGATGTCTCTGTGCAGGTAACACAAATTCTGTATATTATGGGCCAGTGGTTTGTGGGCACAGTGCTGGCATCTGATAGTGTCTCCTGTTTGTTCCATCAGCTTCAGATCTGATGGATTTGCTGGCCAAGAAATTAAAGGGTTCACTATCACTCTCCTCAAATCTCTGCAGCAATACTCTGGCCTTGACACAGGCAGTTTTTCTGCTGAAAGATGCCATCACCATAAAGGAAGACATCAAGATGAAGGGATGCAGATGGTCCACAGTAAAGTACGAGCCCACAGCTGTCGTGGTGCCTTTGATCACCACCAAAGGCACCATAGAAACAAAAGTGAAAGTTGCCTGTAGCTTAATACAGCCTCCACAGTGCTGTATCCACACTGCTGTGCACATTTCAAGCAGCCGTCTGCCTGGATGCTGGAATATTTGGACATGATTAGCAACCTAGTGTAATTAGAAATGCGATCCATCCAACCAGGCAATGCATTTCCATTGCCCCATTGTCAATGACACCATGCCCATGGCTATCATAACTGATGATGTCACTGGGTCAACATGGGGAAATGCAAGAGTTTCTGCTGTGGAGCCTCATGTTGAACAATGTGCACACAGCAGCAATCTCCAAAACACTTGGGTTTGCACCAGCATTGTACTCTGTCATTAGATCTGCCACAGATCACAGCCTGTTGTGCTTTCCTCAGTGGGCATGCCTCCAACCTCTGCATTCATTTTGAGGAGTGTATGTCCAACATTTTATCTCCCACTAGTGGTATTACTGCCTGTCAACCACTTTCCATAGATTCTCACAACAGCGGCATGTGAACAGTCGATCAGTTTTGCCATTTCTGAGATGGTTCTTCCCAGGTACTGGGCCATAACAATCTGTTCTGTGTCAAATATATAAGCAAAAACAGTCAATTTTTTAAAAATACAATGCTGTAAAAAAATTAGTATACCCTTTTAGAGGTCTCCAATTTGCTCAAGATTTATTGTTGCATCATTGCATATGTAGTATGTGAAATGAGTACACTTACAGCACAATAAGTTCTATCAATGCCAAAACACTGACATTAGTAAATGGCGTAGCTTTTCACAATATTGTCTATAAGGAAGAAAGATATATGTGACACTACTTCTTAAGATCTTGCACTTTTTTCTTCAATAAGTTGCACTTTCCCTTTTGTTCTCCATTTTTCTTTTTTGTCCTTTTCCAGTGACTCTACATAACAAGAATGAGCATTTTTCATGGCATGTATCAACTGTTATGTTATTTCAACTTCTGCTACCCTTCTGGAAGATATAACAGCATCAAAAACCTGCTGTAGAATACTGATGCATTTCCATGAGAAAGTGTGGAAATAAATCTTACAATGCACTTTTAATCAGGAAATTACTCTTCTCCAAATAAGCTTAAAAGTTTGAGCCAGTGGTTATTCAGTCTACTTTTGTTTCATTTGTACATTGACTTTTTATTCTTTTATTCTTGGTAGTGCAATAAACTCCTTAAATTGGTGCTCAGCATTATCAGCCTGCATCCCAGACAGCCATTCTTTCTCAACCAGAAGCTGAAAGCATTAATGTATGTGCATGGTTGTTTAAGTTGTTTTGAATGCTTCCAAATATGGATCTAAAAATGAAATTGCCTGTATCAAAGAAAAATTGTAATGGTGACTTCTCCATTAACTTCTGTAACAGTAACTTAATCCAGATTGAATAGTCATTTTCAAACTGCAGCTTACGTAAATCAATGATGCCTTTAACCTTCTTTAACTCTATTTTTTGTTGCTAAATCAAGATAAATACTATTTGAAGGAATAAAATTACTTTACATAGTCAGGCGAACTCGAAAAGGAAGATAAGCTGTTCAAAAACTTTCTTTCATGATGAAATCCATAAATACCTTCAAATATTTGTCAAAACACTGTACGGAACAGAGCTAATGGCATATCAATTTGGAACACTCTTAAAAATTGTTCAAAGTGAGGAGCAACAGATTTAAAAGATGCCAATTTTGCCCGAAGAAATTTATCTTGAATTTGCTTTGTAACGGTGACTGTTCTCTGACACTTTGTGATTCTGAACAACATCTATAAAAAACACTGATGAATTCAGCAAGGTAAAAATAACTCATTCTGCTACATTTACATTTTTCAACCATCTCACGGAGCAAAACTTAAGTGGGAATGTACAATAACCTGTAGAGTTAATGTAATCAGCTCTTCTTGCTGGCACATTCTTCAATAAATAATACAATGGTTGTAAAAACTCTACTATATTTCAATCAGTGTTTTTAAAAGCCAGCTTTAAAAGCATTATTTAGTGGAGTGTAAACCACAGTTACCAATGTTTAAAAGCACTGCACCCTGGGATTGTTTTAGCACATTTGTTGACTCTTGCAATACCTTGAACTGCACCAATATAAGATTGTTAGAATAAGTGAAACATGAAATTTTGACCTCAGCTGTGAGACTGCGACATTCACAGGGTTATATACACTTTGTAACAATCTTATTTCATTCATCTGGTCATTTTAGAACTCAATTTATTATACTGATTCAAATTCTCTCATTAATTTCATTTTGAATTTAGCAAACAACTACACTGGTCTGACTGTCACTAATTGATACTTCAACATAAAGCATAAACAGTTCTCATTTTGTAATTCCAGAATTCCTTTCAGAAGAAGTGAAAATAGCTTTGTGTTAGGATTCATGGAATGAATCCATGCACATGTTAAGAACTTTTTCCAACCAATAATCTTCATGATATAAGCAAATTTATAAAAAGCATTTTTATCAAACACATTTTATGAATTTCAATACTAAAAGCCAAAAGCTGTGTAAATTTTTTTTTTGTTGCAATATATAATTCATGATGTCAGCCTGCACATAAGCATGTTTACGAAAGTAATTTATAAATTTCCTGTTTCTAGTAATGGATGACTTAATCAATAATCATTAAATAATATATAAGGAGTGGTGAATCAGCCATCAGAGTCTCAGTTTTTAGATGGTTTCTGTGAGCCAGTTGTTTGTTTGTTTGTTTTTTTCACAATAAATATGTAATTCTAAAAGAGAACATCATGTCAACCTGAATTTCTTGAAATTTCTCTTGGCTCTACCAAATCATTAGCTAGCTCAGGAAGCTGCAGCAAATTTTGCTGGGGCAGATACTTGCAAATTCTTTTACAGCCACTGCAGTAACAGGGACCACTGAGAAATGAAGACAAGTATTTGCTATTAATTGTTACACCATATAACAACCTCCAAGTTGATGTCCGGGTCCTCCATTGATATTTGTACAGCTTTCTTCATGTTTTCTTCATCCAAACCACTTTTTAGCTGATTTAAAAGGTCTTTGGTTGTTGTGTACCCTCAAAAAAAAAAAAAAAAAAAAAAAAAAAAAAAAAAAAAAAAAAAAAAAAAAAAAGATGTTAAACTTCTCTCAGAGACCTCAGTTTTCTCAGTATTCCAAAATCTGAGTATCAAATCCATTTGTTGCTTGTGAGTAATTCTATTTAACTTTGATCATAGCATGTAATAACACGGTCACATTCTTTTACAGTTTCTGAAATGATATCCCTAAAATGTAGAGCAAGACCATGGACAACTGTGTACGTAACTTTGGTATGCTGCAGCTGCAGTTGTAGTAGTCTGGAAACATCATTGTGAAAAGAGGAACAGTATCTGCTGTGTTGCAAAAGGACATATGCTAAATCACAGCATTTCAGCTTTTGTTGGTTGCTTTTACAATAAAAACATTTTTAGAGAATTTTCATTGCATGAACAATCAGAAGTGGTATTTGATGAAAAAGATGTTGCATTGTACTTGTTACTTGGTCATCACTTTCCAGATGTAAAGACTCTTTGGCACAACTTGCTTCTCTTTTGACAAAACAAGAAACAGGTGAACATTTCTTTGAAAGTTCAGTTGCCAATTTATGTTTCTTCCCTTTTATATGACTTGTTAACACAACTGTACCTGTATTACTTAAGTTGCAGTATGCAGCTTACAGTAAGCACAATATGTGCCGTCTTCCCCCCCCCCCCCCCCCCCCTAACCAAACTGAACATTCTTCATCGAGTACCGTGATGGGCTGAAAGTACACCTGCCACCGGCAATCATCTGTGAAAGATGTGTTCTTATTATTTAGGTAATTAATTATAAAAATTGCATGATTAATCTTATGCTTATAAACAATAAAAACACTAAATTCATGTACTGTGCATTAATAAAAGTTATAATATAACCTTAATTAAACAAGCATAAATAACTATTAAAAACCAAACTAAACTCCGTCCTAACTCAGCCATGAAGGACCATATTACTGCCACAAAAAAGGAGAAAAGTAGAAAAAACACTAATTGAAATTCAAAACTTACCAGCCAATATAACTGAAAAGAAAATGGCAACAGTAAATAATGAAGCATGGCTCCCTAAAATAAGTTTTGTCAGGTGGGGAAATTGTGCATCTGGTGACATTGCCTGTTTCAAAAAACTGACAGCTGCCGCCCACACTGTGGAACAAACACTTTACTTCACTTGATTTCACCTGGTTGCATGGCTTACATGCTTTTCATATCCCATTCAGTGAAATACCTACATCTGTGTTAATGAGCTGCGCAATGCAAACTCTGTTTCTAACATTCACGATTACTAGCACAGTTCAAACATTTCAGCATATCTTATGTTAGTTATGTACGACATTATAAAAGCACATCGTTTATTAAAGCTAAAAACCAAAAATTCCAGAAATATGTGAAACATTCCTGATTTTCACAGAACTTTACTATCATCTGATATTTCCTGGTTTTTCCAGGTTGAGTAGCAACCCTGGTGCAAGCTTTCAGAGCTAGTGGCTACTTCTTCTGGCAGAAGGGTTGAAGTAGAAGGAAGAGGAATGAGGAAAAGGACTGACAAGGGTTAGGAAATGGGAAGAGTTATGGGAAGTCACCCACAACCCTGGGTCAGGGGAGACTTACCGGATGGGATGAGAAGAAAAGACTTTCTTTAATTTTGAAGTTTACACTTCAAAAATGCTAAAAATGCTAAAAACATGTATCTCAAAGAGTTGTTTAAACTTACTATGGTATCAACTTCAGAGCAGGTAATAATCTCCAGCTTTGTAATGTTCTGACAATAGGTGGACAGAGCTTCAATTGCTTGCCTTTCAAATGGTAAGGCACATACACGTAGATGAGGCATCCTTTTTAAAATTTTATTCAGGTACTTTGGTGACTGAGTTCTCAGAAAGATGTCAGCTTTTGACCTGCATAATGGATTATACGTACAAATGAAATAAAAATACACACCATAAAGTTCACACAACCTTACTTATAACAAGTTAGAGAACACCAAAGATGGGCAAATTTGGTTTTATAATAAATTGCTGCATAATAATAGCAGGGATATAAAGGAATTAAGTGCTGTAAAAATGTCATGGTTCATTACCTTGGCAACAGCCATACTTGTGAGCAAATAACCATCTATCTATCAATCAATCAACTGAATTTCGAATACATTGGAAAATCTACTGTTAATGACTGCTATGTGCTGTGCTAACTACTATGTAATATTGGCAAGTCAGATTATGTAACTTTAACCGAGGACTGTTGTTACTTTTTCTTTGCATTACAACATATGTTAACAATACATGCAACACAATGTTAGGTTCTAATATCAGTCATTGAGGTCTCTAACCAGATGGGATTGCTAGCTAAAATAGAGAAAATCCAAAGTAGTATAGCTTATTCCCTTGACAAGGTAACAGCTCTCCAACCCTCATCTCATGTCTTTCAACAGGCCTTAGTTTACTTTACTCTCTTCCCACGTGGTTACTCTAACCTTTTTCACAGCACCCTTTCCTCCTCTTTTCTGTATATGATCTACAAGGTGTGTAACAAAAGTAAGGCCTGATACGGTAGAAAATATAGAACGAAACAGAACTCCACATAAATGTCATCTCTGTGTGTGAGAAGCCAAAATTCCTCATTCTCTTATTACTTTTTTGTTGTACAGCAACAAGTTATACTGGCTGTGAAAGTCTTGATTGAAAATTAGTGATGAAGAGAAACAAAAGGCCTAAGGAATGATGCAATTTAGAAACAGGGGAAATAAAGTGGGGAAATGTCATCAGAAGACATCAAGAGAGGGGGAAAAAATAAAATAAAGTGGCAATTGAGTAAATAAGTAAAATATACTACTGTGAAGAAAGGGTGGACAGTTGCAAACAGAGGCTAACTCAAAGCGACTGACGGGAACCTCCCTTTCTCCATGTGGTAGCAATACATTATTTATTTTTAAAATTTTTCATTTCACTCACTTTTAATGCTTTCATCAAAATGGTTCAAATGGCTCTGAGCACTATGGGACAACATATGAGGTCATCAGGCCCCTAGAATGTAGAACTACTTAAACCTAACTAACCTAAGGACGACACACACATCCATGCCCGAGGCAGGATTCGAACCTGCGACCATAGCAGTCGTGCGGTTCCAGACTGATGCGCCTAGAACCGCTTGGCCAGTCCGGCCGGCAATGATTTCATCCCTCCCTCCTCTCCTTCTCTTACCCCCTTTCACCTGGTTACTCATTCCACTTTTTATTGCTATTCCTCTTTAAACTGTATTTACTTCCTGATAAGTCCCTATTATCTTCTGTGTAAGGAAGCTAGCACTGTACTTAACAATGTACTACCTACTATCTCCTACTCTCATTGATACCATTTCCTTCATATTGTCTCACCTTATCCTCTGGTGTGTCCCTCTAAGGCTAGTGTCCGAGTTACATATCCCCTTTCTACTTTCCTCCCTTAAGAAAGAATATACAGGGTGGCCCATTGATAGTGACTGGGCCAAATATCTCACGAAATAAGCATCAAATGAAAAAGCTACAAAGAACGAAACTCATTTAGCTTGAAGGGGGAAACCAGATGGCTCTATGGTTGGCCCGCTAGATTGCGCTGCCATAGGTCAAACGGATATCAACTGTGTTTTTTTTTTTAAATAGGAGCCCCCATTTTTTATTACATATTCATGTATTACGTAAAGAAATATGAATGTTTTAGTTGGACCACTTTTGTCACTTTGTGATAGATGGCGCTGTAATAGTCACAAACGTATAAGTACGTGGTATCACGTAACATTCTGCCAGTGCAGACGGTATTTGCTTCATGATACATTACCAATGTTAAAATGGACTGTTTACCAATTGCGGAAAAGGTCGATATCATGTAGATGTATGGATATTGCAATCAAAATACCGTTCGCGGGATAGTTACATTATTGAAGCAAACAGGAAGTGTTCAGCCACATGTGAAACATCAACCACAACCTGCAACAAATGATGATGCTCAAGTAGGTGTTTTAGCTGCTGTCGTGGCTAATCCGCACATCACTAGCTGATAAAATTGCGTGAGAATTGGGAATCTCAAAAACGTCGGTGTTGAGAATGCTACATCAACATCGACTGCACCCGTACCATATTTATATGCATCAGGAAATGCACGGTGATGACTTTGAACGTCGTGTACAGCTCTGGGCACAAGAGAAATTACGGGATGATGACAGATTTTTTGCATGCGTTCTATTTAGCGACGAAGTGTCATTCACCAACAGCGGTAACGTAAACTGGCATAATATGCACTACTGGGCAACGGAAAATCCATGATGGCTGCGACAAGTAGGACATCAGCAACCTTGGCGGGTTAATGTATGGTGCGGTATTATGGGAGGAAGAATAATTGGCCCCCATTTTATCGATGGCAATCTAAATGGTGCAATGTATGCTGATTTCCTACGCATTGGTCTACTGATGTTACTACGAGATGTTTCATTGCATGACAGAATGGCGATGTACTTCCAACATCATGGATGTCCGGCACATAGCTCACGTGTGGTTGAAGCGGTATTGAGTAGCATATTTCATGACAGGTGGATTGGTCGTTCAAAGCACCATACCATGGCTCGCACATTCATCGGATCTGATGTCCCCAGATTTCTTTCTGTGGGGAAAGTTGAAGGATATTTGCTACTGTGATCTGCCGACAATGCCTGACAACATGCATCAATGCATTGTCAATGCATGTGCGAACATTACGGAAGGCGAACTACTCGCTGGTGAGAGGAATGTCGTTACATGTATTTCCAAATGCATCGAGGTTGATGGACATCATTTTGAGCACATGAATCACATTGGAACAACCAAAATAAAATGTTCAAACGTACCTACATTATGTATTTTAATTTAAAAAACCTACCTGTTACCAACTGTTCATCTAAAATTGTGAGCCATATGTTTGTGACTATTACAGCGCCATCTACCACAAAGCGAAAAAAGTGGTCCAACTAAAACATTCATATTTCTTTACATACTACACGAATATGTAATAAAAAATGGGTGTTCCATTAAAAAAAAAAAAAAGTTGATATCCGTCTGAACTATGGCAGCGCCATCTAGCGGGCCAACCATAGCGCCATATGGTTTCCTCCTTCAAGCTAGACAAGTTTTGTGCTTTGTAGTTTTATCGTTTGACGCTTATTTCATGAGATATTTGGCCTGGTCACAATCAATGGACCATCCTGTATAAGTTCTGAAAACAACAATTACTATTTTATTGTTTCTACTAGGAAATGTGCCTCCTGAAAGTAAGTTACAGTCAGCCATCATGTCCTCTTGTAATTATTTACTGATCTATTCTTTCCTTGCTGTGAAAAGCTTCATAAAATTTAATGCTAGCAGTACAACTTTTTTTTTAATTTTTTTAAAATTCGTATTGTGATGGTTCAAAGTTTTTTTTTTGGACCTCACAGCTTCTGAATCACACTGTCTTGAGTACATAGTGATGAACTGGACACTGTTATAACTTTGTTTCTTGTGTCTTAATAATTGTTGGACATTTTATTGTCTAAATATATTAATGTGCGGGAAAATTGGCACAATAAAGTTGAGCATATGATCAGTAAGGTGCTGGAGAAAGTACACACAGTGCTTGGACCGACAGAGAAGTGGTGCTGGCCTAAGAATAAACAAGATGGAGCTTGGCTGCTAGGAATCAAGATTTTCAAGCTGAAATTACAATAATGTTACAGAATAATGGAATTGCTGTTAATTTGCAAGAAATAGCATGTTTTTCACAGGTGGATATTATGAGTTTGGGTAGAGCATTCTGAAGTAGATTCAGACAAAGTAATCACTACAATAATAGAGACTGTGTTAGTCGCTAAACAGATAAGCATCCAACAGTTAACATAATATGGTTGTACAGTTTCAATGAAATTTGTAACTGAATAAAATCATACTGATTTGAATTATATCAGTCACTTTCTAATATGCAATGATAATCAGTAGTAGGCAAACCACTAATAATTGATGAATTCAGGGTTCATAGTTCTAAGTGAGAAGTGAATATTATTTGACTGAAGGCAATTTTCACATTATAGCTCAGGAGGTGTTAGAGTTGACAGGGACTTCATAGCCCTCGATTGTTGGAATGTGGTACCATTAATGAAGTAAGCAAGGTAACTAATGCCTGAAGTGGTGTAGTAATTTTTTTTACTAAGAAAGTGGTGATAACACATAGTAAAATTTATTTTTAAATTCAAGAGCAGGCCCAGTGTATAGGAAGAGGAAAATTTAACAAATGGTTCACATGATCAGTCACTGCAGAAAGAAACAAGAATACATGGTATTTTCTTTACAGCTCCCAAATTAAACCAAGTCCTATTAATCTATTATATCTCAGATGGAATGGATGTAAAGATAACTATGGAATTTCTGAAACCTGAAATTTAAAAAAAATAAAAAATCGCAGATGGTGCTCAAGAGAAGATATTATGGAGAAGCTAATGAAGAGAAATTCCAATCATAATCTTGATCATGCTGAGCTGACACTAATTTTAATGGTTAATGGAAACAGTTTCAACTGTATTATTACACATTTATTGTGCTACAAAATTCATAATTATTGTCAGCTGCAGTGCTCAACATAATCAAAATTACTTCCTGTTTGCCTGACCAGGCAAAAGAAGCAGCCCTTGTGGTTCGACAGACAAGACTATAACTGGCAACCTGAAGATGTGCTAAGAATATAGAGAATGCAGCAAAGTAAATGTTTATACTATTAAAAGGAGATATTGCTATTCACATTATAAAAGAGAAATTGGGTCACAGACAGACACAACAAAAAGATTGCTTACCATGTGAGCTTTCAGTCACACATGAACTCTGTTTTGGCCACTGATGATGATGATGATGATGATGATGATGTTCGGTTGGTGGGGCACTCAACTTACGGTCATCAGTGACTGTACAAAGTCCCAATCTTTACACAGTCCAAACTAGCCACTTTCACGAATGATGATGATGAAATGATGATGACAACATAAACACCCAGTGCCCAGGCAGAGAAAATCCCCAACCCGTCTGGGAACTGCACCTGCGAAGACGATTTCTGGAGGCAACAACACTAGCCACTAGACCACGAGTTGCAGACTTTGGCCACCAAAGCTGGACAGAGAGCAACTGCACATAATATGGGAGAAGAAATTTTGGTGTTGAGGAATAGGAAGAGGCCAGGGCAAAGATAGGGAGGAATACCAGGTACAGGTGGGGGATTGTAAAGTGCTGCTTGGGGAAGCATACAGGGATGTGATCGGGACAGGGTGGGGCTGTTAGATGCGGTTGGGACATTAGACAATGGGGTAAAAAAAGGAGAGAAGTAGAGGAGAGGAAAAAAAGATTGTGGGTACTCCTCCCAACACCACACAGAATCCAGAGTCTAAATACAGTCACGACTTTCCAGCCTTTCCTCCAAAACCCCTAGTCCCACATAAGCATCAGTTCTTTTCAAAAGGTTCATCTTTTGCCCCACTCCAAAATTCAATCATGCTGGATTTGTTAAAGACCTCCTCTCCTTCACCCAATGCATCATGTGGATTTTTTTTCCCCCCAGCCCTATCAATCAGACTTAACCCGAACCCAATGTTGAATGCTGCCTGACTCAGTTCACTCCTTCTTCAAAACATGATACATGCCCACTGCCTCCAAATCACCCTCTGTTAACATTCCAGAACTTCTTAACCTCAAAACTAGCCTCACCATCATTCCCCAAATCCCTCAACATGTGAACTAACCTTACATCCACAGAAAGAACAACAGTCCACCACCTAAAAATTGATCCCTACCCTATATCCTACCTGCCAACAAAGGTTCCACCATGTGATTTTCAGCTACAGCTATTACTTGGCAGAGGGACTCTGCCAGCTGTCAGATTTGTCCACCAACAAACTCTACCAGAAAATCCAACAGGATCTCCAGTTCCTCCTAAAATCCTTAGGCCCATCCTAGAACCTCCCCCCTCACTCCTGCCGTTCCCCAAACTCCTACCTTTTACATGCTTCCTAAAATCCATAAATCCAACCAACCAGCATGCCCCGACTGCTATTGAGCACTACCTTCTCCAATGCCTGACTGACTACAAACCAACAACCCCCTTCTTTGTTACTGTGACTGACTAAATCCTCACTCACAATTACTTCATCGTTGAAGGTAACAAACAAATCTGTGGTACAGCAAATGGCACCCACATGTCACCATTCTATGCCAACCTACTCATGAGCCATCTAAAGGAATCCTTTCTAACCACCCAGAATCTCATACCCCTCCCCTGATTCCGATTCACTGATGACATCTCTGTGATCTGGAATGAAGATGAGGACACCCTATCTATATTCCTCAACAAACTTCACAAGTTCCTCCTCAACCAATAGGCCACCTCCCTTGATGTTGACCTCCGTCTCAAAGATGGCTTGTCCATATCAAACCAACCAACCACCAGAAACACCTCCACTTTGACAGCAGCCACCCGCTGCTTACCAAGAAGTCCTTTTACACAGCCTAGCCACACCCAGCTGTCAAATCTGTAGTGGCAAGTAGTTCCTCTCCAAATATACTAATGGTCTCACTGAGGCCTTCTCAGACTGAAATTATCCTCCCAACCTTGTACAGAAAAAACCTCCCATGCCTTGTTTCTCCAGTCCCCTATCAACTCCCACATTCCCACTGTCCGGCCACAAAGGAGCAATCCCCTCATGACTCAGTACTACCTAGGACTGAGGCAACAGAATGGTGTTCTCTGCCAGGGTTTTTATTACTACTTGCTGCGCCCTGAAATGAGGAATATCCTACCCACCATTCTTCCCACCTCCCGATGGTGGTATTCCACTACCCACCAAAAGTACACAATATCCTTGTCCACCCCTATTCCACACCTGCTCCCAATCCCTTATCTCATGGCTCATATCCCTCCAACAGACCTAGATGCAAGACCTGTTCCATACATCCTCCCATCACCATCTACTCCAGTCTGGTCATAGGCATGACACATCCTTCAAAGGCAGGGCTACCTGTGAAAGCAGTCATGTGATTTACAAACAAAGTTGCAACCTCTGCACACGCAAGCATGACAACCAACAGGCTGTTTGTTGCACGAATGGCCACTGACAAACTGTGACCAAAAGATAGCTAGACCACCCAACTGCTGAACTTGCTGCCCAACACAATGTAATTCACTTCAGTGACTGCTTCACAACTTGTGTCATCTGGATCCTTCCTATCAACACCAGCTTTTCTGAATTGCACAGATGGGAACTCTCCCTGCAACATATCCCTATATTCCCGCAATCTCCCTGGTGTCAGCTATTACCAGTTCCTCTTCTTCACGAACCTATCCCCTTCCCCACTCCAGTACTATACAACCTTCTATTCCACCAGTACAGCCAGTAGTCTTTTTTCCCTCCTCTACTTCCCTCCTTTCCATGAGTGTGTTTTGCTTGTGAAAATGTGTGTGTGTTTTGTAGTTTAGAAAAAGCCTTTTGGCTGAAAGCTTGAATATATAGCAGTATATTTGTTGTGCTGTCTGTGACTCAAATGAGTAATATGCATCATATGCATCAGTTACCACTATTTAGTTATTCCAGTCAAACTCGGCATTCTTTTTTCCAAATTTGCTAATCTCATATCAGATACAAAGAAGAATCACCCATGTACAAAAACCTGACTGGATAACAATACACAAAATGGTAGCTAAAACTTGCCAACATGTACAAAAAACATCTGAGTAATGTTGAAACTAAAAACTTAATTGGGAACTTAAGTCAAATTTCTGATTCTGAATGCAGTTTTCTTGCAGATGAGTTACCCAAGCAAGCCTCACTCACATCTATTTATGGCTTAACTCACCACTAATTTTGCCCTTTTCTTCAAAAGTCCACAAAGACTTGCTAACAGGCCATGTTTGCATGTCTGGGAAGAAAAACTTGGTGGAAAGAATAAGTGAACTTTAACTAAAATTTAATTCATGGCTTTTTCAAATATTTTTACCAGTATTTAAACCTGGACAGAATACATGTTACAATGTAGCATGCTGCACTAAGAGGCTCATTATGAATGCTCAACTTAAGAGTGCTTTATGGAAACTATGAAACTCACATCATGAATGTGTATAATATAAAAGAATGGTCAAATGCCTACATAGGTACAGTGTGGTTCAAATGGATGCATATTATAATTATTTAATTCCATATTAACCATATTTCCTTCAATTAAAAGATCAGGAGAGAACACCACTGTCATTTAAATGTTAAGCCATATTGACTCCTTTAAAATTAAAGTATGTTTTTCTTTAAGAACATTTTTTCCTACTTCTGTGCTTATTAATGCAATATACTTCTTTGTAGTGTTACATAATATAGCCAGAGAAGTGTCACTGAGCTGGTGAGGAGACAGGAGAAAATGGAAAGGTTTATATTCCAAGCTGTCACTGGCAGAGTTGGGGAGCTGCACAAGCTGAAGAAGAAGATGATGATTGTATTAATGCTTAAACAGGGTTGTTGATAATGCAACAGACCACATAAAATTAAAGTTTTTGTAATTACCAGGATGTGAGTGATGTTTCCACACTGCAGTACCTCCTGAAACATAAAATTAAATACTTCATTAATAAACTGATATCAAAAAAGGTATTGGTATTTCAGTTTATTGTTGGAAATGTTTAACTTATGGTCATTCAGGTCTGCCTATTACATATAAAACCAATATTTTTATTGTTGAACATGTTTTCACAATTTTGTGCCATTATCAATGGATACTTTCATTCAGGACTGTAAAAAATAAATATGTTTTACATAATAATTACTGGAGCAAAAGTCTGACCCAAAACATTGTATGTGTCAGTTGTGATCATTACCTTACTTTCTAGACAGTTAGGTTCTGTAAGACAGTCTTCACAAGGAGGCTGGTTGATGAGTTAGCAAATCAATTCAACTCTAAATGAAATTTTATTGCATAAAAGTATGTCACAAAGCTGTGAGTGTGCACCTATTTTATCTGTTTTTGTTGTTCTATTAGTATAATTCCTTTAGTGTGCCAAGCAGTATGTCATTGAATATTGTAGTGTTGTCATTTATAATTGCACTCCTTCTGCTGTCGCCTCCTGTATGTGCTGGTTTTATTCTACAGTAAGTTCTAGATATAAGCTGAAGAAAGATTTTGAGATTTTTAGTCTGTATTGACAAATTTAGTCATGTGGGGGATGTGGGCTGGAAGTAGTAGGGAAATATGCTATGTGAGCTATCACTTAAAAAATAGTTCACACACAATACAGAAGAGAGAGACATATAGTTCAAATGAGGTGACAGAACAAGCATAAAACATCTGAATATCAACAGTGATAAGACTAACAACAGGAATGTAAAAACTGTGTTTTGCAAAACTCAGTGCTTTAACTTTTGAATTTTGTTCATTTAAAACATGTACCATGTCTCTGAGTATTTCTGCGACAGCTGAGCTCGCAGATGAAGACAGGATCCATGAGAAAAACCACACTATTTTACTTGCAAAATATTTCTGCATATTAGAATTATGTCCAACAATAGTTATATGCTAACTAACTACCCAATCCCACAAAAAACAACATTTTGTTGCAGATGGTATACTGTAAAGTAATGTTAGGAAGGTCGTGCATATCTTAATGGTGTAGAAAATAAGTTAATAATCACAATAGGTACAACACAGTTTTAAGTCAAATTATCGTTCCAATAATCATTACACAAAGCATTTTTGCATCTACATATCTGAATAAAATCAACCAACCAATAACGGCATAAATGTGCCAAAACATGTTTGCACAATAAAAAGATTGTTTGTCTCACTTGAACTGCTATAATTTAGCCTGCAAACACAGCTTTAAAACCAAATGATGATGAAACTGATTGTTGTTGTTGTTGTTGTTGTGGTTTTCAGTCCTGAGACTGGTTTGATGCAGCTCTCCATGCTACCCTATCCTGTGCAAGTTTCTTCATCTCCCAGTACCTACTGCAACCTACATCCTTCTGAATCTGCTTAGTGTATTCATCTCTTGGTCTCCATCTACGATTTTTACCCTCCATGCTGCCCTCCAATGCTAAATTTGTGATCCCTCGATGTCTCAGAACATGTCCTACCAACCGGTCCCTTCTTCTTGTCAAGTTGTGCCACAAACTCCTCTTCTCCCCAATTCTATTCAATACCTCCCCATTAGCTATTCTCTTCTTGTCTAACCTATTCATCGTTCACGTTTCACTTCCATACATGGCTACACTCCATACAAATACTTTCAGAAACGACTTCCTGACATTTAAATCTACACTCGATGTCAACAAATTTCTCTTCTTCAGAAACGCTTTCCTTGCCATTGCCAGTCTACATTTTATATCTTCTCTACTTCGACCTTCATCAGTTATTTTGCTCCCCAAATAGCAAAACTCCTTTACTACTTTAAGTGTCTCATTTACTAATCTAATTCCCTCAGCATCACCCGACTTAATTCGACTACATTCCATTATCCTCGTTTTGCTTTTGTTGATGTTCATCTTATATCCTCCTTTCAAGACAATGTCCATTCCGTTCAACTGCTCTTCCAAGTCCTTGCTGTCTCTGATAGAATTACAATGTCATAGGCAAACCTCAAATTTTTTTATTTCTTCTCCATGAATTTTAATACCTACTCTGATTTTTTTTGTTTCCTTTACTGCTTGCTCAATATACAGATTGAATAACATTGGGGAGAGGCTACAACCCTGTCCCACTCCCTTCCCAACCACTGCTACCCTTTCATACCCCTCGACTCTTATAACTGCCATCTGGTTTCTGTACAAATTGTAAATAGCCTTTCACTCCCTGTATTTTACCCCTGCCACCTTTAGAATTTGAAAGAGAGTATTCCAGTCAACATTGTCAAAAGCTTTCTCTAAATCTACAAATGCTAGAAATGTAGGTTTGCCTTTCCTTAATCTTTCTTCTAAGATAAGTCGTAGGGTCAGTATTGCCTCACGTGTTCCAACATTTCTACGGAATCCAAACTGATCTTCCCCGAGGTCGGCTTCTACCAGTTTTTCCATTTGTCTGTAAAGAATTCGCGTTAGTATTTTGCAGCTGTGACTTATTAAACTAATAGTTCAGTAATTTTCACCTCTGTCAACACTTGCTTTCTTTGGGATTGGAATTATTATATTCTTCTTGAAGTCTGAGGGTACTTCGCCTGTCTCATACATCTTGCTCACCAGATGGTAGAGTTTTGTCATGACTGGCTCTCCCAAGACTGTCAGTAGTTCTAATGGAATGTTGTCTACTCCTGGGGCCTTGTTTCGGCTCAGGTCTTTCAGTGCTCTGTCAAAATCTTCACGCAGTATCGTGTCCCCCATTTCATCTTCATCTACATTCTCTTCCATTTCTATAATATTGTCCTCAAGTACATCGCCCTTGTATAGACCCTCTACATACTCCTTCCTCCTTTCTGCTTTCCCTTCTTTGGTTAGGACTGGGTTTCCATCTGAGCTCCTGATATTCATGTAAGTGGTTCTCTTTTCTCCAAAGGTCTCTTTAATTTTCCTGTAGGCAGTATCTATCTTACCCCTAGTGGGATAAGCCTCTTCATCCTTACATTTGTCCTCTAGCCATCCTTGCTTAGACATTTTACACTTCCTCTCAATCTCATTTTGAGACGTTTGTATTCCTTTTTGCCTGCTTCATTTACTGTGTTTTTATGTTTCCTCCTTTCATCAATTAAATTCAATATTTCTTCTGTTACCCAAGGATTTCTACTAGCCCTTGTCTTTTTACCTACTTGATCCTCTGCTGCCTTCACTACTTCATCCCTCAGAGCTATCCATTCTTTCTCTGCTGTACTTCTTTCCCCCACTGCTGTCAATTGTTCCTTTATGCTCTCCCTGAAACTCTGCACAACCTCTGGTTTAGTCAGTTTATCCAGGTCCCATCTCCTTAAATTCCCACCTTTTTGCAGTTTCTTCAATTTTAATCTGCAGTTCATAACCAATAGATAGATGAAACTGATTAACATTTACAAACATATATACAAAGGGTGATCAAAAAGTATTGGAAGTTTTTAAGTTTTGTGAGCTTTATAATCTGATTTATAATTTTTTTAACATGTTGATATACAGGTTCCTGATGTACAATTGCATTTTCAGCTGTTTCAAATATTTACTTTATTGTTGACAGTTAAAACGGCTATACATGCAAACTCTTACTTTTGAAAAGAAGGATTAAAAAATTTGCATCAATTTTTTCTTGAAAAATGGAATAAAGTGCAGCACTGCATTTGAAATGTTGTCTGTGGCTTCTGGCAATCTGGTATGAGTGAAAAAGAGTTTACGAGTGGTATAAACATTTCAAAGACTGTTGAGAAGATGTTAAACATGACGATTGCCTCGGACACTCTAACACATCAATTACTGATGACAATGTGGAAGGAGTAAATAAAAGGTTTTGGAAAATTGTCAAATCATCATCAAAGAGGTTGCTGATGATACATGCATATCCTTTGGCCCAATCCAAGCAATTTTTTCAAATATTTTGGGAAAGAAACATGTAGCAGCAAAGTCTGTTCCAAAATTGTTGAATTCTGACCAAAAACAACATCACATAGACATCACTCAGGAACTACTGAAAGAAGTCAATAATCCAGAACTTTTACAGAAGTTACAACAGATGATAAAACATTGATCTGACATTGAAAACAAGCCCAATTGTCCCAATGGAAACTGTGTGAAGAGCCAAGATGGAAGAAAACTCGACACATTCGATCACATGTGAAGGTTCTTCTCACTGTTTTCTTCGATTACAATGAGATAGTGTATCGTGTGTTCCCGTCTTACAGTTGTATGGTCAATAAGGAATATTACTTGGAAGTTATGTATCATTTGCTCAAAGAAATCCAAATAAAATGACCATAACTGTGCTAAAACTACTCATGGAAATTTCATCGTGATAATGCTCATGCTCACACATCAGTAATGTCCGTTCATGAATTTTTTTTTTTTTTTTTTTTTTTTTTTTTTTTTTTTTTTTTTTGCAAAATGTGAAACAGTTTTGCTGTCTCAGTCACCGTATTCATGGAGTATGCCCCTTTGCAACTTCTTTCTACTTCCAAGGCTGAAGAGAACCATGAAAGGATGTCGTTTTGCCACCATTGATGAGATAAAAACAGAAATGCTGAAGATGCTGAACACCATAACAAGATGTGAGTTCCAGAAAAGCTCCCAAGGTTGGAAAAAGTGTTGGAATAAGTGTGTTATATATGAGGGGATTACTCTGAAGGGGACAAAGTTAATGTTGACGAATAAATAAATATTCTTTAAGAAAAACAAAAAAAAATCTGTTACTTTTTTATCACAACTCATAATGTGCTGCCCTTCATGAAAGTAGAAACAGGCTACTAGATTTTTGTAAGTATTCAGCATGTATATATGTCTAAGTAAAAGACAAGCAGTAAAGTTATAGATCACATTGATTTAGAAGCAAAAGTCACAGTAAATGTTTAACTGTCCATAATTGTCAAATGGTAACAATAAAATATGCTGACCAATTAGGTTTAAATAAGAAACAAAATGATAAATAATATTTTGAGAGAGCTCTGATGAAAAATGCTGGAGAGAGATTTACAAATATTTTTAAAAATTAACTTTTTATTCAACAAATTTCTATAGCGTTTGAGACTTGTTTTCCCTAACAAATGAAGGTATAATTAACATGGGGGCAAGGGTAAGTAACTTACACCAGGAAGTGAGAGCTCTATCTAGTTCAAAGCACAGACTATAATAAATAATATTACTATTTTAAAATTAACTTGAATAAACACAAACAGTTTAATTTACTTTAATGACAATTATGAATGCACTCTATAAAGGATTTATGGAAGACTGAAGGAATTATGAATAAATCACCTGTCAGACAAACAGCAGATAATTTTTACACAGTAAATATCCCTTGAGGTGTATTTACACCTGTTCAATTTTCCGTCTGTACTAGTTGCATGAGACTGTTATATGAAGAGGAGAGAAAGTGCATGCACCACTGCAAACTCAAGCATGTCTCTGATTTGTGCACATGAGCCATCATGTGCATGCACAGGGGCCTCCCTATCACAGGCAGGGAAACACATCCAACAGTCATGCATCTGTTTGCATTTCTCTCCGTTTTGGTGCTTTGTTTTACTGTGCATCACCATTAAAAGATTCAGTTTTTGGCATGCATTCCAATTTGTCTTTGTGCTAGGATTTTAGCCAAACAATCCAATGAGAAACACATGGATTCTGAACAGTGTTATTGTGTATTTCCTTTTTTATGTCTGGTTACTTCCATGGATTATGTACAAGAGTGAAACTAAATTATTGTCTACATCTACAGTTACTCAAAAACAAGAACCACATGGAAAGAACAGAGACAAACGTGAACAAAATAAAAAGCTTTTGTCCGTACTTCTGAGAGATATATCTTGAAGAAGAAGAATGATTCTTGGGCCTTTGATTTGTCAAAGCCATCCTGGTTCCTTTATGAAACACTATGATTCATTGATAGTTTTCATCGATGCAAGCAAATAAAAGGACACTGAACTATCTAGCAGAAACACACAGCTATAAAGTACTTTTTATTTGTGCATAGAACAAGAGACCCTACATCTTGTATGTTGGAGATCCATATACTGCAGTAATTGCTTCCCTTTATGCATCACAAATTCCACATCTCAACACACCCGACTTAGCCAGTGAATTGAATTCATCAGAGCAATATTAAAATGTCAATGTGTTTCAAACTCTTTATAATACCTCAGTGTATGGGCCCTCCAAGTGAAGGAAAAATATGTATTCATAATATGCACTGAAAGACTTTACAAGTCTGCTGCTTTGACAATCTTACTTTCTTCTTACGTTTCGTAACATGAATAAAATACAGGTACTTTTACATTCTTGATCTATTCATTGTAAATGTTAAGAATCCAGCAAGGGTTTTGCTCCTCGCAGTAAACCTTATAAATAATGTTAGATGGCCCTCGAGCTGCCCTTAAAAGGCAAATTAATGCTCCAGCCTTGCTGGTGCACATCACTAACACACTCTGGCTGGCTCTGATAGACAAACCCACTGCCCACTGGCCAGCCACACAGGCACATTTAACCTGCAACTGTAGTTTGACCTCAGGAATAGGATGAGTATTTCTCTCTAGATGTTAATGGAATCAATCATGTACACAAGATCAGAAAGAGGCGCGCCCTTAAAGTGTGCCTCTACTTGCATCTGGGGGGCAAGCACAGGTGCATAGCAAGTAGGCGCAGTGTGCATAGGTGTAAATTCAGATTTAGACAAACCAGTTCAAGTTCATTTGATGTTGATACGTTTTCTTGCTGCTAAATTTTCAGCCCTGCAGAAACAAAAAAGTAAGTACATGTGAACAAACAGTCAATTTTTAAACAGTTATATCAAACTCCTGCCAGTCAGAAGAATGTCTGTCTACCAATACAGAAAGAGCAACAACTAAGGAAGTACTGACAAATAGCAAAAGAAAGATGCAACTATAAGTTTAGAATTTAAAACAGCAACCAGACACATGTATTGTTTGAAGAAAATCTGTAACTGCCATCTGATGCTGGATATGTAATAAATCCAAAATCAATAGTGGTATTATTTCACAGAGCTTGTGAATCAGTATCTCAGAAATAGCAAAGCTGGTCAAATGTTAACATGCTGCTGTCATGAGCATCTATGGAAAGAGCTAAAAGGACACTGAAACTAGTACAAGGTGCTAAGTAGTTGGACATCCATGACTCTTCGCAGAATGTGGGGTTCGGAAGCTTGTCTGCTCTGCAAGTAGAATAGATGTTGATCTGTGGCATCTCTGCTAAAAAAGCACAATGCTTGTGCATGAACAAGTGTTTCAGAGCACACCATTCATTACACATTGGTGAACATGGAGCCCTGCAGCAGACCACCCCTGTGTGTTCATATGTTGGCCCAATGACACTTTCAATTGCAATGGGATCATCAGGATTCAACAGTTAATCAATGGAAAAATGTAAGCTCTTCAGATGAGCATCTATGGAAAGAGCTAAAAGGACACTGAAACTAGTACAAGGTGCTAAGTAGTTGGACATCCATGACTCTTCGCAGAATGTGGGGTTCGGAAGCTTGTCTGCTCTGCAAGTAGAATAGATGTTGATCTGTGGCATCTCTGCTAAAAAAGCACAATGCTTGTGCATGCACAAGTGTTTCAGAGCACACCATTCATTATACATTGGTGAACATGGAGCCCTGCAGCAGACCACCCCTGTGTGTTCATATGTTGGCCCAATGACACTTTCAATTGCAATGGGATCATCAGGATTCAACAGTTAATCAATGGAAATATGTAAGCTCTTCAGATGAATCACACTGCTACCACACTAGGTCGATGGTCACCTCCACAAATTGAGGTTAACTGTGGCTCAAAACCTGCAGTGCACCACGGACGCAGGCTGGTGGGGGCAGTATTATGCTATGGGAGACATTCTCCTGCACTTGCATGGGACCTATGGTGATAAAGACACACTGACAGCTGCAAACCACCTGCAACCCTTCTTGCCTGATGTCTTTCCCCAATGGCAATGTCATCATCAGCCATATAATTGTCTGTGTCTCAGAGCCAGAATAACGCTACAGTGGTTTGAGGAGCATATGGTATGGAGCCACTGGACACATGGCTCAGCAGGCACACACTATTGGGTCTCCCATATCCCTCACATCTTTGGCCATTCTCTAACAGCGGACACTTCTCCATGTGGGAAAATTCATACTGTCCTCCAGGGCATATCAGCGTCTGATGGAAACCTGTAATACCGTTGTCAACGTTAATATCCGTGAGGTGGTATCAGTATATGATACCACAAAAGATACACTGTCTGATGCCATGATTGTGTAGCTAAGGACAGACTGACACATTCCATGAGGCTTTTCTGTTGACAGAAGGTGGGAGGATAGTTGTCAGGTGCCGAAGTTCCGTCAAAATGTGTTACTAGCTGTTCAGCAATATTAGCATAGTCAGACTGGATTACACTGTCCAGAGAGGGACCAGAGATACCTGTTGCCATCGACAACTGGCCAAAAATACAGTGCATTTTGATCAACGCATGTGAAGAAGGGGTCTGTGCCCTGATGGTAGTTACAAACTACTTGGAGCCTTTTGAAGGTTAGACGAGTGAGTGTCCTTCAAAGGATGATGCTTATGTTGTTGAAGTGCACATCTTTGGTGTTTAATGACCATGGTGATTTCTTTTGTCCACCATGAGACTGGTTTCTGATAAGCAGATCCCACGGGAATGGGGATTGCTGATTCTGCTGTATGTAATTTTACTGTAGTTGTGCTGTGGAGGACAATATCAATTATCCCACACGGAGAAGTGCCAAGGAAGTGCCAGTCAGTATTGTTGAGGAACCAATGTGAAGGTAATCCATTTAGGTAGTGGTGTGCTAAGGACAACACGATTACAAAATGGTCACCAACACGCAAGTCATCAGAAACTTTCCAGAAGGTAAATGGGAGAAAACTAAATATACAGGAGTGGGAGAACAGTTATTCAACGAAGAGTGGGGCATCTTGATGACCATTGTCCAATTCCCCTGTGGCAAAACAAGCACTGTATCATTTGAGTGATACAGAGGTGAGCGAGTGTGCCAGGACTTACACCAGTTCACTTTTAGCAGTGCCACATCACCACAACGCATCAATGCGCAGCACACAAGTATTGCACCATACTTTAAGAATGAAGTTAAAAATCAAAGTTGCTTTTACAAACTTTGTCAGCATGTGCTTTAGCATATTAATGTTTAAACTGTCATATCTCAGATTGATCAGATGAATATTTTTCCCTAAATACAACGTTTTAAGAAAAAGTAAGTGGTGCTAAATAATAAAGCTAGGAACCCAAAAATTGGTCATAATGTGCAGATGTATGTCAAAATTAACTGGTACAAGTCTCAATGTGATTAAAGCAATATTTTGGTCAGAATCCACATTTTAAAGAAAAATTGAAGTCACTAAATATTAGGACTTAGAAATATGAAAATTTGTATGAAGCTTCAGTTCAACATAAAGATAGTAACTACGTGACCCCATTGAGTTATCTATAACAGTTTTTGAGTAACTTACTGAAAACTAAATTTGGAACAAAAACGTCCTTATTTGTAGTTGATTAAGTATCTGTTATATTAGTACTAGAAAGTTCTTATTACAGCACATGATGAAACCTATTAAATAATAAAGCTATAACAAGTTTCAAGGTCTGGATGTAAATAATAACAAATACAAGGTCTCTTAAAGTTGTAATTCAGAGGCCATATTCTACTACTGTCAGTTCCATTCAAAAAAATTCTAGACGGCAAAGTTTAAATGCAGGCAAGCTAAAATTATTTTGTGATTTTAACCAACTTAACTACATTCATACAAAAATTACAAAAACTCAAAATTAATACACAACAGTTTTTGTGTGTCTGAAAAAGTGGCAATTTAGAGGCTACTACCGGGGCCATAGAGCCTATGACAGCAGGTGTTCCCTTGGTCATCTGCTGCAACCGTATATAAATACAGCTTGAGAGGCAACACTTGACTTCACTTCACACCTAGCTACCATACAGTCCACATCAGTGAAATGCAAATGCAGGAGTACGTGATACCTTGGATGACATCACAACTTGACCACTACTAAACGCATGTTTTTAGTAATAAGAGAAAGTGAACTTGGAGGACTGTACACTGACCTGGATTGTTTAGATTTGTGAAAAGACTTCACTCCATGCCCTGCTACTGTATGATCCACGTCCGTCAAACGCCACAGTATGCACTGTCTCAGATGACGTCACAGACAGGTTGTTAATAAATGTGTATTTTCATTAGTAACTCTTGAGGACTGTACACTATCCTGGATTACTTAGATTTCTCAGAAGTGACTGTCAGTGTGCCACCCACAATGTTAACAAATCTTTGTGTCAAGTGGTGATACTCATTTTCGCATTCTGTGGTGAGCAATTATTTTGATTATCAGGAGTCAGGGCGAAAGACCATTTAATGGGAACTTACTGCAGAGGTTGCCTCTGAACTGCTCATAGTGCTGTTTAGGTTAGAGACATTTATTATTAGTCTTATCATCTGGGATATTACTATGTTGAGCATGTGAAAGTTATCAAATATATCTATCAATCAGAGTTCAAAATCTTCATTTATAATCATGGTTCCTGACTCCTCTGAATAAAAAGAGAATATAAATATTTTTTTCAGTAGGCTGGACAAGAATGTGGACTTGTAGACTGGAAACTATGGTCAGTACTTTCCCTATTGTTTTCTGGCTGACCACAGAAATAGTTTCCAGGCTCTCGTAAAAGACGGCGAACAGTATTTTCAATTTCCTACTACTTATGACTTCTTCTTCTTCTTCTTCTTCTTCTTCTTTTGAATGGGCCAGTTAAGGACCACAATATTCAACTTTTCAGCCTGGAGAGGGGCTTGATGTCTGCCCAATAATCATGCATTCTCTGGCTAAATTTCACCTTTCTCTCCTTTGTCCAAAGGGTGCCGGTCTTTTTACGGGGTGATCTGCCCTGAAACCTCTTTTCTTTTGGTATCCTGAGCTGCTTTACTGCTACTTCCAATGAGGTTGCTATAAGTGCCAAATTATCTGTGAAAGCTAAACAGTCTACTACTAGTTCCTTCCATTTGTGTACCAGGTAAATACAACTTGGTATGTTTTGTACTTCCATTTCTTTTCGCCACTCTCTGATCACCTTTTCCAGTGCACAGTTGAAAAGAGGTGAAAGTCCATCTCCCTGTCTAACTCCTGTCTTTATCTCAAAGCCTCTAAAAGTGTTTCCCTGAACTTTACCTGTGATCTAGTGTTACACAGGATCTTTTGGATAAGGCTGTGGGTTTTCTGGTCCAGGCCCATTTCCTGCAAAATTCTCATAAGAGTATGTCTGTCGTCTGAATCATATGCTTTCTTGAAGTCACGAAAAGTAACTACGTACTGTTTATTCACTAGTTTGATTTAATACTGACTTCAAGTTAAGGATCTATTCAGCACAAGAATGTCCTTTTCTAAAACCGCCTGGATAATCTCCAAGTTTTGGGTCAAATTGAGGTTCAGCTCTGTTCAATAATGCCTTAGATAATATCTTATAGGTGACTGGTATCAATGAGGTCCCTCTATAATTGTTGATGTCAGTCAAATCACACTTCTTGTGTAAGGGGTGGATCAGAGCAGATGTCCAATCATCTGGTAAATTCTCAGTATTATTATTAAGCTGCTGTTCCACAACCCGTCATCAGGGCATGGGGCTACCAGGGTTTTGGGGGTCGAAGGAGGAGAAGACTACCATCCTTCAGGAGATATTGGTGAAGTTGAATTCTTTCTTCTTTTGGAGATGGATGAGGAGGTCGAAGTCCATGCAGCGGTATACATGTGTGTGTGTGGCTCTTATGACAGGAACATCAGCAATTTTTTTTTTGCAGGAGGGTAGTTCCTGCTATTGAGCAGGGGACACTGTTTTGGTCATTACAGACAGCCCCTTCAGATTTTATCTGCTAAGGCAATTGACCCCGACTTGTCTTCAATATATTCCATGCGGAATAATGGTTCTGTAGCCAATAAAGATCTGTGGTCTGTCGTGGCACAGACCATAAACTGTGGTGAGCATCAGATGAGAGTGCTGGAATTGTGCAACCACCAGTATGAGATAGTTTAATACTTTTTATTGTCCTTTGTCCACCATATTGCCACTCACATCAACTATGTGCTACCACATGGGCACCATATCACAACAGCAATAGCTGCCTGGCATTGAAACTGTTGCCCAGAATACACTTGCCCCAGATACAATGAACTCTCACTCTTAGGAATTCATGGAAATTTTCAGATTTTGTACCAATAGTGTGATCCTTGCTTAGTGAGGAAGCCGCTACCATGTGGGTATCTGATTGCCCCCCACCCCCCTCCCCTCACTCCGCCCCCCATCCCTCCTCGACCAACGACAGGCTGACGGCCACAATGGGTTTGGGTACATCAGACGTGCCATACCCAAAAGGTATTTAAGGTGGAATATTCCAACTATTGGGACATAAGCCAAGTTAGATGATTTTCTCTGCCTTCGGCATAAGCTGAAACAGAATGTAGTGCAAAACAGGTAAAAAAAAATTGGAGATGGATAATGAAAATCAAGTCTAAGAGAAAATTCAGATAAATGTCGAGAAGAGCCACTAGTAAACCACACTTCAGAGAGAAAAAAAGATAAAAAGAGGGAAGAAAAGCTGTAATGATTAGGGGCACCATACACACTCTGTGGGTGGCCACAAAAGATTTGTGGGCCCCATGGACAGTGTTTCAGAAAGACAAATTTCTTTATCATTTTATGTAAGGTTATGATTTTGCCTCTATTTGTGTTAGTAAGTATTCATTTAATTCTTTCTTTATTTCTCTGGAGTTTTTTGCTGGATATATGCATAATCAAATTTTGCAATATGAGATGAACATTACTGAAGATGAAATTTAAAGTACTTGTACAAAGCATAGTAAATGTACAATCAAATAAAAACGTGCTAAATGATATACACTACAATTTGTGTGTCCTGCATGGTAAAATAACCACATTACAAGCAAGGCAAAATGAATATTTTAGCAAGTGATTGTATTTTGTTCTATCTAATAAGTTTGCACAGAGCAATATAGGCACAATATACACTAACAGTCATGAAATGTTCACCTAAAAGTCACTTTCTGTCACAATTGGATGTCTCAGTGGTGATAAATTGGCACTGAAACATTTTGTCATGTGGACCTTGTAGGAGACACAACGTTGCCACTGGAACATGGAATGTATTGCGTACATCAGATGCTACAAGTTGAGGACAACAAACAAGGGAACAAAGTATGTTTCATTACAAACTTGTAAGAAACATTATCTGACAAGTATTTAATTGCCATGAAGATACAGCAAACCTGATGAAAATCCATATTGGAATACACAGAGTTGCCTTTATTTTCAGTTTTATTGCTCTCACTTATTAAAAAACTATTGGATAGGTTTCTCAATGCAGAACCAAATAAAGATGGGAAATATTTCTATTTATCAGATGGTAGCAAACATAGAAGTAAACAACAGAAGTCCTTCATTTGACAAATGAGAGAAAAGAACTGGAAGCAACTAGACTACTTAGGAGTGTAAGTATGATGTCACCCAGGATATTAGTGGTGAGTTGCAGTGTACAGGTCAAGAAGAAATTTGGTCAAGAAGAAATTCCAATAATTAATTGTCAATAAAATGTAAGTGTGGGATTTAAAATTATTGGACACTCAATTTTGAACAGTGAGGTACCTTTTCTTGTCTCATCATTCAAAAAATAATACTAAACATACATTAAATACATATGTTTACAATTCATTAATAAATTATTATACTTAGCCTCTAATTATATAAAAAAGTAGCCTCATTTGAAATGTGCATTTCCTTTTCTGCATGAATAAAATATTTTAATTAAAAGTGACTGTGAACCATGGGATAGACTATAGAAGTTGCAGCACTGTGTTAAAAAATGCCATTCACAACAAAAGCATAAGCAAAGAGTTAAAACTCAGACGGCTCTGGGATATCAGTAATTTCTTTGTGATTGTCAAGAGTAGATTAGGCTATACCAACAGGTGAAACGTGAATTCTAGTAGATACAAAAAACAACACAAATTTTCTAAGGAGGGTAAACAAATGGAAAGAAATGCAGCAAAGTTATTTACAGTTGTACTCCCTGCATTCGCCTATTTTGAGGAGGCATCAACTTCTTATTTGCACAATGATTGCACATGAGTCAGTTGAGAATCACAAGCGGTCAGCTTTTAGGAGAGGTGACAGAGTGAGGATATAGTAGTGTTGATAATGAGCACTGAAAACTTGGGATTAGCACACCTGTGTTGAATCTCCTTATGTGTGAATGGGAAAAGGTTTTATGTCATAACACTATATGCTCCTATTTTTTTGAGTCTCAAATGCAAATTTATACCATTGGCACCTGATGGAGAATGGGTGTACTGAGTAAGCAAGCATGGCCAACACAAGATTCTGTTGCGCTACACTATTCCAGTGTTCATGCATCATCACAAGGATCAGATTACTGTAAGATATGACCTGACAAGAAACCTCACCTGACACTATTAATATGGGAAAAAAAGGAAGCTCTTTGGATGAGCTGATAAGAGGCCATTATCAACTCAGAATTACAGGTGGGATCTGCAAAATGCAAAACAAAGCTGAAAGTCATTATACACTTACGTCTAGGTAATTACTAAACAAATAAAGCAATCAAAGAGGGCAACAATCAACTTTTGTTCAACAGTACCATTTCACAAATATAGACTACTATACTCTTGTTACAAAAGAGGCTGTAGGGAAACTGACAGAGAAAACTTAACAGCAAATCACACATTAGTAAGGAGGGTAACACATGAAACATATAATAATTTTTACAGTCAGATCCAGGGGATAGATCTATCTGACCTACATAGGGAGAAATGATCATCACAATACAACAAGGGAAATCAGAGCTCACGTGGAAAGATATAGGTGTTTGTTTTTTCTGTGTGCTGTTCAAGAGTGGAATATTAGGGAACTATTGTGAAGGTGGTTCAATGAAACCTTTGCCAGATACTTAAGTGTGATTTGCAAAGTAGACACGTAGATGTAGATGAAAAGCCTAGAAAGTTGTGGTCCTACACAAAGTCAATGAATGAATCCAAATCTCCCATTCAGTGTCTTGTAGGCCTGTCTTGGGTTGAAACAGAAGACAGCAGGCAGACAGCAGATACATTAAATCCCACATTTAAAACTGTATTTACAAATGAGAATTTTTCCCTATCAATGTGTGACCACCACAACATGGATGTCTATAATCGAAAAAGAATGAGACACCAGGCCCTGAGAGAATTCCAATTACATTTTCCACTTAATGTACTGTGGAGGTAGCTTCTTTCCTAATCAACACTTACAGAAATTTACTTGACAGTGAATAGCCCCAGACGAGCAGAAAAGAGAGCAGGTTGATCCTATTTACAAAAATGGTAAAAGATGCACAGAATTAAAGACCAATATCACTGAAAACTGACTTTCGTTAGTCATTGTCCTCACCCATCCAGCCCCTTCCCTGTTCTCATTCCAGCACTTCACAACCCTCAATCCACCATCGCACCCAGTCTTTTTAATTCTCTCCTTTTTACTACCCCCTCCATGCCCCTGCCCCTGCCCCTGCCCCTGCCCCCAACCCCTCCCCACCTCTCCTCTGCCCTCCTAACCTCCAGACTACACACAACTATCCTACACCCTCTCTTCATTCATCCCTGCGCACTCCCCAGCAACACTGCACTGTCCACTACCCTTACCCTACTATCTCTCCCCTTCCCCACTCCAACCTCCTCCTTACCCCTCACCCAGTCGCCATTCCCATCAACTGGTGCTGCTGTTCGCAGTGTGGCTACAGTTACCTGAGACTGCAGTCGTGTGTGTGTGTGTGTGTGTGTGTGTGTGTGTGTGTGTGTGTGTGTGTGTCATCTATTTTTGATGAAGTCTTTACTGGCCAAAAGCTTTATTTGTGACAGTCTTCTTGTTGTGTCTAACTGCGACTCAGTATCTCCACTATATGGTGAGTAGCAACTTTCCTTTTCATAATACTGAGATTAAAAGATTGTGTGATGAGATAATAGAAATTATTCAGATAGTTATGGGACAGGAAAATTTAATTGTGATGGGGCTGCAATTCAATAGTAGAAAAAGAAAGAGAAGGAAAAATAGGAGAAGAATAAGGACTGGAAGAAAGGAATGTAAGCTGATTAATAGAATTTTGCACAGAATCTAATTTGATCATTGCTGAGACTTCATTTAAGAATCATGAATGAAGCCGTATATGTTGAAGAGACCTGGAGACACCAGACTGATTATATAATAATAAGACAGAGATTTCAGAACCAGGTTTTAAACCATAAGACATTTCCTGTGGACTCTGATGATAGTTTATTGGTTATGAACTGTAGATTAAAACAGAAGAAGTCGCAAAAATGTAAGAAATTAAGGAGAAAGTGGGACCTGAATAAGCTGAAAGAACAAGACGTGGTTGAGAGTTTCAGTAGGAGCATTTGGCAATGACTGACTGAAACAGGGGAAAGGAATTCTGTACAAGAAAACTGTGCAGCTTCAAGAGGTGAGATAGTGAAGCTAGCGAGGATCAAAAGACAAGGCCAAGTAGAAATACTTGGATATCACCGGAGATACTGAATTAATTAAGACTGACCAGAGTAGATGGACATAGCAGTTATTTGTGCATGAGGAGCACTTGCTTGTGTGAATGTGTGTGCATTTCTCTTTTCTGAAGAAGGCTTCAATCAAAGGTTGTATGTAACAGTTATTCCATCGTGCCCATCAGCAGCTCAACATTTTATCTTTATGGTAAGTAGCAATCTATTCTTTTCATAACCTAGTTGATTCTTTATGTTTACCAGGTAGTCTCATGTGAGATGTGGAGGATCTGCCAGCAGATACTGAATACATTGGGTGCAAAGCCTTGCTGAAGCACAAAAGGCGACTACAACCAAGTGAACAAAACATAACATTATGGGATATTGTAAAAACTTTGTGACTAGGTTCAGCACTTCCTAATAGACAGAACTAAACATGTTGTTCATAAAGGGCAATGTTTCTGGATATCAAACTAATTCTGGGAGTACCTCATGGGAGTGCAATAGGATAATTACTAATCAAGGTATACAAGTTCTGTTGAAAAAATTCTGGAACATTCATAAATTCACACCAACGGTGCATTGAAGCAAAATGTGGTTGGTGTCCCTGCATATGACTGTGCTTAATGTGTAACTGCCAGAAGTTTCACTGTTGTATGTCTGTTACTTATTGTTCAGTGCTGTATTGAGTAGAATGTTGTGTCACACAGTTTGTGAATTTCGTGATGGTAGAGTTAGAGGAGCAACACATCTGCACTAAATTTTGCATTTAACTCAAGAAAACCTTTACAGAGACAAATCAAATGATGGAGGAAGTCTACGGTGAGGCATGCTTAACCCATACTCAGCGTTAAAAATGGTTCACACAGTTTAAAAATGGCCAGGCAGAAGTTAAAGATGACCCTTGTTCAGGATGCCCTTTGATGTGCATGTCAATCGAAGGCAGACTGTCCAAGAGATTGCAAATGAATTTAAGACTTCAGTTCGATCATGTTATGAATTCCTGGCACAGGAATGCATTGTGTTGGATCATGGAATGCATTTGGGCCGTGCAAATGAGAATGAGATTTTCCTCAAGAGAAGCATAACTGGTGATGGAATGTGAATCTATGATTATAATGTTGAAACCGAGGTTCAATCTTCACAGTGGGTCAGGGAAGGTTCTCCAAAACCTAAAAAAGCTCATCAGGTCAGGTCAAATGTCAAAGCCATGCTGATAGTTTTCTTTGACTTTGAAGGCTTAGTTCATCATGAATTTGTGCCACAGGGGCAAACTCGGTGGTACTTTCGGGACATGTTGCATGTGAGAAGGAAACAGCCTGAAATGTGGTGAGATGGCTCTTGCATCATGATAGTGCACCTGCACATTCATCCCTCTTGGTGTGTGACTATTTCACAAAAAATGAAATCACTGTGCTGCCTCATCCTCCACACTCTCCAAACCTGGTCCCTGTGGCCTTTTTTATTTTCAAAGTTGAAAATTTTGTTGAAAGGGCAAAGATTTGCAAAAATTTGCAGACAGTTCTTCAAGCAAACCAGCAAGAGGCATACCAACACTGGTTCCTGAACTGGAAATGGCATTGCGAGCAGTGTGTCAATTGTGGAGGACAGTATTTCGAAGAATACCAGGCACAATAAGTAAAAGGTAAGCATAGAAAAAATTTTGTTGACAAAGTTTCAGAATTTTTTCAGCAGTCCTCTTATATATATGATCTGGCAGAAAACATTGGTAGCTCCCTGAAGCCGTTTACCACTTAACTTATTGTACAGAGGATAGTAAGAATCATGTAAAATAGCAGTGAAATGCAGAAAGACTTGTAGAGGATCAACACTTCATGAGCAGTGTATTAAAATTCAGACAGGACGAGATAATCCTGTTATGCACTAAGTGGCATCTCATACCATCACACCAGATGTTGGTCCCATTTGTTGATGATGAATGCAAATGTTCATTCTCTTGGGAGCCTCCAAATTCAGATACATCCATTGTGATGCTGTATGCAGAAGTAAGACTCGACTTAAGAGACAGTGTGGTGCCACTCCTGTATCTGGTATTCTCATTTCGCACACCAGGGTGAAGGCAGAAGGCTCCTGCTGAGGGGTGATCCTCTATACCATTTAAAAGACTTAAAGTATCCACCATATGCAGAAGTAGTCCTGGCAACAAGAAGCAACAGTAATATGTTACACTGAGAGATGAAGCACAGGCATGCTGCTTGTTAACTCCATTCCTCACAGTCAATGTTGAATATAGGGAATGGGCCAGT
Organism: Schistocerca gregaria; assembly: GCF_023897955.1. NCBI lineage: Eukaryota > Metazoa > Arthropoda > Insecta > Orthoptera > Acrididae > Schistocerca > Schistocerca gregaria. The sequence goes on along the minus strand of NC_064926.1, from coordinate 315,157,958 downwards.
GTGGACTATGTTGGAGAGGGTGGGGCCACCTCACAGTGAAGCAAAAGCTACTTCCTAAGTTGCATCTACCACTGTTGCATTTACTGATGCTGATGTGACTGCTGCTGTAATTGTTTCTGCTGCCATTCATATTATTATGCCTGTAGTTCCAGTTGTTTTGTTTGATGACCTTAAGAAATACTGTCTTCATTGCTAAAACACTGTCCTGCCCTTACTAACTGAATGTATCTAGATACTGCTCTGTTTATGATCCCTCATACTGCAGCTTTCTTGCATACACGATACAAATACCCCTTCATCATTTGGTGTAACCAACGGTGACAAGTAAACACTTTTACAGTTACAAAAGTTACTGTGAATCAAATAGTAATACAACTTAATTTACCAGACCCTTTCATCTGGAAAAAATTAAACTCCACAAGAGAACAGACGAAGTAGAAGTAACTAACACTTGGAGTTCCAGAAGTTCAGCATATATCACAGGATGCAGTCACTGACAATTGACAATAATGTCAACAATTTCAGAGTGTTCCACACAACGTATGATAGGCACCACAGATATCTACAGGAAACATTTCCCAGCCTATCACTTATGGGCAACGATTGCTGACAGAGTCGAAGTCCCATGACATTACAGCAGGACAAAACAATGAATTTGACAGTCCAGTGGAGTGAAGCAATGTTGTACTCGAGAGTCCAATGGCAGTGGTAATGAGGAGACAGTGACTTAGTGTAGCTTGGTCATGATCTGCTTGATGTGGCTACCTGAAGAAAACTGACTTCCATCTACACTGCGACCAGTTATGTCATCATATTCATAGTTCCTCAGGTGGCCAGTAGTCATTTGTGGTAGAGCTTCTAAATTTACAATGTCCATGGTCTCTGCCACAGATGCAAAAGGTATAAAATTTTAGTTAGAGAGGTGAATGTTGAGACACACAGCGGAGATTTATGTTCTTTATAGATGATCCTGGGTTAAGAAGAAGAAACATGTTTCACGATTTTTTTTATTTCTGAACCTTCTTTCTTCCATAGAGACACTACATTCTCTACTCCAGACGGCTTGGCTTCCCAGAGCCACTGACATATCCTGGCAGGGAAAAACCAACTCTCTTCTTTCTACATTTACTGTGATCATGTGGTGTATCTACGGTGCTGGAACTTGAAGCATCTTATGGGGGTTAGGAATGTATGGTCACCCTTTAATATGTTAGCATATACACAGAAGTAGGCCCCTGCTACTCCTGTTCTGGCATGACAGAAAGTTAAACATCTTGCCAGTACTCCCTGTTTTTTTTTTTTTTTTTTTAAATTCAGTGCTGATTGTAAACATTCTGTTCACAGGCCCAATGCTAACATGCACCAACAGGGACAGCTATCATCACACACAAGCAGTGCACACAGCAACAACAGCAGCACTGCTATCATGGACTATCTTATGTTTGCAGATCACTTGATCCTTGAGAGCTCATGGATATTCCTTTGCTGCAGTGTACTAATGCTGTGGCACACTCCCCAATGGTCAGTAGCAGTCGTAGCTTTGCTCCAGGCCACTCACACCAGTTGCCTATGACATCCAATCTGTTGGAGCACAGCCGCTCTGCACCATGCCACATTGCTCCACTGCGCCATCCAGAAGCCATCAGCACTCTCCCTGAGACCCAGTGCTAGAGTGCAGTCTTGCAGCAGTGATTACATCACAACCTTTGTCATGACCCAGATGAAGACAAACTCTTGGTGTTTCTACATTCACATTGATCAATGATGATCATCTCTATTATCATTTTATTATGGGGCACTTTACTTTTTGGTGATGCGACTGAAATAAATATAAGTTGTCAAACTAACTGTATAATCATCGGTCACTGTTTGCTGTAAATACTACCGCCCAATATGTGGAAATAAAAGTGGTGATGAAGATTATTGGTTTCTATTCCACAGTGTCGAATTAACGCTTTGTCGGGTCTCCTCTCTTCAGTATATCTTGGACTGGTAGCATCAGCAACGGTTGCCCTTCACTGTCTCAACATTGTTGTTCCAGTTACAGACCACACACTGTGACATCGAAGCCATGCAGTGCAACACACGCTCTTCCTGCAGCAGTCTGCCAAACAGCCATGGCCCCACCATGGCAGCTGATACCTTGGCCAGCTGATGCCCTTTCCCAGCAGCAAGTCACCATTCAACTGTTTCCCATTCTCCAACAGCAAGGCATCAGCACTGACACTCCAGTCCTTCAATGACACTTTGGAGCCATGGTCTGCTTTCCTTGATCATCTGGAGCATTCTTTCGTGGCCTTCATCACCACTGATGACTCTCACTGCCAAGCTCTTCTCCTCACCTCGTCCAGCTCTCTCAGCCTATCGCCTTCTTCAGTCCCTTAATACTGGAATTGACCTTCCTGCCCTCTCCTACACAGATTTGCATGACCAGCTCACTGTTCATTATGACTCCCACAATAGATTCCATGCTCCTGCATACTCTATCTCTTGGGGGACTTCTTCTCCACCCTCTCTGGCTTTCCAGCTCAATCCAACCAATAGTACTTCTCATCTTGGCCCATCGCATCCTCAGCCACCTCCGGCACATTTGTTGCTGGTCCAACACTGGCCCCAGCAACCCCTACTCCTGCACCACAGTCTCCACCTGTTCCTGTGGCATGGACACAGCTGCCCTGGATTCTGACACGAGCCAGAACAAACTTACTTGCTGCTCGGAAACATTACTTGTTGCTTAGAAACAATGTTCAGTAACATAAGTAATTGGTAATACACATCTCACTGTGCTTGTCTTGCCTAGGTCATAGTAGGGTCTTTCACAGATGCATAACCAACTTCACAGTGCTCTTTGAAAACCATTACATGACTACCACCTACAAAACTGATAATATTTGCAGGAAGATCTGCCAGAGTTGAGTATAGCTCATAAGGTATAAAGAACAAGCTGTGATGCTGCAGTTGGAACTAGTAAGCTTTCCTGTGAATAGACAATTTCTTCGTGTATTACACTGAGCATAATTCGTATTACGACAAGCATAACATAAAAACTGAAACTGATAGTCCAAAGAAGAATATGAAAGCCATACATACTGGACCATCATGCCACAGAGTCATACAAATGAGTGGCTATCCATGATTGTATGTCTGGTCTGAAAAGAAATGGCAGTTTAACAGTGAATAATAATCATCATTTGTCTTGTCTGTGTGCCCCTCTACCACTAAACTCTTCTTTACAACAAGAATTTTTTCTTTTCTCATATTAATGGTATACTCCAGCCAAGATTCTCTACTATTATACTCATTATGCTTTCTTATTAATAAATACGACATAACTGAATGATGATTCATACAGTATAATACAGGTATTGACATCAGGTGTAGAAGCTTTTAAAATACAAAACTGAATGAGAAGTCTAATGGCCCACAATAGCTGTATTTACTGAAATGTCTTACAGAAATATTAATGACTCCCTAAGAAACAATGCAACTATTAGATACACCTAACTGAATCACAAAATTATTTATTAACTTACCCAATTCTGTCACCTCGTGCCAAAGGTACAGCATGACGCCCATGCCTGGAAATAAGTAATGCATAATTTGTATATTCTTTCCCGACATTATGCACAGATATTGTTTTTAAAAATCTGAACATGAAGAACTGAGGCTGATGGGAATTGTGGCCCACAAGTTATTCTTGAGTCGTTAGAAGAGGCAAACTAAGTGACTGATCGATGTGATATATTTTGCGATGACATGATGAAGCAAGTAAGTTACAGGAAACAAATTCACAGAACTGGAACTTGAAGCCAGATTCTTACCTTACAGAATCAATTCTCTTAGTTACTGAGGTTCAGACTCATGATCTACCTTTACAGTGTGTATTTTTCCTAAATCTCCCTCCTTTTTGAACTTCACACAAGCTCTCACCTGTGATATCACTCACTATCCAGTCGGCCACACTTTCAAATACAGGCACCACGAGTTACGCTACTGCAAGTCCTACAGGCAAAATTCTAAATCATTGCAACCCTAGCCTCAGTGAAGTGCTTGAAGTTATCGATGCACACGAAGTTCAAGATACAGCTAAGCAAGATTTCTGTCTACCAGTCATGACTTCACTTGATACAAACAACCCACGCCCCAACCACAGCCCTGGCCTCAGCACTCGCAAGTCAGCACCGCTTAAACAAGACCAGACACACTACACACAGCATTTGCCACACCAGTGCAATGCTAATTACAATGCCCCATCTCCACGTAAAGCCAAGTCATGTATGAAATGCCATGTCACCCATGATCAGAAGAATTGCTTCTTCAGACAAGCTGAATGCTAATTTTGTTATTGCACAGGACATAAAAAACTGGTCTGCTGCAAGAGACTACATATATTTTCTGTTTCATGAAGGAATAACACAAAGCTGGAATGGATGGAAATCAATATTATTTCATGTTCAGATTCTATGCCTCCCCCTGCTCAAAAACCAGACAAGTGAAGGTGCAGAAAATGTACACACACACATTTAATGTGAATAACTCACAGGCACACACTTAAGAAAGGCTCTCCCAATCTTGAAATTCATGAATGTGCTTTAGTGCGCTTGTGGAAACAAAGAATAGTTTTTCACTACATGGAATGGAAATTGAATTCAGAGAACAGGCTGAAAACAGTCAATTACATTGCAAATTTTTTAACAGTCAGTGTTTTCAACTAGGTACCAGAGCTTCTGTAAAGTTGTTTAACATAGATACATATGAAAAAACTAGCCAACCGTCTTTGCATGCATCAAGTCTGCAACTCATTGCCTATAACAACGACAGCATTTCAGTGTTTGGAGTGTGCCGCTTACCTGCAATATAAAAAAAACATGACTATGGAAGTCTCTTTCACTGTAGTTAGCTCTTGCATGAGCCCAAATATTTTAGGCATGGATTCATTTGATTCCTTCAGTTCAGACATACAAGACAATGTGCATGCCATTGACACAAACATTTCCCAAGCCACAATTCAAACAAGTCTGCAACAAGTAGCAACATTTGTTTGACGGTACTCTAGGACGAGCAAACAATTTTCACGTTCATATTAACTGAAAGCTAATGCACAACCCAAATTCTGCTGTGCATGCCCTGTACCTCATGCGTTACATGTCAGCTTGGCTACAAAAATTCAGAGTATCTTAAAACCTATTTCAGCAAGTCAGTGAGCATCACCCCTAGTCATCATTCATGACCCACATGGAAAGATTTCAGATGCACAGTAAATTCACAGACAGTCATTGACTCCTACTTGCTCCCACATATACAGGAAATTTTGGATCACCTATAGTTCTTCTCAAAAATTGATCTAGCAAAAGCGTATCTTCGATTACCACCAGACAGAGAGACAAAGAAATTTTTTGCTGCCAATATTCATGCTATCTTGTTTGAATATTAATGCCTACCTTTTAGAAGTGCTTCCATGTCTGCATTGTTTCAAAAATTTCTTGAACAAATAACATCTATGGTGTCCTCCTATCTTGAAGACATAATGGTCTCTGGGCAAACGCCATAACACCACCTTAAAAATTTGACAATATTTTTTTAAATTTTAACTGAGGCAGGCCTCAAATGTAATTTTCAGAAATGTTCTTTTTCCAACACAATGATTGAATACTTAGAACACATCATCAACACCAATGGTGCTTGTCCTTCAATGAAACATTTTCAACCAATTCAGCAATTGCCATCTCTTAAGAATTTAAGTGAACTGCAAACTGTTCTCGGAAAATTGACATACTACATAAAGTTCATTCCTAATGCAATGTAAATTGCCACAGCTTTTCGAAGTTTGAAAAACACATTGCTTCATCAACATTGTCTTATGCACTACGATCCACTCAAACCATTTTTGCTTGCAGCCAATGCCTCATTCCGTGGCAATGGGGTGGTTTTATCCCACAAAATTGGCAAAACTGAATGCCCCAACACATTTGCTTCCAAAGTGTTGAACAGTGCTCAGATTAAGTATAGTCAGCTGGAGGAGGAAGCCCTGACTCCAATATATTGTATCACCAAGTTTCATCATTACCTGTATGGCAGACAACTTCTCCTGCTCACTGCATAAGCCTTTGACTGCACTGTCTCATCCGTCAAAACAAATTCCTGACTACAGGGTGCAAAAGCTTCAATGACGGTCACTATTATTGTCAAATTACCAGTGCAACATACTGTTTTGCTTGATAGTGCAACACAATCAACTGTATAACATGCTGCAATTCCATAACATCAGAGAGAATTCTTACATCTTCTTGCACTGAAAAATATTACTAGGCTGACTTCAGAAGCATTAGGATTGTTTATTTTCAGACTTATCATAACCCCACATTACATAAAGACAAACAATAACTAATGAATAACAAATAAAATTCCTGAATGAACCTTTCACTCTCCAGCAGTGTGTGCACTGTTGAGGCCTGATTTCAGATTAAACTGTGTGCTGGACTGAGACTCAAATCTAGAACCTCACCTTTCACAATCAGTGATCTCATAAGCTATTCAGATCTGATCCACTCTCTGCCTTCACAGCTTCAGTTTCATCAGTATGACTCTCCTACTTTCCAAACTTTTATCAATAAGTTTCAAAATGGTGCACACTCAGGTAAAGACTGAAGGATTAATTTTGCACGCAATGCCTATGTGGTGGCCAAGCTACACAATAGACCAGTTGAAGCTGCTGGGTACATAAAATGCAATCTTCATAACCAATCAAACTTCATATCTGTTTTTGTACCTTATACCATGTATGAAATCTGTCTTCTTATGACTGGGTGTTTCATTAAGCATAAAAATATTCATCAAATGCCACTATTCGTACTCGAGCATAAATGATGAAGCCTCTTCAACAACCATTTGTTTATGTATGATAAGGAATTCTAATGACATAAGATGTGGTACCACAAATTTAATTGCCATATGGCTTCTTTGGATGTATTTGCCAAAACTATGCGAGACTTCATCACCTCTTCTTTTTCTGCAATGCCCAAAGAAGAAGTCATTTACTCAGCATGATTGAAACCTGTCTTAATTTCTGCCAAATGTAGACCAGTTTTATCAGCTTTCAGAATATGGGCTCTGCGTATTCCATATACAATCCTATAAACTATGTCTATTCCATATACATTCCCTTACACTGTAGGCAATTTTCAGTTTTTTTCTGTGCAAAGTTGCGGGTATTTCTATTTGATAGTTAGAACAGTTGTAAGGATAAAATTATAGGAATGTATAAAAAAAACCAAAAACTTACTTTAGAGTTGATTTACATTGACATTTAACGTAAACAATGAGGGAAACCTGAAAATCAAGTTCAACACTACAGAAGCAAAATAAACTTACTGGTAAATTTTCTGAGTGTTGTACATCTTGAAGCAAGGTTCCATACACAAGCTCCAGGAAAATAGCAAGCCCCTGTATTCAAGAGCAGCAAAAAAAGATTTTGCAGGAGAATAGCAGCCTACAGCATTCCAAACCAACAGAAAAGTATTTGACAGTAAATTGTGACTTCTGATATGGAAACAGAAAAGAAATTGCATTCGAAGCAATAATTGTGGATCCCATGAAATTGTATGGAAATTGCTGACTGTACATCTGCTTTGCCCGCAGCTGGAGGGTCAATAGTCTCTAGTTCCAACAGGATACTCAGATAAATGAATAAAAGGCCCATGTCCTGGTATTGATAACTAAAGTTCCATTAAAGTAATTAATTGTCACTTGGACAGTACTTACCAAACAACAAAACTCTTGTTCAACCACACACTTGGTCCATAAGTCAGCTGCTCCCAGCGGTGGCATACTTCTTGAGCTATCAGCAGCTCCTCCACTGACAAGAACTTCATAACATTGAGAAGCAGCTCATCTGGTAAGTCATTAATTGTCACATTGTGCACATCATCTTTGTTCACAAGAGGCTCAACTTTTCTCTTTTCTACACATGTTACTTTACTTTCCAATGATCTGATTGCCAGTAACTTTGCTCTTCGTCCTCTAACCAGACGCGATGATGTCACTTTCACCTGCAATGGGCATTATTTTTCACTTAACCAGATACTGCCAGTAATTTTAAAACATTCATGCTGCTATTAAAGTTGAAAACTTCTTATAGGTTAAAAGCAAGTACCAGACTGGACTCAAACCTAGATGACTACCTTTGATGAGTAGGGCTCACTTAACTCTGTTGTCTGGGTTCGTAAGAAAGGTCACTAAAAAGTTTTAACCTGTTACGAGTTCAACATCTAAAGTTAATAAATCAGGCAAGAAAGCTGGAAATAGCAGATAAGCAATTTTTAACCTGGTGGGGATAAACACTTGAAAAGTGCTGAAGAAAGTTTCACACTAGCTAGCATTCTATATACTGTCTCCTTTATGGATGAGCTACGCCTTCTCAAAACTTTCCAAATAAAATGAAGTTGAGCATTCACCTTCCTTACTTCCAACCTGATGGGCTCATTCCATTTCATATTGCTTTGCAACATTATGCCTACATATTTAATCAGTGTGACTGTGTCGAGCAGTATCCTGCTAATGTTGTATTCAAACATTACAGGATTATTTTTCCTAGTCATCTGTATTAACTCACTATCTTCTACGTTTAGAGCAAGTTGTCATTCATTGCACCAGCTTGAAATTCTGTCTAAGACATCGTGTATACTCCTACAGTCACTCAACAATGACATCTTCCCATACACCACACTATCACAGCAAACTGCTGTAAATTGCTACTCACTCTGGAAAAGGTCATAGCACTACTTATCCTTCACTTGTGTGTTCAGCTAGCAACAAGTGTCGGAAAAATGACTACCTTTAAGCCTCTGAATAAACCCTAATCTTTCTTACCATGTTCTTATCATCCTTCCACAACATATACAAAGAAATGCATTCTTTCTTGAATATGTCAAACAGTTGTGCTCCACGGAACTTGGTTTGTCAAGAGCCACCCCAAGGTGGGTACACCAGTTCCTATCTGATCACTGAAGTTAAGCACCACCGGGAGCGGCCAGTATTTGGATGGGCGACCATCCAGTTATGCTGCATGCTGTTGACAATTTTTCATTTGCCTTTACAATATGGTGGTGTAAAGTCCCTGATCACTAGTCTTTGTGCCAATGTACTGCAAACCTCTCCACAGTGTTTCATCAAGTGAGGGCATGTGACACTGTTGATTGTCATCCACCTGTCAGATGCAGACATTAAGATGGGCAGCCCCTGGGTGCTCTTCGAGAGAAGCAGGCTATTGCCAGCACTGGGTTTCCCTTCTCTCATCATCTCCAACATAAACATGATGCTACATTCTACACACACACATTACAGACACCTACACTTACCCACATAGTTCTCATACTTCATGAAGGAAAGGTGCCTGGAGATGCAAAGGATAGGAAAATCCTTTCCAGTTAGGTGGCTGAATCTGCCCTTCAGTGCCTCCCAGCCATTTATGCAATAAGATTTTACTTATTAATTGGTTAAATTCAAGTTCTATAGACCATCTGAACAAATTCTACTGAAATAATGTAGAAAAAGAGAGCTTATAGGCTATGCATAAACAAATTGTTTGCGTCTCTGGCTCCATGCTGGGGATTCACAAATTTCTAAATCACATGCTATCTTTAACTAAATAAAAATAGGTATATTAGTCTTCATAAATAATGGAAGGAGTTATGGCAGCAACTCACCACATAGCTGAGGTGTTGAGCCGTCAACAGGCACATGAACAAGACTGAATGCTGCTGAGCTTTTGGATGAATTTTCTACATAGCTATCAGAAAACACACACACACACACACACACACACACACACACACACACACAAACAAACAATTTGATTCGATAGATGGACTGAGTTGGTAAAGCTGATAAGTGGAAAAGGAAGTAGGGAGCAGGAAGGGAGGATTGGAGGGAAGGGTAGCTGACAGCTGGGAGGGAGAGGCAGCATGAGTATAAGATAGGAATATGGTATCAGCAAGCAGACTGTGGTGTAGCCAGGGGGAGTTAATGAAGCACACAATGACATGGACTGAGCAGGGAAGACAGAACAGAGACAGAGGAAGATTGTGGAAAGGAGGTTGTGGTATCACATATTGATACCACCCCAAGTGTGTCACAACAACAGAATTGCAAGTTTCCATCTGACACTGATAGGGGTCGCATGGGATCTGGCATGCCTGCAGAGCCATGCCTTCAACCACTCTGGAGTACGCGTGTCCTCCATCGCTACAACAGAGGATGGCCGGCAGCCACTCACCTCACCAGCACTTGGAACCTCATTGTTATGAGATCACCATTTGTGCTCAGTACAGCGAGCCACATCCAGATGTTATTTTATGAACTGGATCCAAACTCTTGCAGCATTATTTGTGATGTCTTTGTACATTTGGAGGAATACAAGTTGAGTAAACCTTCTGTTCACTATGACAACTTGTTCACTAATTATTTCTGCTCCTGTCCAGCTTTCCTACGATGACAGACGCCTCACCACTCTGTAACCCACCTCTTCTGACCATTGCATATGGAGTCGTACACAACAAATCTAGCGAAGAGTCATTGAGCCTGCGTGTGGCAGTCTTCGAGTTTCTTTTTTCCTGTTCTCTCACCTTTTAGTTTAGTTTCTGCTGTTAGTGGCTTTCTCTATTTCTTGTCTTTAGGATACCCAGTGTTTGCATTGCCCTCTTTTGTTTTCTCTGTACTCACAAAAGGGTGACAAGTGCTCTGTACAGTCTCCTTTATAGATGAGCTGCATTTTCCTAGAATCCTCCCAATAAACTGAAGTCAACCATTCACTTTCACTACAACCAATCTTATGTGTTTGTTCCATCTCAAGTTACTGTGTAAATGTAAGCCTAGATGTTTAAATGGTGCAACTGTGTCAAGCAGCTCACTATTAATATGGTATCTGAACATTACATGATTGTTTATCCTACTTGACTGATTTATAGAAGAAAGTACTGGCCCTTTGGTGGCACCAGTGATAACTGCAACCAAGAAACACATGGAAGGGAGTAAGGCATATTGGTTTCTATTGTCACTGTTGGCATTTAAATCAGTCCACAGTTATGAATGCATACTTAATGCTGAATATCAAGAAACTTTAGACAGCCTGGAGCAGTCAATATTTTACAACTACGGATTTGTGAATCAGGTACCATCACTTGGATGTAGCAATAGAGGACTGACTTAAAACCTTGTTTACCATTCCATTGCATCATTCCCCTTACCACAGAGTGCTATTTGCACTAAAGAATATGCCAACAGTGTTCCAGCACCCATAGATGGTAGAGCACTGCATCCACATGAGCATTATCTGATGCTGCCCATCATTCACATTGCACACATTGTGGAAGTACGTGACCAGTAGTTTCTGAACTCAGTATCACACGGTGCACACCCACTGAGGGTGAGCACTCACTGCGTGGTCCAGCCATATGGCTAAGGAAACACAGACTCCATGTATACACTCATCACAATGTAGTAGCACTAATGGGCCTGGCAAGTGTTTTAACTGTACATTTTCCATATTTTCTATGGGGAAAGCTTATGCTGTATACCCTGATTCATCAAGTATTACCACAGCGATTGAGTATGATCACATACAATGAAAACAGAGTGATAATTGAAAACTGAATGTTACTGAGGGTAGGTTGGTTGGTTTGTTAATTTGGGGCAAGGAGAGGAAGGGTAAGGAACCAAACAGCGTCATCAGGCCCTCGATCCAAGAGTGGTGCATCCACCAAGAACATTTTCTGCTCTAGTCAAGAGATTCATACAGTAAAAGTGAGAAGTCTAAAAACATAATTGACATCTTTTGTACTAACAATAATAAAAGCAAATTAAGGAAACAGGAAACACAGCAAATGGGTACCTCCAGGGGCCTGCAGATGACAGGAACCATCCCACTCACAGCAGTCCCACCCCTGATATTTTATAGTCAAGAGTGCCCACTATTCAACAGAGTGCGACACCTAGAATAGAAAACTGGGTGAAGCAGAAAAGAAGAAAATGCTAAAAGCAATTAAATCAGAGTAAAAGAGGGATTAAAGGACAGCCTGGCCAAGGTGGTAGGGTTTGGGAACCTTTAGATCTAGCATACAGTGGGAGACGCACCATTCCCAACTGACATGCCCTACTCTGGTGGTAGATTAAAATCTTATTACTGAGAATAAAAATTACTTTCACAGAGAAAGCTGTGAATCAGGTTAAGCATCCACGAATAGTCCACCAATATTAGAGGCACTGAATCTAGTAGTCCATGCGTACCATGGAGGTCCACAAAGGGTGGCGGGGCATTCAACCAAGGTATGAGCTACTTCCTGAGAGGCTCTACAATCACAATGTGGGGCGTAGCTTGTTACACAAAATAAAACTATGGGTTAACCTGGTATGACAGATGTGGAGATGACAAAGAACTGTGGATTCCTTCTGGGAGAAGCAGAAGGAAAAGTACCACACTGCAATACTCCCCTTGATTGTGCAGAGTTTATTAGATGTGACAGTAGCCCACTAGATGTCATTACCTTCTGAGTGAGCAGAGATCTCACATGCATTCACAAATGCGCATCCGGGATCAGAAAAGCAAACAGGGAGCAAGTAAGTGCTCCTTCAGCCAAACGGTTGGTCAGTTCACTCCCCAGAACACCCACATGACTTGGGACCCAAAGAAAGGCAACTGAGAAGGCAGCACAGCGAGATCATCTAGAGGGAGTTGTATACCAGAGACCAAAGGGTGGCAGCATTGGTCAGAAGCCTCGAGATTGTATACTGAATCAATACGCATTAAAACATGGTCAAGAGACTGTTAAATAAAATGGAGGGCTCTGCTAACAGCTGTCAGCTCTGCTGTAAACATATTATGCGTTCCTGGCAGCAAATGTTGTTCCACACTTGTAGGAGATGTAAAACCATATTCTGTCTGACCCACAGTTTGGAAGCTATTGGTGTAAAAGATGGTAGCACCTTGAACCTCTTGAAAGACTGGACACAAAAGACACCGAAAGCATATGGAGGTGGCCGAGACATTAGGGCTTTGTGAAGAGATTGGTCCTAATCTGTGGCCTGAGCACAATCAAAGGTGGAGTGCACAAGAAAACACAGGGAGTACAGTCCAGGGAGAGGAGATGGAAACCTTGGCAAAAGGAAATGACACACATTCGAACTGGGAATCCCACCTCAGAGTGCATATCAGGAGGAAGACAGCCCTTGTATGCAAAGAGAATGGGATACATGAAATGATAAGGGAATTGTCATATGGCAATTGCATAGGAGACTAGAAGCTCGTACCATCAAATCTGATGAGGGAAGATCCCTGCTTCAGCACCCTAAAAGTTCCAAAGCAGATGGAGCTGTCAAGCCATAAATCTGGCAACCACAGCCAAGTGAGCTCTTCATCGAAATGGGAGCCTAAGAAATTGGAGTATGCTACAATGTCCAGCGACTGGCTATCCAAGTAGAGTTCCAGGTTAGGATGGGGTGTGTTTTGACAGCAGAAATACATGACAAGCATTTTTGTAGAAGAGAACTGGAAACCATGGGAAATAGCGCTTTCAGAGGAAGACCGGACAGCACCTTTTATGTGGCATTCAGTTGTGGCAACTGAGTGGGAGCTGTACCAAATGCAAAAATCAGCAACATACAATGCAGGGATAACCAGCAGCCCAACACAGAGGTCACTATCCCATTGATCATGAGGAGGAAGAGAGTAGCACTCTAAGACAGAGCCCTGTGTGATGACTTTCTCCTGGGCCCGCAGGCAGCTGAGTGAGGTACCAACTCCAATCTGGAACAAAAAGTAGGATGCAATTTGATGAACAAAAATTGGTAGGGAGCCTCAAAATCCCCAGTCACAGAGGGTAAGTAAAGCTTGATGACACCAAGCAGTGTTGTACACCTTATGCAGATAGAAAAGATTCCAATAAGATGTTGGTGGTTAGAAAAATCCTTTCAGACTGCTGCTTCCAACTTCAGTAGGTGGTTGGTTGTGGACTGTCCCTGCTGGACAAAAGGACCAGTGTCTTGAGAACCCAGTGTAATCTGTGGGCAACCATCCTTTCAAGCAGCTTACAGAGTAAGTTGTCCATGTTCATCAGTCAAAACCTGTCAAGAGATGTTGGGTTCTTTCCTGGCTTAAGGATTAGGACAACTATAGTCTTTCATCACTGTGAGGGAAAGACACTTTCGAGTGAGATACTGTTGAAGACTCTGAGGAGATGCTGCCTTTGGGGAACATTAAGGTGTTAGATCATCTGATCGTGAACTGAATTAGGGCCTGGGGCTGTGTCGTAGCATGAGGAAAGAGTCCGAAGTAGTTCCCAGTCAGTGAAGGGTTCATTACAGGATTCAGTTCAGTGGGGAGTCAAACATAAGGGGATCTCTTCAACTCATCACTTCTGCAGATAGCTGTATAGGAAGACGATGCTGATGCTGTCGCAAGGTGTTCTGCAAGAACCAATGGATCGGTACAAACATCACCCAGTAGGATAAGACCCAGAATAGCCTTTGATCTTTGGCAGCCCTTAAGAAAATGGAGCTTGGCCCACACCTGAGAAGAAGTCAAACATCCCCCAGGAGCAGACATAGTGCTCCCAGCATTCCTTCTTACTGCATTTGATTAGATAACAAGCCAACCAGCTGCCGTGTCATCCTCAGGCCATAAGTGTCACTGGATGCAGATATGGTCGGGCTTGCCACACAAGGGCTGAATGCACGCCACTTGCCAACAGCACTCAGCACGCAGGTTGGTCACCCATCCAAGTGCTAGCACAGCCTGACAGCACTTAATTTCAGTGATCTGATAGGAACTGGTGTTACCATTGCGGCAAGGGCAATGACATAGGCCATTTGTTACTGTCTCCACTGAGGTACAAAGGGGAATCCATACACTGACAACATCTTTACAAACCAAAGTACAAAACCCTCCAGTTTTTCTTCTTCTTCTTCTTATTCTTTTACTTTGTAACTGCTAGTGGGCAAGGTTCATTCAAGGGGCTACCCACACTGAGTGCAGGGGCAGATGAAAAGTGGAAAGCCCTGGAACCCACAGACTGAGGCTCCTTCAGGTACTGTTTGGTATCGGGCTTCTGTCTGGTGGTTGCTGGGGAGAGAGAGATGCTGAAGAAGCAGCAAGTGGTTCCCGAAGAATGCACCACAGAAACCAAAGGAGAGGAGAGTGGTGACAGAACTGTTTTGGAGAATGTAGAGGTAGAAGAGTTTGATGGTCATGGTGTTGGCCTAACTTATCACCATTCCCACAGGATGTAGGCGTTTATATTTCTTCTGTCCCTCAGTATATGACAGACAATCAATAGATTTGTGGGCCTGGGTCTTCTGTTCTTTCTTGAAAACTGGACAAACTGGTGAACAGGGAGGGTGATGCTCCACACAGTAGATGCACAAAATTGGATGTTCCCAAGGACAACCTTCATGGTGTGATCGTCCACAGTTGCTGCATTTCAGATCTGCCTTGCAGCAGGATGACATATGCCCACCGTGTAAACATCCGAAGCACCTCATAGGCGGTGGAGCATTTGGTTTCACATTGGGTACATACTCCTTGGCTTGTGTAGTAAGGAGTTTCCAGCTTAGGTGACTCAGAGGGCTACCACCATTCAGGTACCAGGTGAACACCCCCCCCCCCCCCCTCCCTCAATGTAATGGCTACTGTGCTGGGTTTTGGATGCAGTACTTTTGCAAAAAAGGAAGGGTGCAAAGGAAGAAAGGCACAAAAGGTAGAAAACAGGCCCACTGAGCGACCTTCCCTGCACGATCTGCACTCCTGTGAAACTCAGGAAAGGAGTAGCAAGTCAAATTCAACAAGGGTACAATACAGTTAAGAATGAAAAGTTGTAGTGTGGGAATGGAAGAAAACAAGTGTGCAAAATCACAAACCAGATCCAAGTACAATCGGCACCAAGAAGAAAATCCAATGGAAAGACAGAGAGGAAAAATGAAAAGTAGAAGGTTGGTAAATGAAATTGGACAGATAAAAAATCTACTCACCAAGTTACTGCAGGAGAATACCCATTTATATGGTATTACAGTATGCAACCTTCCGAAGCCACTGGCTCCTTCTACTAGCAGAAGATTTGAAGGAGAAAGAAAAAGGGTGAAGGAGAAGGGCTGGTGTGTTATAGGAAAAGAGTAGAGTTCGTAAAAGTCACCCTGAACCCCCGGTCATGGGAGACTTACAGGACAGAATGAAAAGGGAAGACTGATCAGTCTCCCCTGACCTGGTGTTCTGGGTGACTTTTCCAAAATGCATCCCTTTCTTTAAACCTCACCAATCCTTTTCCTTCTCCTTCAACCTATTGCTTGGAAGAGGGAGCCACTGGCTTCAAAACCTTGCAAACTGTAATAATTTTTACTTGTGTGTCCTCGAATCATTGCCTGTTGATTATATGTTTTATCTATCTGATTACATTATATTTTCAAAAACTGATTATTTTTGTTGATACAGTAGAAAGTTAAATTTGTAGCATAGAAAGGGAAGAAGCACTGCAAGGGCTGCGGCCTCATAGTGACCAAGCACATACTCAGAAAATAGATGAGAGTGTTCTGAGGGAGGGGATTATTGAAGGTCATTGATTTAGCTCTGGAACTGTAAATTTGCCTGAAAGAGTAGTTAATGAAATAATAGTCACCTCTCTGCTGGTAAATCACACTGATATTGACACACATTTTGGACAGAACATCCTTTGCTGTATACTACGTATTATTTAACTGCCTTTTTAAAAAATGTTAGTCTTAGTTATCTTGTTCTTTGCCTTGGTCAAATTTATCAAACAATCTAATTCATTAGTAACAGATATGGTTTTGAATTATTTGTGTAATTTTTCTAAGTACATATAAGTTAAATCTGCATCTTGTTCTATGATGATGAACACAGCTTTTTGTGGAATAATTACTCTTGTTTAACATTATGTGCAAAATGGATTGATAGCTGCATTAAACAGTTTCTTACAATGAGTGTATTGGGGGCTGACAACATATAATACAGGCTCAGCCCAAAAATACACTTTAAAATATTTCTTACATATTAATTCAATATATGTAATTAAAGACGATAAGGTCACCAAAAACTATTCCAAAATCAAATCATTGGAGTTTGCAATACTAATCACTGCAATAACATCTATCATTTTATAGGTGGTTAATGTCAATAACCATTGAGAGAGTGGGCCATGGTGAGTAAGGTGGATGTGGATAGGCAGGGACACTTTTTCTGGCCAAAAGCTCATGAATCAGAAGCAGAGTGTAGCACAGCATGTTGCCATGATGAAGAAGGAAGCCATTAGCCCATTTTTCTGGTCTCATTCTTTTTACATTGTTTTGCAACCTTTGCAGTACACCGCAGTAAAATTCAGTATTTACTGTTGTTCCCCTTGGAATGAACTCTGATTGCATTACGGCATCACTAAAAAAGTGAAATTTATATATTTCAGGTTCATACCCACAGACCAGAGTTTCATCTCCAGTTACAATTTTGGACATGAAGTCTCTATCTGAATGAAGACAATCATTCAACGCCATGCAAACTGACACACAATTTTCTTTCTATTCATCACTCAGGAGCCTGGAAACAAATTTTCCACACACTCATCTAATTTGGAAATTATCAGCTAAAATGTATTGTAAAGACCCATATGAGATGCTAACAAGGGAACCTCCCCATTGCACCCCCCTCAGACTTAGTTATAAGTTGGCACAGTGGATAGGCCTAAAAAAACTGAACACAGATCACTCGAGAAAATAGGAAGAAGTTGTATGGAACTATGAAAAAAAAGCAAAATATACAAACTGAGTAGTTCATGTGCAAGATAGGCAACATCAA
Source organism: Schistocerca gregaria (assembly GCF_023897955.1). Taxonomy (NCBI): domain Eukaryota; kingdom Metazoa; phylum Arthropoda; class Insecta; order Orthoptera; family Acrididae; genus Schistocerca; species Schistocerca gregaria. The sequence continues at coordinate 315,140,110 of NC_064926.1, read as the reverse complement.
GGACAATATGAACTGAGGAGCTCCGTTGTCCCGTGGTTAGCGTGAGCAGCTGCGGAACGAGAGGTCCATGGTTCAAGTCATCCCTCGAGTGAAAAAATTTTTATTTTCAGACACTCATCAAAGCTCAGGCACTCACACATAATCAACTTCGCTCTCCAAAATTCCAGGACATGTTCAGATTTGCTTGGACATAAGCAGGATTTGACAGTCTACACATGGAAAAATTTTAAAACTTTAAAAAAATATGTTTTGACAGAGCACAGGGAAAACTGTGCGACTGTGAAACTGTTGCATTCATTTGTTGCAGTTTATGTGACAAACTCTTATGTTTTAATCACTTTTTTGGGAGTGATTGTCACATCCACAAGAAAACCTAAATCAGGCAAGGTAGAAGAATCTTTTTACCCATTCGCCAAGTGTACAAGTTAGGTGGGCCGACAACATATTCCTGTCATGTGACGCACATGCCGTCACCAGTGTCGTATAGAATATATCAGACGTGTTTTCCTGTGGAGGAATCGGTTGACCTATGACCTTGCGATCAAATGTTTTCAGTTCCCATTGGAGAGGCACGTCCTTTCGTCTACTAATCGCACGGTTTTGCGGTGCGGTTGCAAAACAGAGACACTAAACTTATTACAATGAACAGAGATGTCAATGAACGAAGGGACAGATCATAACTTTGCGAAAATAAAGAAAGTAAACTTTTCACTCAAGGGAAGACTTGAACCATGGACCTCTTGCTCCGCAGCTGCTCACGCTAACCACGGGACCACAGCGCTCCTGAGCTCAGAACGTCCTTGACGTTGCCTGTCTTGCTAATGGACTACTCAGCTTGTATATTTTGCTTATTTTTTTCATAGTTCCACATAACTTTTTCCTGTTTTCTTGATTGATCTGTGTTCAGTTTTTCAAGGCCTATCCACTGTGTCAACTTATAACTAAATCTGAGGGGGGTGCGATGGGGAGGTTCCCTTGTAAGTTCTTTGCTAAGCTCTCAAATAGTTATTTGCCTGTTTGAACAAACAATTTTTGCCACTTTTTTTTGTTGTCTTCTGTTTTTTAGGTTAATGGATGCCCTGAACATAGCTCATCTTCAACCAAATATTTTCATCTTGTAAATCACTCATACCATTTGTAAGCAGCATTCAGAGTTACAACAATATTGCCGTACACCAAAACATTTCTTGAATTTCTTTGGTACTTTTTGCAAACTGCATTGTTCAAAATCCACACTGTGCAGCAGACGTAATAAACATAACCTCACTCTAGCGGCTCTGGATGCTGGCTGAATGTGCTTCAACTTGATGCTGCCTGTCTCAACAGAACAGGCTATTGGACAGATTACATCAAATGGTTGTAACATGAGCAGTTGCTGCTAAAAAAAATTCACTATCCATATTTTTTATTACACCTTGTACACCTCCTTTTAACTTGCTGTATTCACATCTTCACATGTCTAAATGTCCGGTTCACTCATCTGACAAACACATTTTCCTCTAAGTTCTGAAAATGATGCCTCAAATGTAAAATACTGTTTGCTAATTTAATGACTAGATATACAAATGGTGTAACTGTTTGTTAAGTTATCCTGTGATCACAATGTCTCTCATCACTTTTGTAAACAAGGGAATGTGCAAAATGTTATGATCGCCATTTTACTAACAGCCAACGTGTTCCCTATATTTTTGCATATTTCACTCTAAAATAACTTAAATACAGTCATTGGTATAATTATCAAATGAAAAAAATACTGGGTCCACATGAACAACAGCTTCAGTCATTGCAGTGTGAGTAATGTTTGAGAACAGTTCTTGTGAAGAAACAACAGTCTGGCTAAAAGTACTTTACAAATGGATTACAAACAGTCTTGACCACAAAAACATTTATTTCGATGGTAATCAGTTTTGGTCAGTATTTGACCATCCTCAGAACTTCATACTACTTTCATACCACCTACCATCATGGTATGAGGGTCTCAGGTTGATAAAATACAGACTGAAACTGGTTACCATTGAAATAAATGTTTTTGCAATCAAGACTGAGGGTAATCCATTTTTAAAGTACTTTGATATGGAACAGTCAGGTTCCATTTGTTATTTTTTTCTTAAACTTATATAACTCATTACAGAAAATAAATCATATTTTATATTCCAAAATGAGTCAATAAACAAATTACTTCCTGCAACTTATATGTGCAATGATCACAAGAAAAACTAGAGAATTCCTTGTACCCACAGAGGTTTACTTTCTTTCTGTGTGCCATTCACAAATGAAACATGGATGGGAAAATGTTTTTGATACACCCTCTGCCACACACTGACTTGTGCAGTACAGAAGTAGAAATAAACTACTCAAAAATCGTAAGTACAGATCTGTCAGTAAACTGCTCAAAAATCCTAAGTACAGGTCTGTCACTTAAGTAGTCTCAGAAAAGCTAGTGAGCCTACTTACCATTCTTTTTGCAGTCTTCATTTTGTTGGAAGTAGTTTTCTCTCTTCATAAAATATTGAAATAGTATATGCATAGAAATATCAGCAAAAGTTCGCTGATAAGCTGCACCCCTCACATATAAGTTTTCTGTAGATGCTGTAGAATGTAAACATAGAACGTATTCTTAGTATATTTGTAATGAAAAATCTCTCTTCAAAATTAAACTTTGTCATTTCCAGTTTCTATATGATTCACTCACAACAGAACTGTAGGAATGTCTTCTTAAAATGCAAACAACGAAATAAATTATATTTTATAGAATATATAGGAGGTCTCTTTCTGTGACTCAGAGAGCATTATTTGAAATATTTCAACCAAATATGAACAAAACTCCAAGACAGGATCCATCAAATGATTTTCTTACCTGAAGGATGTCAATAAATAAGTATTCTAAATATAAATTTGCCAAGGATAAACACCATTTATATCTATTTATTTATGCATTTATTTCACCTTCAAACTCTCTCTTACATCTAAGCAGACATCCTTAGTGAGTCATATTACAACATGCATAAAACAAAAAATATAACAATGATATAGTACTGACTATATAGAATTTAAGAAATGTCAGTCTTATAACACTGTGCTAACCGATTTCCTCATTACAGTTCTGTAGAATGTGAGTAATGAGATCGAACATTTGCCGTGCCCACATTTCTATTTATTTAATAGAAATATATGGCAGCAGTATAGAATAAATCAGATGTGGAGAAGAAGCTGATGGGTCTGAGGAAGAGTGAGAAGTAATACAGTAAGATTAATATATGAGAAGGAAAGAAGAAAACAGAAATAAATAGGGACAAGAAAAGCAGAGACTGTTCACATTGTTACAGACATACTGGTTCTCTATCAAGCAGTAGGTGATATTACAAAAGAGAAGTTGTGCCAATGATAAACAGATAAAGTTTTAATCTCCTCTCGAATAAAGAGTAGTTTTTGATAAGCTACAGGTTACAGGATGCTTTATTCCACAGTCATATCACTGAAACAGAGAAGATCGAGAAAGAGACTGTTATGCAAAGATACAGCCAAGATGCTGAACATGTCCAATCTGGTACTGGAGTTCTGGAATGATGAAAGGTACCTGATATGTAAGGAGAGTTATGAGGACTCCAGTGGCTATGAAACCAATGAAGGAAACAGACCATAGGGAAATCATGTCATCCATCCATACACATCCACACCGACTCTGCATAGGAAAGATTGACTTCATCATCTACTCAAATGTTACACACATAGTGTATACAAACATTCATAGTAAACTCAAATAGTCTGCCATTTCCAGTATGCATGCCATGTTGAACTATATCACAATAGTAAAGATTTGGCAGGATTAAAGAACTGAGAGTAATCCCATGTTGCTATACAGGGCAAAATCATAACAGAGTGGTATGCCACTGCCTACTTATGAACAGTACAATGTAGGTAACTACAATAAGGGAAGGGTGTAATGAAGTTGTACATTGCAGTAGGTTGCAGCAGGCTTTTAGCAAAGAATTTCAGTGTAGGTCAGTTCAAAATGAGCAGTAAAAAAAGACTCTTGCTGTTAGGCGGTAGCAAGGGAGGGGTGTAGGCCAAATGGTACAGAACAAATTAGGAATGAAGCCACATGCTAGCCTTAACAAGGTGACAGAAGACATAGTGAATTTGTGCAAATATTTTGGTTGTTTGGTTGTGTTCTGCTTTAGGGCGCAAAAAAAACTCACCCAAGTCAAAACTATAGAACATGAAGACAGAGAGGAGTTAAAAAATGACTACATGTCAGTCCCAATTGACATAAGAGAAAACAGCTAAAAATAGGGACATGGAGAAAGAGCTAAAAAAAGACACCATGCAGAAACTAAAAATTAAATGGCTTTCACCATATTGCTTTGGTGGATAAAAAGTAAAACACGGTCGACAGCCCATGCGTCATTTGCTAAAACAGCTGATAACCCAGATGGCAAACACAAGTGGGAATGTAAACGGTTAAAAAATGGGGATTCCGTCAGGGAGTGACACAGTTAAAACTTGTGCACAATGTTTCCAAAGTGGTTGGGTAGCGCCACTTATCAAATGATGATGTCTAAAAAGGCAGTGTCCAATATGTAGCCTATTTAAAATGACCTCCTCCCAGTGGGAGGGCCGAGAGGCGGTTGTCCAAGTCTCTGGGGTAGGCTTAATAAGCCAGAGCTTATTCCATAAAGGGAGGACCATTGGCGATGCCAAAGGGACACCATCTCCTGACAGATGGCAACACAGAGAGCATCGGAGGGAATGTAGGAACTAGCGGGCTGAGGTACGAGGACTGCAGCCTTGGCAGCTGTGTCAGCAGCCTCATTTCCTGGCAGACTGACATGACCAGGAACCCACATAAATATCACAGTGGCTCCACCAAGAGTGAGCAAGTAACAGTTTTCCTGGATCCGTTGCACTAAGGGATGGGTGGTGTACAGCGCACATAGACTTTGAAGGGCGCTGAGTGAGTCTGAGCAGAGGACACAATTGAAAAGTCTGTGTTGCTGGATGTACTCCGTGGCCAGATCCAGGGCGAAGAGCTCAGCTGTAAATACTAAGCAGTGTGCTAGAAGTGGAAATCGAAAGACATGGGTGCCAATGATGAAGGCACACCTGATCCCACAGTTATTCCGAGAGACATCAGAGTATATGAAGGTACTATTGCTAAGTTCCATGCAAAGGTTGTGAAACAGAAGGCAATAGAGTGAAGCAGTAGTAGTGTCCCTAGGAAGGGAATGAAGGCCGAGGTTAACATGGGCCACTTCACGAAGCCAAGGTTGTGAAGGGTTCACACCCACTGGGAAAGTTGCAGGTAGTGTGAAGTAAAGCCACTGCAGCAAGTGCCAAAAGAGGACTACAGGGGGTAACAGAGAAGAGGGATGTGCCCCATACTGCTGATCAAAAGTATCATCAAAGAAGGAGGCATAGGACGGGTGGCCACAGACAGCAGACAAACGGCATGCATAGCTGCTGAGGAGAAAGTCACGGAGGTAAGAAAGTGATCATTCAGCAGCATACAGACACTCAACCGGGCTAGTGTAAAAAGTGCCAGTTACCAAATGGATGCCACAATGGTGGATAGTGTTGATAATGATGTATGAGCAGTGGATGTGCAGACGCATAAGCATAGCACCCATAGTCGAGTTTCAAATGGAAAACGGACCAATACAAACGGAGGAGGGTGGTTCGACCGGCACCCCAGGAAGTACCATTGAGGACATGTAGGACATTGAGGAACCGTGTGCAGGGAGGACCAAGAGCCCCAGGAATTTCATAGTTTCAATGAACAGAAGGGCAACAGGACCAAGATGTAAAGATGGTGGGAGAAACCATTTGCACCACCAGAAATTCATAGAGACAGTTTTGTCAGTGGAAAAATGAAAGCCATTGTCAATGCTACAGGAGTAAAGAAGATCAAGACATTGCTGAAGACGCCGCTCAGTGAGACAGGTCCATGGAGATCTGCAATAGACGGCAAAATAGTCAACAAAAAGACAGCCGGAGATGCCCGGTGGGAGACAGGCCATTATAGGGTTAATGGCGATAGCAAAGAGGACAACACTCAGGACGGAACCCTGAGGCACACCATTTTCCTGGATAAAGTTGTCTGACAAGGCAGAACCCACACATGCCTTGAAAACTAAGTCTTTTAAAATTCCTGAAGGAAACAGGGCAGACAGCCACAGAAGCCCCATATGTAAAGAGTACAGAGGATACCAGTTCGCCAGTACATGTCGTAGGCCTTCTCCAAATTGAAAAACACAGCCACAGTATGGGATTTCCACACAAAACCATTCATGACATGGGTGGACAAAGAAATGAGATGGTCAACTGCAGAACACCATGCTCAAAATCCACACTGTGCATTTGTTAGTAAATTACGAGACTTGAACCACAATACCAGCTTGGCATGAATCATACATTCCATCACCTTGAAAATGCAGCCGGTGAGAGAGAAGGGGAGGTAGCTAGAAGGAAGGTTTTTTTGCTTACTGGGCTTGTGTATGGGTATGATGGTGGCTTCACACCAAAGTCTGGGAAATGTGCTCTCTGGACAGATGCGGTTGTATGTGTTAAGCAGAAAGTGCTTGCCTGCAAGAGAAAGGTGCTGAAACATCTGAATGTGGACAGCGTCTGGCTGTGGAGCAGAGGGTTGGGATGAACTGAGAGCATGATCTAGCTCCTTCATAGTAAAGGTGGCATTGTGGCACTCCCAATTCTGAGAAGAGACGGGTATCACCCAAGAACTCCCCTGCTCATTTCCAAAGGAAGAGGGAAGAGCTCGAAACTTCCGCAAAATAGCAGCCCAAGGTGTTGGAGATAACAATAGGGTCCACAATAACATCGTCTGCTATTGTAAGGCCAGAAATTAGCGAATGGATCTTGGGTGCAGGGAGCCATTGGAGGTTGACCCACATGACAGAGGAAAGGTTGGAACTGATAAAAGAACTAGTGAATAAAATCCAGCTAGCTTCTTTGCTATCCCAAAGCATGCGATGACACTTTTTACATATCTGTTTACAATGAATGCAGTTTGCCATCGTAGGATGATGGTTAAAATCGCACAGAGCACATCTCTGTGCACGAATTGTTTCGCGGCATGGCTCAGTCCACCAAGGGACTGTCAGAAGGTGTGGTAAAGAAGAAGTACGAGCAATGGAGCATTCTGCACCAGTAAGGATAACGTTTGTGAGATATTCCACCTGGTCATCACAAACGGGGAAATCTTGTTCTTCGAAGGTCGCCAGGGAGGAGTAAAGCCACCAGTCAGCCTTAGTAAGCTGCCATATGGTTGTGCACACAGGTGGGGTAGGAGTCAGCAAACGGAGAGTACATGGGAGATGGTTGCTTGAGTAGGTGTCAGAAAGAACGGAAAAACTCAAGATGACGGGCAAGCTGGACAGTGCAGAAGGATAGGTCCAAATGGGAAAAGGTGTGCAAGGAGTCAGAAAGGAAAGTGGGTGCTCCAGTGTTAAGGTAGAAGAGATTGAGATGCTTAAGGTCAGCCAAGAGGGCAGCTCTCTGACATGTTCTGGGAAAACCCCAAAGGGGATGATATGCATTAAAGTGACTGAGTAGCAGAAAAGGGAGAGGTAGCTCGCCAATAAGGTGAAGGAAGTCTGCCCTGGTAACAATGAATGACAGAGGAATATAAATGGTACATAGAGAAAAAGTCAGGTGGGGAATAAAAAAGCGAACAGCAACAACTTGAAGATGGGTAGCCAGGGAGATGGGTTGACTATGAATGTCATCCTATATGAGCAGGATGATATCCCCACGAGATGGATTGCCGACCTCAGGGGGAAGGTCAAAATGAACTGGAAGAAATGTGAAAGCTAAAAGCGGTCATAAGGGCGCAATTTCATTTCCTGAAGGCAGAGTACAAGGGGATGCTGTGATGCTATAAACAGCCGCAAATCCTCTTTGTGGTACCAAAGGCCGAGAACGTTCCATTGGAGGAGAGTCATGATGAGAAAAAGCTGTAGGGATGTCACATCGGTAGCTGCTGAGTGACAGATTGTAAAGAGTCGCTGCTACAGGGCACAGAAGCAGGATAATCCTGCTCCATGGGGTCAACCGAAGCATCACCTTGCTTGTGCTGTCAGTCTGTGGAGTCCAACACTAAAAAACGCTTGGTGGTGCACACTGGTGACACAGAGACCAGCTGGGCTAAGGTATCATATGGCAATATCATTGAAGAAGATCTCAAGATGGTGAAGGAAAAGACCGTTTGCCTTTGGTGGACTTCTTCGGGCCTTTCTGGTTAGAGGAAGACTCAGGTGTTGTTTGGCTGGAGGGACATATGAAGTCTTCACAGGAGTACCCCTTCTGGCCTTTCCGGCCTACCAGTTGTGTAGCTGGTGGCTTCGCCCCTTGAGGTGAGAGTCTGATGGCTTGTTGCACAGCTGGAAGGGGGGATGACAATGCTACCTTGACACTGGGCGATTTCACAACCTCAGAGCTGAATCTGAGGTCACATGTCTACGTGGCCATGTCCTCCATGGAGCGAGAGGTAGCAAGAACAGAACTGTAATTTCCAAACGGGAGAACACAGGGTAAGCGACTAGCCAATTACTTGCATGTGACTGGGTAAGGCACTTTCTCTTTTACCCAGATCTCTTGGGAAGCCCGCTCATAAAGATACACAGTAGAATCCCAAGAGGATGCGGCATGGCTGCCATTGCAATTGATACAGTGAGGAGAAGGAGGCAGACAATCGCCCTCGTGCACAACCCTAACGCAGGTTACACATTTGGCTAGGTGTCGACAAGATGTTCTAGTGTGGTTGAAATGATGACACTGGTGGCAGTGCATCAGGTTCCGAATGTACAGCCAGACTGTGATAATTTCATAGCCTGCTTCGATCTTGCATGGAAGCACCATTCTATCAAAGGTGAGAAAAAGAGTGCAGGTGGGCACTAAGGAGGAATCTACCTTTTTCATCACCCGAAGGACAGAATGACACCCTGATCAGAGTGGTAACATTGGATTTCGGCATCGGTTAGACAGTCAAGCAGCCTAGTGTAAATAACACCATGAGAAGAATTCAGAATTCTATGGGCCTTGACACGAACAGGGTAGCCATGGAGAAGAGAGACGCCAAGCAGTTGTTGTGCTTGAGAATCAGAAGTAGTCTCCAAAAGCAAAGTGCCATTCCGCAAATGAGAGCAGGATTTCACAGGGCCATCAACTGGGTCAATACCTTTCTAAATAATAAACGGATTTACCACGGCGAAGGACTGACTGTCTTCAGTACGTGAGACCAAGAGGAACCATGGTGCAGTGGCAAGGGTCTTTGAATCATTAGCCTCATTATGTTTACGTTTCGTAGACACTGATTGTGAAGATGAGTGGCTCGTTGGGAGAAAATACTCCAAATACTCCATGATTGCCAGCGTCTCTGATGACGTGCTCCTTCCAACTGGGGACCCCCTTTACAAGGGGGCGCACTCTCCTTAGGTAATTGTTCACACTTTAGGTCACACCTCCCGAACACCTGACAGAAGGACCAATCAGCAATTTGGGAAGGTTGCAGCTCAGGCAATCAACCCTCCCTGGGCCTGGCCTGTGTACCAGGGGTATGTGCGAAATCTACCAGTCGATCCGGGGCTTGGAATCATGCATTACCCAGTCCCTTTTATGTGTCAAATACATGGGCTGGTCTTCAGGAGTGCACAGGGAGGAAGAAGAAAAAGAGGAATCTCAAATGCTGAAGCAGAGGAATGAGAAGAGAAGGCATTCAAAGATGGGAAAAGGGAGCAAAAAACAGTAGTGAGGCTGTTCTTACATCAGCGACAGACAATGCAGAACATTCCCAATAACACCCCAGACATGCTCCCCAAGTGAGGGGAACAAGAACAGCAAGAGGATAGACCTGCAGCACAGAAGGATACAAGTGCTGTAAAGACTGGGTCCCCATTGTAGCCAAGCATGAACCCGCCAAAGAGTGCTGAGTCCCCTGGAGGGACAAAGATTTCAGCAGAGAGGATCAGGTTATTGTAATAGAGCATTAGGGGGAACCAAGATGAAACAGGAGCAGCAGCTACAAACAAAAATGTGAGTTTTGTGGATGTCCTGCAGTGCTATGCCCTGGGTTAATACTGTTGAGGGTCGTGTGAACACTGAGTTGAGCAGACTACTGCTAACAGAAATGAAATCGCATATGAGTGAAGTGCATGTTGCTACAATTGGGATGTGGGGATGTACAAGACATAGCCTACAACTAAATAGGAGATGGAAGAATAGGTTCACTGAGTTTCTTGGAGAAAATATATAGAGGGTGTCACCATACAAAGCAAGATCACTATGGTTACTGGTGTCAGAGAGGTGCCTTTATTCAGTTAGAATCACAATTCAGGCACCCTGCTTTAAAAAAAGTCAAAATAACAGAAGAGCCCCGCAAAATGCTTTAGAATGTACAGAAAAGTAAGGTTAGCTTATCCCATCAAAATATTAGAGGACTGAGTAATAAGGGAGAAGAACTTCTTCCCTGTACAGCAAATTTAAAGAGCTCTGAAAAGATAAACATCCTGTGACTATTTGAGCACCACATAACCACAGGATTAAATAAGTTACTTATGAAAAAATACACTTTAGCAACTTACTAACACAAAATTAATATGGGAAAAGCAGGAGTTGTTACGTATACAGTGTGTTCAGAATTCCCGTTACAAACTTCTAGAACTTGCTGACGGGAGTGCGTACATAATATTTTGAGTAGGAAGCCATGTCTGGTAGCACAAGGTTTCCATTCTACAATGGTTTCAACTCGGATGTGTAATGCATCCATGTCTGCTGAGGGACAGAGAAAAGTCTCAGAGTTACTTCTCATGCTATACAATAGTGTAGACACGATGATGTATATTGTGTCAGACAATCACGTGATGTCATGTGCAAAGGTAATTTATGAGACTGCTGTACACATAGAGGAAGATCTGCTGGCACAAGTTCTGGTCGCTGCACTAAAAATTGAAGAGACACGAGACGGGAAAAAGAGTGCATAGCACAACAAGTACAATGTCTGCAACAACTTTCTTAGTTGCCATATTGAGCCACTGTTTTAATGCATCAGTACTGTCTTGCATGTACAGTATGCTAGGATCTTTTTTGTAAACTCATAATGTTTAAGCTTTAACACAAACAAATGTACTTTAGTGATACATGCAATATTTCGTTGTGTTTTCTTTCAAATTTGTTTCCCAATAATTGAACTGTGTCATGTTTAATTCAATTCCTCGAGCATAAATGGATGAGTTAAACATCTGAATTGAAACCATCACAGAATGGAAATGGTATGTTTCCAGATGTGGATTCCTATTCAAAATATTATGTACTCACTCCCCTCTACAAGTTCTTGAAGTTTGTAATTCAAATTTCCAAACAACCTATATTACAACAAAACAAAGGTTCAAAAATGTTGAGACAAGTAGATTTTGTAGTGATCAGCACATAGAAGTGTGTGCTTGTGAGTTAACAGTTAAAAATAGTTCACTTTCAACTGTAGATGTACACAGAGCTCCACTGGGAAAATTGTGAAGTGTTTATGAGAAATCTGGATTCCTTACTATGGTATCTGTCAACAGTGGCAAGCAGTTAATAGTCTGTGGTGGCTTCAATGTAGATTTTCTAATGGATACTGCTACAAAAAATGATCTAGAAATTTTATTTGGATCCTGCAATTTGATTTCAGTAATTTACTTTTCAACACGGGTGGATAAGGACAGTAGGACCCTAACTGATAGTTTTTACTTTGCTGAAGCTCAAAGCACGAAAAAAGCAGTTTACCCAGTAGCAAACGCTCTATCTGATCACATTGCACAGTTAGTTAGGATAAATAAGATAGCATCTTACAGTACTGACACTCCTCAGTGGAAATCGGTTAGAACAAGTTCAGGAGAAACATTTTCATGAATAGTTTGCAAGAAATGAACTGGGAAGAAATTTATAATGAACCAAATACTAACAAGCAATTTAATCTGCTCCATGATAACTTAGAATCATTATTTAAAAATAGCTTTCTGCATAAGCTAATCAGAAAAGACATTAGTAAGAAAAGTTATTTTAAAAAATCAAAGAACATGAACATAACATCACACATTAGTAATTCAGACAACATGCTTAAGGTTGTAAGGAATTTAGTGCAATGAGAGACAGGAAAAGCCACCAAAGATTTAACATCGTTACTAACTCAGTGAAAGGGCTATCAACGATGAGCCACAGGTAGAAAATATATTTAATAATCATTTCTTATGCATAATAGAAAGTACAGGAAAAAAAGTTCAAGAGAAGAATCACAGTAGTATGTTCAAACAGCAACTCTTATAAAATTCAGTCACATGAATGTGTCGTCAGCTTCTTCTGAAATTAAGAAAATTATGCATTGTAACTCTTCAGACTTTCCCGGCGAGATCTTGACATGTGGAATAATCGGGTCTACTGCCGGATGCTTGTGTCACTCTGGCACAATATTTCAGCCACGTAACTTGTTGCCTTCTTCAGGTGCTACCTGAGACTGCCGTACTGGAGGATCTTGTCCTTTATTTATGCCCAGAGTGTGCTGGGTGCTCCCTTTGCCATCTGCAACAGCTTGGCGCTGCTTGTAAGGTGTTGTCTCTTCCCCGGTGCTCCCTCGCACGTCAGTGCCGGACTTGGTCCCCATCTGTGGCAGTTCTCTGTGGCCCGTCCTTTGCAGGCGCCCCGTTTGCGTCCCGCGCCTGCCTGGCTCTGCTCCTGAGGTGTTGGCACTTCTCTGGTGCTCTGACAGTCGTCCGCGCCCGGCTGGTCCATCATCTGCAGTCGTGGCGGCTGCCAGAGGCCCATATCTCCTCAGGAGTTGCGTTCGCGGTCCGCGCCCGCCTGGCACTGCTCCTGCAGTGTTACTACTTCTTGAGGAGTATCTTGGTTCCTTTCGTTGGGCCCTGATAAGCTTCAGAGCTGGTCCCCAGGCCTAGCTGAGCTCGTAACCACTGTCTCAGTTTATTATCAAGTTGAGCGCGGACGTCCAAGGGAGTACCGCGGGAGACAGAACACATTACAAGCAGCGCCAGGTGGATGCGGACTGCGAACGGAGCACCCAACGCGAGACGGGCCTCACACAACTGCCACAACTGCAGATGGTGGACAAGGTGGGCGCGGACGTCCATTGGAGCACCAGGGAAGTGCCAACAACTTAGGAGGAGTGCCAAGTGGGCGCGGACCATGAACGGAACGCCATGTCAAAATTACACATTCTCTCCAAAATAAAAACTCACCTGGATTTGATGGCATTTCCAATAGAGCACTAATGATTTGTTTCCAAACAATAACCTCATTCTTATCTGAAATATGTAATTCATAGCTAACTCAAGACATTTTTCCAAACAGACAGATATATGCTATCGTCAAATTTCTCTTTAAGAAAGGTGATAGGAGGAATGTTACGAACTACTGACCTCTTTCACTGCTGAAATCATTTTCCATGATTTTTAGAAGGTAATTTATTCTAGAATAAAACCTCATTCGAGCAACTATAATATACTCAGCACATCAAGTTTTGTATTTCGGAAGATTTGTTCTACTAATTATGCCATTTACATGTTACTCATCAAATTTTACATACATCAAATAATACAACAGCTCCAGTTCCTAGTTTCTTTGACCTGTCTAAGGCATTTGACTGTGTGAATTGCAGTATTCTCTTACATATAATGACACTGAATTGATGAAAAAAATCTATTCACCAAGCTGAGACTGAAGAACAAAATATAAAAGGTGTCAAAGTTCGCAAGATTTCAGTGCCATGGACACCTTCCACTGGCAGAAGGGTTCTATGGGAAGGAAAAGGAAATGAAGCAAAAGGAATGGTGATGTTTAGAAAAAGGGGTAGAATTCGGAAAAGTAGCCCGAACCCCAGGTCAGGTGAGACTTCCTGCACTGGAAATTTCCCCTGACCAGGGTTCTGGGTGACTATTCCGAACTCTACCCATTTTCCTAAACATCATTAATCCTTTTCTTTCACCCTCTTCCTTTCCCTTCCACCCTTCTGCCATAAGAAGTACCTTCTGAATCTGGAAGCTTGTAAACTTTAATACCTTCAATACATATGTTCTCCTGCCATTGCTTGGTGAGTAGATTTTTTTATATATCCAATTACATTATATTTTCAAAAACAGAATATTTTCATTGATAGAGTAGACAGTACTCTCATAGATAAATTAATGATGATGAAGTCCCATACTCCTTTACAGAGCATGGGGGAACATCACAGGAGACCTGTGCCACCATACTGGGAAAGATAAATTAAAGTTTTATGGAACTGATAGTATAGTCCACCAATGGATAATGTCACATCTTACCAAAAGAATACAGAAACTTGTAGATAGTTACTCAACCAATGTAGCAAGAGGACATTATTCTGACTGAGGAGATATGAGCTACAGTTTTTTCCAAGGCTCAATCTTAGATCTACTATTATTCCTCATATATGTAAACGATCTTCCATCTAATATACAACAAGCAGAATTAGCTCCTTTTGCAGATGGTGCAAGTGTTGTAATCAGTCCAAGCATACACGCAGAAACAGAAGAAATTGGAAACATTGTCCTTAAAAGGACTATTCTGCGAATAGTCTCACCCTCAATTTCAAAAAGACATGACATATTCAGTTCTGCACACCTAAGAGTATTACGCCAATGATACACGTAGCACATGATGAGCAAATATGGTAGAAACTTCAAAATTCTTAGGTGTCCACATTGATGAATATTTAAACTGGAAGAAGCACATTTTGGAATTCCTAAGACACCTTAGTTCAAGCATATTTGCACTTAGAATCACTGCAAATCTTGGGGAGACACACATTAGTAAGTTGACATATTTTTCACATTTTCATTTAGTAATTTTATACAGAATTTTTAATATCTTATTCATCCTCAGCAACTGTAGTTATATATATCAAAATAATTAGCAAACAGTTTTTTTATGCAACTGGTTGCTGATTATTTTAATATATCATATGGAACGATGTTCAGAGGAAACTCATCTTTCTAAAAGAAAGTCTTCATTGCTCAAAAGTGTGCTGTAAGAATAAACTGTTGTACTCATGCACAATCATCTTGTAGGCATCTGTTTAAGGAGATGGACATTCTGACTACTGCTTCACAGTATATTTATTCCTCCTGAAGTTTGTTTTAAACAATCCATTGCATTTTGCAAGGAACAATGATGTACATAATTACAATACCAAAAGGAAAAATTACTTTTATTACTGCACATTAAGGCTGCCTTTAGCACAAAAAGGTGTGCGTAATGCTGCAAGTAAGATTTTTGATCCTTTACCCAGTGATATAAAATGTCTGACACAGACAAATTAAAATTTGAAAACTGAATTGCTAACTCACACACATCTGTATATTTTAAAAAACAAAAAAAAAAAAAAAAAAAAAAAAAAAAAAAAAAAAAAAAAACAACATATTTACCAGTTAATTTGCATGTTAATGAAAATGACCCATTCCACAATATTATGATTTATCGTGCACAATGATGAATGGAAGATGAAACTACCTAACTTACTATACAGTAATGTGTTTGTTTACATTGTTATGAATTACTATGGAATTAAATGAAGACTGCAGATATAGAGTCTACATCTCTCAAAGAGCATACACTAGTTATGAAGTTCAACAAACAAAACTAATGAATGGATTAGCATTAACAGCATCAAACACTACCACAACAGGACCAATGGACTTATGAAGTGCCTTTGCTAAGACACTGATTTCATATTCAGAAGGGTGGAATTTGCTCTGTCTTGGAATCCTGTTTTCGGTTTTTCTCCGAACTATTTATTTCCATTTTATTATTTTCATAATGATGACAAATTCAGTCATGATTCCTAGGTGAATAAATAAATACATTCTATGGGGGACTCTGTAGAGGTTTCAAATTTAGCTCTTCATATTGGCATGCAATCTAGTTATCGTAAACAGCACATAATTACCACCCCTCACTCCTCTTGGTCAATTACCTGTGATGAAAAATGGTCCATCAAAGGATCTGAATTGATTACTTCCAGGTTGAGCACTAATGTAAAAGCAACCATATTCCTCAAGTGTGGAGGGCTCATATCAACCAGGACTAACAAGGGATACTGAACATACAGAAACAATGGTCACTGATTTGTTTGATCCTCTTGAGATCACCACTAAGACGCTGAATACTCTGAAGTGGTAGTTGCTTGTAGATAGACGCCAACTATCCTGTGAAAGCCTGGTTACAAAGTTTTAAGAAACAATATTAAGTGAGGAATCGAGGGATCATGAAGTCAAGCTTTGACTGATTACAGCATGTGCAACAGCATTTAAACAATCATTCGTCCAGTGCTCCATACATGGATGGAATGGCAAGAAATCTCAATGTGTGATACAGTGCAAAGTACCCTCTCCCATGAACTTCATAGTGATTTGCAGAATATAGATGCATATGTAGAAGCAACATTGGCTATGAAGGTAGGTACAAAAATGTTATGTGCTGTTAATAATGGTGTGTAGCAGCTCTGTGGGTAGACCTACAGTTTATGGAGAACATCTCATAGCACTTCTCTGGATGTGAGACAAGACCACAAGACCAGAAGGGAGAAAGACTTGAGAAATATCTCAAATGCATGATATTATTAAAATCTAGAAAGGGACTAAAACGCTCTTTCCTTGCAAATAAAGAGCTAGCCATGAAAGAGAAACAACTATGATCAGTTCCTAATTCTCTACAATGTTATAATCTGTGTGCAAGATAATTGACCTAAGAACATTGATGGGAACTCTCTCCTCTTACTTTACTATGCTCTACTAAGTGCTGCAACTGTACAGTTTATCACTTTGAAAAATGACTTCAATCACATCTACATGCATATCCTGCAAGCAACCATATGGTCCATGGTGAAAGGTACCATGTACCATTGCTAGTTATGTCCTTTGCTGCTCCACCTATAATGAGAGCAAGGGAAACACAATTGTCCATATGCTTTCATAGGAGCCACAATTTCTCTTATCTTGTCTTCACAGTCATTGTGGATGTCAACAGCAGTAAGTTCATCCTGCAGCCTGTCACAAATGCCAGATCCCTGAAATTTCTTAATAGTGTTTCACAAAAAGATCATCTTCCCTCCATGGATTCTCATCTGAATTCACAAAACATTCCTGTAATACTTGCTTGTTGACTGAACCTAACACTAACAAATTTGGCTAAACACCTCTGAACTGATTCCATGTATTGCTATAATCCGCACTGGTGGGGGACCAAACACTTGAGCAGTACTCAAGAATGGATCACACAATGAATTTCACACATTTGAAAAGAATGATACAATTTAAGCAGCAAACACTACAGCAACTCATGGTTTCTGTACGATGCAGAAAGCAAAGTTATATTTCCTTGTTACCCCAGATAATGCGAAATCTACGATTCTCGATCATATTTTGAACCCAAAATGTTGCTCTCTCCGTTTTGTCAGTAATTTCTTAATGCTGCTGATAAGTCACTAAAAATCATCCAATATCTTGTTTACAGCTATAACAAGCACTTCTCAGTCATTTATGTTTGTATATGTACAAAGACAGAGAATGTACTTCTGCATAAGACAGGACATAATTTTCTTTTCTTCTCTTATTCAAATGGACAACAATTACAAAATTTAGTCAATTAAATTTCGGCATGCAGCCACACAAATAAAATTTCCTCCACTGATATTTCAGCCACGTATTATTTGGCCATCCTCAGAATGAGTCACAAGACTTGTGACTCACTCTGAGGATGGCCGGATGACACGCGGCCGAAATATCAGTGGAGGAAATTTTATTTGCATGGCTGCATGCCCAAAATTTAATGGACTATTCATTACGCCGTGAGAAGTTGAAAATGCACAATTACAGATTTTATTTATGAAGTTACGAGTTTCATCTGTAACCTATGAAGGCATGCTGAAAAGTAATGCCTCGGAATTTTTTATGTGAAAACTCCTAAAGCTTTGTAAATAAAACAAACATTATTAACATTCTACATTTTTATTCTCTGATGTCTACATATTTATTTCTCAACACAGTCACCTTGATGATGAAGACATTTTGCCCAATGAGTCACTAGTTGGTTGATACCATGGCTGTAGAACATTTGAGTTTGTTGACAGAGCCATACCATAGCCTCAACCCTGTTTGCACCACTTGATCACTATCAAAGTGAAGTCCTTGGAGGTATTCTTTAAAGTTTTGAACACAGAAGAAAATTGGAAGGGTCAATTTGGGACTATATAGAGGATGACTGATGACAGTGAATCCAAGATGATCGATTTTTGCAGATGTCGCAGCACTCATGTGTGGTCTGGCATTGCCATGCTGAACGAGAGGACGTGTGGGTGAACTCTTTGAATTCAAAATTCGATTACAGACACTGTTTCTCACACACCGACATAGTTACATTACACACCAGCACATTACATGCTACAATTCAGAACCCTCTGTTGCAAATACACAGTCATGAAGAATAAAGATGTAGAATGTTAATAACATTTGCTTTATTGTAAAAGCTTTAAAAGTTTCCACATAAAAATTCTGAGGCATTACTTTTCAGCAAATCCTCTTACAACCCTCTTCATTGTAGTGATGAATGTCTCATATTTCCATGTGCATGAGGAAAAAATAATCATTTCACTAACTGCAGCATTCTCCTAAACATCAATTATGTCATGTTTCATACGATAATAGGAAAGCAGTACTCAGACGAAAGATTGGTTTGAATACCACAGTGCACTACTAGGCATGATCCTATTGGAAGTGGAACACCCTTGCCTTCCTCTGACCTCTAAAATGACTTACCCGACAAATACTAAGGGGACCTTAGCTTACTGTAGATGCCAAGTCATGGTGTAACTGACATTTTTCAAATTAACCAATCATTTCTATAGGTGAAAGAAGCAAAAAATAACTGAAAAATCCTAGTATCACCCAACAATTGAACCCCTGTGATTTGGATTTGCTGACACTTATCCCTTTAGTGACTGAGTATAATATCCTCTCCCACCAGCAGGCTACATGCCTAAGCCAATCAACTTTCTGCTAAGTGCCTGAAACCAAGAAGGGATATAGAGTTCATCATTTTCACTACACTTGAGGTTTTAAAGCATCAGGTTGACACTTCTGGTAGCGTCTCTGCCACTTTAAAGACAATTTTGGTGTCAGATGAAAAATTCCATGGCTGCGTGTTGCTTTGGCAATCTAAACTAACATACATGTAGGTACTTTAGGAAAGCATGCTGTTTGCAGCTCCTAGGTAGATGACATTTGCGCTTCAAAAGGAAAAAAAATAACATCTAATGCTGGTACAGCTGAATGGCTCTGGTAAACTGTTTCCCCCTATGGTGGTAGTAAACCTGTTAACATATCTCAACAATGAGATCATAAGATATGGAGTACTAACTCAATTTGTAAACATTGGGAAAAAAATCTTCAGTGAATCTGAAAAAAAGGGGGGGGGGGGGGGGGAATAGCTCTAAGCACTATGGGACTTAACATCTGAGGTCATCAGTCCCCTAGACTTAGAACTACTTAAACATAACTAACCTAAGGACATCACACACATCCATGCCCGAGGCAGGAATCGAACCTGCGATCTTAGCAGCCGCGTTGTTCCAGACTGAAGTACCTAGAACTGCTCGGCCACAGCGGCTGGTGGTGAACTTGAAGCTAGCATTTCTCTTACATGGTTTAGTTCTTATGTGTTATCATGCCAATTATCTAATCAATATAACCATATATTTCTAAGTAGTCACACACTCACAAATATGTCTAGAGGATTCTCTAAATATACCAATAGAGCTGCAGACCTAAACCACCCCATTTGCATCTCTTTGTCAGTTCACTTCAAATTCCTGTGCAAAGAGCATCTACTGCTAGTTCTCATATGTCACATTAACAACAATTCTTACCAACTGTAAACATACTTCTGTTGAAACTTCCTGGCAGATTAAAACTGTGTGCCCGACCAGGACTCAAACTCGGGACCTTTGCCTTTCGCAGGCAAGTGCTCTACCATCTGAACACTTGCCCGCAAAAGGCAAAGGTCCCAAGTTCGAGTTCGGTCGGACACACAGTTTTAATCTGCCAGGAAGTTTCATATCAGCGAACACTCCGCTGCAGAGTGAAAATCTCATTCTGGATACTTCTGTTGGTTTCCTGCCATACACATCATTTCAATTACGTCATCTGCAGACCACCTAAGTAGAAACCAATTAGCCCAATAACAATCATAATGTATGAGCAACATTAGTTCTATTTATGTGTCAGTATCCTCAGGCAATCACAAGGGATCCAGGGCATTGAGGTATGATGGCTAGCTCTGACATAAGTAAACAGTGTTTTTTATTTATTTTTCGTCACAGAATGATGATTATTTCTTTATTCTATTCTGCAGCCCATGTTAATGTACTTCAATTTCCCAGAAAACCACTGTGCTTACTGTTCTATTGGTTTACATGTACTAAGGCATGTCATTTATTGAGCTTAGTGTAGCCTTGTGCTGGTTTAAAGGAAGTTGGGAAGGGGGGGGGGGGGATATAGAATGGTTGTCTTCTGCTTTATGAATGTTTACAGGTATAAATAATGACTTTCCTTTCAAAATATTTAGTTTGAAAATACAAATTTTGAAAGAAAGGTGTTTTATAATTTCAAAATCTATAAAGTTTTTCTCCTTTTATGGGTACTTCCTTTACTCCATTACTGCAGACAGCACTTCATATTAATTTCTCAAGTTCATTATATATATTCTTCACTCTTTTGAGAATAATCACTTGTGCTATATTGACATCAGTGATACAGCCATTCTGCACTGACCAATGACATCACCATCTGCACTGAATGGAGGCTGTTTGGAATTACTGATCTATAGTATAGCCCAAGGTCTGGTTTACGATTCTCCACGACAGTTTGTCTGCAAGTCAGCAAAGCCAACAAATGTGTCATGACAGCCAGCTGTTTTTTTTAATGAAGGTTGTCACATTGGTTTGTATAGTAGCCTGAAGATTTGGTTAGTATGGAATGTGGTAGTCTGATCATGATTTGGCAAACATGTCACAAAAACAAATTATTTTTAAGGTATAGGTTAAGTATAAAAGTGAACTGTCATGATGTGGTGATGCCAAAAGAAGGAATCATGACAATCCGATTTATACAAATTAACAAAAACAATCAATTTTTGACAAAACAATACAATTGGATAGAAAAAGATCTACTCACAAAGCGGCAGCAGAACATACACATAAGAGATTGTTGTAATCAGGCTTTCAGAACCAGTGGCTCCTTCTTCAGGCAGAAGAGCTAAAGAGGAAGGAAGAGCAGTACAGGAAAAGGTCTGGAGAGGTCTAGGAAAAGGGGTAGATTTCAGAAAAGTCACCCAGAACTGTGGGTCAGGGGAGACTTACCACACGGGATGAGAAGGAAACACTTTCCTTCTCATCCCGTGCAGTAAGTCTTCCCTCACCCACAGTTCCTTCCACTTCAACCCTTGTGCCTGAAGAAGGAGCCACTGGCTCCAAAGGCTTGCCTAATTACAACCCTCCTTTATTAATGTGTGTTCTGCCACCTCTTGGTGAGTAGATTTTTTTATCTATCCTACACTTTCTGTAGATATACCTCCATCTCCGGTGGAAACCTTTAGTTTTACAGGATGGTCTGAAAGTTTCAAGTATTTAATCCATTTAATGGTGTTACAAACAAGAACATCCCCAACAACAACCTCCATATTTCAATTGAGATCCCAATAATTTGATACTTTAAATATGCTGTACTGTATGATACCATACATCATAGTCATCATACTGGTTAGTAGCATCACTGGTCAAAACTGGTTGATTGTATTTTTCCAATTACCTAAAATATTGTGACTTCTGAAATTTTCCCGGCGTATTTGTTCTTCTAATAATTTCCGGGTATGCAGCCGGATCCCGTCGACATTCTGCCACGATATTTCGGCCCAGAGACGTCCGGCCATCATCAGGTGAGTACACAACTACTGAAGAGCCCAGGCGCAGTCGCGGTATTTATACCGATTCTCGCGCGCATGTCAACACGTGCGCGAGAATCGGTATAAATACCGCAACTGCACCTGGGCTCTTCAGTAGTTGTGTACTCACCTGATGATGGCCGGACGTCTCTGGGCCGAAATATCGTGGCAGAATGTCGACGGGATCCGGCTGCATACCCGGAAATAATTAGAAGAACCTAAAATATTTATTGAAGAGGAATGCAATTCTTTTTCAAATTTAACAATAATTTCTTAATCTAACATAATCATTGAACCAATGACACAACAGAGCTGTTCAAAATTGTAATGTTAGCCACGGTACAATAATTTTAACCAAGGGCTTACACTGAAGCATACAAATAACCTACGTTTTTAGCTGTAAAAATTGAAATTGGCAATGAACAGCAAACACATCAAGGCTTAATCTGAAAAAAAACCTCGTACTAATTATTTGTTAGTTAGTTTCATTTACCATGGATCATCTACATGATTAATTGTAATAATGCAGAATGAGCCATTTTACAAACACATCACAACTTAATTTTTAAATATGGCTACATGCTGAGCATTAATAAAGTATTCTTTTTTTAATATATAGATGTGAATTAGTAATTCCTACCTACCACCTTTCACACTTTACAGTAATTGAAATTCTTCTACACAATAAAATGAGTTGTCATGGCGAAACTTGTTTAGTCAGTTTTCAAATTTTACTTTGCTTTCTCTCAGACTTTTATATCACAGGGTAAGTGATCAAAAATTTTTGTTGCAACACTGTGACCCCCTTTTGCGCCAAAGACAACTTTAATGTGGAATAATGAATGTCATTTTTTTCTTCTGTTACTATAATCATGTACATCATTGTTCCTTTCAAACTGCAGTGGATTATTTACAATAAACTTCACGAGGGAATAAATAAACTGTGACCCAGTAATCCGAATTCCCAACTCTTTAAACAGATGTCTTATAAATGATCATGACTGAGCACCATATTTTATTTTTACAACATGTTTTTGAGTAATGAAGTCTTCATTTTCTAAAGATGAGTTTCCCCACATCATCATTCCACGACATTATCAAATGAAAAATATGCTAAATATGTCAACTTATTTATGTGCCTCTCCCCAAACTTTATGAAGATTCTAAATGCAAAAGTGGCTGAACTAAGATGTTTTAGGAGTTCCAAAATGTGCTTTTTCCACTTTAAATTCTCATCAACAAGGATACCCAAGAATTTTGAAGTTTTTATCTATTTTTTATTATTATTATTATTTGCATGTGTTGCACTTATCATTGGTGTAAGGGTTGAACGGATGAAAGGAAACGATATGGATAGCTTTAGGAAAAGAAGTAGAGTTCAGAGTAGTCACCCAGAACCCCATGTCATGGGAGATGTCATTGGTGTAGTAGCCCTAGATGCCCAGATCTGAAAATGTTAAGTCTTTTTGAAACTGAGAGTGAAACCATACACAGAGCACCAATGACACCTTTAACGGCAATGTTTACCATTTCTTCTGTTTCTGTGTGAATGCTTGAACTGATTACAATACTAGTGTCATCTGCAAAAAGAACTAATTATGCTTGTTGTATATTAAATAGAAGATCATTTACGTATTTGAGTAACAATAGTGGACCTAAGATTGTGTCTTGGGGAAACCCACAGGTGATTTCTCTTTAGTCAGTGAATGTTCCCTTACTATATTGGTTGCAATGTTAGGTACAACTTCCTCCATTTATTTATCTATTTTTGTAAGGCATGACATTATCCACCGGTTAGCTATATCATCAACCCCATAAAATTTCAGTTTGCATAAGAGAAACCTGTGATTCACTCAGTCAAATGTCTTAGATAGATCACAGAAAATACCAGCCAACAATATTTTATTATTTGATGTTTATAAAATTTGGTGAGTGAGTATGTCAATATCATTCTCAGTAGAGCAACTCTTCTGAAATCCAAACTGCGATTAGCTGGAGAAGTTGTTGTTCAGGTGAGATATTAATCAAGAACATATCATCTTCTCAAAAATTATGGAAACTGCCATCAGCAGTGAAAGAGGTCGGTAGTTATTGACATTCCTCCTACCACCTTTCTAACAGAGAGGTTCGACAATGGTATATTTCAGTTTCTTTGGAAAAATGCCTTGATCTAGTGATGCATTACATATTTCATATAAGAATGGGCTTATTATATGGGAACAAATCTTTAGCACTCTATTGGAAACACCAACAAAACCCGATGAGTTTGTATTTTTAAGAGAATCCATAATTTTTTTTTAATTTCAGAAGGAGAAGTTCAACATACTGCTGTGATGACTGAATTTTATGAGAGTTACTTTTTCAACATACTGCTGTGCTTTTTCTCTTGAACTGTTTGTTCCTGTACTTTCTGCTACATTAAGAAATGATTGTTAAATATATTTGCAACCTGTGACTCATCATTTATAGGCCTTCCATTCAGTTCAATAGTGATATTAAATCTGTGGCTGGTTGTTCTGTCTCTCATTTCACTACATTCCAAATAACCTTAAGTATGTCATCAGAATTACTGATTTTTGATGTTATGTAAATGTTCCTCCATTTTTAATAACTTTTCTTAGTAATTTTGAGTTTTGTAGTATGGAACTACAGCATGACCCATAGTTGTTCTAGGGATTCATGGTTTTGTACATGCCTGTTAAATGTTCTTTTTGATTAGCTTATGCAGAAAGCTATTTTCAAATAATGACAAGAGTTTATCATGGAACAGATTTTTTTTTTTTTTTTTTTAATTCCTGTACATTATAAATTTCATCCCAGATCATCTCTTGTAAACTATTCCTAAAAACATTAATTTTCCTCAAGTCATTACTTATTCTACCTGAAGTCCACTACGAGTATCTTTAGTGTAGTTGCACTACATTATTTGTCCTAACTAACTGTGCATCACGATCACAGAAAGCACTTTTGACAGGGTAAATAGTTATTTTCTTGCTTTGAGCTTCAACAATGAAAACATTATCAATTAGGATCCTACTGCCTTTATGCACCCATGCTGGAAAATTAATTAACAAGATCTAATTGTAGGATCCAAATAAGCTTTCCAGATCATTTTTCCTTTCAGAATCCATTAGATCATCTTCAACTAAGTCATCACAGGGTATTAACTGCTTGCTGCTCTCTTACAGACAGCAAACTTAGGAATACAAATTCATAATAAATAAATAAAAAATTCAAAATTTACTGGGATAGGGCGGGGGGGGGGGGGGGGGAGGGATATCTACATAGTTAGCCTTAATATAATTATGTAACAACTCTTTCTTTTCTCATATTACCTCTGCATGAGTAAGTTGCCAGAATCTAATCCTTTAGACAAGAAGCTTGAATGAAGAACGGACACCAGAGACGTACAAGAAGTCATATATTAAAATAACACTAAGCAGTGAAATTTTCATATGTATATCACATAAAAAGAGTCAATCCTCTGATACTCTAATCAAAACCGGTCAGTCAGATTTGATGTGCATTTCAAATTATCCCGCCTAGCAACAAGAAGGATAACTTATTTTGCACACTAGTTTATATAATCTTTCGGGGTAATTGAAGTAACATGTTTACGGCAGAAGAAAGCAATAGGAGTATTATAACTGTAACTAATAACACACTTGGTGACCAAAATTGATTTAAACTGAACTGTGAAACACATATTACGAATTTATAATTAATTTCATTGAAGAATTGGCTTCCTTTCCTGTTGCTTAAAATTAAGTTCTGTATTCAAACACAAAACTGTTTACCAAACTAATAGACCTGCAAGAAATATAGAATCCACATAGACTGCAAACGTAAATTTGTCACTCATTCCATTAGCTATATATCTACATTTGGGCTGAAAACCCGTATCAAGATTTCTCCTAATTTTATCATCTGTTTGTTTATAGTATTTAAAATAACAGATAAGTTATAACATTCAGTATTTATCTAGGCTACTGTTTCACGCCGTCAGATGTACTTTGGCTCTTTTTGATTCCCAAATGTTGTCTTCCGTTACGGAAGCTGTGAAATAAATCAATTGGGAGAAAAAAAACAAATGGTCCACAAATCAGATACTGGCTTTCCAGGATTTGGAATCACTCCTTAACATAGGAAGGTAGTAAAAGTACGGAGTTTCCCGCGTACCTTTAGGCCCAAGACATTCATTTCCGTACGGATACAGTAATTATTTCACAAAAACAGCGTAATCTTTGATTGACATAAAAGTGTAATTACTCTAGCCTATCATCATTTACAACAAACGCATTACCGTTTATTAGTTTCTTCAATTCTGCAGATGATATTGTTACGATTCGATTACATGCAGTTAATTATCGTAAGGTGACAACAGTGCTGTACGTATCTAACTTCCGTCAAGAACTGCTGACACAACGAAAGTTACAAGTCTACCGGCAATAAATCCTCATTCGTTATATCTCTCCGCTAAAAGTGAAACAGACGTTTGGGCAGGGTCATTCGGACAACGAAACACATTTTAATATATTGAAAACCAATTTCTTTACTTTGATCAATTTTATTGAAAATTCTCTTGCTAATGTAAAGTGACATTAAGACGCCATACTTGGTGATGATGTGGAAGTAAGAAATTAATATACAAACATAAAACCTCTATTATTAAGTCAATTATATTGCTCACAATGTTTCGCTCCATTAGCCTTAATAACATTTTCAACCGCCCTACGGCCATCAACCGCTAGCTATTTAATTTTATCATCCATCGATAGCTTCCTGTAAATGACAAACCAAAGCGATTAGTCAAAGATACTACATTAAGT
Organism: Schistocerca gregaria; assembly: GCF_023897955.1. Classification (NCBI taxonomy): domain Eukaryota; kingdom Metazoa; phylum Arthropoda; class Insecta; order Orthoptera; family Acrididae; genus Schistocerca; species Schistocerca gregaria. Next base: position 315,113,267 of record NC_064926.1, on the reverse strand, counting down.
ACAACGCAAGTTGAAAACATTCATGTCACATTATCGAAAATTCAACTGAGATGCAGTCAAAAGATAATTCACACAGATTGTGATTTACCCATACTGTCACAACAAAAAATTCCACAATACATTTCAAGTGTTGGCTTGCACGCAGGCCGCCACCGGCAAGAAACGTCACATGTTTTGAGAACAAACAGTCTGTTGCACTGACACAGTTGGCGATGGGCTAAACTGCGATTTGCCCATATCAGTGATTTCAGTGAATGCTACTCTTCAGTATCTGCTATTCTTAACTGTGATTTGTCGCAGTTAAGGAACGTAGGTCGCGTATCCCTCCCCCACTTTTATTTCCGCGATTTCTGCTACTTCCGCGATTTCTGCGACTTCTGCTACTTGTGCGATTTCTGTGACTTCTGCTACTACTGCGATTTCTGTGACTCCTGCGATTTCTGCGACTTACCACCGTATGAAAAAGTTACATCTGCCCACACAAAATTGCATCTCAACAAACCTGTCATTGGTAAGTAAGTTTTACGTTTGTTCTTCCGTTGGCTTTAATTATGTATTAAAGAAACAACTGTGAAAATATTAATAGTGTAATTAATATGTAAGTAGCCATACAGTAGCGTAATAGCTCGTGTTTAGAAAATGAATTCTAACATATTGTTATGTTCACAGGTACCCGAACTACATTTCAGTCACTCAGTAAATTGATAACTCCAGATCTGGAGAAATTGCCACTGCGTCTTTAGACCGTTTTCGTCAGATGAGAGGTTAGTTTCTAAGTGTTTCGATGGACTTCATTACTTCAGTGAGATCGTTCTTGCACATGTGAAATATACCCCATTGAGTGGCTTTCATTACAGCAAATATTAGCAATCTACTCTGTCAATTATATTGCTTGTAATTAGTGACAGCAAAAATTGTTTAATAATTCTTGTGATTTTGCAGACACAGTTCTGACTCTTGATTACCGGTTGCTGTACCTATCTATCCACATCAAGGCTATTGAGAGAGACTCGTGAAGATTCAAGACAGCTCTTAGAGGATTTGCAGTTTAGAAGCGACATAATTGTGAAATAAGTGTTTTATTGAAGTTGTTATGCGATTTTAAAGGAATAATAAATGTTAAATACAGTGATTGAATAATGAAAATCTCATTTTCCACATGTTTAAGCCGTCCTATACCCGTAATTTTCCGCCACTTATTTACTGGTAAACACTGGTTGGAGAGTGACATGCTGCCCCCCCCCCCCTTCTCCACAATCTTGGTGTGACACCGACCTGTAACATATCACGAAGTCTACAACATGCATTTTGAGGCTGTTGATATGAAAGTGGGAAGTACAGATCTTACAGTTAAATCAGGAATAGCTAAAGTGCAGTACTTGAAAGTAACACAGGAAAAGCTTACTTATGTAGGTGGTTGTAGTGTCGGTAAAAAGTTCGTGTGTGTGAAGTTGCCATGTAGAACACCAGGGGCAAAACTTTTATCCCAAGTCTTGAACTGTGCCGGAGTAAAAGTGAGGCATTCATATGACTCAATAATGCTGTTTTCATTTCACTACACTTACACAGATGTCTGAGTTCTGCTGTGTTAACATTGCAAAGTCCTGTAGACATGTGGAGTATTAACCAAAATTGTCATATTGGAAGCAGAATCACATTTGTTACGTTACCTGATATTTTGAGGAGAAAAAGGCAATGTTGCTTCTTATTAATATAATACATTCAGAGTCACAGCTGTGTTTGACCAATCATAACTGATGCTGAATCTGCATGTCGTCATGTAATGTGAAGAGCTTATTTCAATAGTGATACAAGTCCATTACCTCCACTTTTCTGTCTATAATGCTTCTGAAATTAATGATCCAAACAAACATTAATAAAGGTTCATTTCTAGCAAGAAGCCATATGCTTGAATATTTCTGGTATCTCAACTGTAGATTTTTCAGCGCTCATTTAACTTTACTACTCCGTATCTCAAAATAAACAAAAATGGACTTGTACCACTAATGAAATAAGTCTTTCATACGCACACACAGCACGCCGATCTCGTGAGGCACAAGGCTCTTATAACGAAGTACGTACGTCGTTCAACAGGTGACACTAGGAAAAGAATGTTAACTGCGCTATTTAGTTGCTACTTGTGACTCTTAGTTGCGATTTGTCACGGAAATCGCAGTTTGACTCGGTAGCGAATAGAATAGTATGAGCTTTGCTTAACAGATGGCACTGCTAACTGCGCTTTTTAGTTGCTACTTGCGACTCTTAGTTGCGACTTGTCACAGAAATCGCAGTTAAGACTCGATAGCGTGTCGCAGAGATGAGCGTAGTACGAACTTTGGCCAACAGATGGCACTGTTAACTGCGCTTTTTAGTTGCTACTTGCGACTCTTAGTTGCGATTTGTCACTGAAATCGCAGAAAGCAGTATGGAATTCGGCCAATAGATGGCTCACAGCGTTTTTTTGTAAAATGCTACTTGCGACTGCTAACTGTGACTGAAATCGCAGTTAGATTTTGTAAAGTTGTTACTGTGATATCTGTGGCTTCTCAATCACTGTGATTTCTAACAGATACGCAATTTCCTGCCCACCACTACTTGGCGATCTTAAGACCAATTCACATTGGCCGTCACTTCCCGTCACGTCTCGTCACCCTCAAGGTTCCTCGGATTTCGGAAGTTTTGAGGGCTGACGTCATCCGTCCGTTATTGATCACATGATCCACATTTAATTTCCTCCTGATATACGACCATAAGCAGGTCTCCAAATTTGGTTTCGTTGGTGTTTTCGTGTATAATATCAGTTGCTCTTTCTTCGTTATTTGCTGTAAATTGTTTCGTCTCGTTACTTCTTTTGTTAAAATATATAATTTTATAATGAATCACGAAAGATTAATTGAACCAGCGAGGGAGCAGTCTGAGCAGTACGCCATGAGTCTACTAAATTCCTTGTTCTCTGTTTATAAAGAGGATTTTTAGCCCATCGGTATGATATCTAATATTTTGCAGTGAAATACAGTATGGCTACAACTTGAAGTGAAAAATGTATTGTGGTTAGCATAGGATTGATTAGTAGGTGGAATTTATTTATATGCTGTTGGGCATCTGTAGTGTTTCGTAAAGAAATGAACTATAAGCTTCACACACTGCTATTTGTTTGTTTAATTACGTGTATATGACGGGCTTATTTATTGTTCAATAGCTCTCTGGATTGTGTGTAAAACAGTTTTGCGAGAATCAGTGATCAATATTTGTGTGGTTTCACCAGCTAACTCCAGTACAAATCAGACACCTGAACTGATAAAAGCAAAATGCAGAACTCAAAGAAAATCTGTAAGTTTTTGAAGGGAAAGGTACTGAGGGAGATATGATTTTTGCACAAATAATTTGCACTGGACCGCCAACTACACTTAACCTTAAACAAACAAATTTTTCACATGATATGATGGCAGCTTGTAACACTGTCTCCCTTTTAGTGATTCTGGGTGCAATTTGACATTGAAACAAAAACAGATGCTTCGGCTTTATAATATATAAGATGAAGATTTCTCGTTCTCGAGCTCCTTGTATAGTGTGTGATATTCCCTTTCTGTACTCGGTAATGACATTTTTCGAACCACACACTTTTTTGTGTTGTTTTGCACTTCTGTCTTCCTTCTCTAGTATAAATGTTATCCCCACAAACTGTAAAAAAATTTGAGTGCAATAAATGTCATTTACGAAGAAATATGGACGTATAAAAACTACCACTTTGTATATATACTTTTAATATGTACATTTTGCGTGCAAAAACAGTTGAAAATGACCTTGCAAAGATCCCAAATCCCGCGAAAAAAAACGTTGCCGTCGACCTTCCGAGTTAATATCATGTGGCTTGAATTGACTTGACGAGCCGTGACGCGACAGACAGTGTGAATACACCTTGCCGTGACATGACCGTGCCAGTGTGAATTTAGTCTTAGAAAAACGTCTGAGTTCCTGCCTCATAAGGTACTCCTACACAAGCTCAGTAAATACGAAGTTGGAGACACTGTTTTAGCAACCTCAAATCTTATTTGGAGAACAGAAGGCAGATTGTATCAGTCCAAGAAGCACTGTCATGTTAACGGAAGTTGGAATGCCGTGTGTTACAGGGACTAGTAATGGGCCACCTCCTGTTCCTAGTATCTGTAAATGATTTAAGTTCTCACTGGCGGTACTTGCAATTCGCAGATGACACAACCCTGTACTGGAAAGACACTGATGCCAGCAAGGCTCAAGAAGAAGTAGATGCTTTGTTTGATGCTGCAAAGGAATGATTTCTTATAAAAAATGAAAATGCATGAAAAAACGCAAAAGTTGCCATTTAGCCTCAGTGACAAAGGATACTTAAAAATCGCAGGAATTGAGAAGCTTCTGGGATCATGGTGGACAGTAAACTCACTTGGCAAGAATACAGTGCACATGTGTGATAAACTGTCATGAGTTACATACCTTTTGAGGAAACTGAAGTACATTTCCATAGTCATATCAGCTGTGGTCTGTTACTGTGGGGACAGGCTGCAAGAAAATTCTGCTACTACAAAAAACAATAAGGACCATAATGTCAAACAGGATACTGGACCACTGCAAACCAATTTGCATGTCTCTAGGAGTGATCACAATTTCCAATCAATGTGTCTTCATTAGTCTCATGTATGTGAGAGAAAGTCATGGAGCATTCACCAACGGAAGTGATGTCCCAACTATAACAAGCGCAGTAAGGAAGACATAGACATTCCGAGCTGTTGACTCTCCATGACACGGAACAGTTTTCCAACTATAGCTATTAAAATGTTTAGCCATCTAAATACTAAAATTCACTTCTTGTACTTGGTGAAACGTCGTACCACAGTACAGTTTAAATGAGTTCTCTGACAGTGAAACAGCAGATTGGAATATCTAACCAATGCACTGTCATACAAAATGAAGTGAACATGTACTTTTTAAAAGTTACTCGCTCCACATATCATTAAATTTTATGCTATACTTATGCAATTTTTTCTGTATTATTATGCATAAATATGCTAATTTGTTTTTCTATTATAATGATTGTGTAATCTTAATATTGTAACATTAACATCTATATCTACGTGATTACTCTGCTATTCACAATAAAGTGCCTGGCAGACGGTTAAGTGAACCACCTTTAAGCTGTTGCTCTACCGTTCCATTCTTGAACGGCGCGCGGGAAAAACGAGCATTTAAATTTTTCTGTACCAGCCCTGATTTATCTTATTTTATCTTGATGATTATTTCCCCCTATGTAGGTGGGTGCCAAAAGGACGTTTTCGCAATTGGAGGAGAAAACTGGTGATTGAAATTTCATGAGAAGATCCTGTCACAACGAAAAATGCCTTTCTTTTAATGATTGACACTCCAATTCACATATCATGTCTGTGGCACTATCTACCCTATTTCGCGATAATACAAAACAAGCTGGCCTTCTTTTTAGTTTTTCGATGTCATTTGTCAGTCCTACCTGATGCAGATCCCACACCACACATAAATACTCCAGAACAGGGCAGACAAGCGTAGTGTAAGCAGATCGGAAGCAACACGATTTGAATTCAGTATGCAATTTATCAGGTGAAATTTTGGAACATTCGATTGGGATGAAAGTGAAGGAAGTTGATGCGCCTAGACCCGATGCAAACATGACGCAAGAACCGAAACAGGCAAGGGTATACACGCAATTGTAACAGAACCAAAAAATGCAGCTGAGTGGTTATGTGCGCGGTATCAGGTAAAATGCGTTTTTTCGTAATACACAATTATAAATACGACAAACGCGGTTTTAAACTACCGAGGCTGTTGCTCGGGTTGCTGATGTCACCCAATCACAGCGTAAGATCAGTGACGTCGTGGCAACATCGCTCTTTGGTCAAGCGAACTCGTAAACGCCACTATTTGAGCACATAAAGCATTTAACGTCTGAAGTTTAGAAATGAAAATACCAAGACAATTAAGCATGCAGCGAAGCTAACATACACCACATTAAAGACCTCTCCAAAACACGTCTTTTATTACGATTTGTTGTGGTAAACTGTCGGGAAATGTGGCGTTGGAGGAAAAATAAAATACCTATAGATTTTATATTGCAATTAGCTTTTGATATTATTTGGTAGTTTACTATGAAACAGAAAGAAATTACAGTATGTAAACGTTTGGGTAGAGTTGGTATTGCCCTCCCCCCCCTCAACCTACCTGAAATATTGATTGTGGTGACAAACTGATCTGTAGCATAACCCAAAGTCCGGGATGTAGAGGGTGTGATTAAGGTTGATTATTTGGACCAGAGATAACAATAAATTCTATCCAATACGCCAGAAACCTCAAACAGCTTAAAGCAAGTCTTAAGCGAGTATGCCCAACAAAAACAATAGTGTATGTATTCCTTTCATATGACAATGTAAGACCACACACCAGTCCTTACACAACTAAAGAGATTCAGAAGACTGGATGGAAAAAATCTCACTGTGGAATTTACTCTCAAGATGAGGACGCTGTGAAAATGTCTGTGCTTCAATAGTTTCAGAAGCAGGACTGTGCATTTTACCACACTCAAATACATGGTCTTGTTAAAAGAAGGGCCAAAACTGTGGAAATTGATGGAAAAGATACTGAAAAGTCATAAATTAACAGTCAATTTCAAGGTTTTTAATTCGTGTAATTTCATTTTCAATTCTTGACAAAAATTTAGAAATGCAGGAGGCATTTATTTTTGACAGACCCTTGTAGAATAAACATAAAGGATCTCTTGAAGGCTTTTATCGACAATATATCATTAACTGACATTTAATTATAACAAATGACACCAATACTGACATGTTTGTGACAAGTCTTCAAAACACCGTTTCCTTGAAACAAAATAGCGTCACAACATGCAAGTTATAATAGGAAAACAATGAAATACGACGAAATCCATAATGGTGTCTCTAGAGTTCTTCATTTGCCGACTATCGAATTTCTTGTTTACATCGAGCTGCACGTCTGTTTGACGTCAGTTACGTACAAGCCAGGAGTGACACTAACCTTTCATGTAAACTACTTAGTCAGGGAGAAAGGTCGCAATACCAAGAAGAGGTTGTGACACAAATGAAAGTTAGTAACTGTATTTCTACATCTGAAAGATGATGTCAGTTCACATTTCGCGCCACTCGCATAAGAGTGGCCCTAATAGCTCTACTAAGTTGATATAAGCCAGGTTTGCTTTAAATGTACTCTATAACGGTCTTGTGCGTTATTTACCTTTGAGATTGGACATGGTAAGTTGATTTTAGTCAAGAATTCCTTTAAGACGACAAAGACGCCATTATAAACATGTCACCAGGTTTGAACGATGTTGTGTAATAGGGCCAGGGGAAGCTGTATGCTTCTTCTGCGATACTGGAGAAAGACTTGGCAGAAATCTAGCCACTGTACATGATTAGTGGCAGCAATGGTTATGAGAATGCATGGTCGCAAGAAGACTGGGCTCTGATTGGCCAAGTAACACTACCAAGAGGGAAGACCATCATGTTCGATGTATGACTCTGGCGCATCGTACTGCATCTGCTGCAGCAATTTCAACAGCAGCTGGCACTACAGTGACGCAACGAACTGTTACTTGATGGTTACTTCAAGGAGCTCCAAGCCAGACACCCTGTAGGATGTATTACACTGATCTGAAAAACACCGCCATTTGTGTCTTCAGTGATGCCAAAAGAGAGCTCATTGGAGGGCGGGATGCAAATCTATTGCGGTTTCTGATGAAAGCTCGTTCTGCCTCAGTGCCAGTGATAACATGTGTTGGTTACAAGAAGGTTAAGCTGAGAGCCTGCAAGAAATCTGTCTGTGTGGTAGATACACTGAATATACAGCTAGAGTTATGGTCTGCAGTACAATTTCGTATGACAACAGGAGCACTCTCGTGTCTACTCTACATACTCTGACAGCAAATTTGCGTATCAGTCTGGTGATTCGACTTATTGTGCTGGTGATCACGAACAGTATTCCATAAGGTGTTTTCCAATAGATAACACTCGCCCGTATACCGCTGTTGTAACCCAACTTGCTCTACATAATGTCGACAAGTTTCCTTGGCCTGCTCTTTCACCGGTTTAGTCTCCATTCGAGCAAATGTGGGACATCATCAGAAAACAACGTAAGTGTGATCCACTAACTACATTAACAGTACCTGTACTGACTGCAACAGTCATGGAGTTCCATCCCAAAAACTGACATCCAGCACTTGTATAATACATTTTACACGCATTTGCATGTTTGCATTCAACATTCTGGCGGTTACCCTGGTTAATAAAGTACCAGAATTTCACATTCGCTTATATCCTGCTTACAGTAACCTGTGATCATGAAATGTTAATCACTCTTCACAGTACATAGTAAACGAAATTTATAACAACTGTTTGTTCACTTCTAAGGGTTTACTAAACGATGTTCCCCATCTAAGTCAGTCCTGGACGATGTTCTATAACCAAGTGGGTGAGAGCTGCTCTTCTACCTTCCCAGTAGGCTTCCGTCCATTGTCGTCAGGTCATTGGCGGATTGTACTCGGCCGGCTATTGGCCGAGGCGAAGTCGATATCTTCATGCTCAGCACCGCCTGTGGCGCTGGTGGAAATCGCGCAAGTGCTGAGTCTCTATGGCACAGGCACCAGCTCACATGTTTGTCACCTGTGGTGCTTTTGCCCTGGCTATGTCTTGTTCGAACGACACATCACTATCTAGTGGGAAATACAAATTTCCTACTGAATGTTGGTACACCGTATCACTAATTGATCGAATTTAGTGCTATCGCAAGCTGTGATCGAATTCAGACTTTTTTCTTAACTTTGAATAGTCTTGGTCCCAAAATCACCCAAAAGAACAAGAGGTTTAAATATGGAAGTAATACAACTATTACTTGAAGGATCTATCAACCTCCGAAGTTCAATTTCTCATTTAGCGAAGCCAAGGTACAAATATTGCAGTTTCATTTTTCAAGGAGATAATAGACACAGCTGAGAAGTGGAACAAAGAAACCTATTCTGCTGCTCCACGTTTTCAAATCACGATGCAAGTGTCAGTTTGAATTTTCTTCTACTTACAATTTCAGGTATTTTCCCTCTCGTTTATGCATTATTTGATACACGCAAAAGAGCCTAACGTGCAGTGGCACTGAACTGTGATGTACGTGCGACTGTGGACACAGTTATGGCTGTGTACGCGAAGGGACATGGAGACGTTAGTGCCTCACATGTCCTGCATGGTTCACCAGAGTGTACTCCTCCTCGTTCCAAAACCCCAGGAGTGTCTCGGCGCGATCTTTATTCTTAGGGCACTCAGCACAGCGAAGGGTGAGGCGAGCCTGTGGTTGAGCTCGCTCCCTCAACAGGCCCACCTGATTCCCCAATCGAGACGACACGGCCTGTGAATGCGGGAATGGACGGGGGCTACATGGAAGAGAATTACATTGAAGCAGAAGACCACCCACCTGCATTGACATGTAATTCCAAATTCTCTGAGATCGTGTGGAAGAGAAGAGAGGCACAAGCATTGCGATTCCATCTCAATCAAAAAGAAGTCACTCCAGGATGGAGTCACAGCCTGTGAGCAGGAAATCCATCAAATCGGAAGGCTAGTTGTGGTTTCCAGCTGTATCTGGAACGAGCATGATGGGACGTGCATGAATGTCTGTGGCATTCAAGTTCATTGCCCTCCGCTCCCTCCCCTGCAACACGTACAGCTAACACAGGGACAAACAGCGATTGGAAAATGGTCAAACCAAAGTATGCTGCTAGTTCTGCGTCAAGTGCCAAGAAGAATAACGCGCTGCAGACGGAAATCGGTAACCAGTTTCTGGCACTTACCAACCCCGATCCTCTGACACAAGAACAATTGTAGACTGGTGAATAAGACATACATCCTGCAGCTCAAGGGGAAGGCAGCCCAAATCAACTGCCAACCAGGCAGCAACCAAATCAAGACGTGGCCAACTCCCACACAGTGTCCATAGCCAGGCAGTTGTAACAGAGGCGACTTCCCATCGTCATAGAGGTGAAAGACGACTACAGAGGATACCTGCAACGTCTGAAGCAGTGGACGACTGTGAACTACGGAGTCAAGACTGCAGGGCTCTATTTTGAGGGAGTACAGCTCGCCAAATGTGAAGATTTCTAAAAGCTGACGAGCGAAGTGGCGGCGCTGTCGCTGCCCCTCTATATGCACACCACTGTTCGAGTAAAGCTCATCAAGGCAGTTTTTAGAGGGTTCCAGGGCTCATCAATCCCACATTTCCCTAAAAAAGGACTGGTGGACCTGTGATTTGCAGTGTACACTGTGACATGCATGAACGGCCTCCAGACCTAGAAAGAGTCCCCATCGCTCCTGGTGATTGCTGTCGATAACGCAGACAGCAGAAAGCTGTTTCAACTGAAGAGAGCGGCTGACTCCACTCTCACAGTCGAGCCACTTCACCAAAGTGTTTCTTCAGAGTGCTTTCGCTGCCAGGAGGTGAGACATGTAGTATGTCACTGTTTCTTCCCTGAAGCAAGCGTTAAATGTGCAGACAACTACACGAGCTCCGACATTGCTCATGCCTCGAGCTATAGTGTCTGTGAGTTTTAAGGCAGCTGTAGCTTGCCAGCATCATGAGTTGTACAAACAGAAGACTGACCACTCTGCCTGAAGTCCACAACTCACATGCAAGGACAACAAAGGGACCAAACAACTCCAAGCAGATGCTGGCTAGCCATGCTGTCACCACCATTTCCTTCCCAGAAAGCAGCAGCAGACGGTTCCTGTGTGCCAGAAAGTGTGCTCGAGACGTCAGTCCAGAGGAACAGTGGGATGATCTCTATAGAGCTTAGAACCTAGGGCACAGAAAACTCACCTCTGCGCAGAACACAACACTGCAGCAGGCAACAAGAGTGCAAATGCTGCAACAAATTTCTCACAGAGGCTGCGGCACCCAGCAGGGAACTAGCAGTTGCTGTCACCAATGATGATCCGGCTGCCCTTGTCGCTTCGCTGTCTGTGGCCATCGACAAGGTGTGTATCGCCGCAGAGAGTCATTGAGCTCATGATGCTGGTTGTTCAGGCAGCCATATCGGTTGCACTATAGCCAGCCCATCCCTTTCAAGCGTTCCCAACGATATCTTCGTCTGGGGGCAGTGAAACCTACCTTCACATTGAGTAGACAAAAGCTGTCAGCACTGCTGGCAGTAAAGAAGACACAAGAAGGGATCTGAGACGACAGCAGAAACGAGAAATCAACAGTTACAACAAAATGATGATTCTGGATGAACAGCACCTGTAGTTAGACTCCACCATATCAGGGGATGAGGGGCAAATCATTATGAGGATCCGAGAGAGAGAGAGAGAGAGAGAGAGAGAGAGAGAGAGAGAGAGAGAGAGAGAGAGAGAGATACCTGATTGGCTACTGTGTGACAAGAAATCATAGAAAACGTGAAAACCTAACGTGATGAATATCAATTAATATGAGAAGTCATTCATGAGTAGAACCCAGAATTTAAGGACTCACATATTCTTTCCATTTGTTCCAACACATGTGAGAAGTGTAAACGTCCCGAATTATACTCGCAGCGTCCACATATTTCATTCCGTCGTTACATATTTTACCACAATTACGTATTTTAACATTATGCTACATATAAAATTACATTTTTTTGTTCTTCTTCGTATTACCCACACTCTCAGCAAGCTGTTCCATTAGAAACATATCCGCATCCGACCAACCATAAATATTGAAGACAAAAGTAGAAATCACATTATTGTGCAATAAATATGGTTACTTGAGTTTTGGGTTGTATTATTAAGGACGTGTTTCTGTCTGATTCGCTAATATTCGGAATTTTAGTTCTCAAAAGCGAAGTAGATACAATAACAAAACTCTGGGTAGCACTGTAATAATCATTATCGTTTGTAGTAAAGGACTTCATGTGCTGTTGAGGTTGGCAAAGGCTCAAACAAAATACACTCCTGGAAATTGAGCGAGCTGATCGGCTGCACTCGGCTGGCCTTGGATCTGCAGGTCACAGCGTTTCCTTGTGACAGGCAGCGAAAGCTTACATTCGCCTTCTGGACAAGAAACTGTTTGATTCATTCTGCGCCAAGTTCAAAACTATTAATTACTGAAGTTTGTAATCTTATGTTGTCATAATGCTAACAGTGGGTTGATGCACATCAACCACTTATGCAGTTCTTGGTACCCACAGTTTACTTCACAAAAAAGTCCCCGAAAATATTGCCCACAACTAAACAATACTTAAGTTTATATACTTCTCAAACTACAAGTAATTTCTAAGAAAAGTGTTCCAGTTCTTACTACACTCCTGGAAATGGAAAAAAGAACACATTGACACCGGTGTGTCAGACCCACCATACTTGCTCCGGACACTGCGAGAGGGCTGTACAAGCAATGATCACACGCACGGCACAGCGGACACACCAGGAACCGCGGTGTTGGTCGTCGAATGGCGCTAGCCGCGCAGCATTTGTGCACCGCCGCCGTCAGTGTCAGCCAGTTTGCGTGGCATACGGAGCTCCATCGCAGTCTTTAACACTGGTAGCATGTCGCGACAGCGTGGACGTGAACCGTATGTGCAGTTGACGGACTTTGAGCGAGGGCGTATAGAGGGCATGCGGGAGGCCGGGTGGACGTACCGCCGAATTGCTCAACACGTGGGGCGTGAGGTCTCCACAGTACATCGATGTTGTCGCCAGTGGTTGGCGGAAGGTGCACGTGCCCGTCGACCTGGGACCGGACCGCAGCGACGCACGGATGCAAGCCAAGACTGTAGGATCCTACGCAGTGCCGTAGGGGACCGCACCGCCACTTCCCAGCAAATTAGGGACACTGTTGCTCCTGGGGTATCGGCGAGGACCATTCGCAACCGTCTCCATGAAGCTGGGCTACAGTTCCGCACACCGATAGGCCGTCTTCCGCTCACGCCCCAACATCGTGCAGCCCGCCTCCAGTGGTGTCGCGACAGGCGTGAATGGAGGGACGAATGGAGACGTGTCGTCTTCAGCGATGAGAGTCGCTTCTGCCTTGGTGCCAATGATGGTCGTATGCGTGTTTGGCGCCGTGCAGGTGAGCGCCACAATCAGGACTGCATACGACCGAGGCACACAGGGCCAACACCCGGCATCATGGTGTGGGGAGCGATCTCCTACACTGGCCGTACACCTCTGGTGATTGTCGAGGGGACACTGAATAGTGCACAGTACATCCAAACCGTCATCGAATCCATCGTTCTACCATTCCTAGACCGGCAAGAGAACTTGCTGTTACAACAGGACAATGCACGTCCGCATGTATCCCGTGCCACCCAAGGTGCTCTAGAAGGTGTAAGTCAACTACCCTGGCCAGCAAGATATCCGGATCTGTCCCCCATTGAGCATGTTTGGGACTGGATGAAGCGTCGTCTCATGCGGTCTGCACGTCGAGCACAAACGCTGGTCCAACTGAGGCGCCAGGTGGAAATGGCATGGCAAGCCGTTCCACAGGACTACATCCAGCATCTCTACGATCATCTCCATGGGAGAATAGCAGCCTGCATTGCTGCGAAAGGTGGATATACACTGTACTAGTGCCGACATTTTGCATGCTCTGTTGCCTGTGTCTATGTGCCTGTGGTTGTGTCAGTGTGATCATGTGATGTATCTGACCCCAGGAATGTGTCAATAAAGTTTCCCCTTCGTGGGACAATGAAATCACGGTGTTCTTATTTCAATTTCCAGGAGTGTATGTTAACTTACTAATTCTCTGTGTTTCTGAGTGTAGAGGACTACGAAAATAAATTGGTCTGAATCCTGTGTTTATCGCCGATATCTACACAAACATCATGGATACTGGTTTCCTTCATTGACCTGGAGCTGAATTTTAACTTTAAGAAGCGGTCAGAGGTTTATACACTTCTCTCAAGAAGTTCCCATACAGCTACAGCAGTTAACAAGTAGCTGTACGTTTTTACGTAGCATTCCTTCTAGAGGATTGAATTTGGCAATAGCACAAGGACTACTATAATTATATTTCACAGTCCTGGAGGTGGAAAAGTATTTATTAATGCACTGGACTGGTATGGAGAATCAGAAACAGCTGATAGGTTTTGTGATATAACCTAGTTAGCTTAATGACTCTAATATAAGAGCAAGACCTACACAATATTAGTGTATATGTAGTTGTTTTAAGTGTTTTTGAAAATTAGTTGAACTGTTTCTATAGTCCATAGTATCAGTAGTAGTGACATAGAAAATTTTATTGTTAAAAATGTTTTGTATGAAGGAATTGCCTGTAAGGTACACAGTATAGCAGGAATTAAGGATTATTGATATTAAGACTACTTTAGTACCAAAGCGTGCATTTAGAATAAAAACTGTTTGTGCTGTCTAATTACTATTAGTGTTTTTGTGATGAATAAGAAGTAAATGAAAATGTCACTGCTAACGAAAGAGAGTTAAAAAAGTAAAGCAAACTGCCAAAGTGCATTTCTTAATGGGGACAACCATCACGAAATGGGTGAGAGTATGGTCCTTTGATACGATTTGTAATATTATAAAGATCTCAAAAATGATAGTTGCTACTCACTATATAGCGGTGATGCTGAGTCGCAGACAGGCACAACAAAAAGGCTGTCATACATTCCATCCTGGATTTTCCACTCTTGGATCTCAACAACGAAGTATTTAAACTTGACGTATGGCATATGAGACACTCTATATCAGATTCTTCAAATACATTTTTTAATTACCTAATCAACTTCGATTTTGATGAAAATTGTGTATAAATTACTCACAATATTACGCCTGATATTTTTTATGTGAGAAAAAGAGCGTTCTGTCCATAATTTTCTGGGATACTAAGGTCTGAGACATTCAGGGTTATAAGTCAGGGAGAACGATCTCGGAATGTAATCTGTAGCAAGGCTATGCAAGTTAAAGAGTAAAGGGTTTTTCCCAGCTTCTCAAATGATTTTCACTCTCCTAAAGTAAAGAAAAAAATTGGCGGTATTGTCAATTTTGACGAAAATTTTGATTGTAATGCCTTATCTTGGACAATTCGGCGACATAAGCCTTTATTACTACCCTATGTTGCAGTGTACAAAACAGCAACTATATTTTTCCACTTTCGAAATGAAAATTGTATTAACATAAGGCAATACACAATAACCAAAATGTGTGAACAGGACACCGTCACTGTCTGCCACCATAAAGCGATACAAGCTGCAAACCTGCAGCCAGCCGAGCGCAACCGCTGAGCTCACATGATTTGCACCAAGATTTGGTGTCCCTAGACAAAAGTCTCCATGTTTTCCGGCTCCTAGCGAAATCAACTGATTCAGAATTAGGAAAAGCGTGCACCAAGCAAAGTTTTCCAAATAGAACTTTTAAAAAGTTCGCAACTGGCGGTGCTCATGATGCCTCCTGTTGCACCAAAACTATCATCTGAATTAAGATCTTTGGTTATAATAGACAACGCCTTCACTACTGACAGAGATATTGTTCTATGTCAAGTGTGCAATAAGCAGGTCAGGTGCCCTTTGATGTTCCAACTTCAGCAACATATATCGAGTGATATGCACACAAAGAACAACGCAGTGCAACCTATAAGAAGTTTATGTTATTGAAGCAGATGCAAAAGACTCCAAACTCCACAAATGAATTTTACATAATAAGTGCTCTACTATGGTGGCTGTGAAAATTCCATAGTACACATTTCAAAAGCCTGAATATCGCGCGTTTCTACAAAAATTGTGTGGGCAACAGATACCTGATGAATCGACATGAAAGAAAAACTATTTAGATTTTTGTTACCAAGAGGCTCTGAAAAGTGTGCAGCGCTACATAAATTAACCACCAGGTACATATATCCATCAACAAAACAAAGGGTGTATTTGGATGCTTCATTGGTAATCTCATTGTTCACAAACTCGATGGAGAAGAAGGGAATTCAAGAAGAAAAAGTTCTCGTTATGTATTCGAATGCTGCAGCCTACATGCTGAAGCCAGCAACTACACTATGTGTATTCTGTCCACATTGAATGCACTTCTGCTGTTGTCCATGCAATGCAACGTATCGCCGTGTAAGTGCGTGGCAGCTAATTAATAGGAAATAAAATAATTTCATACACCAGGAAAGTGATTCTCAAAGCCCCAAATTGTGTGCCACTCCATAGAGCAATGCGCCTAAGACTGTCTTACCTAGGTGTGGTGCAGACATGGAAGGTGTCGCTTTTTATAATGGACATTTTCAAACTGGGGAACCTGTGATTGACTTATTTGCGAGAGACTCTTTAGTTTCAGTAAAAGAGGTGCAAAATGCTTCCACTGAATCTAAAATAGAAAATGCGTGGGGGTACCCATAGTGACTTCGGCTTCTTGGCCTGCAACAGTAATGCATTAGAATCTATCAGGTTGCCATAGCAGAAATCATTAGAAATGGTTGCGAATTTCAAATTCCAGCAGACTGACATTTGAGTTGGTATTAGAGACATGCTAGTGAATAAGTTTCAAGCTCGCATGACTATCATCATCCCATATACTTCGCCCAATTCAGCTGGAGATATGCATAAGATGCATGTCCTTTTGTAAAGTATTTGACATTTCCGATTTTCTGAAAAAGCTCCTCCGGCCTTGGAATTGGATATCGAGTTATTTCTAACTGCGACTATGACATGATATCAATAACTATAGAAGCCACAACAAAGGGAGTCCAAAAAATAAATCTTTGTCTTGAAGGATTCCCCCAAGACTATAATTTCTGACAGTGGGACACAATTTGTAAAACGAGAATTCGAATATTTCTGTGGCATGAAAGGCGTGGTCATCTGACTACACCTCCATTTCACACTGCTTAGCGTAATGAAGCAGGAAAACAAGTAAGATGCTCTGCAGGGAATGCTGATAACTTGTTGCACAACTCCAAATCCAGTAACTGGAAAATCAGTTGTTGAACTAGTAAGGCGTTGGCTCTTCTTGATACATGGTTTACCTAGTGTAAAGTAAACAGATATTTTCTCAGATAAAGAAACTATACCTTATAATAATCATTGCAATGATCCATAAATTCATTAGTAAACACAATCTACTGTACAAACTAACTGAAAGTTAATTGGGTAGAACACATAAAGATCACGCAACATAATAATAACAGGATGAGTGGGTCTGTAACAGAATATAAGTAAATCTAAAAAAAACATTTTATAACATCTTGACAAGGTTGAATATCAATGGTTCATCAAAGTGTGCTGGAAAACATTGCAAAAATCGCTCTGATTGGTTGTGAAGCACTTCATAGATACACTTCTGTAGAAACAGGTACAGAGTGTCTTGGAGCAGCATCTGTGTTAAAATATACAAGTTTAGTTGTAAGATCCATGCAAAGAATGGGAATGTATAATATTTAGAATGAGTGATACTATCTGAGATTTGAAATGTTATGAAAAAAGTAGCAAATCAGTGTTATTAGTGATGTGGCTGTACTTTACAACTCGTAATAATGTTATACTCTTACTGCAAATATCAATTCAGTGGCCGAGGAAATTTAAATGAAAGAAGTATAGAATTTCCATGTTGTAAAATTAACTACTCTCCAGATTCAATGACTGAATGTGGACTCTGTACCTTGGGTCACAACTATAGCATAGACACCATAAGACAATGCACGAGTAACAGCATGCTGAAAGTGTTTCTGCTTGTAACAAAAACAGAAAATCTGACCATGTAATATAAATACTTCCTGTACACCTTATGAAATCACTTTACGAATAGGTGATGCCTACAGATAACCTCAATAATCTGAACCATCTCACTAAAACTACCGGCCTGCATCGCCACGTGCAACACACCACCAAGAGCATATCCATAGCATACAGAGCCAGTAACAACAATGAAGTCTGAAAAGCTCTGACACCACGTGTAAGCGTACCAGCTAAAATCCTCGTTGGAAAACATGCCTGAAAGCGTCTGAGGTGATGATGATTCCCCCCACTCTTCACAGAGAAAACTCTTCAAAGATTGTAGCTGTCTGCTACAGAATCAGCTTTGCAAATTTTCTGCAATGACTATTTCACTAAATTCACCAATAATGTAATAGAAAATTGAACATGACTATTTAAAAGGCAACTTTCAAACAGCTTCATGGTTTTCAGTCAAGGATGACTTTGTCATTGATCTTTCAATAAATAGAGGAAACAAAGACAAATAAAGGTTCAGAGATTCAAATTGATGAGCAATTGTATGCCAAAAAGTTCTCAAACAGTTTGTCAGTCAGATCAATGTGGATGATTGGCAGTATAATCAAAGAGATGGGAAATATGCTGTACATCATGAAACTGTCTTATGGGACTGTCAAAAGGCGTCACACCCAACTCATAAATTGTAGCGCCTTGAAAAATATTGACTAACACAGAACTGAAGATGAAAGACACTTAATTCAACTGTCTCCTGCGCCAATACTAGAGTGGGATGGAAACGAATGATACTACTTTAGAGACTGAGCCACAAAATATACAGATTGAGCAGGCATCTGTCGAACTTAAGAGATCAACAAGGATTTGACAAAATGTGGTACACTACAGACCATCCTCAAACTACCTGGGGAGTCAGGAAGGGGAATGCTGGATCTAAACTTTTCTACATTTTAATATAACTTGTACACAAGTGCCAAAATTGTCTGTTTCATGTTTTTAATTTGTCACATTCATGTATGTTACAATATGATTGTACAGACTTGCTATTTTGAGTTCTATGTTAACAAATATGTATAGCAATATATTACAGTACTAGGCCAAAGAAAGAGCTGGTGCAGTTTGAGTGTCAGGTCACTGGTAAGATATGGGCACACTCTCTCCCTGGGGGAGGCCACTCGGCCACATTGGTTGACAAGTCACTGATGAGATAGGGACACTACTTATTCCTGACTCCCCACCTCCATTTTCAGGCAATCGGGTGGACCAGTATACCATATCACAAGGTGGATGTGCAAAGAAGATGGTGGCAGAAAAGATGGCTGCTTGTTACAAAGAAGATGGTGGCAGAAAAGATGGCTGCTTGTTACTTGCTTATCGCAAGTCTATATTTGAGCTCTGTACATCATCAGCTAACTATGCTACGACAGTGTAACTGTATCACAATGCAAGTGAAACCTGTCTGCACGAAATTAAAAGAAAAACAGTAACCCAGTTGTAACGTTTGGACAAATGTGCAAAGCCTGATTGATAGCACCACTCACGTGCTGTACTCTGTTGTGAGAGCCACCATCTAGACAAACTCACAATTACGTCGATTCTTTGATTAATAACAGCAAAGCTGGGCTCTAAACATAGCATGTAAAACTACATCAAGAATGTATTACTTTAAAAACGCTTCCAAAAATTTTTATTCCTCTTCATTAGACATGCTAACCAGACAGAATAATTTTATCATACTAAAATATAGAGTGAGTCCTGCTCTTTGCCTTTCAAAATGTAGTGGCCCTGTTGTTTGTAGAGAGAAATATAGCACAGTGTCACATTAAAAAAGACTCACATATTACACTGGTTAATGAGCACTTTAGCTGGGGTGTAATTACAAAGTTCTTACTATGCAAAGAAGACTTATTGATAAGCGCAATTTCACTGTTTAACAAGTTTTTTTCGGAACGTTTTCCTTCACACTTCTCGCTGAGCAAGTGGGGTGTTGCAGTTACGTTTATCCCACAAATAATTACAATGCAAACACTCCAGAGACAGCTTGACAACTATAACAAGCACATGCACATGCACATGCACATGCACATGCACATGCACATACACATACACATGTGCACCACTCTCGCTATGGAACACATACAATGCTAGCCCGTGCCGTCAGATGCTGTGGGAGTAGGACAAAGCAAGGTAGCAAACATACCGTTATTAAGGGATATCACCATTACGAAAAGCTGTTCTGGGTAGCACGTGGTCACAAGCGCCTTGCCACGGTTCGCGGCTGTCCCCCGTCTGAGGTTCGGGTCCTCCTTTAGCCATGGGTGTGTGTATGTTGTCCTTAGCGTAAGTTAGTTTTATCCTTTCAGAAGCGAATTTTTACTTGAGGGTGGAAAATTTTTCTTTATATTGTAATGCTCTTGGGTGATTTATTAATGATTTTAGATGCAAGATTTATACAAAAATATACACCCGTTTTCAAAACATACTTTGTACATTTGTCTTCCTTGTATGTACTAAAATAACTAGCTACAAAATATTCTGCATTGTAATAAATAGTAAAACAATCATTCAATAATTACCATGAAAAATAACAATATTCAGTTATACAGAAGAATATAGCGAACCAGTCACATTAATGTATTCTGGTGATCACCGGCTGCTGTGCACTGCTACATTGACTTACTGGTATTTTCATAATGATGCTCAATAGTTGGCATCACTTGGCCATGACAAAAAGGCTGAAGATGAACAAATGTATACCTCAGGTTTGCACTGTGAAAAATACTTGTAATGCAGCTAAGACACAATAAAAGGTAATGTACACATTTGTAGTTGCCGGCCGTTGTGGCCGAGCCG
The DNA here is from genome assembly GCF_023897955.1 of Schistocerca gregaria. Taxonomy (NCBI): domain Eukaryota; kingdom Metazoa; phylum Arthropoda; class Insecta; order Orthoptera; family Acrididae; genus Schistocerca; species Schistocerca gregaria. The sequence continues at coordinate 315,092,704 of NC_064926.1, read as the reverse complement.
TTCTAGGCGCTTCAATCCGCAACTGCGCTGCTGCTACGGTCGCAGGTTCGAATCCTGCCTTGGGCATGGATGTGTGTGTTGTCCTTAGGTTAGTTAGGTTTAAGTAGTTCTAAGTCTAGGGGACTGATGACCTCAGATGTTAAGTACCATAGTGCTCAGAGCCAATTGAAGCCAGAGGGTCCGAATGGGTTAAGTTAGCAGTGTGTGATCCTAGCGACCGATGACCTAAACAGTTTGGTCCTATAGGAACATACCAGAAAGTTCCAATTTTTCCTTACGAAACACGACCGCTACTCTGAAAGCTATGTACCAGGGGCTGTGAGCAGTCCACCGAAGTACAGCTTACTTACAGATGTCCAGCACTAATTCGTAACCCAGCCATTTGCGTCAGGTACTTTAGTGACAGATAGCATCCCCGTGACTCTCGAGCCATAGCTTGAGCTCTGTGAGATGATGTATTAGATTCAGCTTCAACGACCCTGTAGTGATAAATGAAAAACTTGTGTGAAATTCTATTAAAATGCAATTATCGGATCTCATTTATCTCGTTGCAAATTCTGATTATTTCCACTGTGTAACGCTTATTTCCCTCGGTGTCTATAAAATCATTCTAATATTACTAAACGCGAAAAAAACGAACTTGAAAATTGGAATCCTTTCTGATAACACGTGATGAAGACCATGAATATTAACGTTATTTTTGGTTGTGGATTACACCTGAGTACAGAAAGAGGCAATCAGTTCTCTTCCAAACAATGCAGAGATACTCTTTTCGTGAGACATTGTTGACAAAAGGTTGGAGAACATAACATTTACGACAGACTGCAGATTCAAGGAAACTGAACTTTATATGGCCCCCACCACTCCCCCCTACAAATCATTCCGTGAGACAGTCACCTCAGCAGGTACTATGGTTACCACAAACACTACAATTACTAGTTTTTATCCCCTTGGGTTTATTGTCAGTCTTTCTTCATATTGTAAATAGCTTTTCCAGCGGCTTATATCTAACCTGTGGCAATCACATCCACATAGTCATTTTTGTAATATCACAGTTTGTAGCATAGCATAATGAGCAGGAAAGTCTTTCACGTCATACCGTATCTCTGATTATACATTTCTTCTCGCTAGACGTAGCACACAATGCACAAGTACTTTAAAAGTACTGGAAGATTTGACATTTCAATTGTTTTGTATAGTGTAATATTCTCTCAGAATCCAATAATGGTACTGCAGTACCAAGTCCCTGTAACAATCATCCATCTTCTGCAATCCAACAGCTTCCTATAGACAGCCTTATCAGCGATACATACGGCAAAAACCCTAATCTACGTAAAACGTTTTTAATGAGCAATCCCACACAGAAATTATTGTCTGACTGGCGAAGTGTTCAGAAGGGTCTATTATCTCTTATTGCCGTGGTTTTCTGATTACAGCCATTTCGTGAGACGTATGTTGTCCAGAAGGTAATCTTAAATCTCATGTTGAAGGATGACCGAAAGGCGGCGTTTCGTTGTTAGAACCACTATCTAGAAGATGCTTGAGCACTTTATAGATCATCATTGGCGGTCCCATCAGAAGCGTTTTCTATTCTCTGCATTGTGTCACTATGTTGAGAAACTATAGTTATATGAATTTACATACTTTGCTAGCATCTTTACATTGAAGTGAAAAAAGTCATAGGATAGCGATATGCACATATACAGATGGCGATAGTATGGCGTACACAAAGGACAGTGAATTGGAGGAACTGTCATCTATACTCAGATGACTCATGGAAAAGATTTCCTACATGATTATGGCTTGTCGCGCGAATTAACATACTCTGAACAATGAATAGTACTTGAAGCTAGATGCATGGGACATTCCATTTAGAAAATCGTCAGGGAATTCAATATTCCGGGACCCACAATCTCAATAGTGTACTGAAAATACCAAATGTCAGGCTTACCTCGCGCCGCAGACAACACAGTGGCTGTCAACCTTCGCTTAACGACCAAGTGGAGCAGCTCTTCTGTAAAGTTGTCAGAGCTAACAGACAAGCAACACTACATGAACTACCATATAAATTAGTGTGGGGCGTACGACGAACGTATCCGTTAGGATTTGGCGTTAATGAGGCATGGCAGCAGACGACCGACGCGAATGCCTTTGCTAACAGCACGACATTGCTTGCAGCGCTTTCCTGGGCACATGACAATGCTAGTTGGAGCCTAGACGACTGTAAAACCGTGGCCAGGCGAGATGTGTCCCAATGTCACTTGGTAAGAGCTAATGGTAGGTTCGAGTGTTGCACAGACCATACCAAGCCATGCACCCAAGTTCTGAACTAGGCACTGTGCAAGCTCGTGGTGGCTACATAATGGTTTGGGCTGTGTTTATATTGACTGGACTGCGACTTATGGTCCAACTGAACCGATCATGGAGTGGAAACGTTTATGTGTGGCTACTTGGAAACGATTTGCAGCCATTTATGGACTTCATGTTGCGAAATAGCGATGGATTTTTTATGGATGACAATTGTCTTGTCACCAGGCCACAGTAGTTGATGATTGGTTTGTAGAACATTCTGGGCATTTTGAGCTAATGGTTTGGCCGTTCAGATTTCCCAACACGAATCCCATCGAACATTTACGGGGGATAGTCGAGAGATCAATTCATGCACAAAATCCTGCACCAGCAACACTTTCGTAATTATGGACAGCCGTAGAGCAGCATGGCTCAATATTTCTGTAGGGGCTTCCAATGACTTTTGAGTTCATGTCATGTCGAGTTGCTGCACAACGCCGGAAAAAAGGAGGTGCAACATGATATTAAGAGGTATCCTTCTTTGAGTGTGTGCTTTAGTTTTCTTAGGTCTATCCACGTTCGTTCCTTTTAATGTGTGTCATGGCGCTGATGACCTCGATGTTGAGCGCCCATAAGCCCCAACACACCACCACCAAAGGATTTTGTCACCTCAGGGTAGACTGTATGGTGGAGGGTTGAAAAATGCGAAAATTGTCGTGGGACATGGTGAAATATACCCCTAATTTTGTGAACTTCTAGAAGATGGCAACACTATAAGTAGCCTTCAAAATGGCGTCTGTAACGGAGGTGTGCTCCAAGCAGGGAGCTGTTACTGAGTTTCTTTTGGAGGAAAACCAGAGCATCACATGATATTCATAGTCGCTTGCAGAATATCTATGGAGATCTGTCAGTGAACAAAAGCATGCTAAGTCATTGAGTGAGGCGTCTGTTATTGTCACAACAATGTTGTCCAAACCTGTATAGTCTCTCACTTACTGGCACAGCTGTGACTCCTGCAATGTTGGAACATGCCGACACTCTTATTTTAGATTGTCGACAGTTTACAATCAAACACCTCGCTACTCAACTGGATATTTCTGTTGGCAGTGCTCACAACACTTCATTGGACTGTTGTCCCCCATCCGCCCTGTAGCCCCAACCTCAGGACTTCCTTCACGTCTCACTTAACAGAGATTATGTTGAAAAATAAGATGATGTAGTCAAAAGAGTGGGAAATAATATGGTTTATTGTGATCCTGAATAAAACCAAGCTGCTTTCAAAAAAGAATTGTTTGCATTACTTACTGAACGCCCCTCATACAAAAAATCAAATGTATGTCATATTGTATTGAAAGGTCTCTGTGTACTGCATCACTATAAAAATACTTAAATTATCTAATTGTTGGCAAGCAAGCCCTAAATTAGATTTACATTGAAAATATTTTAAGCTCCTAGAGTCTATCCTTCTCATTACCGTCTGTGTGAAAGTGCATGCGAAAGTATTTTTCGTGTTTCCATTGGTAGCTAGCAGCATGGAACTTTCTGTCCGCTGTGGTCAGTCTGGCCAACTTTAGATGCTCAGTCAAAGCAAAGAGGTTTGTGCCTTCTAAGTCGTCTTTATCGACAATGGGTAAGTTGGTACTTGATGCAACCCCTTTGGTGCGTTCTGGCTACCTGCGGAGATTCGTTGTTCTGAGGGTGCTTAAGCAGTTGATGGTAGGCAGTGGGTGAGTGTGGTCGGTAGCTGAAGACTGAGCTTAGAGTGAGATGTGCAAGTCTTCAGGCTAGCTGAAGTCTTTATAGTTCACTTCTTATTACAGCGATAGGTTCATTCTATGATACACAGTTTACACAGGAAGGCCATGGTGCAATTTACCAATTTTAATAAGTGTCTTCTGGTACTTTCTTTGTGCTACTAGAACTTCTAGTGAGCATAGGTTTCCCCTATAGTGATGGTGACATTACGTTACAGTAGATTTTCCTAACTGTGTAGGCGTTGCTGGACACATTCTCATGTGAATGTTTTCATTTATTGTTGCAGTTTGAATTCTTTCGGTTTCACCTGTGATTTGATAAGTTTGCCTTTATGCTTTGAACCACATTGCGCGAACTTGCCTTCTGTGGTGTTCAGTGGTGATCAATCGTGTTTTCTAGAGTGAATTTATTTTGTGTATTTTACCATGTGAAATTTCAAATGGATAGCGTGCTTGCTTTGTTAGTCTGAACTAGGTGCTTGGACGAGCCAGTTGAGCCCTGAGCTCTCTGTGTCCATTAGAGGGATAAATTTCTTACAGTTCATTTTATCTTTCTTTGTACATTGTGCATGTAATTTAACCGTTTTGTGAAAATATTCAGCCACCTGGTAAAAGTTTTTTTAATCTAATTTACACATAGTTCCCCACCCACCATCCCCGACCCCCTTCCCCACCTTGTATCCGTATTATTTATGTGAGAATATTTTAAGCAATTGCATTTATTGAAAGATTACTACTTTGGAAGGCATGAATCGGTTTCCACGACTCTTTGGTGAAGGCATAATGTGCCTTGAGCTTTGTTCTTTAGTATGGATCTTGCGTAAGTACATGCATTTATCCTATCCTCTTCCCAGAATTTTCACATACCTTTCCTTTCATGTGGTCCATCACCATTCAACCGTTCGAAACAGTGTTAAACTTAACTAAGGCAATGGCAAGCGTTATTACAACCTGTTTATTTTATAGTGTTTAACTTGTGTTTTTGGTTAAATAAATTGTGTTTATACTTCATGAGTGTCCATAAACAGTCTCCCCTTCCGAAATCGATCTTAGTACATCCAACCTGTTGTTACCAAAGAGCAGTATTCTTGCAGGCCCGAATTCTGAATTTTAATTACATTCTAAAGAATTATGTTTTAATTTAACAAACTGCTTTCAATCAGTATGATCACACTTTTGGGTAAATTTCAATGTTCATTTATTGAGAATACTGACATCTTAATGGTTACTACACAACAAGTTAACAATTTCCTTAATAAATTTACTATAAAATATCAGAGCGCTTATTTGCCTTAGCACTCGGTAGACCAGTAAGTTTAAAAAGTCCTGCATCCCATTTCAGTAGAACCCATTTACCAATCTCATATTCATGTTATTTTGTTATAATAATAATTTTGTTAGGCTGTTTTTGCCTTTTGAGCTTCCTATACAAGTGAAGAAGCAGATGCACCCAGGCTCTGAGCGACGAACGCATCCAAGTGGATCGCAAACGCGCCGACAACAACTTGCAACTGCAACTGAAAATGCGGACCTGTGTTTGCGTGTGGGGTGCAAGAACAATGGTTGGCAAAATTATTCTTGGATACAGGCACTGTGGGTATAAACACCACAAGCGAGCCACCCCCCCCCCCCCCCTTAAATCCATTTCAAATATTATCCTAATTATGAGATGTAAAATAAAGTACCTCTCTTTTATCACAATAAATAAATAGTGCTAAAACAATAAATCGTAGCTAGACCCTTAGGGCCACTAGAGCTGATGATTTCAAGGCCCTTTCACCGCCCTTCTTCAGAAGAGAAGCGGGATTCTCACGCCTTCTTGCCAGTTCACTTGTAGCTAGGAGACAATTAATTATTTACTGTGCATTCGGTCCATTATTTTAGCGTGTGCTATAGCGAATTTTGAGGCGACCAGTGAATACATTAAATAAAGAATCAGGTAATCTCCTTGCTCTATGAACCCATCAACTTATGCAAATCTGCAGAAAAATTATACATCGAAAGGTTACGTGGGCTGCTACCTATTTTAACAGTATCGTTGAGAGTTATAAGGAAAGGTCGTCAATTCAATAGAAAATTTAACTCTGAACTGTACAGAAAGCATGAATTACTATGTAGTTTTCATTTGGCAAACGCCTTATTTTGTTCTCCTTGTTTGTTTGGAGGAGAGCTTACAAAAACTAAACAAGGTGTGTGTGTGTGTGTGTGTGTGTGTGTGTGTGTGTGTGTGTGTGTGTGTGTGTGTGTGTGTGTGTGTGTGTGTGTGTGTGTGTGAAATCTTATGGGACTGCTAAGGTCCCTAAGCTTACACACTACTTAACCTAAATTATCCTAAACACGCAAACGCAAACACGCAAACACACAAACATGGCCGAGGGAGGACTCGAACCTCCACCAGGACCAGCCTAAACAAGGTGTCTGTGGCATTTCACACCTCCATGACAAAATTAGGATACGTGAACGTTCTTTGATCCTTGTAACTAATATTTTGAATCTGGAAAGTCTAGGCAATGTAAATATTAGACTGTGATAGGGAAGGTTCATGTCATTATACAGCCAAAAAGTTACAATAATAGTTACATGTTAAATCTAATTATTAACTGCATTCTGTAAAATGATTTGCTTGTATGTTGTCTACCTATCCGAGGACAGCTTCCTAGGCACCCTATAAGACACGAGTGGGCAAGGTACTACAGAAAATATCATTGTATAAGCTTGGGGCTTAGCAACAAGTTTGAAGGACAGCAGTTCGTGTTCTGGTTCTTGTTTTTTAATAAAATCATGATCCATGTGGATATTTTGTAAACATACAGAAAAAAGATACTGACCCAACTTACACACTAGATCAGCTAACAGCTTTTGAGCATTAAATTACAAACATCAGGGAAGGCGTGACTGAAAATTCAACATATTTTCACAAGTATCATAAAAGAGTGAGAACTAAAGATGTATAAGAAACTGCAGGAAGTAAAAGAAGTATGAATGCTGCAACTTACGAGGCAAAAGATTGATTTACACTTACTGGAGACCTACTTACACCCACTATCTTTCTACCAGAGAAATTCACCATTTACTCTTCCAGTCTTTCAGAAACATCTTTCAGAAACATCTTTCAGAAACATCTTTCAGAAACATCTTTCAGAAACATCTTTCAGAAACATCTTTCAGAAGTGTTACCAGTGACGGATTTACATATAGGCCCACTAGGTGCAGGCCTAGGGACGTCACCTTAAGGGGGACGGCATTTTTTGCTTTGTACTCATTTTAACCTTTTACGTTTTTAAAATAACTGCGCTTACAAACGACAATTTTTTTTTAATATTGTTAACAACTTGTTATTTTAAATAAAGCTTAAGAACGAAATTCGACAATACAAGCTTGGAAATAAACGTACTTTATTTGCTAACTGAATGGAAATTTAACATTGGGTTTCTGTCTGGTATCATCTTTATGATTATTCAAAATATTTTGAAGTAACTTGTCAGGACGGCAATCTACAACATAGTGTTTAAAACGTTATTGTTCCGAGAATGTTGTCGGCTTCTACTTAACCCTACCATATTTTCCCCATGAAAGTAACAGGACTCCTGAAAAGCTGTGGTAAACTAATAAGCAGTTTCTTAAATACCGTAACATGTGTGAGCCTCAGTATGTAAAAAAGACTCTACTTAAATTTCTTATAGAAGTTACAGGGAAGTATCGAGTCAACCCTCCATTACTATAATTAATTTGAAAGGTCTGTGGTCTTCAATATCTAAGCTTCGATTTAATGATAATCTTTTAATAAAAAATGTTGATACTGGAAATGTTTTACATTTTTAAACACTTTTTTGTACGAAAAGAACACAAGCAGACTATCTAATAATGTGTGAAATACACTTCAGAACAGTTTATTTATTTATTTACTGAATTACTTTTTTTGGCGAAAAAGGAAGAAGAAACCAACTTTCGTTTGTCTGCAACCTGCACAATATCAAAGCTCCCACTCTGTGCAATCGAATAGTGTGTGACATTGCAAATTTTATATAAAACTTCTTAACTAAGCTTTTTTACTTCGAGGAAATGTTATTTTTATTGTATCTTGGTAAAAAGGTGCATTTGCGTTTAGACATAACAGCAGTGTTCACACAAATGATAACACACCACAACAACTGCTAACAAGACTACTTAAACTTGGTTGTATGTCTGTTCTGCCCACACAAACCGCTAAAATGTTATAACAATAAGTGGGATAAGAGTCGATCCAGTACATCTCACTGCAGGGAATTGCAAAAATTATTTACTTTTTAAATTAGAAAGACAGTGTCAAGAATATTCAGAACATATTTGCGTCCCAACTAAAATTTCTACGACGCGGGAAGCGCATGCCAAAAAGGGACTGTCCGTTTTCTTTACGAGACGAATTCCAGACGGTCGGTGTGCTTCTACTGTTCATTGACAAGAAAGGAACAGGTGACAATGAAATTAAATTATTCTGCATTGCCGTTCTTTCGCAGCACAGTTACGTCGAGTAATCCGAGTTGGTCGGTTCGTCGCTCCGTGTTTAAAGGAAAAAACTTTGTGCACGTGTGGCGTGTTTAAAGTAAAAAGCTTTGTGCTCATGTGCGGTGTAGTACGATTGGAACTGGGTACAGTCTTTCTTTCTTTCTTTCTTTCTTTCCTTTTACGATATTTTTTCTTTTGTTTAGACTACTGGTTAACAATTTTGTAAGTGGCTCAACATGAATAACAGTGGAAAAGCAAACGTGTAAAATTAAATGGGGCGGCATTTCGGAAATTACCGAAGGAAAGGCGAGAACGAGAAGCCAATGTTCTAAAAACACTTGGCACAGTAGTTAAATTTTTCGCGAAAAAATGTTGCTGGTTCGACTTCAAGTAGTACGGATGATATTTATGGCACTGCAGATGTAAAAGAAGTAAATACAGGCGAAACAAAAGTTAAAAACGAAGAAAAGCAAATTGTTCCTGATTTCGAGTTTCACGAAAAACTAAGAGTCGAGTCAGACATTACAAAAAGAAATAACCTCGTTAGTGATGATCCTGCAGAATGGTGTTGCGAGGTGCCGGGGCTAGCAGTGCATTTAACGCTAAATTCTTCTAGAATCTTCATATGGAAATGGTGCTCTAACTCGGACTTTTGCTGTTGCACATGGATTAAGAATCGACCTTGCAAGTGGAGTAGAAAAGAGTTTGGCACCTGCAATAATTTAATTTGATAGAAATTAATTAGATAAAGGAAAGTTTCATTAACATAGTGAGAAATGAAAGGGTTGCTCTACCGATTAACAGAATGAAAGTTCTGTCCAAAATAACAATTTGATTTATGGTGACTAAACTCAAAATAATAAACAAAACACATGAAAAATTTAGAATACATCAAATTGGATACTCAAATAATGGCTGGGAAGGTGTGGCTGTCCATAAACTAGATTGTGACATTTATGATCAAATGGTATTTGGAGCCAATTCCTTGCAGCTCGAATCTTAAGAGAAACACCCAGCCAATCCAACATTAATTGCTGCTACAGTAGTGAGAACTCAGACAATGAACACTCAAGACAGAACAAAGTTAGAAAACACGAACAGCCGCGCTCTGCTGAGCTCTGATTATCACCTAGCAAAATTCCCTAATCTGCCGGTGCTGCGGATATACATTACCAAGCTGTCTTCTTAACTGTATGGACACGATCTGGCGTACCGGAGGCGATAGCTGGTTGCTTCGACGTCCCGTCATGATGATGATAATGTCGCGACTATAGCTCGAAACAAATTATCCTGGTCTGGTTGTTCCAGACTAAAGACTTCCTAGCAATACAAATGCGCCTCTGAGAGAGACGAAGACTGCCCGCCACACAACCACTGACGGTACAGTGATTGATTTAAACAAGCGAAGTTACACAGTAACTCCCGATACAGTCAACTTTAGCCAAAACTGCTCAAGACGTAGAACATAGGTCACTTGTATGCAGAACGCTCGATTGCCAACTGTACTCTGAAAGTTACATTGAAGTCTAAACTTCAGCAACTCCATCAAACAGTTACAATTAAATGAAAGTATATTAGACAGCCAACGGAAGGCAGGCTGTCCTGAGCAGCAAGAGCTCAGTCTTGTAACCTACTCCAACCGAAAGGCAAGAGCCGACTCTCTCAAGAGCACCCGTACAAGCCAAACACAGAACATTCCCGCCCCACGACAGTGACCGTGGTTAAACGTTCCAATAGGCAACTCGAAAACAGGCGGAAAATTCCACTCTATTGCCGACGGACTATTATTCCACCAATGGAGATACTTGGCGCCAATTTCTGCGCCGATTTTTCTACATCACAGAGCTGTCCCCTGAGCAAGCCAATCACAGTTATGATTTTGCAGAAAACGCGGGAATTTTCCCGCCAAGACTGCCTGGGAACACAAGTCATTCCCACGCCTCGCTGGTAGCCCGCCAGAAAGTGTTTTCACTATGTTTCTGCGAAGTAACGGAATCTCTAGCCCAGCTGCTCCGTCAGGCCCCTGTGGGTGTGTCGTCCTCGCTCTTATGACAATGTCGGCGTCTGGAAAGCATCCACTCGACTCCCTCACACCCATCGGCTTAACCCTTTCAAGATCAGCAGAACCTGCCTGTCACCGAACCACCCGGGTGACGAGAGACGCTGCGTGAGAAGTCTGCATGTGAAGGAATAGCAACTTTTCACCGCATGCAATTAGAGAGGAAAAGCGATAGAAGTATGAGAGGTGGCTCATGCCACCTCTCAGTGTGTCAATGAATCAACAATCGACATTCTCTTACAACGTGGCATTAATCAAAATTGAGACTGTGATTTTTCTGACTCAAGAAGATAAGTAGGCCATAGAACTAGATATTTTAACAAAAATTAATTTCACTGTAAAATTTTAAATGGTGAATCAGCTTTGCCTGATTTTCTAGAATTGTTCGAAAGTAAGGTCGCTATTGCTACTAATGGTAATGCAGAAACGAAAAATATTTCTAATATTTCATCTCATCATGAGAATTCACTTGAACACAAAAATTCACTCGTAACAAGAAAAAAGTAATTTGGAACAATAGATAACCACTTCAAGTCATATTCCGAGACAGAAAAAAAGCATGGCACAGTGTGTTGAAAAGGGTGTTTGCAGTAGTGAAGAAGCTAACAGGTCGTGGGCTTCCCCTATGTGGACACGTTGAAAGATTCCATTCATTACATGATGGTCAATTTATGATGTCTCTTGGACTTATAGTCGAGTTTGATCCTTTTCTTGCAGAGCACATTGAACGATATGGAAATCCAGGGCAGGCACATATAATTTATCTTTCTTCAACAATCTACTATGGACATTCACATATTGATCAATTATCTTCATACTAAGATATGTGAACGAGAATGGTGAACCTATTGAACGTTCCCTTCTGTTTTTACCAAACCTGGGACGCAAGTCCGAAAACTTAGCTGAGGCCGTACTAAAAGTCCTGTCTACAAATTCCATTGAATTACTGACTGTAGAGGCTAGTCATATGGCAACGCAAGCAATATGTCAGGAATCTACACTGGTTTGTAGGTATGCGTTAAAGAACGAAATCCGAAAGGGCATTGTATGCCTTGTGCAGCACATTCTTTGAATTTAGTCGGCACTAGTGACGCATGCTGTTGTTGGGAGGCATGTTCATTTTTCTACGCGGTGCAAAACCTTTATAATTTTTTCTCTGCTTCTACACAGCGCTGGGATAAACTACTTTCTTTCATGAAACCACGAAGGAAAACGCTAAAAAGTTGATCAAAAACACATTGGTCAGCAAGAGAGGAAGCGTGTGTAAGTCTATATGAAAACTGAAAGGGCGTTATCAATGCCCTCACACATATTGCCAATAATACGTTTGAAAAACCACTTGTGCGAAATGAGGTTATTAAATCAACTCAGAAGACTAGAAACAGTTTTCATGATGACAGTTTGGAAGGACATACTCCAGAGATTTAATAGTATGAATCTGAAATTGCAAAGTGTAAATATTGATACTAGAATAGTGCGTGAATTATATAAATCACTTGCAGGATTTTTTGCACCTATTTGTGGCATCCTGATGAAGTTTTTCTGACTGGAAGGGAAAAATTTAGAGCCGAAACATTTCACCCAGTACTCGACAAATTGTACGCCGAATTATTGAGGGGGAAGGAAAGCTGTAGAACACTGTTGGACTCCTTCACAGTTTTCAGTAACTGTAAGAACAGTTCACCTGACGATATTGCGGCGTGTGCAGCAAACCTTCAAGTGTCATATGACACAGATTTAGAGCCTTCCTTCCCTAGTGAATGCGTACACTTTGCGAAACCTTTGAAATCTTCTGAGATTAGTGAGGTACTAGTCCAAATGAATAAATTTTTACGAAAAGAGAGGTTACAGTCTGTGTTTCCGAATGCCGACATTGTCATTAGAATTTTTATATGTATGACACAAATTGTTCAGCAGAACGCTCGTTTTCAGCTTTTAAAAGACAAATCATACCTACGCTCTACGTTGTCAGAGGAGAGATTGAACGCCTTATCCATTCTTCACATCGAAGCCGACGTCCTAACTGATAAAGGACTGAACTATGAAGATATGATCAACGAGTTTTCTCCGATCAAAACCAGACGCAAACTTTGCTGACAGGTGTGTGTGTTTATTTATGCATATTAGTTTAAAAAATTTAAGATTTTAGTGTGATTTTTATTATAACTTAGAGCACATTCATTGGATTTAAAAACTACGTATTACCTGTTTATTTTACAGTTGCCGATGGCAGAACGCGTAACTAAACCTCGTTTACGTGCAGATGTGATCGAAGGCGACCGACAATACAAAACAATAGGTGAATGACCCACGCCGCTCGGCGCTGTGCAGTCAAGTCATACTGGTACTGTAGTGTATTACAACTGATGCGTATCCTTGGCGTCTGCTGAAAAGTGTAGTTATTGCGGAAATATACGTTATCGGAGAGTGCGCTAAGATGAAAAACTGTTAATAAATAACACAGTTCAGATTTGTCGATAAATAGATAAATACTTTGCTGATACTGTCAGAAAGAGCTACGGCGAGAGCAGTAGCTGCAGTAAAAAGCTGTTCAGTCCTTACATGAATTAAAGGTATTGTGTATACTTATTATGCACCATCTAGTTGCACAGACCCTAATGCTTTGCACATTAACTGCCAGATTATGGAACAAAATTCATTTTACAACACTAATCTGTGAAACTACTGTTGTTGTTGTTGTTGTTGTTGTTGTTGTTGTTGTGGTCTTCAGTCCTGAGACTGGTTTGATGCATCTCTCCATGCTACTCTATCCTGCGCAAGCTTCTTCATCTACCAGTACCTACTGCAACCTACATCCTTCTGAATCTGTTTAGTGTATTCATCTCTTGGTCTCCCTCTACGATTTTTGCCCTCCACGCTGTCCTCCAATACTAAATTGGTGGTCCCTTCATGCCTCAGAACATGTCTATCCAACCGATCCCTTCTTCTGGTCAAGTTGTGCCACAAATTTCTCTTCTCCCCAATCCTATTCAATACGTACTTCCTCATTAGTTATGTGATCTACCCATCTAATCTTCAGCATTCTTCTGTAGCACATTTCGAAAGCTTCTATTCTCTTCTTGTTCAAACTATTTATCGTCCATGTTTCACTTCCATACATGGCTACACTCCATACAAATACTTTCAGAAACGACTTCCTGACACTTAAATCTATACTCGATGTTAACAAATTTCTCTTCTTCAGAAACGCTTTCCTTGCCATTGCTAGTCTACATTTTAAATCCTCTCTACTTCGACCATCATCAGTTATTTTGCTCCCCAAATAGCAAAACTCCTTTACTACTTTAAGTGCCTCGTTTCCTAATCTAATTCCCTCAGCATCACCTGACTTAATTCAACTACATTCCATTATCCTCGTTTTAATTTTGTTGATGTTCATCTTATATCCTCCTTTCAAGACACTGTCCACTCCGTTCAACTGCTCTTCCAAGCCCTTTGCCGTCTCTGACAGAATCACAATGTCATCGGCGAACCTCAAAGTTTTTTATTTCTTCTCCATGTTAAACTATACATTAGCAAATCTAGTTCTGCGTTTATTCGTCTGTATTTAGTTATTAGTTCGTGCACCGAAATCTCTTGTAATACCTCAACCACTTTCGTCAAGTCGCCGCGAGCGGCCATGGAGGAGCAAGGGGCCGGACTCCCCGGGTGCAGTTATTCTGCTAGCACACAGTGGGAAGCTGGGCCGGCGTGCTCGCTTCGCTCAAGAAGCTACACGATGTGAAGGGCCCGTCTGACAACGAGAAGCGCGCCGAGAGCTGATGGACATCTGCAGCCATTAGGACGGAACGACATGAATGTACGCGCGAAAGTATCTGAGTTGTTCTACCATTGCAGCACTCATTTTACCTGCCTTAGAAAGCAGGGATGTGCCGACAATTCCAGCACCCCGCGGGCACAGGGTGGAGCGTGCAAAAAGCGCGGGGAATCGGCGCAGGGAGGCGTGTGAAAGAAGCCAGCATTCTTAAGATGATTTTTCCTCGACAGTGAGGACATTCTTTGTAAAAGACGAACGCCGGCAGATTTTGAGATGGAGCCCAAACATGAGTCTGTCCAGGTCTCACGCAGAGAGAGGAGTTACACAGAAGTGTTGTGTAGCTGTTCTCCCAACAGCCTTGGAATGCAGGAAAACATCTCAAGACTGTGAAATCGTGAGAAAGATGCCAATTCACGAGGCACACGCCAGTCCACGCCAGATAGAAAATTTCCACCCTGCACGGAGAGGCGTGACAATGAAACGGCGATCTGTCATTGGGCTACATTGGAAATTTCGTCCGCCAACGGCAACGCCGTAAGGAATAATGTTTCGAAGAGGAGTTGAGCTGATAGATGGAAGCAAAAAGAGGGAGTCGTGGAGAGACCGCCGAAGCGAAATGCCATGGGCGCTCTTCCACCCATCGTCATCATCCGCCTTCCGACGTCGTGATATGACAGCTTCGGCCACGCTACCGACAACGGGCGGACAACGCGGAGATGCGATTGTTGATGAGGGCAGCCGACCAGAGCAGCACAGCTCCGGCGCAACGCGCCACACCGACACAGCGCCTGCCGCCGACAGCAGTACACGACGAACGATGAAGAATAATGGTGAGACGATTCGTCCCCGCCTCCTTCCCCTTAATAACTGAGTCGTGTCAACGCCCAGTCAAATCGGCCCTGTGATTTTAATTTTGTTTTGTTTGTCTAAACAGCACGAAAATAAATACATTAATTTCACTCTATCTCATTTTCTTTTCTTACGTGTTCCTGTAGATTCACGTATTAACACCGAAAGTGTTTTTTTTTTAATCTGCTACATATTAAAGTTATTAGATCGTTAAACGACAGATTAATTTTAATTTTGAACGTACCTCTGTAAAAGTAAGTATTAATTTATAATGCATGACAAGTTCACTTCACTTTTTTAGATCGTACCACAACTTTTCTTTATTTTCATTTTCAATGGTTTCGTATAAAAGAACATATTAAAGCGAATGTATAACAAAATCCGTTGTCTCCTACACCCTCTGCTGAATTTTTAGGCCATAAAAGAAAAGTTATTTTCCTTGTGTTCCTTTCAGTTGTCTTTCGACAGATGAATGTGGTAACACAATGTAGTTTTAAGTTTGTTTTATCCGCTGCCATACACCAAGTTCAGAAACCATATTACGTTTTGATTGAGCATGACTAGACCACTGATGCGCCCTTCAGAACAACGAATAGCAGAGTACGGAAACAGCTCACAGCGCTCACACCCAAACGGCAATTGTGAAGTTATCGGGTGAGAGTTATTATTGACTTCTCAATCAAGTAGCTCCTCAATTGGGCTCACACTTGTCAACAGTATTCGGTAGACCCAGATGGTGACCCATAAAAGTGCTAGCCAAGCCCAATAGTATTTAACTTTTGGAGAATGGAGCTCAAAACGCCAGTATGTTCTCAATGTGGATGTCCTGGACATGTTGTGCACTACTGCACAGGAAGAAGATGAGTGCTTGATGACAATTATAACGGAAGATGTCAATCATCACAACTGTTTTGTTCACACCAATCATCTGCAGACGATTATAGCTGAACTGTACACCCTGGACGAGGTCACTGTACAAGGTGCTGTAGCCAGCCCCTGACCCTTTACAGTGATACCAACCGCTCGCCTATCTGCCGAATTCAGGAAAACAAAGCGAGATGGGGTCGCTACAAATGAAAAACTTCCATTGAAAACAGTTACCAAGATGACAGGAAATCTCTTCGACATCATCATCAACAGCCAACCAGTCCAGGCGCTTGTTGTCACAGGGGCTTCTTTTTCTGTACTGTCCAATAGTTTTCATTGCTAGCTAAAGAAGAGTATGTACCCTGATGTGAAAGCGACTGTGCCGAAGGTCTCAAATGGGAAATATGGCCAGCCAACAGGAACATGTTTTCCAATAATAATTATCAATGAAAGAACACAGGCCTTCGAATTTTTCGTTGGATCACTAATTGTTACGAGCAGCCACAACTCATCCTTAAACATATGTCTGTATGGACAACCAAACCAATCCAAAGAGGGTAGCTTAGTGTCATCGACGAAGAATCATGCTCCACTACCATTACAGACAATGCAGGGGAGGTCATCTCTGCTGATGGCCGAGGAAGGTAACATGTGGAACACAGTTGAGATTTGTCATGATTGATCACCACACTGTTGGCAGCGAGGGCCAAATGGACTGCATCAAGGTGAACTTGATGTTCCTCAGTGTAGGAGCAAAAGATAAGTATATCATCTAAGTAAGCATAGGCAAATGGCAGAAGTCGCAAAATGGAATTAATGAACTGCTGCCAAGTCTGTGCAGCATTTTTCAGTCCATAAGGTGTGTAACACTATTCAAATAGGGCGAAGGGGATGATGATGATGATGACCATCTTTGGACTGTCCGGTGGATGCATAGGAATCTGATGATAAGCCTTGGAAAAATCTAAAATGGAGAAAAACGTAGAACCATGGAGTAACTGCATGAAGTCTTGGATATATGGAATGGGGTAGTTATTGATAATGGTGCAGGCATAAAGGGACCTGTAGTTCCCGCATATGCGTAAGGTGCTGTCCTTTTTGGGAACAAGGTGAATAGGTGAAGACCAGTTGCTATCTGACGGGCGGAGGATGCCCAAAGCCAACAGATCCTGAACATCCTTCGTCCGCAGCGTTGCGAAAAAAACAGCGGGCGGTGGAATGCTCGACACAGTAGCAGCTTGGTGAGGAGAGGCATGTGATGGGTCGCCTCGCTGCACGGCTGCAGATAGGCAAAGTGTGGTACGCCATCCATGTGACAATTCAGTGGAGGCAGAGGAGATGCGGGTGCACAAGGCATCACTCTGGGTGCAGAGTTTGTCGATTTGTGACAGATCAGTGAGCCACATAGTTATTCGGTCAACCAGGAATGCACACGTGGAAAGCGTAGCCCAGGAGGCAGAGAGTGAAGTCGTGCTGAACTCGTGTGAGTACGGAATTGTAAAGCCAGACATGTGGTGTCCTACAGGTCTGGCGAAAGTTCAAAATGGTGTAGAAAATCCATCCCATTCACAGGTTAATCCACATTGGCAGCATAGAAGGTCCAAGGGAAGGTGTGACCAGTGATAGGTGAAGTGACATCTTGATGGGGCCATGGACTGCAATAGGGCAACAATTGGTGGCTATCATCGTGAGGGTAGAAGGAGGTAGTGCATCAACAGTGTGCTTGGTTACATGCTAACATCGGCACCAGTGTCGACGAGAAAACGGATGCCCATCGATATGTCTATGGCATAGAGGCATCGTATCACTGAAGCACTGTGGCGGGATGTGGCACCTAAATGTGCCCGCCAGTCTTGTTCAGGTAAGTGCAAGGCACGTGGCAGTTGCAAGTGGCGTCCCCCTAAGTAATGTGGAACCAGCACAGCAGGTAGGCCGGTTGGCGTGGCGATTGGTATGGGAGGGGGTTGCAGCTAACAGCTAACTGCTTCGGAGCCAGTAGCCGATCGCGTTGCACTGCAGGCAAGGTTGACAGCTGTTGGGAGCCCGCTGGCAGTACATCCAGTAGGCCACTAGGTAGTAGCTCCTGACCGGCAGCTGAGGTGAGCGCGTTGGCCTCTGCCGACAGGGCACGGAACCGGAGGTACAGGTGGACCAACTGAGGATGATGGAGAAGACGTTCATGACAGGCAGTGGCAGTGACAAATGATAGCATAGGCCTGATACGCTACGCGTAACTGAACCTCGAGTGGATCGGCGGCATGAGGCAGTAGATGAAGTTGCACGTCCGAAGGCATTTTGACCATTCACAACGTACAAGTGCGGCGTTAGGTAAAACTTGATCATCGATTTATGCAAGTAGGAGTCACTAAAGCTGCGAAGGGGTACGGTTGTTGATATGCTCCTCATGAATAATGTGATGGATAGCCTCTGCCAGAGAGTGGGAAAGGCACTTGATAAGCAGAATTTTGGCTGTCAAATATTTGTGCAACATGGGTGGTGAGAGAAGCAAGTCACTGATGAGGTCCGTATGTGCATGTAGGTGGCTCACCAAGCAGATAAGACTCGCATTGTCGTCCGAAATGCCTTGAATGTCCAGTAGATGGTCCACTAATGCAAACCAAGTTTTTGGATTGTCTTTTTGTAATGTAGGTAGCTTAGGGAACCAGCCAGGTAACATGTTGAGGCAGCACCAGCAGATGGGGATCAGTGGCTACGAGTGTAATGACTGGGTTGCTGCGACACCACGTATATTAGAATGCACTATCCCATGCATAGGAATGTTCGATTCACGGTTCTGGTACTTTGTCCTTTGTCAGCATGGCAAACCATTCCGAAGGGAACTATGTACATGAAGGATAAACCACAATGTCTTTAACTGGGTCATCCATGTTGTGGCCAAGCATAAGTAATTGTTCACTTTTAACCAAATTCGAAGTAAGTACACTTGTCTACTCTTGGTCGCAAGCGGCATAGTTAATGGGGCCCGTTACACTTGCACCAAAAGACAGTGGTAGATCCATTGTGGCAGAAACAATGTGGGCTGCCACATGAAGTTTGTAAATGACGAAAACAAGCCCAAAATAACTCTGGATGAGACGACGACAGTATTGGGGGTCACCACTGTGGTTATCACATAGGATTAGTTTGGAAATAACACACACTGTGTATTCAATACACATTTATTAATAACTCATATATAACAAATATAGCAGTCAAACATGTTACACGCCGAAAGTGAACACTGGAACAAAGCAGTCCAAAAAAGCAAAAGTCACAAAGACAGGGCACTCTGCACCAGAGACACCACAAACTCATTTCCTCTCATACAGGACAAAACACTATGTCATATTTCTCATTGTATAACATCCACTTATATTCATCTTTCTGCTGTTTTTGGAAAGAACAACCACCACAAACACGAGCAGAGCCACCAGAAGCAATATCTGCATATGTTGTACCAAACCACTTTACTACTTTGATGAGCAAACAATGAATGTATCCATTAAAAAACCCAACTACAACACAGAAAGACACAAAATAAAAAGTAATGGCAAAAATGTAAACTAAAGCTTACTGCTCCACAAAGAACTATACTGGGTGAGTAAATATCTGTTCAAGTAAAGCAGGTGGTTTAAATCTCTGCTGGCCATTGCCTGTTGTGGGATGTTGAAAAACTTATTTGATGTTTCTGTGAAAGAGTAGAGCTGGGCAGTTGTTTCTGGATGTTTGAGAAGTGCTGGACCATGATGTTGAACGTGACAGCTTTGAATTTTTCCCCATTTTTTTAAAAAACCCTATTGCATTTTTCTTCTGAGGCCGTGAATTGTGAAGAGAGCAAATATGTATAAAATCCCCTAGCTGCATTGAATGAGTGCAAGGAGAATCTCACGTCTGGCCATGCTGTATCATCCAAGAGGAAAATGGGACATAGGAAGACCCATTATGAGCTGTCAGTGAAATGTGAAGGTGGAACAGGCACAAGTCGCTAAGCCTTGATATGCAGGAGATGAAGAAGAAGAAGAGTTTTCTTTCCCCATTTTGTATCGGTGCTGAGCACCCCAGAAAACTTTTGGGGGAGGGGAGTGGAGGGTGAGCACCACAGCAGCCACAGTGTCGGCGCCGCTGATTAGTATACCTCTACATGTGAACCATTTGTAGTATGAAACATATTGAGTCTCTACTCATTTTCTTGCCACATTCGCTATCACTTTGCAACTGCATCAATGATATGACAGTTTAACATAGAAATATTGTCCACTTTGGTCATGTACATACGGTCTTTCATGAAGAAATCCAGCAGGTTACTATTGGGGAAATGTGGTGACCAGACAATGGGTCGTCTAGTTCCAATTCAGTGACAGAAGACTTGCTGACCTATGCAGCAGAGCTTCATCTTGTTGAAACATGATGCTGGGTTGCAAGACTTGCATCTTCTCCAACATGTGCGGATACACTGTCTTGCTCACTCTGTTTTCAGCAAACAAGAATGATCCAACAATCGTGTCATGCATTAGGCCGCCCCTCCCCTCCCCCTTTCCAGGCATTCAGTTTAGGGCTATCACAACATGTTCAATGATAGAATGTGGATGGTGCGAGCCCAAAATCCAATCATCATATCAGTTAACTGTTCCTGTTGCATGAAAGCTTGCCTCATCTAATAATAAACCTTCCCAGGAATGTCAATAAGCCACAGCATACTTGTAGATTTTTTTTTTTTTTTTTCTTCTTCTTGCTTGTCATTCAGCATCAGATGTTGCAGAAGTTACACTTTGTAAGCATAAAAATGAAGACGCTGGTGTACTACACAATGCAGTGTGGTTTGGCATACATTGAGTTACCGCGATGCCAGATGAACTGACTTAAACAGGCTTCTGAAAAATGCTTGTTGGATGTCCTCCATTGTCTCTTTCAAAACACTACAACATGCATTTCCAGAATGTTTCACAACATTTTCAGTTGCCAGAAACTTAAGAAACAATTTCTTAATTGTTTTCACACCAGGTGAATCAGCCTTGCGCCATAGGGTGGTGGGGTTTCGGGTTCCGCTGAATAAGTCAGGAGTGCACTACACTCAGCTGGCGGCTACACGGGTAGCGGAGGCTGTGTGGCGGTTTTTTAGGTTAGAAGGCCTGGGGAAAGTGCGGGATGGGCTGCAATGTCAAAGGGTGCTTGGCAATTACAGGACGTGCTTGGATCAAGGAACAGTCGGAATTATAGTTGTAAACTGTTGTAGTTGCGCTGGAAAAGTCCCTGAGCTTCAAGCTCTAATAGAAAGCACAGAAGCTGATATCGTTATAGGTACAGAAAGCTGGCTAAAGCCTGAAAAAAGTTCTGCAGAAATTTTTACGAAGTCTCAGACGGTGTTCAGGAAAGATAGATTAGGCAGAATTGGTGGTGGAGTGTTTGTGTCTGTCAGTAGTGGTTAATCTTGTAGTGAAGTCGAAGTAGATACTCCGTGCGAATTGGTATGGGTGGAGGTTATACTTAACAGCCGAATTAAGTTAATAATTGGCTCCTTCTACCGACCCCCAGATTCCGATGATACAGTTGCGGAACAGTTCAGAGAAAGTTTGAGTCTCATAACAAATAAATACCCCACTAATACGGTTATAGTTTGTGGGGACTTCAACCTACCCTCAGTATGTTGGCAAAAATACTTGTTCAAAACCGGTGGTAGGCAGAAAACGTCTTCCGAGATTGTCCTAAATGCTTTCTCCGAAAATTATTTCGAGCAGATAGTCCATGAACCCACGCGAATTGTAAATGGTTGCGAAAATACACTTGACCTCTTAGCCACAAACAATCCAGAGCTGATAGAGAGCATCATAACTGATAAAGGGATTAGTGATCACAAGGTCATTGTAGCTAGGCTCAATACCATTTCTTCCAAATCCATCAGAAACAAACGCAAAATAATTTTATTTAAAAAAGCGGATAAAGTGCCACTAGAAGCCTTCCTAAAAGACAATTTCCATTCCTTCCGAACTGACTATGCGAATGTAGACGAGATGTGGCTCAAATTCAAAGATATAGTAGCAACAGCAATTGAGATATTCATCCCTCATAAATTGGTAAGAGATGGAACGGATCCTCCGTGGTACACAAAAAAGGTCCGAACGCTGTTGCAGAGGCAACGGAAAAAGCATGCGAAGTTCAGAAGAACGCGAAATCCCGAAGATGGGCTAAAATTTACAGACGCGCGAAATTTGGCACGTACTTCGATGTGAGATGCCTTTAATAGGTTCCACAACGAAACATTGTCTCGAAATTTGGTAGAAAATCCGAAGAAATTCTGGTCGTATGTAAAGTACACAAGCGGCAAGACGCAGTCAATACCTTCGCTGCGCAGTGCCGATGGTACTGTTATCGACGACTGTGCCGCTAAAGCGGAGTTATTGAACGCAGTTTTTCGAAATTCCTTCACCAGGGAAGACGAATGGAATATTCCAGAATTTGAAACACGAACATCTGCTAGCATGAGTCTCTTAGAAGTAGATACCTTAGGGGTTGCGAAGCAACTCAAATCGCTTGATACGGGCAAGTCTTCAGGTCCAGATTGTTTACCGATTAGGTTCCTTTCAGATCACGCTGATACTATAGCTCCCTACTTAGCACTCATATACAACCGCTCGCTCACCGATAGATCTGTACCTACAGATTGGAAAATTGCGCAGGTCGCACCAGTGTTCAAGAAGGGTAGTAGGAGTAATCCATTTAACTACAGACCTATATCATTGACGTCGGTTTGCAGTAGGATTTTGGAGCATATGCTGTATTCAAACATTATGAATCACCTCGAAGGGAACGATCTATTGACACGTAATCAGCATGGCTTCAGAAAACATTGCTCTTGTGCAATGCAGCTAGCTCTTTATTCGCACAAAGTAATGGCCGCTATCGACAGGGGATCTCAAGTTGATTCCGTATTTCTAGATTTCCGGAAAGCTTTTGACACTGTTCCTCACAAGCGACTTCTAATCAAGCTGCGGAGCTATGGGGTATCATCTCAGTTGCGCGACTGGATTCGTGATTTCCTGTCAGGAAGGTCGCAGTTCGTAGTAATAGTTGGCAAATCATCGAGTAAAACTGAAGTGATATCAGGTGTTCCCCAGGGAAGCGTCCTGGGACCTCTACTGCTCCTGATCTATATAAATGACCTGGGTGACAATCTGAGCAGTTCTCTTAGAGCGTTCGCAGATGATGCTGTAATTTACCCTCTAGTAAGGTCATCCGAAGACCAGCATCAGTTGCAAAGCGATTTAGAAAAGATTGCTGTATGGTGTGTCAGGTGGCAGTTGACGCTAAATAACGAAAAGTGTGAGATGATCCACATGAGTTCCAAAAGAAATCCGTTGGAATTCAATTACTCGATAAATAGTACAATTCTCAAGGCTGTCAATTCATCTAAGTACCTGGGTGTTAAAATTACGAACAACTTCAGTTGGAAGGACCACATAGATAATACTGTCGGGAAGGTAAGCCAAAGGTTGCATTTCATTGGCAGGACACTTAGAAGATGCAACAAGTCCACTAAAGATACAGCTTACACTACACTCGTTCGTCCTCTGTTAGAATATTGCTGCGCGGTGTGGGATCCTTACCAGGTGGGATTGACGGACATCGAAAGGGTGCAAAAAAGGGCAGCTCGTTTTGTATTATCACGTTATAGGGGAGAGAGTGTGGCAGATATGATACACGAGTTGGGATGGAAGTCATTACAGCATAGACGTTTTTCGTCGCGGCGAGACCTTTTTACGAAATTTCAGTCACCAACTTTCTCTTCCGAATGCGAAAATATTTTGTTGAGCCCAACCTACATAGGTAGGAATGATCATCAAAATAAAATAAGAGAAATCAGAGCTCGAACAGAAAGGTTTAGGTGTTCGTTTTTCCCGCTCGCTGTTCGGGAGTGGAATAGTAGAGAGATAGTGTGATTGTGGTTCGATGAACCCTCTGCCAAGCACTTAAATGTGAATTGCAGAGTACTCATGTAGATGTAGATGTAGATCTGTACAACGTACAATAATTTCTTTGCACAGTAATTGGTGATTCTGTTTCTGTAAATCACATTTCTGCTTGTTTGCACCACTGTGGAGTCGCCATTTTCACTTCATATGATCATACCGCACTCTGGCGGCAATGGTTGGCACATCTGATGTGAAAATATAAATTCTGTGAGATCTAGCATACAGTGCAGTTTCATTACCATATCTATTGTAGCCTTTTCTTCCAGGTCTGTGAAAAGTAGGTCGTTTGAAAGGGCTCCCCTATACTTTAGTAGTTGGGAGTGGAAGTCGTTTAATGATGGACTGAGTTATTTCTTGCAGTACAGAAATTTATGAGAATCCAAAAATAGGTTCCTGTAAGTGGGAGAGGATTTCTGTCAGTCCAGTTTTCTAGGCAAGTGTTGGCATTAAATAAGTGTGCAGACACGCAGTATCCAGAGCAATTAGGTTATGGATCCCAGGAGCTAGCTGGATAGTGGTATTACTTTGAAGCTAATATATTATATTCATTTCCACATTTTCTGTGACTCTTTCCATATTGACTTTGGAATGTATGTTTTGTTGTTGTGGAGATTATCAGCAAAAGTTGCTAGGAGCCAGTTGGAGGTAGTGTATGAACTGTTAGCAGCGTACATATTCCATTCAGTGGTTATACCTCTTAATGTTTCTGAAAATGGATTGCTACAGAGCTAAGTATTGACTTTGGAGTAATTAAAAGTTAATCACTAACAGGTCAATATGAAGATGGAGACCCTTATTTAAGCTGACAGTAGTCTGGCAAATGAAACCAGTAATCCTTATCCACCAATAAATGCTACAGATAAAAGTTGCAGAGCACTACGTCACTTTATTTGTCTTGCGCACCACACTTCACTGGTGCAATGTTTTACAAAACAGTAAACAAATAACTCCAAACTCTAAGTTCACTTTAGGAACTGAACCAATTAACATCCAACAAAGGGGGTTTTTCTGCAACAGAGAACACTGGATTAAAAGTTATTGATGTCGTAAAACTATATGGGACTTCTTTTTAGGTTATGGTCACTAACAAACTCAAGTAATAAACTCGAAAATAGCGGAAATTTGCAATAAATATAGGCACATTCCTGTCGAAAGGGGAAACCCAAATGGCAGTGTTTATTTTAAAGCAATGTAGTAATCATGTATTATAAATTGAAAATACCTTACTCTATTAAATAGTTAGCTATTAATAGCAAATAAACAGCAGCTATATAGTAAAACTGATGAGGAAGCTGCTATTCTCAAAGTAGCATTTTTCTTTCTAATTTATTCAGACTTATGTCACTCAAGGATGATTAGTGCTAAGCAGTATAGTGATGGTTTATTATGCTGTCCAATCAAATTAATGTGACCATCTGTCAAAATCCTGAATAACCATCTTTCACAGCACTGACCATTGCGAGATGAATAGGAAGAGGCTCAATGAGTTCTGGAAGGTACTGACACAGCTGTAGAGCCATGCTAACTCCGGTGTTGTGGCCAGAGGCACTACATTTCTGAGTTGAGGAGACACTGCATGAACAAGCCAATCAAACTGGTCCAACAGATTCTCAATTAGTTCTCAATTCAGGGAGTCTGGTGGGCAGAGAAGTACAGGAAATCCATCCTGCTGTTCTTCAAACCATGCACATTTACTGCGAGTTGCGACACACATTGCACTGTTATGCTGGTAGAACCCATCGTGATGAGGAAAAACAAACTGCACATAGGGGTGGGCATGATCTCCGAAGATAGATGCACACTCGTAATGAATGACTGTGCCTTCCAGAAGATGAGATCACTCAGGGAATGTCAAAAGAACATTTCTCACACCATAGTACTCTCTCCTCCAGCCTGGAGTCTTCACTTTCAGAAATTTCACACTGTAAATGCGAGTAGCCATATATCCCATGGAACATAAAATGTGGTTCATCTAAAAAGGCCATCTGTCACCACTCAGTGGATGTCCAGCTGCAGTATTGGTGTGCAAATTCCAGCCTTTGTTGCCAATGAACAGTATTCGGAATGAGTCCATTTTCCAGGCACCTGCTGTGAAGGTCCATACGCAGCAACATTCGTTGAACGGAGGAAATACTGTTGGCAGCCCCTTGGCTCATCTGGGCGGTTAGTTGCTCAACAGCTGTATATCTATTCACTAGACAGACAGTTACCCATTCACCTATGCACTGTGGCGCACCGCAGTTGCCTCGACACCATTTTGCCATGTGTGATATATTTCAACCACAGTGGCTCATGAGCAATTTACAGACTTCTTGTTTGTCATGGTCTTCAGTCCTGAGACTGGTTTGATGCAGCTCTCAATGCTACTCTATCTCCCAATACCTACTGCAGCCTAGATCCTGAATCTGCTTAGTGTATTCTTCTCTTGGTCTCCCTCTACCATTTTTACCCTCCACACTGCCCTCCAGTACTAAATTGGTGATCCCTTGATGCCTCAGAACATGTCCTACCAACCGATCCCTTCTTCTAGTCAAGTTGTGCCACAAATTTCTCTTCTCCCCAATTCTGTTCAATACCTCCTCATTAGTTATGTGATCTACCCATCTAATCTTCAGCATTCTTCTGTAGCACCACATTTCGAAAGCTTCTATTCTCTTCTTATCCAAAATATTTATTGTCAATGTTTCACTTCCATACATGGCTACACTCCATACAAATACTTTCAGGGACAATTTCCTGACACTTAATACTCTATGTTAACAAATTTCTCTTCTTCAGAAATGCTTTCATTGCCATTGCCAGTCTACATTTTATATCCTCTACTTCGACCATAATCAGTTATTTTGCTCCCCAAATAGCAAAACTCCTTTAGTACTTTAACTGTCATTTCCTAATCTAATTCCCTCAGCATCACCCGACTTAATTTGACTACATTCCATTATCCTCGTTTTGCTTTTGTTGATGTTCATCTTATATCCTCCTTTCAAAACAATGTCCATTCCGTTCAACTGCTCTTCCAAGTCCTTGCTGTCTCTGATAGAATTACAATGTCATAGGCAAACCTCAAATTTTTTTATTTCTTCTCCATGAATTTTAATACCTACTCGGAACTTTTCTTTTGTTTCCTTTACTGCTTGCTCAATATATAGATTGAATAACATCAGGGATAGTCTACAACCCTGTCTCACTCCCTTCCCAACCACTGCTTCCCTTTCATACCCCTCGATTCTTGTAACTGCCATCTGGTTTCTGTACAAATGTAAATATGCTTTCGCTCTCTGTATTTTACCACTGCCACCTTCAGAATTTGAAAGAGTATTCCAGTCAACATTGTCAAAAACTTTCTCTAAGTCTACAAATGCTAGAAACGTAGGTTTGCCTTTCCTTAATCTTTCTTCTAAGACAAGTCGTAGGGTCAGTATTGCCTCAAGTGTTCCAACATTTCTACGGAATCCAACTGATCTTTTCCGAGGTCGGCTTCTATCAGTTTTTCTATTCGCCTGTAAAGAATTCACGTTAGTATTTTGTAGCTGTGACTTATTAAAATGATAGTTCAGTAATTTTCACATCTGTCAACACCTGCTTTCCTTTGGTATTGGAATAATTATATTCTTCTTGAAGTCTGAGGGTATTTCGCCTGTCTCATACATCTTGCTCACCAGATGGTAGAGTTGTCAGGGCTGGCTCTCCCAAGGCCGTCAGTAGTTCTGATAGAATGTTGTCTACTCCCGCAGCCTTGTTTTGACTTGGGTCTTTCAGTGCTCTGTCAAACTCTTCACGCAATATATCTTTGAAAATGCTTCCAACCTTGGCCCGAACGCCAATGATCTTGCCCTTCTGGACATTAGATAAATTTCTCCGTTTCTGCATTATGACAACTGTACTGATCCCCCACCCAACCCGAACACTATAACCCTCCACTATTTATGCAGCCACCTCCCATCTGGAATGGTTATTACACACTGGCATTGAAAATAGGTGGTGGTCACATTAAAGTGACTGGGCAATTATTAATGCATTCCTGTTCCATTTGCAAATGGAGTGAGGGGAAAAACAGCTATCTAAATGCATCTGTGTAAGTCCTAATTTATTTTGTCTTGTCATCACAGTAATTATACAAGACACATGATGGAAGAACAATTGTTCTGCAATCAGTCACAAATACCAGGTCTCTAAGTTTCTTGTTAATGATTTGTAAAGAGAACATTTTCTTTTCTCTGGGGAACACTGAGTTCATGGAAATTTTCCACTCTACTGGCCTGTTAAACCTACTGGTAACAAATCTAGAAGTAGTTGTCTGAACTGTTTCAGTATATTCCTTTAATCTGAGCTGTTCGAGATCCCGTACATTCAAGCAGTACTCAAACACAGGTGTTCTTTGAAGCCTTCTTTGTAGAAGACCTACACTTGTCTAGAATTCTCCAAATAAACCAAAGTTGATCATTCATCTTCCCTTCAACCAATTGCATATGCTCATTCCTTTTAACTTTGTTTGCACTGTTATGTCTAGATATTTACTCAATGTGACTGTCATGGAGCACATCACTAATATTGTGTTTAAACATTACAGGATTGTTATCCCTACTCATCTACAATGACTTACATTTTTCTACATTTACAGCAAGTAACTACTCATCACATCAAATAGAAATTCAAAGTCATCATCTATCTTTTACATTCACGTAACACTTTTCTGTACATTAAAGAATAGTCAGCAAACAGATGCAGACTGTTGTTCACCCTAACCATCAGATCATTTATGTATATTGAGAAAGAGCTGTCTTTTGAAGCTTCCCTGGGGCACACCTAACAATATCCTCATCTATGGTGAACAATTGCCATCAACATCTTTATACTGGATTCTATTACTTAAAAAGTCTGAGCTATTAACTTATGAGAACCTACTCCCTATGCTCGGATCCTCATATGTGTCTGCAGTCTGGCACCGTACCAAACATTTTCTGGAAATATCAGAATATTGAATCTGCCTGCTGCCCAACAATCATGGTTTGCAAGATATTGTATGAGAAAAAGACAGGCTGTTTTGTGCAACTGATTCTTTCTAAATTTGTGCTGATTTGTAGACAGTGGCTTGTCTGTCAAGGCAATTTATTGTATTCAAACTTGGCATATGCACCATAATTCTGCAACAAAACAGGGAATTGGCCTGTAATTTTGCAGGTTCACTGTTTTTTCCCCTTCTTAGATATGGGAGTTATTTGCATTTCCTTTTGAACATTTGAGGCTTTGCACTAGGCAAGAATTCACAATAAATACAAGTAAGGGGACAATGACAAATAGTACTTTGGATGTGGTAACTTATTTGTTTTCAATGATTTGAGTTTCTTCTCAATGCCAGGGATACCTACTTCAAAGTCTTCCAAACAAGACTTTGCGAAACTACAAAACAATGATATTCCTGAACAATTTTTTGAATGCAAAAATTTTAAACTTCAGTTCTTTTTGTCTTCTATTGTTACACCAAACTGGCCAACAATTTACAGGATAGAAGCCTGCAATGCACTTGGTGATTTTATGTAGGAGCAGAATCTTGTCTTGGTTTCAGCAAGATCTTTTGCTAATTTATGAAAGTTGTATGCTTTACTCATGGAAATTTTCAAACACACATGATTTCAACTAACTTTTGCCTGCCAAGTATGTGTGATTTTTTCCCTTCAATTGAGAGTACAATACTCAGTTTCCTCAGCATTTTCAAAATTTATAATGAAACCACGGAAGATCTTTATCGTCAAGCCCGTTACTCGGCACAGCCTGCTTCAGGAAGTTATTTACAAATGGTTCAAAATTTGCCGATAAACTATGTCCTCTCATTGTCTGACAAAGGAATGGTCAGACTTGTCATTTTGAAAACTGTTGCTTTTTTTACTGCTATGAGTTAGCTCTGAGAACAGTGCGTAAACAATATTTTACCTGCTGACATGGCCTGGATGTCTTCAAAAAAAAAAACTTTACAAACTAAGACATTTGTCGCATGGTTCTTGCACATTTGTTGACGAGTACAACTGCAAAGACGATGTACAACAGCCCTACGAGTCACAGACGTTGGACAAAACTAGGTCGGTGTTTGAAATGAGTCAGGCCTCATATCAGCATATTTTGAGGAGTGCCACACACATTTAATCACATTTTGAAGCCTTTGAGAGGGAAACTGATGATGTACTGCTGGTTGCAACTCTAGAATGTTGTCACACAGACTGGAAACTGCAGTGATGTACTCCCAATAATTTCTCTGTTAGTTTTCTGTAACATTCTTTCCACTGATGGAAAAATTTTGTAACAGTTTATGTTCATTATGCTGAGTGACATTTGAACTAACTCTGCTTTGTTGGAACTCAAAATACTGCTTTCAATGAATTAGAACTTTTATGACCTGACCACTAATCTAGAAGAGTTTCTCACAGAAAAAAGGAAAACATGATGCAAGAGACATCTAACGTTTTTCATTTCCCATTTTTCCCGAATTTCAATGGGTCTACCACAAGATTGTCTGCATGTCCCCTTTGTTTTGGCACCTACTTCTGCGCTTTAAACTTAAAATTCACTAAAACTAGCAATCTTATGTGTTGCATTCACAATAAAAGCTTTCATTTCTGTTTGAATCACTTCATTTTCCAACCTGTTTCTCAATATGTATTTTGTTATTTTTCTTGGCACAATTGTATGCGTTCTATTGAAGTGATAGCTCAAAAAGTCATACATTTGACTGTCTCAATCTCTAGTCAACTTATGTCGTCTAGTGACTTTTTACACCTATACAATTCACATTCAGAACGGACAAAGCAATATTTATGTTGAACAGTACTGACATACAGCAATTTCTTACCACTTTCAACCAACCAAAACATTGCTGCTTTTTATCTGATAAGTAATTTTAGTTACTGGTGTTTCTTTTGGAGATAACTGATGATTATACATGACACTATCACTCCAAGAGTCTTCACGAGTAAGTTTCTTTACCGTCTGCAGATTTGCAATCTGCAACATCAAGTGTTTCAGTCGTTTATAGCCACATGTCTGCACTATTTCCATGTTCGTCTAGAAATTTAACTACCATTTCACACAGTATATAATCTTCACACACGTTTTCTGTTGCTGGCTTCATTCGACATCTGATTATCTCCATAGTGAGCAGAAAAATATTTGCAGTGCTTGCTGTCACCTGTGAGGGTAGACTATGTTCAGCATGAAATTGCTTGTGGAGTATAAATGAAATACAGAATTGCTTTCACAACTAACACCAGGGCTATATTTTTCAAAATACGTACCAGGAATTGAAAACATCTCAAAGAAATGGATGTTAGTTCCCCTTTCCACCAAAACCTTGCAGCAATATTCCTCTTTAGTGAATGCTGCCTAGAATGAGCCAAATGAAAAGAGGCTTGGAAAAAATATACAACAAAAGTGATACCAGTCACAATATAACGTTTATTCATTCATTCATTCATTCATTCATTAACCAAGCAGTGGCAGAACACACATAAGGATATTTAAATTTGCACGATTTTGGAGCCTGGCAAAAGGGTTGAAGGAGAAGGGCTGGTGAGGTTCAGGAAATGGGATAGTTCAGGAAAGTCTCCCAGAACACTGGGTTAGGAGAGACTAACCGCATGGGATAAGAAGTCTGGTGGCTCCCATGACCCGAGGTTCTGGGCAACTTTTACAAACTCTCCTCATTCCTAGACCTCACCCATCCTTTTCCTTCACCCTTCTTCCTTCTGCTTCAACCCTCCTGCCATCACTTGGTGAGTAGATTTTTTATAAATCCAGTTCCATTATGGTTTCAAAAATTGATTATTTTCATTAACATTTATTTATTGTTACATTCAATAACTTCGTGCATACTCAAGGATGCTCCACAAATTGTGTTTCACACAAATTTATTTTTCACATAAATTACAGAAAGTAGAACACTGAAATCTCCACTTCAATTGTTAACATTTTTAAGACTTTGCACTCAAAGTTTATTCCACAACGATCTTTGTTGCACTTCTTTATGATATTACTTGAGTTGACATCTAAGATATTTGCAAATAGCCAGTTTTGATCATTAAATGTGGTCATAAAATATTATAACATTAACAGCATATTCTTACTTCCAGATGGACTCTGGAGCATGCATTTTCTACTTGCCTTATAAGATCTTAGATAATTTGCCTACAGATTAAGAGAGGCTTCTGTTCCAACAATAATGACCCCATTCCATACCCCATTTCTTGAAGATATGAGCAGTGAAGTTTTACATGGCCTGATTCAAGTCCCCTACATTTTGTATTCAGAACTGAAGGAACTGCAGCCATCTTGCCTACATTTTATTTACATTAATTACAAACTGCGTAATTTTGTTTGAGGATAAAATAGTAATAATAATTATTTACTATAACTGCTAGGATCAGCTTCTTTACCCTAAGAGATTTAACTATTTTCAGAAGAGTGGTACAACATCAGGGATGTCATCTTAAGGATTTGAATGAACATTATATTGAAGTGAGGCATTTATTTTCAACATGAAAATATAGAATTTTTCAGATATTCCTCTACATGTTTAGGTAATGAATCGACAGTTAACATTTCTAAACTACAAGGTGACCTGTTGTTTATTCAGTTTGCTGACTATATCCTCAAGCACGCTTAGCTGCAGGAGGAGTCTGTTTCAACTGAAGAATAATGGAACGCATGCGGGAGACATCCTTACTGGTCTTGCTTGATTTAGGGTTGAAATCACACAGCTTTGCAATCCTCTCCCACTCAGTGCCTGGCTCAATTTCTCCTGCTTCAGCAACAAATTGTTTCTCAGCGTTCCTGTAAAGTTAATGAAATGTTATTCAATTGATCTTTGCTATAGGATACTTAAATAAACATGATCAGCAGCTGTTAGTAATTATGCAAATTATTTTAGCAAAATATATAGCACTTACTTAGCTGCTTCCCTGTGGTAGCATTAAAAAAAAAAAGAAGAAAATATTTAATATTACATTTTCATTACAACTGATAGCATATTTTCAGCATAAAAGTCTTTGTGCAATGGCAAGAATAAATTACAACAGTGAGATACACCATGTTAAGTATGCATTTGTTCCATAATCTTCCTAAGGGTGATAACAGGGGGTGGGGGGGGGGGGGGGGGACAGAGGCCCAGCTATTCCACAACGAATGAACATTTTAGAGCAAGGGAGCCCTCCAAGAGGAAGCAGGTAATATAATTGCTTTTCCAAAATTAACAATAGACACTTTAGAGCCAATCATTCCAACTTACCGATTTGCTGCCTTTGTTTTGGCTATCTGCTCCTCATGATGCTTATACCATTCTTCCAGCTCTTTCTTAGCTTGCTCCCGTAGTTCTTCCTTCCGTTTTTCTTCATTAGCATCTAAAAACAGGAATATATTGTTCTCAAAACAGACACAGAAGATTAGTACTAATAATTGATTAATTTGTCAGTGCAGTCTTATTACATCTTATTTTGCAGTTGCTAAGTGTTTAGCAATAACACTGAATTAAAGATAATATGTTTAGTTTTTTTACTGTACAGAAAAATTAGAAAAACATGTTATGAGAGCCTTACATTAGTAAATTGTGGCAGGCTCCTGAATCCAACCAGACACAGATTTTCCATGACAACTTGATATTTCAGGATGCACTGCTTATGGATATTTACTTACAAAAGCTACTTATGTTCTAATGATCTGTATATCATACATTTCAGAAAAATTCAAATGATTTAAATGCCACTTCTAGAAGTCAAAATACCATCAATTTTCAAGATTCTTTGCAATGAGCTTCAAGGAAAAAAGTGGAAATCAAATAACATCTTTAGTAAGAAGGGGATTCAGTGACCATTTCCTAGTCATCTATACTGATCTGTAGTGATTGAGTCAGCTGGCAGAGTGATGGAATATCAACTGAAGACTTGATTCTTCTTTAATCCTAAGACAACAGTAACAAAATACTATTGAACCTTTGGTAAAATCTGAATTTGCAGGCAATGAACTAGTGTGTATAAAATATTAGCTCCATTTCTGTGAAACTATGTTTAAACCAAACTATTATATTTCCACAGAAAGAAAAATCTTTTGCTGTATTTGTATAAAAGACCTTTCAGTACTTTTAAGTCTGTGTCATCAGTATCACCAAATTTCAAAACAAATAAAGAACTGTATACTAACTTTAGTACCTGCAAGTGCTACCCATACAGATATGCCAAAGGCATTTATGCAGTCAGGAGCAGTATGTCTAAAGAGGATGCTACACAAGAACAAGGTGACAGACACTAGCCATAGGTGATTGAGGGTCAGGGGCGTGGGGGGGGGGGGGGGGGGGGGGGGAAGTAGTGCAGCAGTATGAGCACTCTTATCACACCTATGCTGTGTACAGTAATGGTCTTCCGCATGGACTGTGTTGCTTACGAACTGATTTCTGAATTGTGTTGATTAACACTACACAATCTAATATACGTAACGTTCCATCCTGCTAAATACTTTGTATCTGCAACAGCAACAACGTTCAACAGCAGTAACAACTTCACCAACTGCAGCAGCCAAAGCAGTTAAGGGAATTAATTATGCCGAAGGAATCATCCTCTACCACCAATCAACAGATGCAAGAAGCACTGCAGCAGTTTGCAAGTCCTGTTACCTGCATTACCAGCACTGAATTATGATTGAGAACTACGAATCCTGTGCCAAACAACTTCAACGGCACTTTGCAGCATTTAAGGTAAACAACAAGCAGGGTCAGAAAGCATTCACTGTATTTATGTGGTTGGTTGGAGAAGGAACTAAACTACGCGGTCATCAGTCCCTCTGATCTTAGATTAACTAAAAATGATAGAATTCCACATTAAAAGAAGGAACGACAATATCCATAAAACTATTAACTATTGACAGGGAAAGAAGGAAAAGGATGGAGCAAGAGGTGAGAAAAGTGACTATGATAGGGGCACAGGAGACAGAGGTGCTCAAGACAAAACAGACCCCATAAAGAAAGTAGTTGTTGGGAGGCAGAGGGCTGGGGTGAACCACCACGCCCACTTGAAGCCAATCCATTCAGGGTGAAAGGGGGGGTGCAAGAGCACCTGCCATCCCTTCCACTCACTGATAAGGTGGAAGGTCCCTCCCTTTAATAAAGTGATAAAAACCCACATCATGAATAAAACTTAAAACGAGATCCGCCATTGAGGCATTGTCAGCCAACACCAGGGATAGCGAGTCTGGAAAGCTGAAAGTCCGTCGCAGGGTGGCTAAGTTGAGGCAGTCCAATAACATGTGAGCCAAAGTCAACATCAACCCACGACAACAGAGAGAGGGGACCTAACGACAGAGGAGATAACCATGAGTCAATCAACTATGGCCAATGTGGAGCTGGCATAGAACGACAGAGGCCTTCCGAAGGGCCCCGGAAGAGGACCGCCACGGAGTTTTAGAATCCTTAATTGCCCTGAGCTTGTTCAGCGAAGGAGGAGTGTGCCATTCTGCATCCCAATGGCCCAAAACCTGATGACGTAATGCTGAGTGAACATTATTTCCGAAATACCAATAGCAAGTGATGGCCTGGTAGTAGTTAACTTAGCCAGCCAATCAGCAAGGTCATTGCCAGGAGCCCCAACATGGCCTGGGGTCCAAATGAAAACCACTGAACATCCACATTGAGCAAGGAGAGAAAGGGAGTCCTGGATAGCGATGACCATTGGGTGGCAAGGGAAGCAATGGCCGATAGTGTGCAAACCACTCAATGAGTCACTACAGATAGTGAAGGATACTCCTGAGCAGGAGTGGATATGGTCCAGTGCATGCAAGATGGCTACCAATTCTGCAGTAAAAACACTACAGCCATCAGGCAAGGAATGAAGTTCTGTGCATTGCACATAGGTGTAAGCAAAACCAGTGCACCCAGCAACCATGGAGCCATTACTATAAGTCACTTCTGAACCCTGAAATGAACTGAGGAGACAGAATTGGTGGCGAAGGGTCATGGGAGGGACAGATTCCTTTGAATCTATTGAGAGATGATGACAGAGCTGTGGCCGAGAGACACACCAAGGAGGGGTACATGCGTGAGCAGAAAAGAGGCAGTAAAGGGAATTGCTTGAGCTCAGAAAAGAGTGACTGAATGCAGACAGCCATGGTAAGCCCACATCATGGCCGCTGCTGTGGCAGGGTGATCTCCATGTCTGGATAAAGGAGACAATACTTAGAGTGCTTTGGGGTGCAGCAAATGCGGAGCACATAAGATATCAGCAGTTCGCGCAAAACTCTCAGTGGTGGAATCCCTGCCTCTGCGAGAAGACTAAGTACGGGGCTAGTCCAGAAGGCACCAGTTGCAAGTCAGACCCCACAGTGCTTGATGGGGTCTAGGATCTGCAACGTCAAAGGCGACGCAGAACCATAGACAGAATTTCCATAGTCTAAACGAGACTGGACCAACACTTGAGAACAGAGCAGTCTGCACCCCAGGCTGTATTGCACTGACATCTAAGAACTATGAGATGGGACCAGCATGTTCTCTTCAGCTGGCGAAGATGGGAGAGCCATGTCAACCAGGCACCGAAGACCAGACCCAAGAAGTGAATGGTGTCCACTGCTTCAAGGGGCTGTCCATCGAGGAACAGTTCCAGATGGGGATGGACTGTATGGCGATGGTAGAAACGCATGACATTTCTTGGCTGCCAAAAACAAAGCCATGGGAGAGAACCCATGACTGCACCAGGCAGATTGCCCCCTGTAGACTGCGCTCTGCAGTGCCCATTACAGAGGAAGCGAGATAGATACAAAAATCATCAGCATACGAAGAGGGGGACACTGTCAGTGCAACAGCTGTCACCAGACCATTAATGGCTATGAGAAGAAGAGGGATACTCAGCACAGAACCCTGTGGAACCCCATTTTCTTGCAGATGGGGAGTGCTGTAGGAGCACCTAACTTGGACCCGAAAAGAGCGACAAGAAAGGAAGTTACAGATAAAAATGAACAAAGTGCCACGAAGGTCCCATGCATGAAGGATGGTGAGGATGTGGAAGCACCAGGTGGCGTCTTAGACTTTGTGCAGATTAAAGAAGACTGCAAGGAGGTGTTGCCGATGGGCAAAAGCTAACCGGATAGCAGACTCCAGGAGTACCAAGTTATCCACTGTAGAGTGGCCATAGCGAAAACCACTGAGTCGATGACAAAAGGTCGTGGGATTCGAAACAGCCACTTCCTCACCATGTGTTTACGGAGCTTCCAGAGGGTGTTAGTAAGTCTAATTGGATGGTAGCTATCCAACTGAACAGGCAGCTTCCCTGGCTTCAACACCCGAACAACAATGCTTTCCTGCCTCGGAGTGGGAAAGACTCCCTCACTCCACAGACTGTTTAAGAGCGTCATTATGCAATGGTGGCCAGCTACCGACAAGTGTTGGAGCATTTGGTTATGTATCCGATCCGGTCCAGGAGCAGTGTCAGGACAAAGGGCGAGGGCACTGGTGCTGGCAAATTCCCACTCGCTGACTGGAGCATTATATGGCTCTGAGCAGCAAGAAACTAAAGACAAAGGCAGTCGTTCTGAGCACTCTTTCAGGAGAAGGAACGTGGGCGGATACTGAACTGTTGCCAAAGCTTGAGCGAAATTTTCTGTTACAAAGTCCGAATTGATAAGGACAACACCACGCATAGGAATTCCTGCAACCCCGGTGGTAGGATGGTGGCCAAAAATTCACCCGAGGTTTGCTCAGACTTGTGAAGAGGGGGTGTGTGGTCGTATGGGTTCTACATATCGTTTCTAGCAAATCCGCTTCTGAAAGTCTTATGGCTGCAGCAATTTCCAGAGTCCAGCAAGGGACCATATTTCAGCGTGGGGAACCTGAGGAAGAAGGGATTGCTGAAACAGCTACTGAAAGAATGGCAGCAGTCAAAGTCTGAGTAGATTCGTCAACACTTGTGTGGCAACAAAGGGGGGATCGGATCAGAGGAGAAGGCACCCCAATCAGCCTTAGATATAGCCCACCTGGGAGGGTGATTGAGCGAGAGCCAATGAAGGAAGGTCAAAACAGTCTGATAATGTTCGCTGTCACATAAGTCATCGTGGACTCCCCACTGAATGGAGGGAAGAAGGCTGGGACTGCAGATGGAGAGGTCAATAGTAGAGAAACTTCTGTGCACTACACTAAAGTGTGTGGGAGCACCTGTGTTTAGTAAACAGAGGTCAAGCCCTGCCAGAACAGCTTCAACTGTCCTGCTGAAGGCAGTAGTCGTATGACTACTCCAAAGAGGGTTGCGGGCATTAAAGTCCCCTAATAGCAGGAAGGGAGAAGGGAGTAGTAGTTAAAGGGTGGTGAGGGTATGGAATGTGGGCGGCCTGTCAGATGGGTGGTAGAGATCACAGGTCATGATTGGAGTGGCCAGATGGATCCTGACAGCAATGGCTTCCAGAGTGGTAGGAGGGGAACCCATTTACTAACAATGTCCTTGCGGACCAAGGTACAAACACCACCAGAAGCCCACAAAGGGTCAATTCGGTTCTGGCCCACAAAGGGGGGGGGGGGTAAGAATTAACAAAATGGGTGTCCTGGAAGGCAATACAAATGGCAGAGTACAAGGAAAGAAGGGGCTGCAGCTCTGGAAGGTGATGCAAATAACCATTACAATTCCACGAGAGGATTCTCAAGCCGTAGTCCAAAGGGGAAGCGAAGGGACCCATCTGTCGCTGATAAGGATGGGGTAATATCCATATAGGTGGGGTCAGACTGTTGGTTCATTGACTGGAGGGAGGGGGGGGGGGGGGAAGACAACCTCAGGGGGTACTGGAGGGGCCTTGCCCTTCTCCTTGCGTTTCTGCTTGTTCTCTTGGGAAGGAAGAGAAAGGCAGTCTTCAGAGAGGGTGGGCACGACATTACACTGGGCAATCTTGACACCCACCGGCCACAGATTTTAGAGGGGTGCCTGGAAGAGGAGTCCCGGGAGGGAGCTCCAGTACTGGCAGCTGCCGAAGGAGGGGAACACTTCTTTGTCGGGGGAGGGGGAGCAGCACCCGAAGGTATGGGTATGGGTACTGACAAGGAGGGGGGGGGAGGGGGAGCGGGAGAGGAGGAGGCTGAGAGTGTGGGGCGAATGGTATGGGGTGAATGTGGTGGGGCTGGGAAGAGGGAGGGGAGGGGGGGTAGGAGGGGGGAATGGACACAACGGAAGACAGACACGGGATGGAGCCAGTCATACTTTCGACGAGCCTCAGTGTAGGTGAGCCGATCTAAGGTTTTGTACTCTTTAATCCTTCC
Organism: Schistocerca gregaria; assembly: GCF_023897955.1. NCBI lineage: Eukaryota > Metazoa > Arthropoda > Insecta > Orthoptera > Acrididae > Schistocerca > Schistocerca gregaria. Next base: position 315,053,394 of record NC_064926.1, on the reverse strand, counting down.
TTCTTTCACAAACACCGAGCATAGAGGCAAGTGTGGAGAATGTTGTCCATGACTATTTACACACTGGAGGGGGTGCCCTGTCACTGCAGATTCGATCAGTGGTGCAGCGGGAAGACGTGTCTAAACCGTAAGCATTTAAGTGATGACACTTTCTGCAGGACCTGACCATCATTTTGCAGGACAATGCTCATGCACATACAGTGCAAGCTGTTACAGATTTGTTTGGCTGATGGGGCTGCTAAGTGCTATACCACCTACTGCACTCCCCTGACTTAAGCCCTAGTGAGTTCAACTATTTCTAAACTGAAGGAAACACTTCACAGCATTCTTTGGGCAATAGACCGCACCACTCGAACTGTCAACAAAATTGGCACTGCTAAGAATATCCTACGACTTCCACATCACTGGCAACGGGTTATATACAATGCTAGTGAATAATTTGAAGGTCAGTAAAAATGTGAAACATATCTATTTTGTACGAGCTGTATATAAAATAATAATAATAATAATAATAATAATAATAATAATAGCAGAGGAACTTCAGGATAAGGAAATCAGGCACAAGTACATAGTGATTTCAGAAAGGTACCAGTTAGCTGAATGTAGTCAATTACAGTCACTGGAAAAGGAATGTACAAGGTACAGGGACACAGTACTAGAAGTGGCTAAAGAATGTCTGAACAGTTGTGTGTAAAGGTAGGATGAAGCGAACAGCTTGGTGGAATGACAGTTAAAGCAGCCTGTAAAAGGAAAAAGAAGGCATATCAAAAATGGCTACATTCTAGAATTCAGGTAGACAGAAAGTTATGTTGAATAAAGCAACAAAACCAAACAGATAATTGCAGTATCCAAGAAGAAGTCTTGGGAAGACTTTGGTAACAGGTTGGAGACTTTGGTTCAAGCTGCTGGAAAACCATTCTGGAGTGTAATTAGAAGTCTTAGAAAGGGAGGTAAGAAGGAAATGACAAGTATTTTCGACAGGTCAGGAAAACTGCTGGTGAATCCTGTTGATGCCTTGGGCAGATGGAAGGAATATTTTGAAGAGTTGCTCAAGGTAGGTGAAAATACGATCAGTAATGTTTCAGATTTCAATGTACAATGGGATAGGACTGATGATGGAAATGGGATCACATTTGAGGAAGTGGAGAAAATGGTCAATAGATTGCAGTGCAATAAAGCAGCTGGAGTGGATGAAATTTAGTCTGAACTCAAAAACAGTAGACTGTCAGGTTTTAAATGGCTACACAGAATAATTGAAATGGCGTGGTATTTGGGACAGGTTCCATCAGACTGGACGAAAGCAGTAATCACGCCAATCTTTAAACATGGAAACAGAAAAGACTAACAACTACAGAGGTATTTCTTTAATCAGCGTTGTGGGTAAAATCTTCTCAGGTATTGTTGAAAGGAAAGTGCGAGTATTAGTTGAGGTCAAATTGGATGAAAATTGGAGTGGGTTTAGGCCTCTTAGAGGTTGTCAGGACCAGATCTTTAGTTTACGGCAAATAATGGAGAAGTGTTACAAATGGAACAGGGAATTATATCAATGCTTTATAGATCTAGGAAAGGCATATGACCAGGTTCCTAGGAGGAAGTTATTGTCTGTTCTATGAGATTATGGAATAGGAGGCAAACTTTTGCAATTACAGATCTTTACATAGTCAGGCAACAGAGTTGACAATAAATTGAGTTCCTGGTTCAGAGTAGTTTCAGGGGTAAGACAAGGCTGCAACCTGCCTCCACTGTCCATATTATTTATGGACCATATGTTCAAAACAATGGACTGGCTGGGTGAGATTAAGATATGTGAACACAAAATAAGCAGTCTCGCATATGCGGATGACTTAGTTGTGATGGCAGATTCGATTGAAAGTTTGCAAAGTAATATTTCAGAGCTAAATCAGAAATGTAAGGACTATGGTATGAAGATTATCATCTCCAAAACGAAGTAATGTCAGTGGGAAAGAGAGAACCGGATTGAGTGCCAAATAGGAGGAACGAAGTTAGAACAGGTGGACAGTTTCAAGTACTTAGGATGCATATTCTTACAGGATGGCAACATAGTGAAAGAACTGGAAGCAAGGTGTAGCAAAGCTAATGCAGTGAGCGCTCAGCTACGATCTACTCTCTTCTGCAAGAAGGAAGTCAGTACCAAGACTAAGTTATCTGTGCACTTTTCAAGCTTTCAACCAACTTTGTTGTATGGCAGCGAAAGCTGGGTGGATTCAGGTTACCTTATGAATAAGGTTGAGGTTATGGATATGAAAGTAGCTATGATGATTGCAGGTACTAGTAGATGGGAACAAAGACAGGAGGGTGTGCACAATCAGGAAATCAAAGAAAAACAGGGCGAACAGGCTTAGATGGTGGGGTCATGTTACACGCAAGTAGATACGGGTGCAGCAGTTTCCTTGTTGAATGTACAAACTTACTTCGACCTTGGGTCACCCCCGTTGAAACCAGTTTACAGACATCTCCGCGGTTATGGTAAACTGTTCATTCCCAACTGGGTCAATTCACTACCGATGTTACTTACAAATCAGTCACTCAGCCTCTTATTTTTGTCAGTGATGCGAGCTCCGCTAACCTTTTTGGATAGAATGCATTTCAAGCTTTCAGTTTTTTTATAGCATACACCATACAGTTGGTCTCCGAATAGGTTCCTTATCAATCGTTGGAATCTTTGACCTCTGACTTTAAGGATATTTTTGAGGAGGGCCTGTGGCGTGTTTCAGACTTTGAAGCTCACTTAACGTTGAAGGCATCGGCTCGCCCGCGTTTTCTACACGCGAGGCAGATCGCCTTGACTCTCCGCCCTCAGGTAAAAGCAGAGCTAGACCGGCTGACAGCCCTTGGGGGTCATTCTTCCCATTTCTTCTAGTGAGTGGGCTTTGCCCCTCATTATGGTCAGGAAAACCTCAAGAAAATTATGTCTTTGTGGCGATTTCAAGGCCACCATTAATTCCCAATTAGTCGTGGACACCTATCCCTTGCACACATTCTAATGAATTGTTCTCCGACATGGCAGGAGGCCAATATTTTTCGAAAATTGATCTTTCTGAGGCTTATCAACAGATACCACTTGATGAGGACCCCAAGCGGCTGGCTGTCGTCAACAGCCCGTTTGGCCCTTACCAATACCAGCAGTTGGCCTTCGGAATATCCAGTGCCCCGGCAATATTTCAGCATTATCTTTACCATGTCATGTTGACAATCCCTCATTGTATTAATTAGCCGGACGACAATTGTCACAGACTGCAGTACGAAGGAACACTTGCACAACCTCCGAACCCTCTAACTTCTTCCAAACGTCCATTGAGTATGTGGGTTACATCATCTCTTGGCACGGCATCCAGCCTCTAGGAAGTTTGGTCCAAGGTATTGTCGACCTTCCGCAGCCCGCTTCACTGAAGGAGTTACAAGCTTTTTTTTAGGCAAGATTGCCTATTACCACCGGTTCATTCCCAGGGCTTCCACCATAGCCCACCCTCTGTACTGCCTTCTGCGCAAGGGTGTTCCTTTTGATTGCTTGCCTGCATGTGAGCAAGCGTTCACCTCGTTGAAGGGAAGCCATTAGTCCTGGCTACAGATGCTTCACAGTATGGGGTGGGGGCAGTCCTGGCCCATCGCAACACAGATGGCTCCGAGCAGCCACCGGCGTTTGTGTCAAACACTTAGTCCCGCGCAGGCCCATTTCTCCCACATGGAAAAAAAGAGGCTTTGGCCATTGTCTATGCTGCTACCAAGTTTCACCCTTTCTTGTATGGCACAAAGTTTCAGTTAATCACTGACCATAAGCCACTACTATCGCTATTTGGCCCCACCTCTCAGATTCCGGATAGGGCGGTCCACAGACTGCAGCGCTGGGCCTTGTTCCTCTAAGTACCATTATGACATTTATTTTCGCCCTACCGGACAGGATGCCAAAGTCGACTCTCTTTCCCGTCTTCCAGTGGGCCCGGATCCTAAGTTTGATTGGAAGGAGATTATGCAGTTTCTTTTGGATGTGACGTCCCGCCAAGGGGTTGATGGCTTCCCAATCACTAGTTGACCCAGTTCTCCGGTAAGTAGTTCGCCTCGTTCAGTAGGGGTGGTCGTGCCAACCTCTTCATAATCCTCGCATGATTGTTCTTGCAAGGTTGCAAAGAGAGGTCTTCACATTACATGAGGGACACTAGGGTGTTTCCCGTACTATAACCTTGGCTCGCACACGTGTGTACTGGCCCGGTATAGATATATATTGAGCACTTGGTGGGCACCTGTTCCCAGTGTGCGAGGGAACAGGCGTCTCCCAGGTTAGCGTTCTCTTCATGGCCACCTGCAACCCAGGCATGGTAACATGTTCACATAGATTTTGCGGGCCTGCTTCTCAATGGCTTTTGGCTCATTGTCATTGATGCTTATTCCCAATTCCCATATGTGGTTCGCTGCTCCTCAACCACTTCAGAAGTTGCAATCTGGACACTCGCAAAAAAATCTTTTCCATGGCAGGTCTGCCAGTTACCTTGGTATCCGACAATGGACCTGAGTTTATTTCTCATACCTTCCAGGATTTTTGTAGGTGCTTTGGTATTCGACACATTGCTTTAACCCCTTTCATCCACAATCTAATGGGGAAGCTGAGCCCATGGTGGGCACATTTAAGATGCAGATGAAGTTTGTACACGAATTTCCTGCGGAGGCGGCGTTGACGTGTTTCCTGAAGGCATACTGGATCACTCCGATGGGAGAACACAGCCCAGCAGAGCTCCTCCATGGGCGCCAACCTAGGACTGCTGCACCTCCTCCAGCCTGGTCCTCGCCAGTATTCACAAAACAGGGTACCCACTTTTCCACCGGGTATGTCAGTCTGGGCACGTGGGTTTGGTCGCAATCCACACTAGATACCAGCGGTGGCCCTGCACCTCAATTGCCGCTGGCTCTATACCTTGCAGGCGGGGGACCGAGAGATACGCCACCAAAATCAGCTACGTCCACATTTGGGCACGCACCCTCCGACCCCTCAGGTGCCGGCTTCCCCATTGCTGGCACCCGTGTTTCCTCAGGGGACGCTACCGCCCCTCCCACCTGCGACTGTCATATTGCGATGGTTGTCAGCCTTTGCGGCCTCCAATAGCTCCAGCACCGCCATCGCCATCATTAGAGATGTCCCGGCAAGAGCCGGCCCCCTTGCAGGCCCGGTTTCTCAGGAGGCTGGTTCACCTGTGGTTGTGCCTTCCCCATCGTCCTCACCACTGGATCTTGCCCCTCCCGAAGTGGAACAAGATCCGGAGTTCGACAGCTTGTCACCCGTTCTGTCCCGGGCTACGGTGGTGGGACGACGGGGGCCTCTGTGTGGGTCACTTCCAACCGTTGAAGGTTCCGGCTCGAGGGTTGGCATTTATCACTTTTGCTATCGTGATACAACGAGCAGTAAGATTGAGCACGATATTTTGTTCAAATACTCTTCGCATAAAATCCTGTGTCTCCAAAACTACAAGGTTATGTTCAGCCCCATGTGCTGAACCGAGAAAGTAACCATTAAGCACTACATAGCACTGTTTATGTAGGTTCACCAGAGTGCTTTGTAGATGGATTCGGTCTCTCCCCACCACACAAGAATGCGGCAATGATTCTCACACTCTCACACAGGCATCGCAATTGCCTCATATCTGTGATAGACAATCACCACAGAAGCAGGAGCACTCATAGCAAAATGTTTACAATATTTTGCTTTCATGGATTAATTGTGTTATTAGTGTCGGTGCTGTCAATCCTTGCAATGAACTGATTCATAAAAATGCACAGAGTAGCATTGAACTGTTAAGTGAACTCTTGGGTCCATCCTGTTAGTTACCATACCTATTCTCTGTGAAATGAAGTGCAGCTGTGTGAGTCAACGTAACTAACCTTTCTCCTCAAGGCGTTTCTTCTGTTCTTCCCTCCACTTCCTAATTTTTTCTGGTTCTTCCTTCACAACCGGTTTTGGAGGTGTTGGTGTCGAAAATATTTCTGGAAGAAACATACAAATAGCTTTTAGTAAGTGGTGATGATATTCCCATACAAATATGGGCATTCCAGTAACAGAAAGAATAAATGAGTGATTCTAAGTTTAATCTACTTTGCACAATACACTTTAATAGCAGACAATGACTCTGCACTTTGCCTCAAAAAATAAAACTGGACACTATGAAAGATACAAAATGTATCTCAATGGTTTGCACCAAGAGTGAGTGGGGCGGGGGAAAGAAAACAAAAATATTAGAAACAATACAGGGAGAAGCCAGGGTATTTCATCTAAGCTGCTGTTCACTAATATTTTCAGCACCACTTACATACTTTTTAACAAGATGAATTTTGAGAAAGTTTTCACTAAATTAATGACAGCCTCATATCATTATCCACACATGAATCAACTTTTCTCAAACTGTACTACAATACTTTCTAACACTACTACCAGAACTCAAGAGTTGAGTTCAATTCTTTTTTACTCCACAAAATAATTAGTCATTTCAGAGACTTTATAGTATCTAGAACTTCAAAAAACATTTCTGTCTTGCCTGGACTTTAATGGCTTCTTTCATAGATGGGCAACCTTTCATTTAAAGTAGGCAAGATCCTAAGGAAATATCAAGTTGAAGTAGTTTTCTGGCCACTGGCAACAATCAATGCTCTTCTCAGTTCAGTAAAGGATGATATGGGATTGCAGAAGGCTGGAATTTACAAAATTCCTTGCCAATGCAGCAAAGCTTACAAATGTCAGATGATTCACACAGTACATGAAAGGTGGACTGAACGAGAGTGCCACCCTCGCCTTTTGCAGCCCAGTAAGTTGGCCATAGTTGAGCACAATTACCACAGGACACTGGATTATTCTGCCACAAAAATCTTGGCCCTCTGAGGTCCTTTTGGGATTCAGTAATTAAAGAATCTGCAAATATCTCTAGAACAAGAGTTTTAAATCTTGACAGTAGCTTTCAGTTGGACAAGGCTTGGGACACAGTTATCTGCAATTTCTTACGAGGAAAAGTATTTTATTCATAATGACTGTCTGGTGACATCTGATGTTTGTTTTTAGCATGGCGAGTGCACATCCCGACAGAGGGGTGGCCATTTTTATGCATGCGCCTGGGTGCCACAGATGAAACAGTATTTGCAGTGGGGTTAGATTTCAACAGAAAATGCTCCTGTGAGGGCCACCAATGTACATGTGTCTCCATGCCAGTTTTTTCTATAAAGCTAACACCTTGAATTAGCACTCTTCAGTGGTGGACACTAATCCGCAGATGGCTGAAAGGTTGCCAGCCGAATATTGAGGCAAGGAGTCAACATGATCTGGTTACAATCCCAAAACCTCAGAGTATTTAGTCATGGTTTCCGCATCAAGACAATGCACTGGCTTATACTGAATTTTTCTGTTACAAGGTTCTTCATGACTTACAGCTTCCCAGTGTCAGACCCCCTTATTCACCTGGCCTATCACCACGTGACTTATTTCCTGAGGTCAAGTTTACGTGAAAAGAATGAATGTTTCAGGTCATTTAAGCAGAGGAAGAAAAAGTGACAAGCATCATCAAGGATCTCACAGAAGACTTACAGCACTATTTCCATCAATGAAAATTCACATGAGCATTGGACGGCTAGAGGTATATTGAGGGTGACATTTGTACATCTTTGAAATAATTTTTTTACAACGACAGTCCCATTATTTTATAGCCGCACTGTACATTTTGGTGCGTGATCAGCACCCTGTTTCTGCTCTCATTTCTATTTCTTTCACCACAGAGACTAGCCAACAGAGATTTTTGTTTATGTGAATATACTGCCCGACAGTGACCCAAACTGTTGGATGAGTTCTTATGAATTAGTAGGGGAAAGTAGCAGGGATAGTCAACATGTTGATTGAGAAAGAGCACAACTTATTTGGAGAAGGCTGTCCATGACATTGCCTCTGAAGAGTCTTGCATTAGCAGCTCTCCATCCCATAGTCACTTACCAAACACTGAGGTAGACATATTGTATCAAGGGATTTACCAAAGAACTATACAGCTGTCTCTGAAGACTGTCCATAGTGATGATACTAAGCAACTAATGCGCTGACCAGCTTTAGCTTGAGAATTCTGTGTCACAAACCTGCACCAATATAAGTTTTTTTTTTACGCAAAAACATCTTGGGTCATAAGCCCCCCATGTCAGAACTGTATAACAAGAAGACAAAGTGAAGAGTTACAAATGACTCCATTTTAATCCCAATCGACAGAAGAAAAGATAGCTAAAAACAGGATAATGATGAAATATCTACAAAATACACTGTAGAGAAATGGAGGTCCTAAACTAAAAATTAAATGTCCTTCACCATATTGCTACCAACAGATAAAAAGTAAAATGTAGTTGACAGCCCACAGGTCTTCATTAAAACAGTTGATAACTCAGAACACAAACAAAAAATGAGAATGTAAGTGGTTAAAAAAGGGCATTTTATCAGGAAATGGCAGACCATCAAAGATTGAGTGCAATGAGCACAAAATGGTGGGGGAGAACCACTTAAATGGCAATAAAAGACAGTGCTTGATATGCAACCTAGCTAAAATAATGATCTCATAGCCAGAGGGCTGAGGAGGCGGTCATCCAAGCCACTGGCAGGGGCGTAATAGCCCGGATGTTGTTCCCATGAAGGGAAGACCAGTGGTGATGCTGAAGTGAAACCACCTGCTGACAGACATTGGAGGGGACATAAGAACGAGCAGGCTGAGGTAAGAGGACTGCAGCCTTGGCAGCGACTTCATTTCCTGCAAGACCAATGGGGCCAGGAAACCACAAACCTTACAGTGGCTCAACGAAGAGTGAGCAAGTGACAGCATTTCTACACCCTTTGCACTAAGTATGGACGGTGTACAGCACACAGAGGCTTTGAATGGCACGGAGTGTCAAAGCAGATGACAACTGAAAAGCCTGTGCCACCAAATGTACTGCATGTCCTGATATAGGGCTAAGAGCTCTGCTATAAATACTGAGCAATGTTCCGGAGGCTGATACTGAAAAATGTCACTCTCAATGACGAAGGCACACCCGACACCAGTCAGTCTGCAAGCAATCAGTGTACACAAAGGTTCTATCACGAAGTTCTGTGTGAAGGTTGTGAAACTGAAGGTGATAGAGTGAGGCTGAAGTAGTGTCCTTAGGGAGCGAATGAAGGCCAATGTGAACAGAGGCTGCTACACGAAGCGAAGGTGGTGAAGGGTACATATTCATCGGGAAAGTGGCAAGCAGCATTAAGTTACGATTAAGACCCAAAAGCGAGCTCTAACAGATAGAGAAGAGAGATGCATCCCAGTGACGACTAAAGGAGTCATCAAATGAGGCACTGGATGGGTGGCCACACATTGTGGACAAACAGGACACACATCTGCTGAGGAGAAAGTCACGGAAGTATGACATCGATAGTTCGGCATACAGGTACTCAACCAGGCTAATGTAAAAGGTGCCAGTAGCCACATGAATGCCATGACAATACACAGCATTGAGACAGCGTAAGAGGGATGGATGTGCAGATGCATAAACAAAACACCCATAGTCTAGTTCGAATGGACAAGGGAAGGGTAAGAATGGAGGATGTTAGTTCAATCTGCTCCCCAGGAAGTACCACTGAGAACATGTAGGACATTGAGGGACCACATACAGCAGGCTCCCTAGTAAGAGATAAGGTAGGACTATGAAAGTTTCGTAACGAGCCCCAGATTTCCATAGTTTCAACAAATGGAAGAGCAACAGACCCAAGACGTAAAGATGGTGGAAGAAACCAACTGCACCTCCAGAAATTCATACAATCAGTTTAGTCAGTGGAAAAACTAAAACCATTGTCAATGCTCCACAAGTAGATGATCAAGACATCGCTGAAACACAGCTTAATAAGAAGTCCATGGAGAACTGCAATAGAAGGCAAAACCAAGAACAAACAGGGAGCCAGAGATGCCCAGTGGGAAACAGGCCATTAAAGGGTTAATGGCGATAGCACAGAAGATGCTCAGGACAGAAACTGGAGCATACTATCTTCCTAAAAAAAGATGACCGACAAGGAGGAACGAAAAAACACACACACACACACACACACACACACACACACACACACACACACACACACACACACTAAAAATTCCTGAAGGAAGTTGGGCAGGTGGTCACAGAAGACCCACAAGTAGGATGTACACAGGATACAAGTCTTCCAGCAGGTATTTCAGGCTTTCTACAAATTCAAAAACATGGACAATGTCTGGGACTTCCACAGAAAACCATTCATGACATGGATGGAAAAAGTGACGAGATGGTCAACTGCAGAATGGCGAGCTCAAAATCCACACTGTGTAGTGGGTAGTAAATTGCAAGAGACGAGCCACCATACCAGTCTAGCATGAATCATACGTTCCATTGCATTGCAAACACGGCTGGTGAGAAATGGGGCGGTAGCTAGAAGGAAGGTATTTGTCCTTACTGGGCTTAGGTATGGCTATGACAGTGGCTTCATGCCAGTGTCTGGGAAATGTGTCCTCTGCCAAGAAGCAGTTATATGCACGAAGCAGGAAGTGCTTGCCCACAAGAGAAAGGTGGGCAACATCTGAATGTTAACATTGTCTGGCCCTGGAGCAGCAGATCAGAATGAAGTGAGAGCATGATCTAGCTCCCTCTTAGTAAAGGCGGCATTGTAGCACTCTTAATTCTGCGAAGATATGGGCATCACCCGAGCCACCGTTTCTGATGGAGGAAGTCTGAGCAGCTTTGAAATCTCCCAAAATGGCAGTGCAAGGTGTTGAAGATAGCAACAGGGTCCACAATGATGTCTGCTATTGTCATGCTGAAAAGTGGAGAATTGATCCTGGTCCCACAGAGCCATCGGAGGTTGACCCACATGGCAGAAAAAGGAGCTGAACTGTTAAAATAACTGGAATCAAGTCCAGCTACCTTTTTTTGCTAGCCCGAAGGAGGTGACAACACTGTGCACACAACTGTTTATAATTAATGCAGTTTGCCATCACAGGATGATAGTGAGAAATGTGGAGAACATATCTCCGAGTGCACACTGCATCATGGTACACCTCAGTCCACCAAGGAATGGGTAAACAGTGTGGTAAAGAGGAAGTGTGAGGAAACAAACATTCCGTGGCAGTAAGGTTTCCAAGATATTCTACCCAGTCATATCAACTGGAAATGTTTTCGAAGGTCACTATTGAGGTGTAAAGCCTCCAGTCGGCCTTAGTAAATTACCATTTGGGTGGGCATGTAGTTGGGGCAAGAGTCAGCAAACACAGTTCACAGGAAATGGTCACTCGAGTATGTGTCAAAGGGAAAAGACCACTCAAGATTATGGGCAAGCTGGGCAGTGCTGAAGGATACATCCAAATGGAAAGAGGTGTGTGTGGAATCTGAAAGGAACGTGGGTGTTCTTATGTTAAGGCAGAGGAGGTCGAGTTGACTGAAGGTCAGTCAAGAGGGAGTCTCCTGACAGGTTCTGAGAGAAACCCAAAGGGATTGTGTGCATTAAAGTCACTGAGCAGCAGAAAGTGGTGAGGTAGCTGTACAATAAGCCAGAGGAAGTCTGCCTGATGACATCAAGTGACAGAGGGATGTGAATGGTATGGAGGGAAAGGTCAAGTGAGAAAGGGAGAGGTGAACTGCAACAGCTTGAAGGCGGATAGTCAGGAAGACTACGATCATCATCCCATACGAGAAGCATGACTCCCCACGAGATAGAATGCCATCCTTGGAGGGGAAGGTCAAAATGAACTGGAAAGAAATGCAAGAGCTCAATGCAGTTGTGAGGACACAATTTTGTTTCCTGGAGGCACAGAGCACCGACACTGATTCTAAGAGCAGCCGCAAATCCTCTCCGATTTCTGTTAATGGAGAGTCATAATGAAGGGGTGTCACCTCGGCAGCTGGCTAGTGCTAGCTTTCGAAGACTCAATGCTGAAGGGCACAGAGGCTGGGGATCCTGCTCCATGCGATCTACAGAGGCATCATCAGCATTCTCCCTCTGTCAGTCCATGGAGTCCAGGGCAGAAAAATGGATGGCAGTGTGCACCAATGACATAGGGGTCACCCAGATGGGGGTATCACATGGCGACACTGTCTTAGAGGAGCATTTGCCTTTGGATTTAGGTGTTGGACCCTTTCTAGTTGGCAAAGGAAGACATCTTTGTTGGCTGGACAGATGTATGAAGTCATCACAGGAGTATTCCTTCTGTCCTTTCCATCCTGCCAGTTGTCTAGCAGACAACTTCACTCCGCAAGGTGAAAGTTTGGTGGCTTGTTGCCTAACTGAACAAGGAGACAGCAATGCTACCACGACACTGGGCAATTTCACAACCCCAGTGCTGAATGTGACCTCACATGTCTGCATGGACATGTCCTTCATGGAGCAAGAAAGAACAGTACTGTAATTGTTAAGGTAGAATTCAGGGTTTGTGACTAGCCCATGACTTTCTAGTGACTGGGTAAGGCACTTTTTCCTTAACCAAACTGCCTGGACAGCCCACTCATCTCAAGAAGAGGCAGCATGATTGCCATTGCAGTTGGTACAGCAGAGAGGAGGAGGACAATTTTCCTCATGAGCATCCCAACCACATATTACATATTTGGTAGTATGTTAACAGGACATTCAAGTGTGGCACTGGTAGAAGTGCATTGGGTTTGGAATGTACGGTTGGACTGTGACAACTTCATAGCCTGCTTTGATCTTTGATGGAAGCACAACTATCAAAACTGAGAAAAAGAGTGCATGTGAACACTAAGGATCCCTCTGCCTTTTTCATCACCCGATGGACTGTAATGACACCCTGATCAGAGAGCTACATTTAGATTTCTACCTCTATCAGACCATCTAGCAGCCTAGTGTAAATAACACCACGGGAAGAATTCAGAGTTCCATGGGCCTCGACACAAACAGGGAAGCCGTGGAGAAGTAAAGCAGAAAGCAGTTGTGCTTCAGAATCAGAAGTAGTCTTCACCAAAAGCAAACTGCCATAGTGTAAAAGAGCTGGGTTCCCAGGGTCTACAGTTGCACCACCACTTTTCTGAATAAGAAACAGATTTACCATTGCAAAGGACTGGCCATCTCCAGTACGTGAAACGATGAGGAACTGTGGTGCAGCTGGGAGGGTCTTTGAATCAGGATCTTCATTCCATTTACATTTAGCAGACATTGACTGTAAAGAAGATAATAGGCTCATTGCGAGGAAATCCCCATGACTGCCATCATATCCGATGGCGTGCTCTTTCCAACTTGGCCCCCCTTCGAGGCGGTTCACCTGCCTTAGGCGATTGTTCACACCTCAGGTCACACCTCCCGAACACCTGACAGAGGGACCAATCAGCAATCTAGGAAGGTAGCAGCCCAGGGAATCATCCCTCTCTGGGCCTGGCCTGTGCCAGATGGTATGTGTGAACTCTACTTGTTGACCTAGGGCTGAGAATTACATGTCACCATGTCACCAGTTAAGTATTAAACATGTTGGCCGGCCTTCAGGACCTCACAGGGAGGAATAATGAAAAGAGAAACGCGTAAGTGGAGGAAGGATAGGAGAACATGAATAAAGAAAGAAAAAAGAAACGAGAAATAATGGCAAGGATGTTCTTATGTCAGCCACTGAAAATGCTGAACATATTCCGAAAAACACACCAGATGTGTTCCCCAAGAGGGGGGAGAAAGAGTAGAAAGAGGATAGACAAGCAGCATGGAAGGGGAAAGATGCAAAGGCTGGGGCCCTGTGGTAGCCAAGCACGAACCCACCAAAGATCAGTCAACCCCTGGGGGTATATGGGTATATAAGGTGGTTGGTGGTGGTGGTGGTGGTGGTGGTGGTGGTGACTAATGGAGTAAACAGTGCGGTCATCAGTCCCTCATTCATGGTGTGTTCCATCTGGAGTTGTTGACATCACCCAGGAATTTGGTCGAATTGTTATAGTATTTAGGAGAAGTGAAACTGTTGAGCAACTTACTGCCCAGATAAAGCAAGGGGCTACCAACAGCATCTTCTCGATGACCACTCAGCAAATGCTGCTGTGAAAGGGTCTCTGCAACAAGAACCTGGTTCATACACTCACACCGACTGCTGTTCATTGGCGATGATGGCTGGATTTCGCATGCCAGTACAACAACTGGATGCCCTCTGAGTGATGACAAGTGACCTTTTCAGATAAATCACGTTTTTTGCCCCACTGGCCTGAAACATCAAAGCAAACACCTTGCAACAATCGTCTGAGCGCTGTAGGCTGGAAGGCATTCCCTGCAGGATCTCATCATTCTGGAAGACATAGTCCATTAACGTGGATCTGCATCTATTCTTTGAAATCGTGTCCAGCCCTACATGCAGTTTTCTCTTCCTCAGCATGATGGCACCTGGCAGCAGAACAATGCAACATATTACACAGCTCTCAGTGTAAGTGCATGGTCCGAGGAACACTAGGATGAGTTTACCATACTCCCACGGCAACCAAACTCCAGATTTAAAACCAATCTGGTATCTCTAGTGCTACCTCAAATGGGGCTGTTCAGACCACCAAGAAACCTAGACCAGTTGACCACAGCTCTAGAGTTGGCATGGCTCCACACCCCTGCTGATACTTTCCAGAACCTCACAGACACTTCCTGTGTGTCTTGCAGTGATCCAGACTGCAGAAAGGGTTATTCAGGCTTTTGACATGTGGTCACAATGTGACTGGACAGTGTACATTCTGCACATGTAAGGTAAGATTATTGAGAGTGCTTCTAATTCAGAAATCCCATTTCAATTATGATGTTTGTGAGAAAATTGTGTTATGCCTTGTGCAAGGAGATACTTCTTTCTACCAGCATGTGTCTGAATCATGCACCACCACCACTAATTATGACTGGTTTATCATTGTGCAATATTGCTGCTTGTGATCAGATAACTGTCATTCGAAGAAGGAATCGAAGAAGGAATCGAAGAAGGAATCGAAGAAGGAATCGAAGAAGGAATCGAAGAAGGAATCGAAGAAGGAATCGAAGAAGGAATCGAAGAAGGAATCGAAGAAGGAATCGAAGAAGGAATCGAAGAAGGAATCGAAGAAGGAATCGAAGAAGGAATCGAAGAAGGAATCGAAGAAGGAATCGAAGAAGGAATCGAAGAAGGAATCGAAGAAGGAATCGAAGAAGGAATCGAAGAAGGAATCGAAGAAGGAATCGAAGAAGGAATCGAAGAAGGAATCGAAGAAGGAATCGAAGAAGGAATCGAAGAAGGAATCGAAGAAGGAATCGAAGAAGGAATCGAAGAAGGAATCGAAGAAGGAATCGAAGAAGGAATCGAAGAAGGAATCGAAGAAGGAATCGAAGAAGGAATCGAAGAAGGAATCGAAGAAGGAATCGAAGAAGGAATCGAAGAAGGAATCGAAGAAGGAATCGAAGAAGGAATCGAAGAAGGAATCGAAGAAGGAATCGAAGAAGGAATCGAAGAAGGAATCGAAGAAGGAATCGAAGAAGGAATCGAAGAAGGAAATCTCCCCAAAGCACCCCTCTCAGATTTAGTGGTTAGATGGCCCAGTGGATTGTACTGCACTATTAAATAGTAAAACAAATGGTGAAGGATCCAGACTTAAGTAAAACATCAAGAGAATGTGAAAGCCATGGCATCATGCTCACAGGGTTGGACTAGGAAATAGGTGAGCTGGGTTCTAAACCCCATCGTACCACTTATTTTTTCAAAACTTTATAAACTGTCTATCCAGTTATAGAAATATTTGTTCTCTTACTCTAGTCTTGGCAGTTTTCATACTACACATTGGTTATAGAATATAAGTTATGTGGTAAGAATATATTACTGTCACAAGTAAATGTGATGAATGGTGAGAGCAGGCTAGATGCCAAATAAATGTTTCAAAGAGATGAAAAAAATGAAAAAAGGAATTCAAGAGTCAAAACTTTTGAAACAGAATGCAACTTGAAAAATGTTAAAAGCATACGTTTTGACAGAACACAAAAACTGTGCTTAACATGAACAGTTGCATTCGTTTATTGCAGCTTATGCGACATGAACCATGTACCTTGCCGATGGTGGGGAGGCTTGTGTGAATCAACGATACAGAGCCGTACCGTAGGTGCAGGACTATAAATACATAATCAAATAGGGGTAATGCAGGAGTAGGTTTAATAATGAATAGGAAAATAGGAATGCGGGTAAACTACTACAAACAGCATTATTGTGGCCAAGATAGATACAAAGCCCACACCTACTACAGTAGTACAAGTTTATATGCCAACTAGCTCTGCAGATGACTAAGAAATTGAAGAAATGTATGATGAAATAAAAGAAATTATTCAGATAGTGAAGGGAGACGAAAATTTAATAGTCATGGGTGACTGGAATTCTAGGGTAGGAAAAGGGAGAGAAGGAAATGTAGTAGGTGAATATGGATTGGGGCTAAGAAATGAGAGGAAGCCGCCTGGTAGAATTTTGCACAGAGCACAACGTAATCATAGCTAACACTTAGTTTAAGAATCATGAAATAAGGTTGTATACATGGAAGAACCCTGGAGATACTAAAAGGTATCAGATAGATTACATAATGGTAAGACAGAGGTTTAGGAACCAGGTTTTAAATTTTAAGACATTTCTAGGGGCAGATGTTGACTGACCACAATCTATTGGTTATGAACTTTAGATTAAAACTGAAGAAACTGCAAAAAGGTGGCAATTTAAGGACATGGGACCAGGATAAACTGAAAGAACCAGAGGTTGTACAAAGTTTCAGGGAGAGCAGTAGGGAACAACTGACAGTAATTGGGGAAAGAAATACAGTAGAAGAACGGGTAGCTTTGAGGGATGAAATAGTGAAGGCAGCAGAGGAGCAAATAGGTAAAAACACGAGGGCTAGTAGAAACCATTGGGTAACAGAAGAAATATTGAATTTAATTGATGAAAGGAGAAAATATAGAATGCAGTAAATGAAGCAGGCAAAAAGGAATACAAATGTCTCAAAAATGAGATCGACAGGAAGTGCAAAATGGCTAAGCAGGGATGGCTAGATGGCTAAGCAGGGATGGCTAGATGGCTAAGCAGGGATGGCTAGATGGCTAAGCAGGGATGGCTAGATGGCTAAGCAGGGATGGCTAGATGGCTAAGCAGGGATGGCTAGATGGCTAAGCAGGGATGGCTAGATGGCTAAGCAGGGATGGCTAGATGGCTAAGCAGGGATGGCTAGATGGCTAAGCAGGGATGGCTAGATGGCTAAGCAGGGATGGCTAGATGGCTAAGCAGGGATGGCTAGATGGCTAAGCAGGGATGGCTAGATGGCTAAGCAGGGATGGCTAGATGGCAAATGTAAGGACGTAGAGGCTTATCTCACCAGGGGTAAGATAGATACTGCCTACAGGAAAATTAAAGAGACCTATGGAGAAAGTTGAACCACTTGCATGAATATGAAGAGCTTTGATGGGAATCCAGTTCTAAGCAAAGAAGGGAAAGCAAAAAAGTTGGAAGGAGTATATAGAGGGTCTATAGAAGGGTGATGTACTTGAGGACTGTATTACGGAAACAGAAGAGGATGTAGAAGATGAAATGGGAGATATGATGTGTAAAGACTGACAGAGCACTAAAAGACCCGAGTCAAAACAAGGCCCCCGGAGTAGACAACATTCCATTCGAACTACTGGCAGCCTTGGGAGAGTCAGTGACAAAACTACCATCTGGTGTGCAAGACGTATGAGACCAGCGAAATACCATCAGATTTCAAGAAGAATATAATAATCCCAATCCCAAAGAAAGCAGGTGTTGACAGATGTGAAAATTACTGAAGTATCAGTTTAATAAGTCACAGCTGCAAAATACTAATGAGAATTCTTTACAGGTGAATGGAATAACTGATAGAAGATGATCTCAGGGAAGATGAGTTTGGATTCCGTAGAAATGTTTGAACACGTGAGGCAATACTGACCGTACGACTCATCTTAGAAGAAAGATTAAGGAAAGACAAACCTACATTTCTAGCATTTGTAGACTTAGAGAAAGCTTTTGAAATGTTGACTGGAATACACTCTTCCAAATTCTAAAGGCGTCTGGGGTAAAATGCAGGGAGCGAAAGGCTATTTACAATTTGTACAGAAACCAGATGGCAGTTATAAGAGGAGAGGGGCATGAAAGGGAAGCAGTGGTTGGGAAGGGAGTGAGACAGGGCTATAGCTTATCCCCGATGTTATTCAATCTGATTATTGAGCAAGCAGTAAAGGAAACAAAAGAAAAATTCGGAGTAGGTATTAAAGTCCATGGAGAAGAAATAAAAACTTTGAGGTTCGCCGACGACATTGTAATTCTGTCAGAGACAGCAAGGACTTGGAAGAGCAGTTGAATGGAATGGACATTGTTTTGAAAGGAGGATATAAGATGAACATCAACAAAAGCAAAACGAGGATAATGGAATGTAGTCGAATTAAGTCGGGTGATGCTGAGGGAATTAGATTAGTAAATGTGACACTTTAAGTAGTAAAGGAGTTTTGCTATTTGGGGAGCAAAATAACTGATGATGGTCGAAGTAGAGAAGATGTAAAATGTAGACTGGCAATGGAAAAAAAGTGTTTCTGAAGAAAAATTTGTTAACATTGAGTATAGATTTAAATGTCAGGAAGTCGTTTCTGAAAGTATTTGTATGGAGTGTAGCCATGTATGGAAGTGAAACGTGAACAATAAGTAGCTTAGACAAGAGAATAGAAGCTTTCGAAATGTGGTGCTACAGAAGAATGCTGAGGATTACATGGGTGGATCACATAACTAATGAGGAGGTATTGAATAGACTTTGGGAGAAGAGGAGCTTGTGGCATCACTTGATTAGAAGAAGGGATCAGTTGGTAGGACATGTTCCGAGACATCGAGGGATCACCAATTTAGTATTGGAGGGCAGCGTCGAGGGTAAAAATCGTAGAGGGAGACCAAGAGATGAATACACTAAGCAGATTCAGAAGAATGTAGGCTGCAGTAGGTACTGGGAGATGAATAAACTTGCACAGGATAGAGTAGCATGGAGAGCTGCATCAAACCAGTCTCAGGGCTGAAGGCCCCCAATAACAACATGTGACCAACTATTATGTTTTCATCATTTCCTTGTAAGTGGTCACATTCACTTTCATACAAATACCTAAATCAGGTAAGGAGGGCTATAGGTCCTATCATATGACACAGACACACACACACACACACACACACACACACACACACACACACACACACACACACACTAATGCCATGTATGACACAGTAGAAGTCTTGTTGTTCCCATTTGAAACCAACTTCCTCTTGGATGCTAACAGTAGTGGTGCAGGCAACTTTCATTACAGGTAGCCTTCTTCCACCTCAGTGTTGCAAATGGACATTACACATGACAGACAAATTTGAATACAGTGAACAGTGGAAAAATAAATAAATAAATAATTAATAGGTACGAGGAAGCTTTGAACTCAGCTCCCCCACTTAACAGTCTAACACCATGACCACTTACCCATGACATCGTTTCTCACTACAGCTGCTCTTTATTGAATCTTTTGTTCTTTGACCATTCACTGTTTCTATTTCACTTTTTTACTGTTTTCATGCTTAATCTGTGTTCAGTTTTTGACAAGCTGTCCACTAGGCCCTCTTACCACTAAATCTGAGGGAGGTGCGATGGGGAGTTTCCGTTGTAAGGGTTGAGGAGGGCCATAATTATAAGATTTCAACAACTTCATGCATGAAAACAACATGAACCCATTATCCCCATTGTGTTGCCAAATTCCGAAGTGAAAAGTTGTGGTTCATCCCTTAACCACACGTCCCTATCGATGTCAGCACTTGCTCCTCAGTCGGGTGAGATGTGTAAGAGAATGTTAAAAAAAACCAAATGTCTAACATATAGTTCTCAGACTAAGAATTATATCCTCACCATTCATAAAACTAAGACCCTGAACATTTTTACAAACTCAGACAATTACCCCAGGCAGTACTAAAAATCCATGCTTATCCCGGATGTTTGTTAAATCTAAGTAGAGGTGACAACTTACTGAATAGTAGTGGTACTGTGTCAACAGGATAAAAACAAGACTGAAAATTTCACTAGCTTTTGGAAAAATCTTTTTATTTAGAATAAATGTAACACATATACACATGCCTGTAACATGTACTTGCACCAATGGGTTTGCACGGTGTATGTTGACAAGAAATGAATTGGGAGCAAGCTGAGAACAGATGATGGGGAGACTGTGGGGAAGAGAGTTAGCTCACAGTGAATTAAGCAACACAGGCTTCCCTTCCTCTGTTTCGTCACCCCTTCCAATCCAACCACCCCCCCCCCCCAAAAAAAAACACTGTGCAATGCACTAACTCACCAGTGTCAATGTGTTGCATTTTTATACTATGCACCTACCACCTTTAGCTCCCGATTTCCTATCCTGTGTACCTCTTTCCTCCCTCTTAGGCTTCACCCCGTCTCCACGTACTCTCCTTCCCACTCTCCCAGTCCCTTCACCCCTCAACCACTCCAAGCCCTTCACCTGAGCTGACACAATGTTGCAATAGTGTGTGTGTGTGTGTGTGTGTGTGTGTGTGTGTGTGTGTGTGTGTGTGTGTGTGTGTGTGGATTGGTGGCATTTGTGCCTCACGCTCTCCAAAAAGAATTTGTACAAAAAGGTAGTGAAGCTTCCTGTCTTATGTTCGTGTTAACAGCACAAATCCTCTCCGACCAGTGAGTTTTTACTTTTAATCAAATTATTTTACCCACTTAGTGATACAAGGTTTTAGGCATTAGGCCGTTTCTGTGCCTGACATTTTAAAACTTAAGCTTTCAGAATTAACAAATTATGTCTTTATAGCATCTGATGTCTCCAGCCTTAGAAGACTGAACATCCAGCACAGAAATATGGCACAGAACTTTGCCTATGTCCAATAAACTTATAAGGGTGGTTTGCAAAGTTCTCTGAATTGCTACAAGAAGTCAGTGCTAGCACAATGAGTTGTTCAAGTGATATTCATTGGTCTGTTGCCTGTAAACAAGTGCCATGTCAGTGCTCTTAGAAGAGAGCTGTGGCAGTGATGTCACTCTGTTGTTCCTGTGTAGTGATTTTTGAGGGGGAGGGGCGAAGAGAATCGAGATTTGAGCAGCGATGAAGTACTTCGTAAAGAAAGGTGTAAAAGCAAAGGACATTCATTCTAATTTCCAGAGTACACTGAGGGACTCTGCTCCTTCATATTGAACTGTTAAGTGGACAAATGAATTTAAACTTTGTTGGGGGAGCTCAGATGATCCGCACATTGGTCAGCCAAAATGTGTCAATACTCTGGAAATTACTGTAAAAGTGCACAAAATGGTCATGGAGGACTGCAGATTGAAAGTGCATGAAATTGCTCACGCTTGCCAAATGTCACGTTTTAACTGAAGAATTAAAAATGAAAAAATTATCTGCAAGGTGAGTGCCACAACCCTTGACGCAGGTAAACACATTAGAATGGACATGGCAAAATTACACAAACTATGGTATTAATTGTTGCCAAACCCACATTATTCACTTGATGTGGCTCCATCAGACTTCCATCTCTTCCCAAAACTGAAAATTTTTCTTGGTGGATGGAAAATTCACTTCAAATGAATTGATAACCAGAGCTGACAACTATTTTGCGGGCCTGGAGGAAACTCAATTTCGAGATGGGATCAACGCACTGGAACACCGCTGGACCAAGTACGTTTATTTACAAGGAAACTACATTAAAAAATAAAAAGTTTCAGTGATGTAAGTACTTTTTTGTATTCCGTTCCAAGAACTTTTCAAACCACCCTCGTAATATCACCTAATAATATATAATACCAGTGATACTAACAGCAAAATATTTGAACACCCTCAGATAAAGAAAAATTAAAGGAATTTATTGAACATATGATTGTAATACTGACAGCATTAACAAAGGAAAAACAATGAGAATCCAAATAATATAATAATATGGTATCAAAGCAAACTACTGTTGGAGACAATTTAAGCACACTTACTTGGCTGACTAGTTAAACCATCCAGCTGAACTTTTGCTTGTAAATAAAAAACATTTCATTTCAGTAAACAAAATATTGAAGAAAGAACCACTAATTGCATTAAAGTTCACTTCATAACAATTTTTCAATAATGCTGCAATACAGTTTTTCCAATACAGTTATGTAACCGTTAGAACAAGTATTCTTTTATATACTTGCAGCCATTATTACATGAGAGAAATAACATTTACTTGAATTTGAGACAACCGAACTTACTGCTACAGGAACAAACACTTTTGAACCCTGATGTTTACTACAAGTATCCCTGTCTGAAAACAAGATTCATGTGAGAAAGGGAAAAAGATACACAAAGAAATACTAAGGAAGCAGTAAACTGACTGACTTGTGCATCTCCTTTTGCCCCATGGAGAGAAGTTGCTGTTGAGTAATTCTCTCATAAGGCTTATGGAGAGCTCTGCAAGCTGGTGCTACGTCTGCTTTAAAAAATGACCAACCACTATTTCAAATGTTCCTGTGGTGTAAAATCTTAATCATAACAGCAACATGCACACTGGAGTCAGTGGTTGGTTTCATTAGATAGTCTCTGAGCCTTAGTTTCAACTGCTCTACAGCACTTTTTTGCAAATGAAACTTTTTATTTAACCCCAAGAATGGGTTCACCCTTTCACAGAATGTGTGAGCAGCTCACTGATTCTCATTATCCTCAGGACACATCTGAATGCTCAGATATTCGTAAAGTAAAGGAAAGGAAACAATGTAATTCACATCGCTTAGTGTTACGGCACACAGTATTATGCCAACAGTGGTCCAGAACAGTTGGAAAATGGAGAATACAGTGTGGTTTCAATGGTACAGAATGGCTTGGTAATATTGTTACAATGATCTTTATGACAAGTGAATTAGAGGAAGTAGTAACAAATGGAAAAAATTTCAAGAACTGACGTGGGTTCAAGCATGTGATTATCTGCACTGCAGTCTACAATGCAACCTCCAACCCAACTAAATGAACGGAACTAAGTATGCAGTTAGAGTATTTCAAAACTCTTTCCTACATTCTGTTTATGAACAGACATGGAATTGTCAGAGCAGTTTAAGGACTTTTTCAGTAGTCAAAAATTTGATTTTAATTGCATAGTTACTGCTACATATGTAAATGATATTGAATCATTATTGGCTACTGCCAAAACTCCTGTACTTCACTGTTGAACGCAAATATTTCAAATTTTTCTTTCTTACTTTACTGCTAAGTGTGTTTTGAGTTACAATGTGAAAGAATCAGGAAACTGAAGTAAGGTTCCCCACCAACTAGACAGCTAACTGCCCACAAATAATAATTAACATTCAGAACATTACAGCTGCAAGCAGTTTATAGAAAATCTTTGGGCATATTCAGACAGTGACCCCACTGTCAGACATATCACTGCACAGCTTCTGGGCAGTCAAATGATTTGAGTTTGGTGAAACTAGTGCTCTAATGCTGTCTCTGCTCTGTACCTGAACTTGGGAACCATCACTAACACAGCTATTTAAACTCCACTAGTATGTAGTCAAAAATAACAGCTCAGCAGTAACATGACTAGTAGATGTCTCCATAGCCTATGGTTTTTAGATATTGCCAAAATAACCAATCTACACAGCTGACAGCATTATCCAAATAATAGTTTTAGTACAATGTAACATCAATAGATGCTACAGTGCAACAAGACAATACAGTTCACTTTCTGAGGGAAATTTATTCTTATTTAATATAAGACTTCTAAAAGAAAGTTATTTCTTCAAAGAAAAATTGCTGGTATTGTATCAGCAATGAGAAAGAACAGAACTCACAAAATCAATAATACTTTTATTGGACAAATCAATACAGAAATTGGGTGACATCGCAACTAATTTTGTTAAAGGCTACTGCTGATACACGTAAATTTGGAGAACACTTAGTTGTAAGATTATTAACATTCAATTATCACTGTATATTTAACTGCATTTTAACTAATATTGTTAACCCTGTGGTACCCATGCCCACTGTGGTTTTGACAGCTGTTAATGTCATGTTTTTGCAATCAATTCCGAGGCTGCAAATGCACATAGCCCATTCCAGTGGACACTCCCTACTGGTACTGTGCCCTGCATGCATTTGCAGCCTTACGACTGATTGGAAACTCCAAATACGTGACCATTAATGGCTGTCCACTGCAGTGGACATTAAAAAAGAACAGATGAACTGGCAGCAAGGAAACACACTGATGGGCCAAAACATTAATGGCATTTCAGTCCACCCTTGACACAATCCAGCAGAAATTCTGCATCTCATCTATTTGACAAGTCCTTGGTAGGTTTCCACATGGGAAAAATATATCTAAAAACAAAGATGATGTGACTTACCAAACAAAAGCACTGGCAGGTCGATAGACACACAAAAACAAACATACTGTTTGTGTGTGTGTATGGGGGG
This sequence comes from Schistocerca gregaria, assembly GCF_023897955.1. Lineage (NCBI taxonomy): Eukaryota > Metazoa > Arthropoda > Insecta > Orthoptera > Acrididae > Schistocerca > Schistocerca gregaria. The sequence goes on along the minus strand of NC_064926.1, from coordinate 315,028,955 downwards.
GGGGGGGGGGGGGGCTGTCCTTTTTTGACCCTAAGGTAAGTCTTTCCACTTCCGGGATTGAAATGACTCCTCACCTTCTCCCTTAAAACCCACATCCTTTCATCTTTCCCTCTCCTTCCCTCTTTCCTGATGAATCAACCGTGGGCTGCGAAAGCCTGAATGTGTGTGTGTGTGTGTGTGTGTGTGTGTGTGTGTGTGTGTGTGTGTGTACCAGCTCTTTCTCATTTGGTAAGTCACAGCATCTTTGTTCAATTGCTAATCTGGTGCCCACAGAGCTGGCACCCAACAGTGTCCCATATGGGTTCTATCGATTTTAGAGAAGGGGAAACCTTTGGCTAAGGCATCCACAAGTGCATTATTAAATGCTGCTCAAATAAGTGTAGCATGGTTCTGATCTTGTGACATGGTTAGTTATCCTGCTGTAAGATGGTATTATTGTGATGTTCTGTGATGAGACATGGAATTCTAATACCTTGTTGCCTACTCATGGATTCACCATCCTTCAACCAGTTTCCACAGAAGCTGACTGCAGCAGCACATCATCCACTTACCAGCTTCACTGCTTCCGTAATGCTTGTTCCAAGGAACCATGCCATTATCTGCCCTTTCCCAAAGTCCCTTACACCAAGGGATTTTCCCCTGTATCACTAGAATGATTCCCTATTAGGCTCTGCTCTGATAACATACTTTCCTTACTGTGTCGTGTGCCCACAAGGATACCATGAAGTATTCAATCTAATGGTTAGCAATGGTCAATGTTTTGGCTCACCAGTGTATGTCCAGTACATATCTTCTACATCTACATCAACAGATTAGTTTTCATCTAAATTAACACACTAAAAGCCACTAAATTGTAATGCTGAGTTGTCTAAGAGGCAGGAAGACAGGAAGAGTGCACGTAGTACTTCATTCTTTGACTCTCACATGGTGCAACGGCTTTCTTGTACTGCATTCTTTATGGCTTGCTGCTCAATTATAGTGTTCTTACACTGACGAAATAAAACTATGTCTAATAGTTCATCTCATTTAAAAGTTTAATTACCGAAAATGGTGGTGTGCAAACAAGTAAACAAAGTACTCTATACATATTGTGTACTTAACTGTTTTACATTCAGAGAATGTGATAACAGTAATAGAGAAAGTGTAGAAATGTAAAAATGGTTTCAGTCAAGGATATTGATTGTCATTGGTATGACTAGAGTTGTGAAATGTTCGTGTAGCAGATGTGGTAATGTGGAATAGTGGACTTTACTTAAACAGATAAGATCAACTGCATGAAGATTTACTACAGAAGATTGTTGGAGAATGTGATCCAACTCTTGAATGATCCACTAAAAGTGGTAAAGTGTGAAGAAGGAGCTTCAAAGAAACAGGAAGAGTAAACACTACTTTAGCTCTAGTTCCTACAAATTCTGATGGAGTATGCCACTACAAAACAGACAAAGTTCTGTCCATGGACTATTAAAACATGTGAGAGACCAACATAAAATACCAAAACAAAGGAATCTCATTCATGATGCAAACTGGATCTATGACTCTCAAATGCACACTTTACAACATGAACTGTACAGATGGAAATCTGTACATCAATTACAGAGGTAACACTTACATAAAAACAGAAGGGATGAACTATTTTATCTGCAACAAATTGGGAGGGACTAACCTTTATTACAGCAGAAATGCAGCTAGTACTGAGTTAAAGTACAACACTAGAAATATCACTACACAAACTGCCCAGGTATTGAAGGAATCAGTTAAGAAAGGGGGCCAACTGTGTTACAACTAGCACACGAAATTATGTTTTTCATATTTTGAGTTGGCTAGCATCATGGGTACTAAAGACAGTACTAGAAAAAACTATGCAAGCTTTGTTTATAGCATTCCTTACAGGAACTTTATGTTCACAAAGAAAATAGCAGCATCAAACAAAGTTCAAGAAATGCATCTTGACATTTTCACAACCTAATAATTCATCCACAAAATTTTGGAAGTGCAGCTGCATAAACTTTACTTCTTTTTTTCTAAATTTCAGTTGTATATCTGCCATCTTCAGAGCAAGGAGACTTACACTACAGTACTTATTCCATCATTTTGAACCACAGAAAAAACAAATGACAGCAAAGACAACCGTATTTACTCGAATCTAAGCCACACACTAATCCAAGCCACACCTGAAAAATAAGACTCAAAATCAAGGAAACAAATTTTCCCGAATCTAAGCCGCACCTGAAATTCGAGACTAATTTAAAGGGGGAGAAAGTTTTAGGCCGCACCTCCAAATCAAAACAAAGTTGGTCCATTGTAATATGAGAATTTAGGTCGAATGAATGATGATACAGCTACAGTAGTCTGGTTCGAGTCTTAAGCTTAGCAGTTAAGCCTTATCAGGTAGCCATTTCTATGCGTTAGGCATTCTGTCCATATTTATACGGGTACCCTTCCTTTTTCACGTGCTTCGTCTGGTTTGAATTGATTATTTTTCTTTGATCTGATAAGTGCTGTTCTCTTTGTTACAGGTGTCTACGTCACTCTAAGCTGACAATGCATTACTGTACAGTGTCATGCATTGTTTGTCGCATTCTGATAATGAGTGTTTATGGCCTGTCACCACTTGCGGCATGTCTTGCTTTTGTGCACACTACCACCGCTTACAATTAAAATAAAAAGAGCAATCATTTCATTAGTGAAACAATGGCAAGAGACTGCTATTTGTTGTTACACTGCTGCTTTCTTTGATAACAATCAACAATAATAATAGACTGCATATCATAGAAGATGTTCTGACCGAGAGTTTAGTAAAAATTTTTCCTTTATTTGAAAATCTTTGCAGACGCCTATTTAGTAGATTACATTCTGTACAGAAATTAGTGTCATCTTAGATTTAAAAAATCAAGTCAATTGCCGTGCTTCATTTCTGACTGTATCACTATTAGGCATAAGAATAATATGAATATAAACATGACATGATATATGTATATTCTTCTGTGTTTGCTGTTGTCTCATTCTAGTTTCTTAGTTTATTAGGCAGACAGGACTCAAATGAGATAGCAGCAGCAAACACAAAAGAATATGTGGCAAAATGTTTATATTCGTATTATTCTTATGGTGAAGAGAATACTGCATGTGATTCACAATTTATGGAAGTTCCTATTTGCAACCATCTCTTCTCACAGGTATGAAAAAATTCAGAACGTAGAGTTGGCCATATTGACAAACATCCCAAACAGTCTTGCCAGACTGATTTTCATAGTACATTGAAATGCTGCTACATTCAAAGATTAACAATACGGAATTTGTATTTCCTTCATTGGATAATGTATGAAAATGCAGTGGTCGAAACTAGAGGCGGAGAAAAAAGCTCGTCTTCCACCTTTTTTTTAAATTTATTTACTGACGCAGAGGTTTTGGCACCAGTAT